>NC_046358.1:69713782-72113782 GCF_004027225.2 Strigops habroptila
CCGTGGAGACCTTTCACAGCTTTAGAGCTCTTCTAGAGCAGCTCTGAAGAGGCTGAAGAGGTTTGAAGCCGCTTAGAGACCTTTTCAGAGGCCATGCAGGAGAGATCAGGTGCTTCTGAGCAGCCACAGGTCATTTTTGGAGCAGCTTTGGAGCAGCACAGCGCCGGTTGAGGGTCGCTTACACCTCTCTGGTATCATCCAGAAGGGGTTGAGGGTGGTATCAAACTGGTTGGAGAAGTTTAGAGACGTTCCTGAAAGGTTTGAGCGCTGTTGAGAGGTACTTTTGAGAGGTCTGGAGGAGTTTCAGGGGCCTTTCAGACGGCGTTAGAGCACTTGAGGCATTTCACAGCCATGCAGAGGAGTGCTTCAGAGCTGCTACGAGACCTTCTCTGCGATCCATTTGGAGCTATTTCAAGTTTTGTTAGAGTTTTAGAGGACTTCAAGAGCTACTTTGAATGTCTCTGAGCAGTTTTAGCATCTTGGTGCCTTTTAGTGCTGGTTTGAGGCACCCGAGAGCTATTTGAGCAATTCAGGTGTTCCAGCTCTGTGCCAAGGTCTGTCCTCCCCAAGCTCTGAGCTGCTTGGAGGTGGTTTACAGCTCCTTGAAGCGACCCAGCACTGCACCAATGCCCCCAGAGCCATTTACTTCCCCCATTCCTAGATCAGCTTCGAGATGCTGGAGGTTAAGCTTTTCAGAGGAGTTTTAAAATCATTCTTGGAGGTGTTCAGAGAAATCTTGGTGTGCACTAGAGCTGCTTAGAGGAGTGCTGAGAAGTTCAGAGTGCTACAGAGTATTTTAGAGATGCTCAGGGATGTTTTAGAGGGGTTCAGGGATGCTTAAGAGGGGCTTAGGGATGTTTTAGAGCCCCTCGGTGCTGCTCAGCACAGTGTGAAGCAGTTTGAAACACTTTGGGGTGTTTCAGAGGGCTCGGAGTGTGTCAAGAGGCATTTCCCAACACACAGAGGCCTCGGAGCTCTTCTGCAGCAGCTCTGGGTGCTGCAGGGCTGCTCGGAGGCGTTCAGAGCAGCAGCCTGGAGCCATCCAGAGGCAGCCCGGGAGCGGAGCGGGAATTCTGCACACCCGAGCCCTGTGGGGCTGCTTCCAGGGCCGGGAGGAGGCGGAGGGAAGCTCAGAGGGGTGTGGAGCAGCTTAGCAGGGCGGGTGAGAGCGTTTAAGGGATTTATAGAGTGGTTCCAGCAGCCGAGCGCTCAGAGGGTTTTAGCGCAGCATAAGGAAGGCTTGGGAAAGGCTCCGTGTCCTCACCTGGAGCAGAGCCCAGAGAGTCCCAGCAGCGCCGAGCCACAGCCTACCCACAGTCAGCCCACACGGAGGGGGGACAAGGCCAGCTCTGAATGTCCCTCATCCCACCAGGAAAGAGAATCCCCCCCACATCCCACCTGCACGGAGGCTTCGGCTCCCCTTCACTCCAGCCTCTCCGGAGCCAGTCGGGTCCTGGATCCCCATCCTCATCCCCCCCAAATCAGGGCGCTCTTTGGGGCTGGAGCATTTCCATCCCCATCCCGCCCCGCTGGGGAGCCAGCACTGGGATGCTCTGCGCCATTGACATCCACATGGAAAGAAGGTGTCCGGGCAGGAATAGTAACAGCTTTTATTCGGACAAGAATTGATACATCATTTAAGACAATACTGGTTTTGCCTCTTTTGTTTTTGGAGGGGGGAGGGGGGAACTTCCTTCACATACCGGTGGGGAAAAGAGGAACATTTCTGGGAAGTCCAGTTTTTAGTTTCTATTTCCATAGGGATTTTAAAGCATGGTGAATGTGCAAGTCAGTGCTTAGAACTTTTCCCCGGTGCTTATTTACAGTTACAGTACCTCTTTGTGAGAGACAGGGAAAAAAAAAGACAATTGTTTGAGAACTGGGGATCCGAGATCCCAAGAGGAGAAAGGCAGACCTCCCATATTTATATATTTATACATATATATATGCTTTTGTGTATACACAGATACATTTCTCTCTTCTTTAAAGTATTAAAAAAATGAGCAACCTTCATTCTATAAAAATACCTACTCTACAAGATAGAAAAATTTTCCCTCTCCAAGTATACACTGATTTACACCCAAAACTTCTCTGGAAATGTACATTACGTGGCTTCTTCCCGCAGACCCGGGGCAGGGAGGGGACGGGGTGTGCAGGGGGTGTACATCCCCCCTCGCCCAAGGGGATGGGGCTCACCCCGGGTTGAGCACCCGCAGGAGCGGTGTGAGCAGGGAGGGTGGTGGCGGCCGATGCCGGCAGCGCAGGAGAGCACCCAGCAGGGACTAAGGCTGTGGTAGGGGCCACCGTCGGGTGACACCCGGCTCTGCTGCCGTGCGAAGAGAGGTGCCGCCTGCGTGCGTGGAAGCGCTGTGGGGAGGAGCGGGCACCCGCCAAGGGATCGCTGTTGGCTTCTGTTTTCAGGCCGCTCCCGGCATCTCTGAACCCGGCAAGCGGGAAGAAGAGCGGCTCTTTGGGCCTGACCTGAAGCTGGATCCTTGGGAGGCCACTGGCTTCTCCTGGGGCCGGACGGGAGCAGGTCGGCTCGAGCGGTTGCTCCCCAGGGTCACGCACTGCGCCAGCGAGCCAAAAGCTGTCTGGTGTAAACATGGCTTTTGTTTCTCAGGGAGCTGCTGTTGCACCTCTGGTCTCCTCTCCCCAGCGGCACAGAGGGACTTCAGCCCAGGCTGAGAAATGAGAGCGGCGGCTCCATCCCCGGCCACAGCACAGGGAAGCAGCGGGAAAGGCGGCCGGAGCGGGCCCTCCCTCCAGGACTGCAGCTATCACCAGCAGAGCCCTGCTCCGGGTGGGAATGGCACAGGCCACTGCTCCCAGGCCAGGGGCTTTGGGAGAGCTCAGCCCTCTGTGCTGCAGCTCCGTGAACGCCAGGACCAGCCTCTGGTGCAAGCTGAAGAGTTGCAGCCTTCCCTCTCTGTCCCTGCAGGCTGGACAGACAGACAGACAGCATCCGTGTGTCTGCAGCGGGGGCTGAGGGTGCCTCTCCTTCCAGAGCCACCTGCGGGAGCTGAGAGGGCGGCAGAGCTGGGAATGCCGAGACGTGCCGACAGGAGTGAGCCACGGACAGCAAAATAAATAAGGAGGCAGGTGACAAAGTGTCCCAAAACGGCCGCTCTCTGCCTGTGCCTGCCACCGAGGGAGAGGAGCCAGCACGCAACCCCTTCCCAACAGGAGCAGCAGGGCAAGGATTAACTGCGCCAGCTGAATGAGGACATTTGCATTAAGTTAATTAAAAAACAAACCAAACAGAACCCTCTACAAGTCCGGGACACGCTTCCCTCTCTCCCAGATCTGCCCCAGTGAGTGAGTGTGTCTGGAACACTTTGGCAAAGCAGATACTTGGGCTGGACAGGGCAGCGAGGGAAAGCATCAGCACCGCTGCTTCCATCTCCATCTCCTCACAGCTCCTGTTCACACCCCGCATCCAGAGGGTCCGACACTGCTGCGGGGACAGTTTCCAGCTTCACAGGCAGCTTCCCATTGCCTATATTTCTTCTCCAGGTTCCCTTTCACCCCCCCAAAAGCCAGAAGGGTTTCAAACCATCGGAGTCAGACAACAAAGCCTTGCTGCTGGTTCTCCTTATCCCTGCTCCGCTGGCTAATTCACCCGCTGACGTGACGCAATGCTTTCTTGTGCCTTCATCAAGAGCAAAGACGTTCCGAGTCCCTCTTTATCCTTTCAGAGCAGCAGATGCACACCCCTTAACGAGCGCGCAGCCAGCGGCTCTCGGCCGCCCTTACTTCACCTCCAGGATGGAAGGGTTTGTCTCCATGATGGCCACAATGATCCTGTCAATATAATCCTGCAGGCGGAAATTGATCTCCTCTTGCTTTTGAATTGCTTCCATGAGCTGCAAAGGAGGAACAAAGGGAGTGAGTGGTCAGTGCCTGCTGCTCCAGCACAGGAACAGGGCTTCTCATAGCTCTGTGCAACCACGGAGGTTTCCCCTTGCTTCACTCTGGCCTGGGATGCTCCTGGCCACCTATAAGCAGCCAGGGAGAACTCCCTCAGCTGCTGGTTCCGCCCTCTCTTCTCCTTCCTCAAGTTCTCAGCCAGATAGGATGTAGAAAGCAGGGAGCATCCCATCTCCCTTTGCCCCCCAACACACCCAGGTGTTTCCCCACTTCTTGGGGTCTAAAAGATTGAATTCTGATGCTCATGTGCGCTCACACCCCAGCATCTGGGGTACAGCCATGGAGCAGGGGGAACACACACCACAGCAGCCACCATCTCCAGGGCAGATGTCACAGCTCCCTGGGGTTGTAAGACAGCTACAGGCAGACAGACACATGCTGCGGTGGCTGGTGTGTCCCAGGAAGAGGAAGGCTGTCACATGGCAGCAAAGTGGAGCTGCCAGGATCAGCAAACTGGGAGCAGCTTCCCCTCTTCCCAGGAAGGAGGCTGGCAGGCAGGGGAAGTCCTGCAAGCTCTTTGAACAGTTGTGTGGGTACTTCTTAGCTCATGACAGCTTTCGAGTGGATTTTGGGAGTGACCTGTACCACAGGCAGGGCCACAGCAGCCCTCATTGGCTGAGAGGAGAGGAGAGGCACCAGCCACCCCAGGAAGATGTGGCTGAGGTAAGCAGTACCCCATGGCACGTACCTCGTCTCTGGATACCGAGCTGATCTCTGCTGCCAGGGATTCAGAGAAGGAGGCTGAGAAGAGGTTCTTGGCTCCCTGGATGCTCAAGTTAATGATCTGCCCGTTCAGTTCATCGTTCTGCTCCTTCAGGTTCCTGTTATCCTGTTCACAACAGACAAACCAGATGCTGCTGAAGCACGTGGTGCCCCCAGAGCAGCTCACACAGCACTGGGAACAGCACACAGTCTCCTGACTCAGCGTCAGCAGAGCCTGGAGAACCTCTGGAAGCATGGGATATGCTGGGGAGATCCAGGGAACACAGCACACAGCAGAGAGACGGGCTCTCTCAGAAGAAGGAGCCAGCCTCTCCTGTCCCAGGACAGGAGAGCAAGAAAGCAGTGGGCTGCCAGATCCATGGTGAGCTCCTCGGGACAGAGCCCCCAGGCTCCTGCTGACCACTCCTTGGGTTAGGGAGTCAGCATCCCCAAGACGCTTCACTCCCTGCTCAGCCTTGAGTACCTGCTTGAGCTGCTTGATCTCTTGCTCCAGCTCCGTCTCCCGCGTCCTGCTGTTGTACTCCTGGAGCCCCATGCTGCTGCTCCTGCCCCTCCGCTGCTCAGCTTCCAGTTTGAAGAGCTGCAAGTGCTCGAGCTGCTTCCGGAGGTCCTCGATGAGCTGCAGCACAAGGGAAGAGGACAACTGAGTGCCACAACCCCTGCAAGCCCAGCAGCTCGCACTGGTCCCCGGCTGGGAACAGCCCCATCCATTGCTGCAGCAGGATTAACAGACCCTTCTGGGGGTCTTCCCCTTCCTCTCCCACACCTCCAGCGAACAGGAGAGGGGGAGCTACTGAAACCCATGACAGCAGCCCTGAAAAGACTTGATTAGAGCACCATGATGCTGGCTGTGGGTCTGCAGCAGCAGACAGACCCCACCAGCAACCTCCATGGGCTTGGGGAGCTCCCTCCTGCCCAGTGTGGTGACTCCCCACCTCACCCAAGTGCTCTCAGCATCACCACGATGACAATAATCTCCACCTTGAGGTGCGAAACTCCTTTCCAACTGCAACAGTAAGTCCTGCTTGAGCCTCTAGCTGGAATTACCAACCCCAGGTGCCTGGAAGTGGCCTGGAGGGCTGAGTTTCTGCCCCTAAGTACACAGAGGCTGGCAGCTCTCCCGCAGGCAGCCTCGCACCCCTCTCCTCCTGCCTGCTAATGCCTGCTGGCTCCATGTGCCATCATCACCGTGCTTGTCCCATGCAGAAGAAGGACAGGAGGTGGCCTGCTAATCCCCCAAGGGGCAAACAGCCCCACCTCTACTTACCTCCTGCGTCGACTCCTTCTCCTTCTGAAACTGGTGCCTCTCCTGACTCAGCTTGTCCCCCATCTTCCTCTTTTTCTCCTGCTCCTCTGTGAGCTGCACTGTGAGGTCTTCGATCTCATCCAGCAGCTTCTGCTTCTCCTGTAATGACACACAGAGCAATAGTCCCAGGGCCCATCTTCATTCGGTGTTTGCCGGGGCTCTTCCCACTCGCTCAAGGACATGGCACATGCTGAGCATCATGGGGAAGGTTCTTCTTGCTGACGCATTTGGATGCTCTGCCTGCTGGGATTTCATTTGCTGGCTGAGGGCTTCAGAGCCTGAGTGCTTTGGCAGCAGCAAGAAGAGCCACACACCAAAATAGCACTGCTAAGAGAGAGGCAGTAAGAGATGGCTCAAGAATAAACACACACAGGCAAAGACCCTGGTGTGGGACGCTGCCTGGGTGGGACTGGGGCCAGCACAGGGGCTACAGGCCAAGAAGAAACACAAAATGAGGTCTGAATTTCAGAAAAGCCACTAATCCAAGATCTTAAGCTACTCTAGGGATGCTTGTTTTTGTTTCAGATATGAAAGAATTTAACTGAGGCCTGACCCAAGAAGGAATACAACCAGTTCAAACCAGGATGGAAAACATACAGCTCAGCTCTCCTGCTTGGTCCCCTTTATGAAAGCCCCTTTTGGCTTTCAGACAGCCAAAAATGCCACAAGAACCCAGCCAGCACTGGTGTTGGATGGCCCATGCCATGAAAGGGGAGCTCCGGCTGCTGGGGCTGGGGTGTCCATGGAGGAGAGCACCAAAAGCCCCACCAGGAGGAAATGCAATGCTGACAATGAAATCCTCCTCGGCAGGGAGGAGCAACAATTGCACCTCTTGCTCCTTGTTAATCCCATTAACTGTGGAGAAAAGCAGTGCGGCTCTGCAGGGAGATTAAGGATCAAAACCAACTTAGTGTGGCTAAACACACCTAGGCAGGAAATTTATCTTCAGGCCCACAGGGGTTTGCCTAACTCCAGCCTCCATGAACTGAGCTTACAAGGTCTTGGCAGACAAAGACCACCATCGTGGCCACATCAAGTGGAGATGGAGCTGCAGCGCTTCCCCACGGGCTCAAAGGTAGTGAGTGGATGAAATGCTTGAGGGCCCTCAGGAGGCTGAGAGGTTTGATTTCACTTCATTTTTAATCTTATATCTGCCACACGCTTGAACAGAAACAGAACACAGCCTCTGCACCACGTTACATCTGTAACCTGCACCCTCTCCAAAAATGAGGACCCTGTCCATTCCATGGAGACTGCGGTGCCTTGGCAAGGCTCTCACCCTGGCGCCATCAGCAGCTGCATGGCCTTGAATCCAGGCTGAGAGAGCTGGGCTTGTTCAGCCTGGAGAAGAGAAGGCTCCTTAAGGGGAGACCTTAGAGCAGCTCCCAGTGCCTGAAGAGGCTACAGGAAACCTGGAGAGGGGCTTTGGACAAGGGCCTGTAGGGACAGGACAAGGGGGAATGGCTTTAACCTGCCAGAGGGCAGACTGGGATCAGCTCTTAGGCAGAAGTTCTTCCCTGTGAGGGTGCTGAGGCGCTGGCACAGGTTGCCCAGAGAAGCTGTGGCTGCCCCATCCCTGGCAGTGTTCAAGGCCAGGCTGGACACAGGGGCTTGGAGCAACCTGCTCTAGTGGAAGGTGTCCCTGCCCATGGCAGGGGGTTGGAACTGGATGAGCCTTAAGGTCCCTTCAACCCAAACCAGTCTGGGATTGTATACTCTGTGAGACTCAACTCTCCAATCCCAGCGAGAGTACATGTGCCAGGCAGGATGGAGATGAAGCACAGCTGCTCCCCTTCCTCCCTTGCAGTGCACTGTCCTGCTGCGGGCTGTGGCCACAGGGATGGGGACAAGCTTCCACAAGAGGGCACGAGTCCCCTGCTAACCAGGCAGGACATGGCTGCCACCACTGCACAGAGAGATTTATTAGGGATTTCTTAATCCCAGCTTCCAAGCCAAACCCTGGAATCCTGCATGGATAGCGGTATGGGATAGCTCTGGTCCGAGGCGAGGTCTGCAGGGACTGGAGAGCAGAAACAGCTGATTTGCTCATACATTAAACAGATCTCAAATGAGAACTGAGCACTGGTGTGGGCGCCCCAGCACACCCGGTCCTCACCTCCTCAAGTCGTTCAATGTTGGCTTTTAAACACGGGACGCAGGATCTCAGCTCGCTGTTCTCATCATCCAGTTGCTGCAGCCTGCAACAGGAAAGAGACGTGTAAGAAACTCACCCGAGTGCCCTGAGTGTGGGAGACCTGGCTGGAATATCACAAGGAATATTAACCCAGGACCTGCTGAAGGCAAGCCAGCAGGAAGTTATCTTTTCAAAGCAAACTCTGAGACTTCAACTATTTCTACGCCCAGTGGACAAAGCAGGGCATTCACATGACTTCTGGCAAGCCTGCTGGCCACAGCCATGCTCTTCTCAACCAGGTCCAACTCTAATCTTCTAGGCCAAGGGCTTTACCAGTCCATGGACAAGACTCCGCCCTAGGCACCAAAAAGCAGAGACATTGGCTGGGCAGAGCCAGTGCAAGGATTCAGAGAGGGCTTTGGCTTTGCTTCCTCCAGGTAAAGTAACATCCATTCGTCATGAAACTGTCCTGGTAAAAAAAACCCACTACCTTCATCCTTCATTTGCTGCAAGGGTTGAACAGCAGCAAAAAATCTGTCATATGAAACCTCTCCCACAGGATTTTTAACTTTGGAAGCTAACAGGCAGCATGAAGCACCCTGGGACACTGCCTGTCGGACAAGTCTTCCTTCCCAGGTATTTGCCTGTTTCCATGAAGGTGGAAAACATGTGAGCATCAAATGTGCTTCCACGGGTCATTCATGGGAACAAGCACTAACAAACCTCTTCATTCACACACTGCAGGGCAGGCACATGGATGTGACCTGAAACTGCATCAGGGAAGTTCAGATATAGAGGCTGAGACTAGGATCAATGGAGAGACTTGATTTTGGAATGAAGGTAGGAGAAGCAGCCAAAACTCAGGGTTTATGATGACTTTGGTTACACTTTTCATTAAGTTAAACTCACTGTCAACTGCACTTTGTGTCCCCAAAGGCTGCAGTTGCAAAGTGACAGCCTGTACACGTATTCCAGCGTGTAGATGTGGGTCCAGGAGCCCTGCGACCACCCAGCCCTGCCCCAGCCCCACCTGGCCTGAAGGTTCTCAATCTCAATGCTCTTCTCCCTCTCCATTTTGCTCAGCAGCTCCCTCTGCTTCTTGATCTCCTCCAGCAGTGTTTGGTCAGCTCTCAGCTCCTGCTCCTTCAGCTGTTCCTCGAGAGCATTTGCTCTGTGAAAAGGAGAGAGGATTAACCATTCCTGATGGCTCAGCCCCGGCACGCTGCCATCCCAAGGGAGGAACTGCACTCTCTTCACAGCCTTTCTCTGGAAGGAGAGCTGGGAGAAGCACACTGTAAATCAGGGCGAGCTTTCAGGGGAAGCACACCTACTGCAGTGAAGCCTGAGAGAGCTGGGCTGGTTCAGCCTGGAGAAGAGAAGGCTCCTTAAGGGGAGACCTTAGAGCAGCTCCCAGTGCCCAAAGGGGCTACAAGAAGCCTGGAGAGGAGCTTTGGACAAGGGCCTGTAGGGACAGGACAAAGGGGAATGGCTTTAACCTGACAGAGGGGAGACTGAGATGAGCTCTTAGGCAGAAGCTCTTCCCTGTGAGGGTGCTGAGGCGCTGGCACAGGGTGCCCAGAGAAGCTGTGGCTGCCCCATCCCTGGCAGTGTTCAAGGCCAGGTTGGACACAGGGGCTTGGAGCAACCTGCTCTAGTGGAAGGTGTCCCTGCCCGTGGCAGGGGGTTGGAACTGGATGAGCTTTAAGGTCTCTTCTAACACAAACCAGTCTGGGATTCCATGATTCATTTTATCCCAGCAGATGCAGTGGGAAAGCAACATGGCCCAGGAAACCCCCAAGGACACAACTGCTGACCAACATAGTCAAATGTAACATGCAGGTGGTACATGCTGGTTAGTCTCTGTCTAGTTTATGTCTCCATATCTCTTTTTAAGGGGGAGGCCAACAAGGGAGTGAGGTGAGGGTGGAAGCACAGTAATCACTTTAGAACCCACAGCCATGAGTCACAGTCACAGCATCCCCCAGAACAAGCAGTAGCCAAATAGAATCATTTGGGTTGGAAAAGACCTTTAAGATCATCAAATCCAACCACAAATCCCAGGGTTGTGGTTTCACCTGTAGTGGCCATGGCAGAGAAATCCTCCTGCACCCGTTTCTAGTGTTTTGGGCTCCTTTACTCTGCCCTGAAGTAGTCTTGTTGCCCAGAGAAAAGCCAGCACACTGAGCTGCCCTCTGGAGCAGGCAGAGGCACCCACACCCCTGCCCTGCACAAAGCACCCAGCCTGGAGAGCCAAGAGCATGCTGGAGTTGATGGAACCGCTTTCCACAGGCAGGTGGGGAAGGGTTTTTGCCAGATAAACGTATTCCTCAAGCAGCAACTACTACACTCGGGGCTTTGCTTGATTAAAAGCGACTGACACTTCTGGGCCAAGCTGCTAAAGTGAAAACATTTCCCTGCTGCAAAGTTCATCAGGGCTTAGAGGAACCTTTGTTTGAATCACTGCTACTTAACAGGCTTACAACCCTATAGATAAACTCCTGCTGGGTTTATCTGCCGAGGGTAAATACGCTGCTGGGAGAGAGAGGCCTGCCAGATTGGTAAAGACAGTGATTACATCAAATGGGATCCAAAGAGCTACACCCTAGCCCAGATCCGAAGGCGATGGGCTCAAGGCTGGCTGTGGGGAAGGGAGAGATGGGTGGTAGGGACCCTGCTGAACCTTCCACTCAGAACTAATGGGGAAATGCAGGCCAGAAAGTCCATACAGAGTGAGGATGAAGCATACATCCTCCCTGAATGGGAAGCTTTCCAAACAGCATTACCCCTGCTATGGTCCTCTGAGCCAACTCCTGGAGCTCCAGAGCTCCACAGAGACCTTTCGGGATGGACATGTGGGGCAGACAAGCACATAAAAATATTCACATAAAGATCTAAAAAGCATTGTCATAGTTACATGCATCTGAGCAGAACATTGCAAAGAAGATCTTGGACGCGGCTCGGAGCAACCTGCTCTAGTGGAAGGTGTCCCTGCCCATGGCAGGGGGTTGGAACTGGATGAGCTTTAAGGTCCCTTCCAACCCAAACCAGTCTGGGATTCTACAATCTTTGCCTTTTGTCCCAGCTAAGCTGCAAGTCATTTCCTGGGATTTTCCAGAGCCCCAGAAAAGCATGTGCAGGATGCACGACCCTTGAGCGGAGAAGGCAGCTAGAATCCCAGCTGGATTTAACCACAGCTGCCCTCTGCCAGGGCGGGATCTGACTGTCCTGGGCAGAGCTGTGAAGCTTTCCTGCTATTCTCTGTTCATTTCCCTCCTTTCCCACATGCTCCAGCAGCTCCTCCTGCACACAGGCAGGCAGCTGGCCTGCGGGGAAAGCTTGGGATGCTGCAGAGCATGGAAGGGGAAAGGAAAAGGCACCCAGGGCGATGCAAAGCTGCGTTTTGGCCATAGCACAAGCTGAGCTGCCTTACCTGTGCACGAGCTGCAGGTTTTCCTGCTTGAGGCGGCTGTGCTGCTCACCGTTAGCAGCTGTGTCCTTCTCCAGCTCCGTCACCCGCTTCTCCAGGAACACCACCTGTATGACAGGAGAGGGGGATCAGCCACCCTGCCCAAACCCGCTGGCAAAGCAGCACCAAGTGCTGGAGCGACTCCCGCTGCCTCCAGCACATGGCACAGCTCCAGGGCTGCTGTAGTTGGCTGCACTGATTCAGAGCCTGTCACCCCAACACAGCTCCTGGCATCACCTGCATCCTGCTCTTCACCACACAAGGTGGCCAGAACTGCAGAAGCCATCACTGGGGCTTGCTCTTAAAGACGCCGCTGGAATCAGGTAGCCATGCCTTGATTTAAAGCATCCTTTTAAAACATCCTTTTACACCCTGGCTGCTCAGGTTTTGATGTCTCCCATGTACCAACATGGGGCTTCACACTTTCCTTCCTTCATGGTGATATCCTACATGGAGGTCTAGAGGGAAAGACCCCAGCTGGATCATCAGAGCTCTGCTCAGACCTAAGGCAGGGAATAACCACCTGCTGCCTGAAACAGGACTGAGAGATGATGGTTCACAGCTCTAGGGGAATGAAGTCACATAGGAGGAGCCAATGCTGGCTGGTAGGAAAGGATTAGGGGTGAGTGTTTTCTCCCTGTACCTACACGGGGCTTATTTCAGCTGTGTCTGCATTTCCATTCATTCCAATCCCATTTATACCCATAGAAGAATGAGCAGCAAAGAGGCAATTAGGAGCATGTCTGCAAAACCCAATCCATTGCTCTGGGAGAACAGCGAGCAACATGCGAGTGTGTTCAAAAAGGAAACCTGGAGACACAAGGCCTTTTCCAGCAGTACATACAAGGTTTCTCAAGCCAGATGCCTTAAGGATTGTGTTTTATCCATCTTTCAGACTTGTAAAAATGATGATATCTATTTTCATTCAAGGTCTTCTATGCATTATAATTACACCTGAGTGCAGCCACATGTGTACATATTTCTCTTTCACATGCTGCTCCATGCAGCTCTCTGTGATTCTAGAATTAAAAAGCCATTTTCAAGGAGTCTCAGGACTGCAGCAGACATTTACACAAGCCACAGCTCAGCTATCTTTAACTTTCCTTGTTTCCCTATTATTTTAAGGTAGGGGTGCTCAAACAAAGCCTTTCGTATGCTCCTATCTTGTCCTATAATCCTTTTCTCGTAACACGCCAGTAAACCCCAACAGGACCAGCACAAAATCAGTTTTACATCCTGATGGCATGAGCAGCAGCAGCAAGAGCGTGCCAAGGAAAGGAAGTCCTTGTTTCACATCAGCAGACATTGCTCATCTCAGAAAAGCAGAATTTGGGAACATCTAACATGAAGCAGAAGTGAAAATACAGCCTGCAAATAGCTACTCCCCCCTCTCCCCACCTCCACCCTGTGGAGAAGACACCAGTGCCACCTCCCGACCTGACACAGGACCTCTGCAATTCAACTCAATGCTCCTGTTCTCCATCCCCTCGATGAGGAAGGCTCCAGCACCCATCTACCCAGTGCTGCACAGCAGGAGAAGCTTCAGCCTAACTCCTGTCTGCGGATCTGAGGGCATTGCAAGCTCCAGGACAGCACAGACAGCACCGCTCTTACCTTGTCTGTGATGTCCTCTTCTGTACAGTCCAGCGTGTCCCGGTAAGAGTCCTCCATCACCGCCCCGGCCAGCGTGCTTGTCTGATGCAACTGTCTATAACAGAGACAAACCACCCCAACCCACAGCAACACCAGCATTAGAGCGACCATCGCAGGGCACAGCAATTCCAGATGACAACCGGTCCCCTCTCTCCCCTCCTCAGCTGCCACCTCCTTTTCCAAAGGGATTTAAGAGCACTGCTCCTTCTTGGGCTGCTGGATTTACAGCAAAGGACGGCATGGGCCAGGTTGCTGGCGGAACAGTGGTCCTCTCACCACCAAGTTCTGCAGTAAGCCCAGCACCCCGGTGTGCCCAGATAACAGGGCTGAAGGGTGGCTGCTTACCGGCTGAACAAATGCGCCCGCTGAGCAAAACACAGACGTGGACATGCTGCTGGGACTTGATCCCATGATCATTTGTTCTTGCTCTTTGGAATGGGAAGAGATAAAAGCTCTCTCTTTTCACTTTTCTTCGTTACGAACCTACCAAGTCCACGTGTTATCCAGCAAAGGACAGAGTACTCTGCTCTAGCCACTGATAAGGTTAATAAGAAGCAGGGGGCAGTGGGTGTAAGAGGAAGGAGGTGAGGAAACAACATGCTGAAGCTGTTGTGAAACACTCCAGACCACCTCCTCACACCAGCCATGACAGCCCAGAGCAAGCTAATCATTACCCAGGCCTCGTGACACTGGTGGCCGCACTCTGCAGTGCTCTAAAGGACACCCTGTGGAGGGCCTGATTTGTGCTTCATCCTCGTGGTATTGCTGTGGATCGGCTCCATGGGCTTATGGCACTACAAACTGCTATTGCCATGGGGAGGGGGAGCTGTATTCCAGCTTTGTGAGCTCCAGGCAGATGCTGCCTGGAGACAACCACTGCAACATGAACGATGAGCAGTCTGATGGATTTACGAAGCCAGAGCTGCTTTGAGCAGGAGGTGAATGGGAAAACCACAGAGGTCTCTTTGAGCCTCAGTTTTCCCTAGGAATTTGTAAGGTGGACTCTCAAATTCACCCTGCTACACAATACCCTCATGCAAATATTCATGAAGCATAAGTGGCATTTACCAAAGAGCCCGCAGCTGATTACCAGCCTTATTTTGCATCCTCACCCTAAGTGTGTATTTAGATTTTAAACTCTCAGGCACATTTGTAATTTAAATCATGCCAAGGCACAACAGAGCCTAAGCAGCTGAGATTTCTTGGCACAAACAGAACCTGGATGACAAAACACAGGAAAGAGCCCTTACAAAAATAGAATCAATTTTCTAAAAGCACATGTTTTGGTATTATTCAGTAATTACAGAATCTGCAAAGGGCTTCCTCTGGGCTCATCTTAAGGATCTGTCTCTACTCTGCAGTAAAAGCCTATTCTCTCTCTCATTATCACAAATTAAACTCAACTGCTCTTGAATTAACCAATATTTACCTAAGCCCACAAGTCCCAGTCTCAGAAAAGCATCCTGCAAATGCAAAGGGCCAGGAGGGCTCAATCCCCATAAGAGGGCATTTCCATTCCCAAGTTTAACTCAAATCCTCCCTAAATTTGCTCTGCCAGACACAGGATAAAAACTAGTTCTAAAACAGGAAGGCCAGAGACAGGCTGCTCCCTGTAACCTTCTTTCCTGGCAGTGTTTTTAACAAAGATCTAGAAAGTAAGATGACAGGAACTAGGAAATGTAATATCAAGGACCTGCTTCCTTGCCAGGAGGGGAAATCGTGCCAGGGGAGACTTGCTGACCACAGGGGAAAAATGGAGAAGGGAAAGGTGTGAGAGCACAGCGAGAGGAAGGGGTGTAGAGAGGCTGAAGGAGCAGACCGAGTGCCAGGCCATGGGGGTACAAGCATCACCCAAACTGAGCTGCTGTTCCTCTGCAGCATTCCTGTCCCACTCAGAAACAACTGCAGAAGGCAGGGGCAGCAGGATCAGGGGCAGGGGCAGCCTCAGTGTGTTCTTAAAAGCAGGATGACATGGAAGAGGAGGGATAGTGGAGCTGGGAAAGGAAAGACGAGCACCAGGTATCATTGAGAGGGGCTGGACCCTCTGCCCAGCGATTTAGAGCAAAGCCCCTCACTGAGCAGGGAGTCCAGGGCTGAGATTACACTAAGCAAAGTCAAACAGAACCAAGAGAGTTGTCTGAAGGTGAGTGGCTTTTTTTGGGGTGCTGGGGAAATCCCTCAGAGTGGGGGGACTGAGTGGTCTGGTCTTCTAGAGACCCACCATGGTGGCACTGGGGAGGAGACAGCCCAGCTGAGCAGTCCAGAGGGACGTGCCCTTCTAGAGACTTCTTCCCCCACTCCACATGCCCCCTGCTAGGGCACATGCAGGATGGAGGAGGGGAAAGCACCCCTACTTTTGCCCTGGAAGAAATCAGGTTGGCACCAGCCTCCAGCTGCATGCACAAGTGCCAAACCCCCTATTGCAGAAAAACAGCTATTGCAAACTGCATCAGAATGAAACCTGCTTTTCCCCAGCACTATGCAACACAACCAGAAGCTACAAGCTTATTTTGACAACCTTCCTTCCTTGGGCCCACCAGCTAGAAGGAACACCCCCCCACCAAGCATTAACAGGAATATGAGCTTACCTTGCCACCTTCTTGCTTGAGAGTCTTTTATTGGGGCTGCAGAATGAAGAACAAACAGGAAAGCATTAGGAAAGCTGACAGTGGAGAGGAAGGGAAGCAGGAAACAGCAAGCACTCCGGGGCACAGGGGAGCGCCCATGCGGCATGCAGCACCTGCACGGCCCGGCCACAGGCACCGCCAGGAACAACGCGGCGACACTGGACCAAAGGGAATAACCTCACCGGCTGCAGCAGCCATGTCCTCTCACTGGCTGAGCCCTGCCTGAAAACTGATCCCCAAGGAAAGTGCTAAGAATAGCCGTGAGGTTGGTGGGCTTCAGCCTGGTGCCGAGGGCACACCAAGCTATGGATCCCACACCCCGCAGCACCCCAGCCCTGCCTGCCTGTACATGGGTGCTTCCACCCTTTTTCACGCTGCCTGGCATTTCCCACAAAGATTATCCTCACTATTTGGCAGGGAATCGCTGCCTACTTGTAGCTCAGGTGCTTCAGGAGCTGTTGGTCCTCGCACTTTCTGGGTTTTGAGCACAGGCACTGTTAGAATCGCTGGGCAGGGGTATGAGCTCTGCTTTGCACAGGGAGCTGACGCTGTGCACACCCCAGCTTTGTATATTCCTGAGCCAGCTGCCACCATACCACAGTGGTCAGGCTCAGTGTGACCCACAGTACAAGCAGCCAAGTTCTGTGTTAGACAGAACAGACAGGGCTGCTTGTACAGCCCTCAGGACAGGGCTGCAGGATCTTCCCACTGAGAAAAGAAACCTTTATCAGCATCAGCTACTCGCTAAGATGCTCCTTCCAGTCCTTTGACTGTGACTGATCATAGAATCCCAGACTGGTTTGTGTTGGAGGGACCTTAAAGCTCATCCAGTTCCAACCCCCTGCCACGGGCAGGGACACCTTCCACTAGAGCAGGTTGCTCCAAGCCCCTGTGTCCAACCTGGCCTTGAACACTGCCAGGGATGGGGCAGCCACAGCTTCTCTGGGCACCCTGTGCCAGCGCCTCAGCACCCTCACAGGGAAGAGCTTCTGCCTAAGAGCTGATCCCAGTCTGCCCTCTGGCAGGTTAAAGCCATTCCCCCTTGGCCTGTCCCTACAGGCCCTTGTCCGAAGCCCCTCTCCAGCTTTCTTGTACTTCTTCAGGCACTGGGAGCTGCTCTAAGGTCTCCCCTTTAGGAGCCTTCTCTTCTCCAGGCTGAACAAGCCCAGCTCTCTCAGCCTGGCTCCAGAGCAGAGCTGCTCCAATACTCTGACTGATGAAGCTGTGTGCTTGTGAACCAAGCGGGGGCTTGGCTCTCACTCCTCATCTTCCACCCAAACACACACTGTTGTCAAACAGATGCCACTGGGACACATCACTGATACAAATCACTGCTGAGCGATGGCAGCAAACACGGCTCTAGCCCGAATGGAGAAGCAGCAATCGCATTCCCCGGTGCTTAGCTCAGTTTAAAGTAAAAAAACATAAATAAAATCATTTGGGAGTCCACTCCTGCCAGGAATTGCAACAATTACATTACTTCTTAGAAGGAGGAATTAAAAATAGCTCAGGGCAATTTTCTTTTCTATAACAACAATGACCCACCAGGGACTGTTGTCAGGGCCACCAGCCCTCTTGTCAAAAGGACATCCTCAAACCCACATTTCCAAGGAGCACAAGAGCTGCTTGCTGGCTGGGCTTCAAGGACTCTCGGCGCCCACCCGAGGTCAGGGCCTTGTGTTTGCCAGCAATTCCTATGAAGAATTCACGTATGTCCCAGCACTGGAGGGAGGAAAAACATTTTTCCCTGCAAATAGCTTAGGGGAAAGCAGAGCCGGCACCTGTGGGTCGCTCTCGGAGGAGATGAGCCACACACAACCGCTGCATCAAGGGCACTGAAACTAAAAACTTCCACAAAACTGGCTCATCCCAAGCTCCTTGCAGATTTCTTCCCTGCCTTCCCATGCCTTGGGCTCAGGTAGAAGTGTCCCAATGCTAGGACAAGGCTGCCCATCTTATTCCAAGTATAAAGCACTGTATATGTGCCCACAGCCTTCAAGAGCGAGGCACTTGGGCTTCACCCCATCCTCTGTGGAGTGGGCAGCTTCAGGCCTCACCAAGCACAGTGCGAGGCTGCTGGACCCAGGTTTTGGTCCAGTTCCTGATGCTCTCTTTGCCTGCAGTCTAGGACTTGTCCCCTGCACCAAGGGCTTCATGTTGCTGGTGATGCTGGGAGCAAACCACAGGTCCTGCCATGTCCCGCATGCTGCATGGGGACACATCACATGTCCTCACAGAGAAAAGGTGGGCAATGCCCCTTCTGTTGGGTCCATCCACAGGGCACTTGGAACCAATTTCCAGCAAATTTGAGCATGGGAAACCCTGGACTCAGATGGAGGAACCACAACACCTAGTTGCCCTGAGCCCAAAGGACATGTGTTAAATCAGAACCTGTGGAATCCCCACCACAACACCACGGGATGGGGAAACCTCCTCTGGAAGTCCCATCCATCACAGGAGGCTCTGAGGTTAGTTCAGCTTTGCAGGTCATTTTAGTGGAGAAAGCCTGGAATGGAGTGGAGCTACTGGTGCATCAAGGGAAGCCCAGTGTTATCCTGAAGCACATAACCCAAGACCCACCACTGATCCTCAAGGCCTCCACAACTATTTACCTGAGGAAGAGAAAGAGAGAGAAGTACTTTTTCCATTTAAAAAAAATTAAAGTCAAGCTCCTGTTTGTTTTCCAGTTCTCTTCCCATAGCTATAGAGCCCAGGAGAGCTCCCATGTTACACTGTCCCTGTAGAGGACAGACAAAGACCAAGAGCATAACCAAAACCCAGGCTTGAAAGAGTACACCAGACGTGAGAAGCACAATTATCATTAATGCCACCATCCTTCTACCCAGCAGACTACAAACAGGTCTGAAAAACTAAAAACGAAATAGAAATCCCTCTGCACTCCTCAGATCAGCAAGTGCAGCTGCTGGTTGGGGGACCTCAAACATTACACTCAAACCTCATGAAGTTCCTATGCAAAGGCCCTGGTTTCTATCACATCCACCCAGCTGGTTGTGGCCCATGGGTGGGCAGGCAGCTGGGTGACACAAGATCTTACTGTGGCAAAGCAAGAGCATCTACAGGAGAGGTTCCAAGCCACGGAGAGCAAGTTGCTGTCTTCAGGTTGCTGAAGGATGTGCTGTACCTGCCTTTCCAGGTTGGACCAGTAACTCAGGCATGCCTCCATGCTGGGTATGACCAGTCAGAAGACCTGGTGGTCTTTTCCTTGATGACAGAAATACTGTACATGATCAGCTTACAGCTTTCAACTCCCAGTGCAAGGACTGCAAGACTCAGTGTGGAGAAGCACCCACCACTCAGCAGGACATGCAAAGAGGCTGCCCGGAGCAGAAGGGAAGACTCTCATTGACTGCCAGCCTCCATGGCTCAGAGTAAAGGAAACTTCTTCTCACCCTCCATTATTACAGCCTTTAAATAACCTTGATAAAGGTTATGACAACCTTTACCACCTGGAGAGGCTCACATCATCTTGTGGAATTCATCCCCTTTCCCAACCAGGAATCAAGCAACACAGCAGCAAAGTAAAACTGTGCCAGACAAAGGAGAGTCTTCCCTTCCAGACCACCACTCCCAACACTGAAACGGCCACACATAAGCCCAATTACCTATTCATTTCAAGATCATTCAGGCGAGCAGAAAGATCCTCGAGGCGGTTGATTTGTTTGTGGCACTGGCTACAGTAAAACTCAAATGCTTCATCTGCGATAATGCTGTGCAGTTTCGCAGCGAGCGGATGGGTGCTAGAGAGATCACAAGGGTCATTTCAACAGGACAGAACAGAACAGACAGGGCTGACTTCATCCATGGCTTCCACAAGCTGAGTGTACTTTGGGGAAGGGGAGCTTTAGGGGAGAGACACAAAACTTGCAATTCAAAACTGCAGGGCAGATTGGGCCACTATCCCTCTCTTGAATTTAGAAGCTGAATTTACAGTAGCTGAGCCTGGCTTGTGCTTCCAAAGCCCTGCACCAGCCAGCTCTTTTGGAGGACCACCAAGAGCCTGGGGAAGGCAACATTCATGCTTTCTACAAACCTACATGACTACGAAGCTTATTTTCCAACAGGATTTTCCAAACAACCTGTCCCAGAATGCTCTAACAATGGTCCTGGTTTGCCTCGGTAAATGCAGACCGAACTCACTGCTGGGCTGGGTGCTGGGAGAGCCAAATCCTTTCCAATGGATGCTTTAAGAATAGAGCAGCGTGCTGCTGCAGTCCCACCTCAGTAACACACACAGGCAGGTTTTCATTGCAAGGAGCTTTTAAGCCAAGCTCAAAAAGGTGGTTGCAATTCAACTGCTCTCTCCTACAAGATGAAGCACAAGGAAGCTAAGCAGCAATGGTGTCTTAATATAGGGAACATCATTTGGCAAGGGGACATGGGCATCTACAGGGCTTTATAAGCTTGGGAAGGTAAGGGGACTGGATCAGCTTTTTATTTTCAGCTGCTGACATGGAAAACAAGCTCCAAGGCATACACCAGCACTTGGCAAGCCAGGGAGCCATTCCCCCACCTGACATGACTTGGGCAGGACAGAGCTTGGCCAAGGGATTCTCAACAGCAAAGAGTTTGTGGTACTTTGGGGCCAACTACACACCACAAATCCTTCCTGCAGGAAAACATGCTTCTGGAAGCCATAGACTTGAATCAAAGAAAGGTTAATAGTGAAAAACCAAAGCAGTTCAGTAAGAAAGACAGGTAAAGGTGTAAGCAAACACAAGCAAGCTTAAAACTAAAAGGCATCTGAAAGGGCTTGTCAGATACAGATATACACTGGCAAGTCCTGGCCTGGGGGATGCTGAGTGTGTAGAACACCCCAGGAGGGCTCAGCCCCTTTGCATAACCCCTCGGGGACATTTTTGGTGGCCTAGCCACCCCCAGGGCCAGGCCCCTGAGCTTGTGCTGCCTGTACAGTATTTCCGAGCTCCCTTAGGACAAGTAACTGAACAACAGTAAATGCCAAATCACTCAGCTCTTCCCATTCCTGGAAAAAAAACATTAGTTGGAAAACATTCCCCCTACCCTCTAGGTCAGGTTTGGACCAGGGTAACCATTATCTACCAGCAGTCAGTTCAGTTGCTCAGCCTTTGCACAAGGTAAGAGATGGCAGAAGCTTTGGAGCATCTAACAAAGCGATGTGCCCTTTTCTGGCCTCTGCTCAGCATGCAGAGCCAAACCAACTCACCTGAGTGCACCCCTGGGCGAGGTGTGAACCCAAACCTAACAAACGTGAATCAAAATGGGGAAAAGCAGTGTGGAGGAGAGCCCACATGCCAGCCTGGCAGCTCTTCAGGTGCGAGCAGGTATACTCGGCCTCTGGCTGCGTTGGTTATGTGCCCGTTGAGTGGGTGAGAGCCCAACCGCACTGCACCTCGGAGCATCCTCACCTTCCCCTTGTGGCAAACTGCCACATGCAGCCTTCCTGCCTCCTCCCTCCATCTCGTGGAGTAACGTTTGCCTTCTGCAGGTCACTGGTGCTTACTGGGGTTTGTACTAGTGCTCTGGTGAAGATCTGGAGCTGTGGCCGGAAAACTGGTTGACGTTATTCCCGTTCTCTTGTAACATGGAAAGGGTGCGTGGCGATGTGACCGTTTACAAATGATACTATTCTCATATTCAAACCACAGCCAAAAAAACCCAGTTGAGCCTGAACCAGCGATATCCTGTAGTTCTTAACATTTCACTATGTTTAAGTGCACTGGGGTGGCAGGGCTTTATTCAGGAAAACAGCCCAATTTCAGAGAACGATCAGCTAAGAGCCTTCATGCACAAGCCAAGGTAAGGGCTAGACCTGAACGGCATGGGGAAATCCTCTGTTTCAAACAGACTGCATTCTTGGCTCTGGAGGCGGTGCAGGGTTTATCTCCCTAGCAAGCCCCAGCAGCAAGTCTCCATCATAAACCTCCACGAGCTGCATGGCCACGTGCTGAGTGAGCCCCTCCAGGCAGAGGAGGGATGCTGCAGAGCATGATCTCATGGATAAAATCCAAAGAGACAGAGAGCAGAGGGGAGACAATAATCTGACAGAGCAAGATTTGAAAACTGGGAGTGTGGGCAACCTGGAAGCTCCAGACTGATGTTAAAGATACAGTCTAACTGATTGTAAAGCTCCTTCAGCTGAGTATTTTCTTGCCAGGAGCCTTCTGGACTAGGTTGGAAGCCCACCCTCAAGAGAAAACTCAAAATGAACACCAAGGCTGCTTTTTATCCAAGAGCTGCAGCACCAGGACAGCCAGCCATGCTTTGCATTTCTGCCCAGTGCAATCAAAGGGCAAGCGTGGCTGAGCGATGCATCCCTTCCACTGCAGGGCATCCCATCACATCAAGCTCTGGAGTGCTGGTTTCCTGAAGTAACGGGTACGCTTCGCAGAAACACTCTTCTATGGCAGGCTTAGTTAACACCTTCAAAATTGCTGCTTCCAAGAAGAAAGTTAGCCCTGGCCTGCAGCAAAGTGAAGGTGTGGAGATTTGAGAGCAGTTCTTCCCTGTCAGCCCTGTGCAACCAGAATAGCCCAAACCCTATGGGCTTTGGGAAGGTGGCAGAAAAGAGGCAGACAGCACGAAAACATTATGACAAGTTTATACTGCTGCAAAAGACACTAACGTGTATCATCCCAAAGGAAAAAAGCATGTTCTTGTCTTCAGGATAAGGGCGCGGCTGGCAGGGACTGCTCCTGCCTTGCATGGAGATGCCCTGCCCCAGGGAGGAACGTGTCCCCAGTGCTATCCGTCATCACAGAGACTTGGTGGGCTGAGCATTCCAGCTTTTGCTTTTTTTATCTTAGAAGTAAGTACTGGTGGGTTTTGTACTGTCACAGCAGCTCCTCAATCCACCCCACATGGAAAACCAGTATTTGCCTGGTTACAGACCCTAAGGCAAGGAGTGCAGGGAAATGCTTCTTGCTCCATGTATCCCTTAGGCTGCCTAGAGAAGGAAGGCTGCTGCAGCTTGTGCAAATCCAGCCAAGCATCACATCAAAGCCAAAAATACAAGCACAAGAGAGAAAATTAAAAAGATAAAGCTATCCAACAGGATGAGAGAAAAGCTGAGCAGTGGTTTTCTGTACTGGAAGGTTCTGCGAGAAGCCACATCCCTAATAGGAGTGGGAATGCAATGCTGTCCTGGACACATGTGAGATGTGGTCTGCTTCTTCCACCTGCTGCTGGGCACTAGTGTTTCTGGATGGGAGGATAGAGACTGCTCAGGAAAAGGAAAGACTGAGAGAGGCAACTCCTCTTCCACTTCTGAGCTGATTACCCCATCGTATTCAAAGTTTGCCAGAAACCCCTTCCTGCAGGCTGACCAGTGTGCAAACCCAAATGGAACAACTCACACACAACGCACAGGCGAAGACACTAAGCAATTGAAATGGGTTAAAACATTGCCGGTGCTGTGCTGAGCATTACCTGGGAGAGAGGAACGAGGAGCTATTAAAGCTGCTTTCCCCATTACACAAGCTGTCCGAGAACAAATCTGCTTCATTCCCTTCTCCGTAATCCTCAAAATGCTCCTCTCCACTGATGACAGTAACGATGGAGTGGCTGAGGTCTGAGCCGAAGGGCAGGTCGTGTGGATGGGATCTGTGGGAAAAGAGGGAAAAATGTTAGAGGCTGGCCACTACAGCAGCATTTCCAACTGCATCTAATACACCCCCTTCCCATGTCTCCATTTCAGCAGACATGCTGTCTCTTCATAGAATCCCAGAAAGGCTTGGGATGAAGGGACCTTAAAGCTCATCCAGTTCCAACCCCCTGCCACGGGCAGGGACACCTTCCACTAGAGCAGGTTGCTCCAAGCCCCTGTGTCCAACCTGGCCTTGAACACTGCCAGGGATGGGGCAGCCACAGCTTCTCTGGGCACCCTGTGCCAGCGCCTCAGCACCCTCACAGGGAAGAACTTCTGCCTAAGATCCCATCTCAGTCTCCCCTCTGGCAGGTTAAAGCCATTCCCCCTTGGCCTGTCCCTACAGGCCCTTGTCCAAAGCCCCTCTCCAGGTTTCTTGTAGCCCCTTCAGGCACTGGGAGCTGCTCTAAGGTCTCCCCGTAAGGAGCCTTCTCTTCTCCAGGCTGAACCAGCCCAGCTCTCTCAGCCTGGCTCCAGAGCAGAGCTGCTCCAGCCCTCGCAGCATCCCCGTGGCCTCCTCTGGACTCGCTCCAGCAGCTCCATGTTCCTCTTGTGTTGTTGCCCCAGAGCTGGATCAGGACTGCAGGGGGGGTCTCCCCAGAGCGCAGCAGAGGGGGAGAATCCCCTCCCTCAACCTGCTGCTCACGCTCTGGGGATGCAGCCCAGCACACGGGGGGTTCTGGGCTCAAGAGCACAGTGGCGGGTCATGGCGAGCTGCTCCTCACCCAGTGCCGGGCTCCTGCTCGCTTGTTGCTGTATAATCCTATCAAGAGCCCAGCACTGGGGTTTAACACTGTCACCTCCCCTCCCAATGACACAAATCCCAGTAGTTTACAGGCAGCTGCCAAATAGAGCAGCGACAGACCACTTGGCAAGACAAAAGGGCCCTCTTCCTGCTCCTGCTGGGAAAAGGCCATACACGCTCATGGCAATCTTGGAGGGGGGAATGCTGTTTCATGTGTTTTTAACACCAGATCCAGGAGGTTGCAGTGTGTTAAGCCTCAGCCTAAACCCTGAACACATCCAGCACAGGTCCTGGGATGTTCCTTGCTTCTCTGGGCACCCTGTGCCAGCACCTCAGCACCCTCACAGGGAAGAGCTTCTGCCTAAGAGCTCATCTCAGTCTCCCCTCTGGCAGGTTAAAGCCATTCCCCCTTGGCCTGTCCCTACAGGCCCTTGTCCAAAGCCCCTCTCCAGCTTTCTTGTAGTTTCTTCATAGCTGTATAAAGTCAAACCACCACAGCAGTATATACGCTCATGTTCAGAGTATCCTCACATTCAGAGGACTGTGAGGGTGATGAGACACCAGAGAAGCTGTGGATATTGTTGCCCAGAGAAGCTGTGGCTGCCCCATCCCTGGCAGTGTTCAAGGCCAGGTTGGACACAGGGGCTTGGAGCAACCTGCTCTAGTGGAAGGTGTCCCTGCCCGTGGCAGGGGGTTGGAACTGGATGAGCTTTAAGGTCCCTTCAACCCAAACCAGTCTGTGGTGCTGTGACTGTCCTGCTCAGGACCGCAGAGGGTTTCAAACCTGGGGAGAACAAGGCCGGGGGTATCTGTAAGACCCAGGCTGTGAAAGCAGCCCACATGTCTCTGAGCCACAGGTATGTGTTTGGGAGGACGGGCACTGTTCTCTTCTCCAAAATTCAATGCTTGAAAACAAGAAAGATTGCATTATTATAAAAACTGGTATTTCAGGCTATGCCCCCATCTGCATCCACTTGCTAGGAGAGGGAAAACGGGGGTGTGACTAGATTGTTGTACTAAATCAGAAAGAAAAGATTACAGATAAGCCATTTATGACAAAAACCTGCACCATCTGAAGGATTTGCCCTTATCCCGCTAATAAAAACACATCAATCCTCCAGCCAAACCAGCAGCAGATCTCTATTGAAGTGAGACAAGTCCAGTCCAGCTTGTGGGCATCTGCACATCCTCCTTGTACACTTGGGAAGCGCCACTATTCCCGCAGTGGGATCCAGCCTCCCCAGCAGTGAGTCAGATGCTGCACCCAGCAGACCACTGCCAAAAGCATCGGAAATCTCACCAGGAATAGAAGGCAGGGGGTGGAATTTTTATCTTGGGAGCAAAACCCAACCCAAAATCTCTAAATCTGGGGCTGTGGTTTGACAAGCACTGCATAGATCTGATTAGGCTTCAGGCAATAAATAGTACAGTATTTCCCATACACCTATAATGGCGCTCTAGCAGCTTCAAAATCCTGAGTCCAACTAATCTTTACTAGACTCAGCCTAAATAACCACTTAAGCTCAAACCATCTAAGGTATGCTGAGTTCTAACGGCTACTGAAAAGCACTGCTGAAGCTTTGATTCAGTCCCCCACCTGCGCTGGTCAGCCTGTACTTACTGACTGTCCCCTGGAAGAGCTCTGGGCACTAGAGGTGTAAAACCATTGTCCTGCCTGGGTTTTGATGGCACCAAAACTAGCCCTTAGTAAGCGATTTCTAGAGGCTTCCATCTCAAACCTTCCAAATCTTGAAGCCAAATGAACTTTTTCCTTGATTTTTTTGGCTACCTGCAATTTGCACACATTTCACACAGCTGGCAACAGGCACCATTGTGCTTGGCCAGAGCACCCGAAGGACACCCCATCTTCCCAAGCCCACACTGGGAGTAGCAGGGAAGCCTCAAGAGGACCTAATCTTAAAGAATCAATTCCCAAGAAAAGTATTTGGTACCTACAGGCAGGTGAATCTGAGGCACGTCAATCTCCCCACGGGATGAGAGCGCACGCAGGCTGCCATGGCCCCTCCGGAGCCTCTCTGCTTTGTGGTCGGGGAGCTCAGCGACCCATTATATCCCAGTTTAACTGTCACCAAGCTGAATGCTTGGGCAAGAAGAGCCCAGCCAGATAATCTCATTTGTTCTCTAATCCACAGCACCCTTTCAGCCCCGGCGCTGAGTGCCCAGCAGCACTGACCGCTCACGCATCCCTGCCATCCCCAGCTGTGATTTTGGGGTGGAGGGAAGTCCAGTGCTTTCTAAAAGCAATGGGAACTGTATGTACTCACCAGAGCACCAAGCCCGGGTGACATGTTTTTGGCCAAAACCAGTTCTGTGTATTAGCAGACCTTAACCTATGATTGTTCCAGAGGTTTCAGTGCAGACCTGTTCTCTGGAGTCACCGTTCAAGGAGTTATTCCCTCCCCTCCCGCCTGCCAGCATCCCAGTTTCACCCCAACACCCACTTTTCCTGCAAAGCCTAGGAAATGAGGTGGGCCCAGGAGCAGTTTTGCCAGCAGCAGTTCAGATCCAGGGAAGAAGATCTTAGCTCACAATTCTGTGCTTCAGGCACAAGTTTAAAACTAGTTATTACAGGAGGTGGTTGCACATCAAAGGGCACATGTGTGTTTAGGTAAAACAAGAATATGGTGAGTTCCCCTCCTGCCTTGAAAATTATATGTTGCATTTCTGGCTTAAGTGATAGATTAAAAACTGCAAGTATTTCAGGTGTTTGGATCACCTGAGAACTTATTTTAGAGGTTAAGGATGCTAATGAGCGTACAGAACTTCTCCCAAGGCAAAGCAACGATTAACTCAAAGAGATTGCCAGGCCAAGTTCCAAACCAGCCTATACATGGTGCAGCCTAATTATCATTATTCTTAAAGAAGAGCTATTTTGGTCTTGCATGAAGTTACAAACACAAAGAAGAAACCAACCAGTTTCAGCAAGACAGGCTCAGCCCACTTCATTTTAAATCCTCGATCCAGGTCTGCTCCCAGTTTCCTGCCCCACACGGTGAGTTTTGCTCTTTGTCCTCCCCACTCACCCATGCTCTGGCTCCTCGATGGGATCCGTGAACTCTGAGTGCACGGTGGAGTCGATGGCACTGTCCGTTTCTACTTCGTCGTGCATCTCGTGATGTACGAGTGTGCTGGTGTCCTCATCCGTGAACGTTTCGCACTCGCTGTACGTGCTCTCTGAGCCCATGTAAGCACTGTCAGTCACCTCATTTGCCTGGTAAAGACACAAGAGGGAAAGAAATAAGAGTACAGATACACAGTTGTGTTGCAGAGCAGGACAAAACACATTTGGTAGCTAATTACTGCTGTGCTGCATTTCTAAGCACAGAAATCCAACCTCCAACCACAGTGTGAGCCCACGTCCAGGTTTGGCTCCATCTCCAGACCCAAGGACCCAGCAGCACCCTGGGGTATGCCATGGCCTTCAGGGCACATGTGCTCTATGACAGCAGCATTTGGAAAGCAGGTTACAGAAATACATACTACATCAGAGTTGGAGGGAGATCTTGTTGTGAGGAGTATGGATTTGTTGAGTCCAAGAGGGATTACCCACTGCTTACTCAGCGGTTTTGGCCACCATTGCTTTCACCCACTCCATTTTAACAGGACACATTATTAACAGGAATTCTCTGCAAAAACCACCATTCAAAACCAGCAATTAGCCCTTAAAGCACTCCTCCCCCTAATACAAGAGCACCTTCCATCCCTCAACAGAAAATAAGCTGATTTATAAAGCTTCATTACGGTGTCTAATTTGCAGGGAGCACATCAGGTGGACACTCATATACAATTATTCTCAAATACAACCAGGGAAAAAGGAGGTAAGTTGTGTTTATAGCCCCACCTGAGTCTATGTTAATACAACCACTCCCAAAACCCTGAAACACTCTATGGCAGCTCAGCCTCCGAGACCAACAACCAGAAGCTCATCACACCTCTGAGTGATCCCACATAGGACCCTGCCACCAGCAGTCACCTGTTGGCCACAGTATTTGCCTCTTCCCGCATATTTGGGCAAAGTCTGCTTTTCAGGGAATCCCAGAGCCTGCGCTCAGCCTTGGGTGAAGGCAACTTTCACCTTCCATCCCTCAACAGAAAATAAGCCCGTTTATAAAGCTTCATTACAGCATCTAATTTGCAGGGAGCGCATCAGGAGGACACTCAAATCTCAGCACTTCAGCCGGACCAGCACCTCGGAAGTTTTGCATAACTTCACCACATCCATTACCTGCAGCAGGCTCTAGGAAAGCAGCACAATTTGGTTTTTAAGACACGATGCTAGGAGCACGGAGGACTGCGTTTTCCTCCCAGTTCAGCCCCTCAGACAGGCGTTCATCTTTGGTGCTCGTACATGCGGGCAGGGATGGTCCTGCCTGGACACACCAAGCCTAGAACTATCCTGATGTTCAGAGGACAGCCATGGGAGCATGAGAAGAAACACCCTCCTAAAGCAGCAATGCTTGTTGCATCAAAACACCAGCTCGTTTCCCAGCATTTATGGGATTTCCCCAGTGCACCTATGAACAATCCAAGTAATTTTTGGCTCTGGGATCGCAGTTGTGGTGGGATCTGCCAGTGCTGAGCTCCAGCTGATCCTGTGTCACTGGAGATGTCGGGCAGAGGGACGGGAGCCCACATGCCTGGCCTCAAGATAAAGAGAAGCCCATGAAAAGCTGTTCGCTCCATCTGAAGTTCACGCAATGGATCAAACTTGCTCAGCTGCTGGCTGTCCCTCTCCAAGCACGGCAGCAGGGCAAAGCTGCAGCATTTGGAACATAGGCACCAACACTGAAGCAAACCTCTCTTCCACTGCCAGAGGCACAGAGAGCAGCTTTCAGTGCTTTTTTCCAAGGATTTTCAAGAAAAAAAGATTTCTCAAAGTCCCGTATTACAGCAGGAAAAGAAAACACACACACAGACAGACCATCCTTGCAACAGCAGAATGAAAAGTTATGTTAGAGCTGTTCATTCAAACCAGGGTACAGGAAAACACAGACCAAGAGGACAAACACCCTGCTGACATTCTGTTGCCTACACTGTGCAAACCAGCCTAATCATCCTCTTTTGGGTGAAGACTCTGCAGCACAAAGAACTGCAGCTTTCCCTGCTGCAAAGTGGCTCAAGACACAACCAACACCTCACTTTGCTTCCCCACGAATGCCCAGGCTGCTTCAACATGCATGAGGCCACAAAGGGAGAACAGGAACTTGTACGTGCTCTGAAAACCTCAAAGGGATGGAGAGAGAACTGCTCAACAGCGTTCCTGTTCCACATGGGCACTGGGGAGCAAAGCAACCTAGTCAACAGCCTCGCTGTGCTCCCTGCTGGGCGCTCTCACCAGCCCCTGTGCCAAGTGAGGTGGGTGATGGATGGAGACAGACAGATGGACGGGAGCCCTTCTTGGATGTTTGGCTCAGCTTTCAGGGACCCACACTGACTTACGGACATCAGCATCTCTCTAGGACACCACCCTGAAGTCAAACATGACATAAACCTTCACGGGACCAGAGTCCAAAGTCACACGGGGAGGAGGCTGCGTTGTTCAAGTAGACTCAATTCAAACAGAGGAAAGGCTGCTGTAGTGAATGTCACTCGTAGCACGGAAGAAGGTGGCTTTCACTAGCATTTGAGACAAGAACAAAGGCCTCCTAAAACCCCAGCTACTTTTAAAAACATAAATCTAACAAACACTACTGCTTATATACCTACAGCCGGGGACTTGCTTAAGTGCTTTACTGGATTTATGCTGCACTTCCTAGAAACACTCCCAGGCTCTTAATGCTCGAGCAGAGGGAGGATGAGGGAGATCTGGAAGTGGAGGCTCGGTCTGCCGGCTTGCTCATGGGCGAGTGAGGACATTGCACCATGTAAGCGGAAAACCCTTCCCTGTGAGGGTGCTGAGGCGCTGGCACAGGGTGCCCAGAGAAGCTGTGGCTGCCCCATCCCTGGCAGTGTTCAAGGCCAGGTTGGACACAGGGGCTTGGAGCAACCTGCTCTAGTGGAAGGTGTCCCTGCCTGTGGCAGGGGGTTGGGACTGGATGAGCTTTAAGGTCCCTCCCAACCCAAACCATTCCATAATTCTATGATTCTCTGATGCCTGAGCTGAGCCCGCAGCTCCCCAGCCTCCAGAGGAAGATGTGCTTGGGTAATTCAAGTGCTCTTCCAACATATCTGCAGCATATACCAAGTTTAGGAGAGACCAGGCTTCAACATATTGGACAATGTTGTGTTGCAACGTTGGTTATGTTTGATTCTAGGAGAAAAACCCCATCTCCAGCCTGCACCAGCAGCAATGATGCTTCGTGCTGGACTGGCACAGCTCTGCCAGGAGGGATGCAGCAGGGACCCAACACAGCAGAGAGGGCCCAAGAGATGACAGCAACTGTCCATGTCTGCACATTTCCCTGCTTGCTTCAGAGGGATGCTTTTCGCCTGTTTGAAAAAGGTTTAATGCCAATTGGAAATAATTTTGCTTGCAGACTCCAAAGTAAATGCTGCTGGGTTTGTTGGTTTGTTTTTGTTTTTGGTTTTTTTTTTAAATAAAACCTTCCCACTGGAAAAGCTTGAATTTAAGTATAACTTGAAGTATTATACTGAGCACAAAGTAAAGACAACTACTGCAAAGGAACCAAAAAACCCAAAACACTCCAATCCACAAATAATTTTACTAAAACCTACCCACTGCTGACCCTCTTAACATGAAGCATAACAGGAGCTGAACAGCTCAGGGCATCAGCGCCCTTAGTTAGATTATTTATCTACCAAATTATAACAAAACATCTTACTAATGGGAAATAGAGGCTGAATGAGGGAGCAATGCTTTAAGCTGGAAGTAGTCACCATAAGAGCACATTAACCATCCTCCTCCAGCCACACCAAGGATGTGCAGCCATTTATTTATTTAAAAAGAAATAGAAAAGATGCCCTGTCACACAATTTGCAAACTTTCTTTGTGTTTAGCAAAGGAGAAAAAATTGTCTCTTGACATTTCAAACACAAGACCTCTATTAAAATTAAACCGATGCGGTCAATGAGTTAAGAGGCAGTTGAAACCATAAGCAAAGTCCTTCTGAGCACAAGCGTGGAGAACTTTGCTTTACATTTCATCCCAGATTAAGTAACTAAACCCCAGGAAAAGATGCAAGGAGGAGATAGGCAAACCAAAGGGGGTAAGGTATTACCAGTGCTTGCTAAAGCAAAGCAAACCCAAGCCTCTGAGCCCCAGGCAAAGGTGCAGCCACAGGTTGCACAAAGCTCTTGTTTATGGCCCCAGAGCAGCTGGTGCGTGCACTGACCCTTTAAACCTCCCTGCCACATCTCTCACTCGGCCAAGCTGTGAGCAGCTTGTGCCTCTCTGTGAGCAGGCAGAGAGCAAACACTTCTCCAGATTAAAAACCCCATGATACACTTAAAGGTGGCTGTGGGCTTGGGACAGCCAGGCTGGGCTGCAAGTGCTGCAGGGGGCTTGACAGGAACACCCCCACCAAGTTCAGAATGGGGTTGGTGTCACCCGTATCAGTGTATTTCATGCTTTTATCAAATGAAACATACCTATAGATGCTTCAGGTAAACCTCAGACCTTAAAGCTGGGACACATACACACACACAGAGCCCCTGAACTGAGATAGGATTGTGGTTCAACTCCTCTAGTGCTAGACCTGCTTCCCCTGCTGAGCACAGTGTTGGCCATCCAGGCACAGCTCTGCCCAGCAGTGAGCCCTTCTGCTTCTAAAAGGAAATAGGAAATAAATGGATGAAAAGGAAATAAATGGATGAAACCAGCATCGGGGTGACGTAATGTGCCCCGATAAAACTGGTGAGATGATGAAGCACCTTTAGGAGACTTCTCCAGAAGCAGTTCACCTATTCCAGACACTTGATTGCATGTTGGAATAAAGACTATCTGATTAAGTGTTGTAAAGTGCTATTAAAACCCATCTTCATTAAAAGAAAGGAGTATGAGGAGAGGAAACAAGACTATTGGGAATCACCTGCAAGGTGTAGGCAGGAACAGGTTAAGCTTTGACTTGCGATGGGCAGAAGCTTTAGACCAAGCTTTATCACAGCATTGTCTTGGAGAGAAGGGCGAAGTCTGGCTCCCAGGGAAGTTCCTCCCAGGCATTTGCTGCAGGGCTGGTCCCTGCTTGTGCCCGGAGCCACTCCAGCATCCTGAAGCTCTGCTGTTCTTGGCCACAAACACTCAGGTCGGGAAGGGAAGAGAGGGGAGAGGAACAGGAAAAACAACTCTATTTTCCCAGCAAGTATGATCCTATTTATGATGAACACCAGCTCTGATTGCACACAGGACAGACCAGCTACAAAAAACACCCTCAAGGACACCCTCTCCTGACTGCAGGCAGGGCCCTGGTGCCAGTACCAGGCTGGGAATGCTGCCCTGCCTGGAGCCAAGCCAATGCTGGCCCCATGAGCACCCAGAGACCCACCACCGCTGTAGGACAGGCTCAAAACAAAAGTAGAAGAGATGAAGAGCATCCCACTGCTTGGTGCAGCACCTGACAGTGCAGAGGGGGCTGGCACAGCTAACAGTACCGAAGCATCAGCCAAGTCCTGCAGTGGGCAACCTGTCCTAACATTGGCTTTAAACCAATTCAAAGCCAGGGAGAAGGGAGTTAGTTAGGTTGTGTTTATAGTCCCACCTAAGTCTACATTAATACAACCACCCCCAAAGCCCTGAAACACCCCACAGCAGCTCAGCTTCTGACACCAGCAATGGTCCAGAAGCCCATCATGCCTCCGAGTGATCCCACACTGGACCCTGCCACCAGCAGTTATCTGTTGGCCACAGTATTTGCCTCTTCCCGCACATTTGGGCTATGTCTGCTTTTCAGGGAAACCCAGAGCCTGTGCTCAGCCTTGGGTGAAGGCAACTTTTAGAGAGCTCCTGAAGTTGGGCTTTGATGCTGCTACACTCAATAATACCCCTTAAGACTGGGCAAGAGAACCGTGCACTGCATCCGTTGGGACAAACTGAAAACACCCACCTCCCCCCAGAAAACCAAACCAAAACCCAACGCACAACACACCAGATAGTGCAGACTGACCTCAGCACCCCAAAAGCCTGAGCTACCGTCCCTCCTGGTCCAACTCCCCCAAGAAAATCCAGGCAGAGAGGACTATAAAGATCCCATCATGCACACACACCCGACTGACTACAGGGAGGAAGGATATGTCGCACACACCAACACACTCGGTAAGAAAACAGCAAGTGACACAGTCTGGTGCCACCCTGCCTCTCCCCAGCACCTCCAGGGCCAAGAGCAATCCCTTTAGAAACCCCTACTTCACGTTCGCACTCAAAACCCACCTGCGGACACATCGCCTCGTCGCTCAAGTCAAACCCAGCTCCAGAAGCTGTCGGCTGCTTCTGCAAGGCAGGAGGGAAGCAAAGTCCAGGAGACTCCAGGCACGAGACTTACCGGCTCAGCGCTGGTCCGGAACAGAGCGCCTTTTGTTCCTGACCTCCCAGCCTCCACGATAAGGAGACGGGAGCTAACACACACTTCCCTGCTCTGAGACTGCAGCCCTCCTCCTTATGTGAGTACCAAAATAAAAGCACACTTCCAAAGCTCCACACAGCATCCAACCCCACACACTTCTGCCCATGAAACCATCACCAATGCAAAAGTTTCATTTGGAAGGCGACCTATAGAGGCTTCCAGCGCTTATCTCACCTTTCCTGATAGCTCTGGTGAATATTTAAGCGCTAAATGACAAATTCCTTCCTTAGAGCCACAAATAGAAAAATAAAGCAGGCTTGCTATGATCACCAGGGAAGCTCAGGAGCAATCACGATCACCCTCTGGGTGACTCAGATGGCAATCTGTGATACATGATGACGATATTGACCACAGAGAAGGGCTGATGGTTCAGTCATGGGTGTTTAACCGAGTTTACAAACACACCGACCCCACCACTGCCCCAGCTCCTCAGTGCCCTCACCCAGGCAGGGTGAACACAGGAGCTCCATCAGAGCCAGCACCATAGGGTGACATGATGCACAGGGCGACCTGATCCACAGGGTCCTCCTTCCCCTCAGCAGCTGCTGGCATATAGAGCCAACATCCTTGATAGCACATGGTTTGCAATGCACCACTCAAACCCACAAGTTTTGAGGGGTTTATCTGTTTTTCTGTTTCCTCTCTACAGAATCTTCGTGTACTTCAAACCTCAGGCTCTCCCAGTCATGTCTGTCAGCATAAATAAACTTATTTCCTCCCATTACCTTCCCAAATCACAGTTTCCCTGGGTTGTCCTTTCTCTGGTCCACATCCTTCCTGAAGCACAGTGCCCCAAGCAGAACCTACGACTCAGCAACACTGGAAGAGTCTTGTACCTTGATAACCAGTTGACCTTCTGTGCTGAGTCCAGGAAAATCAAGGATTGCTGCTAACAAGCACAGCAGCAGCAGAGTTATGCTTTAACCTGAGCTCTCCTCCTTGCCCTGTCCACATCTGCTACTCAACTGAGCAGGTCACTGCCCTTTTGCTCTCCTAGCTCCTCTGTGTGTGCTCCAAGACCTCAGGGAAGGTCTGGCACCACTGTGAGGAGCCCAAAGGCAGGTATCCCTACAGCAAAGCTAATGAGGAAGCCCCAACCACTGCCAGCTTCACTCTTCAAACTCTTATTGAGACACCTTTGCTTGCACCGTGGCTTGGCCTGCTCGGTGTGCTGCAGCCCCGCTCCCACGTTTCTCGGTCCCACGCACTGTGCTCACGGTTCAAGATAAGGCTTCAAGGTCTTTATTTTCCAATCTCCTTCCAGCCTGTTTTGTGCAGGGCAAACACTCCAACTGGGATCTTTTCCCACCAGCAAAGAAATTTCTCACCACGACCCTGGAGTCCTGCCTTCAGGGACACATCACACTCCCATCCTTTCCTCTAAGCAGTACTGTGTCTATATATATGAATATATGAAATATATGAATTCCTTTGGTATTTCCAGGCTTTTTGTTACCAAGTTACCACTACGGACTGATTTTGGAGTTCAGTTCAGGAGATTTAGTAACTTGATTACTGTATTTTCTTGTGCTTACTCAATACAAACATAATACAGCCTGTTCACTTGTTAGCTGTGAAACTGTGCTCTGGACTTGCGAACAGGATGGGCAGCTCCCTCACCTCTCCATGCAGCAGAGCAGAAAGGCTTTGGGGACAGTGCGACATGTCTCAGGGCTCACGTGCTTCCCCAGGGGACAGGAAGATAAACAGACAAACTACATTGTGTTTCATAGCCCTGTGGCCACCTACAAGATTTTGCGTGCAGAGCTGTTGATGACAAAATTAACAGCAATTCCAGCAGCCAAATTAGAGAGGGATTTGTGATTTTCTTTCATTCAGACATGCCAATGCTTCTGGATCAGCCCTGTGACCAGAAGCCTGTTGAGGCCAGTCCTTCCAGACAGGGGAACAGCACTGGTAAGGAAAGCCTGAGCCAAGAGGTGAAGAGCTTCAGTCTTTACACACTGCTGTGTCATCTCCATCTTCCCATCCCCACCGTCGCTGTGGTGGTACAGCAGTGCCAGCATGGCAAAGCACTGCAGACCTTCATACCTGCCTTAGGGTGCTCAGGACCACACTGTCCCTGGGAGAGCTGGTGAGCCGAACCGCAGGCCTGAGCTAAACCTGCCCTGGCCCTGCAAGCCCATGTGCAACCAGGAGGCAGATTGCATCTGAGAGCTGCAAAGCTCCACCCCATCTTTTCAGACTGGTTGGCCACTACCAGACATGCACCTGCTGGTAACAGTGGTATGGAGATGATGCCGAGGATTGCAAAGCAGGAGAGGCAGAAAATACATACTCCAAATACTCTGCGCCCACCACGCACAGCTCTCTGCTTTAGGGGAAGGCAAATATAGAATCCCAGACTGGTTTGGGTGGGAAGGAACCTTAAAGCTCATCCAGTTCCAACCCCCTGCCACGGGCAGGGACACCTTCCACTAGAGCAGGTTGCTCCAAGCCCCTGTGTCCAACCTGGCCTTGAACACTGCCAGGGATGGGGCAGCCACAGCTTCTCTGGACAACCTGTGCCAGCGCCTCAGCACCCTCACAGGGAAGAACTTCTGCCTAAGAGCTCATCTAAATGTCTTCCTGGGGAGCCCGTAATAAGAAAGAAGGGCTCAGAAGGTCCACTGGGCTACCACAGGAGAGACAGTGAGTCTAGAGCAGACAGGTACAACCACACCATGTGGGCTAATCGCTAAACTCAAACCACAAGAAGTGATAGCTGATGCCTCAGAGGAATGGCTCCTGCACGCCAAGCTGTGGTACATTAGCACTCCCAACAACAGCTCCTGTGTTACCAGTGCACAGCTAGAATACTACAAGTCTTTGGTCTCCTTTGCAGCAACTCTGAGCAGCTGGAGAACTCCAGCAACATGGATTTAAAATTCTCACTCTGATATCTTTTGCCTTTCAAGAAGCATTAAATCCAATTGCTCCACATTAAAAGAAATTCTAACTTTAACAGAGGCAACAGTTCTTTCAGCAGCAGCGAGCTGTGCCTAGAGTGCCCCATCCTCCCAGATCACACACACAACTGGATGTGGGACTTCACCAACAACCATTTCACTGCCCAGATCCACTCCAATTGTGCTGTGTGACTTGCTACTAAACATTTAGCCAGAGGGGGGGAATCAGGCTCGCAGGGTGCCCATGCACATGCCTGGTTATAGCGTTTCTGCATGTCTGGTTAGTGCTGCTGCTCTGAGAAAGCACAATTCCCCGTCCGTGGCTGTGCACAGCTCCACGGGATGCATTTTCCTGGCTGCTTCCGAGCGGAGCCACAGTGGCTGCCCAGCAGATGGCAACAGCCCTGCACCAGGCACACAGCACCGCACAGCACCCCCTGCCTCTCATACACGGGGTTTGGCTGCCCTGTCTTGCAAGTATCAAAAAAGGGTCTACCTATGACCTTGCTGGCCCAAAGCACGAGTTCCCGTGGCTAAACCCAGCACTTGTGCTATTTATTGTGCTCCTGATCAGTCTTTATGGAGCACAGCCTTGCACAAGCTCTGCCTCTCCTCCAGCCTACCTGCAGCTACACATCTTCATACAATCATAGAATAGGAGGGACCTTCAAAGCTCATCTAGTCCAACCCCCCCTGCAATGAGAAGGGACATCTTCACCTAGATCAGGTTGCCTAGAACCACATCCAGCCTGGCCTTGAATGTCTCTAGGGATGGGGCATCCACCACCTCTCTGGGCAACCTGTGCCAGTGCCTCACCCCCCTCATTGTAAAGAATTTCTTCCTCATGTCCAGCCTCAATCTCCCTCTTTTAGTTTAAAACCATCACCCCTCATCCTATTACAATAGGCCCTGCGAAAAAGTCTCTCCCCTTCTTTCTTACAGGCCCTTTTAAGTACTGTGAGGTGTCCCTAGAGTCTTCTCTTCTCCAGGCTGAACAACCCCAACTCTCTCAGTCATTCCTCATAAGAGAGGTGCTCCATCCCTCTGATCATTTCTGTAGGCCTCCTCTGGACCCTCTCCAACAGGTTCATGCCTTTCCTGCACTGTGGACTCCAGAGCTGGACTCAGTACCCCCAGCATAACTCCAGCAGCACGCCAAATTTTTGTAGCTTGCTTTCATGTTGGGAGAGTCAGTCTTGCTGCTCTGCATTGCTCAAGTGGGCTCATCCATAAGGCACAGCAGGTATCATGAAAGCTAACTCCAAGTTCTCCTTGCCCCCCTGCAGAGCATTGCAAATGAGTCCAAGTACCTCAGAACCGAGTCACACACTTCATGGGAGCTTGCAAGGGAGGAAAGGATAACTCCTACCTTCCAGTTAGTCAGCACTAGCTGCACAAACCCAACCTGAGTGAAAGCAGGCGAGGACTCAGGTGTGTCGACAGACTCCAAGCTCCCTTTGCACAGTTTTACAAAGCAGGGTAGCCAGAAACGCTGTCATTATTTTTTCGTGGCATTTCCCTGCGTAAGTAGAAAGCTTGTCATCAGCTGCCTGCAATCACCTTGGGCAAGGAGAAACACACTACCTGTGGCTGCAGGCAGGAAACCCTGTGGAGGTGATGCTCTCCCTGCTCCACAGTGGGTGTACAGGGATGAGATTCCTCTTGCACACATGACAGTGGAGCACTAGGGATTGACACAGCTGGATGCACAAGAAGCCACGTGGCTGCAGGAACTGAGGCCTCTGCAGTTCCACTCCTCTCAAGCCGCTGTCTCAGTGAAGCCATGTTACCAGAAATCCTCTTTCACAACAGTTTAACAGCCAGACCAGCCTGCTGGACAGAGCTGGCAAGGTGCAACAATAGCCAGGAGCTCCATGCCACACCAGGAGCCACACCGGTGGCTGAACTGTGGAAGTACCTGACATTACAAAGGTCCCTGTGTGAAATGCCAAAGTTTTGCTCCCTTCAACAGGTTTTTACGCCCTTACTGAAAGATGCAAGCGTTGGTTCTCCTCCCTGAAGCGCAAACGCTGGCTGACAGACACCAGTAGTGGGTGCTCAGGGTTTTCCATGGATGTTCAGCTCCCACCGCTGACAGCCACCAGAAGAGGGGCTGAGTCACCAACAAGAATAACCTTATTATTAACAGAGAGAAGACATTTTCATTTAGACTGCTTAAAGCACTTGTTTACACTTGTTTGAACAAACATTTAGAAGAAAAGCTCTCCATCAAGGCCCCAACACTTGTAAGAGCCAAGTACTCAAGCCACTCCAATTTTGTGCTGTTTAAGGAGGACCAAGCTGATACGCCAAATCCAGTAACCCCAATTACTCACAGTACCATGGCAAAGCAAATGCAGCACCTCTCCTTTAGCTCCTTCCAAAGGTCCTCTGATGTGACACAAGCTGTGCCTCTTCACCCCATGGCCCTGCCAAAGCAAGAGGGGTTCAGCCGCTGGCTGAACCCACCAGCTGTGTTTTGAGGGCTGAGAAAGAAGCTGTTATGTTTAGCTGCCTGTGTAGCAGCAGGTTTTAGGGCTGAAACGGGGACATTTGAGAATACAAACTGCTTCTTGGTGGTGTGAGAGGTCTGCTTGGAGAAAAGGTAACGTTTTTGCTTTTGAAGGGTGCTTTTTCTCTGTCCTCTCCTCCAGGTGAATCCAAGCAAGGTGGAATATATATTGGAAAAGGCCATTTATCCGTTTTCTGTATTAATGGTTCCCAGCAGCCTGCGGCACCTAATGACAAGGAGCCTGCTGGAGCCCTCCTGCAGCTCTTTTGCACAGTGCTTCAGTGAAAACCACTCATCTGCTGCTCCCAGCAGGTTGCTTCCTCATTCCCCCATCCGGCTTCTCTCATCCCCCCCTCCCTGAAACAGCTCAAGCTTTCCAAGGTACAGCACTACAGGACATGTGGAATAAAAGGCACGTTGGGAGCTCACGGCTCAGCCGAACAAGAACAAAACACCACACGCCCCAAGACACCAGTTTATTTTTACACACGCAATGCTGAGCGGCATTTCTTGGTCATGTTCTCATTTGCTAAACCTCTACAAAATCCTTGCAGGCTGGAAATTATTTCAAATCATGTATCCAAGACAACGGGAGTAATTCTTCCCCGGCATATTAAACGTAGACACCAACAGAGCTCTGATCTTTAGATGATTGCCCTGAATTCCGTGTAAGAATCCATTTACATCTTTCTCAGAAGGAGATTTCAGGACTCAGCACCTTTTCTCCTTTGGGTCACCTTGTCGTTTCAAGGAAATGATGGCCCAGCAGCAGAATTATTTCATCCCAGCAGGGCACACAGCCGGCTTGTTGGTATTCCTGCCCAGAATAGCTTGCAGCCCTGACAGAGCTCATCTGTGTTAAATTAGCCCTTAGAAAACATCCCTACTCTGAATCTCAGAGAAGACCGTCCCTTGACGCAGGTCTGAGGAGCAGAAAGCAGAAGCCCTTGCCTGCATGAGCACTGCGACTGTCGCAGCCTCCAAACTGCTCAGTCCAGTGGATAAAAAAGCACATTTGTGACCTTGTGTCAGATAGAGAACATGAAAACCCATCTCCCCTCCTGCCTTCCTGTCCCCCTCTGCCCAGTTATTCCTGGCTTGTGTAACTCTCTCTCAAAAAGGAAAACCAATCTAATATTCAACATGCCCTTGAAAGCTTTCTGGGGGAGGAAGCCAGCTTTTAAGGCTGTGTTTATCCAAGCAGTCCTAAGGGAATATGGGACTTGCTCAGGGTGACACTGCAAGCCCCTTGACTTCATCACAGGAGCTGGTAATCGGCTCAAGAGAACCAGTGCTTGGTTGGAAAATGGGATGACGACCTGGTCAACTGTCAGGCCTAAATTGTCCAAGTGAGAGTCTGTAGCCATCTCCAGTGATGGACATTCTAACTAACATGGGGAAGAGCAGTTGCCCAACACCCAGTTTATCTTTAGAAAACTCAAAAGAATAGCTTGAGCCTTTTATCAAGAAGTCACAAATAACATACTATAGACTACACAAAGCACGCAAATATAAAGGAAGCTGGAAGTCCCTTTGCAAGTACCAATCTGTGTGATGAAAACATCCAGGCTACCAAGACGCAAGAGTCAAAAACCTGAAGCGGAAAGTTTAGAAAAGGAAAAGCAGAAAGAAGCTCTTCAGTCCCCATGCTGGACTAGGGAGCCAGCCAGCCCTTTGCTCTGAAGGCACCTGCAGCGCCTTTGGCTCCAGGCTGGAAGGCATGGAGCAGGAACAGAGGGAGCCTCCCAGGCAAAGCCCAAAAGCCTACAAACACAGACAGCATGGCACTGCAGGAGCAGCTTCCTTTCTACCTGGGGAGAGTGGATACAGGACATCACTGCGATACACTTGTGTGATAAGGAATACTGGAGGAAACTGAGGGATGGAGGCTGTAACTTTAACAGAAGGAAAAAACACCATGTCAGATCCACATCCTTGATGAAGCCCAAGAATAATAAGGAAAATCTGCATTTTTGTCTTCTGCTCTACCTTCTACCGGCCAAACAGCATTGAGTGCCAAAGTCCAACTGCTCTACTGTGCCTCTACAGCAGGCTCCTGGCTTGGACATCTCAACATCAGGCTCAGGTTCTCCAACCTCAGCAACTCCATTACTAAGACAAACACAAACAGCAGCAGGCACCCTTCCCACATTGCTAGTGTTGCCCCTCTTTCACCCAGGACAGCATGCTCTGACAATCCTGCAAGCTAAACCAGCACCAGCTGTAGGGTTTTGTTTGAACACCACGTTTTACTGAAACAGCAGTAACCCACAGATTAAAAGCTTTGTCTTTATAACATTTTAAGTATCCCTGAGCCCTGTGAGAGCAAATGCTTGTCTCCCCCAGCAAAAGTCTCCATGCTCAAGCCTTACACCGTATACAGCCAATGTCTGCGGGAGCCAACAGCGATTGTACTTGCCTCAAACGTGACAAAGTCGTCAAACTCATCAGGACAGGCCGGGGCTTCCTCCTCAGGGCTATATCCCATATCATACAATTGGCTGTCGGGATCTGCAGAGGAAAATAAGAGAGGAAAGAGAATCACCAAAAGGAAACCCGCACCCTCAAGTGAAGATGGTTTTGGGAAACATGACAGCAGCAGGACAGGAACTTCCTTTTGCACACACCGACGACTTCAGCTTTCAGAGAGGACCTCTGCTTCCAGACATCCCACCACCAGCTCCGGTGGAAGGCACTTGGGCTGGCTGCTCCCTGGCAAAGGTTCTACGAGGCCCCTTGCTGCTCCGACGGGGCCAGCACTGGATTCATCCCTATGCTGCCATGGTCTCCACTCCTTTTCCTGGTTTCTTCACTACCTCCATTTCCTGCATCCTCTTAGTCTTCTCCCAGAAGGCTTTAATCCTTCTGTGGGTAGGGAATACATTAGATCTATGTGTGACAGCCAACTACCATGGGAACCGCAGAGAAAGCAGGCTGCACCGAAGCTTTTATCATCTACTGCTCCTCCCGTGGCCAGCCACATCAGAAGCCATCCTCACAGGCAGATAGGAAAATAGGAGGTTTTCAAGGAGATTTCTTTACAAAAAAATTACCCCTCCCACCCCCAAACACCCATCTGCAGCAGAGAGGAGCAGCATTTCTGAGTCCTTTGAGAGAGGAAAGGCAGCGTAAATCCCCCGTGCTCCCCCAAGCAACAGCTAATGCCCGATCCAGCACACGACCCAGATCGCAGGCCGGAAACACCAAATCAAGATCAGATGCTGCAGTCCCAAAATAAATAGCAGGCTCAGAACCATATGCCTTGGAGCTGCAAACGTTGCAGCACTGGGGTTCTCTGATGTCAATAGACTTGGCTAGGCAGGAGGAGTCATTATGTCAGTGCTCAAGGAAAGCTCGGCCATCACCCGGGTTTGGGGAGGGACAGGCCTTCCTTTCCTGGCTGCTCGAGGCAGATGATGGAAGCAGAGCTATGAAGTAGGGTCTGCAGGTTGGAGGCCTCCCAGCAGGCTGGCAGCACAGCCAGGTTCAAGCCCAACCAAAGGAACACATTAAGTCACACAACGTTCTACACAGCCACCCAGACAGCATCATACGCAGCTTCCCTCAAACGGTGCAATCACCATGGAGTCACAGCCAGGGCTCCCATTTTGGGTCCATCTTTGGTAGCAAGAAAGGCCATTTTTCATTAAGGGATCTGTACATCTAGTATGAAGTCAAGGGATCAAGGGGAATGGCTTTAACCTGCCAGAGGGGAGATTGAGATGAGCTCTTAGGCAGAAGCTCTTCCCTGTGAGGGCGCTGAGGTGCTGGCACAGGTTGCCCAGAGAAGCTGTGGCTGCCCCATCCCTGGCAGTGTTCAAGGGACCTTAAAGCTCATCCAGTTCCAACCCCCTGCCACAGGCAGGGACACCTTCCACTGGACCAGGTTGCTCCAAGCCCCATCCAACCCGGCCTCAACCTGTCAGCTCACTGGGACACAGGCTGCAGGCACAGTGCCCCAGTCCTGTGCCCGCTGGTGCTCTGCCCTCTGCCATGTCCCCCCCCGCACAAGCCCTGGCGACAGCTCTGCTCTCCACAGCCTCCCCACGCAGCACAAACACCTCATCTGCAACACATCTGATTCCCTGATCTGACAGTGGCAAGATTCCAGCCAAGCAGCTGGGTGCTGGGAAGCTGCCAGTGCTTCCAGTGCCTCAGCTCACACCTCGGCTGGGCAACCCACCTGCAAGGCCACCTCCAGTGCTCCTGGTGCAGCCCTGCAACCCGCAGAGCACCCAGAAGGTGGCGAAGCCAGGCACAGGCTGCTCCCTTCTGCTTTTTCCCCCTATCATTTCTCTTCCTCCCCCTCCAAGCAGACACACTGAGGCTTCCTGCTTTTGTACCGCCACAAAGATATTTATTCTGCTCATCCCTTCCAAAGGGACTTGAAAAGGGAGGATTTACAGTCAAGTGAAGGCTTCCAGCTCCCTTTGGAAGCAGGGCTGCAACATGTGGGGAGATGGTGCACAAGCAGCTCCCTGCCATCAGCTGCCTCCTGGGCAGCTCTTGCCCAAAACACGTGTTCCTTGAGCCATCCCAGCCCTTTGGGTGCTTCTTGGTGTGGGGGTGAATGTGACAGTGTCTGCAGAGGAGTTCTCTGTGCAGGCAGGGTTTATTTTACAGCAATCTCCACTGTAAAAACAAGGAAAAACCATTTGAGAGCTTACCTGCAGCCTCGCTGGTGGCATGGCCAGCAGAAGCCATGCCCAGGAGACAGCACTGTTTCTACTTCCCTGTGCTCCACGTCAGAGAGCAAAGACAAACACCACCACAAACAAAGGGTGACTTTTCTGCTCAATTTATTCCCTCCCCCTCCAAAAAAGCCATATGGTGCTTTGTGTATAGGGAGAGTTGCCATGGAGAGCTTGCCTGCACATCTCCCAGAACAATAGGCTGCATTAAGCTTTCAAATTCCCTTCCAAAAGAGAATTAAAAAGAAACGAAGCGACCTTTGCTGCTCAACTGGCACTCCCCATGAGGAGAGCACCCTCCCGCAGGTGCAGGAGGAGGCACGTGGCAAGAGCCGAGGGCTCCGCACGCTGTTCTCCCACCCTGCGCCACTAAGCACAGGAGGATGGCCACGGGCCACCAGCAGCACCACAGGGCCCTGCGCCAGTGGCATGTGGTGAGCTCAGATTCCCTGTGCTCTTTCCCTTGGATCTTAAAGCCAAATCCCAGCTGATATCTTCCTCTGCTTCACATGTCCTTCTCCACACCACTCACACTACAGAGCGTGATATCTGCTCTACCACACATCCCTGATTTCACTTGACCTCTTTCCTTCACAGAATCCCAGACTGGTTTGGGTGGGAAGGGACCTTAAAGCTCATCCAGTTCCAACCCCCTGCCACAGGCAGGGACACCTTCCACTAGAGCAGGTTGCTCCAAGCCCCTGTGTCCAACCTGGCCTTGAACACTGCCAGGGATGGGGCAGCCACAGCTTCTCTGGGCACCCTGTGCCAGCGCCTCAGCACCCTCACAGGGAAGAACTTCTGCCTAAGAGCTGATCTCAGTCTCCCCTCTGGCATGTTAAAGCCATTCCCCCTTGTCCTGTCCCTACAGGCCCTTGTCCAAAGCCCTTCTCCAGGTTTCCTGTAGCCCCTTTAGGCCCCAGTTTCTCCTCTTTGACAGTCCATGGGCTCAGCACACCCTGAGTCACCTCTTTCCAACGCTGCTTAAAATCACAGCTTTTGCCAAGAGATGTGGATGTCATTAGGGACCGAGTGCCTCTTGTCCTCTCACCTGAGTGTCCGTGACCGGCTTGATGATCCAAGGACTGGGAAGACTGCCCTATGAGGAAAGGCTGAGAGCTGGGTTTGTTCAGCCTAGAAAAAAGAAGGCTCAAGGGAAACCTTACTGCCATGTCCCAGCATTTAAAGTGTGGCTACAAAGAAGATGGAGACTCCGTTTTGTAATAACCTCCCCAGGGAAGTGGCAGATTCCCTAACATTGGACACTTAATATTCAGCTAGACAGGGTGCTGGGACATCTAGTCTAGGTCATGCTTTGCTTAGAAAGGTTGGACCAGATGACTCCTGAGGTGCCTTCCAACCTCACATTCTATGGTTCCTCCTGTGGTTTCCACTCTATCCAGCACTCCCACTGCTAGTCCCATTACTTCCATGCGCAGCCAAAAATCTCAAAGCTAAAAGTCAGGTTTAAAGAGACCCTCCAGGGAACCTTTCTGCCCCACAGTCTTCCTGCAAAAAGGCTATAAGCAATATGCTAGGTCTTTTGCCCAAATTAATTGCATTAATTTCATTGGAATATGTGGGCAGGGTGCTGGATAAAGCTTTAGTTGAACTATGGTGGCAGATGTGTTCTATCAGGGTAACGTGGCTGAGGTAGAAGTAATTCTAACCAGTAAGACCAGGCACATGGTCTTACAATGGTATCATCCAGTGAAGGTAAGCTGAATTTAGAAGGTAAAAAAACCATGAAAAAACCAAATCGAGTCTACTATGAAGCACATGCAGCATCCTTCTGATACATTTTCCCATCCCTGCCTTGAAGCCTCCTGTTGCCCAGCATGTGCTCATTCAAACCCCACTGAGAGATCACCACCTCCTGAGCCCATCACACTGACCACACCAGTCACTTGGGAGATGGAGATCTGCTGTCACACAAATGTTGCCATGAGCCCAGCTTTGTCCAATCAGCCTTTGTCTCACACACATTTGGTCTTCTGTGTTCCCCAATGCTGCCCTGTCTCTTGCTGGCTTATGCCAATGCACTAAACCCTGCATCTCCCTCTATTCTTAAGATCCCAGACTGGTTTGGGTTGGAAAGGACCTTAAAGCTCATCCAGTTCCAATCCCCTGCTACAGGCAGGGACACCTTCCACTAGACCAGGTTACTCCAGGCCCCATTAATCTGGCCTCATTCCTCCCAGCATTTAAAATCATTGTCCAAACACTACTCTGCAAAGCTTCTGACAAGGACCATCTCTGCCCGAACACATCTGCATGCTGATGGAGCATTCACTCTTTTAAGCCATCTGCAAGCCAAGGGCAACCTCTGTCCTGTATCTATTGAGCGTTTGGAGTCACAGGGCAGCTCCATGGAGCAGCGCTGTCAACAGCAGACACACAGTCAGCTCCACAGAAGTCTCTCCTGAATGTACAGCATACACACAGCTAAAGAACAAGCAGGACAGGTCCTGGGCTCCTTGTGGGGCTTGAATATGTGCCCAGCTCTTGCAGCAGCCAAAAATACCCCTTCATGCCTCACTGTGCTTCCAAAGGGCTCAGCAGTGCAATGGTAACCTGGGCTTTTCAAGAAATGGACCGAGTGTAGAGCGACAGGAACAGAAGTCCCAGGGTACAGAAAGCTCCTGAAATAAGATTCTAAAAACTGCTTTCAGAAGACAGGATTTCAGTGAAAAGGCACCTTGAGTGAACAGCTGTGGCTACAGTAGTGACACACAGGTCAGAAACAGCGCCAGTTTTATCGGCTTCATAAATGAATGACCTAGAAAAACAGAGCCTTTCAGAAGTATTTAAGTCATCTGCCAACACACGCTGTACATACCACTGCAAGCCACAGAGCCACAAACTCAGAGTGAATTGAACAGTATGGATTATGTGCAGCTAACAGACCTGATTTATTCAACACAGGATAAGGCTGGGAACCTGCAGGAATGGAACAAAACAGACCCCAGAAAAAAGGCAAGAGGCAAGACAAAGTAATGGTTGGCTTAAGAGCAGACAACTGATATAAACCAAACTCCTTTACTGGGAATGCTGCTTGAAAACAAGGTGGCTAAAAGGACACACAATTGAGTATTAAAAGGTTACAGGCATTCAGGAGGATCTTGCATCCAGAGCAAAGAGACAGAGAGGAAGCTATTGCCCAGTATTTCCAGTGGCAGCTCAGGGTCTGGAGCTTCCACTGAAGCTTAACACTGTAGTATTAGTCTGTGCAGGCTCAAGCTAATACCACCCCAACCATCCACCCTTTTGCTTTCCATACATGACCCAGGAGCACATCTATCATCTGATGCTCACATATGAAGCGGTGGCACTGCTCAGAGCTGGGAAGAACAGCTTTCTGTAGCTTAACCTACTGACTTTCTCAGAGATGGGACAAGGGGCCAGCAGCACTTACTGAAGACTAACATTTAACAACCAAAAACTACACAATGGAATAACGGAGTGGCAAGCTCAGGCTCCAGGGAGGCAGCATCAGAATTAAGGTTGCTTACACAACCTTCATCCAAGCTCCTCTCAACTAATGAGCTTTAGCAGTCCTTCACTTCCTGAATATCACTGCTCACGGATTGGTGCTTATCACATATTCCTTCTGATCCTCTTCACACAGTGCAGGCCCTCAAGCTTAGTTTAGACATACCATCTAAAGACATAAGAAAAAGAATTAACTTCATGGCATCCAAGCGCTTTGGAAGCATAAATACAGCTGCCTTGACTTCATCTTGGAGCCCAGGTGAACACTGCTGCCTCCACTGCAGTGAAGGACCAGAGACAGGAAGCTGCCACTAACACATGTGGGATTTGGTACTGAGTTTAACACATGGCTCCTCGTTTTTGATTCTCAGTGTCTTCTCAGTGTGTGCTAGTCATCACGACCAAATTGCTCCAGACTTGTGTCAGCCTAGAACAAAGGCTCACTGCTGGAGAGGTGGAAAATGAGGAGCAGGCTTGTGGCCACCAGCAAGTGGTTCAGAGCCACTTCATGATGCACCGTCAGAAAAGGCTGAGAGATTAAGCCTCCAAAATAGCACAAGGTGCCCTGGTGAGGAGTCAGCCTGAGAAAATTGGGGCTGTTCAGCCTGGAGAAGAGAAGCTGCGTGGAGATCTCAGAGCAGCCTTCCAGTATCTGAAGGGGGCCTACAACGACACTGGAGCGGGACTCTTCATCAGGGACTGTAGTGATAGGACAATGGGTTCAAACTAAAACAGGGGAAATTCAAGTTAGATATAAGGCAGAAGCTCTTCCCTGTGAGGGTGCTGAGGCGCTGGCACAGGGTGCCCAGAGAAGCTGTGCCTGCCCCATCCCTGGCAGTGTTCAAGGCCAGGTTGGACACAGGGGCTTGGAGCAACCTGCTCTAGTGGAAGGTGTCCCTGTCCGTGGCAGGGGGTTGGAACTGGACGAGCTTTAAGGTCCCTTACCAGTCTGGGCTTCTGTGGTGTCCTCCATCTCCTTCATTGTGTCTCCTACTTGCAACAGCTCTCTGTTTCAGGAAACAAAGCTGGATTTTGCAAGCAACAGCTTTATTCCCTGTTCTGTGAAAAGTCTGAGGCAGGACCTTTTGGAAGAGTGCATGCAGCTATGCAAGCAACAGAACATCCTAACTTAGCTTCCCAGAGCACACTCAATGTACACATGACCTTTGGGACACCCAGCAGCTGGACTCTTGTCAAGCATTTGAGTTCAATGAAGTAAAAAGTAAGTTACAAAGCCATTAGTAAAACCAAAGTATAGTTATTTATAAGGCGGGCAAGCCTGAGATCAGAGGCTAGGTCCTGACCAGAATTCAGCCTGAGTTATGGGCGAAAAAAACCCAAAACATAAGAGATGAAGAGACATTAAACTACACCTGCAGGAAGAATTCTCCCCGGTGCAGCATATCACAGTTCTGAGCCATCTCCTAAGTGATGGTTGTGTTGCTCAAGTGTCCTGTCTGTCACAGGGAGAATCAGGCAGCCAGTTTGCCCTCCTGCAACTGGCCATAGTAGTGCAGTTTGGAGTCCTTGTCCTTCAAAGTTCCTTGAAAGCCATGTAGATCAACAGGGAAATGCTCCTGAAGGCTCACATGGCTGAATACCCTTCCCTGTTTCTCCCAACATTGCCAAAAAATCCCTTCTAAAATGAGCTAAATTGTGTCCCACGCACCGCTGTGAAGGAGAGGGGAGCTGTACTTTTTAAAGTGCTTTTGCTCCAATTGGCTTCTCCAAAAGAAACTTTGCCCAAAGGAAAACAAATGGAGGAGGGTCCTATAAGAGTGGGGTTTAATCCTTTTTCTAGTGTAAGATTCCCTAAGGCGAGGAGGATGGTGGCAGAGTTATGGTGCAGGTGGACAGCCCTTCCTTCCTGTCCCTATACATCAGTGACAATGCAGCACTCCAAAAGCACAAACTACACAACACAGGAACCAGCAGGGATCATCAGCGCTTCAGTCATTAATTCCTGGGAATGTAAACTTTTAATAAAACTCATTGGGAAAGCTTTCAAAGGTTTTGGAAACATTCTGGAGTTCAGAAGAGAATCCACCACTCTCATTTGTGCCTGACCAGTCTCCTACAAAAGGAAGGAGGACAGCTGAAGAGAAGCATTAGACCTTTTCAATCCAGAGTGTAAGATCTCTGAGAAGGGAACCAAGGGGTTGAGAGGTTACAAACACGACACTGCCCAGTTCCTACCTCAACAGGAGTGCTTGTATTAGAAGTCACCACATTATCTCTGCCAACCTCTCTATAACTGTTCTCTGCATTAATGAAACTACACACAGCACAAAAACAGTCTTCAAAACCAAGCAAGTAGAGGAGCGCTCTTGTGAGACTCCACTTATAGCACTGCGTGCAGTTCTGGTGTTCTAACATAAGGAGGACATGGAGCTGTTGGAGCAATTCCAGAGGAGGTCAGGAGGATGACCTGGGACTGGAGCACCTCCCATATGAAGACAGACTGGGAAAGTTGGGGCTGTTCAGCCTGGAGAAGAGAAGCTGTTTGGAGACCTCAGAGCAGCCTTCCAGTATCTGAAGGGGGCCTACGAGGATGCTGGAGAGGGACTCTTCATCAGGGACTGTAACGATAGGACAAGGGAGAATGGCTTTAACCTGCCAGAGGGGAGACTGAGATGAGCTCTTAGGCAGAAGCTCTTCCCTGTGAGGGTGCTGAGGTGCTGGCACAGGTTGCCCAGAGAAGCTGTGGCTGCCCCATCCCTGGCAGTGTTCAAGGCCAGGCTGGACGGGGCTTGAAGCAACCTGCTCTAGTGGAAGGTGTCCCTGCCTGTGGCAGGGGTTGGAACTGGATGAGCTTTAAGGCGCCTTCCAACCCAAACCAGTCTGGGATTCTGTGATGGGAGAAGGTGAATCATGTCTCGGTACAGATCTGCTCCCCAAGTCACAAGAGCAGCACGGAGTGAAGCCACTCTGTTGCATGCACATTGAGCTGCAAGAGGTGACAGGACTCCTTCACCACCACTCTGCCAAGCTCTGATTAGTGAGGGCAGCACTAGGCACCTCGTTAGCAGGAGGTTTTCCTTTCAGAAGGAGAAATAAGCTGCCCAGTGGCTAGACAGATGTACAGGAGCAGCCCGACTGTATGCACTTGGGAAAGATGACCAGAGGTATCCAAGAGATACAGCACCAATCCAGGAGAGGACCCTGCCTGGTACAGGCAGAAGAGGATTGACATGAAGTGAGCTGTGGTCAATCACAACGAGGCTTCTCTCGACACAGGGGATGCCCTCCAGAGCCAGCACAGCTCAACCCAGCAGTTCTGCAATTAGGACCAATATCCCACCAAAGCCGCAGCACAGGAATCCTCTCCTGTCTAAGAGAGAAACCAGGAAACACTCAGAAGAAACGACCCTTTGCCACATCCATCTGTCAAGGCATCACAAGCGTACACTCACTGCACAGTCACAAGCCTCCAGGCGTGACAGAGCGTGCAGGGCTTTTGGAGGAACAATAGTCCTAAGTGAGTAATTATCCCTTCATTAATAACACCAGATAGACTGGATTCCTAATGAGAAATGGTCTGACAGCTCTGGCTTGCCTGCTGGTGTAGAGGCAGGACAATGGACTACTTACTTAATGGCTTTGAAATGAAAGCGGAGACTTAGCTCTGATATCAAGAAGAAGCTCTTCCCTGTGAGGGTGCTGAGGCGCTGGCACAGGTTGCCCAGAGAAGCTGTGGCTGCCCCATCCCTGGCAGTGTTCAAGGCCAGGTTGGACACAGGGGCTTGGAGCAACCTGCTCTAGTGGAAGGTGTCCCTGCCTGTGGCAGGGGGTTGGAACTGGATGAGCTTTAAGGTCTCTTCCAACTCGAACCGGTCTGGGATTCTATGGTTACTTTCATTTACCTAAGCTCAGGAAGCCAACTCCACCTGATCTCTGGCCAGACAGTTCTGGTGAGGACGAAGAAAACATTCCCCAGTTCCCAGGTTGAACTGAGCATTAATAGTGCCGTGCTCCAGGGCCAACATCCCAACCTGAGAAATCAAACCAGGCGGGACCGAAACCTCCTCCCACACACACCCAAACCACAGGTGAGCCCCATCTTCCAGAAGCGTTAACAGCAACAGATGTGGAACAAACCAGCACACTCCCGGCACAGAAAACAAAACATGATGGAGAAACACAGAGGGCGGCAGATGGATGAGAAATGTCTATTTTCTAACAGAAGTTGCCTTTGTTTTCTTTTTAGTCATCATCTCTGTAGATGAGTGCGCTAAGAATCGCTCCAAAGCTCTAATAAAACACTCCTCCCTATTTTTTATACTGACCATACTCCCAAGAAAACAAGTAATCGCTGCAGTGTTTTTTCTTCTCCTTTGCCAGAGAAATTATTGTTCTTTCGGGCATCAAACCTGGGCATTTCATTTGAAATTTAAACTCACCCCAGTTGCCTTTATCAGGGATTGACTGTGGTCTGAGGGTCTATGCAGCCACGACGAGGCTCCTTTACTTCACCAGCACACATAGAACTCCCTCCAATCTGTGATTTGCAAGAGATCTGGCTGCACAGTAATGCATTCCCCTCACAAGGAATTGTGTGCAAACAGTGATGCTTTGGGCATTCAATCAGGGTCAGCTGCATGCTGCAGCAAACAAGGCAGCTTTGCAGTGCTATGAACCAGATTCCCCTCGGACTGCCCGTGTATTTTGGACCTGCAGCCTGTTAACACTGCATGACACTGACTGGACATGGCGCGATTCCTCTGGCATATGCTTCAAAATACTCCTAGAGAAAGGATTCTCAAAATGGGAGAGCTGCTCGTGCCAGTCTCCCATCCATCAGGATCCTGAGGGCTGTAAAGCCTTAGCGGCAGTTTTACAGCAGCATATTTGAGTGATTCCCACATCCTCATCCCAGAGCCGCGAGGAGGCCTGCGGACACGGCTCGCCAACACTCCTGCGCCTCTCCCAAAAGTAGGTCAATGCAGCATGTCATCTGCCAGGCTGGTTTTGGGAAGACGTGCTCCCTGCTCAGCTATGGCACACATGGAGCAGCGGGCCTCAGCCCTGGTATGACCCCTCACCCAGCTCCCAAGTGACAACAGTGAATAAACCCCATTGTTTATGTGAATTAAAAGAGAAATGCAAATCAAAAAACAGCCGTGGGGAGCCAGAAGTTCTCCCCTTTCAGCATCTGAGTCCTTTCCCTAGCATATTGGGCCAACAAGAAACCTGGAGAGGGGCTTTGGACAAGGGCCTGTAGGGACAGGACAAGGGGGAATGGCTTTAACCTGCCAGAGGAGAGCTGGAGATGAGCTCTTAGGCAGAAGCTCTTCCCTGTGAGGGTGCTGAGGCGCTGGCACAGGTTGCCCAGAGAAGCTGTGGCTGCCCCATCCCTGGCAGTGTTCAAGGCCAGGTTGGACACAGGGGCTTGGAGCAACCTGCTCTAGTGGAAGGTGTCCCTGCCTGTGGCAGGGGGTTGGAACTGGATGAGCTTTAAGGTCCCTTCCAGCCCAAACCAGTCTGGGATTCTACGATTATAGCAGAAAGAGTGACTCAGAAGAGCTTGAGGGTGATGTGAGCTATGCAGCTCTGCTCCCTGCTGCTCCAGAGCTCAGCAGCAGGACAGGTTTCACAGCTGAGGAGCATCTCCTGTCTCCCCACTGCCCCAGCCCCTGCTCCTGCTTTGCAGGGGAACAGGCAGTTCCCCCACTCATCCAAATCTCCCTGCTTAGGCTATTGCAGGCAGTCTGCAGCAGCATTAGCCTTGCTGAATCCCAGCAGCTATGTGGCTGGAGATAAATAGTTTTGTGGGAGGTGTTTTTGTTCCCAATTTTGCTTTGAAGAAATAAATATCTTTTTCCTCCCAGCTGAGCCAGTTTGGAGTTATCTTTTCCAGTGTGAAAGTATTCCAAAAGAGAGGACCATGCACTGACCTCCTGTCTCTCCACTGCTCACAGAGGTAGCAGAGCTGCTCCCAGCCCTGCACTGGCTGTGGGTGAGCTGAGGAGCATCCTCCTCACGCAGCCCATAGCTCATTCAGTGGCAGCAGTGCAGGAACACAAGCAGCTATTAAAAAGCACGGAGAACAAAGCTACATTTCTCAAGGTAAGTGTTCAAGCAGTATGCCTGTCCTCTTGTTTCAAGAGGTATGGTAACAATGGATTTAGCAACAATCATCTGAGGAGGCAGCCCCTTTGAGGCTGCGCTGAGAACCACACATGCTGTGCAGTATCCTGGGGCTCCTGGGAGCACTAGACCGACTTTTCTTCTCCAAAGATCACGTGGTGCGATGTGGGCTGGAGGAAGAGGGCAAACACCCCAGTGCCACCTGCCCTGAGGCTCCCTCCTGCGTCCTCCGTCACCCAGGAACAGAGATGAGAGTGGGGCTGGTCTCATACCTGCTCAGTTCTTCATCTGTTTGTGCTTCATGTAGAGGACCTTCATCCCACACTTACTCCTCCCTGGGCACCAGCCTTCCACAGCAGAGTGCCTCTGTGCCTCAGATACACCTGCCCCTCTCCTGTTAGGAGAGGGACGGAGAGAGCCCTCAGACCATTCTGACCACAGGACAACTCCAAAGCAGCTTGCCTCCATCACAGGCTAGCAATTACACTCCTAATTCCCCATCCCCTGCAAGCAGCAAGAGTTAATAGACTCAACAGACAACCCTCACACATCTTCAAGGGCAGGCCCAGTGGTTTCCAAGACAAGTGTTGAAGTATCACTATTTCAAGAAAAAAAACTCCAAGTTCAGTATTCCAAGAAAGACTGCTTCTGTCCCTTGCAGAAGGGGTCACAGATGACAAGCACGTGGACCCCAAACTTAATAAGCACAGTAATGGTGCTATGAGCATCCATCTGCACTAGAGGGATGAGGAGAGCTCTGATCTACGAAGAGCAGGTCTGATTATCTTTTTCCTCAAGTATACATATAAATTTTAAAACAACATTTAAATTTTCACTCCTTTCAGGGGCAGAATTAACACTCATCTTCATCAACTCCTTATCCCAACAAGCAGTATATATAGTACATACATATATATATATGCCAGAGCAGAGCAAGATGCAATGCAAACAAATGCAGAAGACATAATCAGAGCAATTTTGATTTCATTCTTGCTCCTGAATCAATCTTGATTTCCCATTCATGGCAGCCCCTGTTCTCTGAATGACAGCTGTACACAAAGAGGCATCTGTCCTACCTTCAGCCATCAAAGGAACTGTGTCCCTAATCGGCGACGGTGGAGCCAGGCTTAGGAACAGGCAGGATCAGCGGGAAAGTCCTCACTGCAGCACTGCTGCACAAATGAAGAGATCAGCAGATCTGATGAGAACGTAGGAAGTGCTCACACCGGTGCCAGATCCTCACCGAGTTTAGTCAAACGTGCACATGAGCTCTCCTTCCATCTGCTGAGCTTCAGTGAGACTTGTCTTTTAAAAAGCAAACGCCTTGAATATTAAGTTAGGCCTGGGTACCCCCACTGAGAAAGCGCCCTTAGATGTCAGCAGCAGCCTGTTGCAAATCCTACCATATTTTCAGCATCAGTCTGGAAGAGACATCACTGAAGATGCACACAAACACAGCCTCGGAAATAATTACTGGATTGGGAGTCAGGGAACATAAGCTTTGGCTTCTGGAATTATCCCTGTGCAAGGAAAGCTTTCATTTTGCGTAGCAAAAGCCATCTGCAATGCAGATCCTACAGAGGAGGGAGAAAAACAAACCTACACAGAAACCAAACAGTGGTTTATGTTACCAGATACCCAACACGCTCTGCACCTTCAAACGCCCCGTGGAGGCAGAGCAGATCCGTGTCACCAGGGCAGCAGCCAGCCTGGCTCTGCAGAAATGAACTCAGAGCCACCACACGCTATCTACAGACTCATACGAGTGGTTCATGGCACCCAGAGCTGTGATCTCAGAGATGTCATTAAGCACTATCAGATCCAGAGGCGTCTCCAGGACGTGGGATCAGCAAGCTGGCAGTGCAGCAGGGAGCAGAGAACATTGCTGCTCCCCTTGCAGCAAGGCTGCACAGCATGACCTGCACATGGGGTGAGCAGTGCAGGAATAATTACCCACATCTGGGTTTGAGAACTGATGTGCAGTTCCCTCTCTTGGCTGTCAGCTTTTCAGATGTAATGCTCACAGCCTTTATTCAGGGGCAGGGAGGACTCGGAGCCCTGTGGAGGAGCACCTGGGGGGGTTGGTCGATGAGCAGGTCCCCATGACCCGGCTTCAGTGAGCGCTTGAGCCCAGAACCCTCCCATGTGCTGGGCTGCACCCCCAGAGCGTGAGCAGCAGGTCGAGGGAGGGAATTCTCCCCCTCTGCTGCGCTCTGGGGAGACCCCCCCTGCAGTCCTGATCCAGCTCTGGGGCAACAACACAAGAGGGACGTGGAGCTGTTGGAGTGAGCCCAGAGGAGGCCATGGAGATGCTGCGAGGGCTGGAGCAGCTCTGCTCTGGAGCCAGGCTGAGAGAGCTGGGCTGGTTTAGCCTGGAGAAGAGAAGGCTCCTTAAGGGAAGACCTTAGAGCAGCTGCCAGGGCCTAAAGGGGCTACAAGAAAGCTGGAGAGGGGCTTTGGACAAGGGCCTGTAGGGACAGGCCAAGGGGGAATGGCTTTAACCTGCCAGAGGGGAGACTGAGATGAGCTCTTAGGCAGAAGCTCTTCCCTGTGAGAGTGCTGAGGTGCTGGCACAGGGTGCCCAGAGAAGCTGTGGCTGCCCCATCCCTGGCAGTGTTCAAGGCCAGGTTGGACACAGGGGCTTGGAGCAACCTGCTCTAGTGGAAGGTGTCCCTGCCCGTGGCAGGGGGTTGGAACTGGATGAGCTTTAAGGTCCCTTCAACCCAAACCAGTCTGGGATTCTGTGAAATTCCCAGATTAGCATTCAGCTACCAGAAGCACACCAACCACTTCTGCACATGAAACACCAGCTGAGGAAACTGCAGCCTCTGTTCGAAGGATACACCCATTGAAATCCTTCCCTGGCTGCTCTTGGGAACCGCGGGATGCAGCCCCACAGAGACTCCAACCAACTCAAGCTCACACTGCTGCCAGCTCCTGAGCACCAGCCAGCCCTTTCTGTGCTGCTCAACACCTTGCCCTGCCTTGCTCCATGCTTTTCCATTCAGCCTGTTGTTTGGAAACCTCTCAAATGCCTTTGGTGTGCTGAACACACTCCTCCTGCTCAATGCCTCTTATTCACCCCCATGGGGGTATCTCTACTGAGCTGCAGCTCATGTGTTCAGCATAGTGTTAACTCCTGACCCAGCTCCCCCCAAGGCTGGCACTGCCAGGGCTCTCCCCGATCTGGCCACCCCACTGGCTCCTGCATTCCCTGCAAACAGGAACTCTGTGATAGCTTCCAGGTTTGGGTGTTGGCTCTGGAGCTGGATTTTCTGTCTTCCCCAATCCAAAGAGCTTTTAGTTGAAGCATTTCAAAAAATAGATTTGACTATTTCCATCCGCAGGCCCTGCCCTGAGCTCATGACCACATCTATTTCTCAGTGGATGCACTGTCTGCTCTCGATGCACAGGCGCCCCTTTGTTCAGGGATCAGAAGCCAAGGAAGCAGGCAAGGACGAGGCAAGGAGCTCCAGGAATGCACCTTCCCCTGCCTGCACAGTGGCTATTTGAACTGAACCCAACAGCAATCCCCCACGTGCAGGGGGTACCTGCACAGAGCCCATTCCTAGTGGGCTTTTCTTGAGATGACGGATGTTACAGATGTTTCGGCTCAGGGCATGTGCAGGAATCACACAACTTTTTCATTGTTGCTTTTGAGTTCAAGGAGGAGCACTGGTCTGCTAAAGAGGAGACATTAAATATGTCCTGCTGGATGCCTCTGTAGAAAAATCAGGTGGCTGAAGATGAAAAGGTTTCTAAATACCCTGTTGGAGAAAGGAACCTGCTGTGAGCAAAACCCTTGTTTGCTTGCATCCAGCTGTGGCTGACACTACCCGTACCTGGTGTCACCACCTCACCCCCTCTAGCAGTTCCTGCATCCACCATGCAGCAGACTAGAGCTGCTCTTTGGCCTCTGGCTTCAAATCATGGACAGCATCTCATTTTGCCCTGTGCCAAGGTCAGCTCCCTGCCATACAAATAGAGACCTTACTCCTGGTCTGAGCTTTCCTAGGGGCTTGCCTACAGTCCCTCATACCTGTTTCTCTCAGAGATCCCCCACGAGCTGTAGCTTCTAAGCATGATGAACGCAGCAGTCACACTGGCTCCCTTCCCATTTCTTTTCCCCTGCAGACTAGAAGATGTTCCATTGGATCTCCCTGATGGTGCACCAGGTTTTCTTCTGGCTGTGGATTCCCCAGGCATTACACACCTTATCTGGCTTCTTTCAGCATGCTCTGTAACATACCCTGCTCCTTCAAATGAGTATCATTACTGCCACCCCTACATTATCAGCATCTCCAGTTTTACAATACAAAGCCATAAAAGTCCACTTATCAGAGTTATTTATCATCCCTGACTTGCTGCCAATGTTTGTTCCACTTTGCTTTGCTATTTACAAGCTGTAGGACTGGACAGTCATCCAGCCGCCATTCACACAAACTTTAAAAGCTCTATGGAGAAAGGGGAGGACAAGGATGTCCCAGCAGCCCAGAAGCAGGAAGGGCTGGGACGCAACAGGTTGTAAGGAGCTGAGACCTCTCTGGGGAGACCCCCCTGCAGTCCTGATCCAGCTCTGGGGCAACAGCACAAGAGGGATGTGGAGCTGTTGAAGCGAGTCCAGAGGAGGCCACGGAGATGCTGCGAGGGCTGGAGCAGCTCTGCTCTGGAGACAGGCTGAGAGAGCTGGGCTGGTTCAGCCTGGAGAAGAGAAGGCTCCTTAATGGGAGTCCTTAGAGCAGCTCCCAGTGCCTGAAGGGGCTACAAGAAACCTGGAGAGGGGCTTTGGACAAGGGCCTGTAGGGACAGGCCAAGGGGGAATGGCTTTAACCTGCCAGAGGGGAGACTGAGATGCCTCCCCATGCCCAGGCATCCCCTGTGGTCCCCATGCCAGCCTGCTTGGGCCTGAGAACTGAGCCCAACTGCCCAAGAGCCATGGGCTCACCACCTCCCGCAGCGGGGAGGCCTCTCTAGAGCACTCTAATGGCAATCGAATATACATGTAGTCACCACTGATACATGTATGAGGACCACATTTTCCTATTGAGTCTTCTCTTTGGGAAGGGTAGAAGATAAGGCAGCAACAAGTGGCTAAAGAGTCTCATTAAAGTCTCAAATCCAGCTTCTGTTGCATACAAGTCACTTTGTTCTTCCCCTCCCATGGTCAACATTACCTGGCCAGACAAAGATTACAAAGAGATAAGACCCGTTTCATGGCAGTGGAGAGGGGGCATCATGGCTTTCAGTGGTAAAACGAGTGGTTAAATGGTGCTTTGCTCTGCACTGAGGTTCGGGAGTCCTAGATCAGCATGGTCCTCAGCCCGTGGGAGCACACCTCAAACAGTGGCACAGGAATAAGACTGAGGAGCTCAGTGTCTTCCCTGGACGTACAGGCCAACTGAACACAAAAGCAGTTGTAAGCAAAGTAGCAGACTGTGCAAGTTTTGCAATTGCACCTTCAGTTGGCCAAGCTAGACCAGAATGGCTCAAGTAAAATCACAGCTACTACTATCCCATGGAGAGTCTCCAAGAGAGGGAGGAGAGGGAAAGAAAAGTGGAGCGTCTTCAGAAATAAACCCTTACCTACATTAATACAGACTCTGCAAGGCATAAGCTTACACCAGCTCCCACATCAGTGACTGAACAAAGAACAGCAGAATACCAGGAAATGCAAGAGAACTCTCTCTGGCCAAAAATAGGCCCAGCTAATTAACAAAACCTTGTTAAAAGGGACACCCAGCAGTAAGCATAACCTTTCTTTGCAAAGGGATGGTCAATATTTACTGTCTCAACAGCAGCAGCAAATCCTCAAGATCACTTCAACATGAGCAACTGCTCAGCTGGTGATACTCAAAAAACCTCTTTGTGCCCTACCCTGGGTTTCTTTTATAATGGTTTAATGCTGTGCAGTGTTAGAGAGCTCTGCCTTCCTTAACCACTGTAATAAATACATATCAATCTCTTTCAAGTTTAATAAATAGAGAGCCTAAAAGCTTTGTCTGGATCTGCTTTTTCCATTCAATTAATACAACACAATACCAGAGCTATCAATTATTGAAGAGAAACACAAGCCAGAGCTTTCACAAACACACTACTCCAGTAGCAATTTATTACAAATTAATAGCATGATGCAATTCCTCCTGCATCAGGAGAGCTGGGAATCAGCTGCACTGTCAAGCTACACCAGCCATAAAGACTGTGATCTGCCATTCACTCCAGTAAATGAGTGCCAACACTCCAGCCCTGAGCACAAATAAGCTGGAGGTTGGAGCGGGGAGCAGAAGGAGGGATGGACAACTGACAGACAAACTGGAGTCACTTCTACTTTGAGAGTTTTCTACCCATGAAACAACATGGTTTGTAAAGGAATAATAGGTCTTTGCACGTCTTTCTTTGTGTCAGAACTCAAAAGCATGCTCAGTGTGTGGCGCTGGCTACATGGTGCGTGTTCATCACTGCATGAAAGCGATGCTAAAGTTGAAAATAAGCATCGCTATGAGCAGAATTTATCAATATGCGAGTAGGATAATTCATATTTGCACATTTAAAATGACATCTGCTCAGCAGGAGGCTTCCAATGTTTTGCACACCCTGCCCTTAACAACACACTTGCCCCAAAATGACCTTCTAACACTTGTATTAGAGATGAATCCCACAAGGAAAAAACATCTTTGCTTCAGCAAAGCAGTTCAAATGCCAACCAGCCAGAAAGATACTTCACATTTCACCAAACTACTGCTCTGGAAGTACTCACAACAATCACATCAAGAGCCACATGGGGATTGTCACAGGCCTGTTTAAAGATGACCTCCCAGTCAGTGAGTTCAAAGCTCTTGTTTAATGTGCTTCTTGCTAGAAATCATTTGAGCACACTGATCCTCCAAATGGATGGAGTGAAGGCAAATGCATCAGTCCTTAGCATTGGGAAGATGTAACACTGCAGCAGACAGACTGACATCTCCAGTAGGTGCCAGCCAAGCAAGCAAACTCCCCCCAAAAAACACAGGGGAGAGCAGACACCAAACTAAAATGGATCTTCCCTTGATGGCTTTTCCTGTTTCCAATAAACATTTAGGAAGGAACTTCCCTGATAAACAGGAAAACACACCACCACCACTGTTTTCAACTCTATCAGCAAACACACCCAACCTCTGCCCCTGTCCCTCTGCCCAACACAGAGGAGTGACTTCCAGGACATCAAACCCAGCTTGTTTTCACCAAGCGACCTTTCAGCTCCGTTACCCCATGGTGTGAAATGTGGTGCCCTCCTGCCCTCACCCGCAGCACAGCAGCAAACTCACCTCCATTTTTGATTGCTCGGATCCCCCGATGGAAATCTTCAAAGCTGATGACTCCAAGTCCGCTTGGATCAAGGTACTTTGTTAGGTCTTTTACCTGCAACCACAAAAGCAGTGTTACCCATAGGGCCCTTTGGAGAAAGGGCATCTTCCACCACAGGAACACCTTGTAACCCATTCTTCCTCCTCTCAGGAAAAAGATTTGAGACTGAATTTCTTAAGCTGACACCAAATTGCGGCCATTCTGGCAGGGAACATCAGTAATCACTACACAGGGTTAATCAGTACTTGGCTGGAGCTGAAACTAGTGCTTAATCTTGAAACATAGGTTAGGGCACTATTTCTTGCAACGTGGTCCTGCTCTGCCAGGGATTTGTTTATCTTTATGGTTTTTAAGAAGTCCTATCTTAATTGGGAAAACTTAGTAATCGGCTACCCAGTAGGAGGGCCTAGTTAAGAGGATTCAGTGATAATGAACTGCTCCACGTTACAAACTCAGGCCATCTAATTGAAACATTTGCACAACTAGACAATGCCCAAGGGGGAAGGAATCACGTCAGCAGGATTAGGATGCAGTGCTGGAGCAGGCACACACATGGAGCAAGGGCCACTCACAAGACCTGGACCTGGCAAGAATGATCTGGGCTCTTCAAATGGAACAAGCTATAGTTTGAGGGCAAAACCGTGGTCATTTCTCATGGCCCAAAGTGTATTTGGTTCTTTCCTTCCAGGCTGCCACAAACAGAAAACCCTTTACACTGCTGATGTGTCTCAAGCTGAGACAATCAGACATTTTTCCCCGCTTTTAAAAAATACAATCTTCATTTTAAGACGTATTAAGGCACATTTATCTATTTGACAGCCACATCCTTCGGCTGAGAAACAAACCCAGGAGGCAGCGTGAGCAAGAGGTGAAAGAAGGAATTGCACAATTAGTTCCACAATTAACTCTGTACTCCAAGGCTGCCCGCACCCTGCCCAACACACAGACCGCTCCTGCTCCTCCAGAGCTGACGCACAGGAGGAAGTCTACAGGCAATCTGTAGCAAGGGATTTGTTCAGCTCTCCTGAGCACAACCTTTTGTTGCCTTTTGTCTCACTCAGGTGATCTCTCGGTTTTGGTTTGTTCTTGGGGGAAAACACTGGTGAACCACCAAACTTCTCCTTCCAGGGAAGGAAACCTCACATCCAAAAGGGACTTAACATCGGGGGGCGCGGAGGACAACCAAGCCCAGGCGTGGGGCTCGAAGCTGCCTCATTACGCATCAGCAGCGGGATTGGTTTGCTTTCTGTTTGGGTTTATTTTCCTAAACCCAGGTGTGTGTTTATACAGGAAAGTCACGTTTGCAGCATGGTCAGAGCCGTTTGCCAGCACATCCATGTGGTTTCCAGCACATCTGGGAGAGGCAGGAGGTATCTCTGCTTCAGACATCCCACCTCCCTGCAGCAGTGGAGCTAAGACCATAACACCTCAACTGTGCTTCTGCAGGGTTGCCATGAGAGAGCCCCCCAAGCTCCAGCACAGCACAGGCTCGCCTGCCTGCCATCTTACTCCATCACGAACAGGAAGAAGACAACACACAAGCACCTTTTCCACTTTTCTGGAGCACTTTTTTGGTAGACAGATAACAAAACTGCTGAACTCACATAGCACACATGAGCTTGGATGAGTCAGTCTTCTTGTATGTTAAACAAAGGTATTTTAGACTAATAAAACAACTCCAAGTGTGTCACTTCCAGTTAATGCATCTGGCAGCTTCTTTTGAGTTCAAAAGCTGTAGCTTAATTTGTTATCTGTGTATATAGATAACAGAAATGCAAGTGACATTTAATCAGCCTGTAAGTGATTATCATAACACACTCTAGTTTCTGCAAAGATCCAGCCACGGTGACACATGGGACATGCCAAGCAGGGCTGCTCACAGTGCTAGCAGCTTCTCAGGGCCAAGCTGAGTTTCAAGCCCTTGTGTCAATCAATACCCCAGCAACGCACCTCTCCCACACTGGTGCTTGTGCAAAAGAGACAGAGCAGCCACACAGGTATTTTGTTTATGCAAAAGAGCCACCCGTGTATTTAGATTGAGCTGTGGGCAGGGGAAAATAGGGAAGTGTCCTTAAAACTTCACAACCCTGACATTACAGATGCAAACAAAGGTCATGCCACTGATGAAGCTCGAGCCCACAGTACTATGTCTGTGCTGATCCAAACCTGTCTGTATTTGCTGTGCAGGCTTAGAAAGAACTTCAACAAGCCTCTGCTCTCCCAGGACAACTTCTCATAGGGGCTGGGAGGACCAGGCAGGCACTGCTGGTGTTAATCACAGAATCCCAGACTGGTTTGGGTTGGAAGGGACCTTAAAGCTCATCCAGTTCCAACCACCTGCCACGGGGGCAGGGACACCTTCCACTAGAGCAGGTTGCTTCAAGCCCCTGTGTCCAACCTGGCCTTGAACACTGCCAGGGATGGGGCAGCCACAGCTTCCCTGGGCAACCTGTGCCAATGTCTCCCATTTTAACGATGTTTCATGCTCCCTCTCCTGCCCCCATCCTTTGCGAAGAGGAAGGCCAGAACTGCACAGGCTATTCAAGACACATCAAGATCTTGAACAATGTCAAATGAAGGTCCTGGGTGCTAGTGATACTCACTGTCTTGTTCACAGCAAGCCATCAGGGCGTTGAGCCACCAACAGCCCAAACACCTCAGTCCTGGGTTGCAACTGTCAGTTTTCCCTATTTATTCATGTTGATGATGAACAGATCACCTTATTAGGACAGTTGGGAAAAACCCCAAGCACTGTGGCTCAAACTGCTTTAGATTAGCAGATCTTAGCAGCTCTGAAGTCATGGATTTGTTGGGTTTAGCTGAAGACTAATCTGCCAGAGTGGAGTAGCTAACACCACACTCCTATTAGCACAAAAGCAAAAGTTAATATCCTACCAAACTGCAAAGTTGAGCTAAAACCAAGCAGATACAAGCCACAGTCACAGTGAGGTTCCTGCTTCTGGCCAGCAAGAAATACTCAAAATAAACATTTTATTTATATGTGTGTGTTTGTAGATGGTTACAAACTCTTTATTTAAGAGTTCAAAGCTGGTTACAAACTCTTCTTGAAGAAGCAGCATCTAGAAATACTGAGCATTAAGGAGTCAAAGAGAATGATGTGACTTAAACAGCTGATTTAAATCCTGGTGGAAAGCAAGAGGTTAAAACTACCTGAAGTTAGTCTGTCTTAGGCTGGACAAGGACACAAGCCGGCAGAAGCAGGACTGGTGGTGCGGTGCTCACCCTGGTGCTGGGAATGAGGCACAGAATTATCTCCTGCTATGGGTCCATAAGGGATTTCTCCTGGTGAGGGACATGGAGAGGGAAGCAGACTGGGGAGGAGGAGGGAGGTCGCCTGGCTTCTCAGCAACAAAACAAGAACCACCCATTGCACCAACCACATTACCATGTCTTCTTCGGTATTAAAGCGCTCTGCACACCAGCAGGGCGGTTTGCCTTCCAACCCTAACAAGATCTGCTGTCAGCCACCACCTCCTCTGACCAAGCTGCCCCCGAGCACGGTGCCGGAACCACGCAGCACTGCTGTCCCGGCTGCCAAGGCTCCCTGCCTCATGGGGCACAGAGAGAGCTTCCCTGCTTCAACACAGTGAAATCACCTCACCAAGTGATCTCAAGCTTCAGTAAAGGCAAAGACCACAACTCCAAAATCAGGTGAATACAAAGGCTTGGCAGCCACACCAGGAAAGCTTCCCAGGGAGCAAGGGATTCCCCAGTTGCGCACAGCCCTCATAGGCAGGCAGGAGGAAAAGGAAGCTCCAGGCCTTTTCTCTATCCTTATTGATGCTCCATGTCTCTAGCGTACAGCATACGGATTCAACAGAACAAGATACCCCCTGTGCCTGTTTTAAGTGCTGTTGGCTGGCCAGCCAACACCTCCTTGTAACCCCTGAGCCTGCCAGAAGTTCTCCTTCATGTTCTGGCAGAGCCTGGGGCTGAATCAGCTTCCAGAAAGAAATTCTTCTGAGGGGTGAAATGAGGGTGGGAGGTTTCTAGTGCTCACAGCAGTCAGGAACCCACAAGGAAGAGCCAGTGGAGCCTAGCTGCTACAGACCTATGGTATCTCACACCCATGATGCTTCCAGCCTAGCCACGTCCAGGTCCATGTCCTGCCCTCCACACAAGCTACTTACTTGATGATGATAGTGAGAGTAATAAATCTGCATTTCAGCACTACTTTGCTCTACACGGACTCTGGAAGCAAATCCAAAGGAGACAAAAGAGAAGGAATCAATACTGACAACATATTCCTGATAAATATCTCCAAACACTAGAGGCAGGCCAGCAAGTTCTCACCTTAACCACTCCACCTGCAGTCTCATACATTCTGTGATAAGCAAAGATAGATGCTTCTGCCGTGAAGTTGCTCCCTCCTTCCCTTGGAAAAGGTTTGACATGTGGTCTCAGTATTCAGAGTAATAAGACAAGCACCAAGGTAAGTTATGGGAAAACAAGCCAGAGTGAAGAACTGGTCTGCTTAACAGATGACTTATAGTCTCAGGCCCCCAAAGGAACCCACCACATGGATTATGTGCAAAAAAAAACCAACCCTAGAGAGCTGTTTGAAAGACACAAACAGACCTGTCCAGATAAGGAACACCATGCCAGAGACTTACCCGGCGTCTGGTTCAACTGGGCACCATGCTTGGTGTGTTTTGACCACTTGAGCAATCAACAGGGACAGACTAGCCCATCCAGGAAAAAGCTTACAAAACCAGTAAGACCAGTCCAGATGCTGCCTCAGTGACACAGCATGCTTATTGCTGGCTGGGCCTTGATTTTAACCCAAACCATCAGATGAACCATTAATACAACCACCAGAAAATGACCTTCCCAGGGGAACTTGCTGACGTGATGGCAGCAGTGCTGTCTGGGGACTGACGCAAGAAGCTACCTGTGAGCAGCTCAAAACACAACTGCATTTCACTTATTAGAACCTGATTCTAGAGAAAGGCTAAGGTTTGGCCTAAAAAGTAAACACTGAGACACTCAAACCAGAGCTTTGAAAGCAACTGCTCAGCATTCCAGTAACGAGATTGTGGTGGGCAGAGAAAACACGTGGTTTCACATGTACATCCTTGAGCCCCTGGCACCTACACAAGGCCCTCTTTCAAACCAGGCCGATGCGCTTCTTGCCCCCACCTCTTCCCAATCTATTTATCAATGGGAAATTTCTCTCTCCCGAATGAAGACTAATAGGTTTAAGGACCTTACCCTTGTCTCTTCCTCTCCAGAAGGAATGGGAGCCTTTGTGGTCAAGTTTAAACACAGAGCAAGGCAGGACCAAGCAAGAAAGCAGGGTCCACACTCAACAAGCTGCAGCTTCAGCTTCCAAAGGACCAGTTTCCACCTTTGAGGAAAGTCTATGCAGGAAAAGCTACCACCCCTCTGATAGGCAAGGACCATAGGCATGACACACAGGGGGAAGCAAGTACCCACAGCTTTTCACCATCGCCGTTACCAGGCCAGAAAGGTTTCCAAAACATTGATGGAGCTGTTTAATCAGCTCTGCATGACCAAGCACGGTGCATGCAGACATGGTTCCCCACATCTGGATGTTTGGCTCAGACATGGGCTCTGAAGTAGTACAACAGAAAAGAAAACTTTGCTTTTAATCCAATGCTGAGCTGCTTCTATCAGCTCCTAGTTATTTCCTCCAGCTAGACCGTGCTCCCCTTTGCTGCCTGCATGCTCTGCTGCTTGGATCTCTGCCAGCCTTGGTGCAAGTCTCCACACTACGTTAAACGTGCCCCAAGCCAGCCTTTATCTTCTGTTTGGCCTTAAAAAAGGCTGCTCAAACCACCCCTTGGCTTGTAGCAGTCTAAGGGCCTGTTTGCAGACAGCCTGAAGTTTCCAGCAGTACTGGATTTGCCTACTTCATGCTGCCATTAACAGAAGGGTCTTGCAAGCAAAATAGAAGATCAAAACCATCCTAAAATCCAGTGGGTGTTGGAATTTTAAACATAGGAAACTCATTTACACTGAATAACCAGGTCCAGACCAATTCTGGGTATAGAGAGTCCACAAAGCCTGCTTGACTGCAGCAGGACATGAAAATCCAGGCACCTCTCGCATGACTGACTACCCAATTCTGTCTGCAAGAAGCTCAGATCTGCTCTGAACATCTTTTATCTCTGGGGGAAGAGTATCATAAGTCACACATCCCTGAACTGAAACGGAGAGAAAGCCAAACGCCACATTGTTGTAACAGCCAACTAAAGGGGATTTTTAGCTAGCAATACAGAGTGTAGGAGAGGGCTCACACCTAGATGCCCTTCTCTTTATGTTGAGACAGATCTTTGGCCTGAAGTGGATACTGGAATTTAAGAGATTTAGCACATGCAATGTGAAAATCTCTCATGGTTATCATGCAAAGATGGACGAATGCAGCATCTCTACCTTCTGCACTTAACCGAAGGGTATGAGCCAACGTAGTCATTTGTTTGTAAAAACCCACTTTGTCTCTCAAGGCTAAACCCCTTCAAAGAAAAAATACATTTAAATGCTAATTACAGAAGCCAGAATTGTTGTATTTTTTAATCTTTGGGAAATGTGCAAATGTGCTGGAACTGCTGAACCTTCTGCAGCCAAATTCTGGAGCAGCGTGCAACTTCCCAAAGACACAGCAGTCCCTATACAGCCATTCTCTTTAGGTCGTGCAGTTGCTCAATCAATGGGTTGCAATGTGATCAGCTGAAATGAATTGATCCCTGTTAATGCAGCATTTGTCTGGGGTAAGACCATGTCTATCCCCCCGGTGCTGGGTGCTGAGAGAGCATTAACATGCTGACAGTATGAGCATAACTTAACGTTGCTGCGTGCAACGTATTTCCCAGACTGCTGCTGTGGTCTGGACCGTGGTCACAGCAATCCCAAAGCCAGGAACACCCTTCCCAGGGCTTCACTTCTGCAGCTTCATCAGCATAAACAAGCAGGCCGAGTGGAAGGCTGAGAACTCGGGATTGCACTGGCTCCAGCAATGTTTATAGGAACCGGCTCTGTAATTCCTTAAAGGATCTGGCACTCCAGAAAGCAGGCAGAACCTCAGAGCAGGTTTCTGTTCTGCTGCAATTACACCTCATTAACCAACCTTTGAAATACCCTCAAGGGGCAGATCTCATTACAGGCAGAAGCAGTGGGCAATTGTGAGTAAGCAGTGCAAGAGCCACGTTATTTATTGCACAAGTGGCAGCACTTATCCAGGGCTGCTGCGAGCGCGTCACTCTGAGCCTTTTCAGAGGAGGAGATCAGCAGCAGACTGTGTCTGGCCAAGTCTCTGTTTAAAGGACCACCATAAGCAACACTCCAAGAAGATGCTTTCTGCAATGTCCCTCCCTAATCTTGCACAGACATCAGTTCACCTCTCCTTATTGTCACTTCAGTCTCAGAAGCTTTGAACACTGCAGGGCCTTCCGCTATCAGTCTAGTACCTGAAACCAAAAACTGAGACATCTCTCTGAGGAGACAAAGAGAAAGATTCAGCCTGGTTTATTCTCATCTTTTTCTGCTGCAGAAGAAATAATCAAACCTACTGTTTAAGGCAAAAGGGGGAATAAAACTCCATCACCCTGCAAGTATTTTAAGAACTGGAATGGTAGAGGGATCACCCACAAATGAAGGGAGAGAAGACCCTGCAGCTCAATCATTTCCAGTTCAAAACAAGGTCCCCTTCTTCCCTACCTGCCCAGGAAGATGATATCCTCACCTTTTAACACATCTGCCTGCCTACCAAATCCTCCTCCCTCCTATCTATCCAGGAGAAAGTCGCTCAGCACACCATCAACCTGTGATGCACGTCGCCTACTCAGGCAGTTTCTACACCAGTCTCACACCCAGGTGACTTCAGCCCGGAACCATGAGTCACGCTGCCACTCGCCAGCCTGTCCCAGGGTCAGCAGGCTCCTGCTGCAGGCACAGGAAATACCAGAGCAGAGAGATGTGAATATGCAAGTTCAGGAAAGAATTCTCTCCCAGCAAACTATCACTTTCCCATTTTGGAAAGGGAAAGAAGAGGTCTCATGTCAACTGGGAGCCCCCAGCTGATGCAGAGGAGCATATCTGCTTTGCCTGCCTCCCAGAGCCACTGCCCAAGCAGCACATGCATCAGCAGCACAGGAAAAGGCTTTCCTTCAAACACTCAAAATTCAACAGGAAGAAGACAAAGAAGCCAGAATATGTTTTAAAGAGCTGGCAGCCAAAAAAGCCTGAGGATGCATATCCTTCCCGCCCAGTCTCACAAGAAACCAGAAGGAATCACTGCATCCAGCGAGGCCCTCAGTGCACGGCATGGAGCCAAACTGCAGGATATCTTCACCATCCCGAATCCCTTACTCAGCAGTTTTGGGTTTTTTACCTGCTGGTGGAAATTCCTCTGGTCTGAATCACATAACCGGCCCGAGTACAGGGCCTTTTGGAGTAACCCTACCAGCTCCAAGGCTTATCTGCAGGAAGCATCATACCTCTACACTCACCACAGCATCAGGAGCTTCACTTTGTCACATTTTCAAGCGTGCCCTCCAACATCAAGTATGACTATTTCCAAATTGTTCAACTGTTGTCTCTGAAGCATCAAAACATACTTAAAGAAACACCTTCAAGGATGGTTTGGAAACATTACCAGGAATGTGAGTTACACTGAAATGGTTTTATCCAAGTCTAACTGTGTTTGTCTCAAGTGTTCCAGATTTCTCGTCTCGCTACCTAAGTGCTCAAAAGCTTCAGCTCAAATGTTCTACTACAGACATATTCATTTGCTTAGTGAAACTTGAAAAGTGTTTTTTCTCCACCCTCCAGAACACGGAAAGCTTTGTTTCTAGCTTTTGTTCCTCTAATGACAGGGGAAACCTGTTCTCATCCTTCCAAAGACACAGCTTAGAGGCAGGAGACTGGATTGAAAGGAAAGGTTTAGTTAGTGCTCAGATTCTTCTTACATAAAGCACATGCATTGATGTAGGCTGGAGCTGCCCTCGGGGGAACAGCCAGGCACCACAACCAGGCAGAAAACCTATTCAGGATTTAAGAGCTGATCTGACCAGACAAAAAGCAACTCCATAAAACATGCCAGGAGGTCACACGCTGAGGACCAGCATTTTAAGATGCTGAACATTTTGCAGCTCCTGGTCTAGTTTTGTGTAAAGTCCCCTGCAACACACGCAGCTATTTCTGCAATGGGGGCTCTCTGGTTACAGATCAGATTCTCTGGGCTTATAAATCCAAGATTGCAGCTTCTGCTTCTGTTTCCTCCCAACCAGGTAAGAAGCCCCCATGGAACATCCCAGAATAAATCCTCTATCTCAGGACTCCCTTTTACCAGCTCACCCTCTCCAAAATCCGATGTACGTGCTATAATCTCTATAACGAGATCATAACAACAGAAATAGGAGAAACCTCTTACTGTCAGTGCACAAACCAGCAAACCACGAGAGCAGGGGCAGAGAGTTGCATCTCTCAACTTGCAAACCTTGGGAATTTGGGGAGCACAAGAAGTCTCTCGGCTGCAGAGGTGAAGCCCAGGTGAGTGCAAGACACAAGCCTGTCCCCAACCAGGCAGCTAAGTATTAGAGAGCCAAGTGTAAGAGAGCCCACTCACCTTCCCCAGCCAGACTGAGCCTGCCACACTGTCAAAATGAAGTTTATTGTAACACAAACAAGCGTGATTCAGAGCCCAGCAAAGCAGAAAGACTCATTTCTTCTTTAGAACTGCTTCAAGTTATTTCTCTCCTTTTGGCAACCCTTCCCACAACCCTCAGAAAGGGCTGTTTGTGCAGAGGCAAGTACACAAAGCACACATGCTGGAGGGGGGGAAGCCCCCAGCAGTTTCTAGGTGCAGAAGTAGATGCTCAGAAGAAGGGAGAAGAGGCTGAGATGCCATGTATGGCTTGGGAAGCCCAGGGCTGCAGAGTGGGATTGTAAGCACTGGCTGTACAAGCTTCACCACACAACACCCCCTCCCAACATGACGACGTTAATGCTTCTCCAGCACCCACGACGTGCCCAACACCATCAGCTCCTCCAAGCAGAGGAGCACCATGAGGCCTGGATTCTGCTCCCCATACTCCACCATGGCTCTGCAGGTCTCTGCCAGTCTAGCAGCCAAGTTGCCCTTCACCAACGACCTGCCTCCATGCTCCAGGCTTTCAGTCCTACCTCTGCTACCGGCATCCCTCCTTCATCGGCTACACTTGTGACAAGGCACCACCAAGGGATGGATGCTCCATAGAGACTGAAGAGGTGCAGCACAAGGTCCAAGAGGCAGTTCCCTGTTGCACACAAAGGTCTCCACCAGCACCCTCGTCGTGCACATCAAGGCCTCCAGCATCTCCCTTGGACCTTTCAGGGCAAGCAGCCTCCCACAAGCTTTGCTTCTGCTCTTTGCATCCTCCTGCTGTGCTCCTGCCAGCACAGTAGTCCCACAGCTCCAAGCAGTCAGGGGAGGATTAGCTAGTTGCTACATCCATTTAGCAGGCATAGGAAAAAAATTCCACAAGGATACCCAGATTTCTTTTCTCTTTTTAATATATATAATATATATATACACACACACACACTCTCCTCACACACACAGCAAGCGGGGTGAAGAACTGCCACTCCCCTGGAAGAAAATAAGGAATATGGCCATGCAAAAGGGAGGCAACAGATGCCTCTGGAGCCAAAGGTGGCGACAGAAGCCACAGAGTCCTGATCAGCTTTTAAAGCCAAGGTAGAGCTGAACATTATTTCCCCATCCGAAGAGTTTCCCTTTCGGCACAGCTACACTCTCCCTGAGCAGCCCCTCATCCCGTGCCGTGCTTGGCACCGCAGAGCAGCCGCATGGATCCTGGTCCAGCGCTGTGCCCTGCCCTGCCCGTGACAGCTTCTGTTCTCTAAAACCTGGTGGTTTGGGCTCCTTTTACCTCCTGAAGACTTTGCTCAAGCCCCGGTTCCTACTGGGCTCTGGCAAATGGATTTTCCACAGGGCTGTCGGCAGTTAGCTCCACTGAGTCATGCCAGATTACGCAGCTCCCAGCACCAGGTCCTCTCCCGCCGGATTTACTCCTTCTTGTGAGAGAGGAATAAGCAAGAACTTACAAACATCAGTCTGCAAGCTGAAAACCCCTTCCAGTAGCAGCAGTGACTCAAACCCAGTGTAACACTGCTGGTATTTGACCATGGGGTGTTGTACCAAAGGGAACAGGAGCTCTTTTTTCTGACAAACTACAATGCATTACCAAAAAAATGAATGAATCGGGAGCCAACCAGGCTGCTTACAGCGTAACCCAACAGAAGGACATTCAGCCTGCAAAGCCTGGCTACCAGCTGTAACCATCCCTTGTAACACGGGCAGTAGTGCTGCTCTTCCCATAGAATGCCATGGGACATCCCTAGAGCTGTCACTGTCCTGCACTGGACCCCAGTGGCCTCTGTGGTGCTGGGGACACCACTGGAGGCAAGACCCACATAGGCAGCACCAGGATTGGTGTCATTTAAGCAAGCACTCACATCTGCATCTAACAGCACTGCCAAGATTGCTTGCTTCGGCTTAATTAGGCATCAAATAAGGTAACAATCAGTGAGCAAGTTCAGCAGCTCAGTGTCACTGGTATTTCCTTCTATTAAAAGGGGGTTTGCTGTTACAATACAAGGAGCTGGCCAGGGAGAAGCAGCGCGCAGAGCATGCCACGCACCAAGCAGCCTCCAGGCGTCTCTCTGCTTTCTGTTTTATTCGTAGAGAGGGAAAAGTCCCTGACCTAAACTAGGGCTAACCAGGCAGCAGGATGGTCCCAGCCACATGGCAGCAGCAGTGGAGCCCATCCCAGAACCACAGCTCAACAGGACTCTCACTTCTATTGAGGAAAACCCCAGCCCCAAAACCACAACAGCGGTGCAAGTCTCCAGAAGAGACTCTACAGAGAAGGAGAAACCTTATCATGAACTAAATAAGAGTTTGGGAATAAGAGATGATTTGTCCAACTCAGAGCAGCGCAGAAAGCCCAAGCTGGCATTTCCACTGCCCCATTACACCTTCAGGGATATTCCTTGGGCTCGGAAGTCTTGGGTTCCCAAAACAAGGTTCATGCCAGGTGCCTCTGATATTAGCTGTGATCCCTCCCTACTCCTATGGAGGATCAGCTCCCTTTGAGCCTGTGGGTATCTTCCTGCTATCAAGCAGAAACACACAAAGATATTAAGGAACTATTAAGTGATTTTTCAGCTTTATGAAATCCATGATGTCTCTCCCACTGTGCTTGATGGAATTCCTGTCTCTGCTGGGAAGCCTCAGACCTGGACCTCCAGCTCAGCAGCAGCAGCAGGGGCAAGCACCAGCCTTCAGCATTGTGCCACACACACCTTACCATCATCACACAACCTGGCCACGCGTGGACCTACTTCCACCTGCATCACACACAAAGCCCCTGCAGCTCCACTGCCATCAGCAACGCTACAGCATGGCTTGGCAGTGACCTTGTCCAGGCAGAAGCATCCTATAATAGATCAGTTTGAGAGTGGAATGAAAGATGCAGTGCTTTTAAAGCAGAAAATGAAGGCTTTGGGGGGTCTGCTGGACTTGAAGCACTAGAGTAGTACAGCTGTCTTGCAGACTTGGTTTGGCTGGTTAAGTGAGCAACTGTAGTGCAGATGACCCCAGAAAGCACCATCAGGAGAACATCAGGAAAACACAGCACTGGGAACACACACTGTAGTCCAAGAGGAGGTGAAAATGCTTTTGGCATGTGGGAGCCATGCAAGAGGCACTGGAAGTACAAAATGCACAATTCCCCAAGGACACAGGCACATTTCACAATGCGAACACAGTAGCAAGATCTCAAATCACTACCTAATCCTATTCATCTCAGAAACACACCTTCCTGCCAGCTGATGGTCAGATGGCAACTTTTAGCTTCAAGTTGCTGGAGCTCACTTTCTGCCGTGTCCCCACCAGTACCACACTCCGCGACCACAGCACACCAGATACAATGAGCCACCAGCAAAACCCCGCTGCTGCTACGGAGCAGCTCGCCAGAACCAGCCTGGCAGCATCTTACTTGCATTCTCCATGGGTGTTTGATTTATGCAAACAAGCAGAGGGAAAGGCTGGCATTGCTCGCTCCAAGCTCACATGGAGGAACCAGTCACAGAATCACAGAATAGTTTGGGTTGGAAGGGACCTTAAAGCTCATCCAGTCCCAATCCACCTTCCACTAGAGCAGGTTGCTCCAAGCCCCTGTGTCCAACCTGGCCTTGAACACTGCCAGGGATGGGGCAGCCACAGCTCCTCTGGGCAACCTGTGCCAGCGCCTCAGCACCCTCACAGGGAAGAACTTCTGCCTAAGAGCTGATCTCAGTCTCCCCTCTGGCACGTTAAAGCCATTCCCCCTTGGCCTGTCCCTACAGGCCCTTGTCCAAAACCTCTCTCCAGCTTTCTTGTAGCCCCTTTAGGTCCCAGTTTCTCCTCTTTGACAGTCCGTGTGCTCAGCACACCCCGAGTCACCTCTTTCCAACACTGCTCAAAATCACAGCTTTTGCCCAGAGATGTGGGCATCATTAGGGACCGAGTGCCTCTTGTCCTCTCACCTGAGTGTCCGTGACCGGCTTGATGATCCAAGGACTGGGAAGACTGCCCTATGAGGAAAGGCTGAGAGCTGGGTTTGTTCATCCCACTGACTGCTCCCACAGGGACTGTACCAGTGGCTTTCAGTGCTGGGAACCCATTGTCCCAAGAGAGATGGGAAGGCAAGAGTGGCCCAGCGATGCAGCTCACCCTGCCCAAGCAGGGCCGGAGCCTGCAGCTAATGGGAAATTATTTGTTTTGCAAAAAAATCAAAAGCCAGAAAGAAAGAAAAGAAGCTGCTGGGCTCAGAGTGGACCTCATCTTACAACCAGCAGCACACCAAAGTAAAACAGAGAGAAATTCTGTAGGCAATTGTTGTAGTGACTAACAATTACTGGCTGCATTGAGTTCCATCGTGATCCAAGCAACTCTGAAATGCTCTGGGAGCCTTCATTATAAGCAATACCAGGTCAAAATCACTCTGAAAGAGCTGAATCACCGTGTCATGGTGCAGTATCATATTCCAGTTAGCTAATTATGATGACCCCGAACCAATTGTTATTAGTCAGAATATATCTCCTGCTCCTGAGAAGGAAGAACCTCTTGTGAATCCACCTCTGTCTTACAGAGAGCAGCCCCACACCAGGTGGCAAACATTAAGCAAAACTTTGGAAGCATTTTTATTGCATAAACCCCCCAATTGCAGGAAAAAGCCTTTGCAAGCATTTTTAATAAATAATTAACCCCCACACACACACGGAAAGCCTTTAGAGGGGTCCATTTCCCCTGCTGCAGCTCCTGACCCAGCCTTTGGCAGCACTCACCCAGCACAAACTGCCCTTGCAGCTGGGAACTGCCACATCCATAGCCTGCTTCCCTGGAAATCCCAGGTTTGTCCCGTTGCCCCCAGTGTTTGCCAACTCTACAAAGGTGGAATTGATGCTTTTTCTTTCTCCTGGGAGGCGAGGAGGGGAGAAAGTTTCTTTATTTGCAGAAATGATCTCAGATTCCAGAGGAACACATCTAACTTGTACCAAAGTCTGTACTTAAAATACATCAGCAATAGCTGTATTCTCAATGTGAAAAAGAGAGGAAGAATAAAAAGGTTTCTTAAATAAACTGGTAGCTGGGATAAAATTACCCTCCCAGCCCGTGCAGACAAACCATGCCTTTGAGTATTCACAGTCCTGCCAGGCTGCATCCAGAGGGATAAGCCATCAATCTGATTACGGCCGCAAACATCATCGGAAAGATCTGTTTGTGGTATGAGACGCTCCAAACCCTTCCCAGCCATTCCGGGAAGGAATGCCTTCAAGAAGCTTAGAGCCAAAACTTAGCAGGAAAAGGAAAAACCCGGGAGCAGAGAAATCATCTCTTTATCGGGTCTCTGGGATATTTACAAATGAATAAACTTTGCAAATTCCATTTTCAACTGAGAAGCAACCACCCCACCCAAAATACACCACATGGAATATGTTGGCTTGGAGGCGTTTTCCTCTCAGAGGGAAAAAAGAAAAGCTCCCATCCTCGAGCTCCCGCAGAATACGGATGTGTTATTAGTGACAACAAACCACTCTTTCAAGGGGGAGGAGGACAGAGGCAGCCGAGCTGCGGCTGCGCCCAGCCAAGCCAGCCCCGCTGCAACATGAGGACGGGCCAGGAACCAGCAAAAAGAATAGCAGCTCCACCGGGAATTCCTGTGGTGAAAAGCTGGGCCCTGGGTCAAAGCAAGCAAAATATTTCAGATTCGTTCCTCTTCCAAAACACGCGTGTGTCCCCACAGGCACGCTCGAACCTCGTACACCCACAGCATCGCTCCGCTGCAAACCCAGCTCCGCTCCCAATGGAATGGTTTGGGTTGGAAGGGACCTTAAAGCTCATCCAGTTCCAACCCCCTGCCATGGGCAGGGACACCTTCCACTAGAGCAGGTTGCTCCAAGCCCCTGTGTCCAACCTGGCCTTGAACACTGCCAGGGATGGGGCAGCCACAGCTCCTCTGGGCACCCTGTGCCAGTGCCTCAGCACCCTCACAGGGAAGAGCTTCTGCCTAAGAGCTCATCTCAGCCTCCCCTCTGGCAGGTTAAAGCCATTCCCCCTTGGCCTGTCCCTACAGGCCCTTGTCCAAAGCCCGTCTCCAGGTTTCTTGTAGCTTTTTCAGGCACTGGACAATAGTGGACACCAAAGTTTAGCAGCAGCTAAAACGTCTGTAAGGTACAGCAGCAGTAGCGACACAGTTGGAGACAATTTAAGCTTCACTCACATTGACATAGCCTGCGAATCCATGCAGGATAATTTTAGAAATCTGTTTCTAAGCAAAGCCAGTATTTCCTCTGCTCAAAGGGTGCAAGAGCCCTCAAAAATATAAACAAGAATTGAGGTTTCCTCATGACAGAGATCCAAACTATTAGATTTCACAGGGAAGTGGGAGAAGACTGAGGGGAATAGAGAGGGTGTCCAAGATCAGATGCAATGTCAGCAACTCCAAGAGGACAACACCGGAGGTAAGAAGCATTTGAGCCAGGGTCTGTGCACAGTTCCCAAGGGATCCATCAGAGGAGAGCAAGAAAAGCAAGCCTGAATTCACCGAGGGGGGAAGGCACTAAAAAGCTGTAGTTTAGAGTCATGAAATCCACTAGGTTGGAAAAGACCTTTAAGATCATCCAGTCCAACTAAAACTAAACCTCAGGACTCTTTGCAGGTGCTTTCTGGAGCAATACCTGACACCCCCAAAATGTGAGTTCTTCTGCAGCACCCAGCTCAGGCTGGGCACCTCACTCACTACAAGAGGCTGAAAAGGTGGTGGGAGAAAAGCACAACAAACCTGATAAAAAGCTGCAGAAACCATCATGCAAGGAGAACTTAAAAGCTGAATTTGAGGATGAAGGCTTGTAGTCAAGGACAAATACTGAAAGGATGTAAATGTTCAAGCAAGCAAAACAACCCATGTTGAAATGAAGCTTGACCTGCTCATCAAGAGAAAAAATAAGGCTGAAGATCTCTGTGAGAGCACAGACATGTTGTAGAGCTTGGAGTGTTTGAACATAGGTTACACAAACTCTGGGACTTCTCTTAATGGAGCAGAGGCAGTGAGATCAGGCGGTGCAAGAGGCTCTTCCACCCCAACTGTCTTCTAGATCTAAAGAAGAACAAAAAAAAAGGGAGGGAACCCCCAAGTTGCCAGCAGGACAGCCTCTGCTCATGCCTTACAAACACTTGGTTCGCCTCTGCCCCAACCCTGCATTTCTAGAGCAACAATCTTGTGAGAAAAGGCTTGGCCTTTGTCACCAGCAGGATGGAAGCAGTGCAACTGTACAACAGGCAAGACAAACCATCTATTTGCTGTTTTAAAATCATTGCACAACAGCCTTAGATTCTGTATAACCCAGAGAACTGTGAGACACAACCCTCCTTGCTTTACGAGGTGACATGAAAGTTATGTCAAGTACTTCCCAACTCGCTGCCTAAACCAACCTTACTGCAGGCTTTGGTACCAGCCAGAGGGGTCCCCTTCACTGCTGCAGCATGCACAGAGGTCCAAGGGAGCATCCCTTCCCTGCTGAAGTGTGGTGATAAAGAGGAAGGAAAGGAGACAGGAAAACACCCCATCCCAGGCCAGGCTGGACGGGGCTTGGAGCAACCTGCTCTAGTGGAAGGTGCCCCTGCCTGTGGCAGGGGGTTGGAACTGGATGAGCTTTAAGGTCCCTTCCAACCCAAACCAGTCTGGGATTCTATGATTCTATGACAATACAACACCATTAGAAGCTGCCTCACATGCTACTCCTGAGTGGTCCAGTGGTTCTGCATCCAAAGTCGGGTTGCCTTCAAGGCCTTTCTACCCCGCATCTTGTTTACAAGATGGAGCGTACAACAGGTCCTACCAAGCTTTCCAAGCAGCACAATGGCCCGTGTCTGCCAAACACCCCCCATTACAGAGCGCTGGAGGACCACCACATGGCTGCATCATCCCTGCTCAAGCTCACCCCTATTTAGGGGTGTCACCCGGCTGCTGGGGCCTTGGCATCATCATTCCCATAGACCTTTAACTATGGAGAGCCCCAATCCCTATCAACTTTTATCACTTCTGAGAAGAACAAATTGCCTTTAGATTTCCATGCCTTGATCTCTTCTAGTCCATACCAGCACTGCACCACCAATACATATCACAGCCATGAAGCTCTTTAAGGCAGTCTTTCAACAACTCGAGCTACTTAGGCAAAAAAAAAGCAACCCAAAATCCAGACCAAACCCCCCAGTTGTTCTACCCATTATTGTCATCATGCAGAGAAAAAAACCCATCCTAAGGGATTCACAGTCATGTCATTTTTAGGGAATAAACGCCAGCTGGTCTCTTTCCTTTGACATTTAGCTAATAATTGTTTCAGCCAAATAATCCGACAGCGCTGAGCTCAGTAGCCCATAAATGCCTCTGGTGTTTTACTGAACGCTAAGACAACATTTGCTGCTCTCCAGCTCCCTGGTACATGTGGTTACACACACAAGTCTTCCTCAGCCCTCCAGCCCTCTCAGAACCCTCAGATGAATCAGCTGAGGACTTGCTCTGCTTAAATTTAGAGGTCTGCTCCACCACCACCCCATGCATACCTTCCATGCACCCACCCAGAAACCGGGAGCAAGGAGGGAGAAGGGAAGGAGGCAGGTACCTCCTCCTCTTGCTAGTAAGAGGACTGGAATTTGCTCCTCATTAACAGCTCCCTGGTGATTGCTACCCAGTGCCTCCTTGAGCCATCCAACCCAGGAACCTCTCTTTCAAGCTTCCCAGTCCCAGCTGTAGTAAAACCTTCAATTACACCCTGAAGATTCCTTTTAGTCACCTTACCATTGTTTCACTGACCTATTGACATGCCTATCCCTTAACTTTCACCCGAGCTGAGTTTCCATTTTCCAAAAGACCTCTTTTTGGCCCAAGTTACATCTGCTTAACACAACATAGGTCAAGAAACTTCTCCAGAACACCCCCCTTTATTACGCTGCACATCTGCTGGGAGCCCACAGAGCCCATCACCAACCCCTCCTCCTTCACGCTCAGTGTGCCCTCTTGCTTTCCTAAGCTGCAGGCTCCTAATAACTCCTCTTGCACGCAGAGGAAGCCTAAATATTACTTCTTCTCCATTGACAGCCTATGCAAAAGGAACCTGGCTGCACTCCCTGAGGTGCCCATTACCTGTTGGCTTAGCCATTGTCACATCACCCTCACCAGGGTGTTCAGCACTTGCTGCACAGAGACGTGGTTGTTCTGCACACCGGTAGTTAGTTATACAAGTCTCTTGCTGAAGATAAATGTATCTAAAAAGCATAACGTATTTCAGCAGGGACAGCATTACTGGTAGCTGTGCTCAGTGGGAAGGAACAAGCCACTTCAGAGGGACAGCCAAGGCGAGGAGCCTGCAGACAGCTGCTTCTAAGTGGGGTCCATGTGAACAGACAGCTTTTAGTGACCCAAACCCTCCTCAGACACCCTGCTTCCCATGCACTTGGGCTTCTCCACGCCAAGAGAGAGGCACACTGAGGTGAAGAGCCCCCATGGCCAGCTACCACCATGCCCCGAAGCCTTGGCCATCACACCCAGGGTCCGTGAGCATCTGCGGAGAGACGCAACCTTCTGCTTTCTCTGCCAGGAAAAGCAAGGGGGGGAAGCACAGAGCACCTGGACCGCAGCAGGAAGATGCAAGTCAGAGGCTTTATGCTCAATAAAGCTTCTCCCACCCAGCAGATGCAGCAGCACGTTGCTGAGATGATCTTGTAACACCCCCCTCGTGCCATGACGCTACCTGGTTAACCACACAGAGAGGCAGTAAGCGATCCACAGTGCCCCTTACCAGCAGGAATCTGGTAAAGAAGTTACATCTGCACTTTATAGAGCTATTTTCTACAAGAAATGCCTCTATTTTATCTTTGAGAAGCGTTTTCACCATGAGGACAGAGATGAAAAGCCCTTCCTCCACCAAAACACTCCTTCACACATGGTGGTTTGCTTTGTCATGCCACTTTAATACGTGCCCAGCAGCCTCAGCTACAGAATTAAAGCAGATCTCCTGGGTGAGCACACGGGAACTTCCCAATACCTGCACGCCTTAAAAGAATAAACATTTTTTCTTGTAGCAACGTCAGCACAGGCCAACAAACCATCCACAAATCCATTTCCATCGCCTGGTATGCTGCTGGAGCTCGCTCCATTTTGGGTCATACCAGGCAGCTTCAAATTACATCACATCTGATCTGCTGCAAGGAAACCCAAGCTCACCGTGGCTGAAAGCAGCAGAAAGGAGGGGAAAACCCCCCACATTTGGGATGGTCAGACCCGGGATAAGCGAGGCACCGCACGCTCAGCGTGGGGGACAGCAAGGCCACGCCGGGGGGAAGGAGCCGATCCCAAGATCCTGGGATGCCGCTGCTGGTCCCTCAGGCGCTGAAGCTGCTCACACCTCAATGTGCTACTGATGGAGAACAAAGAGAGGGGATGCGGGCGCACAGCGGCACCGCTGGGATGCTGTTCCCAGTGGATTGGGACCTGGAAAATCGGTTCTGCCCAGCTCCCTCCGTGTCTCCCGCATCCCTTGAAGCCCGCACATGCCCTTCACCGGGACACGGACACTGCCCTCGCCCATGACCGGTTCTCCCGAGGCTCGACGTGGACACGAGCTGCCCATCGGGCACGCACGGGACCACCGACGGCCCCACGGAGGCTCCGCCGGGTTACACTAACCGGAGGCCCAGCACCCGGTCCCGCGGTGGGCAGGTGCGAGGGGCGGCCCTGCCCGCGCCGGGGCGGGTCCGGGCCGGTGCCGCGGCCTCACCTGCTCAGCACCGTAGGCCGTAGCGAACTGAACGAACTCCTCCACCTGCACGAAGCCGTCGCCGTCGCGGTCCAGAGCGTCGAAGACGGAACGGAGGCGCGGCTCCTCCTCGGGCCGGGCCGGGGGCTCGTCGGGGCAGCCCCCCAGCTCCGGCGGGGACCACGGCGGCGGCCCCAGGGCGGGCTCGGCGGCCTCAGGTGCCCAGAGGCCCGACTCCGGTTCTAGCTCTAGCCCCAGCTCCGGTTCCAGCTCCGGCTCCGGGCTCGGCCCGTCCCGCCGCGGCCCCCGAGGGAGCGGGGGCTCGGGCACGGCCGCCGGCGGATGCGGCTCCATTTTCACCGGCGGCGCTCAGCGCCCGCCGCCGCCCGCCCCGCCGCTGCCCGGCGGCCATGCCCCGCGGCCATCACCCGCTCACATCGCGGCCGCCCGGCGCGGCGCTGCCGGTACCGGGGCGGCGATGCCGGTAGCCCCGCCCGCTCCCGGCCGCAAGGCTTTGTGCGAGGCGGCGCCGGCCCCGCCCGCCGCACCGCCACCGGGGACAGCCCCGCTCCACCCCGCCGCCACCAGGGACAGCCCCGCTCCGCCCGGCGGGAGCGGCAGCTCCGAGTGCCGGGGAACGCAGTTGCTCCCCGCGGCCCAGTGAGGAGGCGGCGGCGCCGAAAAGCAGCCCCGGCCGCCCGCGCCGCCGCTCTGTGTCAGCCCGCAATGAACTGCCACATCCAACCCGGCACCGCCGCCGCAGCGGCAGCCGGGGGCGGTGACGTCACCCGCCTGCCGGTGCCTGCCCCGCCCACCCTGACGTCAGAGGGAGACCACGCCCCTTCTCCCTGCCCGGCTCGCGCGAGGCGCGCCAGCACGTGCAGCCCGCTCCCGCCCCCCCCCCCCCCCCCGCCCACCGCCGGGGAGCACCGGGACCCCCAGCCGCCCCCTGAGCCCCGCCCCCCCGGCCGCCGGTTTTACCCGCGTGGCTGTTGGCGTTCCCAGCCCGTTAGGGGCAGTCCGGCGTCACCCAGCACGGACCGCGCCGTGCGGGGACCGGCCGTACCAGCAGATCTCCTGCACCCGCGCCCACCCGCGCTGGGCTCGGCGCCGCCCGGACCACCGAGCCACCGGCCCCGGGGGCCACACCGAGCGTCGTTAGGAGCAAACGTGATGAGGAAGAGCATCCCTGAGCACAGTGACCCTGCCCAGGACCCCATCGCCTGACGGTGGACACGTGTCCATCAGACACCTCGGGACCAACCTGGTGGGGCCACAATGCATCCACTCCCCAGCACGGCTTTCCCAAAGCCGGGAGCCCTGTCACGTTTGGCCCCGAAGCTGGAGTTCACCGTATGGAGGTGGCACTTGTGCTGAGCCCCGTGCAGAGTGGCACGGCCTGGGCTGGATACCTCCCCTCACTCCCCACAGGCATGGGGCTCTCCCTCCACCTCAGCCTGATATTACCCCGGGAGCTCAGAATGTGTCTCCATGCACCCCACGCGCTCCCTGAGGGACTGCCAGGGTCTGGCTAAAGCCAAGGCCTCCCCGAGGGACCACAGCTTCTCCTGCACACAGAGACAGTCCCCACCTCGCTTGCGTGTGGTTAAACAAGACACAGCTACACACACGGACCCTCCTGGAACAAGGGATGCAGGTCTGAGAGAAAAGACTGCAGCAGGGCAGCTGGGACCAACAAAAACCAAACTAGTACCTTCCCCAGGAGAAAATACTCATCCTGATACCTGGGAAGAGGGATACTGTGGCTGGAGGCAAACCCCAGAAGACACCCAGGCAAAGGACCCCAGTCCAAGTACTACATCCCCATCCCCTCTGATGGGGTCAGCGGGTCTCCCACCGAGTCCCTCAGCACCTCCGGCCTGGAGCACTGGGATCACACAAGGCTCTGCTGGCAGGAACAGCGGTTTTCCACCCTCCCTCAGGGCCCAGTTTGGAGCAGCAGGATCAGCCAGCGTGGCAGGGCACACGTGCTGGCTTTGCTCATGCAGCAGCGAGCTACCGTAGCGATGCTCTGACCAAAGACTCCTAAAGCTCCTGCTGCTGCTGCCTCACAAGACAAGGAGCACAAGCAAGTATTCCCAAGCCTCCAGCAGCCAAACCTTCAGGATCATCCTCCGGCACAGCCAAACCAATGACAGGCATCACAGCTGAGGGTGGAAGTTCTTTATTCATGGCCTGGAGGAAGGAGCAAAACCTGTCGAGCCTATAATCACGTAGGAAATGCAATCAAGTAGGAAAAGCTTCATGGAATTCAGGATAAGCTTAAAAACTGCTGTCAGCAGCAGGAGGCCACTGCACACAGCGGCGTGTGTCCCCCCAGGTGCTGGCACCAGCCACGGGCTGAGCTCCAGCCACTCGGCAGCTCAGCACCCTCCTTGGGAAGGACAGGATTTCATCTAGCCCTTGATTGACCCTCAGCTGTAGTGTCCCTATGGAGGAAGAAGACAGCCTGACACTGGCGTGACAGACAGCTGGGTGCCAGACAGACAGCTGGACACCTCAGCCTCCCAAGAGATACAGTGCTGTGGTCCACAGCAGTTAGAGCCAGCTCCGGTGGGATGTGACCTCACACCACCTCTGCTCCTGCATCCATCACCCATGGCAGCCTCTGGGGACCACTGCCCCGTCCCCGACGCCCACTGCCAGGGGCCAGCCTGGCCCTTGTTTCCCCTCCCGGAGCCATCAGCTCCTGCCGCCACGCCAAGCTGGCCCCAGAGCTGAACTGAACCCCCGTCCCAAAAAGAAGCTGCTGCTGGGGCTGCTGGGCAGCTCTCAGGCTGAGATGGGGGACAGAAGACAAAGAGGATGGATAATCCACAGGCAGCAGTGCCTGGGGCTTGGGAAAGGTCAGGAGGACAACTTGGAGCACAGCTCGCACACCCTGTGCTGTCCCCGCACTCTCAGCCACATCAGCGCAGAGGAACACAATGGCACAAAACGGGGGGGTGAAGGGTGGGCTTGCTCCCCCCAGCACCCCTGCAGCTCCCTCCCCCCAGCTGATGCAGGATCAGCAGCATCACCCCCCACCAGCCATCAGCTCCACTGGGTGTCCCAGCGCAGCAGCGTTTGGTCCCGTTTCTGTCCGTCGGTCAGTCTCAGGCTGTCCATCAGTGATTTTTGTTTGCTCCTGCAGCCCAGAAATCTGCAAAACAGCACGGTACTGTCTTGCAGTACAGTCCTGCCCTGCTCATGGGGCAGCACCCTGGAGAGAGGGGAAGAAAGGAGACCCCCCTCCCGGGAAGCACCAGCTCCCTTCCCACCTCTGCAGACACAGGCAGTAACGCACAACACGCTGCAGTAACTCATGCAAGGAAGGAAGGAAAAGGGAGGCAGAGGCTGTCAGGACTCTCTGTGCCCAGTCCTGCTAGTGGGACACAGAAAAAAGGGGCATCCCATCACTTCAGGGGACACACAGCAATGTCCAGACAAGCATCCTCCAGCAGGAACAAGAGGTACCACGTCAACCACAGGCTCAGAGTAAAAACCCAGACAGGTCTCCTGCCCTTCCCACCTCATCCCTGGGGACTGTCCATGAGGACACAGAGATGTTCCCCATGTTGCTCTGTGCCTGCTCTGACCACACCACGGGGTGTGACCCTATTCCTCCATCCCAAAGGCAGAGGAAGGTTTGGGAACAAGTGCTGCCAAGCTGAGAGCTGGGCTGGCTGCCCTTACCCACAGACCCCAACACCCAGAACCTGCCTCTTCCCCAACACAGCGTGTGCCTCAGGAGGGACAGAGCCTGGCGCTGGTGCAGGACAACCAGGACACCTGCAGAAGGTAACACCATACCCACTGCAATAGCAATTGTAACCCCAATACCATGGGGCAACAGGGTTTGTGACAGGAGCCCTGCTCTAGTCCCATGGAGGGGGAAATGCACATCACCTAGAGTTTAGCAGAGGATGATGCAATACCCAGCAAGGCAGGGAAGTTGTTGGCAGAGGTCAGCCAGCTCCCACCATCCACAACCAGGGTGGTGCCTGTCACGTAGGAGGAGAGGGGGCTCGCCAGGTACAGTGTGCTGTGGGCGATCTCCGTCTTGTTCCCTGCGCGCTGCAGGGGTATCATGTCAAAGTGGCTTGCTTCTTCAGCCGACTTCCCACCTAAGAGCATGAGAAGAGAAGTCAGCCTGGATCATAGGCCCACCTCCACTGCTGCCAGGCACTGCATGGGGCTTGCTGAGAGCCCAGGAACCTGGTGAGATCCTGGCACAGCCCTGGGGACAGCCCAGCGACAAAGGCCTGAGGAGAGAGTTAAATGAGGGGAGCTCAAACCCAGCAGTGGGGTTTGTACTGCAAAGTGAGCTCAAGACAGGACCCTGTAGAGCCTTCCCAGCCTCCAGAGCTGAACCAGCACTCCACTGATGGACTGCAACCATCAGGCAAGGCAGCTGGTGGGCTGAGCATGTTACATCATGGCATCAAAGCTCAAAAAGCTGATGCTTGACGGAGAAAAATCAGTGCTCTGCGAGGTACCGAGGACATGGGGAAGGCTGCTCCCCATAAGGGACATACCAGCGCAGGCACGGGGCAGCTGTGCTCAGCAGCAACAGCCCCATGGCACTGGTGGACCCTCACGGTCCCACCACAGGCAGATGCCAGGAAGCCACCACTGAGGCAGAGACAGGGGCCCCAGGTTGCCCTCACCCAGCCGCCGGTAGCCCTCGGTGCCGGTAATGGGGCCTGGTGCCAGGCTGTTCACTCGGATGTTGTTGGGTCCCCACTCCACAGCAAGGTGACGGGTCATGGCATCTGGGAAGGGATTACAACAGGATTGAGAAAGGAGAGCAGAGCCATTCCAGTAACTTTGGAGGGCGCAGAAGACCGGCCAAGAGCAAAGGGCCCCAGAAGAGTCCTGGGGGAAGAGAAGAGCCTCATCCCAAAACTAGGCATGTAGTAGCCACACCAATTCATGTTCACCTCTCCCAAGGATATCTTCTCACCCAAGATTTGGGAAGAACTGGCTTCCTTACTGGCCCCACACAGCTCAGAGCCCCAGCAAGGAGTGTTTAGGTACCTATGGCAGCCTTAGCAGTACCAGCATGCACCTGGAGGGCCTGCCCACGGTAGCTCAGGGTTGCCGTGATGTTGACAATGACCCCACCGTGGTCCTGAGGAAGGAAAGGAGATGTGATGTTAGGCTGGGAGCTGCACAAGTGCTCTCACAGAGAAGCAGCGCGACAAGAGCTGGGCTGGCACTGCCAGCTCTGCACTGCTGATCCATCGCTGGGCAGCACTGCCCACCCGGTCTGACTGAGCTGGGGCACCCAGTGGGGACCTTCCAGAGAGGGGGGAGATGTAGGGGACAAGCAAAGGCCAGGGGAAAGTGGAGGAGGTGGAAAAGGAGCAGCAGATCACGGCTTCTTCCCCGGTATGTGGCCAAGCATAGGAAGGTGCCACAACAGCTAAAGCTCCAGGGGTAGGGGCAGGCAGGATTCCCAGTCCCTGTGAGGGAACAGACTGGGGCTGAGCAGGGTGGGTGGCAGCAGCACAGCAGCACAGCCCTGGGTACTTGGGTGCTCCCTTCTGCCCTCCACGCTTCCTTTAATTTCTCAGGAGCAAAGTGTGGTTTGTTTGACACTAACCCCCTGCCTACAGGAACCTCTCCACCGAGTCCTCTGGCTCTGGTTCCACTTACCCGGAAATACTTCTCAAAGAGGACTTTGGAGGTGTTGAAGGTGCCGATGGTGTCGATATCTATTACCGTCTTGAAGGCATTGAAGGACAGCGCGCTGGCTGGGCACAGGAAGTTTCCTGCAGCACCTGAAGAACAAGCAGCCAGGGCACAGTCAGGACCAGGCAGGGTCAGGGCACTGCTGCAAGAGGGATGGTGGGTGCCACTGGGTAGACTGGAGAGCACGTAGAAACAGCTCCGATAAGGGGATAAACAGCTTGTGGCTCTGGGTACCCAGCAGCATGGCCAGCCTGAGGGCAGGAGGGTGCTGGTGCAGTGGGAGCAGGGCAAGCACGAATGGCCATGTATCACAAACTCCCAGGGGCTGCCCAGATGCTCCAGGAGCAGGAAATGCCCTTTCTAACAGGGAGCCTGAACCAAATCTCCCCCTGCCCACTACAGCAGCTCACCATTGATGAGGATGTCAATCTGCTGGAACTCTCTCAGCGCCTCATCCACCGCTGCCGCGATGGTCTGGGGCTGCCTGACATCGATGGACAGAGGCAGGCATTGCTGCCCTGTGGCTGCCACCAGCTTTTTGGAGGCCTGCAAAACAGAAAGAGACTTGAGATCCTTTCAGGGACTCTCTCCTTCAGCAGGAGTTAGACCCAGAGCAAGAAGTCAGGCAGGAGCCACATCGCAGTCAGCACACAGCAAACGCTGCAGGCAGGGGACAGACCTGCCCAAACGCAGCTCCAGCACAGCAGCACCCTGCAGCTAAAGCCCTGAGGTAGCTGAGAAAGCTCCTGCAAGTCATGTCCCAAACAAACACCAGGCTGCCCCCGGGGCCACAACTCGCTAAGCCCAGATACCTCCATGACTTGGCATCGACACAGCTCACCCCAAGCAACATCTCTGCAGGGTGAGTGCAAAGGTTGGACCCCAAGGAGGCACGAGCCAGACATAAGTAACCTTTACACTCAAGATATGTCAGTAGGCAAAAGGGCAGAGCAGCAGTTGCCAGGGTGCCTGCCCCATAGGCAGCTCAGGCCAGCTCTGCAGCTCAGCCTCTGCCACAAACCACCCCAAGGTGCCCATTAAGAAGATGTCTCCCCCCAGCTGATTAAGCACAGGGGACCCTGAACTCAGCAGCAACCCCACACAACACCCAGTGATCCTCCGTGTTCCTGCTTGGGCTTGTCAGGCCCTTCTGTGGGAGGCTTTGAGCACTAACTAACCCACATGCACGCCAAGAGCCTAGGCAAGCAGTCCCTGTGTACTCCAAAAACTCCAGCCCCTGAGGACTAAAAAGCTGCTGAGCTTTGCAGCTTGTTTTCTGGCACATGAGCATGAGGGAATGCGGAATGACAGCAAGACATGTCTGGGAGGCAGCTGGGTCATGCCAGCTCACCCCCAGGCACTGGGTTTGATCTTTGTTTTATTGCAGTGAGGTCCACACATGCAACCACAAAGCTCTCTCGTGGCTGCTTTAAGTCTGAGACCACAGCACAAGCCATGGTGAGGAGCAGAAACTGTGACCAGCTAGACTCCAGCTGTGGTCAAGCACACCGGGGTGGATGTTTGTCCTGCTCTGCTGCCCTGCTCTGTGTTCCAGACCTGCATCTTCCCCTCCAAACGCAAGAGAACTGAGATTCTGTGGCTCAGCATACCCACCTCAACCCACAGATCCCTTGGGCAAGGGAGACTTCTCCTACTAAAAGCTGAGATTGGACCCTGCCACTTCCCTGCTGACAAACCTTCACCACAGTTCGCTTCTTTCTGTCCCATCAACAAAAAGGCAACGTGGTATCTGGAACAGACACCCCCAAAGCCGGTGGGGGAAGGTACCAAGTTCCACAATTAACTGATCTCTACTGTGAGATGTGGGTGTAACCTCGCCTAAACCTGCACCCACCCTATCACTGCTGCTGCTGAGGCACTTAGAGACAGGAGATCACAGAATCCCAGACTGGTTTAGGCTGCAGGGACCTTAAAGCTCATCCAGTTCCAACCCCCTGCCACAGGCAGGGACACCTTCCACTAGAGCAGGTTGCTCCAAGCCCCTGTGTCCAACCTGGCCTTGAACACTGCCAGGGATGGGGCAGCCACAGCTTCTCTGGGCAACCTGTGCCAGCGCCTCAGCACCCTCACAGGGAAGAACTTCTGCCTAAGAGCTCATCTCAGTCTCCCCTCTGGCACGTTAAAGCCATTCCCCCTTGGCCTGTCCCTACAGGCCCTTGTCCAAAGCCCCTCTCCAGCTTTCTTGTAGCCTCTTCAGGCACTGGGAACTGCTCTAAGGTCTTCCCTTAAGGAGCCTTCTCTTCTCCAGGCTGAACCAGCCCAACTCTCTCAGCCTGGCTCCAGAGCAGAGCTGCTCCAGCCCTCGCAGCATCTCCGTGGCCTCCTCTGGACTCGCTCAAGCCGGTGGGACCGCACCATAGGCCATTTCTCCTGTTGCCTTACCCAGGGTATTCCCCGCTCTCCCTCCCACTGTGGGTCCCACAGACTCACCTCCACCACCCGCTGCAGGTTCCGGCTTGCAATGACGGTCCGGCAGCCGTGCCTGCGAAGAAGGGCTGGTGAAGACCACGCAGCGCCGGCGGCTCAGACACCTTGTACCGCCGGCCGGGCGCTGCCAGGGGCTCAGCCGGTGCGCGGGGGCACGAGGCCCTGGAGGAACCGCGGCTCCGCCGAGCCCGCGGAGTCTCACGGAGCGGGGGAGCCCCAGCGCAGCAGAGCGGGAACCGGGCGCCGCAGCGCCCGCGGCACACCCACCCGCCTCGGCCCCACCGCCACGGCCGCCTCAGGCCGAGGGAGCCCGGGCGAGCCTTCCCCGGCCACGCCGCACCTCATGAAGATCTCTGCGATGCGGAAGCCAATGCCCGACCCGCCGCCGGTGATGAACGCGACCTGGCCCCTGCGGGAACGAAGGCGCGGTCAGAGCGGGGCGCCGGGCCCAGCCCCCGGCCGAGGCGGCCGTCCCCGCGGCGCCCCCCGGCCCGGCACTCACGCCAGGATGTCGGGGCTGAAGAGGTGCCCGTACGCGCGGAGGCACTCATCGCTGTCCACGTCCGGCGGCGGACGGGAGCCCGCCGCGGCCTCCGCCATGATGCGCTATCCCCGCCGGCACCGGGACTCGAACCTGGACCCTGACCCACCGCGGCGGGGCAGCGCGCGCCGCACAGCCTGCCGGGAGGTGTAGTCTCCGCCGGGCCACCTGCCGCACTGCGCATGCGCAGGCGTCAGCGGGCGTTGCCTGGCAACAGCTCGGGGCCGTAGCTGGGTCCCGCAGCGCTCCCTTGTGGCCACACGAGGCTCGGTGCATCGCATTGCATCCCAGTGCTCCAGGGACAGCCCAGCGCATCCCGGTGCTTCCCAGTGCCCCCCAGGGACAGCCCAGCGCATCCCGGTGCTTTCCAGTGCCCTCCAGGGGCAGCCCGGCTCATCCCGGTGCTTCCCAGTGCTACCCCCGGGACAGCCCAGTGCATCCCGGTGCTTCCCCGTGCTCCCCAGTGCCCCCTGGGGTTATCTCAGTGCATGCCCGGGACAGCCCAGTGCTCCCCAGGGACAGCTCGGTGCATCCCAGTGACAGCCAGGGACAGCCCAGCGCCTCCAAGAGCTTCTCAGTGCCCCCGGGAAAGCCCAGTGCATCCCACAGCTTCCGAGAATCAACCCAATGTCAGACATGGAGATCCCAGAGCTTCCCAGGACCAACTCAGTGCCATTCATAGCAATTCCAGTGCCTCCCAGAGCTTCCCGGGACCACCTCAATGCCCTCCATGGACATCCCAGGACCTCCCAGACTTTTCCCATACCACTCCAGTGCCCCTTTGGGGATACCTCAGTGCATCCCAGAGTTTCCCAGTATCACCGAAGTCTCCCAGTGACATCCCAGTGTCTCCCAGAGCTTTCCACTACTGCCCCCTGGGGCTATCCCAGTTTCTCCCAGAGTGTCCCAGTACCACCTCAGTGACCTTGGGGACAACGCAGTGCCCCCCATTGCCTGCTGGGGACACCCAAGGGAGGAGACCCGAGCCCGGGCTGGAGGCACTGGTGTTTATTGCGGGGCTGGGGCTGCCCTATGGCCCATAGGTGTAGTCCCGGTCTCCACTCTCCCAGGCGACCAGCTCATCCCTCTGGAACCAGAAGCTGATCTCCCGCTGGGCCGTCTCCACCGAGTCACTCGCATGGACAACATTCCTGTATGGAATGAGGCCAGAGCCATGAGCAGGTGATGCCATGTCCAGCCCCACCACTTGCCCTGCATTGGCCATGGGGTCACTACCTGCTGACATGCATGCTGAGGTCCCCCCGGATGGTCCCTGCCGCCGCCATCGCTGAGTCCGTGTCCCCCACCATGGCCCGCGTGGACCTGACCACGTTGTAGCCCTCCCACACCTATGGGACAGGGGACACCTGAGCTCCCAGGACCCCCCACGCCCCCCAAGCTCCCCATCGCAGCCCTCACCATGGCCACCAGCGGCCCCGAGGTCATGTAGGCGAGGAGCGCGGGGTAGAAGGGCTTCTGCTGCAGCTGCTGGTAGTGCTTGTCCAGGAGACCCCGGTCCGCCTGACGGCAGCGCGGGGGGACAGTGGGGACATGGGGCTGGTGTCCCCCGCTGGCACCCCCGTCCCGGCACCCCCCTGAGCCGGGCTCTGCAGGGGGACGGGTGGCAGCTCAATGGGTACCTGGAGCAGCTTCATGGCCACCAGCTTGAAGCCGCGCCGCTCGAAGCGCTGGATGACGGTCCCCACCAGCCGCCGCTGCACCGCGTCCGGCTTTACCAGCACCAGCGTCTTCTCCTGCAGCTCCGGGGGGGCTGGACGGGGACCGAGGGACCAGTGTCACCACCAGAGGTGGGGCACAGGCAGGGAACACGGCAGCAGGACCCCAAGCTGCCCCCAGGACACCACAGATTGCTGCTCAGCCCTGGTGGGCAGCGGCTGCCGCAGGGTGAACCCATCCCCATCCCTGTCCCCATCCTGAGGCCGTGTCCCCCTGGACAAGCTATGCCCCGCAGGGACCCAAAAGACATGCTCCAAAGCCTTGACAGGCACTGGGGACGTGTCCATGGCTGGGAAACACCCTTTAGCCCAGAGTGGGATGGGCTGGCTCCGGTTTTGGGACACTGTCCTGATGCTGCCGGTGACACCCTGTGTGCCATCACTCCTGCATGGCCTCGGGTGCTTCCCCCTGGGAAGAGCTCTCCCCCCTGGAGAGCCAGATGGAGCACCATGGGATGGCAGAATCTGGCTTCACTATCACCCCACGGCACAGCAGGGTCTGGCATCACCATCACCCCTTCACCCACCGGAGCCACGCTGGCAGGAGGGGACAGGAGTGCCCCGAGGGACAGTGCATCCCACCCACTGGAGGTGCAGAGGGGACAGGATAGAGAGGAAGGGAGAGGGACAGAGGACACCGAGCTGGGGTGTTCCGCTGGCAGCTCAGGCTTCAGGCCCCTGTCCTGGGCTGCGAGGCTGGGCTGGCCCCGGTGGCAGCGATAACCAGCCCCATAAGATCACCTGCTGCTCTGGGTGCTGCTGGGCATGGACCAGCTTCACCAGGCTCCCACCCCGCCCCCTGTGGACAGCACAGGGGTCCCCCCATTGCGGCCCTGGGGACACCAAACCTGGGACCTCCAGGGTGGTGCTGGCGGAGCCACCACCCACGGCTCTGCCCCATCTTGGCACACAGGGCTGGGGCGGGAGGCCCCAGGACCAGCTCACACTACACAGTGGAGGAGCCCATGGGCCGGCCGCCCTGCCTGGGGCTGCCCTTGGGATGGAGAGACCAGGGCCACAGGGGGGCACCATGGGGGCAGGATGGGGACGGGAGCCCCGAGGGACAGGGGACTGAGGACAGAGAGGGGATGGCGCCCTGCTCCCCAGGGGCAGGACAGGATGGGGACAGAGCCCCCCACGGGCAGGACAGGGATCGGGAGTAGGTTCCCGGGGGCAGGAGAGGGAAGGGGCTGGGGACAGCCCGGAGATAGGGACAGGGACCGGTCCCCAGGCCGGGATGAGGACGGGGCAGGAGAGGGGAGGGGCCGGGGTCCCGGGGCAGGACGGGGCCGTGTCTCACCGGAGCCGTAGCAGCGGGGCCCGGGGGTGCGGCTCGGGCTCGGCTGCCCCCGCAGCAGGCTCCGGGCCAGGCAGCGCCCCAGGGAGCCCATGGCGAGGCCGGCGGGTCGGACCTGGCCGCGGCGGGGCCCGGCCGCCCCGCGCAGGATTTAAAGGCCCGGCCGAGCCTGGGGACGGATCAGCAGCTTCCCGTGTCCCTCCCCTTAAAGCAGCCGCCGGGACCGGGGCAGCCCCCGGCCCGGAGCATCCCGGTAACGGGGCGCCCCAAGCGCTGCCGCAGCTGGAGCAGAGCCTGCACCCACCCCGTGGGTGACCCTGGGGCAGGGGGAGCCCAGCCCCTGCCAAAGCCCAGCCCTGCTTCATGTCACCGTGCGCATGCAGCGGGGACAGGGACAGAGGCACCTTCCTTCACCCGGCCTGTGCCGAGGGAGGCAGAAGGGAAAGCAAAGAAGCGGTGCTGGGCATAGCCTTGGGTGCAGGAGAGCAGGATGCTCCGCGCCCAGCACTGCTCCAGCTCGGAGTCGCTTTCCTTGGGGCTGAATTAAACCAATAAAGGAGCTGTGTCCTGCAGACAGGGGTGTGCGGCCTCAGTGCTCCGGGGTCAGCCCCAGCGCCACGCTGGGAAAGCACAAGTTACAGAGCTATTAAAATACCCGCAAGTTTGTGGAAAACCTCGGTCAGTCCGAAGCTGTTTTCTAACCTGAGAGAATTTGAATGGTTGAGGAACATCCCCGATGCCTACAGTGCAAGTGATGGTTTGGGGGGTGGCCAGCAAGGCCAGAGTTGAGGCCGTTTCCAATGTGTATTTGGCTCCTTACTCCCCCTCTCCTTTCTCGTTTACTCCCTGCCTCCCCAAGGTGCCCCCACACCCTGGGACGGCATCTCAGAACCAGCCTGGGGGTGATATGGGGGTCTCTGGCCCTGCTCAGCACTGCCCCAAAAACATCTGATGTGGCAGAGATGGATCAACAGCTTGTGCTATAGACAGCGACACCCACCCAAAGAGGGGGCTCGAGGTGGGGAAAGGGCCCTCTCCAGTGCCTGCAGTGACAGTACAGAGGAAGGGGGTTCTTTGGGGTGCCCTTCAGTATTTATCTGCACATGCAGAGGGGCTGAAGCCGGGGGCTTTGGCCACCTTCCAGCTGCTGCCCTTGATCCAGGGACAAACATGTACTTTCGCCCTCTGTCAACCAAAGGTTTTGCAAGACAGAAGCACCAGCACCATGGCGGGAGGGCAGCGGTGCCAGCAGCCCCTGAAACCCCTGCAGCCCTGCGCTGAAGGAAACAATGGCCAGGGTGGGAAATGGGGGAGGGGGCAGACAGCGGCCACTGTCCCCACCGCAGCCCTGAGAGGGGCAGAACTGCTGTGGCTGAGCAGGGGCAGCTCAGGAGGAGACTGTGGACAGGTTTGGACCCTGCACCGCATCTTCATCCACCTGATGACCAACGGGAAGAACAAGCACTCAACTTTCAAGTGCAGATGGTGACACTCGAACAGTTACTCCAAGAATTGTTGCTTTGAGCCACGTGCTGCCAGTACAGGTTCCTTAAACCATAGAATAGTTTGGGTTGAAGGGACCTTAAAGCTCATCCAGTTCCAACCCCCTGCCACGGGCAGGGACACCTTCCACTAGAGCAGGTTGCTCCAAGCCCATGTCCAACCTGGCCTTGAACACTGCCAGGGATGGGGCAGCCACAGCTGCTCTGGGCACCCTGTGCCAGCGCCTCAGCACCCTCACAGGGAAGAGCTTCTGCCTAAGAGCTCATCTCAGTCTCCCCTCTGACAGGTTAAAGCCATTCCCCCTTGGCCTGTCCCTACAGGCCCTTGTCCAAAGCCCCTCTCCAGCTTTCTTGTAGCCCCTTTAGGCCCTGGCAGCTGCTCTAAGGTCTCCCCTTAAGGAGCCTTCTGTTCCCCAGGTTGAACCAGCCCAGCTCTCTGTGAGTTCCAGCTGCAGGGAGCTCAGTGTCACTCACTTGGGGAAGGTCAGAGCTCTCCAGCCCAGTGTCAGATCATCCATCACCCACCTTCATGCTGGTCTGCAAAGGTCCATGACCTGTGCAGACAGCAGTTGGCAGTTGCCAGGACTGTACCTGGCGAGGCAAGGCTGGACTCCATTGCAGGGCATGAAGCCCAAACATGAAACTGGTCCCAGTTCAGAGAGCCTGGATGCAAGGCTCTGTCTGTACACAGGTTATCCAAACAGCAGACACATCTCCAACAGCAAACATGCACACAGCAGGATGTTTTCCACAAAACTGGAGCCATGGAACATGTGCTCCTACACTCCAACCAGATACAGCTCCCCACTGTCCACATGCAGCACCTCACCCACATCCACATACGTTTATGGTGGAACACCTCCTCCAGGCTTCTCTCTTCACAGTGACTGGTGCTGTCGACACTATGCAGCTTGTACTGCACCTGCCCTTGTAATGCAGAGAATTAAGACTGATTTAAAGCTCTGTCCTATCTACCCCTGTCTAGTGGATTCAGGGGAAAAATAAATCCTTCCAAGCTGCATGGTCAGAGATTCACAAGCCCCCAAAACTCTGTTTCTCACTGGGGACTGAGATTTTAACCTTACGCTCGATGCCACTCTTGGATCATTCTGGCGTTCGGCTCAGGTCTTGTGTGACGCAACACCATGAATGTTAGGAGATTTCTGCCAGCAGGCAGCTCTTGCATCAATACAGACAACAGTCTGCTGGAGGGAATAAACAGATCACAACAGAAAACACCAGGGAACACAGACAGGAAACAGTGAGGGGAGAGCAGAGAAAAGCCAACACTGATCTGCAGCAGTTTGGGAGCTGCTGGACTTCGTGGGAGCCTGGACAGGGCTCTTCTGCACCCAGGGCACAGAAGGGGTGATGCTGGTCCTCTTGCCTGATCATGCAGTGCAAAACACACTTTCCTCTAGTAGAATGGCTCGGTGACAGGCCTATAAGGGAACTCAAGCAAGTTACTAGTCCTTTAAAACAACAAAGTAAGCACTTTATTTCCATTAAGCATGTTGTTTTAGTATCACAATGGAATGATGAGAAAACGTTTAAAAAAACCCAAAAAAAGTCTCTAATCCCCCCAAACAGCGGGAGGTTTTCAAGGCAATTTAAAAACCAAGGAGTGACAGAAGTGCCAAAACAGTCCCAACATCAGGAGACTCCTCCTCTGAGAGCTGGGCAGGGGCAGGAAGGTGGAATGACACGAAGGTACGAATGTCTGAAGTAGTCTTTGGCGCTTCTGCCTCACGTTTGATACGTACATGATCTCTCAAGACAACTCCACAGAAATCTCCGGACGCAACAAAGTGCTACGTTAGTGGAACAAAACCCCAGCGAGGACGTTCCTCCAGCTGAGGTGCCCGGCGGTTGGGCGTTAAGACACATCCTGCAGACGGTGCTGACTCCAGCTAGGGGCCCTTTGGGTTGGGAGAGGAGGAAAAAGAAAGGAAGCGTGGTGCGTGAATCCCAGAAGATGTGCCCATGTGCAAGACACGGTGTCCTGCAGGACTGACAAAACCAGGGAGGAGAGAAGGTGGTGGCAAAACGAAACATGGATCTGTTCCCTACAGTGATCAAAACACGAGTCCAGTGCAGTAACTATAGTTTCACAGTTCCAGGGGGCAAACTGTCGTTGCAGAGTCTGTAGTAACGCAGGTCATTCACCAGTCTGTGCACATTCTGGGTAAACGATGGCAGATCCTGGAAAAAAATCAAACAACCCATTGGACTGCAAACAGAAAAGCACCTACAAGCGCTGTCTTGCAGTGGGAAACACAAAGGAACTGAGAGCACAACACTCAGACCCCTTCCACTGGAGCCTGAGCCCAGGAAACCTGATGTTCTGTGGCCCATGAACAGGGAGCGGACACAGCTCCATCTCCCATGGGAGAGGAAGCACCTGACAGACAAGCAAGCTTCAGCAGATGGAAGCCACAACCTGCAGCACTCCACTCCCTTCCATAGGGAGCTTACAGGACACCCCCCCCACATCTGCTTCACACCTGCAACAGGTTGAAGGAAGTCTGGGCCATTGCAGCTACTCTGCTGATGTCTCCACTGCAACCCTCAAACATCTGGCCAGCAGCTGGAGTGAGATTTTGGCAAGCATTTGGGTGTCCCACTCCAGAAAATGTCAGTCTGCCCCTATGAAGACTTCCTTCAGGAAGCACATTCTTTGATTCCCACAGCATTCAGATGAGATGGCAGTACTACTACCTACAGTGAAAACCCTTGGCTAGAGGTGGCTGAGTACGGAAGCATTTGGAACAAAACTGCCGCAAAACACCATCCTAAGCAGCTCATGGCTTCCTGCCACCACGTTCCAGGCATCCTGGGAATACTGATACCCTACTGCAGTGTCCCCCCTTCTTACCCTGTCCATTTTGAAGTTCCTTCCCAGCACGTTTTTCTGGTTTGAGTCCACACCATCACAGCTGGCCAGGAACTCAGGGAGAAAGGCTGAGTAGAAGCCATCAAAGTCCACTGAGGCCATATTGTAGGTGGCAATGCCAATCTCCTCCTGGAGCAGGTCATGCGACTTGTGGACAAGCACCTGAAGTAGCACGTTCACAAACTGGAACAGCATGGTTGTCCGGAAGATCTTCTGCACAGCAAGAGGAGGACACAGTTAGGAGTCTTCATACCAGCAATGCTCCCACAGGAGGGACCACAGCAGCCAGACCACTGCTCCAGAAGTACAGGTTCATTAAGGCATGGCTGCACAGGGCTGCTTCAACTCTTGTGAGCACACAGATAGTTTCCTGAGCCAAGCCAAGATCACAAGTGGCTACAATAAGCTGGATTAGTATCAGCTTTAAAGTTAACAGTGAGTTTGGCCACACTTACCCTTGCACCTGACCTAAGTTTTAAGCAAAGAGCTTCATGTCCCATTCCAACTCCAGCCAGTCTGAGCCCTGCACGGTGCTTCTGAAAGCCAGGGCATGCAGCAAACTGCCCGCAGCTAACATGACAGGCTGTCCTTCAGCTGTGACCACAGATGTGAACCTGAAGGCTCCACTTTCACAGCCTGACCAGAAGGGCAAGACCCTGGATTCCAACTTTAATCCTTTGTGAATGCAGCTCAGAGGTCTAATTAGAGGGTTTGGAGAATGCGTCCTACATGACACTGATGGAGATGACCACCTGGCAGCGGCTTGACTGTAAGTATCAGATACCCTGGTGCTGACCCAGTGAGAATGCCAGAGGGACTTGGGCACAGTCCCACTGATGATCCCAATTCCTGCTTCCTCAAACTGCAGTGTCACTGTGTGTGCTATTTGCATTCCCTCACTGTCACAGGAGGGAACACATCAAGGCTGTGCTTTGACTAGAGCTGAGATCCCTCCTGTGCTTGCTGCAGCAGTATCAGGGAGGTGGCAATGTCACTGTCACCAGCACCATATCCATCAGGATCATAGAAAGGCCGCGACATAAAGTCCCCAAATCCTGACCTTCAGTTTCTGAGTAGTTTCAAAACAAGCCTTAGAACAGCACCTGCCTATTACCATGCACAGGGTGTACAATGGACAACCAGGACTCACCTTGTGATACAGCTTCTGCTTGGTGTTCAGCGTCTCCAAGTAGAAGAGATTCTGCTTGAACAGGTGAATGTCAGGTTGCAGGAAGGACTGGCCAAACGCCTACGAACAAAGCAGAATTGAAGGGGTTTGATGTTACAATAAGTATCAGACTTGCCAGGCAGATCATTTTCACCCTGACACCAGAACACGCCCCTGGGAGCCTCTGTTGCTTCTCAGTGCAGCCAACAAACAAGACAGGCAGTTGTAGGGCAGAAAACATGAACACCACCAGAACACATGGACAGGTTCTGTTCTCGATCCAAGCCAAAAGACCAAGGTGACTGCACTAAATCAGAAAGACATTAGAGATGGGAGCTGGGAGGCTGACCTGGGCATTACAGAAGCAGTAAAGAGCCAAGAAGCCAAATTTGCTGGACCCTGCTGAACTAGTGTGGTTGGCCTGCACAGACTCTGTGATAAAACACCCTGAGTATCTCTGAAACACTGCACAGGTGATGCAGGCAGATGGGGTAAGCTCTGTACAGCCACAGGAGAAGAATTTTACCAGTTGCTGCTTAAAGGCATCACAAATGTAAAAGTTCATTTCCCCACACCAGCCATTTGTTAAATGGACAAAACTAGGCCAAGTCCCTTCAAGACTGAGCCAGTTCTGGACTCAGATCTCTGGTGGAAAGCAGCACACAAGCTATTAATATCTTCAACATAAAACACTGGTTATATGAAAAGCATTTACAGAACATTAAACAGGAATTCTGTGTCAGAACAACAGGAACCAAGTAGTGAAACAAGTAGTTCAGTATTTTCAACCAGCCTGAAGTTAATACTGAGATTATCATGTGAATATCTTCCGAAATGAGGTGCTTGGGTGGGTTTGGAAGTGTTATGCTGCTACGGGTGAAAAAGAGATGCTTGGACAGCCCTCTGCCTTCTCTATTCCCCAGGCAAAAGCCTATAGGATATTAGCCCATTGACCCTTCCCTACCAGATCCGATGGTACAGCGTAGAACAAGTCCATATAAACCAAAAGACATCTTGGTCCTGGGAAACTTTCCTGCACTAACAGTTTGTCCTAGTGCTAACCACACACTAACAGTAGTAAATGGGTCAGCATTAGTAATTTATTTTTACTGCAGGATGAGGCATGGAAAGGAATTAACATTCCTTCCTCCCTGCTTGCTTCCCTGTGCAGCGAGGCACTGCGCCTCGTGAGCACATCAGCAAGACCACTCTGCAACTGTTTTCATTTCCAGCTGATCCTGAAGGCAAGACATCAATTAAGACCCCATCCAGACCCCATCACCCACATGTTTAATGCACTGCCACAAGCAGTATATGCTTCGCTGCAGAAAGAGTTCTGGACAAACATGGGAATAGCTGTTACCTGCATAATGGCACTGAACTGTGCTTCGTTCTCCATCTGCTCTTCTGCTACTCCTCTTTGGACACTAGCCAGCACACTAGATTTGAAGAAGTACCGCCAGTTATGGTGGAGGACCCGGAAAAGCAGCTCGAACAACTCTGCTTTCACATCAGGAGATGAGCGCTAGGAGGAGAGGAGAGTAAACAGCTCAAAGCAGGCTCCCGTGCTGGAATCCCACCATCCCTGGATCCCACTGCTGGTGGCCACCCAGGGCAGTGCTTTGCAGCAAAGGTGCCAGAGCATCAGAGCGTTTTCTCCCAAGGCAGGCACAGAACTCAGCAGTTGCTGGATGATGCTAGAACACATCGCCAAGTTTTGAGTTTACCTCCTGCTTTGGGCATGCCTGTAATTTTAGCCTCTCTTTTGACAACTCCTGACAAAATCCTCCACCCACACTGCTTCCAATTCCCACTGACTTGTTACCCAGTTTTCCCTGCACAGGGACTGACATTTACAGCCTTTGGAAAGCAAAAGGCCTCATTGCTCCCACACCCCCAGCAATGCCTTGCCTTCCCTTCCCATCTCCCCCTTCCTCCACCTCGTGTGAGAGCAGCCCTACCTCCGCAATGATGGGGTAGACCTGCTCCATGCACAGTGAGATGACACTGGGTAGAAAAGGTTTGAATACTTGGCCTGGCTCTTGTACCACCACTTGCAGTATTTTCAGGAACTTCTCCACCACCCGACAGCCAGTGCTGCCCTCATGGAGGATGCTCTCTGCCAACTGCTCCCTGCAACAGAAACAGTCATGGCACAGGAAGCTTCACAGGGATCTGCACACTCACTGGATTTACAGGAAAGCAGGTAGTGCCTCTGAACTTGTTTAATTAATACAGGCCAAGGACATGAAGCCACAGAAGTGAGCTAGTTTTTGACTGAGGATTGACAGACTCCATTCCAGAATAAGAGCTTAAGTGATAGAGCTGGGGCACCCTCAGATCTTGGCTAGGAGCTAAATAGGCAACGTGAGAGTCCAGTTCAGCATCACACACTTCCAGAAAGTCCGTGGGAGAGCTGAGACTGTGACGGCATGTGTGATTGATGTGCATGGGCTGGGTCACTTCAGACTTGGAAATGTTTTCCTTGAATTTAGTCCTGGGACATGACAAAAGTTTGGACACAGACCGTGTGGGTTGGAAACATTACACTCTTTAGGGTCAGGGACCTGTTGTGTGAGCCCCTCACTAAAACAATCATCCTGAGGGATAGAAAGGAGCAACCAACACAGGACAATACCTGGTGAACATGTTTAGGAAGGTCTGTATGATCTGCTCAGTGAAAGGCACTCCCATCTGCACCCTCAGTCCTTGAAACAGAGTGAGGAAGAAGCTCAGCATCTCATCTGTCACATCTAAGATAAGAACAGGAAAGCAAAAAGGATGTGTTAAGGTAACGTTCAAATCCATCAATGAGTCTTATGTGAGAGTTGCTCCAGAGAACCCCATTTACTCTTATAAATTTAGCAGGAGGACCATTAGAAACTGAAACCAACAGCCAGTACTACAGGGCTTCAAGGTTGTTCATCCATTTCTGAAAACTGCCAAGGATGACCAATACAGACAGCACCAAGCAGCTCAGACCAAATACTACCAGCAAGGCCCTTAGTCTGCTCTGCCTACACAGAATGTGTGGGGAAAGCCCTGGCCATGGTCTGGGGCGATCTTCAGTTGCTCACCGCTCATACAGGGTTAACAGGAAATCCAAGGAAATCCAAAACAGATCTGCAGCTTGGGGGAGGGGGGGTTGAAGGCACAATACAGCTTTTTTTTTTTTTAGGCAGGAACTGAAAAGACCCATCTAACTTCAGCAGTCCCCTGCAGCACATGGTTATGCATTAGCTGAGCAGCACCCCAGCTAATTCTTCATCAGCCCCGACACGCTTTATTGAATAACGAGGAGAAGCTGAAGCTGCCCAACTCCTCCTTCACACAGCCTTTTATAGCCAATAGATAGCAATGGCATGAGGCTGCTAGCCTGTTCTGAAGACAGCAGTTACTGCAGTCACAGCATCAGCTTGCTGTCTTGGATCTCCTCTGCATTTCAACTTTGTTTTGCCTCCCCCTTGCCTGCTTCACTGAGAAAATCCCACCTAGCTCCAAAAGTTTTCCTGGAACATCTTGGTCTTCATGAGAGAAGCTGCTGTAGTCCTGGGCATTCAAGCTACCCTGATGTGATACAAAATGTAAATCACTGGCCAGAAGATTGCCAAGCAATAGTCCTGCTTACATCTCAGGAGCCTTTCCTTTACAAGGAAAAATAAACCCACATCAGGAGGTTGGAACTAGATGATGTCTAAGGTTCCTTCCAACCAAACCAGCCTGTGATTCTATGATAATTTGACCTAATCTGATGAGATCTTCTCCTCTTTGTCTTCAAGGGTCTGGAGAAAATTTAAGTGGCAAACATTGCCAGACAGGGTATTCTAAAGCATTTTTATGTGCTCAGGATCAGCTCCATTTTGTTTCACTGCTGAACACTGAGCACAAGGCACCTCCACCTTCTGGAAGTGTGACAAACCTTCATGCCTGTATCCTAGATGGCAGAGATCTCCCTTTCCTGTTCCAGTCCAGCTCAGCCCACCAGAAGTACAGCCTCTCTTTACACTTAGGCACAGCAAGCCCACACACTTCACACAAACGCCACCACGATTCTATGCTGATGGACTCTGGGTGTCATCAGGCCATGAAGCTACTCACAGCATTAAAACCTGTCCTATGGTTATACCTGACTGATGAATGAAAGCTGGGAAGAGGGCTAGTGAGACCTGCACGGATTCTTGCAGCGACTGATAACAGATCTGTCGAGACTTGGTGGATTCTCCAGAGATACTTTCTACAATATCTTCTAAAACGCTGAGTGTCTGATGGATGATCACTTTGGCTGCAAAATAAGAGAGGTGATACTTCCTGCATGTGTCAACACTACTCAAGAGGCAAGAAATGAAGTTCACACACAGAGTAACTAAAAAAACCTACAAGGCAGCATATACACCAAATCCAGGCTGGAGTCAAAGATGTTTCCAAGTGCATGTTCATGTTTTAAATGGGTTTAATTTGGTCACTGTGGCTACTTGCTTTCTGTTATGCAGGTTTACTGCTCTACAGATGCACCCACTGCTCAGCTACTCGGGTGCAGAGGCTGAGGAGAGCTGTAAAATGTTATTCCCAATATGCCAATGGTACAGAAACACTAAGCAAGAAAAAAGCAGCACATTATGACAGCCAAATATACTGCAGATTTCTATTTCTGAAGTAACAACTGGAGTGATACACAATCACCATAAGATCTTCCAGCATTTGGGTTAGTTTAACTGGCTCAGCTCCTCCAATGTGAGCAGTCTCTGATACCCTTCTCATGAGAAGCAAACCCCTGCCATGCTCCCTCCCCGCACAGAGCTGAGCAGCACACCACGTTTGGCAGAAGCTGTCACACTGCATACTTACAAGACAATATTTTTAAAGTGATTCTCAAAAAAAAACCCTAGCCAAACAAACAAAAAAACCAACCCCAAAACCACCCCAACCAAAAAACTCCCAGACACCCCCAAAAGCAGTCCCAAAATATAAACAGAAACATCCCAAATGTCCCTGGACCAAATCAGTTTAGGGCTCTCCTCCCTCTACACTTCTTCCCAAGTCTGGAATCAATTCTATTTCCTCCCTTAAATTTTTATAACCATAATCTTCATTAATGCTGCTTCCAGCCAATGTTTCTAATACTACAGTGTTCCAGCATTAGGCTGTGAAACATTCTTAATGTAATCACTGCTATTGGAAGTCTTATCAACAAATTTGACCCCACCTTCCCTGCATGACTGAGGAAGACAGTACTTTGATGGAAGAGTTTATAGGCAAACTGGAGTGAGAGTGCCCTTTACACACCCCACAGGAGAAGGGTCTCTAAAGAAAGAAAGAAAACAGAAATTCCTCCTTTCCTGTCCTCCCCATACACTAAACACTGTTTCTCAGGCAAAATAATTCTTGGGAAAAATCAGCTTAATGTCACCTATCAGCAGTTTGCAGCGCAGGTGTCAGAAGACAGCACACACCAAGACACATGGTACTTACTGTCCTCCAGCTGCACCTTCCTCTGTGGCAAGATGGCATTGGATTTGAGCTGACGGTATTCCCTCGTGAGGGCAGAGATGAGGCTGGCGTGGTTGGTGGAACGAACTGCCCACTGCTGCTCACTCTCTGGAAGGTTTGGCCAGGGCAGCAACAAGACGTTTGACAGTGCTCTGCACACCAGCACCTGGGCCTGGAAGTGATATTAAGCAAAGAGGCAAAGTTTGACCCTTTTTGCAATGCATTTTTTGCTAGAGCACAGCCCCAGAGCAAAGGGACATTTTCTGTCTCTCCATCTGGCAGTCTGGAGAAGAGAAGGCTCAGGGGGGACCTTATCGCTCTCTACAACTACCTGAAAGGAGGTTGTAGTGAGGTGGGAGTTGGTCTCTTCTCCCAAGTAACAAGTGATAGGACAAAAGGAAATGGCCTCAAGCTGCACCAGGGGAGGTTTAGACTGGATATTAGGAACAATTTCTTCCCCAAAGGGTGGTCAGGCATTGGAACAGCCTGCCGAGGGCACTGATGGAATTACCAACCCTGGAAGTGCCCACAAACCATGTAGACAAGGCCCTTAGTGACATGGTTTAGTGGTGGCCTTGGCAGTGCTGGGGAATGGTTGGACTTTATGATCTCAAAGGTCTTTTCCAACCTGGTTGATTCTATGATTCTATCAGCAGCGCTCACTATCGAAGGAAATAGTTCAACAGCAGCAGGTGAGCCTAAGTGAAAACTAGCAGCTCCGCAAGGTACACACAATACAACCACATCCCAGCCTCCATTGTGGCTTTTCAGTACTTCTGTAACATAAATACTAACTTGGAGTGAGGTATGTGGAATGCTAATTGAAGTTTCACAGAAAACCTTTTGTGTGTCAGAATCAATGTGCCTCTACTGTAAAGAGAATGCAGTATCAGAGACTGTGTCTTGGGTCAACAAGTGAGGAAGGAATAAGACCTAAGGGGTGCAATTATGATTTTTCCTTATTCTGTTGCTTGAAATAGATCATTACTAACAAACTGTATCACTGTGACGCCTGCATAGCCACAGGACAGAGATAACTACTGCCCCTGCCCTTTATTTTTGAGGTTATACCTTACTACAGTATGAGCTGAGGCACAGCTTCTCAAAGACACCTCATCTACACACTTCATGCTTCAGACAATCACCTTATCAGGAAGCTGCTGAGCAGAAGTGTCTGTGATCCTGTTGAACACCTTCTGTACTGCTGGGATGCTGATCAAGAACACTGGTCGCACTGTGGTGGCTAAAGAGACTAGCAGGTGGCACGCAGACAGCAGCAACTTCTCCTGCACCTGAAAGAGAGGGTGGTCAGGCTGCCCAGTTACACCAGCATGTGACACACCACTGGTGTCAGACACCACATTGAGCTGTCATTGACAGCTTTTCACAAGGAAGACCGTTTAATAGTATTTATTTGCCAATTAGAGCATAGATCAGTTCCCTTAATAGCGTGGAAGAGAGATTTCCCTGCATCAAGCCATAAAATAATTAGGCTGAATTTATATGCCTATAAGTTGCTTATTTCGTATTAGCCTGATCTACAGCACTATCTAGAACTCCTCTTGGTCTCACCCTATAGGAGACACCTGTTGCAGCTCTAGGAGACAGACATCCAGCTTCATCCCTGACAGACATCATGCCCCATCCCTGGCAGTGTTCAAGGCCAGGTTGGACACAGGGGCTGGGAGCAACCTGCTCTAGTGGAAGGTGTCCCTGCCCGTGGCAGGGGGTTGGAACTGGATGAGCTTTAAGGTCCCTTCCAACCCAAACCATTCTATGACTCTTTCAGAATGATTCATATCAGGAACCACAGCATGGTCCAGAGCAGCCCATTAAACACCTGAATACAACAGCTCTGCCCCTTGAGGGTCTCCAGTTCTAGCAGAAGCCTTGCCTCAGCCCAGAGCTGACAAAGGTACCTTTGAGCTGATGAGGGGTGTGATAGCCTCCAGAGTGGTGGAGACGAGCGAGATGAACTGCTCCGGGTTCTGGCGGTGAACTTCACTGTAGAACTGTGCCAGCCAGTGTGCATAGGCCTGCAGTGCTGCCAGGGACTGAGCGTGCCTGTGGAGGAGCAGCGCAAGAAAAAGATACATACATGGGATAAAAGGCACATGTCCTCCAGGACAGCTGCAGAAGGGCCCACATCCTGAGCATGGGGGATAGTTCTGACAGCACATGGCAAAAGAATATTGGTATTTTCAGACAAAGCTGGCAGCTTTTTCTTTAAAAATCACTTACTACCATTTTTTTGTCTCAGACCCTGTATATTCAAGGCATATTTAAACATGTGCTGAAACTGGACTCACTCACTGAGCAATAGTATTAAGCCAAAAGGTCAAATCATAATTATATCTGATAAGGTCAAATTCTAATCAACTGGTAGGTTGGACATAACCATACTTCGTAATTATACTTTTGACACAAGGCCATATTAAGATTTTTGAGTCAGGACATTTCTCTGGGAGTACACAGAAGAAAACCCCTCACCAACAGATCATGGAAAAAAGCCTCCCATATTATATTAAACTGGAAAAGTAAAAAGACCATTAAAAGAACATTATTTGCACAAAAGTCAGTGCTGGTAACTTGGGATTATTAGGAGAAATCCAGGGAGCTACATGACGAAATCTCAAGGTGGTTTTCAAGGAGCTCCTGTACAGGCAATTGCAAACTAGAACAAGCACTTGATGTGTTCAGAAGGTCAATCTTAAATTCTGCTCATGAACACCAGCTGGCAGGAAACAGGTTTGTACTACACAGCCTGTGGAATAGAAGGGCTTTAAAAGGCTGTCAGAGAGGGCTCTATTACTAGCAGCATCAATTTCACACTTAATGTCAACTTTGAGATTGAAGGTATTCTTTTGTTTCAGAAATGACCTGCATAGCTGGAAGGCACATGTTCGTCTTGGAAGCCAAGGACTCAAAACCCCGTACTAGGAAAAACATCTTTTACCTGAGCCATAGATCTGGCTTTAGCAGCAAAAAATCCATACAGTGGAACTACACACAGACAGTAGATCAATTTCTTAAAACACCACTATTATAACACTTATTTCATCGTTTAATTACACTGCAAAAGAACTAAGCTTTTACAGCCATTAGTACAGGGCAGAATAACAGTTTTAGAGCTAATGGGTATTTTTACTTCTCATCACAAATATCTTTTTCTTTAAATAACCTGAGTACATCCATTTGAGGATGTACCATCCCATGTAAATACCAAGTTTGGATCCAACCATTTGCAGTGTCTGTCTCATACTCACACATCGATAAGGTCAGGTTTCAGTACAGATGGTACTGCGGTTTCAATGTTGTACAGTTTAATCTGGGATCCGTACAGCGTTACTTTTACCAACCTGGAAGTGAACACATACACAGCAGGGTGAGATGGATATACACATGTAGAAATCTGCTTTAACATCTATCTGAATGCAGCTCTTTGCAAGTCTGTGTCAATATTTAGCTAATATGTAGACAAGGCTTAGACCGTTTAGTTGAAAATAATTTAGAGCTTATTTCACTATTTGCAGTAAGACGGAACAAATACAGTGTTCCTGCATGGAAAGGAAAAAACATAACCAATGCAGTCATGTAAAGCCATGAAGGTCTGTAATTTGCAACTATGTGCTAATTAAGTTTCTTAGAGGGAAAAAATGGAATGATGCCTGCCTTTTGGTTTTCACAGGTCTTTTCATAGAATCATGGAATGGTTTGGGTTGGACGGGACCTTAAAGCTCATCTAGTTCCAATCCCCTGCCATGGGCAGGGAGACCTTCCACTAGACCAGGTTGCTCCAAGCCCCATCCAACCTGGCCTTGAACACTGCCAGGATGGGGCATTTCACTTTCCACTTACGAGATTTTTGTGATTTAGCTTTGAGAGACACAATTCTGAAGTAATCAAACTACATCTCATTTCATTGCATCACACATGCAGATGCTGGAAAACAAGTACTTCAATCTTTCACGTGACTGATTTTACTTAATCCCTCCTATTAGTTCTTTCATTAAGGATTTAGAAAGCTACCTGGGAAACAGCACTGATGAATGTAACAAGATTCTGGCCATTGAGTTCTTCATATCTCAATTCAATCATAACAAGGGGAGGCAGAAAGAAACCTTGGTTTTCACACTCACTGCAGTGGTGGCAATTGCTCCTTGTACCGGTGAAAGGACAGCAAACTCCAAAACCCATTCCTACCTCTCCACCACTGTCAGAGCATCATTGAACCTGGCAGCAAACACATCCCCAATGAAGTACTCTGCTAAGCGCCCGACGGCCTGCAGCAAGGAGCTCAGGTCCCTTAAGGAGCAGTGCAAGCGGCGGCAATCATTTTCTGCAGTGATGTTCAGCCTGTGACCTGGAATGACAGGAAGGTTCATTAGCAATGAAGCCAACAGACCTCAGTGTCAGTAATTGCTTGTGCTAACAGCCACTGACTAACAGCCTAGCAGTCTGAAAGCTCATACTTCAAAAATCTTGTGCGAGAAAGTCATAAGGGTATGTGTTCTAATAAATACAGCTCTTTGGGCTGGGAAACCTAATTACAGAGCTACAGGAAATGCAAAGTTTATTCTAATTACATTGCAAGCATTCTTCTTCAATTAGCTCGGCAGCGGGTCACAGTTCAAATCGCAGCACTGCCCAAGTGACTGAAATACTCAAACTGGGCAAGACAAGCTCAACTGTTCTGACTGCCACATTTTGAATTCCAATTTAAAGGCTGAAACAGGTTACCAAGTATTTCAGCCTTTCATACATTTATTTTATTCTATTTGTTTTAATACCTACATAAACAGGAGCCTTTCTGTGTATCGGTTGACATGAAAAGCCACCCCAGCTCTGCAGATAAGGTCATTACCCAAACTCCCTCTCCTGGCCAGAGCGTTAGAAGTGTTCCAACAGCACAGGCACATTTGTAACAATAGTGTTTGCTTCTATATGAAATGTGGTTCATTACTTTCATATTTCTCATGTAAGAAACATACCAATAACTAGATTTGCCAGTCTTATTACTTATGCAATCATCCTACCACTCAGTTGTATATATACCAGTTCTCCAAACACTCCAGACCTTTAACTAAAAAGGCAAACATGTTCTGCAACACCACATTTCCATGTACACAGTACTGAAATACAAGAGATTCCTTTGCTGGCCATATCAGAAAACTTATATATAACCTCAGCTACAATCTTTCCTCACACAGATCTCACTACTATCACTTTCCTTATTTCTCAGGAAGGAGCAATAAAGCTACACTCGTGCTTTATATTCACTTGAGAGCACTGGTGTCTTTGTAAGCTACTTCATACAGGAAGGCTCCTGAAATGCCAGCTAGATAAGAAACTACTACTACAGCCTAAATAGTTCATCTTCTCATTTACTCACAACAGTTTTAATTCAAGCCTAAATAAAAATACTCCTATGGTGGACAACTTCACATGAGATTTGAGCCCCAAGCAAATGGGAGCACAACCTTTCTTGAAATAAGTTTAATGGGAGGAAAAAGGTCATCCATCCATGTTACTGTAGTATTTGATGCTGCATACCTGTTTTTAACAAGAAAATAAATCACATTATTAGATGTCCGCTACGGTAGTTTACGGAACCATCAGACACCATACATATGTTCAGACCCCCAATGGAATATGGAAGAAGCAACACCAAAGCAGGTCTAAATGGCTTCTGCAATCAGCTATTCAAAGAGTGAGGGTCACAATGGTTATTACCTGTCCCTGAAGTGACCACAAACTGTTGGAGTCCCAGATATACTTCCAAGTTATCCTGCAGAACTGGAAACTAGAAGAGACAACAAAAGAGAGTGATTTTGGGGCTTGGCAGGCAGTTAACATCCAACTACTGATTACACAGTGCACATTTTTCTTGCTTCTCCCCAGTGTTTTCAAAAAGACAGTTGGAGAAGAGGCAAGTTGCTAGGCCCTGGCCTGATCCTGCATGCCACAGCTTCTCATGTCTTGATAGCTGTCATGAAAGCCCTCAAGATCACCACCCTGAAGGCACTTTTCTGTGGTAGCTCTCCCTTTCCCACAAATACCAGCAATCAGCCTAACAAGATAATGGTCTGACAAGCGTAAGTGATGGCACAGCATGCCCCACTATGAATATACAGATGGATGTATAACTCAGACCAAACACAGCAGAGGAAAGGCAAAGCTTGGAGCACGGGACGCTTGTGCTGCAGCCATCTCACCCATAAGTATCAGCTCCTCAAAATGCAGCTACTAAAATACTGTTCAACCAAAGAAGTTTCCAAGCAGAGCATCTCTACAGCAGTGCAAAAGGGAAGTACTGCAGCAGGCAAGCTGCAAGATGCATTAAGAAAGCTCCAGGCGGAAAACAGCCAAGGGAGCAGCCACCACAGCCCTCATGCATCCTGGTCTGGGAACAGACGGCAGGACTGAGAGCAAACATGCCTGATCCTGGCAATACTTCAGCTGAGCAACAGGTTATGCTACCATAGAGGAAGTGTATTGTGCAAACAGACTAGAAAGCCTTGTCAGCAGCTTTCAGCCAGCCAAGGTACCTCGGTGATCTGAATTAAGAGATTATTTGTGCTGTACCTGAATGCATTTTTATCCACACAGGACAAAACTGCACACTGACCTTTTCCTTGTAGACAACCCATCAGAAAGAGTATTTTTCTAACCTTTTCAGTATATTGGCAGAAGTCACCCCATATGAGGTGGTTAATTTTATGAAAGTTCTCTCATCCATGAGCAGAAGGAGCCACAGCCTTTCATTGTCCAGCATGGGATAGAGTAACAGCAGTTGGTGTATGACGTTTTTAATTATTTGCTACTGACAGACCAGCCACTGTATCCAACAGTACTGCGGAGCACCATGAGAAGCACCTGAAACTGCTTAAGCATCTCCTAGTTTATCCAGTATACAAGAGTGACATAACGCAGGGCTCAAGAAAGCACTCACCATCAAGTTTCTAACATGCTGTGCCTAAGTAACAGTGGAGAGTCTTTATATAACTGCAGGAGGAGACCTATTTAAAAAACCCACAGATAGTCTTCCTCATGTTAATGTGCTACTTTAAGGAAGCCACATGCTCTTCACCATATGACCCATATGCTCAGTGAAACAGCTGCTCCTCTGTCTGCCTCTTGCAGACTTATGCCGTGTGCCACGCTGCAGAGCAACTTCTACTTTCACACGAGGGCTGTTATGTTCACTACTTCAGAGTTTCTAGTAACAGTGCTTAGCTCAGCCAGAATGGTTCTTAAACAAAAATATCAATTAAAAGTAGTTCAGGTCAGGCACCTTCTGCCTCTGCAGCAGCTTCATTTCCTCTGCTTCTTGAGAATGTGGTTCAGAGGTCCAGGTATACAGTATCTCCAGGAGAATTAACAGGCTTGCTTTGAGATCCTACTGCTACTACGTGTCTTTCCTCTCACCCAGCAAGGTGGCACTGACTACTCTGAATGTTGAACTCTGCTGGCTTACAGCCTCAAGATCTCCTCATCAAAACCCACTGTAATGCTACAAACCCCAACATCTTTTACACTACCAATTCTAAGCAAGAGCAGTGGCACTAGCTGGAGAGAAGCACTTCTCTGTTTATCAGATGTAATTCCCAATTGTCTGAGACACTCGCTTCAGCATTTATATCTAGCCTTTCGTTTAAATGAAGATTCCACTCTCCTTAAGACCCATCTGCCCAATGCACAGCGCTGCCTCCTAATATAAAGCCCAAGATAAACATCAGTGAAGGACTGCTGCCAAATGTTTACACTTTGAGAGATGGGAATTTCTAAAGAGCTTAGTGTCCAGCAAGTAGGACTCAGATGCTCACTTCAAAACACACCAAGAAATCTGACAAAGCCAAACTCCAAGGTTTTTTCCTTCAGTTTCTGGTCTCCTCTTGCCAAGGTTTTACATCCGAAACCAAATTTCCCTCCTATCTTTGGCACTGTGGCTTCTATCAAACAGCTTGCAACAAACTGCAGCAGCTGGTGCTCATTTCACATTGCACTTTTGGTCTGGATAACAACTTACTAGTGTGGAGAAGGCATGAGTTGGCAAGAGCTCCATGACTTTTGCAACCACTTCCAAGCTCTGGCGCAAGTACCGCTGCCACTCGGTCTGCTGCTATGGGAAGAAACGCCAAGGTAAGTACAGCACATCCACAGGGAAACAGCTTTTTGCAGACTAGTAGGTCTTAACTGATGCTTGGGACTAGCCAGCTCCTTTCCAGAGCTTGGCTTTTGCAGACATGCAGATGCTGAACAGATACTGCTCTCGTGATTCTCATGTACCGCTAGGAATCTAGTGAAGAATAGTTTTGCGAAGCCAGGCTTTGGGCATGAGGGCATATGTTTCCCTAGAGTGATAAGGTACAAGCATTCACTCCCAAAGCACAGTTACTGCTCAGATGACAAGCATCCATTATGCAGAACACTCTCTCTCAACCATTTTAGAGACCTATTCCACTTCTAGATTTATCAGTACTGAGATGATGTTTACTAATACCGACTTAGTAGAAATATCATAGAATCCCAGACTGGTTTGGGTTGGAAGGGACCTTAAAGCTCATCTAGTTCCAACCCCCTGCCATGGGCAGGGACACCTTCCACTAGAGCAGGTTGCTCCAAGCCCATGTCCAACCTGGCCTTGACCACTGCCAGGGATGGGGCAGCCACAGCTGCTCTGGGCACCCTGTGCCAGCGCCTCAGCACCCTCACAGGGAAGAGCTTCTGCCTAAGAGCTCATCTCAGTCTCCCCTCTGGCAGGTTAAAGCCATTCCCCCTTGGCCTGTCCCTACAGGCCCTTGTCCAAAGGCCCTCTCCAGCTTTCTTGCAGCCCCTTCAGGCACTGGAAGCTGCTCTAAGGTCTCCCCTTAAGGAGCCTTCTCTTCTCCAGGCTGAACAAGCCCAGCTCTCTCAGCCTGGCTCCAGAGCAGAGCTGCTCCAGCTTAAAGCTTTTGCACCAGAGATGGTTCAGCACTTAATTTCCAAAACAACCATATGTGGACACCTAATGCCTCTGAGAATCAGAACATAAGTATTTATATCCCCTCCTGCCCCAAAGGAGTTAAAAGAAGTTAAAAACAAACATAATATCTTTTCAGTGTGACTTGAAATACATTTTTGTCAAAAGCATTTCATGCTGCTTTAAACTTTAAACCCCACACAGAATGAAGAAGCAGTTGTCTAGCTTGTACTCCAAAGCACAAGCTCTGGGAATGACATTCCAGGTGTTACCAGTGCAAGAGTTAATATCTGGACCTGTAGCTGTCCTTGTTCAACTCTGCTCCTTACATCATCATCCAGTGTCTCGTCATCCAGCTCCTCCAGCTGTGCCTGGTTATACCTGAACTGGATTCGATTCAACACCTCTGTCAGCAACAGAACCAAGGCATCTTCGTACCTATGACCAGAGAGAAACAGAGCAAGAGTTTGATAAAACAATTCTGCAGAATTGCTGTGCCATAGCCTTTCCAGCAAAGAAGATACATCACACAGATGACAGTTTCAAGTGGGCCACAGCAAAGAGCCTGCAGCACAGCTTTAGGTGTCTGTTGAGGAAACACCAAGCAGATCCTAGGATTAAGAGTATTGTGTCATTTCAGGTCACACACTACCTGCAAGGAAAGAAGTTGGCAATATCTGATATCCCACTACCTCTGAAAGGGAAAGGGAGAACTGTTAGCAATAGAAGCAGCCCACATGTTCAAAACAGGAAAGGTAGAAGTGGCTGGCCAGGAATAACAGCAGATGTGCATGAACAGGAGGCACCGAGAGCTAGTTGTTGCTTAAGCTGCTCCTCAGCAGCCTGTCTGATGCTCTGCTTTTGGGCACTGAATGCAAAACACGGGAAACAGGGCAGTTATTGCTGTATACCTTAAAAGAGGGACTCCCCTGAGGCTATTTGTTCTGCTATCCTCCTTCTCTACACTGTCGGCCAAAGAATTCAGGCCTTTGTCCTCTGAAACAAAGCCAGCCCTTTAACTACTTGTACTGTAACACTAAAGGCATGTCACTGAAAAATGCCTTTTCATCTCTCGGAGCTAGGAAGCTGGTACAGAGCACAGAAAACCCTCCTCACTGATCACCTAAGAATAATGCTAAGCTGCAAAATGAGCATAGAGCGACCTGAGCATGCCGTCATTCCTGATGACACAGCGCCAAAGTTTGGGGCTTTCAAGTGGGGCTGATTTGATTGTTTTAAAAACCTCCTTTCTCCCTTCTCAGCTGCGGTCCAGTGCAAAGGTCATGCTCTTTTCTAGGTGAGATCAGGTTGGAAAATTAGGCATTAGGATACACTACCAGAGATTCAGAGCATCATGCAATCCAAGTGTCAGCCTAGTCAGCTGAAGCAACTGATAGCTCTCTGTGCAAGGAGGCCGAGCTACGATCTTTTCTCGTAATCAGATGACATAACTCTGGATTTAGCAATTTATCCAGTAGCAAAAGTTGCAGTGTGTACAAAATGCAAAGTTTGTCAACCACAGAACAGGAAACTTCATCTGTGCTCCTGCGGTGTAACCACTCCCAGGCTGTCAAAGTGCAGTGCTCACCCGCCTGAGCGCATGCAGGAAGCTGTTGGTGTCAGTGCTGTCACCAAGGACAAAGCAGTACAAGTTTCAACCACTTGTGTGCTTTTTGATCTGTTTTATAGTCTGACACATCTCCTAGAGACAGCTATTGTATGTTTCCATGTTCTCCATCACAAACTGTTTGACACAAGCACATTAGCCAGGGGAAGAGAAGCAGAACGCCAAGGCAGAGTTCAACAGCATTAGGCAGAGAGCAGCAAATTAGGAACAAATTATAACAAAGTTCAAATGCAAATACCTACTACTTGAGAAATGAAAACCCCACAGTTCCCATGCTGAGAGGAAGAGTACTGTCTGGTGTAAGCCTGTTCCATGTTTGTTCTTTGGGGTTATGATGCCAGGCTGCCTTTCAAAAGCCAACCACTTACATTTCGTGTGCTCAAGGGAAAGCAGCTTCATTCTGCACTTAACACAGCACAAGCCATGGCACTTCTAAGCCTCCAAAACTTGAACAGGGTACCAGTGTATTCCCCAGATTTTTAAAATGGCAGCAAAGGGACTCTTATCCAAAGAGAGGCACCCATTTCAGGATACAGCATCTACAAAGGCAGAGCTGCCAACCACTGTTGCAACTGATGCACGCAACCAGCATCAGAGATAAGCAAGGGGAACTTCTAACTTCCAAACACAGTCTCTTCAATATTTCTCAGAGACACATTCTCCATTTCAACAGGAATTTTAAAATCCTAATTAAATTTTTTTTTTCCTAATTCTTACATTATTTGTACAAGCTGTGTGAACACTTACCAGGCAACTGACTCTGAATATGTGCTAAAGCATGCTCTAAAATTTGCTAACATGTGTTACAGTTCTATTTTAGACTACAAAGCTTTTTTCCTCTGGCTGCCAAGTTCACACACAACGTATGTGACAGTTTTCTACCCTAATCTGCTCAGTTTAAATTCTTTTGAGTAAGTGTGAAACACTGAAATCTACGCTTCTTCTACTTCACAATTTTAGAGGATCGGTCCCGACCACATGTGAAGCTGGAGTAAGCAACAGCTTATTTCTCACAGTCCTGCCATGCTGACCATGAAGGCTCTTTGAACTGTCACATCCTGAGAGCTTCCCCACTGCTCACCTGTTGAGTACTGCTTCTTTGTCTGCCAGACGACTTTTGATTTTGCTAGTCAGGTAGTCCAAGAAGAGTGTCCAGATGTCCAAGCAAGAAAAGTAACCTTCATGTGTAGGCTGAAATATCCCAAAATTCACAATGAGTATTGCAAGCTATGGCAAGCTTGGTTTCACACAATGAAAACACAAGTTAGCATGCACTTCACAGGAAGGACTTCTTGCTTTATTAAAACATTTTTAGGAGGTCACTGGAGAGATTAATAGCTGTCAAGAGATGAGCAAGAGATTTTGCACAAAGGTAGGAACCCAGGAATTACAAAGCTGGTCTCAGCATTAACCCATCTCATGACTCGCTGCATCAGCTTCGATCATTTTATAAATCTGCTGCCTTGTCATTATTCGTATGTGGGGGCAAACAGGGGTTTGAATTCACCGTGACAGCTTCTACACCAAGATAACACACAATAAAACCCAAACCTTGGCTTTTGATACAATACCAAAAATTACAAGGAAAGCCTCAGATAAAATAATCAGATTCAGGAGAAAAAAAGCATCCCCAAACACAAAATGAGCAAGATAGAGGTGCCCCATCCCTGGCAGTGTTCAAGGCCAGGTTTGACACAGGGGCTTGGAGCAACCTGCTCGAGTGGAAGGTGTCCCTGCCCGTGGCACGGGGTTGGAACTGGATGAGCTTTAAGGTCCCTTTCAACCCAAAACAGTCTGGGATTCTATGATTGTTCCAGACAACACTGTCCATTCCAAGGACTAGCAAATAAATAAAAGCAAAACCAAAGATAAACACCAGACAAATTGTTCTTGCAAGATAACTACATCTGACCCCTGTCTCCAACTAAATCCAAGGGCACATTAAAGCCATTTCCAAGTCCCCAGCACTAGATGGGAAGTGCCACAAAGACAAGTTAATAGGCTTTTTTTCTAGGCTAACTTGAGGTATCAACGTCACTGGGGAAAACAAGCTAGCCCTGCTGAACAAAACAGAAGAGAGAACAGACTGTGGAAAAACAATGTCTCAGGGCTGTACCTGATGAAAAGTGTATTTGAACAACAGTGCCAGAAACTCAACCACAGGGAACTGGGAGTAGGATTCAATTCGTCGTAGGTGGACACTCACAAAGAGACGGAGAAAATCCGTAAACTTCTCAATGTAGCTACAAGGGAAAGGAGAAAACAACTCAGAAAACATGAAGGATGCCAAAAGGGAAAGCAATTTCATTGAAATTCACTCAAAATCCTTTTAATAAAAGAAAGTTACAATTAACAGCCAGTAGAACAATTAAAACATAAAGCCCTGTAACAATTACCTACAGGATGGTCAACCCTTCATTCCATTAATACCTGAAACAGTAGAAAAGACAGTCTAGTCAAAAGCAACTTTAGTATTCAGGTAAATATATTTGAGTTCAACCAGGCCTGCAAATAAGCACAATTCCCCCCGCCCTCCCCACCCAGAGGAATAATTAACAGCCGGGGTTGTCTTACTGATGTAGATAGGATTAGTGGAATAAACGGTACCACTGAGAAATTCAGCTGGAAGCAAGAAGTTAACAGGAGTTAGCAATACATGTGTTACATTTACACGAGGTAGTGGAAGCACCATGGGGCTGAGAAGAATGGTTTCTTCTGCAGTGCAGACCAACTATCCAAAAGTTTCTGAACTGAGCCCAGGCTTTGGTGACTAAATTAGACTATAAAGACAGATCTTCCTCCAAAGCATGGGACTACTCAATGTTTGGGACTGCATAAAGTGAAGGTCCAAAGGAAGCCTGCTACCAACACTTAAGGGAGTCCAGCAAGAGCGCGACCTCGGTGAAGCACTGAGCGTTCCTGAGTATGCAGCTGGGGGGGAACTACCAAGACCACAGTGGGGTAAGTAAGCTTTTACCAGATAAAAAGAAGCACCCTGCACAACACAAGCTTCATTAAGGTTAGAAGTCATCCTCATATTTATCTATACATGAGAGTGTTCAATACTCCATCAGTTCAATACATCCATCAGAGGACCAATGCATTGCAGCATCATACACAGCGAGAGCTCCCGCAACCCAGTGGCACGGCTGCGTGCAGAGAAGTCCATCCTTCCCGCATGGCAAGAGCTCTAAAGTGCACTTGAAGTTTTTCTTTTAATTAAAAAGTTAGGCTTAGCAAAGTTTCAGAAATGCATGAACAGACTGGTTTTACGGTACTGCCTTGCTCTTCCCTTCTGCAAACTCTTTCTTGGTGGGGAACCCTACTCTTCCTAATGACATCTCACTCAAGACAAGAAGCACTGCCAGCTAACATAGAGCTGCAGCACTGTCGGTTGTTACAAGCCTACAAAACCACATGATACTTTGAATATGCGAAAAGATTAAGTTTCCTTTTTATTTGGCATTGCCTACTTGACAAGAGATCACTAAACATACCCGATTGCAGATCAAACACTTCAAAAATAAAGCTAGCAGGAAAAGAAAGAGTCCAGATCCAAACACTTCCTTCATGCTTTTAATTTTTTATTTTCTAAAGAGCTTCTGATCTCAGACCAGTGAAATTCTTACTTGGTCCCTAGCTCTGACAGCCCCAAAGGTCCTTCTGCAGCCACTGGGCCGTTGGTTGGATCCCTAGTAGCCACTTGCCATGTTTTGGGATCTTCAAGTTAAAACCAAACACAAATAAAGCAAAAGATAGTTTAAGCTTATTCTTTTCCTGGACTAGTTTGGTAGTACCAGCTGTTCAGGACAATGTTGTAAAAGAACAAAAATAATCAGCACCATGAGAGGAAGGGAAGGAACGGACCCAGGGCAAGTAGGTTCTGAAGACAGCAAACTAACCAATTCTCTTCAGAATTTGATTGTTCAGGTGCCTTCCAACCCTAACCATTCTATGATTCTAGGAATTTGTTAGTCCAACACAAGATGACACTTTCATGCAGTAAGTTCTTTTGGACATACAATTATAGCTATGCCCTTCAGTGACAAAAGGAAAATCCTTGCATCCTTTTCCACAGAGAGGACAGTCAGCTCCACTCCTCCAGAAGCCAGCTAAGTCTTTCCAGTATCCAGAACATCTTAGTTACATTCCTATTTCAGACCTTCACAATGAAGGGGTCTCACAATTACAGACACCAACAAATCTCTGTGGATAACATATCTAAGCAGCAGAACACATGATATGGCAATACCGTATCACAAAGGCCAACGCAGCTAGAGACCTTCTGCAGCCTTGCCAGTGAAGGCTGCTTGCTCATGCTTTCCATAAAAGAAAGAACAAAGCGATAGAAGAGATTGTGGGGTTCCAGGAAAGCTTTTCTGAAATCCAGAGTGGAATTCTCAGCTCTCTGTGCACACATCTATGTATGCAATGGTGGCACATTCATACATGTCTTATTTCTAGAACCGAGTGATACTGAAGTCAGAGCAAGTTAGTAAAAAATGAACAAACAGAATTTACTGTTCAGCAGAAGTCATGATTAATCTAAATTTACCACCCCAAAGTTACACATCTATCTAAAGAGATGGAAAAAGGGCATTTTACAGAAGAAACATGGAAGTCATCTCTACAAATGGATTCACAGTTTGTTTCCTAAATTTGTTTTTTCTCTTGAGTGGATATTAAAAAAAAAAAATCCAAACAAAAAAAACTCCAACAAAAAGCACCCAAAAGCTCAAAGCTCCTTGCTGCTGCATCCAGGATCAGAAGCTTTACACAGCAGCACCATGTATCTGTAGCAAGACACTGGGAACATTCGCACAGTCACAACCTATTTGCCATCATTAGCCCCAGCCTGCCAGGTTCCCCATGGCAGCAGCCTGCAAAGACACGCAGCCTCAAGCCCTCGCCTCTTCCACCAACCTGACAACACACGGATTCAACCACTCAACACAACAGCAAGACACTGAGGGTGCTGAGGCGCTGGCACAGGGTGCCCAGAGAAGCTGTGGCTGCCCCATCCCTGGCAGTGGTCAAGGCCAGGCTGGACACAGGGGCTTGGAGCAACCTGCTCGGGTGGAAGGTGTCCCTGCATGTGGCAGGGGGCTGGAACTGGATGAGTTTTAAGGTCCCTTCCAACCCAAACCAGTCTGGGATTCTATGGAGTAGGGTTATATCTGATATAAAAGAATTCAGCTGTTTTAGGCAAAAAAGATGGCAGTAACTGTCTGGAAAATGACAACACACAGACTCCCAAGATGCTGTGTCTTCCCTGCTGCCTCCAGTCAAGCCAGACAGCCCCTGCAGCAGAGCCATTCACTGCTGCCATTAATGGAGCTCCCCAGGCTGTCTTTTGGTGATGTTTAAAAAGGAGTAAAAATGAAAAAGCAATGAGGAAACTGTCACATCTCAGTGAAGGGTAGGAAACTACTTCTATTTTCTTTCAATGACTTGCAGAATATCTTTCATGACTTTCTTTCTTGACTCGTAGAATATCTACCCACTCTTTGTATGTTTGAGTTTAAGCAGAGAAGGCAGATACCAACCAGGAAAGGGGATACTGCAATGCCTTTACCTCACTGAGCCTCTTCTGTTTTCTGTTACAAATGAGTGAAGGGCAGGTTCAGCTCTTGTGCCACCTCAGACCTGCAGTCAAACAGTAACGAACTGGGGGAAAGGGGAGGAAGAGGACAGGAAAGAATACCAACGTGCGCCACCATGGTCCCTTAGCAAACTCAGCCCCTTACCAGAACCTTACCTGTGGGCACCTACCTTTCTGCCTGCCTCCCTCAGCACAGTGCTCTGAAAAAAAGGCGATTAGACACACCATGCATGACTACAAAGTAATAAAGACTATCCTTTAGAAAGCAAGAGGCCCTAGCACAGCTACTTAGCTGTTGGTTGCTCTTACCTTTCATCCAGTTCCTCTAGCCGGCTCTTCACCGTATGGGCGTTGTTCTCCTTGGTAATCTTCTGCAGGAGGTAGAAAGTCTGCTGGAACATCCGTAGCAAATACTCTTCAAACTCCATAGGCACACAGTTCTTGGACATCAGTTCATTGATGCAAGACATAGCCAAGACGCCAAGGCGGCCACGCTCCTGTCCCAACACCGAGTTCTGGCTGCTGCCATTCACAGAAGACATCTTCCGCACGCGGGTGTCGCAGCCGAAGCGAGCAAAGTGGAAAATGGTGGTGAGGAGTGATGGAGTGATGCTAGTAGACAAAGGGATCCAGCTGAAGAGGTGTGCCAGGCACTCCAGCGCCAGGGAACATATGCATTCACTTTCTGTATCAAGGATGGGGATTGGCTGGTTCAATAGTTTGGCTGCACTGGGACTCTGCAACAGGCTACTCAACAGGTCACCTGGGAAACAAAGCACACATCTGCATTATAAGTCAGGACAATTACCTTCAAAAGCTGCAACTGACCAGCCTAGCTATAAAGCAAAAGCTATCAGAGCCTGTGGCATTCAGCAGGTTAGTGCACAAAGATTTGTCTGAGATGAACTAGGGATTTTTCTCTTCAGGAATTCAAGAGTTTTGTTCAGATCTCACATCAGATCAAAATGCGAAGCGCACCCACAGTGTTTTGGAAAACAGCAGTGCCATGGAGTGTATTTTAGGAAGTTAGTATGAATTCACTCCCCTCACAAGGTCGACCATCCTTGATGTAAGCTTGCACGAGTTCTCTGGCACATCCACGTTACACTGAACCTTGGTAGAGTTGCATCTGCTTGTATGTGACAGCTTGTGGATGATGTAAGAGCAGATGTTCTGAGACAGACCAAGAAGCCTACTTAATATGGTACCTTTTGTCAGTGACCAAAAGCCCAGGCAGGCACAGACCACATTCCCCAGCCTCCAACCACTTGCCTTACAAAGGTTTCCCAAGCCAGGCAGCGTTTGAAGGATTCTCCACAGCCTCAGGACTTATCTTAGAATCACAGAATGGTCTAGGTTGGAAAGGACCTTAAGATCATCTAGTTCCAATCCCCTGCCATGGGCAGGGACCCCCCTTCTATGACTTTTCCTAGTCTCCAACTGAAGCCACATAAACTTAATATTTGCAAAATCCAGTGACAGTGTTCTACAGCTTAACTATACATGCAAAGATAGGTTTGGTTTGGGGCTTTGTCAGCTGCTTGTTTCATTTCCTATCTCCTGTACCCAAACAGGGAAAAGAAATAATCTCTTTCCATTCACATGTCACTCAATAGGCTTCTACTGCAGCCCCTCGCTCTCAATTTCTTTGAGGAAGTGAAGAGTACCACTTTTCTTGTTACTTATATGGAAGCCATCCAATACCCTCAATCATCTTTACTGCCCTTCTACAAAGCTATCATTTCTACTCTACGCTTATTGATATAGGAAGACCAGAACTTCAGCCACTATTCAAGGTGTAGATGAACCTTAATATCACACAGCACTGACGCAGATAGCTATTTTTGACTGCTACTGACCTGAATTTTTTGTTGAATTATGTGGGGCAATGCTCAGAAGGGAATTCTGCATACTGAAGGCAAGTTTGGAACCTATGATTTGGCATGAGATGAGTACATATATATACACACATATATATACACGAGTAACCCAAACATAGGTTATACTTATCCGCATTGCGTTTCACCCTCCATTGGCCCACAGACATACAAGACCTTCCTGCAGGTCTTCAGTCACACCTTCTTCCTCACCATTCTGATCACCTTGGTGCCCTTGACAAGCCTCCTTGTCTCTTTACCGAGCCCTCTTCCAAAGTCTCTAACAGTATGTCCATGAGCACAGTCCCAAGCAGTACACCACAGGTGACCTCCTTTTTCATGGCAAGAGGGGACTATCTCCACTTACCTTTTGTCTCCTGCCTTCTAACCAATGTATTAACGATCCAGAGACTCCTTATCCCTGATGGTCTTTGCTTTCTCTAAAGCTTTTAGCACAAAGCCTTGTTGAAAGCTTTGTGGAAATCTAAGTGGGCACCACCGGGTCAGCTGCCTTTCCCCACAGAAGCTGCCGGCTACCTTACAGGCTTCCACATGCTGAAAACCTATTCACCTTCCCCAGGTTATTCAATACTCTTGAGTACAAATGTCTTCACCTTTAGAAATCCACAGGCACTTGCTACATTACAGAACGTGAAGTTCTCCACAGAAAATCCAAGTAGTCTTTTTTTTTTTTTTTCTTTGGAAAGTGAAATGACCCAACACAGCAGCAGTATGAAAATAACAGGTATGATTTACTGAGCTATTTCCAAAGCACTCAGAAGTAAGCATGATGAACAGATACCTCTTAAGTCTCCATTTGTCATCAAGATCGATGTCGTACATCGTAAATTCATAACTCCCTGCCATACCTTATTGTTGTTTATTTCCCCTCTGCTCCAGAAACTTAAGGCATCATGCTGCTTCGGCTGAATTAGATAACCCTGCACTTAGTCTTTACAAAAAAGCAGCCCCCATGGTGTCATCCACAACTATACATAGGCTGAGGTGTGAGAGCTGCTCGCGCTGTGCTTTTACAGAAGCAGATATGCTTCTTCCAAATGTCCACTCCAGCAAGCTCCACAAAAATCAATGAGAATCAAAGATTCACATCTTTCAATCCATCAGCACCAGAAACTGTAAATTTGGCCCCTCTAACTCATTTGGTCAGTGCTTTGCACCCAGTTAAATTACTGAAATTCAGATTTTAAGTTATATCTGGTGTCTTTGCAAAGAGGTGATCAATTTACAGGATCGACTGTAGTTGTACACAAAGAGAAAACTCTCAGGAGGGGCTGGGATGAGGCTATTCTGCACAAGTCAGCAGCAGCAGCAAACATTTCTGCTTCTCATTTGTTCACCATATGCGACTGCATATGCCTAACAAAGGGATTCATCAAGGAAAGAGCTATAAATCACACACAGCTATTTAGAGGCCAAGATGATTGCTGAGTAAATTCCATACTGATGCAGTAACTCAAATGTTTCCCAACATAGGACTTTATCAGAGTTCCTTTGCTTAAGTGGCATGAGAAATGAGTTTAACATTGTCTCTAAGTGCTATTTAAGAACTATGCAAGACTTGCAAGTAACCACTCTGCTTCCCTGTGCAAAAACAGGAAGCATAGCTTCTTCAAGTTCCTAGAGAGATTTTGGCTCTGATGGAGGATATTAAATATTTATAAGGACTTTGAACTTACTTTCCTTTTTGGAGCACCTTTAATTTCACCTGAATATAGGAGAAAAAGATGCTGGCCTCATCTAAGCAACAAAAAAGTTTAAGTGTCAGCAGTAAACAGGAATACTTTGCTGCATGAATGAGACTCAAATATAACAATATGTGGGTAAAAAGATTCGGTCAGCTCACAGATTTCACAGACTTTAAGGACAGAGAAACAATTAACATCTCCAGTGCAGAGTTTAATGGCAGAGTTTCACTAAACCTGTATTTGTCCCATAGTTTACCCTCCAATCACACATTCATCTCTGTCTGCAAGTAAGGATCCATAGATGTGCAATGCTAGGAGTGCCACTCACCACTACAAACTTGCGTATCTGGCTTTAAACCTCATAGGTTCTCCATGTTAGCAACTCATGTTAGCAACTCCATCAGTGCTCTTCTTCCACTGTGCATCTTTCAACTGATCATATCCTCAAATAGCCACCCAAATGATTTTTCGTTAATAAAGAAAATGGAAGATAGTCCTTCATGAAACCAGAAAGTGAGCAAGCAGTGGACAAGAGGGAAGCATTCAGTGTTCTTCCTTTTGGACTTCAAGAACTTCAATCACAACCAGTTAACATGGAGAGAGTAGCTGAGGCAGAGCACAGAAGAAATACAGAGAAAGTTTCCAATAAGCAAGTTTGCATGGACAGGACCCAATGAAGCCAAGCCCGAACTGCTAAAGGAATTGCAGTGTAGTCTCAATTACTAGCAATTACCTTCAAAAGATGCTGTGTACAGTTAGTTTGTTTTCCCTGAAAGGGGAGAAAGGAAAGACCCAGAACAGAAATGCGGAATGCTTTCACTTTGAGAACTGTAATCTAAAGTCACGAGGTGAATGCACAGGTGGATGAAAAGCTGCCTCAGCACAAACACCATGCAGTGATCCACTGAGGAGCTGAGAGGACACCTCGAGCAGGCTGCCACCAGCAATCAGCCCAGAATTCGTTCCACTGCTTACTTTTTATTACAACTCTAGACAACAAAACAGAGATTTTCTGCGTTGTATCAGTTTAAGTTACCAGCACCTCGAACCAAAACAGTGTTAGTTTTTTCCAAATTAATTCTGGAAGCTGCTGTTCATGGTGCAGCACCCCCTCCTGCAGGCATGGCCTTGGATATGTCTGCATTAACCAGCATCTGCAGCATACACTTGGCCTCACCAAGCAACCCAACCTGGTTTGTAGCAACACAGAGTCCTTCTTGGCCACTGAGGAACTGGCTACCAACAGCTGATACCAACATAAATCAGCTTTTTCCTATAGAAGACCCCAATCTTATGAAAGCACTGAGGCTCTTGCTGCCCAGGTGGGTGAAGCTGACACTTCTGCAGCACTCACCCTTGCCAAACAATACAAGTCTTGCTTTTTTCTGTTAATATTTTAATTCTTTTAAACTTTTGCTAGCTACAGCAAACTTCACACTCTCTAAACGCAAGGAATTATTTCTTCCCATTAAGCATGTTTTATATATAACTATAAAAGTGTCTTAAGCTCTTCTACAGGAAAGAAGCACTTGAAATTTTGCCCAAACTTAAATGTGAAAGTTTTAACACTCACCAAAACATCAACAAAAGCTTTGCCCAGGCAGCTGTCTTAAGCTACTAGTGCAATGTGACCACAAGGAAGTGATCTGCAACTCTCAATTAACTGTTTAAGGTCCCAAAGACAAGAGAGACAAAGGTACAACTGCTTTAACTCACCGAACACACTGCACCAAGCACAACTCGGTATCAGTATGACCCTGGAGAAGGAAATACTGGATCCATAAGCCTTTCATCTTCTCCCTATGCACAACTGGGTTACAGACCCTAAGCCCTTCTTTTTCCTTGTTAAAAGCAGACAGAGCCAAGATTGGACAACATACTGATTTCACTGCATCCTGGTATTCCTCCTTACTTTGTTTTCCAAGGAGCAGGAACAAAGACACCGCAATCTGCTGGACAATGCTCAGGTGAGCCAAAAGTAACAACGACCCACGCTACATCAAGGTACAAGAGAAACTGGTAGTCATAAGATGAGCATTACGCCTGGCGTGATCCTAAAGCATTTACCCCCTATTCAGACTTAACAGGATAAGTGAAGTGTGAGCCAAGTACACAGACATAGAAATAAATTCTCTATTTTGAAGGTAACTATAAATATATGTAAATGAGTTTAGATCAGATAAATACCCATGCAAAAGACTGACACAAATAGGTAGAGAACAAACTTTCACTCTATATATATAGTGTGTGTATATATGTGTGTGTGTATATATATACATATACACACACACACACACACACACACACACACAACATCCTAGCCACCCCTTTTTTTTTTTTTAGATAGGCCTTCAGTTTTGCTCCACTTTGGCTTTTGATGCACTTACAGCTGAAATTCAGAGAGGACAAAGCCAACTCCCTATTAGAGCACCAGTTAGAGCATTTTGCATTGACACTTCAGAAAGCTTTTTGCCATCTGAGGACAACGAGAAGCTATATGTGCACTTTACAATGAGGTGGCATTTTCTGTGGGGCATCCCCAGCAGTGGAAATTGCTTTGTGTAAGGTTTGTCTTTCTGACCAGGAATTTATTGTCCTATGAAAAGCTCTAGGAAAGGGTTATTACAAGAGATTAGACATCTATGCCTGATGTTGCAAGTTTAAGTACATGGAAATATCATCTATCTTTAGCCATCCTTACCACTTTCTCCTGAAGTTGGGGATGGTGGTGGAGTGGCAGCAGTAGCACTGTGTTTGTCCCAGATGCTCTCCAAAATACCTGCCCAAAGAAAGATTTCTCAGAACAGCCTAAGAGACAGATAAATCAACAAACATACTGGAGACTGCAAGAGATCTTTGGTAGAACACATCTTTAGTGTTTTGACAAGGAATACTGTCTTCTCTTACTGAGCCCAAGAAAATTACCAAGTGCTTATACACACAATCCCTCTTAATAAGGAGCAGGAAATATGTAGCTATACAGCTGCTCTACTATAGAAGTTGTTTCACAGTAAGCTGACCCAAATGCCTAAAGATAGAGTTGAGTGTTCAAACAGAAGCAGCCACTACATTGCCAACATGTTGCTTCACTGAACCAAGAATGTTCTAGCAGCTTAAGGCTGGTGAAGGAGGACATTTGTTTCAAGGTTCAAGAGCAGTAACTCGTACCTGTGAGGAGCCCAAGCACTGTTTGCACCTGGTCTAGGAGCAGCTTGCGGAGCTCTTCTTTCCGGGCCACGCTAAGATCTTCCCTTGGACATGCCAGTTCTTCCGAAGTAGTTTTCAACATTATCAGTCCCAGAGGAGTGGTCACGGGAGACTGAATTAACTGAGGGGAAAACATGAGTGCAATATGTGATGATAACATTCTGCAAAGCACTCAGCTGACAAGTGGGATTAGCAACACTACTAGCAGTTTACAAGTGCTTCAAGACCACGCAAGTATCAGTTCCCACAGTCTGCAGTGCTGTATGTTGAGGGAAGAGAACTGCAAATATTTGATTTCCTGAGACATTAATCTACCATGTTGCAACAGTTCAAGTACCACCACAGGAATCCTTGGAGTTTCAAGAGAGCTTTCCTAATGTCATTGTACACGTTCTCTGTTTCAGCATGTTTACCAGTAACAGTCTGTTCCTTCTGTTTACTGCCTTCTGCTGACATCATCACTTCTCAGAACTGCCTCAGCATCAGCAGTTTCACCACGTAACAGGGCTGCAGCCACGCCCCGCTCAGGAGCCTGCACCAGCAGCCAAGCAGTCTCCCATTAAAAAGCCCAGCCCTCCCCATGCACACAAAAAGCTGCAGCCAACACCAGTTGACACCAGAACACAGTGCAGGGATCCAACCTCTCCTTGCATCTGTATCACATCTCAAACTGTAAATTGTATCTCCCCTAAAAAGAGTAATTTCCACCACATGCAGGAAGAGGACTGGAGAAAGGGATTCTTGCCCTCAGTAGCTTCTGGGATATTAAAGACACATTGAAGTGGGACAAAGTTTTATTTTCAGCTGAAAGACAGCACTGCTTTTCACTGCTGACCTGGAACATCCAAAATGGTTTATGCACTACCCCCTCTGGGAGAAAGAAGACTAAAGCAAATCACAATTACCACAACTAATCCTTGAAGTAACAAATTCTGTAATACTGCCTGACTCCGCTCCTAACCTCCCTGACCCTCCCAGCCAGAGACAGGCTGAGTTAACACTGCTAAGGCTACACAATGGGGAAAAAAGCCCATCCAAAAGCTCTTGGTCTAGATGTACATGAGCTTGGCTTTCAGGAAGGAAGCATGATGGCACAGGAGCAGATAGCTAAAGAATTAAATGAAACACACAACTTGTTAGGAAGTCGCAAAGAGGCTGAACCATCTTCTCTCAGTATTTTCTGAACAATACCAGGAAATTTAGCAATACCATGGACTGGTACTTCAGTAATTTTAAACAAAGTAGAACCTTCTGTGTTTGCATAATGACAACACGACAGTCCAAGTTACTTCTCTCCGGCCCTCAACTGGTTCAGTACAAGGTTTGCAGTACTGGGATACAATTTAATGCTAAAGAATGAAACAGTTGCTTGAAGTTATCTCAGAAGTCTTGAGACAGAAGTCACCTGCAACTCCAAAAGCAACTCATTCTGCTCCCGAGCTACTCTTCATTATTTGGAGGTCTTGGAGGCCAGTATTAGTATTTTAATTCCACTTTCTCTGAATATTTTTGGAAGGTGCTACAGAAGTCAATTTATAGGATCATCCTCCTCTGCAGCCAAGTCCAAAAGAAGAGGCTTAAGAAAGAATAGATACACAAATTGGGCTCTGCACTCAAGATAACCTCCAAAGTGCTAGAAAAGCAAGTAGAAGCTCAGACAGCATTTCAGCTCAGATCCACGTGAAACCAAAGCCAAAACTATAAGCTCAGACAGTTGTCTCATTGTCAAATCGACTACCCAGAAAAAAACTGCAGCATGTCGCACTACATAACTACAGAAAGCTGTCTGAAAAGACATTACGCCAGTTAGTAACAAGCTCTGTAGGCCAGGTTAGCATTTTTTTAAATTTGAAATTAATACTAGATCCATTTCTCTTAAAGAAACTCCTGACACTCAAGGACTTTGATTTATTTAAATAACTGCCTGTGGCTTGGCTATGGGCATCGCTGCATTCAATCACCTCACTATGTCAGTAGAAAAAAGACAGCGCAGCTCTTCAGTTTACACTCGGCCTCCTTAAGTCAATTATGAATAATTTTAAGAGAAATGGAAACAAGGTCCTTAAACCAAAAGAGGAGGTTTGCACCAGCCTCGTCAGGCTCCAGCAGCAATGAGCTGTTCGCTGGGCTCAGGCTTAGCTCTGAAGATGTTGAATTACAACCAACATTCAAACTAACGGCACTGTCTCAGCCAGGATCCTCTAATACATACTCTGGTCTTTCCGCAAGAGCCCTCTTAAACACGCCAACAACGTTCCACCTGTTACTTTACATGCTGAGGCACCAAAGATTTTAGGGTATCTTTGGCTGTTAGGCGAAAAATCTCCAACAATCACGTTCAGAAACTTCACTTGTGAGAATCATCCAGTGATGCATCCATAGTGTTACTGACTTTTTACTTTTAAAGAACCCACAACCCCTAAATTTTCCATAACTACTCCCGAATTCTTCCCTGTGAGGGTGCTGAGGCGCTGGCACAGGTTGCCCAGAGAAGCTGTGGCTGCCCCATCCCTGGCAGTGGTCAAGGCCAGGTTGGACACAGGGGCTTGGAGCAACCTGCTCTAGTGGAAAGTGTCCCTGCCCGTGGCAGGGGGTTGGAACTGGATGAGCTTTAAGGTCCCTTCCAACACAAACCAGTCTATGATGATGAAATATTTAAAATTCAAACTGCAGTTGACGTTTGTTGCTTTGACAAAAAACATTAACACTAGTAAGAAAAGTGTCATGTAGGAAGCTAAGGTTTATCTGCAAAATTAAAAAGGAAGATGAGTTTAAGAGGCAATTTTGTTTTTCACGTAGTTTTTTAACTTCTCTCAAGTCATGACTCAAGGAAACAAAATAATGTCTCTCCACAAACTAATACAAGTTTAATACAAGTCTTCCCTTCATAAACTCCTTACCTGCAAGATATTAGTGAAAAAGTCATGGTAGAACATTGGCCAGTCTTGCCGGCCAATATCCACAATGACTTTGCAGAGCTTGTTCCTGATGAAGTAAGGCAGAGTTTTATGGTGAGCCAGAAGGAGCTTGGGCAGGCAGCTGCGGATCTCCATTTTGTCTTGAGATGGGACCCCAAGCCACATCTTATTGATCAGGTTCTGGAAAAGAAAAGACCTCTCAAATGAGCTCATCTTACACCTGCTTCATTCAGTTAAACATCAAGAAAACTGGACACATAGTGCAGGGACAGAGCAACAGGCAGAGCGGCTGCATCTTACATCCCAGGATTGCCTGTCCCTGCCACACTGCATGGGCAGGGAAAAGGTTATAGCTTCCAATCCATCCAGGCCTCACAGTGACCAAGCCTGAGCAGTTAGAAACTTAAGCACCTATATTTGTTGCAGTTCAACCTTCACTGCTGCTGTGGGAAGACCTACAGATAAGGAAATGAGTGGGTATTAGCAAGTTAAACAGATGTTTCCCTTTTTTTAGAGCTCCAACACCCATCTCGCTGGACAAAGAGCTGAAATTTAAGATGCTTTAATTGCTCAGCAGCCCAGTACCAACCCTGACACCTTTAACAACATGTAGAGTGTGTGCAAACTAAGCTAGGCAGAACAAGAGCAGCTTCATGGAGGGCAAACCCCACATCACTAACTTGGAATAAGCTTTGCTACCTGAAGGAGTACTCAGGCAACTGAAGACAGCGATGGTTCAAGCTGCTGAACAAAACTCACTGAGCTTATCTCTTACAAGCCACACTTGCATGTAGGGATGAGATCTAACGAAAACCCACCCCCACCACAAGAGTATCAGATTCATCCAAGCCCTCCAACAGGCTTCACACAAGATGGGTTTCAATGCCCCAGGACCTGCTACTCTTGGAAAACACCATCATTTCTATCTATTGACAAGTATCAGCAATGTTGCCATTTTAAGTGGGTTTTGGTCAAGCAGAACTGGTTTGGCATGCTTATAAATTACTTCCACTATCCTGGATGCCTAGATTTTCCCCTTGAAAGGGGGAAGCATAGTCTTGTATGAAGCAGAAAAAAAACCAAAAAGAGGGGAAGCAAGTTCAGTTTAAGATGACTTTGATGCCACCCTGGTCTCCTTAAGCTGGAAGGTCACCACAGTGACTGCCTTGCAGTGACAGGGAACCACTTTAACTGAAAGCTTTTAGTCCACTTAAACCCAGACAAAATCCTTAAGAAGGCAGAGTTGCAAATTGCTTTCCTGCCACGCTACAATCCCATTTAAGGGCTCTGGAGCATTAGGAGCTGAGCCTCTCAGAGTAACTTACTGAGGGGACCTGCTACTGAGGCAGTATTTGTACCCATCTGCAGGCAGATAGCTTGGGGAACCCATAAGTAGGAGATGCTGCAAAGGGGTTTCTTGCAGATAGTGGAATACTATTTATAGTCAAAGCAGATCCAATTCACAGTGTAGACTTACTGTACACAGGTACCAGTTGACAGTGTAGAGATACAGAGGTATTTTTATACATTAAGTTCCTCAAAGAAGTTGCTTTCTGGGTGTTCTCACAGAGAAGATCCAGAAGTATTGCTTAAAAACAGTGATGACCCAACCAAATGCGAGTTCCTTGCTGCAAGTCCAGAACAAGAGTTTCATAAGCCCCAATAAAACTGGAAGATGCTTTAGCTTTAACATTCCCACTTTAATGCCCACTGAGTTTTGTCCTACTCATCTGACCTGGAAGTGGAAGTTATCTGCACCTGTAAAATGTTTTTGGGAAGATGTTCTCTTCTCCAAAAGCAAGAAGCAAAAAAGGTTCATCTGGAAGGGGGCCAAGGGATTTTTATTCCAGATCCACTGTTAACTTCCTAGACACTCTAGAAAACACAACATTCTCATGAAGTTTTGGGAATAATCCCAATGTTTACATACATGTTTTACTGACATTCAGTACTCTGGCAGTTGAAGACTGATGAAGTTGCTATGAGGACCAGCTGAATGGGCAGCACTCAAGTAGTTAACTTTGGCAATTCAAGCTATCAATGGTGAGATCCTAATCTCTCAGCTGAGCTCTGGACTCACTTTACACTTGGACAATGATTTCTTTATTCTGCTTAATTCTGGCACAATTATATTTTCAGTACTATTCCCCCCCTCCCAGAAGCAGACGCTCAGTAATCAAACAGGTTTTAGTCTTCATAAAAATCAGTTTAATTCTTGCATGGTGCTGCTGTGTGACATCCATCCCCAGAGCAGCGAACAATTCCCACTCCATTTGTTGTGATTACCCCCTTTTGAAAGGAAGGCAAACCAGATTCAGTGTGCAGATCAAGTCCAGATAAATCAAATGAACGTTTAAAGTGAAGAAGTTGCAAGCAACAATGTGGATAATTCTGTGGATAAGAGTTGTTGGCTCCATCTAAAAAGTGGCCATTGCAAAGGATATAAAGCCCCTCTGATGTAGGAGCGGAGCTCAGACTGCCCACCCCGCCAAGAACACAACACAGAGGCCACAAACAGACCAGGGTGAGGTGTGACACTGACCAAACCCCAGAATATCGCTAGAGAAAAACACAGCAGTGGTCAATGAGAAGTCACTTGATAAAACAGAGCTGTTCACAGAATACTTTTGTTTCTTCCAGTAGATACACAAATCAATATTTATGCTTTTAACCATAACTTTGTCCTTTTATAAATAGGTGGGATGTGGTACAAGAGACCTTCCCTCTACATCTAGCACATAAGCTTGCAGGATGTAGTTCAAGAGCATCAACCACAACTATGAGATGTCAGAAAAATAAAGAGAACTTTGTCTTCCCTCTTAGCATTAAAGTTTGCAGGAGCAGCAGGTAATCATGCACGTCTTTCTGACTGTAAAAATACTATAAAAGCAATAAGACTCTTAAAAGCATTGTGCAGAAAACTCAGGCAGCCTCTGAAACTGAAGGTAGTTTGTACTGCGAGATGCCAAGAAATGAATTCTTCAATTTGTGTACAAAGATTCATATTCTCCTACTCTTAGCTTGCCATTAAGCAGCCTCTCTAGGAGAGCACAATAAAAGCATTCTTTAGCACTGCACTTACTAGGACTGCCCTTTCAGACAAACATTTTCCAATCAAATCAATTGCCATATAAAACTGCACCAGACAGAAAATGCACTAAGCAGGCAAGAGCCACAGCTTACCTCAAACACAGTCAAACTGTACATCATGACATAGTCGTTTCTTGTACTTGACAGGAAATAGAGGCAGAATCTCCAGGCTCCTATCTGCTGGGCAAAGTTATTTAAAAGCTCCTCTGGAAAAAACAAAGTATTAAAAAAATACAGGGTGATTCTTAAGCTGTGAACAAATCCCCAACAATGTATACTGGTAGCACAGTAACACACTGTGCATGGAAGAAACCCCATGTTCAGGGAATGACTCAACCTGGAGGAGGGGAAAAAAAGAAAATCCCACTCCAAAGTATTAAAAGCAACCTAATAACAGGCTTTAATGAAAACAAAATAGGTATGTCACTTTAGAATACAGTTTGGACAAATACTACACCAGACTAATGGCTGAATATTATATTACACAGAAATCATACTATGAGCATTACCATTTTACCTATAAAAGCCAAATGTTGGGATACCAGGTCACTGTGAAACACAAGGAGTACTTCAGATCCCACACAGTGTTATAAACACCCTTGTTTTAATGCAGTTTCTCCAAGAGCCATTGACTTTGTTGTAGGTCTCTGAACACTCAGGTACAGGATTTGGTCACCTCACATCAAGTGACTACGTACTAAATGTGGCAAAGGGAAAACTGAAAGGGCTGTTTTAGAGGTTAATCAAGTTGAATCCTTAAACGATTTGTTTCTTCCTGCAACTTAAGCAGGAAAATGGAGGGTGCTGAAGGCTTTTACCTTTTCCACAGCAGATCTTCACAACAGGAAAAAGACTGACCCTTGCCTAGTCGCTTATTCTTTATTTTACCAGATTTCTGGGAGAACTCTTTCCTGCTGGGACTTTTGGCACTGAAGTTAGAGATGGCAGAAGTTTGAGCATAAAAGCAAACTGCCTATTCACAGCCATCAACGACAGACACAAGAAGCTAATATAGAGCTTCTAGAGCCTGTAAGATCTCTGCTGGTTTTCAGGACACCAGCCAAAATGAAACCTCACTGCTTATTCCTGCTTGTCATTTCACATTAACTAAGCCAGTTTTCTGCTTTCCCTTCTTAACGCCAAACAAATCTGAAGTTCATGCTCCATCTCTAGGCAGAAGGTAGAGGTTTTCCAGCACATGCAATTCAACAATGTACAGGCAGAGAAAAACATAACATCTTTCTCCTACCCTAACCAACTTACTACCCTTGATAAAAAACATCTCCATGCTCACAGCAGTAGAGAGTTACTGACATCTTATCTAAAGGACATGCCATGGGATCTCCAAAACACAAACTACGTAAGCCTTTACTTCAAGTTCACACGTAAGCAGGAGAGGCCAAGGTGCCAGCCTGGTATGGGATAGAGTACTTTCTTGTGCTGTACCGGTTGAACATAACCAAGTCCTCTGCTGAGGTCTGCAGGCAGCAAAAGCAAAGGGAACCAGCCTTTAACAGTGGCATGAACTCACCTATCTCACGCTTCCGCTCATTCGTTGTGCAATTGTGGAAAAACTCTGTCATTAGACTCTCCAAAGCCCGTAGTGAGGCCTCCTCAGATGCCTGCAAACAACATTTAAAGAGAAGAGTTAAATCTAACTTCCACTTTTGACTTGCACACAGGAGGTCGGTGCCATCCATACCACAGATGCACCCAACAAGAGCATGAAGTCCAGATGGAGGGCAAAATAATCTGCAATTTAAAGTGCTCACTGCTGTCAAGTAGCAATAAAGTTTGTCTACTGTAAGTGAAAGCTTTGGACTAGAAGGACCATTTGCTCAGCTGCACTAATGAAAACAATACAAGAAGCTTCCTTCATTTTTGGTGCCATTTAGTGAGTTTAAGTTAGCTCATCCTTGTCAAATTATTCTCAAATACGGCAAGTTCAAGAAGATGCTTCCAGATGTTTAGAGATACTAAACACAGCGACAGCATGGGGAGCATGAACTCCGAGAGGACTCCTGACACGTATTCCCACCTTTGCCTCAGTGCCAGGTGTCACCTGCAACACCAAAGCTGCTCAGCAAGAATTTCCAGCACTTTGAGAAGCAGCATATAAGTATTCAGCAATTTGATTCAGGAAGGTCATATCCCTATCCCCAAATTTAGCTTTTATTATTGGAATTCATCAGTTATAGCTCAGTGTTTTTAAGTCCTAAAATAATAATCAGAATTAGTATATAGCTGTTGCAAGGTTGCTATTACTTTGCAGCTTTCTGGAGTTGGAATGATGTTATCCTAGTAACAGCTCAGCATGGAGCTTAGCCTCACAGCTATGCTGTGCTTCCCTTATTCTAAGCCTGCTAAACAGCCTTAGAAAACAGTATTGCTGCAGTACACATCATGCCATTAGTCATTCCTCTAATGTTTTCAGTGCACACTATCAATAATAAATGCATGAAGATTCAAGCCCTGACCTTCATCTGCACAGAAACAAAACAAACCATTAAAGAAAACTGAGAGTTCTGTCTCAAAAAGAAATAAGAACAGAAACAAACCCAGTGCCTGGCAGCCTTCTACAAAGAGATGAGCAAGAGAGCTTGCAGAACCACAATGGGCTTCTGCGAGGTCCCGCTTCCACGTACGGCAGTTTCCCCAAGGACCACTGTGGGGCCAAGTAGTAGGAGATCCTCCTCAAACAGCTGGATTAACACACACACACAAACACACCCCCGGAGAGCAAACAGCTCAACATGACAGTGTGGAAAGAGAAATTCAGCTCTGATCTCCCAACAGCTGGAAAGGGATGCTCTGAAAGACACCATGCATTTCTAATTACAAAGGAACTTAGAATTTCATCCTACCTTTCCTCTTCCTTCCCTCACTTTTCCTCTATTTTCTTTTTAAAGACCTGCTCTAGAAAGCAAGGACTGTTTTAGCAAGAAACATTGTTAGTGGGAAATTGGCTTAAAATAACCTACAATCAAATCAAAGCCACTTTGCAAGCTTAAACAAGATCAAGCACCCATTATCACCTCTTTAATCCAGTTATCCATGGCCTCTGCGAACAGTCTCTCACACTGTAAACCTCCCTTGAAGCCGGCCCTTCATCCACCCAACAGTGTCCCCCTCCTGCCAGTCACCATTTCCTAGATAACAGCAACACTGTGGGTAAGAGCCTCACTTAAAAAATACGTATTTGATTAACTGGAGTCCTTAATGACGTTAGGATACAGCCACACTGCCATTTCTGTGCATTTATTTCTAGGATATCGTGAGCTGCTGCAAGTTCCTCCCCACTGGATCCAGACATACATCTACATTTTCCTAAGCCCCTCCAGTTTACTTCTCTGCTGCTCAGTGCTGAGTCTCACCAATAGTTTCCAATGCCAAACCCCCAACAAGGAGTTTCTAAATGTTGGGCAGATCAATTTGATGCAAATTCCTGCGTAAGGAGCACAGTTCTCTCACATCACTCCTCCACTGGCCAAGATTAAGATCGCCTCAATTTGCAGCAAAGTGTTAGCTGTGCACACAGGAACGGCAGGGCTCAAGCCTTTTCACATCGTTAATTCAATCCTTCTTTCGGAAGAGTAGCTAAGTAATTTTTTTTCCAAGAGTCAAGATTTATTTCCTACTTTCAGAAATAAATTGCAGAGTTCTCATAAATCTTGAGCATTTGACATGTCCTCCACTGACTTCAAACCCTCTCGGCACTGAGATTTTGAAGATGACTGAGCCTATTCCTAGGAATATGCTTAATCTTCTATATTAAAACCACCACCATCATAATGTTCAATGTGCAAAAGCAAAACAGAAAACAGCATAACGCAAGCATTTTATGTACAAAGCCCAGGCTGGCCAGAATCCAAGGCCAACCTGGGCAGAAAGAAGCAGCATGGCCTCCGAGATTGTTTTCTCCTATTTGACTTTTCATGGCTGTTCTGGAGGTTTTGCCAGAGGAAGGTGGAGTAGCACAGATTGTCTGAAGTAATGGAAACCCAGCCCAGGATGGGCTCTGCAGACAGAAGAGCCTCCCAGGTCCAACCCTAGGCGTTATCCGATGGCCACCCCCTTTAGCTACTGGCAGGACTTGAAAAGGTAGAGAGCAGCATTCTGCACTTGCTCATGCCTTTGGGTATTCCTCAAGCTAACGAGGAACATGTGATAATCACCCACCTTTCAAGCACAGGCTCTAATAACTAGGTCACCAAGATAAAGAGGACATGTGCTGCTGGAGAGCTGCAAAGGAAGTTTACTGTCCCTACCCCAGAAAGTAGATTATCTAGTGAGGCTGTAATGAAAGAAGAGCTATATGTAGCAGCTGTGGCTGTACCTGGCTAATATTGCTCATGCTAATATGCAGTTTGCTGTCTTTGATGGCTTGGTGCTTACTCTGCATTGAAGAACAGAGCAGGAAAGTATCACTGGGGTCTGCGAAGAGAAATGACAATCGTGATACTGAGCAGCACTGCAGACACATTAAGGACAGCTTCAGTCCTTCAACATCAGGACGAGAGCAAACCCCACAAGCAGTCAGAACCAGCAGTACTCAGCTCAGCTTCTGCTCAAGTCCCCTTTCCTGCTTAAGCAATAGCCAGGTGGTCACCACGGCTTCATCAGGGTTACGTTGGACTTTGGGGAGACAGATATCAACACAATAGCTAAGGGCATAAATTTTGCTCAACAGCTGAGGGCCAGCTGAGCGTGCACCAATTGAAAGACACTGCTATGCAAATGTAAGTCAATCTCCTCACTCCCTAACTAGCGAACAGCCCAGGTCCTGTGGAGCTCTAATGCACAGCAGCAGGCTGCATGCCACGATCTCCCCTTGAGCACAGACACCTCTCAAAGCTACTCCTCAAGGCTGAGAGATTCCTTGCCACGGGTCCTTGGTAAGTGACTAACAGCATGCTAAACTTTGAAATCTTAGCTAAGGGATATAAAGGATTGACTGTGCACATAGAATCCTTTAGACAGAAACTACTGACCAAGTCTGGGACTATATCTGGATCCAACTGCACCCCAACTCCTCTCTGAGAAGGAGTTTAGAACACAAAGGGGTCCCTTCTGAACCTCATGTCTCAACGGGAGCGTCTCCTGACAGCTTTATCTGACCCTGTCCTCTATGCAGTAAATAATCAAGTGTACCTCACCACTGAATCATGTTCAACCACTGCCACATTTCCTATCAGCTTGTTAAATCACTGCTTTATGTCAATAAACATACTCCTACTTCTCTCTTACAAGTGAAGTGCATCTCCATCTGTGACAGGGTCATACATGAGTTTCATTTTTAAAGGTTTTCAGGGAAAGTCATGAAGTCTGGACCATCATTAGCAGAATTTACTGCAGACTTTCTGGGTCAGGGCTGGCAGCTTGATTCACCTTCATGAGGCATCACTAAATATTCAACTATTAAAACTGAAATACTCCCCCCTCACTTTCACCAGTTGTAATATCCAACCCCTCTCAACCCCAGAGTTCACTCTCAGGGCTTCCAATTGCCTGAACTCTTTGGCTGAGCTCTGACCTGCAGGCTGCTACAGAGAAGGTCTTTTAGCTGCCAGGTTCAGCAAATCCTCCAGCCAAAGATAATGTCCTCAGTCACAAGTTACTGACAGATTAAATTAAGCAAGCAGGTCTAAATGCACCAACAGCTACAGATTCCTGTGTTCCATTAAGACATCCATACTACAGCTTCAAAATAGTTTCCAAGATATCATCTTGGAGAGATGTATCCTAGCCGATTCTCCCCAGAGCAGGTGTCATTAACTGCTGCTGTGCTACACCGCGTCCATGTTGCAGGGACCGTGGAAGTGTCAACTCTGCCCCAAGCCTGCTCTTCCTGAATTGCTCTGTGTGATCTGAACATGACTTGATATGGATCAGGGTGGGAGAGAGCCACTGGCAATCTACATCCTTACCATCCCCATTTCTGCCTCATTAAGTTTGCCAAAGGTGTTTCATTAACAGTTATCAAACCAGAGGGGTGTAGCTGCTTACTCATACCATCTATCTATGGACTCCAACCTTTAGTTCCCTCCTCATACAACCAGAAAAATGACAGATTCACAGCTGAGACTACAGCCTCTTATTTTGACAGAAGTTATGAGATATGCTACCAAGAACTTGCACAAAGACATTCTGCACCCACCAAAGCACCAAAACAAGGATCCACAAACCCTGGATGTACTGGCTGATTTCAGGGTTATTGTTCAAATACATTTTAAGATGTATTAGCCATTAACTGATTCGGGTTGATTAAGAAAAAAATATTAATAGCTGTCAACTTACAGCATTTTAGGCTGTTCAAACTCCAGTTCACTGCACCTTATTGAGGCTCTAGAGAAGCAAAATCATTGTGCCTTGCTGCTTAAACCAGGACTCTGTCTCAAGTTCAGTTCAGCCTGTAGACTAGGACTCCAGCATTTGGGTAGGAGGAGTTACCCATCCAATTCTGGTGAATGACAGCAGAATGATTTTTGGATTGCAATTTAGACATTGCACACTCAATTTCATAGAGGATACGACACTGTTTGCAGATAACCAAAGACAACCCCATCCCTTAAAAAAGTACTTGATCATTCTGGAAGATACGAAAGTGCTTTATAATGCTATTTCAATTTGCTCCAGAAGTGCTTTCATTTAGGAGATCGCTTCCTATCGTTTTACTTCATTTTACTTTGTCTAAAGCGCTTCTTTTAGAGGAAAGCTCTTCCCTAATGCTTTGCCATAAAAACACAAGCTGTTAACCTTTCAGTGCTTGCTATTAACAGCTCAGTAGAGCATCGATCATACAAACAACACTCTAAATACGGCAACTCAGGCTGATGACAACTGCAAGAGGAGGGTTATGTCTGTTAAGTTTTTCTCTAATGTGTTTGGAAATGAGTATCACTCCAAGACAAAACTAAGGTAATCCCTCTACAAAGCTCTTTTTAGTAAGATGTTAATTGCAGCTGCCATGTTATAAAGGTGACTTTACCCCTCAGGCAGCACTGGAATACTTTCCTCTGACATGGAAGAACAGCTTTTGCACCACACATGCTGAACCTTAAAACCACCTCCTTCAGTGGCAAATCTAAGCCTCCCTCAACATCTCTACTCTTCAGATAAAGAGGACAGGATCTTTCTGTTAGGCACCCCACCATGTTTTTCAATTCAGATGCCCATTCTTGTTCCATTCCTCCCTGCAACACTTGCACCGCTGAAGCACTTCTCACACCACATCTGACACCTACCAGTCCACAAAGCCTCCTACTCTGTGTATGGATCGCAAATACCAGCTACATCTACCAACTCATGCTCCTAATGGACAACTCTTCCAGGAGAGGAGGGACTATAGGAAAGCACACAATGTGAAACGCGGCTGTTTGGAGTGTTCCCAGCAGGAATTGCTGTAATGCCACCAAGCCTGTACACAGGGTTAAGAAGAAAGAAGAACCATGCACACACCACAACAGCAGCTGCTAGTATAAAGAAACTCATCATCCTGCTTTTGCTGAATTACAGTGTCCCATCCTCTTCCACCTCAGAGCCTTCTGCGTCCAGCTTTGTGCAGTTACTTTATAGCACAGTTACACATGCACAAATACAAACCACTACACTTCAGCTGAATTTGCTTCCTTCTATTATTATTTTTATTGTTGTAGATAATTTTTAAGGAAACTTGGTCAACACTACCTTAGTAATACACATACCTAACATGTGTATGTAGTAAGGTAGCCATTTACTCATTTAAGAATTACCAGGGTGTCTTTCAGAGCCTCTCCAAGCCCGAACCCAAACATAACATGATAAAGAACACATAAATTAGTCATTACACCCTCAGGAAGACTGTGGGTCATTTCAAACCTGCCTGTGTGGGCCACAGAAGTCTTCCTTCTGCAGCCATCAGCAAAGCACAGACATTACCACCACTTTGGTGAACCCCTGGAGGAGTCTTAAGTCACTCGATGCAGTGAAGTTCATAAACCAAGTGCAGTATTTTTAGAAACAAAAGCAGAATTACAGTGTTTTACAAAGAAGTTGTATGACACCCAACACATCCTCTAGAAAGGATGAATGTGCATACCGAGAGGCAAAGCTGTGCAGCTCAAAGGCAGTGTTACTCATGACATTTAATCATTTCCAACTCATGATTTTTGAAGTCTGGGGTCTCCTTATCAGAATAGCTCATGCAGAGGTCTTAAATTAGGAGACAGCCTGCAGAGCCTGCCACATACGTGCTCCCCGGCAGCACACCGCTGATGGTATCAAGACATGGCTCCAGCTTTATTCTCAGCTTCCTTGTTGCATTTCAGAGATGTTTTTGTGGTTTTAATGAACCGAAAGTAGATTCAGCTTCACTCTGTGCTTTGAGAACCGCTCAGGCTCCCGGTGCCATTTCAAGAGATATTCTGGCTGCAGAATACATCCCACTTACTTGGTTCACTCATTTCAAGGGCCACAACTTGTGCAGCTCACTAATGAGACATAAATTTCGCAAAGTCATTTCTCTTACACCACAATTTGAGCAAAAAAAACCAAAAACCTCCTATAAAAGTCATGAATTACTGTTCTACCTCAAGGCAACCAGCAGAGGAATAAAGGCACCACGCTACTGTCCATCTCCCTGCTGTGACAAAGACAACGTCCAGCTGCTCAAGGCCCTTCTGCCTGCACAACTCATCACTTTAGAAACCCCAACCTGCGCTTCAGGAGTGGATTTATTTTATTTAAACATCAGTTAAGGACTAGAAATGACCACAGGCTGAACACTACTGCATGGGACAGGCTGTGGAGAGCCAGCAGTGATAATGTGATTTCTCAAACACGACAGGGAGATCATCTTACCTGTAAACACTGCCCGCTACACAAGTAATCAGGCACCTTTTTGAATACCTTAGGGATCTTATTTCTTAAATCTCCTTGTACAGGCAGGTTCAGTTAACCAGGCTTCAGGTTTTAAGGCTGAACTTTGACTAAGAGGCTCAAATGTCTGAGTGTGATTCTTTCTAAACCAACAACTTTTAATCAACAGCATCAAGCCCAGTAGCCAGCACATCCTCCACCAAGCGTTTCACATTCACTTTCCTGTTTACAACAGGAACACAGCAAGCTCAAAGCATTAAAATTCAACACCTACAAATTCCCTTAGAAACCCACCGAAGGGATAAAAATCATCACAGCAAGCTGGCCTAGGCAAAGTAAGATTTAGGCACAGCACCATTCCAAGCCACGCTCTTGCTGAGGAGGAGCCCAAGAGGAGGGTGGGCTGCCCACATGCTGACGACTTGCCAATTGATTTACTGAGGTTTAGCTGCTGGAAAATACTTAGCAACTACTTATTTCCCCAAACAAGTAGTTGCTAAAACAATGATACACAGATGAGAAGTGCAGAAGTGCCCAAAGCAGACTACTCCAGATCGATACCCTGCATTGTACAACTGTGGATCACCACAGCAAAGGGTCCCCAGGCGGCACTAGAGTCACTTTGTGGACTTAAGGCTTAAATTTGACAATCTAACTACAGTCATTAGACCTTCCTCAGTAGACACTTGGACAGTTCTCTGCCGCTGCCCACCACTTTTTAAGCCACCTCTGACAAATTTTCAGGTGGGGTGTTATCAGAAAAAACAAGCCATAAAGTTACAGTAAGCTCTTGAGATGAACGCCACACAAGATCAAGCATCTGTCAAGGGCCACTTCCCAGCTTCTAAAACACTGCAAGGTGACTCTGGTTCTCTCCCAGAGTACAGAAGTAACTTAAAGTCTCCCAGTGAAGTCCAGAAACTGGCACCTCTCAAGGGAACAGTTTTGCAATCAGAGGGTTTGGGCCCCTCCTTTCACCTCACGTGCTCCCTTGGCAGGGTTCCCCGGGATGTGCCACACTTCGAACAAGGCTCCGACACCTTAGAGGGAGATCCTGTCCTTTTTTGCAGAGCCAGTGCTCTTGCAGGAGCTCCTGGACGCTGGTCACAGGGTACAAATCACTTCCCTTTTCTCTGAATAAGTAAATTTAGGCTTGCACAAACCACAGGGCTGGTCCAACTTAACTCATTTTGAGATAATCCTTCCCTTACAGGTGAAGTAACCCAAGTTTTACAAAGGAAGGTGTGAAAAAGAACCCAAGGCCATACTATTTTGGACACAGGTATGTTGCGGGGGGTGGGGTGGGGTCGAGAGGAAGGGTATTTGTGGAGGGAATAAAAAACTTTCTTATAAAAAATATTTTTAAGAAGTAAAAAGGGGTTAAGAAAAATGCTTGCATCTTCCTATTCACGCTGAAGAACAAACAACTGAGCAGCAGCACATAAATGAATTTACAAACACTGCAAAGTTGACATCAGTTTTAAAAACCACACTTATCTTCCAGTTTTAACCAAAGAACACCATTCTTGCTCTTACAGATGGATATTTGACACTTCAAAATGCTAAAAAAGCTTATTCCTCACCTCTTGTTCAGATGTGGCAGCTCCTTTGACCAGAGAAGAGATTAGAAAAGATGTGTGATAGGAGTCTAAACCTGGCATGTCTGCACACCAGCCTGAGCTGGCCAAGATGCATTAATGGACTTTTAAAAACACTTCTCAAATACTTCACTGCCTCCAAAGCTGCAAATAAGCTCTTATCTCAACCTACAGGCAATTCACAGGCAAACGCTCTTAAATCACAGTTGTTTGCAGTCCTAACTGAAGAAGTCTCTGAAAGTATGTACCTATGCAGAGTTGGAAATGGAAAGCATCAGGACAAGCAAAAAAGAAAGTGAATGTAAGAAAACAATTATTCAGCCTGTTTCTTAAAGTGGCACTTGCATTCAGATGCAGCTCCAGCTCCAGCAAGGCAAATCCCTGCTGAGATTTAATGGCACTGACACATCCCAGCTCCTCATTTTCCAGGTAGCTCTCCCACATCTACTTCTGCCTGGCAGGATTCGATAATGATGATGATGGACGATGATGATTTAGCCCATGACCTTGGGGAAAAACCTCTCCCAATGCCAGACTACAAAGGGCCATCAGCACAAGGTGCAGGGCAAGCTTGGGAGAAGGATCATACCTTACCCAATATATTGCATCAGCCAGATGTGATTTCCAAGGAGGTTATGATTCCACTACACAAAAACATATTTTACAAAACACTCAAGCCCTGTTAAAGAGAAGACAAAAGACTGTGATATTGCAAGTTAAATTGCTGGCAAGAGTCTTAAAACTTGTGTTGGGCATTCAAGAGTGTATAATGAAACTATCATGGACAACACCATGGGAATAACTCTGTAAGACCTTTTTTTAATCTTAAATGTTTCCAAAGGACAGCACACGCAGGAAGAACATCTAGTCCACTTAAAGACAAAACAAGATGCTGATATCTGCAATGATTCTGCACTGTGGGCTATTTCACAGCAGCACCCTTGCATCTCCTGCAGCTTTGGGGCCAAGCACTGCATGCAGCCTGCAGGGAAGGTTGCAGGGTTCTCCTCCTCGGCAGCAGGGGCTCGGACAGGCCAACACACAAACAGATTTTGGTCACCACAACCTGGCCCACTTCATCAAGCACCAGCAGGAAATAAGAAAAAGCAGCTGAAACTTTGCTGCCAGGTGCTGCAAAGCAGCTTTTTCCCCCCATCACAAAAACTGCTTCGCCTGGTCTCCAGGGTTGCTGGTGGGATCAAAGGAGAGGCAGCCTCAGCCTTGGATGGGAGCAGGAACAGCCTTGCTCCTGAGCACCTACCTCACGCTTGCATGTCAGAAATGATAGGCCATGGAACACATCGTCCTCCTCTTTCCCTTCACATTTTCAAAAAGAAAGCCAAGGAACTGTAGAAAATTTAATCTTACCCCTGATAAGCAAAGGAACAGGGCAATGGTACAGGGAAAAACAACCCTAACCACTACAGACAAACACGGCCTAGTGGAAGGTGTCCCTGACCATGGCAGGAGGTTGGAACTAAATGAGCTTTAAGGCTCCTTCTAACCCAAACCAGTCTGGGATTCTGTGATAGAGAGCAGCTGTCTTCACTGTATCGCTTCCAGACCCTGATCTTAAACACATCCTTCTTCACTGCCAGCGACGACTCCGGGAAAACAACCACAGAGATAAACTTCAGCAGAAGAAACTGTCCTCAATCCCAAAGCAAGGGACCAGAGGTATTGCAGTGCAGGAGAAATCTGTTCTGGGTTTACCCACTGAAACAGGAGAGAATCAACCCAGAACAGATTTTTCAGACAAAATTCTCTCTCATAAGGAAAAAAAACCCCGCTCTTTCCTCTAGAAGGCTGCATCCCATAAATTCAATGCTGACTTTGGCATCCTGACAAGCCAGTACACAAAACAGATGAGTATGCTCCTTTTTCTGAAGAGGGGACAAAAAGGAATCACCACAATTCCTCTTGGGAAGAAATTCATGCTGCAGTTAAAGCTGGAATAAAAGAAGTCACACTGCTAAAAGTACACACAGACTTGCAGGTCCAGCCACAAACTCCAACACGTTGAAACAAGTAAAAGATAATATGGAGCATGGTGCAGGGAAATGGTAAAATAAATATAATTCTGAGCAGGATCCCCATAGGAGAGGGATCAGGGAAGATTAGGGAGGAATATTAGGAATTTGGGATGTTGCTAGAAGAGCCTGAAACAATTCAGGTGGAATGAAAGCTTCCTACCCTGACTGTAAATAGAAATCAGAAATATGAATAAAGAAAGGAATAATACGTGGAGGGGGAAAAGGTCAGATTGGAAAGTATTTCCTCACAGAAACATCTGTCATATACCTTAGGTGCTCCTGAGGCCAGGCCTGGAGAGGCTGCACCATTCCCGACCTTCTAGAGGACCCGCTGCATTTCTGACCACAGATACTAACCCCAAGGGCTGCCTGTGTGAGTAAGCAACTCCTTGAACATCATAATCAGTAGGGGAAAAGCCAATTGCTCTAAAATCTGTTAATATTTACACTTCTGTTGGAACAAATAGACCTCCACAAGAGATCAGGGACACGCCACACACTTTACCACTCTAAATGGTATTTAAAGCATTTTATTTCGCCAAAACAAAGCTGGCAAACACCTTTTTTTCTTTCTCCAAAACCAGAGATTGCCATTCTCATATCTGGGATGCAGAGAAGGCCAAGGCACAGTGACCCAAATACAGTTATTAACAAGAAATATCTGCTGACTGATAAAGGATAACAAGCACCTCTGCTCTGGAGCCAGGCTGAGAGAGCTGGGCTTGTTCAGCCTGGAGAAGAGAAGGCTCCTTAAGGGGAGACCTTAGAGCAGCTCCCAATGCCTGAAGGGGCTACAAGAAACCTGGAGAGGGGCTTTGGACAAGGGCCTGTAGGGACAGGCCAAGGGGGAATGGCTTTAACCTGCCAGAGGGGAGACTGAGATGAGCTCTTAGGCAGAAGCTCTTCCCTGTGAGGGTGCTGAGGTGCTGGCACAGGTTGCCCAGAGAAGCTGTGGCTGCCCCATCCCTGGCAGTGGTCAAGGCCAGGTTGGACACAGGGGCTTGGAGCAACCTGCTCTAGTGGAAGGTGTCCCTGCTCGTGGCAGGGGGCTGGAACTGGATGAGCTTTAAGGTCCTTTCCAGCCCAAACCAGTCTGGGATTTGGAAGGATTTTAGGACACATTATTCTACTAAACAGGTATCAGCCTATACATGTAAAAGCCACATTGTTTTTCTACTTCGCATAATGCTAACACCCTTAAGAAATATAACAGCTCCTTCTCCATGATCTAAATGGCAACACCTAATAACATGCATCAAAATAACCAAACTCCTCAGAGCTTTTGGGTGTCCACACACCAAGTGATCTCATCACAGCACTGAACCCCACTGCATGAGCTCAGCAGAATACGCCAAGTTTTAATGCTTTTCTACTAAAACAATTGCAACAAACAACACTTATCCATCAGTGGATTGCCACCATCATCATCTAGCAGAAAGAGGTTTTTCAAGCTGGTTTAGTGGACCTGGAGGCTCAACTATTTTCCTTCAATAGCATTTAGTCCAACTGGAGACAGTGCAGCCTAGGTCTCTGAAATAGGGTATATGTATTGTAGTTATAGATCCTCAAACATATTTATGTATTGCCATGCTGCTAAATTAGCCATTTTCTTCAGAGAAAAAGCTTCCATTCTGGGGGAAGCAGCCTTAACAGCCACGCTCGAGAGCAGCTTTCCTGCCTCAAACTTGCTTCTGATTCCTCCTTGTCTTAACTCTGCCCAAAGGGACGTGCAGGCTCGGCCTCCACTCAGGGCCACCACAGGCACTCGGTACTGCTGAGGGTACCTGGCTGTGCTCTGCACCTACACGGGCTTTGCTGCAGAGTAGTAAATACATAAATGTTCACTAGCACGAAGTCTCAGCTCCCATTTCCTGATTTAATAAAGCAGGGGCACAGAAAGTTATGACATGACTCGAAGGCTGAAAAAGGAAGCCAGATGTCAGAGCTGCAGCTCGAACTCCATTCTCTCATTTCTCAGCCCAGTGAGCCAGAATGGTTTAAAAAGGGTTTACTTTTATTTTTGAACTATAGACTTGAAGGGGATATACAAGAAGCTGACAGAACTTCAGGCCAGTACACCACAGTGGTCTGGGTTTGGTGCTACACATCAGCCAGCAATGCCTTTGGCCGTGGACAACACACTCCAGCTCCCCCCTGGTCTCAAGAACCTCCTCATTGAGCAGAGGACACCTCACCATGCATGAGCACTTCCAGCCTGCCCTGCCCAAGCAGCGTGCTCAGCTTTACCATCTCCTCCACCTCTTATGGCAGGACACTCCTGTAGCTCAGTTGCTCCACGAACAGGCAGCAGCAACCCAGACATGATTTAAAACATGAGTTTTGCAGCAGTAAGAAGCTGCTGCTGCCTCTGCCACAACAATGTCCTCAGCCACCTGCACAGGAGACATCAGGAGTGGCCCCAAAACCACAGCACTAGTTCAGAGCCCGCAGACCTGATCGAGCCTCAGGGTCACCAGCTCAGCTACACTGACATACATAATAAGCATTGGCTATTTTGGTAATTCAGCAGCAAGCTCCTTGGCAACCAAGTGTGCCAGAATAACCTATGGCTCACCATTACCTGACCAGATATGCTGCAATCCAGACATACTTTATTCCTTAGCAAATGGAAGGCTTAAACCATCAGCAGGTCTCCAAAGGAAGCTTTAAGGATAAGAAAATGACAGCACTTGCTGCTAAAAAAAAAAAAAAAAAAGAAGGTGATAAAGGCTATAAAATAAAAGCTAGGATGCTGCTCGGGAAAACTTAGAAAGATTCAAGCTACACACGCCCACTGCCTACTTCATTTCTGCAAGTTATATTTGCTTCACACAGAACAGGGACACGAGCGTCTCTGGATCTGCTGCTGCCACTTCCATTGTCTGCTTCCCACTGTGCCACGCATTTACGAGGCCTAGTGACAAGCCCAAAGAAGCGTGACTTGTTTTGTAACTAGAGCTTGTTTGCAGTTCTCTGACTTAAGGGTTGACTTCGTATGGCATCTTTAAATCTGATACCTCACACAATAGCATTTCCTGGAAGGAGTCCCCTTTCCTAAGCAGTTCCTCTAGTTGCTGGCAGGATACAAACCCCACATAACTAAAGAATACATTCTCTGGGAGGTAATCCCCTGACCTCCAGCCTCACACCGGAGTTATGAGATGACTGGCATGCTCAGGAGATCATAACTGAGCTCCGAGATGGTTCATCTTTGCTAGTGGCAGCAGAAAAAAGGTAAAGAATGAGTGATGAGACAAACTCATAGCTTATTTGGATACAAAACACAAATGCATTCAAGGACTAGTTCCACAACAATATTTATTTTGAAGCTGTTCACTAAAATCATCTAGAAGGATCATAAAAATTGTCTAAGAAACTCTGCTACTACTCTATCAAAGGTCTATCAAAGACGAGAAAAGCTTGAAGAGTGCCACCTGAGTGCCTAAGTTGGAGCTAGTTACCCTGTGGTTAGAGCTTAACTTGACTTCACAGAAACCCCCTTGAGGAGCCTGTGTTTTACAATACTGTTTTCTCTACAAAGATATCTCAACATCATCAACGCTGACACATCCTTTTCCCAGAAAGCCACAACCTGGGTGCCCTACAAGAACTATTTAGCAGACACACATTAGTCCAACGTGCCACGAGCCTGGGATAACCACCACACATTTGCAACAAGCAGAAAGCTTGGCACAGCAGGGCTGCTCTCTACAAATACCTCAGAAAGCAAAAGAATGATTCAAGCTTCCTGTGAAACTAAACAGCTTTTTAATGGTGGCATTAAGATTTCTGAACCACTCGTGGCATCTGAGCACAGAGAACCAGCACCTGCCCCACAACATGTGTAGTTTCTGAGCTCACTGTACACCACTGTTTCCTCCTCCTGCCTTTGCTGGCTGCTCCAACTTTACAATTTCTTCTCAACGTTCCTTCCCAGTTAACCAAGCTCTAACTTACGACTGCTCCCATTGCTTACTCTCCTCCCTCCCAACCGAATTCAACCTCAGCTAATAAAATCTGCTTGCACAAGTCTGTCTTTTGGACAGCAGAGCTGAATTCTGTTTTATTTGTTCCCAGTATGCCTTACAGCAGCTCATCTTCACACCTTCCCAACTGTTTCCGGGAAGGAGGCTACACTACTAAACAGAACATGCCCATCTGTGAGCTACAGGGAAATGGGAACATAAGGAAAATCTTGCACAGTACTCACATGGTGAGTTACAACAGTAAATTCTGCAGCATAGCCCGAGGACTGCTTCATAACTTCCAAAGCCTGTACTCGGCTGGTAGCTGAACCAAGAATTGGATTTTCAAGGAAAAAAAGCAAGCCAGGAGTAATTCGGGAGGCTGCACACGCATATCTGTATGGAGGTAAGGGAAGAACTACAGAGCCCTTTTGCTACCTGCAGTTACCAGTGCAGTCCTGAAGCACAAAACTGTGTAAACTCTTTCCACATGCAGAACTGCAGTTTGTTACATACAACTGATCTAGCAAATTCTCTGGACTCAACCATTTTATTTATTCATCTTGAATATGAGTATTCGGTTGAATGCATCTTCTCGAAGTATTCACTAAAAAGAATCCGCCTCATCCCTCTCTGGCAGAAGCTAAATTCAGAATGACCTGTGACATGTGGCAGAGAAGTTCATGAGTCCATCCTGAGCAGGCAGGTACATCCCTCACACTCACACATCCAGTAGTAGCTGGCTGCTACTTGTATTTACTGAGGAGACCATACCCCACCCCAGCAGACACCCTACAGGGCAGTAAAACCTCTCAAAGGGCCTAATGAAATTCAACTTAAATGTGCTACAGAGAGCAAGGCTTCATAAACTAACAAGAGTGCAAAGGAGCACATCAAACAGTACACAGACATGATTATTTTGGCTCTTGAGTGAAGAAATTCACAACTGCAACCCAAAGATCCCAATTTCCTGAAGAAAAAAGGTGCAAGGCCTGAGCCTACATTCACCTAAAATGGCTTAACGCAGGAAGTGGTAGAAAAGTAGACCAGTAACTACTGCATTTGCCCAGTGGGGCTCTCTGGGTGAAATGGGACAGGAGGCAGATTTCCACGAGCCATACAGGGCTGCTGAACACACCTCTACTTACTGATCAACTGCAAAGTACATGTGTGCGGCTTCCCTTTGTCAGCCTGATAAATTTAGGGATATGAGGTTTCCCTGCAGGTAGAACAAGGGAAAAATAAGAACAGCAGTTGTTACTCAGCATATCACTGCCAGCGCTTGCTACGGTGATAGTGAGTGATATCACAACCCCCTGAAGACAGATTTCCACCTACCAGCCCTACAAGCCTACTGTGCGTGCGGCCAGTGGACTAAAGATGTCTCCTCTGGCTTCTTCTCAAGAGAAAAAAGATTGTGCAAATCAAAGCGTGCCACATCTCAGCTCCGTATCGCTCACAGGACTGCATGCTGCTGCTGCTGCTGCTGGGAGGCCGCTGAAGACCAGTATCTGCAGCAGAGTTACAGAAAGCTCTGCACAGAAGGGAATCCAGGTCACTGCTGCAGCTTGTCCAAGGCTAAACCGGAGGCGAATGGGGCAAATCCACGCGTGGCACCGGGGAAAACCACAATTCCCCACCCCCCAAACGCTCCCAGGAGGAATTTTTGCCTTCACGGCTGTCACAAAGGTGTCAGCACAGCGGCCCGGGGGGCGGAGGCCTCCCCCCACCGCCTGTGGGGCTCCCGGGCCCGCACCCCCGGCCCAGGCTGCTCCTCACAGCAGGCCGCGGGCCGCCCGACCCCGGTCCGGGAAGCAAGCGGGCCCGGGACAGGCCGCGGCCGCCCTCCGCCGGGCCCCGCTCCCCTCGCACTCACCATGGCTGCCGGCGGCTCCGCGGGGCGGCTCTAGGCACGGCGCCGCGCTCCGCTCATGTCATGGCCAGCGATTGCCGCCGCCTCCCAGCCCCCGGGCCTCCCCCGGCCGGCAGGACGGGGAGCCCCGGGGCGCTGGGAAGGGGCGGGGCGGGGCGGTGCGGCGCGGGGCGGTGTGGGGCGGGAGCGCGGCGGCGGGCGGCGGGCACGGCTGCCGCTACGCCAGGCGCATCCTGCAGCGCACCGGGACGCGGCCTCGCCCGCCCCGCCCCCTCCCACCCGCCGGAAGTGGTCGCCGGGCCCCCTCAGCCAATCACAGCCGAGGCGGGGGCGCCGACGCATGCGCACGTCACCGCGCCGCGCCGCCGGCCGCCGTCTTGGAGAAGGGCACGGTGCCTCGCGGGACGGGGAGGGGGATGCGCATGCGCAGGAGGCGCTTCCCGCCGGGCTGGTCGGGCAGGGTGTGCGCGCGCCCTTTGCCCGCGAGGGGGCGGGGGGAGGAGCAGCAGCTCGCCGGGCACGTTGCCTGGCAACGCGGTGGGGCAGCGCGGCTTGCGGCCGGGCCCGGGCCTTGGCCTTGAGCCCTGCTCGAGCGGCACGGCCGGCAGCGCTGCCTGCGGCTCCTCCAGGCACACACACGGGGACACTGTGTTCACTGCATGTGTGTCCCTGTGGCTCATTAAATAGCTAAAATGGGCTGGAGGGGAGCCCCTCAACACTGCAGTCAGCAACGCCAACGAAGCTACATGGTGTAGAAACCTGCTCCTAAACACCTGTACCTGGGTTTACCTCAGCCTGGGCTCTCGGTTTTCCAACACCTGACATGGCGTTGGGTGAGGGAGTTAACGGAGATACCCAACAACAGTGGGTGAAGTTAAGGAAATCCAGCCCCTACCTGGTGCCTGGGACCAGCCGGAGCACCAAAACAATGAAGTTAATGCGGATTGAAACACTTCTTGTGATTTCCAACCTCTCCTTGGCTCTTCAGTTGGAAAGGATTGCTGAAACCAGCAGCTTAACGGGCTTTAGCGGGGACAGTATGCATATAGGGACATTGCACATGCTTGTGCTTATATTAGAGGATTAAACAAAACAAGAGGGAGGGAAGTAAACCTTCTGTGGGGGTAATTAATCACGAGGCTCAACAAGAAGATTAGGGTTGAGCAGTCCCATGTCTTCTCCACAGCAGAGCGCTGGCCCTGCGGCCCCTGTCCCGCTCACCTGCACAGCTCTTCCCGCTGGGTGGGAACACCATTGCTGGGCCACGCAGGCTAGTACAAACCTCTCTGAGAAGGAGACATGCAGCTCACAGCCGAGCAGACGCTGCCTGGCTGCACAGGACATGCCATCCCGTCACTGCCATGTGCTGGTGAATTGCCATGTGCACCCCCAGGCACAGCACCACCTTCAAAACCTACCTCTCCAATACCTACAAACCCTTCCAACACCCCCAAACTGCCTCTGACACCTGCAAAACCCCTCTGACACCTCCGAAACACCTCCGAAACACCTCCAAACCCCCTCAACACCTCCAAACCCCCCTCAACGTCTCCAAAACCCATCCAATGCCCTCAGAACCTCTCCAAGACATCCAGACCCCCTCCCAACATGTCCATACCCCCTCTGACACCTCTGAAACCTCTCCACCACCTCAGAAACCCCTCAAAGGCTTCTAAAACCCCTCCAAAACTTCTCCAACATTTCCAACACCTCCAAACTCCCTCCAGCCTCTCCGGAATGCCAGGCTGAGATGAGCCACATGCCGTTGACAGCGGCTGGAACTGCCTTGAGGCAGCGCAGGTTACATGGAGATGCTGCAGCTGCGCAGGCAGAGGGCAGGTTCCCATGGTGACCATTCAAAGGATAATCTCCTTATTGCCATATTCCAAGGGGGGTGTTGTCGACACGTGCTCCGAGATGCACATTGCCCGCCGAGGAGAGCCAGCTGCAGGACACGTTCCTGCTGAGCTGCGTGCTCCATGCCTCTGAAGCTGCAGAGATGTGCTCCTTCCACCCCTGTGCGGTTTGGGATGGTTTGTGCTTTCTGGCTCTCCGAAAGAGGAGCAGCTCCAGCTCCTGGGCTGGGGCGGGAGGGGTCTGGTGTGCTGGGACCAACAGAAAGAAAGGAAACCTGCCAAAATGCTGGAACCTCATCGGGAGCTTTTCTCTATTCCTATTTCCCTTCCAAAACCCGAGCTGTGGAACACTTTTAGCACAGGATTTGGGGCTGACAGCAAGCTCTGAGCTTTGCAAGCCATCGTCCCTGGTTTAGAATCATAGAATCCCAGACTGGTTTGGGTTGGAAGGGACCTTAAAGCTCATGCAGTTCCAACCCCCTGCCACAGGCAGGGACACCTTCCACTAGAGCAGGTTGCTCCAAGCCCCGTCCAACCTGGCCTTGAACACTGCCAGGGATGGGGCAGCCACAGCTTCTCTGGGCACCCTGTGCCAGCGCCTCAGCACCATCACAGGGAAGAACTTCTTCCTTATATCGAACGTGAACTTCCCCTGTTTCAGTTTGAACCCATCACCCCTTGTCCTATCACTACAGTCCCTGATGAAGAGTCCCTCTCCAGCATCCTTGTAGGCCCCCTTCAGATACTGGAAGGCTGCTCTGAGGTCTCCACGCAGCTTCTCTGATCCAGGCTGAACAGCCCCGACTTTCTCAGCGTGTCAGATCATCTGCCCCAAGGCAAACGAAAATGTCCTTGTGCCTTGTGCAGGAAATAACAGGTCTCACATGGCCCATCTGGGACCTCATGGTCTGGGAAAAAAACAGTTGCAAGGACCATGGCTGCCACCAGCATCACTGGAGCGTGTCCTGGGAATGCTGCAGTGCCAGACCCCAGGCCTTCTTCATCCCATTGCTGGGCCTCTGCCCATTGCTGGAAGGGGCATAGTCACCCTAACCACTGGCTGTCTGCAGCCCCCAGCTTTTAGTTTGGGCTCCTCCATCTGCTCCCTAAAAAGGGACAAGGCTCAGACTATTTCTAAATCAGCCCCAAGATGGGAGAAGCCATCAACCTTTTCTTTTTTTCTTTTTTTTCTTTTGTTAACTTTATGTTTCACAGAAACACAAGGAAGGGAAGTACTGTGGAGCTGAAGGGCCATATTTGGAGACCAAGGGAACAGAATTCATGCAAATCATTTGTTCCTGCATGGTTTATCTCTCAGTTTTTATTGTAGACACGCACAGAAATGTGCTGGAACATGATTTGAAGCACTCTTATCAAAGCCTCCTGCACAGCTCCAGCCTTGATTCCAACCCCTTCAATCACACATTCAAACACTCACCACATTTAATTGCTTTATTCCATTTTGCAGTTTGGGTTTTGCCTTCGGGGTGAGTCTGAGCCTAATGCCAAGCCAGCAGCTGGCTACACTTCACGTTGCATCCAGCTGCGCGTCTGCTTCCATCTCCTTTTATTGTTCCCACCACTAATTGAGCTGTAACTCATTCTGAAGGCCATGTATAAATGAGCATCTTGATGCCCTGCCACCTAATAGCATTGGATGAAAAGAGTTAAACCATATTTTGTATGTGCAATAAAATGGAAAATGCGAGGGAAACTTTTGTGCAGCAAGCCCCAACCACTCCCTGTGCCTCACAAGTGACTTGGCAATAACTTTGCTTGTTTAGCAAGCTATAAAAGGTACAGCAGGTAAAGGCCCTGAGCACAATGCCTGTGGAAAGTACAGATGTGCATAAGTCAATTTAAAACTCACTGCAGCCCTCACTAGAGCAGGTTGCTCCAAGTCCCTGTGTCCAACCTGGCCTTGAACACTGCCAGGGATGGGGCAGCCACAGCTTCTCTGGGCACCCTGTGCCAGCGCCTCAGCACCCTCACAGGGAAGAGCTTCTGCCTAAGAGCTCATCTCAGTCTCCCCTCTGGCAGGTTAAAGCCATTCCCCCTTGGCCTGTGTGGGAGCACAGGCAAGACCATGCTTCAGGTAGGCCTTGCAGGTCTGGTGCTTCATATGCATTGGAAAGGGAGGCCTGGAAATTCATCCCAGTGTCCAAATCATCCTTCCAACAGCTTCAGACCCAGAGGAGCAGGGGTGACGGAAGAAGCAGCCAAGGCAGCTCACTGTCTCTGATTAGAGACTCCACTTCTGTTGCACGCAAGGGAGAAAGGACTCATTTTGGGTTTGGGCTTTTTTAAACTTACACAAAGTTCAGAGCGTGTCTCTACCTAGACCTCAAAAACCACCCAGGCAATGCAACAAGATGTCTTGACCCTCCCTTCAGCACCTCTCCTTGTTCTCAGCCTCCCACGGTTTTTGGAGGGCACCAGCAGAAGTGCAGATGGTGGCAGAGGAGAGTGGTGGAGGTTGAGCTTCCATGGGCTTTCACCCCACCACCACCATGAGCATCCTCCAGGAGCCACATGGATCTGTGACCAGCCTCTTGCTTGGGTGGGCGCTGGAAGGCAGCTCATGGGTTGTTACTGGGCTGGGGGGAGCAGGGCATCACCTAAGTGCAGGCACAGACCAGCAAGGTCTCCCCTGCTTCCAGGAAGCGTGGGGTGGAGGGAGCTGTGAGGCCATTAGGGGCTCCCCAGGGCTGGGCACACTCGCCTCTCCCTTCCATGGTAGAGCAGGCCCTTTTCTCCAGGTTTCTGCTCCTCTCCACTCAACCCATTAGCCAAGGCATTAAATTTTAACCTTTTCTGTTGCTCCTTGCAGCGTGTTGCTGGTGAGTGGGTGCCTGGGTGGGTGCCAGGGCTTACTGACTCCCCATGGCGCCATACCCATGTGGAGTCTGGCTGTGCTGTGGGTACCCGCCTGCATCCCATGGGCAGGAGAGGGGCTCCCCTGTGCTGGATTCCTGCGGGATGCTGATGCTTCTCCCAGCTCCCAAAGACCAGCGTGGCAGCAGCATCACTGCAAACATGCTGCACAGCCCTGTTGTCCTGGACAGATGTCCCTGCCAGTCCCCATGTTGTTAGGGGGTGATAAGATGCTCCCAACCCCTATGCCCACGGTGTGGCCAGCCCACAGGCAATGCTGCCTGCAGCCCTGCCTGCTCCCACATCACCTCTGGGTGATGGACAAGAGCCCTGCAATTGTCTGTGCCCCAACCCTGACCACCACCAGCTTCACCCCATGGCCATGCTGATGTCCCCAGCCCTCACAAAACACCCAGTGTAGGCAGGTAACTAGTCAAGGGCAAGCTCTGCTTGCAGACGCAGCCCAAAGCTGCTGCTCTTGGGGGGGTTTTTGCTGCCCCACAGCCCCCTTGGTGCAACTCCACCCAAGGAACGTGCAATAGGGACCTGCTGTCCCCGCCCCGCAGCACAAACCGTCCCCCAGCCCCTCTTTGCCATGGGTCTCCAGCGAGCACTCTGCGGGTGAGCTCTGCTCGCCATGGCAGGTTCAAGGAGAGCACAAGTCCTTGAAGCACCTTGAAGGGATGGACTCAGCTTGGTGGCAGGAGAAATGCTCCGGCTTGAAATAGCTGATGGAAGTGGATGGCTGGCGGACGAGTCCTGCTCTGAATCGCAAAGCTCCTGCGGCTCCTGGCCTTGGGCAACATGTGCTCACATAGCATGGCTGTGCATACATGTGTGCGCTGAGCTCAGCCCTGCACAAACACACACGTACACCCCCTCCAGCCAGCCCCCCCCCATGCACACCCGCAGCTGTGGCAAGAGGGCACAGCAGCCATCCTTCCACCCCACACATCCCTTGGGACGTGTCCTCCCCATCCCAGCACTGGGTGCAGGTCTGACAGAGGCAGCTCTGAAGGTTGGCCATGGGGCTGGGGTCTCTGCTGAGCCCTGGCCTCCAACCTACGTCTGGACCAGTGTGGAGTGGCTGGACCCCATCAGAGCGTGGGCACCTCGTGGCCTCGCATGCGGGACCATGTAGCCCAGCAGCCTTCTAGATGCATGGAAGAAGGTGATAGAAACGAGTTTGGGATAAACCACCCTCCTGATTGGGTCGTGCTCTGCCCTGGGGCACCAGTGCAGCGAGGACAGGACCCACAAGCAGCACGGCTGGGAGCTGTCTGTCCATGAGAAGTTAAGAAGCCATCAATTTTTGCCATTAGAGGGGGTGTGCCCAGAACAGATATGCTGCAAGCAGAGCCACACTCTGAATAATTCATGGCGAGAGATGACGAAGCCCATGGCCAGGCTGGGGAAGCCTCTCCGTGTCCTCCTGCTGCTGCTTCCCAAGGCCATGGCCTTTGCTTCTGCCCCAAGGTGTTGGATGTGGGCTGGGGTGAGGGACCAGCAATGCTCTGGGTCACAGGGGCCTGGGGGACACATACTGGTCCCTGAGCTGGTCCCAACAGAGCAGGGATGGTGAAACTCCAGAGCTGCCCACAGGGTTTGTCCCCCAGAGCAGCTGAGCACTGTGGAAAGATCATTAAGAAGAAGAAAAACAAGGTCAGGTTGGACACAGGGGCTTGGAGCAACCTGCTCTAGTGGAAGGTGTCCCTGCCTGTGGCAGGGGATTGGAACTGGATGAGCTCTAAGGTCCCTTCCCACCCAAACCATTCCACGATTCTATGATGAGACTGCTGTCACGACTACCCTGGCTTGCACCAGTGGTGCAAAGCCACCTTTTGGGACAGGGACACCCACCATGGGGATAAGATGCCACTTGTGGGGCAGGGACACTGCTTGTTGCGTGGGGACACCCCTCACAAGGCACCATGATGTTCTGCCATGCCCAGTGGAACTGGCAAGCTGTGTCCTGCCATGTCCCACCATGTCCAGCCACACAGTGGAGAGCAGCCACCCCAGGAACTGATCCCAGGCCACCTTCTCAACTGCCACCCAGGAGCGCCCAGGCTAAGAGAGACCCCCCCAGGGTTGTGCCATGGGTAAGTCGGATGTGGCACTGGGGTGCAGATCTTGGTGACACCTGGTGCATGGGGCGGGTGGGCTGAGCTTGCCAGGCCTCAGCTGTGGCACTGGCGAGCCCCGAGGCAGCAGCCCAGAGGCGGGAGAGGGTGGCTGGAGCCTGGGCAGGGCCGGCGGTGGCAGCTGAGGAGTTAACTTCCCAGCTCCCTGCATGGATCTGGAGCTATTAATACTCACACGCTGGTTTTGCTGTCAGAGCGAGCGGCGGCTCTGCCGGTGAGATGGGCCCCGCAGAGCCGCTGCACAGCCACAACACAACTTTTCCTCCCTGAGTGTGTGGGGGTCCTGGCCTGCCTGCAGACCCTGCCAGAGCCTGCCAGACCCCACCAGAACCTGCCAGACCCCACCAGAGCCTGCTGAACCCCGCCAGACCTTGCCGGACCTTGCCAGACCTTGCCAGAGACTGCCAAGACCCTGCCAGATCCTGCCAGACTCTGCCAGACCCTGCCAGACTCTGCCAGACCCTGCCGGATCCTGCCAGACCTTGCTGGACCCTGCCAGACCCTGCCGGACTCTACGGGGCCCTACCAGAGCCTCTGCATCCCACCCTCCACAAGCCCCTGTGCATGGGACACTTTCCTGGCAGTGCCACAGACACCATCGGGTGCCACATGGGTGCTGGGCACCGGAGAGGGGCAGCTGCTTCCCACTGCCTCTGAAGCATCGCAGGACTTGGCCGGGGCCTCCCCCTGCCCTGCCGGACCCCTTGGCCCAGCAATGCCACCCCAGGTCCCTGCACTCACCCTCTGAGCACCCTCTGTCCAGGTGGCATGATGGGTGCCAAGGTGGTGTTGGGCACTGCCAGCCCCGCATCGAGAGTGACACAGGACACAGCACATCCCAGTGCTGCCTTGGTGCGTGGTGAGCAGCCGGCCCCGGCACTCAGCCTGGCCACGTGAAGGGCTCCCGACACCATGGCTCCAGGCAGGCGAGTGTGAGCCTCCGGCTGCCAGCGGCACTGGTGAGGGCAGGAAGATGCCAGCATTCCTCCGGCACTGCCTGGCCTGCGGTGTGCTCAGTGATGGATTCCTTCTGCTTCATCTGCTTCCAGAAAGAAGAACTGCAGCCCCTGCACCTGCACAGGTCAGTGCCACTGTGCCCGGCTGGTGGAGGCACACTGTGAGCCTGTGAGGGGCATGGGAGCACAGCACCGAGCTGAGCTGGGCACTGTGCCTGTAGGAGAGCTGCCGGCCTTGGCCGTGCCGAAGTTCCCCTTGGAGCAGGCATATCATACCTGGCCAGAGGGGAGCAGGGCCATGCTGTGCCGTGCTGAGCAGAGGCTGCGTGCACAGCACGTGCTCATCCAGCATGTGCTTCCCTGGCAGCAGCTCTCCAGGGTGCAGGTTGGGCATCCTGTGACATGCTGAGTGGTGTTGGTGTGCCCATGGGAGCAGAGCTGTTGGCAGCGACCCCATGGCATTCCAGAGCCATCCTGCCAATCCTGCTCACCCGAACAGGGTCCCTGCTGGACTCTGCTGTCGCTGTTGGGACAGGCGCTGGCTGGGGGGTCACCAGGGAGGGCCACCAGGCTGCTCTCGGCAGTGGCATTGCCACTTGCCTCCCCCTCCCCAAAGCTCCTCTGCCATTCATGCTGCTGAGCCCCAGCCAAGGCGAATGTGCCAGTGCCAGAATGAGCCAGGCAGCCGGCAGGGATGTGAGGTGTGAATGCTGGCACACATTGTGCCCAACTGCTCCTCAGTGGCACTGAGCCACTGCCGGCTCCTGTCCTGTGCTGCCGTCTCCAGAGCAAAGCTCCCACCATGGCCAGGAGCCCCCCCAATGCTGGATGCCCACGGTGGGGTCCGGGGGGTGGTGGTGCCGGGATGCCAGCCAGGCCGGGCTGGGGCAGTCAGGGCAGTCTGTGCTCCTCCTGGTGTGTGAGGAGCTGTAGGATTTGTTTTGGTGTAAAGCATGGATTTTGGAGCCTTGATTTCCATGTGTCGCTGCCTACAAGTTTGGTGCTGGCTGGGACAGCACTGGGAGGTGGTGATGGGAAACTGGGATGGGAGAGGGGCCTTGGGTGTGGGTGCTGCTGGATGGAAACGGGTACAGAGCATCCCCGGGGCTCTGTTCTCGCATCCTGACTCAGGCTTGGAGGCAACTGCCTGCATCCAGTCTGTGCTGGGCCACAGGCGGCACGAGTTTGGCATTCCCAGCTGGTGAGGGGCAATGTGGTGGCCCCAGGTCCTGTGTGGTGGCTGCGGGGACCACCCCCCTCTCTGAGGGGGACAGCAAGGTATGGACACGCTTGGCTTGTCTCCCCCAGAGACTTCTGCCCGTGCTGCCCTGATTCAAAGTGGGCTGCATGGCTGAGGCTCCCCTGGCTGTCACCAGCCTGTCCCCGCCAGCCTTGTCGCAGGCCATTGCCCATTGTCTGCCGCCAGCCCTTGGGGACAGGGCCATAATCGCCTGCCGCCGCCGGCACAGCAGCTGCGGGGTGGGCTTGCCCCGGCCCGGGGGGTGCAGGCAGAGGGACCCTCCGGGTGCTCCCCGCTCCAGCATCGCCCCTCCGCCCGGCCCTGCGCTGTCACCCCGAGCCAGCGGGAACGTGTGGGACACGCAGGCGGGTGCCGGAGGCAGCGTGTCTGTCCCCGCAGCCTCGCTAGATGGTGCCAGGAGAACGGGCTGCGAGCGGCGGCCGCGGGCGTGCGGGGCCGGGCGGCAGCGGGCGGGACAGGGTGGTGGGGTACCAGGGTGATGGGGTGCCGGGGTGCCAGGGCAGGCCCCACGGCTCTTCCCGTGCTCCCAGTTCAGTCCCTCTTGTTGCTTGGTGATGGGCGCACAGGCGGCGGTTCAGCCGGTGTCTGAGGCTCCAGACCCAGATGGAGTGCGTGAGGGGGGCAGCGCCGTGACCCCGCTACACCCCCAAATCCCACCCCCCACCCCCCGAAGAAACCCGTTCTGTTTCTTTTCAGAAGAAACCCATTCAAAAGGAAACCATTCTGCTTTCTTTCAACCCAGTAGCTGAATAGTCATCATTATGCTCCAGAGTCAACACCACGTCCCAGCTCCCTGCAGACGGTGCTGCAGGTCCTGACCTAAGCCGTGCCGGGGGCAGGACGCTGTGCCCCCCACCCGGCTGGCTCGGGTCCATCCTGTGCCCCCAGGAGCACAGCACAAGTACTGGGGGACTACATGGGGGGTGGCGGCAGCCCCCCAGTGGCCACCAGCAGTGGCTTGTCGAGTCCCCGCCACGCAGCCAAGCTGCAGATTGTGCCCCACAGCGCCTGGGCTGCGTCTCCTCCCTGACCTTGAGAGCATCCGCTGGGAATCTCTTCCCAGCACCGGCAGCAGGGATGGAGCACGCTGCTCAGGGACACCACCGAGGTGGGGGGCACTTAACCCCTACCCCAGTGCGCCGGGAACCAGCTCTCCCCTTTCCCCTTGAGCCCTCCTGGCTGGGTGCTGTTCCCAGCGACCGAGGGGACACGCAGCCCCTCAACACGGATTAGTGCCCCCCGGGCTGGCGCTGCGGAGGGGCGATGGGGTGGGCAGCGGGGAGAAGGTCACAGCAGTGGCACTGTGCCTAGTGGCGAGGTAGAGGAAGGGATGACCGACCGCAGCGGCCGGATGGGAGCTTTCGGGGCTTGGGCGAAAAACATCCCAAAGCATCTGGAGGGGCGGTTGGACCTCCCGGGCTGAGCGCGTCCCCTCCGCTGGTGCTGCGGCTCCCGGCGTGCTCCGCTCCCGCGTCGCCCTCCTCCCTCCGTCCCCGCCTGCTCCTTCCCAGCATCCCTGCCAGCATCTTAGGGCAGGTTTCAGCTTCTGTCGCCGGAGCGTGACAGGCTGCAGGGAGCTGTGGTACCCTGACCCATGGCTCCCGCTCTGCCGGGGGGATTGGGGGCGGAGGGAACAAGTGGTAGCAAAGGGACAAGAGACCTTGTCACTGAATTTGGAGAGGATTGGGCTTGCTAAAAGTATTTTGGGCTTTTCAGGTCATTTCCCTGCTGCCTGCCCTGTCTGAGGACAGCTCTCATGGCATGAGCCAGGACATTTCCTTTCCAAGCAGAAATCCCGGGGGCATTCGTGGTCCCCTGTGGAGCCACGGGCTCGTTGCATGGCTTGGGATCACACCAGGTGATAAACGTGTTTGATCCGGCTCATTTCATCTCCCTAATCTGAATTAGATATTAATATTCTTTGAAGACCATGAGCACTAACTGATGCTATGGGTGTTACTATCATCCAACCTGTGTATGACCCACGTGCTGGCAATGTGCTGGTCTGCAGCCTGGCAGCCCCACAGAGCGCTGCTGAGCCCCACAGAGCCCCACAGAGACCTGCCAAGCCCCATGCAGCCCCACAGAGCCCTGCCACAGTCCAGCTGGTCCGTCACTGACATCTCAGCCTCCATGTGCCTGGGGCACGGCACAGCCCCCTGCTCCAGCATGGGTGCGGTGGCACTGGGAGCCAAGCTGCGTGCGGGGTGTGCGATGCTGTCCCCGCAGCCCCCCGCAGTCCCCGTGCGGGCTCCCGGGCACCGGTGCCTCTCGCACGCCTGACCTAGAAACAGCCCCAAGCTATAAATAGGGCGAGCAGAAGGAGGGCTCAGAGGCGCAGCTCGGAACGCCGTGAGCAGGAGGCTGCGGGAGCCGGGAGCCGCAGCGTGGCAAGGGCAGGCAGGGGACACGTGGGGATGGTGCCTTGTGTGGGGCCATGGGAGGGGCTGAGGCTGGACCCACTCCATCCCCTGCAGCCAGTGGAGCGGGGCCTGCGAGGAAACACTGTAGTGGGTTCCACCAGCCCATGTCCTGCTTACATGGCAGAGCAGGGTGCATCCAGCTCTGCCTCATCTCCCACACCGTGCCCGTTCCCAGCACCTCCACACCTCCAATGCCTGCCCTGGCTTGCAGGGTCACTGGGCTCCGGTGATGCTGGAGACAGCATTTCCCCTCTCATGCCTCACAAATCCCCCCATCCCAGTGGGGATCATGCATACTCAGAGCATCCAAGCCATGGGTGCCGGGAGCTGTGACAGCGACCAGTGAGTGAAGGGGGATCGAGGGGACCAGCACTTGCTCCTGAGCCACAGCCACCTTTCCTGGTGCCCTGACCCGAGACTGGTGATGCCCTGGGTGGCTGCCAGATGGGAGAAGGGTGACAATGTCCCCGCAGTGCCTGGCACCGAATCAAAGAGGTGCCAGAGTGTGATTCCACCTCTGCCTTTAGAGTCATTCATGAGACCAGCTGCTCGGGTGGCAGCAGGATGGCCCTGATCCCAGCAGTGCATGGGAACAACCTGCTGCCACCCCTTGGAGCATGGGGCAGCCCCACGGCTGTGGGTCAGCTCAAAAGCATTATTACAGGAGCAAAGGGACCTGGTGTCCAGCTAAGAGCCGAGGGACCCCAAAGCCAACCGTGGCCTGTGTTAGAACATCCCTGCTCAGCTCAGCAAGCACAGAAAGAGACCTGGAAGGACTAGAAGAGCCCAAGGATGCTCTGAGGAGGAGTGCAGTGCCTTCCCCTCGGGAGAGCTGCCCTTGGACTGGAGGTGCCTGGAGCCCTTTGGCTCTGGCATCGCTGGCTGAACACACTGCCAAGCATTCTGAGGCTGAGGAAGCCCCACACAGTGCCTCTGCCTCGGCCGCCTTTCCCGGGCTCTGTGCGAGGGCTCCCACATCCTGGAGTGCATGGCGGCAGGAGCCGCGTGCCCCGCATGTGTTCCGGTGTGATGTTGGCCATCACCTGCACTGAAGGCGAAGGGATTCGAAGTCTTGGGAGGCTCTGGGAGAGTGGGAAACAGGGAGCGTGCTGGCAGCGGGATGTGGCCCTGCGCAAGGATGTTTCGGATGCGTGGTGTGGATGGCGGTGCCCCCCCGATGTTCCAGGCGTGGACTGTCGGAACCCTTTGAGTGGGGTGGGGAAGGGGTTCAGGAGCCCGACCCCTGCGTGGGGAGCTGAGAGGGACCGAGCCCCGCCTGGAGCTCCGGAGACCGGGTCCGCTGTGACCGCGGCTCCACCCGCGGGACCCCGGCTGCACCCCGCACCGACCACCTCGAGGGCTGCCGGGGGTGGTCGGACCGCGTGCTCCCCGCACCAGCGCCGGTGGAGCGGCGACGGCTCCCCCCCCACCCTCCGCGGGGCGGTGCCGGTGCCGGTGCCGGGCGGAGCGCGGGGCGGGGCGGCGCTGCCCTGCCGGGGGGTGCGGAGGGGGCTCCGCCGCTCCGCTCCGCTCCTCCGGTGCCGGCGGCGGGGCCGCGGCATGAGCCCGGCGGGGCGGGCGGCAGCGGCGCGGCGCGGCCCCGCGCGGGGGGCGGGCGGCGGCGGCGGCTCCTCTCCCGCCGAGGACGGGGCGCGGCGGCTCGCCCCACCGGTAAGGAGGCAGCGGCGGCGGGGAGGGGGCGCGGGGGGCGCCGGTACCGGCCCAAGCCTTTGTGGTGGGGCCGCCCTTTGTCTGCCCGCACGGCGCGGGGGGGGGGGGGGGGGGCGCGGGGCGGCGGCGGGCTGGAAAATCCATCACGGTACCACCGGGATGAACAATGGGGAGGGAGGGATGCACGGGGCGATGCGGGTGCTGCCCCCGGGGCTCCACCGCCCCCCGCCGCCACCTGCGCCCGGCCCCGGCCCTGCGGCTGCGGGGACAACGCGGGGCCGGAGACGGAAGCGGCTGAGTCCCACTTGAGCGGAGTTAGTGCCGGAGCGGGGTGGCGGGGGCCGACCGGGGAGGCGGCGGGGAGGGGGGGGTCGTGCCCTGGCAGCCGGCCCCGGGCCGCCCTCGAGGGAGAAAGGGGTCCCGGTGAATGGCGCGGGGGGAGGCTGGGAGGATGCGCTAAGATGTTGGAAGCGGCTGGAGGCAGGGGAAGGGCAGCAGGGAGGAGAGAGATGGCCTCGGGGGCACCTCAGGCCATCTTCCCTCGCCTTCCCTCCTCGCCAGCGCGGTGCGGGCACAGGAACCGCTCTCCAGCCCGCACCAGCCTCTCGCCGGCAGCGGCTCGAGAGCGGCTCGGGAGCGGCTCGGGAACGGGAAGCGTGACCCACTTTCCTCCAGGTCCGGCCCCGCCATCGCGGTGGCCGCGGGCGGGCGGGTGATGCCGGCGGGAATCCTGCCGCAGCTCGGGGCGACAGCGCGGCAGGGTCAGGCCCAGGGGAGCGGTTCGGCCTCGGCTCCCCTCTTCGCTGGCTCTGGCGTGGCGGTGTCACCCGCTGGGAGCCGAAGCCGCGGGGCTGGTGCCCGCCTGCCGAGGCCCTGGCTCGCGGCGTGGCTGTGGCATGAATGGGCAGGGATGCTGCGGGGAGAGGCTGCGTGGGGGGCAGTGGGGCAAAGGCGAGGCCAGGGAGAAGCGGGAGAATCCCCCGCGGTGGGAGCCGGGATGATGCCCGGGCTGCTGGGTCACAGCAGCTCCGGCCATGAGGGTCCCACGTGGGGCTGGACACGGCCCCACCATGTCCAAGGGCTGTGAAGCCCCTCGGAGGGGTAGTGGGGCTGTTGTCGCAGCAGGGTGCCGTGTCCCACTGTCCCCCAGAGCACAAGGGCCGAGAGCCGCTGGCCCTGCTGTGGGGACCGGGCAGGCAACGGGCAGGTGCCGCTCCAGGCGTTTGTCTTTGCAGATCCCAAACGCTGCCGGTGCTGGTGGAAGAGTTTTGGGAGGGAGATGATGACAGGCTGATGAAACCAATCAAACAATGAAGTAATCATAAATCCCCGGTGCCGGCGGCAAAGGCAGGAGGAGCTGGAGGCTGGAGGAGCCGAGGTCCTAACGAAGCCATCCCACTTGCCAGGAAAAATCCTAGGAGGCCAAAGCACTGAAAGGCACTAAGGTCCTGCGTCGGGGGCCGATGGACGGATACTAATGAGGGCAGCGAAAATCCTGGTGGCAGCTCTGGGAGAGCCGTGTGGAGGGCACGGAGGATGGCACAGAGCAGTGGCTCCCCAGGGAGCAGCTTCCACCCATCCCTCGGGAGGACAGCATGAGCTGTTGTTGGAGAGAGCCTGGGTGCTGCATTATCTGCTCTTCTCAAATTTGCCTGCAAAACCTGAATCGGGGACCAAAAGCTGAAGAAGGTTGTCACAGGCTGATGGCTGGGATGGGAGATGGTTCCTGCTATGGGGAATGCTGCAGATGGGTGTGATGGGCCTGACCCTGCCCTGCACTGACATCCCCACCGGGAGAGCAGCTCCCACTGACCTACCCCTTTCTGGGTGCTCATTGGCTTTGCTGAAGCTGATCCTGATGCTGGGCAGTCTGCTCTGGTCTGGGCAAGGAACTGGTATGAGAAACTCCAGATAACTGGGAATTCAGTGCCATCACATGGAGAAATGTCCTGGACTGGGGGCGCTGGGGAGTCATGGTTGCTGTGGGTGTTTCAGTGGAGCTTTGGTGCTGGTTCAGGCTCGTGGTGTCAGCAGCCCCTGAGTGTTTCCCAGTGCCTTCCCACCGCCGTGGAGCCAGCAGGACATGGAGACATGCCCCATCCATCCATCCATACATCCATCCATCCATCCCTCGCCTCCTTGTGGGCTGGCTGCTCCTCCTGGGTTGTGGGATGCTGGCAGAGAGGCTGTTCCACCTCCCGGACACACTCGGCTTGTTGGGATGGCCCTGGTGCAAAGGGGCTCTGTCCCCACATGTGGTGTGCTGGTTTTGGTGGGACAGAGGATGTCTGGATGTGGTGGGTGCCTGTGGCTCTGAGCCCAGCGAGATGTCTGTCCCCTCCCTGTGCCCGTGGAGCTGTTGTCCTCGTTCGGTGAAGGTGCCTTTGCCAGCCCTCCCTGGGTGCTGCTGCCCTGGGGAAGCGATGTTAATAACACCTTGTGCTGGTCCCAGCGGTGCAGAAGAGATGAGAGGATGTCCCTGGAATGGGGTCAGGCAGGAGCAGAGGCAGTGGAGGCTGGAAGTGGAGTGGGGCACAGGGAGGCTGAGGCACCTCCTGCCCCAGTGAGGCAGCACGGGCAGCACTGGGAGCGGGGACGGCTTCCGCAGAGCCAAGCACCCACTTGGGAATGACTTTGCTGGCTCAGCGGGTGGTTTGGAGAAAATAGGGGAGGTTTTGGAGCCGGCCGGGGTGCGGAGGGAGTGAGCTCCATGCGGACAGGTGCCCTGGCCTTCAGCCTTAGTGTTACCTGCTGATAACTAATGCCAATTACACTGTAATTAATGCTGTAGTGAGTGTTGTAGCAGCAGGAGGGTTTGGGACTGGGGACACGGGGAAATCAAAGCTCTGCAAAGTACCCGTGGTGTGGCCGGGGCACTTGCAGGGCAGAGCAGCTTGTGCCCGCGCCCGCCACCCTGCCGGGTATTTCTCATTTCTTCCTCCTCTAAGGAGAAATCTGGGTCTTGCAGTGGCCCTGGCCCTGCCTCCTATGGGTTTTCTCATCATTTTCCTGGTTCCTCGTCCCAGAGCAGCCCATGGTGCGAGTCCTGGCGCTTCACCACGCTTCCAGCACACTGCCTGGCCACACAGAACCCTGCATCAGCTCAGCCCAAACCCTTTGACACCACTCAATAACTGGGTTCTTTTTCTGCCCTGTCGGTCTCTGATGTGCCCAGAGAGGTTTGTTTTCCCCCTTTTCTCTTCCAAGCAGCTGCTGCTGCCTCCTCCACTGGGTGCCTGGGGCAGCTCTCCTGGGCGGCCTCTGCTCCTCTCAATGAGCTCTTAATGAGTTTGCAATTACTTATCGGCAGAGTCGATGTGCCCAGGGCTAGTGAGCAGCGCAGCAGGATGCGGAGCAGGGGGAAGCATCCCCTTGCAGTGAGCAGCGTGGTGGTGCTGGCCCCGGTACCCAGCGGGGTGCCAGGCTCCACATACGGGATGCTGCTCTTGGGGTCTGCTCCGTGGTGTTGGGGTGGAGCCGAGGAGGTCTGGGGAGAGGAGCAGCAGCTGCCGGCGGGAGACGAGTGGCTGCCTATAAATACCTGCCAGGGAACAAGGAAGAAGTGGGTGGATTATCCTCCTCACTCAATGAGATAAATGCTTCTGAAGCTTAAACACAGAACAATTTTAGTCTGAATAGTAGGAGAAACGGTTCAGGATGCGGAGATGATGGCATGAACTACCTGAGGTGAGCAGTGGGGTCCCGGTGCCGCTTGGCAGCATTTTTCCTTCCCCTTTGCCGTTGCCTGGGGTCTTGTGCTGTGGGGCTTTTGCTGGGACTCAGCTGGGATGCACATCATTCCTTCCGGCTTTAAAAGCTCCTTCTTCAACAACACCCAAAACAATGGAGCTGGGGCCCTGTGCTGGGGGGGCGTTTTGGCTTCCCTCAGGCACAGCACTGGCTCCACTCCTCCAGTGCTTCAGGGCCGTGCCATGGCGATGGGAGAGGAGCTGGTGTGCTGGGAGAGGCCTCACTTCTGCCCTGGTTTGACCTGATGGCAGTTGTGTTGGCATGGCCGGCATGGGCACAGAAGGCAGCCAAGGACACGGGACCTTGACCCAGCCATGTCAGCCCGGCAGCATCTTTTGTTGTGCAGGCACTGTCCCCTTCTGTCCCCATGAGACGGCTGGACATGAGCCCTCGCTCCCTCCCTGCTGCTGCCCCACTTCGCTGCTTCCATCAACCCAACATGTTTTCCAAAGCAGTTCAAATTTTAATGCAAACTTCTGCATTGCATTGCACCCCACTACCTGTAACGAGGCACCACAGCAGGACCCTGGCTCTAACAGAGGCACCATGGCAGGATTCTGCTCTGGCAGCACGGCCTCGCTCCTGCCCCATGGACCCACACTTCAGAATGTTTCTCTACTCCATAAAGCTCCACAAATGCAGCAGCTGCAGCCTGGGTGCAAAAGCCTGGCAGGAGGCAGCAGGCAGGGGACCTCGTTTGGTGGGACACCCATTCCCCATGGGCATTTCTTGGTTGCTGGTTGGAAAGGAGCTGCCTGGAAAACCCAATGGGTCCACTCGATCCTGGTGAGGCCACATCTGGAGTGCTGTGTCCAGTGCTGGGCTCCTCGGTACAAGACAGACAAGGAGCTAATGGAAAAGGTCCAGCGGAGGCCACAGGGATGATCAGGGATCTGGAGCATCTCTCTTACGAGGAGAGATTGTGGGAGCTGGGCCTGGTTAGTCCAGAGGAGAGCAGACTGAGAGGGGATCTCATCAGTGCAGATCAGTATCTCAAAGGCAGGTGCCAGAAGGATGGTGCCAGACTCTTTTCAGTGATGCCCAGCAGCAGGACAAGGAGCAATGGCCATAAACTAGAACACAACAAGTTTCACCTGCACGTGAGGAAGAACTTCTTTCTGTTGAGGGTGGCAGAGCACTGGAACAGGCTGCCCAGGGGGGTGGTGGACTCTCTCTCTCTGGAGACATTCCAAACCCACCCGGGCACGTTTCTGTGTAACCTGCTCTGGGTGGCCCTGCCTTGGCAGGGGGTTGGACTGGATGATCTCCAGAGGTCCCTTCTAATCCTAATGGTTCTGTGATTCTATGAAGTAGCCCTTGGCTTAGAGAGTTGTTTCTAGCAGCTGTCCATCCTCACCTCCTCTCTTGCATCTCACCAGTGCGTTTGCTCTCAAACCCCAACTTTGCCAACTTGAATAGTTGGATTTCAACACTGGTTAATGAGGAGACATGGCTGATGGTAAATTCAAGTGTAGACACAATTCTTGCAGGATGCTGGGAGCTGTTTTTAGTCATGCATCCATCGAGCTGCTGCGCTGATCCACCTCCACCTCCAGCACCCAGACGCTGAAATGGTGCTCCTCATCCAGGAGGCCAATAAAACACTATGGAGATGAGCTGCTTGGGAGATCTTATGAGTCAAGCCGTTACATTTTTGGAACATCATGATGTTGAAGTTCCTTTTCTATTTTTTACCCAACTTCCCAGGAACAAAAAAAAAAAAAAGTATGTAATCAACTAAGAAGCTGAGCTCTGCTCTGGGACGAGAGGTGGCTACAAAACCCAAAAGCAGCTGGATTTCTCTGCCGTGGTACCCACTGGTGCCCGTGTCTCTGCTTGGGACTGTCGTGCTGCACTCTTGTGTGTGCTTGTAGTGTGGGTTTGTGCTCTTGGGGGATGATGGAGGGTGATGCAGCGCCCTGAAGACATCAGAGGAAATCCTGGGGTGGTTTTGCTGCTGCAGTGGTGTGGTGGGTGAGTCCAAGCTCGGCTCATGGGGAGGAAAAACTGCTGCTGGCTTGTCAGGAGGGTGGAACATCAGTGTTGTCATCTGGGCTCTGCACCAGAGCATCCAGCACAGCTGGGAGTCGGTGGTGATGGATGGTTAGATTTATATGGTGGTGATTTGCTGCAGAACCTGTGTCCTGCTTGATGCCTGTGGTGTGGTCCTGGCCACGCTCCAGAGCTCTGCAAAGGCAAGAGAGTGGAGCAGACAGGGCTGGCTCCCGGGGTCCCCACTGGACCCCATGGCCCTGCCTCACATGGCTGCTGGAGCATCCTCTCCAGAGCCACTGGGTTGGTGGCTCCTGAGGACAGGGGGCTGGCACCCAATGGGTGCTGCTCAGCAGTGCCCTGAGCAGCCCAGTGCCAGCTCCGAGCCCCAGGGATGGGATGGGATGGGACAGGACAGGGTGCAGTGGCTTTGCAGCACCCACAGGGAGTGGTGACACCTCTGCCTTGCAGCGCAGCCATGAGTGCGGGTTCGGTTGAGCAGGAGCCGTCGCGCAAGCTGGCCTGCTGCGGGGTGCCCCTCATCACCGAGGACATGCAGTCCCTGGCCATCCGCACCCTCTCGGGCACCGACATCAGCAAGCACTACGACCTCATCCGCGAGCTCGGCAAGGGCACCTACGGCAAGGTAGACCTGGTGTCCCACAAAAGCACAGGTGAGGGGAGCGCAGGGGGCACCGGGGACACGGGCGCACTGGGAGTGGGGTGCCCGGCATGTCCCAACCGTGCCTTGGGCTCATCCCTATCCCCTGTCAACTGCAGGCACCAAGATGGCCCTGAAATTCGTCAACAAGAGCAAGACGAAACTGAAGAACTTCCTGCGGGAGTTCAGCATCACCAACACGCTCTCCTCCAGCCCCTTCATCATCAAGGTCTTCGATGTGGTCTTCGAGACTGAGGACTGCTACGTGTTTGCTCAGGAGTATGCCCCTGGCGGGGACCTCTTCGACATCATCCCGCCACAGGTGGGACCGCCCTCCTGTAGGAGTCTTTTGGGGTGGGAAGGATTCGGTATCCCCAGGGCACTAAGCAAAGCTGCTGCTGTGCTTCAGTGGGAGGGGGCCCCATGCGCGGACACCGGGCAGACCTGTATGGGTTGGCCCCAACCACAAGCACCTACAAGCAAGACTGGGGCCCATCACCCATCTCCTGGGGTGGTCTGGGACCCATCATCCATCCCTAGGGTGGCCTGGGACCCATCACCCATCCCCTGGAGGTCCTGAGACCCATCACCCATCCCTAGGGTGGCCCAGAACCATCAGCCTTGACTGTGTCGGATATGTAGCGACACCGATGTGGCGGTCCCGGGCTGGGTGGGATCACCAGGGGTTCGGTGGTGGGTGGCTGATGCCGTTTCCCCGCTGCTGCAGGTGGGCCTCCCCGAGGAGCTGGTGAAGCGCTGCTTGCAGCAGCTGGGCCTGGCCCTTGACTACATGCACAGCAAGAGCCTGGTGCATCGGGACATCAAGCCGGAGAACGTCCTGCTCTTCGACCGTGACTGCCGCCGCGTCAAACTGGCCGACTTCGGCATGACCCGCAAGGTGGGCTGCCGGGTCAAGCGCATCAGCGGCACCATCCCCTACACGGCGCCCGAGGTGTGCCAGGCCGGGCGGGCAGAGGGCTTCGCTGTGGACACCAGCATCGATGTCTGGGCTTTTGGGGTGCTCATCTTCTGCGTCCTCACTGGCAACTTCCCCTGGGAGGCGGCGGTGGCGTCGGACGCCTTCTTCGAGGAGTTTGTGCGGTGGCAGAAGGGGCGGCTGGCGGGGCTGCCCTCGCAGTGGCGGCGCTTCACGGACAGCGCCCTGCGCATGTTCCAGCGCCTGCTGGCCCTTGACCCTGAGAAGCGCTGCCCCGTCAAGGAGGTCTTCTACTTCATCAAGTGCGACCTGATGGCTGAGGTGCGGTGCCGACCCTCGTACCGCTCCCGCAAGCACGCCAGGGACAAGCTCCCGGCCGGGCCACACTGCCACGAGGCAGCCGGGCCCTGCACCCCTGCCCCACTCAAGAGGACCGTGCTGACCGAGGGCAGCGGCCCCCGCGGCCCCGAGCCAAGCACGGCGTCCCCGGGCACGGCGAGCAGGACAGACGGGCGGCAGGACAAGGGCAAGGGGCAGATGGTCCTGGCCACAGCAATAGAGATCTGTGTGTGATGGCACCGGAGCGGCTCGCGGCACCCGCCTGTCCTGTCCTGTCCCCCCGCCACGGGGACGGGGATGGGGGGTGCTGCTCGTGGTGGTGGCATGAGCCGGGACCAGGCCCCGGGTCTCCCGAAGCAAAAAAAGATACAGAAAACAAGAGGAAAAGGACAAAGCTGGTTGCGCTCTGCAGCGCTGAGGATGCTGATCCCCCATGTCCTGCCCGGCGGCAGTGCGGCCAAGGGTACCGGTCACTGCCCGTGAGGACGTTGGTGCCCCGGCTCCTGCCCCCCACAAGCCTCCCCCAGGGTGGCCCAGGAGGGGTCCCCCAGTGTGGGGAGGAAGCACTGAAGGGGCTGCACGAGTGGGGGTCACTGCCCAGGGTGGGGGGCCCAGGGCAGCTGGTACCCACCGGCTCTCCCCACCCCATGCTTGAGGGCAGGCCGATGACACCGCATATGGAGGAGGCTTTGTCCCCTTCCACCAGCCCCTGCCCCACTGGTGAGGCCTGGGAAGTGATGGGGGGCTGGTGATGGGGAGCTGGGGGTCACCAGCTGCCTCCCTGCCGTGGGAGGTGCTGGCAGCCATTGATGTAGCAGTGTCCCTGTGTGTTGTTGTGTGTCCCAGCCGCCGGCAGCCCCCGGCCTGCCCTGCCCAGCCACTGGCAGCCCCAGGCCCCCACCGAGGGACCGGTCCCCTCGCAGCCAGGAGCTGAGCTCCGCGGTGCCAATGTCCAGCAGGTTGGATGCTCGGCCTGGGCGGCTCTGCCGTGGTGGCGTCCCCTTGTCCCCTCTGCAGACTTTTTGTACCCAGGGACTGGAAGAGGCGGTGGTGGCGCATCTCCAGGCTGGTCTGCACAGCCCGGGGGCTTCGAGCGGGCTCCCGAAGGTCCACAGTTCCCTGTGTTGTCCCCATCGCCCCTCCTTGCTGTCACCCCTTCCCCAAAGCCCCGTTACCCTCCCGTGGGGCTGGCGGGGGGGGCAGCAGCTGCGCAGGGTGGTGGTGGCAGGACCCGCTGGTGGCCCCTTAGGGACAAGGTCATGGGGTGTGTGCGGGGGTCACAACTCCCCTTCTGGTTTGGGGGGCTCAGGGGGCACCCCAAGGCAGCAGCACCCAAGCCCTGGCATGGTTCAGGCTTCCCTCCCATCATGGTGGGCGCCGTGGGGACCCCTCTGTTCCCTCGGGCGCCCCAATTCCCGCACAAAGGGCTATCCAGCTATCCAGCAGCAGCAGCAGTTTACACAGCGGGCGGGCGCCCGGCTGGCCCCACCACCGCCGCTGCCCCTGTCCCCGCGGCCCCCGAGGGCCGGGTTAGAAGTAGCATTGCCCCGATGTAGAGACGCTAGGCGCGGACTTTCCTCCTTTTTGCCTTAGGTCCCTTGATGTCCTCGATCTTTTCGTGCAATAATGTAGACGCGGGGCCGCGGCCGCCCCAGGAGGGCTGGGCTGAGCCTCCCCGCGGGGCCCAGCTCTGGTTCCTGTTCCCATCGAGGTCGCTGTGTCCGTAGGTTGTCGGGTTTTTATTTCCAGTTCCCTCGGCTGTCGGGTTTCCGACCTTCTTCCCGTAGGAGAGGCTGTAGTGTCACAGACGTTACCTCAGTTTGTCACTGTTGAAAAGGATTAAAAAACAAAACACAAACCACAAGTAATAAGCATAAAAAAATTACAAAATACATAGTTATAAAAGAAAAAAAAATTCTCAATGGTGGTGAAGACTTTTTTCTTTCAAGAAACAAAATGTAATGCTGCTCATGCAGCCACGGCCTTGGGGTTCCCTGTCCTCCCCCTTTCACCCTGTCCCCCCATGCCCCACTGCTGGGGCCACCCCAGGCTGGGAAGGAAGGGGAGTGGGAGCAGCACCCATAGGTGGGGGGGGACAGGCAGAGCTCCCCGATGCCAAATGTATTCCAGCCACGTCCGCAGGCTAATTTCAATTTCCTGGTAATTATGCAAATGAATGTGGATTTAATTAAGGGCAGATTTCATTAAAGTCTTCTTGGGGAAATGAGAACAGGGTGGGGAGAGCAAGGAGGAGGAGGAGGCAGTGGCAGGGAAGGAGAGATGAAGGCAGCGCCTGCCCCGGAAGATAAATGGCTACCTGACATGCTGAGGAGATGGGATGGGATCCCCTGGGAGCAGGGCTCCTGCCTGCTCCCTGCTATGGGAGCCCCATTGCAGGGCCTCAGGGTCCCCAGCTCAGAAGCCTTGTGGGACATGGTTGGAGGGTAGCACTGGGATGGACCTGGGAAGATGCAGCAGCGGCTGCTCCAGTGCCTCCAGCCCCGCTCTGGGGACAAGGACAGCAGCATCCAGCCCTGTTCATCCACTGGCTTCAGCAGCTCAGGCTTTCACCTCCTTTCCCTTCCCATCAGGGCAGGGAAAGCGTTTCTGTGACACGTGGTTTATTTTTTTCCCCTTCCCCAGCTAAAAATACCGATTTGGCCACGCTGAAAGGTCTAGGAAATCAATGTCATTGTCACCAGGCGCTGGCTGCAAGGACCCTCCCCTCCCCGAGCGCAGACAAAAAAGGAAACGCTGCCATTTGACGTCTCCGGAGCAAAGCGCTGGGGCTGCTTGAGCTGAACTCATTCAAAGGGAAATGGCTAATTTTATCCCAGCGAGGTCGGGGATGCTGAAAGCCCATCAGCGCCAGGACCGCAGGCACTGCCTGGCTCAGATGAAACCTTCAGACCCAAAAACATCGTTAAAACAGCGGCTGAGCAAAGCCACCAGGTCCCCTCCAAGCTTGGTCCAGGTTTGGCCAGGAACGTGGCCGCTGCCCTTGGACATTCCCAAAGTGATGGGCGAGCGGCAGAGACACTGCTCTGGAAGAAAATAACCCATAGATTTGTACAGATCCTTGAGCTGGGAGCAGGGGTGGAAGGAAGATGCACAGGGTGGGAGAATGGGATGTGTGCTGGGTGCAGGATGGGTGCTGCAGGTCCAGCTCCACTGGTATCCTGTAAAACCAGATCCTTTCCAAGCTGGGAAGGCCGGGAGGCCCTGGCTGCGATGCTCAGCAGAGCCTGCCGGCCTCTGGTTTCATCCAGCCCTCGATTCCTGGAGCCGAATTCTGCCTGTTTTGCTCAGAGATGCCAAGTGCGCCAGTGCAGCCCAGCTGAAACACTGGAGCTTGGGAGTAAAAATAACTGCGAATGATCCGCTCCTTTGGAGCACAAGTGATCAACGCCACAAAAACACCCCAACCAATCCCAACCGCCCTTCGAAAGGTACTGATTTTGCCCCCAAGATGCTGCTTCAGCTCCCTGATGATTGAGGAGGGGCTGCAGGATGGGCCCGGTGCTCCCACACACACCAAGCCGGGAGCACAGGGTCTGGGCGGTCGGGGGGGATGGGAGCTTGGCATGGTGGGAGCGTTCATTAACTGTGCTCCTGAGGGCTGATCCGCTTCTAGGAGTTCCCAAAAATAGCTCCAGCACCGAGCAGAGACGGGCAGTGGAAGGAAACGTGACTCATGTGCTACCCAGTGCCCAGCAACACCGGGCGAGCTCGAGGCCACTGCACAGAGGGAGCCACGAGAGCCGCGGACCCGGCCACTGCCCAGGGACACTACTGGGAGGACACACGAGCCATCCCAATGCCCTTTCTGGTGGAGGGGCTGTATCTGGGGCTCATGCTCTGGCTGTCCCTCGCGCAGGACCCCTCTGCTGCTGCGCTTCCAGCTGCCAGGGGGATGATGGACAGATGTCAATCAGAGCCTGGTGGCTGCTGAGGCCACCCCTGCGGGGACGAGCTGCTGAAGCCAGGCAGCAAAAGTCATCCTGAGATGGGGAAAAATTCCAGCCCCACGGGATGGTTCAGCGGGTGGCAGAAGGGAGAGGTGACCTTCTGTGACAGATCCAGCACCTCAGCACAAAAGGGAGAGCAGAGCTGGCTGCACCCCTCCCCGTATAGCCATCCCTATCCCATCTCCCAGGCAGGTCCCTGCCTCATGGAAACAAGCCCACTGAGCATCCCAGAGGGAATGGCTCTGGGTCAAGCTCTGCAGTGCTGACTGCCTCTACTCCAGCCTCAGCCAGCTGGGAGGATTCCAGGCAGAGGGAAGCAGGAGGCTCTGAACTGGGTGCATGCTCCCTGCAACGGGTTTGGACATGTTTTTTTTCACCCAAGAGTCCTTCTCCCTGTGGAAATCCCAATGTTTTCCACAAGGGTCTTTCAGCTGAACACTGGGTTGGTCGACTGTGGAACCACAGTTTAGGGGTGCAGTGAGGGGCCGGGGAGGTGATGGGGAGAGCACCCAGCCCTGCACCCCCCACCACCCAAGCACTAGGTCACAAGCTCTGGCTCCACAGGCCTCCTCCCACGTTGCCATGACAACTGCAGCATCCCAGCCTGGCAAGGACGGGAGATGTGGGAGATCTCATCCACCCATCCTCACCACCACGGCTCAGCATGCAGCACAGGCAGCACCCTGCCCTCAGCCCCAGCTGGCAGTGCCACCAGCAGCACCCTGAGCTCACAGCTGAGCCTAAGGCACTATTCGTGTTGGTCTAAATCCACGCTTGTCTGGATTCAGATGTTCCTTCATATCCCTCCAAAAGCCACAGGGCTGGGAGTGCCGGGGGTGGGAAAGATTTTGGGTTTTGAGATGAGGATCTGTGCATTCAAAGCCCCTCTGCAGAAAGGCAGCTTGTGCCATAACCCAGCTGATGCTCAACCCTCACCACTGTGGGCACATCCCCCCCAGCCACAAACAGCAGCTCCAGCCTTGCAGGGTCCCTGCTGGCAAAGCATCAAGCCACAAGGTCCCCAGGCTGCCCCCAAGCCCCCCCTGTCCTCCCTGGGGGGTGATGGGGTCAGTCACCCCCCAGTAACCCCAGCTTTCAGGGTGGTGGAGCCCTGGGGCGTCTCTGGGTCTGGCGTCACCCCACACTCACTAGAGCTCTCACTCGCAGCAGCCTCACAAGATCTCAGCTCTCAGCCTGATGAGATTCTGAGTTAAACCCTCACTGACATTGGTGGCACGGGGCTAGGGAGAAGTTAAGCTCCTCACCTCAGAGGCTGCTACACCTCCAGAAAACCCTCATTTGAGAAGCATTAATACAAGATTAATAGAGGTTTTAATAAGCAGTGAATCAACCACTAATGGAGCCCAGCTTGTAAGCCAGCTCTAACACCTCAGGGGCTTAAAGGCATCCAGCACGTCTGGAACATGCTTAAAATGGACGTTAATCACCTTGTAGCCCTGAAGACACCACACCGGAAAGAAACTTCACAACAAAAGGTTGCAGATGAGCCAGGAGGAACTGCCTCATCCCTTCATCCGCTTCACAGGGTTTGGTTCTACAAGCATTGATCCTCTCGCACTGGTGTGAAGACAACAGGAGTTTGGGTCAACCTTGTGCCCCTGGGGCTGGAGCTGGGTCAGGACCCCACAGTGAAGCAAGGCCAGTTCACAAGGGACATCCTCATCCCACCTGAAGCACAGCCACCCCAGGAAAGGCACCTGCCCTGGTCACAGAGCCGGGGCTGTACACTGCCTGGAGTGGGGCAAACACCGGAGCTGGCCTCAGGCGCCCTCTCTCAGGGCCACACCACCCTCCTCAACTGCTCCTCGTGCCATCAGCACCATCCTTCTGAAGCTTCACCGCTCCATCCCTCTGCTTTGCACGTCCCCATCTCCTCTGTTCCCAGCACTGGATGATCCCAGAGAGTGATTTAGACCCCCTCCCTCAGCCTCCTCTTCACCGGTGATGAAGGTCCAGCTCCCTCCACCTCTGCTGGACTCACTCCAGCTTGTGACACACCTGCAGTCACTTGAGGGACTGACCCTCCCCCAGCCTAGTTTGAGGAGCACTCCCAATGGCCAAGGTTTAGTCTCAAAGTCCTGCTTCCTTTGGCCAGGGCACTAGGGTGGCCTGTCCTGCAGAGCTCCTCAGCCACATCTGCCCTCATTGCTCATGGAGGCTGCCCAGGGTAACTTGTACATGGCAGGTCTGACTGGCTGACCCCCAGGATGCCCAGGACACTTGCGTGGCTTCAAGCCCAAGTGGATTTCAATATTTAAAGGCTGCCAGGTTCTGGAGGCTGCGCATCAGAATACAGGCTATGGTTGTTTGAGAAGCTCAGCAGCAGATATCCAGAAGACAGTGGTAGTTTAGTGGTCTGGAGCTTCTTGGTGGGCTTTCATTTGCTTCATGGCACCACTGTTCAGCATGTTCAGGTCCATGTGTTTGGGTATCTCCTTTGGGGCAGAGGAGCAGCTCTGCAGGGCACAGGGGCACGTGTGCTGTCATCAGCTCTAGCTGGCTCAAGCAGACCAGGACTCTGTCCCCTTTCAGGGTCAGGAACTGAACATCTTAGCTGGCTTCCAGGCTTCCTGAGGGAGGCTGGATCTTGCAGACGGACAGGCATGGATGGGTTCAGAGACTGGAACTGGCACAACAGTCGCATTAGTCCTACAGTGAAGTCCCTGCAACATGAAGTAGCCAGCTCCAAGCCATTACCCAGCCTTTGGCTGAAGACACCCTACAGCCAGTCTTGGGAGCCACTTGTTCATGGCAAAGCCCCCTCTGCTCTACCACGGAGTGAGCCTGGTCCACTGCAGACCAGATATGCCAGTCTGAACAGCTCCATGGCTTTCAGTGGGCATTCACTGGCCAGTCTACTTTGAGAGGGTATCAGCATCTCAGTGCACAGCACAAACAGCTCAGGATTTTCTGCCAGAGCTCTGTGAAGGATGAGTCCCATGCCCAAAGCCCATGCTCAGAGCATGGAAACGCAGCTGTCTCACAGCAAGAGCTTCACAACCATGCGAGTGCCTGCAGCTGTGTAGCACAAGCTGGCTGCATTGTCCAGGACCCAGGCAGCAGCTGAAGGCCAACATTCAGCTGGGGCAGTAAGGCAAGGACACCCATTGTACCCTGCCCTGCTCCTCTTTCTGTCTCAAAGTCAGTTGAGGAAGTCTCCCAGATTTCTCCAGTCCCAGACAGGTCACCCGAGACACTGCAGCATCAGCAGCTCCTCTATTAGATCAGCACCAACAGCAGACAGAGTAGCTTCAGTCCAGAGTCAGCAAACACAGACATCACCCACAGCAGAGGAAGGCCTGGGGCAAAGTGGTCACAAGCAGGTCCATTGGAGCCACCTGAAGATCCTGATCAGCTGTAGCAACTTGGTGGAGACAGTCTTTATCTTCCAAATTGTCTTTGAGAACTCAAAAATTTCTCAAGAAGTTCCTGATGGCTGAAGCATGGCAAACATCACACAGGTCTTTGAGTAGGAGATTCTAGGGGTTAGCGTAAGACCTCTGATGGATCTAGGTAGCCCCCAGACCCATCCACTTACCTGGCAGAGCAGCCAAGCAGAGCCCTGGGGGCCCAGAGCCCAACAGAGCCCCACCAGTGGGAACCCTAGCCCCTCGCTGACATTTATATATCCGTCCTGACAGCAGCACCTGCATGTGTTTGGCCAGGGCAGGAACAGGGCAGCACGGGATTGGCCAGAGACAGCAGGGGATTGCTCAGGAGTCCCTGCATCCCACACTAACCCCAGCCTGTGATGGGACTTACAGCCAAGGGGAGGAAGAGCCTGGCTGGTCTCCTGCAGGACCTAGGCATGTGATGGCTTGGTGTGCTGGGAGTGGGGATGGATGGATGGAGACTAACTGGCCCTACAGCACCTCTGCCGAGCTCCCTAGGAGCACTTGCAGTACCAGCAGCCCCCAGCCTGACCATGTGAAACTGTCCACACAGAGCTTCTGCCCTGCCTGAACAGAGTATCTTTGGTCTGGGGACTGGCATTGTTGTTGGGTCATGGCCCGCTGGGGCCAGGTGAGCCCACACGAGGCTCTACTGGTGCTGGTCTCCTGCATGACCCAGTTGCAGCAGTTCCATGAGCTCCTCATGCTCCGGGCTGGTGTTTCTGCCTGAGCCATCCACTGTTCCAACCAGTTTAATTACCCACATCTGAGTCATCCCCAGCCTTCCTTCATCACAGCTCCCAGCCTTGCAGACAAACCACCCTTTGTGCTTCTTCAGCCCCTGTCCATGGGGAATTGCCAAGTACCAATTAATCAGCAGCTCCTGCTGTGACAGGCCTGGGAGATGGCGCCCCAGGAAGATGGAGAGGAAGGAATGGAGAAAGGTCACTGCCCGCCTGATGGGACAGAGCTGGGACTAGAGCCTGGATCCTGATCCCACCCCAGGAAGATGATGGGTTAGGCACATGCAGAGTAGAGGGGGAGAATCCCCTCCCTCGACCTGCTGCTCACGCTCTGGGGATGCAGCCCAGCACACGGGGGGTTCTGGGCTCAAGCGCTCACTGAAGCCGGGTCATGGGGATCTGCTCATTGACCAACACCACCAAGTCCTACTCCTCCTCAAAGGCTGCTCTCAATCCAGTCTCTGCCCAGCCTGTGTTTGTGCTGCGGATTGCCATGACCCAGGTGCAGGTCCTTGCACTTGGCCTTGTTGAACTCCATGAGGTTCGCACAGTCCCACCTCTCCAGCCTGCCCAGGCCCCTCTGGATCCCATCCCTTCCCTCCAGAGCATCGACCACATCATGCAGGTTGGCGGTGTTGTCAGTCTAGCTGAGGGTGCTCAATCCCACTGTCCATGTTGCCCACAAAAATGTTAAATAGTGCTGGGCCCAATACCAACCCCTGAGGGACACACTTGGCACACTTGGACATCATTTGGACACTTGGCACACCACTGGTCTCCACTTGGACTCTGAGCCATTGACTGCAACTCTTTATCCAGCTAATTCCTTATCCACTGAATGGCCCACGCATCAAATCCTTGCCTCTCCAGTTTAGAGACAAGGATGCCATGCGGGACAGTGTCAAACACTTTGCATGAGTCCAGGTAGATGACATCAGTTTCTCTTCCCTTATCCACCAATGCCGTGATCCCATCATAGAAGGCCACCAAATTTGTCAGGCATGATTTGCCCTATCCTCATCCTGAACAATTGCTTCACCAATGCCTGAAGCATTTCAGCTCTCTGGCATGGCCAGGTCTCTTGTATGGTGGTCCAGCAAGCCCTCTAGATGCTGAGACACTCCAAAATCCAACAGCGTCAGCTCTCAGCCAAGAGAGAGGTGCTTATGGCTATGTCAGCTAGAGCAAGGCAATTTGTGAGCATGGGAAGTATGTGTACCAAGATCATCCAACCTGGTGAGGATGGCTGATCCGGGGACAGCTCCAGCAGGTCCATCAGCTCTTCCTGCTTCCCGAAGCAGCCATGCCACCTGCAGAGACGAAAATCAGTGCCGAGTTTATATGCAGTTCACTGGGAGGGCAGTAAATCCTGTTTGCTGTGCAGTGATTTTCAGGCTAGCAGGTCTGAGTGGTGATGTGAGACATCCCCGGTGCTCAGCAGGGTTCATGTGCATAGGGCTGGAGCAGAAATATTTTTTAGGGTGAATGAAACAATTTTTGGGGGTGAATAGATGATGTTTTCAAACTTACACAGAGAAGATTGAGATGAGCTCTTAGGCAGAAGCTCTTCCCTGTGAGGATGCTGAGGCGCTGGCACAGGTTGCCCAGAGAAGCTGTGCTTGCCCCATCCCTGGCAGTGTTCAAGGCCAGGTTGGACACAGGGGCTTGGAGCAACCTGCTCTAGTGGAAGGTGTCCCTGCCCATGGTAGGGGGTTGGAACTGGAGGAGCTTTAGGGTCCCTTCCAACCTAAACCAGTCTGGGATTCTACGAATGGAAATGAATTTTTTCTCAGGCGAGGAAAAAACAGAGAAAAAGAACTATTCTGGCCCAAATCAAAGGCACATGTTGGTGTTAGGGGGTTGTTTCAATTCCAGGTGTTTTCCAATCTGCTTAACACAGCAGAAGGGTGATGGTGAATATCAAAGTTCAGCTCCTCCACCTGCAACTTGTGCAGCCACGTGCCTGCGCCTGGCTCAGTGCTGATAAGGGAACCCAGGTTGACGATTGGGAGATCAGCCCCGGGTGCTCTCATCCTCATGGCAGGACCCGAAGGAGTTAACACAAAATGCCACTGACTGTATTTTCTCTCTTCCATCGAGGCAGCTCTGACACGGCAGCAGAACAATGCTCAATTCTGATTAGCTCTGGTTTTCCAGGAGGGGAGGCACAAGAGGGTGGGGAATTAATACTATTCTGCATAATTTTTAATCTAAATTCCATTTCTTTTCTTTTCTTTCTCTAGGAAGCAAACAATCTAGGGGGTTTTGTACTCAATTTCTTGCTTTCATAATCTAAATGAATTGTTTGCAAGTAGGAGCCAGCTGCAAAGCTGGCAATCTCTGATCAAATCTGCCTTTCTCCTGGTTCCAGCAATCACTAATTTGCTCCTCAGCCCTGATTAGCTCATCTGGCTGCCTTGTGGTGGGGAAGAGCAGGGTGTGAGCTGCAGCTCTCTGTCTGAGCTGGAGCTGTTGGTGGGGTGACGGGATTGGTTTCTGCTGGGTCCATGGTGTTCCTGGTTGTCAGCTCTCTGGAGAGGAGTGGGGTGCTCTGGGAGGAAAGGCTGGCGAGGTTATTTATGGAATCCTGGCATTTTGGAAATACCAGAGGATGCTGCTTTCCCCTGCTCTGTGCAGGGTGTGCTCGTTTGTTACGCTGAGGCTAATTAGCTGGGCTTGAAAATTGGAATCAAAGACACTGCAGCAGCCTCACGCTCCAAATATCTGGGTGCTGCCCCATTCTTATGATGTTGCTGGTGTGTCCAGTGTGGCAGAGCTGTTACCTCTACTTCCTAGGTGGGAAACTGAGGCACGGGTCTCTTCATGTTGGTGGATGGATGCTCACAAAGAACAAGCCTCAGCAGCAGGGCTGTCTGGAAGGGGGTTGGTATGGGTGTGTTGTGTGCCAGGGCCTGGTTTATTCCATGGTGAATTATGAGCCATGGTCTCAATTCCTGCCGTAAAGCTGAGGGAGCTCTGGCCTGCTGACAGCCTGGATGGGATCAGGGGTGTCTGAACGGGATGTCACCTCCCCAGTGCCTGCTGCCAGTCACCAGAGCATCACCTCCTGATGTCCAGCTCTCCATCATCCCATTTGTCACTGGCCTGAGGGCCCAAGTGAGCTGGACATGGCACTAGTGGCCCGTGTGCACATGGGCTGGCTGGTTGCAGCGGTGCTGCTGGCCCCACGTGCCCCTTTCTTGCACATAGCTTTGCAGGCTTTGTCTCTCAGCTGCTATCTGACTATGCTTTATTCCAACAAGCTCCTTTTCCAGATCAAATTCCCCAAGTGCTGGGGGTAGATCCTTTTAATTCTCATTTGTCTCAAAGCTGTACAAGGCTCACAAGCATGACAGAAATGTGCCTGGAGTGCAGGAAATGGCCTACTTAGTTGCAGGAGCAGAGCAGGCTTGCCCGTCATGCTGACTCCCAGGGCGGTGTCCTCCCAAGGGATCAGGGCAGCTGCCTGCTTCCCTCACGGGCACATGCTTCTGGAGCTGCTCCTCAGGAGATGTTCAGTCCCATCATAAACCCTAAACAGCCTGTGCAGGCAGAATGGTGCTGGGGAGCAGAGGTTTGGAGGTGCTTCCAAGTTCTGACACGGAACCACTGTGTGAGGACGCAGCAGGTCCCCTAGCCGTGTCCCCTCTTCACCCAGCTCTTTTGCTGTTTCAAGGTAGCTTAGAGGAGGAGACAGACTGTGTTAGGACTAATACTAGCTGAGAAAGCAGAGCTTGCAGGGCCAGATCTCTAACAGCTTTTGGACTTACTAGACATCTACAGCCTCCTCTGAAAGGGGACAGACATCTCAGAGGTGTTGCATTCTCACAGATTGTGTGAGCTAGTGGCTGGAGAGAAGGACAAGGACTCGTACCAGGCTCTTACAGAGGGAAAGGCTGTGCACAGAAGGGATTCACCCCATCTGCAGCACCCAGAGGTGGGCTGGCCAGCCAGCTGCATGCTGCTCTGCCTTAACACCGCCTGGAGAACGCACAGGGACTGCTCTTGCTATGTCTGTGATGTCTGGAACTAGATGCATGTGCACATCCAACTCTGCCTTAGCAGGGCAGGTAGGAACATAAAGCCTCCTGGGCTGAGAATAATCTTCCCCAAAGGAGCTGGATTTGACCAGTGGGTCCCAGGAAGACTGAGGACCTTAAGCTCGCAGAGAGGACTTGGCTGAGGAGGAATCATGCAAGGATCAGTGGGGGCTGTGAAAGGAGGAACAAGAGGCAGGGTTGTGTGCTGACAGGAGGGCAGTGAGCTAGAGCTGGGCAAGGACAGCTGTAACAAGGCTGCTGAAGCAGAGGCAAGTGAACATTCAGCTGTCCAGCTTTTAATCTTACTCAATGGTACTGAACTCTTCAGGGATCCAGCCTTGCCTCAGACTATTTCCATTTTATTTACTGGATTTTTGTATTTGGTTCAAAGAACACAGCAGCCACACAAAATGGTGTCTCTCAATAATGTCTCTGAGGCCTGGGGAAGATGGAGTCCCCAGGCATCTGAGAGAAAGACAGCAGTGAACACCTGCCCCTGGATTTGCTTTACTTCTTGAGTTTTTCCCAGCCAGAGGAATGCTCCGATCCCTGCTCCACAAATACAACCAGATTGCCTCTGAATGCATTCCACTAGAAACCACGGCTACGGTTCAGAAAGATTTGTTCATGAGCACTGATCCTGTCTCCCACCACTCTCATTTATCTTACTGATGCTAATACCATACTTCAGACATTATGTTTTAATGACAAACACCAGTGCTCTTAGAGGCTGGGAGTCCCCTGAGTGTCCATCTGCACAGATACCAGCAGCGGCATCCACCCATGCCTGGAAGCCTGGACCATCTTGGCTAGCAATCCTGGGATTCAATCTGGTGGATGCTCTCAGATGTCAGGGTGTCAAAAAAGCAACAGAGCAGGTCTTCAGCCTGGGAAGAAAAGAAGGAAGGGGTTGGGGGAGAGCTGTGAGTTCTGTGAGATTCTTCTTTCAGAGTTAGGTTTCTGTGCAAGCAGCAAGCAGGCAGCACAGTGAAGATGTTTACCAGGTTGAATTAATCCCAGCCCAGAGGCAGCTCTGAGTGTCCTGCAGCAGGAAAATGTCTGCTAGCTGTGACCACTGTTTGGCTGTTCTCAAGAGTCACATATTCAAGGAACTGAAGAAAACCAACAACATGCAAAGTGCCAAGCAGGACATCTAACTCCCTCCCCAGCTGCTCTGCCTCTCCTTTCCAAACCTCGCTCCTGTGTGGCTCTTTGGCATGGCTGCTCCATGGATAGGGAGACCAGCTCAGTGCCAAGGACTTCAGGCAGGACCAGTCTGTCATTCAACTGGGCTAATGAACACCGTGTTGCCTTTAAGCATTATACATGCTGTGCTGAAGTCCACCCCACACAGCCCTTGGGCCCTCCTCCTGCCAGCGCTCTGCCCCTCCTCATAGGTTTTTAGGTCTCTTTTACAGGACTCCAGCCCTTCTGCCTGCTGCTGAGGGGCTAAGGATCCTGCCAGTGGTGGCTGGGATGTGTTTTCCCTGTGTTGCTCTGGTGCAGTCCCAGGTTTCAGCTGCCTCTGCAGGGAGAGAGATGCTGGAGCAGCCATTGTGGCTGCTGGCAAAAGCTCCAGGGCTCCAGGCAGAGCAGAGGGATTAGCACTGCCTGCCAGTGAAGGCTTGATTGTACATTCCTGGGCTCATATTGAGGAATGGCTGTGCAGAGCCCGTGCTACCTCCCTGCTGTGACGTGCTAACAGCGGCAGGTCAGTGACCAGAGGCCACCCCAGCCTCACAATCTCATCCTAGCCATAGTGTGTGTGAGGAGAAACTGTTCAGCCATAGGACATCCCAGTCTGAAGGCTGAGCACAGCACTCCCTGACAGCTGTTATCGCTTGGGAGGTTCCAGTTTGGGTATGGACCATGTGCAAGGACATCTGGGACCGCCTTATAGAGGTCCACTGGAAGATCAAGAGCCCCTAATGATGTCCCCAACAAAACATGGCTTTATCATTTCCAGATATGAACTGGCCTGCATGTGTCCAAGAGAAGCCTGCATGGGGAGCAGGCATCTGCAGGGTCACTGCATGAGCATAAGGAACCTCTAAAGCATGGATTCACCTGCTCCTAAGGTACATGTTTCAAATAGGGGAGGTGAAAAGTGCTATAGAAATGCTGCTTCTCTCAGGGACTGCAGGAGGCAGACAACTAGGCCAAACACATGTCAGCACTAAAACAGTCCACATTTGTAAAGAGGGTTTCTCATCCTATTGGCTAGTCCCATATCACACAGGGAGCAAGCACAAAATTCCTTTTCACTTCCATGGCTCAACTTCACTAGTAAACACCACAGCTCTGCTCAAACCATGCGGATTTGAAATCCATGTTCATTTAACCCTCCTGAACTTTACCTGATATCATGGTGTTGCTCATTAGCTTTGACCTGGAAAGCCTGGCTGGCATTTCATAAACTCATTAGCAAGAGATCAGAGGATCAAACACCGTTTCTAGGGACATCCTTTGAGGTACAGTCATCCCCTGGTGAGCTTGCTCCTCAGATCTCGCTCTGCGATCATAGAATCATAGAGTAGTTTGGGTTGGAAGGGACCTTCCAAGGTCATCTAGTCCAACCCCCATGCAATGAGAAGGGAGATCTTCAACTAGATCAGGTTGCTAGGACCACATCCAGCTTGGCCTTGAATGTTGCCAGGAATGGGGCATCCATCACCTGTCTGGGCAATGTGTGCCAGGATTTTACCACCCTCACTGTAAAGACTATTTTCCTCACATCCAGCCTGAATCTCCCCTCTTTTAGCTTAAAACCATCACCCTTCGTCCTTGTCACAACAGGCCCTGCTGAAAAGTCTTTCCCCATCTTTCTTATAGGTCCCTTTTAAGTGAAAGGCTGCTCTAAGGTCTCCCCGGAGTCTTCTCCAGGCTGAACAACCCCAGCTCTCTCAGCCTTTCCTCATAGCAGAGGTGTTCCATTTCTAAACCTACCCTGAACTTTGGAGCAAAAGGCCTATTTGAAAATAAACATTATTTGCTGCTGTGCATCTTATAACCCACAATGCGGAGCGTGGCATCCACTGCTGTCCCAGGACTAGACTCATGGCCTAAACTCTGAGCTGCTGTGAGTAGTCACTGCTTCCACCAGCACCAGAGGGATTCTATTCAATGCCCCAGGCTCCCCGCAGGAGGGAGAAGGGCTGAGCATATTTGTTTTCCTCTTATCAATCACAGAAAGCACGCTAAGCCTTTTGCTGATAGGCTGATTCCCCATAGCTGTGAAGCAGAAGGGATTTTATGTCAGCCAGAGATAAGTCATGTCCTTTTCAAAGCAAATCAGAAAACAGCCTGGACTTGCTGCCCTGTCACATCACTTGGCAACAGCCTGGCACTCTGGAAGTAGTGAGCGCCATGCGATGACAGCCTTGCAGCTATCACAGACCTTCCCTGGCAGTGCCTACAATCCCAGCTACACCCGAGGAGAACACTACTGAGCCTCAGGGAAAGCTGCTGCAAACAGCAGCTGTATGACTTTGGGGAAGTTTGGGGCACTTTTGCCTGTATTAAAAGCAGGAACACAGACTTCAAAGAGGGTTCAGTGTCTTTTAAGGCTCAGTCCTTGGAGCACTGGTACTGAAGCAGCAGCTCTGATGTGTTACATGAGGTTACAAACACATCTCACTCTCCTGCTGTGCTTTTGGGGAAGCAAAAGGGATCCAGGGGAGAGGCTTGTCCCTTTGCTACTGTTCTCATTTTCCTCAGTTCTTTTACACCTCCTAGTCCTAATTCTTCAGGCACTGCCTCCTCTATCCAAATCTCTCATTTGTTTTGTACTAAACTTTGATGATTACAGCCAGAGTTTTAAAGGTATTTATGCAGTTTATTCCCATTAGCTGCCCACATGCCGCTTAGCATTTCCCTTCTTGGGATGAACTACTGAGAAAATATTCAGCTAGCCTATCCCTGGAATAGCTAGTGGCCTAATTTCTCCTCTTCCATTTGGATATGGGCTTCTGAGACAGAACTTCCCAATCATAGGACATGTGCCAGCTTGGCAGAAGGGCTGAATGAACATTTCCTGTCACTAATTATTGACATGTATCACAGATATCTTAAGAAGTGTTGATTCTTCATAAAAAGTAACTGACTTCTATAGAAAATATTGAATCTTTATCAAAATCTCCAAATATTTTGATTCAAAAGAGTGCCACCATTGTAATGTGAAGACAGTTTGTTGTGGTTTAAGCCAAGACTAGGGGCTTTCATGAGGCACTACCTCTGTCTTCTACAAGTTAAAATTTTCTTCTAAAATTCAACCAATTTTGACAACTTTCATTCATCAGAAGGACGCAAAGGACACAAATATGCACCATAGACTTCTCTACTTGCCTGATTCTCATTTTGAGGATAAAGGAGATGCTGCACAGTGCCCAGGACTGACTGCTTCTGCCAACTGACCCTGGGGGTAAAGGAAAATGGAAGCCAGTGTTACTTTGACATCCAAACTGTCAGAAACTGCAGATGACCCAGCTCTGAGGAGGACCATGCTCTGTGCCAGCAGTTCTGGCCGTGTGCATGTGTTACTGAACTTCTTTACACAGCTAAATCCTGGGGTTTACAAAGCTTTGTATAAATGGATTTGGATTCTTAAAATACAAGCCTTCAAACCAACAGTAATGACCTGTTGTGTAATGGGGTCTCTGGGGCAGTGGGAAATACATGTAAATGTAGATAGTCAGCTCTGTGCAAGGGTGGTCTTCCCAGCAAAGATAATGTGTGTGTTTTTCCCAAACCCCAGGACTATCTAAGCTGCCTTCAGCAGCAGGGTTTGCTTCACCAGTCCTTCTTTTGCTCTGGTCCACACACAAGCTGACCTGTAGCGATAAGACAAGGGGGCATGGGTTTAAACTAAACAGGGGAAGTTCAAGTTAGATATAAGGAAGAAGTTCTTTACTGTGAGGGTGGTGAGGCACTGGCACAGGTTGCCCAGAGAAGCGTTAAATGCTCCATCCTTGGCAGTGTTCAAGGCCAGGTTGGACAGAGACTTGGGCGACATGGTCTAGGGTGAGGTGTCCCTGGCCATGGCAGGGGATTGCAACTAGATGATCTTAAGGTCCTTTCCAACCCAAACTAGTCTGTGATTCTATAATTCTATAAGACATATTCAAGAGAAATTAAGAGGCAAGACACAAATTTCAAAATTGCCCTTTAAACTGACTCTGTGCACACTCAGAGTCTTAGGCTTGAAAATTCTCCAGAGGCTTTGGAAACCACTCCCTGCTCCCTGCCCCCATATCCAGGTGTTGTGCTTGGCAAGTTTTCTCCTCAGCAGTTTTCAACAGCTCCAATGTTTTACATCTCATGTGTTCATTTTTTTTTTTATTTCTACACCTCCTTCCCATCCAAAGCTCCCAGAGATGAGCTTCCTATAGGGATAACATCACTCCCTGCTAGCAGCAATTAGCACTTGGTAAGAATGCTTCATCAGAGAGAATAACATCCAGCTAAGTTCCTCAACACTTGACTTCTGTTCTGATTGCACCACATTGTCTACAGCCAGGAAGGCGTAAGGCTGAGTCTACACTCTGGTTTTCTTCTGATGCAGCTAGGTTTTGGGTGTGCTGGAGACAAACACTGCTCATCGATTTCAATACAATGTTAACTAGGTGAGTTCATAAAGACCGTGCACAACATAGTTGGGTCCTAACAATCTCATGAGCATCTGAAAGTACTTTTTAAAAGGTCAAGTAACCATAGAGCACTAATCACTATTAAATCAGTACCACCTATTAAGGCAGCTAAATCTTGTTTGTCATGCATAAAAAGCAGAGCCTGCCTTTCTTCCAGGAGCTGCTTTGAATCTACTTGTAAATTCTTCCTTCTGCCACCCTGCAGCTAGGAAATCTGGCTGTAAAAACAAGTTATGACAGGGAAAAATCAAATGCTTTATACTGGAGATACAGGCAGTTGGATGCTGACAGAACAAATAAGGTAAGTCTCACATAATTTTCCTTGTCTGTGGATAGGATTGTGTCACTTCCTTCTCCGGATTCTGCCCCAGTCTCTTCGGCTGTGCTTCAGCTTCTCCTCATCTCTTCCAAACACTTACTTCACTCTGCCCTCTGAGTTACCCTTGGCACCTGCCCAGATTCTCCCAGATTCCTGCTTCAGCTCCAATCTTGGCAGCCAGTCAAACTCACGGGCTGCTTTTGTGCCCCCACCTGCATCAATGTTGTCCCTTTCTCTTTTCTTCCTGCCCTTTGGTGCAGAAATAATGCCTTCATAGTTGTCCAGAGAACAGGCAGAGTGGGTGCTGCTGCTGCTGCACAATAATCACTACACAGTTATAAGGGTCTCTGTCTGTCTTCAATGCAACTGCTCTGCACAGCACATCCTCCAGTGACTGAATGCCTCTCCTGGAGGTGCCACTGCTAGAGCTGGCTTAGGAAAGCTTTAATAGGCTCTGAACTATGAGCAGTTACACTAGCAAAGTCCACATTGTTCCTCTCAACACCTGATTCCTCCTCTTCATCACAGCCCATCTCTGACATCATATCCCAGGCTTCCATACAGATGGCAACGTTTCTCTCTGTGGCACAAAGCCTAAATAATGTGGCTCAGCTGTGAATCAACTCCCAGGGCTGTAAAATAATATCTTACATTGAGGTGCTTCAGCAATGCAGCTGAAATGCAGGCCAGAACCTGTGCAGGTACTGGAATCCTGGGCTGTGGCAGGAAGAAGGAAACAAATACAGTGATTTAGGCAGTACAAGAAAGGTCCCATGGCTCCAGCTGGTGGAGCTGTAAGTGTAATTAACCTCAGATGTTATTCTGAAACGAAGATGTCTTAGCATGAAGTGTCCTTATGAGACACTGGTGGAGTCAGGCTGGGTTTTCAAAGATATTTGCAAAGTTGATTTTAAACAGTACAATGCATATGGTACAATAAAGGTGTGAGTTTATTGTTGCCACAGTGGATCTACCCAGTGATCTCTGCCTCCTGCCCATCCTCGGTCACAGCTCACCACCCTCCCTTCCACAAGCATCATCAATCACAAAGGCAGTTACTATTTTGTAGAGCTGGTTTGAAACGGCTGCATGATCACTACTTGTGGCACAGGGTAAGACGCAGTGCAGATCCTGCCCCTTGGGAGTGCCTCCTAACAGGCAGAATTTATGCACATGTACGTTGCTGTTCAGCAAGGAAGTTTATCCTTTGGAGAGCCAGCCATCCTGGCATAGAGCAGGATGAGGGGTGAAAACACAGCTGAGACTGGCACTTATTCCTCCCTGTGAATGGCAGTGAGAAGACACCACAAGGTTTGCTCTAGGGGTGCTGCCTTGAGACTGGCAATCATAAAACATATCAAGTTAAGTCTGCAGAAGAGGGAAGCATTGGGTTGGAGCTGATCTTGTTATGCAGCACCCATGACCCTGATGAACAAAAGCCTGGGGAAAACAAAGAGGTGGGGGATCTCTGCCAGTTCTGCTGACAGCCAGTCTCCCAGAACTACCTTCAGCAGTGATCTCTGGGCTTCCCAACAGCTCCCTTTTTCCCTGTAAATCAGGGAAGGAGTAGGATAAAACATATTAGAAAGATCTTGGGTGACTTGCTCTTTGCTTCCCCTTAGTGCTGTACTTTGCAGGGGGAAAGGTTTGGGATGTGGCTCCCGGGGGTGCGATTTTAAATGAATGGGAGCAAGGTCTAAATTTTGTCATTAGGTTCAAAATATTTTTGAGAAGTTACTGATGAAATTTGTTCCAACTGTTCTTCCCAGGTGTGGGTTTGTGACTGAGCACCATAACATTTCATCAAAGTATGAGAACTCCAAGGTGTCTACCAGCTTGGATGTTCAGATTTGACCCCCTTAATGCTTGTAAACCCCCAACAGCCTTGAATTCCATATTCCTGTCCCACTGACAGTGTTATCTGGAAGTCCTCCAGATGACTGGAGGTACAGCCACGGTCACAACAGTCTTATCAGTGTTGCTGCTGGACTGCTCTACACTGGCTGTGTCAGAAAAAAAGACTCTCTTGGCTTCCTCTGCCAGAGGAAACCATGTGCATGAGCCACACATGGCATTGTCAAATACCAGGCCCTGTGCAAGGAAACCTTCCCTCTGGGGAGCAGTGGGTTAATTGCCCTGCTAATCATTCCATTTCACTAATCAGTCCCTGCAGAGGGGTTCTGTTTGTTTTACCAGGCTCATACATCCTCTACCCAGCATTTCTGGTGATTTATTTAAGAAGCTAATTTTTGATTTTGCTCTCTGGCATTTATTTTAAGTTTGGGGTTTTTTTTCATAGCAAACATAGAATCTGCTCAGCTATTTCTCCTAGGAATTTTATTGATTCAGCAGGTCTATTCCCAATGTGAGCTCTTATTTCAGAGAATTCCCTGTATCCATGGAACCATGCCCCCAAGCCTCACAGACACCACAACTCAGTGCTTAAGGGCCTGAGTGTAGGACACATGGCTTTGAAACTGGGAAACATGCTGGCCCATTAACAACAACATGACTTAGGAAGGCTGGGTTGCCTTTGAGTGGCACCTGGCCTCATGGGAGTCTGAAATGGAAGTGAAGTACAGAGAAGAATGGCAGCTGCCCTCCCTCAGATCACAGGCTCTCTGGCAGAGGGTGAGACAGTGCTGGTAAAGCAATATTGTCCTCACTTACCTGTCCCGCAGGGAGTCGAAGCAAATGACTGCATTGTCTCGCTGTGCTGCCAGCACCAGACACAAACCATTCTTTAAGAGGGAACACTGCAAGAGGAAGAACAGAGTGTTGCTGTTGCTGTCCACTTAGGCAAGTCTGTAAGCCTCACTGATGAACTGCTGACAGCACAGATAACTGCTTGTGTGCTGTGTAAGGGGATGAAAGTCACAGAGCAACAGACTCATTCAAACTGAAAGAGTATCACGTCTGAACTGTTACTTGCCCTGCTCCTGTGGCATACTATTATTCCTGTTCCCTTCTCTCAGAGTGAAAATAAGCAGGTTATTTAGGTGTGTTATTCAGTTGCTAAGTCTGCTGGAAATAGGAATATGGAGGTACCAGACAATGTTGAGATATTGTAGCAGAACAATTATTACTTGAAAGAGCCCATCTCCCTTCTGGCAACGGAAAGCAAATGCTGTAATGTTCACCTTTGGCTCAACAGTGCCAGACCCTTCTGGAAACACTCCAGCTCTACCCAGAGCAATTCATCTCTGCCAGGAGGAAGTATTTCATGGCCAGGTGAGCAGTGCTGCTGCCATGGCTCTGCTTCCCACATGCTGATTTTTTTTGTCCTTCCTAGAGACCTGTGCACCTTCCCATGTGCAGTGGGATGGCATCCTAGGAGAGCCACAGGAGAAGGAAGAAGTGCTTACACTAATTGGATGCTAGGTGTAATTGCTGTTCTATACAGAGGTACTTCAAAGGGATGCTGTCAGTTTAAAAAATCACGACCTGAAAAGATCTTACCTGTTCTTATTACAGATAACACCGAAGACTCTTATAACTGAAAGGCTGGAAGCACCAATGTTTGTGTTTTTTCCGAGGGACTGCTGTGTGTCTCTGACAGCCCTTTGTTGATTGCTACTTCCAGCATAAGTAGTTTTCCCCCTTGTTTAGTCTGTGCTGTTGACAGCACTTTCTTGCACATTCTACCTTAGTGCTTTGCCCTAGAAAGGTTCCTGAGATGGTGGGCTTCTCCTGCACAAGTGCAAAGAGGCACTGATGTAGAGCAATCTATATCCTCATCCCAGTAGCACATATCATGCTTAAGCCCCAGGAGCACTTGCTCAAACCCCATGCTGGACTGCAGCTTAAGCTGTCAGCACCAACTAAATGGGAAGAAAAATGAAATCTGTGCCTAGGACTCCAGGGCACAGTCCAGAAAATGGAAGGGTTATTTAGCATTGTAGAAGAGGATTAATGGGGTGTGATTAGAAAAAGGGAAATATAAACTGTATTACATGTAAAACCAAGACAGGATACAGTGGCAGAACACACATAATAGCAGCAACTGCACACTGAAAGGTGAACTGAATAAAATGTTTAACGTGGACGTGCCATTCACATTAGGGACAGGTTCACACATAACAATGTCAAGGTTAGGTGTCAGCAAGGTAGTGGAGATACAGGAACACCAGGAACTAGCTAGTAAGGCACACTGCCACATCCCCTACCAGTGGTATTAGAGCTTGCATGCAGTGCTGTGCTAATACTGCTACTAAAGCAAGTTTGCTCTGAGCTAGCTGGATCCCCTAAGCACAGCATGGCATTAAACAGCTCCTGTTTTGTGTGAAGGAAGCAAAGCATGAGTCCAGCTGTTCCATACCTGCGCTGCAGCACTGCATCCTGCCCTGCTTAGTGTCTCAGAGATGTAGCAAGCTTGTGGCATGTCCAGGACAGTGAGACGTACTCCAGTCACTGTGAAATCTGTGGCAATGAGCTCCTCAAGCAGTTCCACATAAGAGGGGGGCTCTGAACCCCGAAGGCTCATCCCAGGCAATATGAGGCAAGTGGTTTGGCAGAGGTTGTCAAGCAATGGCCGATCTGAAAGATCAAAGCACAATACACGCTTGTTTTATACCTACTCCCCACAACTGGCAGCCCTCCAAGTAATTCTTCCTGGCCACAGACCAGTAACTGGAAGATCTGAGGCCCTCAGGCATTGTTATATGGTTTGGGATGTTTGCAGATGCAATTGCTCACCCTGAGCTGTTGAACTGCTGAGTGCCTATGTGTATGTATCTGGAGATCACAAGACAGCAATAGTGACCCCATTTCAGGAGTCAGACAAGGACAACTGCTGCTTTGCTACAGGAGATACTAGTCCATTTAATTTCTTCCAAGCAAAGAAATCTGTTAATCCAGCTGCTTTTTATAATCCAAAATGTAATTCTGAACCAGCATACATAAGACTTAATGTATTTCATATTTTCCTCATGATAAATCTGCCTGTTCATTAGGCAGCAGCTTTGTGATAACGATCCCCTCGAAAGGAGAGGCTTCTTTGTGTGCAAGAGCTACCTCTAGTGTTCAAGATGAGGCCACCAAGTGAAGGATGTGTCTGGCTCGCTGGAGGCACTTACTATATTGTTCCTGACAGTTCAGGGATCACGTGTGCTTGCTTTTCCAGGACAGTGACTCTTTGAAATACATTTTCTGAGACACAAACACATCAAGGCTGAACACTGGTCTCCTTTCGACTCTGCTTAGACATCTTCAAAGCAAAATCATCCTCACGCAGCAGGAAAATAGGGGCACATCATTTAAGATGCATTCCCACCACCGGGCTGTTCAAAGCTTGCAGAATACCTGTGCTCTCTCCACAACAAACTATTTTTTTTCTATTTTATTTTCTGCACTCTCTTCTAAAAATTAAGAAGTACTTCAGTCACAGCAAACCTGGGCACAAGCCTGGTCCTTTCTCATCATGCAGTAAGTTGATGGGGGACATACCCTGCAGCAACAGCAATACAGGATGTTTTGGACTGGGAGCACCTGCAAGTCTCCTCGTACTGCAGCTTTGTGCTCTGAACACAGTCTGAGCTGACGTACCCCACCAGAAACACAATGATGTGATTGCATCTCTGCAGCCACCCAGACAACTACACGCAGAACAGCCTGGTCATCGCAACAAAGCTGCTGTTGGTCACCAAACTCTTCTTTCAGGACTCATACAACAGCCTTGGGAATGTCAGTAACAAATCATAGAATATGAGGTTGGAAGGGACCTCAGGGATCATCTGGTCCAACCTTTCTAGGCAAAGCACGACCTAGACTGGATGTCCCAGTACCCTGTCCAGCCTAATCTTAACTGTGTCCAGTGTTGGGGAGTCCACCACTTCCAATGGCTGGTTGTTCTCACTGTGAAAAATTCTCCTCTTATGTCCAGTCAGAATCTCCCCTGGGATTAATTTGTGCCCATCACCCCTTGTCTTTTCCATGTAACTCCTTGTAAAAAGGGACTCTCTATTTTCTTTGTAGCCACTCTTTAAATACTGGAATAATGTCGCGAGATAGGTCTCACCCCCCCTACAGGCATCAGTCAATTCTTAAACCTTCATGCAGTCAGTCTCTGCTGTATTAATGGCTATAATAACAAGGTCTTTCTTAGGTCTGCAACCTAAGAAAGCAGCTTGCCAGAGGATTGGCAATTTTTGCAATGATCATGAAGCATGTGTGGAGCATAACCTAAAGCCAAACTAAGACACTGGAAAGAATTAATTGATAATTACCTTGGGTAAAAGGTAATCTTCTTCAGAGACACCCCCTATCTCCCCCAGGTGACTTTGTGCCTCCCAAGTAGCTCTGCTGGCATTAAAGCAAAGGCCTTGGCTTACAGCATCCTCCTTGCACTTCTACATGTGCTGTCTTACGCACCTGAAGGTAGGGGTCAATGCCCAAAAGCCCTACATCAGTAAGGGGTTAAGGTGGGATGTGATCGTCAGTAGTTCTGTGGCATTTTTATCATACTTTTTGCCAGTCCACAGCAATCTTGTGGTTTTACAGCTGGGATTAACAACTGCAGCACACAGGTGCAGCACAGGAACTCAGCTGTCCACCCTCCTGCTTGCCAGTCACATCACAACAAGCTACAGGAATGAGAATGGCCCAGTTCCAAACCAGTCTACTCCCCAGTGAACACCACAGAGATGCTTTACCTGGTCACTGCTTATTCACAAAGGCTCAAAATCAATCCACAATATCCCAACATGGGAGCATCCCCATGTGTTAGTTACACCTTCTGACATAAATGATGTTGCATGACAGCCTGTGGTGTGTACGTGCCTATCAAGTAAAATAGCAGAAAAGGCTGAGAAACTAGGTGTCTGAGGGAAGTGAGAGGTTTTCTGAAGCTTCAACTTCAAGGTCCGAGCAGCGATAAGCGGAAGTCATTTTGAGCTGGCAGCTGTTCATCAGCTAGTGGGAACTGAATGAGATCTCAGTCCAGTTCCTGAGAGTGAGGCGGCCACAATGCCAAAAGCACTAAAGCATAAATTGTATTTACCTACTCACAGAACAACACATCTCACCATCGCCCACCCCTGCGGTGTGTTGGCCTCTCCTGTGGCAAGCTTTGAATGGAGATGCAAACCACTGTGGCCAAGTCAATGCTTAAATGCAGCGTGAAAGTCCAGCAGAGAAATGTGCACTACTGCTTACACGAGATGTGTGACAGTGCTGGTTCTTCTGCTGGTCGTAAGGTTGGCACTTCTGAACAGCCCTGCATTTCAACCCATGAAAGACTGGCAGTGGAAGGGCCTGGCAGGTAAACAGTTAAATGGCTGGACTCCACTGGAGCTGTTCTTTGCAGCTCGGAGCTGTCTCTCCCTTCTGAAAGGACATCAATACCAAATCTTGCTGCCACCAGATGGTTTGTCTTGCTATCCAATTAATCAATAACAGTCTCAATCTATAATAAGAGTTACGCATTTCCTTACCAAGGTTGCATGGTTGCTCAGAGCCCAGTGAACTGAGATGCCCTCGTGCTCCACGCTTTATAATCTTGCGCTGCTTCTTGATTCCTGAACTGACTATGGGGTCACGTTTCAGGTTATAGATCTGCAGGAGGGAAGGGAGAGAGAGGCAAGTCATGGGAACACCATTACCTGATCAGGAAGGATAACACTTCAGATGTATTGATTGAGGCAAGCTGTGAAGCTTTTGTTGTGTACTTCTGTAATTGCAGCCCAGGAAACACCTGCTTGTCTAGAGACACAAGAACATTTTGCATGCATTGTATTTATCTTTATTGGGGCTTAATTCAGCACAGCATCTTGACATCCTTTTAAAGGTCCTGTATACAGACATCTTTTAAGGTCTTTGCTCCCAGCTTTTCAAGGCCAGAAACTCAAGGACTGTGAGTGTCTGACATTTTTATCCAGTGTGAAGTGGCTCCCTTCCGTCTCCGTATGAACTGGTATATCTCTGCATCCCAGCACAGTGCAGCAATGATGCGCTGGTGCTGAGTTGCAGAGGGAGAGCATCCACATTACAGATGTGGCTAGCTGCTTCCAGTTCCAGAGCTACTCTCCTTGGACTAACTTAGCTGGGTCACCTCTCTGCCACGTGGACAAAAGCAACGTGGGTCAAAAATTTCCAGCCCCTCGTTGGGCACAACCAAATTGTTTCAAAGTCTGGTTTTGAGAAGAAAATGATCAGAGTGGAAATGACATACAAAACTAGTGGAACAAGAAAGACTGTTTCATTTTAGCCATTGGCAAACTACAGTGGTTTGAATTAGAGACCAGCAGCATGAGGGCCAGACGAGCAGAGCAGACTACAGCGGTACTGGTAGGCTGCTTGGCACTGCCCCAAGGCAAGCTGAGGGGCAAGAGTGTGAGTCTTTATGCCTCTATCTATGGGCAGGGAAAGAGGCAGGCAGTCAGCAGCTCTGCAAGCAGTGCCTTTACAGCTTGAGATGTCTCACACAGACAGCTCCACTCTTTGCATTGCTATGGTCTGGTACCTCTGCGCATAGGGCACAAGGGACAATACCCTTGTCACACAAACAGGACAGTGCTCACCCTGTGAGCATGTGAATGTGTGCAGACCCTGTGGGAGACACTCAGCAACCAGTGAGTTACATTACCACCCGTCCCTCTTCATCTGCGTTCCTGGATGCTACATGAGAAAATCTGGATAAGAAGCAGCCTCTGGGCCAGCTATGCCTTAGCAATCATCGATGATGTTGCTATCCCTCTCTGTGACCTGCTTCCACAGCAATGTTGACTTTGTCTGGGAACTTTGCTTCTAAAGTATGAGCCCTGAATTTACAGCACAGGTTACTGAACAAACATATCCAGAAAAGCACTTTTCCACTGAGGCTGTCTGGGTCAATACAAAGTGAGCACCTTGTGGTAGGAACATCCACAGGAGAAGGAAATCTCAGCAGCTGGTGAAACACAGCAAAAAAGCATCATCTAAAGCATAATAAGAAAGAAGGACCAAAGCTATTGCTCTGACACAGCAGGATACTTATCAGGAAAGGGCAGAATCTTACCTCTTCCTCTTCTAATGTCTGACACTCGGTGTAGCACAGCCCTTCTGGGAAAAACAGCTTCATATCCTGGACAGCTATTTGATAGGATTCGGAGCCTGAGAGATAAACACAATGAGAAGATTCTCTCAGGCCATGAATTAAACATTCTCTAGACTCACACTCATCTTTCGGAGAGACTGATGATGTGCAATGTACTGAAGTAATTGCTTTAAAGGCCAGCTGTTCTGTACAGTAATAGCAAACATTTTAAACCATTATATTTAGAATAGTTTCATTGCCTTCTTGGTGTTGTGATTCTGTCCTATTATCACTCAGCTGCTTGTTCATGTAAACAAGACTCCTATTTCCTAACAGAGTAGTCAAGGGAATCGTGTTAAGGAGCCTGTGAACCTCTTCAATACCAGCTCCAATCCCCCATTTTTGTTCCCTTGCTTCTGGATCACATCAGGCTGGTTTTACTGAATGGCAAGGAGATACTAGTTGGTAAAACAAATGTGCCTTGTAACAATAATGCAAGTCCCAAATATGCTGGGGGCTCTGACTTACAACAGAAATCAGAATTAGTGTTAGACATTGCTGATGGAAATTGAGACTGGGACAGGCACACAGAGAAAAAACATGAGGATCATGGAAGGAATGGAGAAACATCTGAAGAGTTAAAACTAAAAGACCTTGGCTCGTTTGACCCAACATGATACAAAGCTGAGAAGGAATCTGATTTCTGGTAAACACATCAGGGTAGAAAAGGTCAGAGAATAAAAACCAACTACTTAAAATTAAAGTACAGGTGTTGGCACAAGAACAAATGGATACAAATTGGGTATGACTATATTTAAGTTTGAAAATATAAGAAGAATTTTAGCGATCAGAGCAGTGAAGTTCTGTCACAACCATGCCATTGGGGTGGATGCTTATGAAAGGGAATATATGATGGGGTTGTCTGTGGAGGAATTAACTGAACTCAGTGACTTGAGAGGTCCCTCCAGGCTCAGCATCTGAATATCCTTATAAAGCAACAGTGTTATAAAGCATTATTCAGAATGCTTTGAGATTTGTGGGTGGAAAATGTTAGAGAAGGAAAAGCTATTTCTATATAACTGGAGTTCAGATAGATTGTCAATTGCTGGCACAGATCCCATACTCCTGGGATACAAATACACAAAAAGCAAATATCCTCTGAAATATTACCACCTTTGCAGGCTATGCATTCAAAGAATCACATCTTACTGTTCTTACAGCACTCAGCCCTGTCTGAACTTCATAATTCCAGCTATTATATAGCCAGTCTTTAACACAGCAGTTTACAATCCTGAGATCGCCTAAGTCATCAGCATGTAAGTTGTGCTGGATCCTTTATATATCTCTGAGCCAAATCTTCCTTGTTTAAGTAACTGATGCCATTACAGAGGACACAAATGCTCCCAAAGCTTGCAACACTTTTACTCTCCCTTTGCTCAAAGTATAAGACTGTATAACGAAGATCTTTGGGTTCAAGACTGTAAGAGATCTTTGGGTTCAAGAAAAAGCACTATACAATGACTTTGTAAGACCCAGAAGAGATGAGAGCAGTGCAGGTTTACCACTGCAACCTGGTCTTCATCTCCACTGAATTTCCCCAATTGCTTTGGGAGGAAACATACAGCTGGAGTTTGCTCTACTTCAGCAAGGTGGCATTAACTAGAGACCTCCCTCAGCTGGAGCAAAACTGAGCAGGCGCAGTATTCCCTCCTAGGAGAAGATGGTCTTCCACAGCCCTCCCAAATGATTACTCACACAGTCATTCAACAATTCCTGCTTAACTTGTAGGTAAATGTTTCACCCCAATTGGAGGACAAGCTCTTGGAGGTGCAAGAGGTTATGAATGCTCCTTTCCTTATGGGCAGACACCTCCCTGGCACAGAGCTGGATCAGATCTTGAGCCAGTGAGTACACCAGTTACAGCTGCTGCCAGTCTCCTTGGATGTGTGCAAGGATGGCTCTGTGAGCCAGGCACATTGCTGCCCTCAACACAAGCACAGGCTGGGCTAGAGGATGGGTGGTGGCCAGCTAAGTGCAGCTCTGTGCTCAGCCCAGCCTTAGGAGTGAGCAGGAATCTGAAAGGAATCAATCCCTAATCTGAGGGCTTCTCTAACACAGTGAGCTCCCCCAGTGAAAGACAGGGTGAGACTTGGCTTCTCTTACTAATATAAAGTAATCTTTAGCTGAGCTATGCTAGAGATGCTCTAACGGTAGCATGGGCATCTTAAGTTTGGGGTATATATTAGTCATTATTAGCTGAGAGTGAAAAGTTCTCATGCTCAAGGCAACCTGCATACACAAGCCATTAAATTTAAGAGCAAAAGAAGCAGGGGCTGATCGTGGAAAAGTATTGGCTGAAGAGCCCTGACCATTCCTTTTGTGTAGGTAGATCCTGCTCTTCAGTCACTCCCATGAATGAGATCATGCAAGTGGTGTGAGATCTCTCTTGGTTTAGTCTTGTTCCTAAGGATTACGATCATGTCTGATTAAAAACCCCAAGGTTCTACCTCAAGGGGTTTATTCTCTCCCCCAGGCTGTACATAGGGTCTACGTCATTCCCTATCAGTTCTCCTCACAAGATCACCTGATGTGGACAAAAAGAGAGATTTGACAGCACAGAATACAATAGAAAGAACCAAATAATCCAATCTTGACAAGAAAGTTCTTCTGGAACATGAAGGTACACAGTGTCTGCTCGCTCACACTAGAAAGTGTTTATAGAAACTACTGCTTTTATTATTTTCACATCTCTTTAACCACATACAGCACAATCAGCACCACACTGAGGAAAAACACTGTTCATGGGCAGTGAATTAATGATGCTTAATTCCCTATGAATGTTTGAATTCTATCCTTCCCTCCCTGTGGCAGCAGCCCAGCCCCCCTCCAGCAATACCCTTGGTTCTCTACAGGCCGCTCTCTCCAGCAATACTTCCCATTTTCCCCTCCTTCACCCCCACTTCCAGCTATCTGCCATCCCACCTCCCACTGCAGCACCCTAGTTCCCTCCTTGCAGGCAGATGAGCTGGTTCAGCATCCAGGTGCTGACTAACTGGTGTGCCTCTGCTGATGTGGCAGCTGGCAAGAGCCTCTCCAAATGGAAAACAGCCGAGTTTACCTGCTTTCCTCAGGGAAAGCCATTTTTGATCACCTCTCTCTAGCCAGTCATTAATGTTTGGAGATGTTACAGGAACTCAGTATCTTGGAGTCTTTTATCCTTCCGTGGAATCTGGTTGCAGTTGGTCAATGGGTTATGAAGTTACCAGGAGGGTAACTTCCAAGCAGAGAGCAGAAGGATGGGTTCTTGGGGATAATTACAAAATAACCAAGCTAAAAGTACAAAATGACCAAGCAGTGCAGAGAATCAGAGGAAATCTGTCCTGGTGGAAGGCAGAGCTAGGGCTGTTCTGGGAAGAAACCTTCTTTTTATATGTCTTGCTGGGTTATACTTCACAGCTTGAGACATACTCAGCTCAGCCACCAAGACAACAGTGAAAGCCTTCTAGGGGATAATAGTCTCTACCACCTGCCAAGGCTAGACCTGCATTGACAACGCAGGAGGTGACAGCACATAATGTATCTTTTCCATTGGCATATCTGAGCCTTTGGACTTTTCTTTTACAAAAACCTACCATAAAATCCATTTTGGACCATGCTGATGCCATACTGAGCCCTCCAGAGAGACGGATCTACTGCTTGGGCTACTTTAGGATCCTCTGGCCCCAATAAATCTATCAGCTTCTTCACAGCATTTGGCCTCTGAAGACACAGCACGAGAGCAGCGTCTGAGGTAAGGTAGGAACAGTGAGCTTCTAAAACAGCAGGATCCTGAAAAGAAATAACAGAGACAAAACAGGTTACAATGAACAGTGTTAGTGAGTGCTGGGTACATCCCAGCTTTCCTGATCTGTTTTCTCCTCTTCATCATGTATGTGCTAGTAATCTCTGCAGGCAGAGCTTCCAGAGTACATACCATGGCCACTAAGCCAGCATTTGCTGTTACCTTCACCAGGTAGCAGAAGGTCTAGTTCCCACCCTAAGTCCACACAGACCTAAAGAAAAAGTTAATCACCAATCTTAAGCCATAGCAGCTTGTGGTTCTAGTCCCCATGGTCCTAGATCAGCCAACAGTAGGTCTTATACATACAAACAATTTCAGCAGTAATTTCCTCAATGTTTTAGTAAGAAAGGAAACCAAATCCTATTCCTGGAAGCCTTGTGCTGTGCTTGTTCTGCATATCTGTACATGCCAGGTACATGTACAGAGGTGGAGTTCATTTTCAGGGGATAAGGATGAAAACAAATTACTACTCTGCAGTTTACTCATCTACTACTGACCCTTTGATTTATGCTATAACCCTTTTCGCTCGACCTTCAATATGACACAGGGATAGAGTGGAAGCAGTGGGTATTAGCGATATCAACAGGGTCATAAATGCTCTGGGATAAGGAACCACATTTAATTCCTTAGCTGATATATAATGAAGGATTGCAAATACAAGAATTTTTATTCTTGAATTCACACAAGGAAGGAGCCCCACCCCAGGCACCTTGCTGCTAGAGCCCAGCTTCTCCCAAGGGCTGGTAGAATTCCATACACAAGTTAGGATCAGGACTACAGAATCAGTGACCTTAAAACGAGGTGGCTCAGAGCATGGCACTAGATGGGGGCTGAGAGAAAACAGCTCCCCTCCTGGTTTTGCCGCTGATGCGTCGTGCTCCGTGACTCATTTCTCTACCTTCGCTTCTTTTCCAAGCGTGGTTGGTCAGCCTGTGACCACTCCTGAGCAGAGATGTTTCTCTTGCTGCTGTGCAGGTCACAACCACCTGGGATCTTTATTTTAACTAAGGATAGGTAATAAGGTTAACTAGCAATCACTGCACCAGTGAGAAAAGTCTGATCTGGAGGCTGGAGATGGACATAATGATTGAGAAGCACAGGGAAAGGCAGCAAGTGCCTGGGGCAAAGGCTTCCAAGAGGCAGCAGAGCAGAGCACTCGCAGCCTTGCTGACTGCTTTAATTAAGTAAACCCTTAGAAAGCAAAGGCTTGTTGCAGACATCTCTGCTGAGCATGTCAGGGTGTCCATAGCAGCTCTAGGCTGCCTCCTCCTGCCCCTTCATCTAGACAGAGTGGCAGGAGAATCAAGCTCTGCTTCCCCATGCTCCACAGAGAAGGCCCACATCACCACTATGTCCCCTGTGCAGCTTATACACAGCAGCAGCTTTGTTTCAGCTCTCTGCCTGAACCAGCCCATGGTTAGTTACTTTTTTTCCAATTTTTGAGGAGATGAAAACAAGGGGGGAAAAAAACATCATTTGATTCAGCTGAAACACATCATTCATTTCCCTAAGGGGTTTAATTCCTCTATTTTTTAATCTTCTATTCTCTACATAAAACATTTCCAAAAGTAAATCCTATCATTTCATTTAAAATATAGAGATAAACTACTTCAAGGCGTCTTTTGCTTTTCTATTATATGAAACCATTCAGTGTCTTTGACCCAAATCTTCTCTTACTCGCATTCCTCCTCAGCTACATTTCCAAGAAGCAGGCTATGAGTTCAAAAGCACAGACTCAATCCAGATATTCTCCTCTGTATTTGAAAATGCAAAATGATCTATGAGAAAGTCCCCCTGGTTTTAAATGGGTTAGTTAGGTAAGGGGTTTGATATTTGTCCATCCTCCCACCCTATGAAAACATTGGGCAGAGGAAACCCGGGATGTCAGCTACAGCACAGGACTGTGCAGGGAAATTTTAGCACAGGCTCTCCTCTGATAGGAGAGCTCCATTTAGATGAGGATCAAGACTTTCAGCAGGTTATAGTATACTGCAACATGCTGACATTCATTCAGTTCTGTATAATATAAAATTAGCCCTTTTTGCTTAAAATTTTTTGTTAGTTTAAAAGAACATGCATATAATCCACTTTTCTAAGGGCCTTCTCTTTGGGAGATGAAAAACAGTGAGGATGACTTCATGTAAAATTTCAAAAGGGCTGGGTATAACATATCAACATTCATCCACATCAGAAACATCTGCAAAAGAAAATGTTCAGAGACGCTTTCTGTTAAACAGACCAAAACAAACGAACTTATTTTGTTCCAGAGCTTCTAAACACTACTTTTAGATCTACATAACAAAACCCTTCTGTTTCCCGTCTTTCAGTTGTTCCCCAGCAAATATACAGACTTTGGGTTAAAGATGATGTTTTCTCTGATTGCTACTGATGGTGTCAGCAAGTCAGGGTGACTTCTCCCCTTCTGAGAGATCCTCGCATCCACTCTAGACTCTGCCAGCCAAATGCTGTTCTTATTTACATCCTGCCTCTGCACCATCTTCACCGGTGTCCCCACTGACACCCGAGCAGCTGTGATGAGATGTGCAGCTGACTCGAATTCAGTGAGTGATGTTGTTGCTGCACACAGAGGAAGTTCCAGCTGTGCACTGGCTCTGGAGGACTAACAGGATTAAAAAGCAGCAAAATCATCCTTCGGCCTCTACTGTCAGAATCACAAGATAGGACTGGAGGGAATCATCAAGCTACTGAGTCCAGTGACCTGCTCCCACAGGCAATCATATCAAGTGATTCCCAACAGGATGATCAGGTCCCACTGTAAAATCAAGCTTTCCAGCACCAGAACTGCATACTGGTGCTGGGCTGGAGCTGCTGAAAGGAGATCCAGCCTCCATGGGCAGAAATCCCTCCTGGAGTGGTCACTTCTCACAGTCAGAACGTGACCAGGTCCTGCTAAGAGTTGAGGAGACAATGTCAGCTCCATTTACTGACCTTTATGTTTGTAAATTATTCTTAAACTTCAGGTAAAATGTATGGTCATGGCTCCTGTGATTAGATACCTCAGCAAACAGCAGACCAGTCCATTATTTAGTGTATGCCAAAGGCCACACGCTGCTTCAAAGCTGAATGTTAGTATCTAAGTTGCAAAAGCAATCGTGTGTCTGAAATCATGTTGCTGAGGATATTTGTCAATATGCATGTAAATAATCCATTAGAAAGAGAAGGAGATGCTAGGTAGTCTTTCTATGAGTGAATAAACCCCAAATCTGTGATCAAGTACTGTGTATACAAAACAAACTGGCACACTGTGGAACACACAGGAGTTCTCTAGAGATTCTTGGAGATGGATTTTGGATCAGGCTCCAGCTGAGGAAGAGGTAAAAAGCCCTTCTAGAAGGGTCAGGCACACTGGCTCCATGTTCTTCAACAGGAGATGCTAAATTTCAGCAATTTGCCCCCCTATTAAGAACCTCGTTTTAAAATCAGCCCTGTATCCTGTTGTCCCCTAAACTGAGAAAGAGATTGACAATGAATATCACTCTAATTCAAATGCTTTATGTGGAAGTCAGCTATGAGAAATATATCTGCCCCCACAAGCTGTCCTTGTAACACTTAGAAGCTGGACTTTGAAAATAGCCCAGGCCCTGAAGCATGCTTTGGCTTTTTGCAAACCTATTTACTTACCTTGGGAGCTCACCTCTTCCAGCCCTCCCGACTTTCACATATGCTCTAAAACTGAGGAGCCCCCATACAGCAGAAAGCAATTCCTACTGCCCATTCCCCCTGCCCAAAGGCAGTTGATGACCTCTGCTATCTCACTTTGAAAACCTGCCTTTCCACCCCCCAACCCTCATGAACAAAACCCCAACAGTCTGTAATTTTTAAGCTCATTAGTCACCAGCTCTTCCAGGAAACTAAATCAATGCTCAGCAGCTGCTCCAGTGTGTTAGAGAGCTCTGAAAACAAGAGAAAACGTTGATGAAACCACCTCTCTTTAACTTTACCCAGCATACATCAGCATTACTTCCTGAGGTAGACATTTGGATTTTTTTTAAGTGTCTTGTTTCAGATCATCAACTAAGCATTTTTGTATTTAGCTGTATAAAAGCCATATCGGAAAGCACTCCTCCAGCAACTCTTCACAGAATCCCAGACTGGTTTGGGTTGGAAGGACCTTAAAGCTCATCCAGTTCCAACCCCCTGCCACGGGCAGGGACACCTTCCACTAGAGCAGTTTGCTCCAAGCCCCTGTGTCCAACCTGGCCTTGAACACTGCCAGGGATGGGGCAGCCACGGCTTCTCTGGGCAACCTGTGCCAGCGCCTCAGCATCCTCACAGGGAAGAGCTTCTGCCTAAGATCCCATCTCAATCTCCCCTCTGGCAGGTTAAAGCCATTCCCCCTTGGCCTGTCCCTACAGGCCCTTGTCCAAAGCTCCTCTCCAGGTTTCTTGTCAGTCTCTTTAGGCACTGGAAGCTGCTCTAAGTTCTCCCCTTAAGGAGCCTTCTCTTCTTCAGGCTGAAGAAGCCCAGCTTGCTCAGCCTCTCCAGCTCTCACAGCACCTCCGTGGCCTCCTCTGGACTCGCTCCAACAGCTCCATGTCCCTCTTGTGTTGTTGCTCCAGAGCTGGATCAGGACTGCAGGGGGGGTCTCCCCAGAGCGCAGCAGAGGTGGAGAATCCCCTCCCTCGACCTGCTGCTCACGCTCTGGGGATGCAGCCCAGCACACGGGGGGTTCTGGGCTCAAGCGCTCACTGAAGCTGGGTCCTGGGGAGCAGCTGCTCATCAACCAGCACCCCCCAAGTCCTTCTCCTCAGGCTGCTCCATCCAGTCTCCCCCAGCCTGTGTTTGTGCTGTGGATTGCCACAACCCATGTGCAGGAGACCTTGCACTTGGCCTGGTTGGACTTCAGGAGGTTCACATGGTGCCACCTCTCCAGCATGTCTTACCAGTAGCCTGTAAATATTTTAAAATCAAATGCTTGTGCTCCATGGCTTTGCTATCATGCAAAAGGTTCTAACTGTTCCTGATTGATGGTTATGTTAGAGCACTGTCCTGGCATGCTCCTGTCTTCTTCTGGAAGACTATTAAGACTTTCTGTGAGAGAGTGCTACAAACTCTCCGAACATAACCCCAGAACAATATTGATTAGAAAGGCTTGTTTTCTGCAAAGTTAATTGGTTAAATGCCTTCATGAAAGCAATCAAATAACAAGGAAATTAAAAAAAAATGAATAAAAATCTAACTCCTCTAGAATGCCCAGATTTCAGTTTCCTGCCTTTCATATCTTTACACTTGTATCAGGATATTGCTGTTTGGGAAAGAAATCATTTCTGAAGGTGTAAAAGAGCAGAAACATGCACCTATTTTTAGCTAACAAAAGCCTGTAATGCCCCAAGATTTAAGAATCCTCTTTATTGTCTATTAGACACTAGAGATGACAGTAACTCGATTTTCTCTTTTTGCAGGTCATTTTTACAGCCTCTTGAACACACGCTCCTAGAAGAGAGATTCAGCTGTATGTGTAAGATGTGTAATACATGTAATCTAAGGGAACGGTGCTCCAGAGGTACATGTTCTCTGGCAGTGCAGTGGATGTTTCCCAGCTCCCAGGTTTAAACACATGGAAGGAAAGCCAGGCCCATGTGCAAGGGGGTTGGTTGCTCCTTAGATGTGCCCTACCTGGAATGACCTTAGGGAAGGAAAAGAGGACACCTGTTTTACAGTTAGAGAGTCAGCATTGCAACTTGGCAACTCCACTGATTCCTGGGAGGTCTGTATTGCCCAGATCCTCCAAACTTTTGTTTTAGAGAAACCAGGTCTGCTGCTTTATGGCATGTAATAAAAGAAACAGTCAGCACATCAGCTTGCTTTGTGTCTGACACCGGTACAGAGCTGACTGTTCTATATAGCTCACTTCAGCAGCTCAGAAATCCCGGATGGGAGGTTTGGGTTTTTTTCAGGAATGGATTATTCACTAGCTAACATATTTCCCCACTCCAAACCAAAGTGTAGCCACAGGTCGACCAGTTTCTTAACAAACCTGTTTCACTTCAGAAGAAAGGAGTCCTAAGGCAACGCCTGGTTCCAGGTTTATGTGTTTCATGCCAACCACAGTGAACTTTTCTAGGTTTAGTTTTCGGAGGATCCTTGCAAGACTGCGGCTCCAGGCACCGGGTTTGATCAGCAGCACTGTGCAAAGAATCTGGGCTCCTGTAACAAAGCACAGAGTGAAACGCAAAGCTGCTCCTAAAATCCGAGGTAAAACACACGGCACAATTTACTGGCCTGGACAGACATCAGTAGAAGAGGCTTATCTAAAAGCTGGCATCAAGTTCATGAAAATTTGAACAAAACAAGTCCAGAACCCTCTTCTCCCCCCTCTCCCTCATCAATGCATATAAGGTTTTGTTTGATTTTTAGTTTAGAAATATATCCAAACAACATAGGCTTTTAGATTGTTTTTCCCCAGGAAATCTGCTCTGAGCCCAAGAAGTTTACGTGGCAAGTCTGTAGGATAAGACTCAATTCTTTACATTAATATGAAAATTTTAAGAGGGATAAAATATTCCCTTTCACATTTTTGATGTCAACTGTAGTGATTATATGATATAATCCTTAAGACAGCTATTAAATTCTCATTCCTCAGTTTTGCTTTCGCTATCTCTAGCAGAGCTATGTTTCAGAGAGGCACTAACAAGCACGACAGGTCCCAATTAATGTTATAAACCTATTACAAATAGAATTGTGTTTAGTAAAAATAAGATTTCAGTGAAACCTCCTTTGCTCCTCACAAAGCTGCCCCAGCAGAGCTGCCAGCTGCCAGCTGCAGCTCTCTGTGCTGGAAGAAACAGAACAAACCAGGCCTAGAGAGTTTTGCTGTCTGACGACACCAACTGCATCAAAAGGCAGAAAATACAGAAATTTCATTTTTAAATGGCAGCATTTTCAAACTACTAGTTTTGCTAAAGTACCTTATAACTAGGAATATAGTTAAGATTCCCAACATCCGAATATTGAAGATAATAAATCTTCAAACATCCTTTGAAGATTTATTGACAACAGTAGTGTCAGAACCAGTCAGTTAGGGCCCATTAACTGCTGGTGCCTAACCATGTCAATTAGCATGAAGCATGAGGTTATAGTACTGCAGGCTGCTCACACTCATCCATGGTTAGCTGTTTGTATACATAAAGTGTCATTTTATGCTTCCTCTATCCCCAATACTAATTATACAGATGTCAATGCAATGAAGCATCAACTACACTACGTATAATTTAATGTATACTGTTATTTCCAAATGGCATGGTACTGATTCATGACAGAAATATGGGATCAAAACTAAAAAATTGTATTAGTGCTCCCCCACTTGATATGGAAACTTAACCCTTATTATGCAGGGATAACCCTCCTCTTAAAGATCCGCCATTTTATTCACATCATTCTTGAACAGAAAGGTTTAAATGCTATAGCAACAGCCTGCAAGTGCAGGAGTAAGGCAAGCCACTCAGATCCATTCAGCTGCTTGCACACCGAACAGCAATCTCAGCTGTGTTCTGTTACATGAGTCCTCATTGTCCTCCAGATGTTTTACTTGCCATCTGCTATGATTCTGGGAAAACATTCCTGTGGTACGTGAATCATTACACACTGTGCATTTATCGACTTCAGACACTTCAGGAGGGATTTGTTTTGCATTGCTTTGCCATCTTGGTTTGGTCAAAGACACGTGTTGAAAACCTTGTCACCTGGAGTTGGTTTTATCTCCTTGGTGATTATAAGTGACAACAGCAAGAGAAAATACCTCTTTGGCAGCCTCAGACATGCCTGATTTTCACATGTCTAGCCCTGGCTGCTTAGTGGCCTTTCCAGCTTTGCCCAAGTTGCCTGCTCTTTGCTATGTTTTTCTGCTTTATTATGCTTTTAGATCCCTTCCTCACAGCCAATGATTTTCCCCCCTCCGGAAAAAACTACATAGGTTTTGATTTCATAGTGTAACTGTGAAAAATACTATTTCATATGCTATCTATATGCAATACTCTACATATGTGTGGAGCTTAAAATAAGTGTAAACTCAAGAGAAGCAAATATCAGATTTTCTGGCATGTTCAGAAAAGAGTGTATATTCCTGCCTGTACTCAAGCCTAAGGAAGAAGTTGTTACAATGCTTTTTACTTATTTTTGGCTGGTACATCTAGATGAGTTAGTTGCACAAAGCCCTTCCCAAACCGCATTTTCCCCTTTGCTCTTCTCTCACCTGTTTGCAAGTAGGTGAACAGGGATTCTGCGTGGCATCTCTGCCTCTCTCCCACTAAATGAGAAAAGCAGAGAGACTTGAGTAAGTGCTACGCATGTGCTGGGACAATCATTTGAGAATGTAGCCATCATCTCTACATAATGCAGCTATGACACACTTATTCTAAAGCATTATACTGGGACGCTCATGGCTTGATTTCAGCTGTTGGGATGTAGTGGGATGTCCTGAGTGGTGATGTTCTTCTCACTTTTCTGGTAAGTCCAAGCCTTGCTGTAAAGGCCTGCAAGTACTAAATCCTGTTGATTCTTAGTTATCTTTTCTGTGTGTTTCAGAGAGCAGCTAATGGTGTGCTCCCAAGGTTTCTCAGTCAAGTTAGAAGCTGCCTTGTTTCCAGTGTAAGTCCTAGAAGCTCAGGTGTTTTGTTTAATGTCCTCTCTTGTGCCCTTGGAAGCAAAGAAAGGCTCTGTCTTCTGACTACACCCCTACTGAGCTCATAACTGTGGTTCAGTCCTCTCCTCAGCTCTGCTGATAAAACCTCACTGACATTTCCCAGCAGCCAGGAATGGTCGCCTCAGTGGTTCTTCATAAGAGCAGAGCAGTATAAAAGGAGCCTGGTGAGTCAGAACTTAAGACAAAAGCCTATATAAAAATGTTTCCTTCAGTCTCATGTAAAACCTTCAGTGACCTGGGGAGGTGAGGAAAATTTAAGGCACTTCAAGGCATGTGTGATTCAAGAAGTTATCTAGGACTGGGGTACAATGAGAAGCTTGCATCAGACTGATAAAGGACTTTCTTTCCAGTGATTGACACACTTAAGCAGTGTGGCATGCAAGGCAGAGAAAACTAAAATCTGTTTGTCATAACAAAATTACCATTCCTTTGTACTTATTACTGTCTGAAATCCCTGTATTTCTGTTTCCCAGGGCAATGTATCTGGAAGGTATCTAGGCAAAGTGTTCTTTCCTTTTTAATGAGACCTTTTTCTCTTTCCACATGTCTGTCATTTATTTTGCTGGAATAATAAGAGTACATAGAGAAGGTGTAGCCAGCTCCAAGGTCCATGCCTCATAACTTTTTAGCTCACATCCTCACGGTAGCAATTTTTTTTCTTTACTATTGAAAGAACTTGTAGGACCTGTGAATTCTGTGGTGACTTGGGTGGCACTGTAATGCAAATGTCAAAGTCACTTGTGTGAGACTAAGGAAATGGCATTCTGCTCCCATTTCTGTCACTCACTTATTAGGAAATGGTGGTCAACACATTTCACCTCTCAGTTTCAATTACCCCTCTGGAAAACATCCTGAAACTCATCTTTTTTGAGATCTACGTCTGCAAAGGGCTACTAAAGAGTAGCCGTTAGCTGATCTTCTAACCTACATTCCCCACCAGCCCTCGATAGGTCACATCCAGGCACACAGAGAACTTCATAGAAGAAAGGTGATCTGGCAACACTACCACCTTCCTCCAGTAACAAGTGGACCCCTCTGGCCTTTGTTTCCTAATTGCCTGGGATTCTGATGTCTAACCAAAGGTTTACTAATCCCATTTTAAGGACTCTGACAGAGGACATACATAGAATTATAGTTTTCTTCAGTCTAAGAGTATAAAATTATTTGGTTTTATTCAAGAGGCAACTGGTGCATAACTTCTGGTCTTACCTTCAGCCCTGGGCCTCTTGCCAAGTGGTGGCAGGTATTTCATAGCAGGGCGGTGTTCTGCATCTGTAAAAGGAGGGAAATGTATTGTTATGGATTCATAGATGGAGACCTTCTCTGTTTGGGAGCATGAGGGGTGACAAAGGTGATTTTATTTAACAGGGAAAATGGCAGACATTTGACCAGCTGCAAAATATTGCAGAGCTGTTCTCCACACAAACACCTCTCCATTCCTCCCACAATAAAAACAGGAGCAAACATGTAATGCCCTTGTAAAAGAGATAGTGCAGGATGCTAGAGTCATGCTTCAGCTATGCTCGTTTGCTCTTGACAACAGCTTTGGTGGGAAAGGCTGGCACCATGATTACAACCTTCCTCAATAAACTGATCTCACAGTTGTGCTTTCATCTTATCCTGTCTTTTGGTCTCAAGATAACTTTAATGAAGGGCAGCAATGCATCAATTCTTACAGTTTTATACACTAATTTGAGATGTCTGGTGCCTTCTTTTCTAAAGACCTCTTTTTCTTGTTCTCCTATCTCACATAAAACACCCACATAGTTCACTGTCAAATCTAAGTTTCTGTGAGACTGTGCCTCTTCCCAGACACCATCACATTTTGTTTTTTCTATTTAGTAAAGCCAATTTGTTACTCTGCACTACTACACTGTGTGTTTGACACGAGTATCTAAGTTTATTGACAACAAAGGACCTTTCTTCCCCACAGAAAGGTAGGGGAAGAGCTATAAATTACAAAGCATGAATGCACTTCTGGAACTGCATCACTCCTTCTCAGTTGATATATGGTGTTACCACAATCTTGATTTGTGTTTCTGAATAATCAGGAACTGTCAGGCTCAGAACTGTTTATCTTTACGTGTGAGGAGTCAGGCATCCCCAAGAACAGAGGTGATATGCCAATATATTTCACATTGGAAGAAAACAGTAAGAGCTCATACTCTGCTGCTCCAAAGCATCCAATATCAGTAACACCATAGTCTGTGCAGTAATTTAGCTTAGAGGCATGGTTCTACATTTCTTATTTCAGGAGGAAGCTCTCAAGTTTACTATGCTGAATGATCAATGCTAGCATATATCACTGTAATCGGAGAAGCTTTTGACAACAACAGTCTCCTCTCCTCGTAGAATGGTTTGGGTTGGAAAGGACCTTAAGATCATCTAGTTCCAACCCCCTGCCACGGGCAGGGACACCTTCCACTAGAGCAGGTTGCTCCAAGCCCCTGTGTCCAACCTGGCCTTGAACACTGCCAGGGATGGGGCAGCCACAGCGTCTCTGGGCAACCTGTGCCAGCGCCTCAGCACCCTCATAGGGAAGAATTTCTTCCTAATATCTAATCTAAATCTCTCCTCTGTCATGAATGAACTGTTCATTCTCTTCCAGGATGAAAAGTAATTCTCAAGAAATCTGCTTTCTTTAGCTGTTGCAGAGCGGTTGTGCCTTTGGCTCCCCAAGTGCAGAGCAACGCTGGAGTATTTGCCTCAGTGAGTTAGGCACCACAAATAGATGCCCACATTTAATTGGGATAGATCTTGGCCTCTGTTTCTAAGTTTCTCTTATATACAGAGGCAAAACTACAGTATTATTTACTGGTCCTGCCAACTACTGTAATATCAATTTAGTATTTATGGAATACCTCAAGATCTTTAGAGAGGGCACTAGGTCATGCAGAGCCACATGAAATTAATAGGCTAACTTGCAGATGACCTCAACTGGCTCCTGCTGATTTCATATCCTTCATCATTACTCAGCCAAGCCCAGAATTTAACCCCAAATTATTACACTTTTCTGTGACTGAGAAAAACACATAGCACTGGATTGTTTTGTCCAGATTCAATAAATTCCTGAACACCTTATACCCAAGGACATTATAAACACCAAAACCATGTCTTACCAGTTACAAACTCTGTCTCTGTGAAGAAGAGGATGGCTTGTCTGAATGTCAGCTCTGGGGTCAGGGCCATTACTATCTGTAGAAGACTGCCACTTTTGCTCAGCTTCTCCCTCCACTGTGTTAATCTCTCCAATGCATCTGCAAGAACTCTGAAGGCATTGATCCGCCGTAATGCACACACAAGGACTGGGTTTGACATTAGTGTATCAAGGCTGCTTTGCCAGGAAGTATCTCCAGCTTCAAAAGGGGTTACTTCTTTGGCCTGACATCGAGTGAGATGGGGCAACCACTTGAGGCCAAGAAGCTCAAATCCCAAATCGGGTTCTTCTGCAAGTGAAGAGAAATCGGTTTAGCATCTATTTAGTTGGTAGCATGTGTTTCATAGAAGCTGTTTTTTCTTTTGGAGACAAGTGCTCTAAATTCACATGGAAATTTTTTTTACTAAACAACAAGTTCCAAAGCTTTGCCCCCTGTTGCAAAATGGACTATAATGCAGATACAGAAATGAACAGGGAAAATCCACAAGATACAAATGCTAGGAAATTATATTACAGTGAAATAAAAGATGAGCTATCCGGGAAATCAACAGGGAGCCATGGAGCATAAGTGTCCTGATTTGAATAGAGAACACAACTAATGGAGAAGAGTTGAAAGGGAAACACTGAAAAAACACTGATAACAATGTGGTTTGACACAATATAATCCATAATTATAGATCCTTTACCACCTCTCATGATGTTCCATTTTAAGCTATATTCATTATAGCAGTAAGCTACAATTTAACACCAACTTGTCTCTAAAGTAGCTTAAATGTTGTGCTTGTAAAGTAGTCTTACATCCCATGTAGCAAGATATTTAGGGGCTCAATCCATGAGTGCATGTTGCTGGAAGTTTCTGTCAGCCAGAATCTCTTCCTTGCTTACATACTATGGAGTAAGTGATGCAGAATTTAGTCCATAAGATTGTTTCAAGAGAGTACAATACACATAGTATAAGACAGGGTGCCAGACTCCTGCCCTTTATGAGTACACTCCCTGTACTATTACACCTTGTTGCAATTTGTATCATGAAATTATCTAAACCCATCATCCTGTTTAGCACTTGACCACACTTTTCAAGCTTTTGTGAGCACTTAATGTGGGGAGAGCGTGGTTATTCCTCCTGTGTGCATGAGGAAACATAGCCTAAAGTGGGGAAGTGTTTTGCTGCTGAGCACAAAGGATGTCTGCGGACAGAATAGAGTTTGTGACTCCCGAATTCCCACTGCTGTGCCCCAATTACTCTGTCTCCTGGCACTCAGGGAGAGACACAGTGCTCTGGATTACATAAAAGGATTTGTAAACCTAAGCACAGCTTTCAACTAACTTGACACTCTCTGAAGAACATTATGCCCACCTGAGCTGTTTGCAATAAGGAAAGTGGCCTTGCCCATGGCTAACTAGCCATGATAAATTCTTCAGCACTTTAGGCAGGTAAGCAAAGAAACCTACCCTCCTTCCGCAGGCCCCTTTCACCACATGTTTCATCATGTTGCTGCTATGATAAAACCAGGATAGATAGGATGAACTTTTCTGACCAACTTTTACAGCCCTTCCCAAGAGCTGGGAATCACCTGGGCTCTGAGGTTGATTACTGGGCCCAGGAAGAAGGATTTGGTGAAGGAGCTCTCCAGCACTCTTCATAGCATCCGTTCCAACCACCGCCAGCATGACAACTTGCTCCATTTCAGGATCAGAAGCATAGGTTCGATTGCAGAAAAAATCCAGAGGAATGTAATGGGGCTCCGGCACCGCACTGAGGTTTCCTCCTGCTCAGGGAGATCATCAAAACGAGTTACCCCATGAAAAGAAATCTCAAGACTTTAGCGTGAAGGAACTGACTAATTCTCAACTGAGCAAGGGACAATGCCTCACTGGGTACTACTCCTCATGCTGCAGCTCAGTGCAGCCTGAAAAAGGATCACGCGTGAGGAGCAGCATCACAGCAAACCCTCACTGATTAGTCACACTCCTTAACTGGAAGGACTTTTTGCCGCATAAAGCAAATATATTCCATTGTAATTTTGATATCCTTACTCACACCATTAAGCAGAGTTGATATATCTGTATCCAAATGATTGAAGGCATCAGTTTCAGATTGATAACTAATGACTGACTTCACATTAAATTGATACTTCATTTGCATTCTAGGACATTACATGGCATATAATGGAGGACTAAATTGGGAACTGGTACAATAGCATGCAGATGTCCACCTTCCTTTTGGGAACATTGTAGCTTGCAGAATCCCCAGCCCATCAGAAACCTGTGTTTAATTTGATACTCTTTCACTACATGATTATTAAGGAATTGTATAGATTAACAGTTACTCACTTAGTTATTCCTACATCTTAACATTCCACAATGCTAGAAAATGGTGAATGACATGCATTTGATAATTATTTTTCCTTATGATCTGTGGGAATTTAGTTTTGGAAAGCAATATACTTCCACTAAAAATCCTGATATTCCAAATTTAGAATAATGTACCTAATTAAATGAAACTATATTAACCTGCTGAATATATAATAAAACACTATCCTGTAGTTAGTGAAATAAACATCTGATTACCATGACCTCCAAAGGTCTAGAACTAGGAGGTTTAAGACTCTCCTACCCATCTGAGTCACAGAGTTATAACAGAAAACACATTTACTTGCTTTTTTCAAGTCCTATCAGTTCCTCAGCCTTGAATGAGTAAGTTACTGAAGTGAATTAAACTGCAGAAACTGAAATGAAGAACATCTAAGTGAAATGAAAAAGTGCTTTCCCTGCACCTCCAGAAGAACTACAGCTGCCAACAGTCATCACTGCAGCAAATTCTAGTTTGACACTCTTAACCACCAGCTAATCACAGTTCAATATTTTGACTTCTCTTGAGACTATGGCAATAAATACAAATTGATTGGATATTAACCTTTTAATTATGGTTTAAGGCTTAACTGGTTGTTATCATGTCACATTTGAATAATTTATTTTCCCACATGCTTTTTAATTTACTTTACAAAGGTATTTCCATTTCATTTTTCCATTGATTCTGCCATCATTACTCAGCAACAGAAGACATCCAATGACAGTTACTGTGACTGACAGACAGCAGAACACTAAATGAGTTATTATAGACAACAAGCATATTCCTAATGAATTTCTAATTCAGGAAAATCCCCTAATAAGGTTGTCAGACCTTGTAAAAGCCAGAGCTATGCACTTCCCATAACTTTGACCTACCCAGTGCCTGCAGCAAGGTCTCGGTGTAAGGAGCCACATGAAACCACATGGAGGGGTCATGTCGGGCAGTGGGAGCCTGGCTGCTCTGCCCATAGCCTTGCTTTGCCAGTCCATCCATCAGTCCTACACACAGAAGAAAATGTGAGGAATACAGAGTTCTGTGATATAGTCTGACATGAAAACACTCTTCTTATTGATACCAAATTAAATTAGTATTTCACTGAGTTTATTTCCCGGATTTTGGTGACATTATCAGATGTTTGGTTTCATCTGATCACAGTTCCATTACGGAGATATTAATGAGGGTCATGCTGAGCTTACTTAAGAAACATGAAATGCACCTTAATCATCGTCTCTCCCTCAAACCATGTTCGCTTACAGTGGGGCAGCAGCTGTTGAAAACCGAGGCTTGGCCACAACTTTCTCTGGAAACACCTCTGCTTTGTGACCAGCACCCCACTTGTTTCTATTACCTTCTATCTCCTGCTGTGAACCAAAAAATGGAACAAATGCACCAAAGATGCTACACTGCTCTTGAATTATAATAAGTCTCTTAAATAAAGTGGTGTCCACAAGGAAGAGAGGTCACAAACCTTGAACCCAGTGCTCATGTGCAGGCCCTTGAAGTGTCTTGCACCTCAAAGTGCAAGGCCAGTATCCTGCATCCCTCCCAGAACCATGTGGCCTCAGAGGCGCTGCTAGGATTAGAGACCTGAACAGAAACATTATGTTCTGCTCATGTAACTCCTGGTCTGGAAAATATCCAATTCCACACCATTTTTACAGACACTAAGTGTTAGAAAACAGCAATCTCTCAGTTCCTGTTCTCCCTCTAAAAGGCCGGGCTATGCACAGGCAGTGCATTAAGGCACTGGCATACAGTTCACTTCCACAATTAGTTTAGCCTTCTGTAATAATATTTCAGACCACAGTTTTAAAGGCTTGTTATTTTTTAAATTACTTTATATACATTTGATTGCTTTCTACCATACAAGCTTGTCAAAAAATCTACTGTAGTGTAGTGTGAGGAATGGATTATTAGTACTAGGGGCTGATGGCAAACTTCGGATGTCAAACACAGCACTGACAGGGAATTTGAGCCTGTACCACTGGCAATCACCTACCTGCTTTTCAAAATTCAGATGCCATGAGTAACCAAACCACAGCAGCAGCATTACCTGCTGCTTACTCAAACTCAATGTGTGGCAAAAGGTAAAGCTTGGGCAAAAATTTATGGTGTTTGATCCTCAAGACACAGGTCCAATACCAAGGACACCTACCTATGCTCTATTTCAGGAATGATTTGCAATGATTCAGCAAGGATTTGAGTTTTTCCTTACTTTGACAATTGAAGAGCTGTCAAGACCTAACTGCTTTTCAGGGGTACAGATTACAAATGCAAAACTTCTTAGCATGGTATTTACCCTACTCAAATTCTGCTGCTATTCTGCACTTCTCAGAGGCCAAACCAAAGCTTGTGTGGCAAGAATGTCAGCTTTCCATCGCCAGAGCTCTGGAATATGGACTAAGGGATCTCTCTGGGTCAGTTCTGAACCAACCGCAGAACACATGGAAAGAGGCATTTTGTAAAATCCATCTAGAAACAAAGGGAAAAAAAAAAAAAAAGGAAATGTTCTCTACAGTGAGGGAAAACATTTACCTTTCCAGAATATCTTTTGCTCCAGTGCCCGCCTATATATTCCTAGTGGAAATTTCCCTGTGCAAAACATGTAAACACTGTAAACATCATCTGTGGCACTTTGAGAAAAGCAGCAGAAACTGTACTACTTTAATGAGCAACTTTCCTTGGGTCTACAGGCAGCAGGTGACATGGTGCTGTAATTAGTCTGCTTTCAGAACATTCTGTGATAGTCTCAGGAGAAAAAGCAGAGGCCTTTTTGAACTGTCATTTTTACCCAAGCTTCTAAATGTTCTTTCCTATTGTGGATAGATTAAAGGAAGAAATTGGGCAGTGGCTGAATGTCTCCATCATGTGCTACTTGAAGTGGCATGAACAGAGGGGTCAGCAACAGTGATCCTCTGCTCTCAGCAGTGGTGTCTCAAGGGGAGATACAGGAATTAACAATCCTGCTGCAGGCAAAGTGCAGGCTGCCGGAGCAGGAAGAAGCAGGCAGCACAGGGTTCTTTGTTCCCTACTGATCACCCCTGTTGCCTGTGATCTTCCCTGCTTGAGAACAATGACAGCTCATCCTTAAGAGCCTTTTTCTGAACCAGAGCCTTAGAACAGAGTCTGACTCAAGTAAGATGATTTGGGGCAGCAACATGTCTGGCTTTTGGCAGTCCTTACAGTTCAGTTCAGAGTTACAGTTCAGATCCTTGGAAGTCACAAGTATGCAGAACCCAGAGCTGAAGTTGACAGGATCAGATGCTATCTTCGCATACCTGTTTTTTGCTAACCTACCTCTCTGTGCAGTTAAGAATCCCTAAGAGGAGTTTATTGAGGTAATGAAGCCAGGCCCGCGAAGGAGATGTACAGAAGGAAGCCAAGAGAAAAAGCTCATCAATTCAGAGGAGGTTCTAAGTCAATATAAAGGAAGAACATCCAATAAGGATGGTCAAGCATTGGAACAAAGGCCCAGAGAGGTGGAGGAATCTCTGTCCTTGCAGAATTTCAAGAGCTGAGTGAAAAAAGCCCCTGAGCATCCTGATCCGAATTTATTGCAGATGCTGGATTGAGCAGGACACTGAATGAGAGACCTTCTGAGGTCTCTTCCAATATGAATTACTTTGTGTTCAAGAGGACTCCAGTGACAAAGATCAAACACCTGGAACAGATCAATCTGCTCTGTTGGATATGTTGCAGTGACTGAGTTACACGTTGGTCTGGAGATACATACAGCAAAACTACCAGGCCCTGCTATTCTCCATAAATATTCCCTCCAATGCAACAACCATGGTTAGTCTGCTAATGTTCAGCTCACACGCACTGAAATGCAACCCTCCTTTTCCCAGGTTGTTGAGCAGTGGAGGCATTACCTTTCACCAGTGCAGGAATGTGATGACAAGCATTCTCCTTCCTCAGCAACAAAACAAGACAGTGCATGTGTGGTTCAGCAGAGAGCTCTCCTCTTGCAGAACTGTCGGGAGAACTTGAAATCTTGCTAGGGCAAAATACAGCAACCTGAAATAATGAGGCCCACATTAAACTACTAAATCCAGGTATAATCACTATAGGGCTCAAGCAAATAGTTAAGTTACAACAAGAAACAGCTCACCAGCTGAGCCATAGTAACTTCCAATAACCAGGCGTTCATGTGTCATCTATTCAGGAGACAAAGAAACTTGATTTCAACCTCAGGGAAGAGTCTCAACATAAAAATGTTCTGCCCTGCAATTGGGCTGGACTAAAACCACATCTATAACTCAGCTGGTATGTGATGCCATCCTGTCACTCATGCAAAATTGATCTTGAATCCCAAACAGATTATTTTTCAGAAACATTTAGCTCCAGACAGCACACTGAAGCAATAGTTTATGTTGTTATCTTCTTAAATGGCCATTTAGGAGCATGCTTAAAATGTTTGGCTATTTGGGCTGTAGTATTCCATAAATAAGTCATGTTTATTCCACAAAATATTATGGGCAGGAAAAGCATTATTCCTTAGGCTTTGTCACAGGACAACTAGAGAAGAGGGGGGTTGTACACCATTTAGTTTGCAAAATGATGCACCTCCTGATTGACATGGCAAATGACTCTAAGCATGGTAATTTAGAGTAAGGGGTCCACTCCTTGGTAAGAGAGTGTCACAGGATTCCTGGGTGATTTATCATGTTAAGAAGTGCAGATCTGGACTTCTTGCATATGTTAAGCTTGATTGAAATCTTGTATCTATGATTATTGCTGTTTCCTTCGGCTGACTTGTCAAAATGCCAACTGCATTCTAACTCAAATCTATCATCATGTTAGACAGAGCTTCAGAGAAAAAGAAGAAAAGTTGTTATTTTTTGACAATAGGAAAGCTCTTTTTGCAATCCATCTGGAATGCATTAAACCAGGAGACTTCACGCTGAAAGGCCATAAGCAGTCCCACAGGGACTGTGAAGCACACAATCAAACATGAATCTGTCAGACAAAGACTATTCTCCTGAATACACATTTGCAGATCTGAAATTGTTGTTTTGGTTTACGGGGCTACCGCCTGCTCTTGCTTATTTTGAGGTCAGTGGTAAAATTCATGTTTGCTGCTTGGAGTAGGCAAACATATAGTAGGAGGAAGCCCAATTATGAATTTACACTTCTGTTCTCAGTGAGAGGCTGAGGCCTGGTGGGATTTTCCTACTAAAGAAAAATGACACAAATTACACAGCTGAGCTGTGTGTTCATTCCAGTACCTGACTTTGTGTCATGCTCAGCACAGCAGCTTGCTCGGGTGAAAGCTGCAGCTGTCTGGCTCCTTGCAGGACAAACCCCTGATGAGTACAGACTGAAATCACGTTACCATATGCACAAGGAGATACCACAGGTGACACCATCAAAATGACATCCCCTAGATTAAAAAGAGGGTAAGAAAAGCAGCATATTATTTCTACAGAAGCTGTGGTATCACTGCAAGACAACTCTGACAGTGGCTAGTTCCAACTTGAAGCACATCTCAAATGGCGACACTATTTTCTGATTTATTTTTTCTATCCAGCTCATAATGACTGCTGTCAGATGCCAACCTAGAATGGCAAAGCTTAAGGCATCATGAGCAATATCTTTATGAAAGATCTACCCCAGACATTCCATCTCAGATGTATCTAGCTATCTATTAGCTACTCACCTACCTTTGAGGTATCTGTGCTCTCAGTTCACATCAGCCCTTGCCAGGCTGTGTTTGAGCTGTTACCTTTCTGCTTCTTCTTGTTCCTTCTTTAGTCCTGTCTTTAACATTCCCCCAGAGCTTGCCTTGCAGCACGGGCTCCTGAATCTTTGGATCAGTCTGTGATCATGACCTCACCTCACTCTTTGGTTTGGTACCACAGGTGGCTTCACAGGTTCCTATCCTTGGTCATTATGACAGTGGTACCAGCCTTCTCCCTCCTACCCAATTCTCATCCACTAGGTCTGGCTGCTCATTCTCTCCTTGTATCCCTCATCCCAGTAGATAAGGTTGTAGAAGCAACTGGAGTTTACATCAGGTTAGAACCTTGGGTTTTTAGGCTCCTGTTTTCCAAGTTGAATTCCAAGCTCACTGCCTTTGGCGGCAACAGATGCTATGAGGCAGCTCAGGGGAAAGAGCCTACAAGACCTCCTGAGCAGTGTCTAAGCCCCATTTAGGTACTACAAGACAAGCTCAAGACTTCCTTGAAGCCTCTGATCTGAGGTCTTCACTTTGTTCAAATCTTATCATGAGTCTCTGCTTTTACCATCACCTTCATTACAAGCCCTAGTCCTAATATAGCTTTTTGTTCTGCACACAATGTACATTCAGATCTCTACAGCCTGCCAAGAGTGAGCTCTGAAGACAAATCCTCAGTATCGCTTCTACATGGGTTTCCTCTACACTGTCCCATTATTTCCTTTTAGCTCTAATCAAATGATATAATGAGGTTGGAGTATTTTAGTCTCTGTGTCCCAATTACACTTGTGATTTGGGGGCAGGACTATCAGCAGTGAATGTTTCTTTTGATTCTAGACTTTATATAGGGATATCTGTATGCCCAGGAATCTGACCAAGGCTCAGCCTGGTAGTTCAAAGCCATGGCAACAAAACAAGAGAAAGCTTGTATTTATTACCAAGGATGGGACAGGCAGGGTACTTCTTTGCCTAAAATGTCTATTTAGGCTTATGGCTTTAATTCTGCTGGCTTTGAGCCAGACTGACATTAGTGTCGCATTCATTATATGTGAACCAGCAAAATTCAGGGTTGCAGGTGGTAAGATCTTGTTTCCTCTCTAGTTGATAACACTTTAAAAACCAAGCATCTTTCACATAATACACATATCCCAAATCAACTTTGAACAGCCTGGTCTAGTGGAAAGTGTCCCTGCCTATGGCAGGAGTTTGCAACTGGAGGAGCTTTAAGGTCCCTTCCAACCCAAACCAGTCTGGGATTCTGTGAACAAGAATCCCTGCTAGGGTTGGTAAAACTTTCATTACTAAGGAGGAGTAGATATACTTGGTGGGAGCTGCAGTATATTTGTTCTGAATGCTCTGCACGGGTCTACCTTCCTGTCTTAAAGAGAAGCTGCTGGAGACCTGAGGGAAGGAGTCAGCAAATGTTTCCTGTCCTTTAAACACCCTAGGGTGTCTGCTCCCAGACCACATTTTCAGCTTCTCTTCCAAGAGTCATGATAGAGTTATCTATCTGAGGAGCAAGGCTTGAAAGTGACTTCCTGAGCCCAAATACAGATGGAATGTGGTGTGGTGTAACTCAGCAGCCCACATCAAATGTGAATCATTAATGGCCATAAAAGGAAGGGGAGGCAGAAAATGTGACTCATTCCATCAGCAGCAACCAGCTGCCATCGATACCAATCCCAAATAACACAGAGCCAATGGCTGTCTGCCAGGCTACCTGAGCTCTACCCCATTATAAGAAAGAGACAAGGGGGATTTGGGCAGAGCCAAGTGATAGCCAGTTAATATTAGCCCTATGAAGTGCTTTCCTTTGTGACTGTGTGGTCAGTCCTGCCCTGAATGAAGTCTTAACCATTTCATCCCCTGAACAATTATATTCAACTCTTCAACCAGTAGAGGTAGATGATCTCTAATCAGATAAACATGCAGTTTAAGGCAGTGATAGGTCTTCCACATGACTGTTTCTTTGCAGATCAGGTCCCTATGTGCAGAGATTTCCCGTGGGGTGTTGTCTTATTTTTTCTTTTTTTACCCTTCAGTGAAATCTAAGCAGCCTACAGGACTCCAGCAGCTCCTCCCACGGAGGATGAGGTGATAATTCTCCTCTGTCACTTCATTTTAGGCAGCAGTGTTTCACTAGAAATTCATTCCTGCCTCTAGAACTGGCCCAGTTACAGCACTGAGGAATCCAGGGAGGCAGAATGTCCTGACTCAGGTGCACTGCAGTAAGGTAATATTGTCAGTGAAGGAGAACCATAACACCTTACAATTCATTCCCTAACACTGACCTGTGGCAGTTGAGACAAGCATCGCTAGAGGTTGAGACAGCACCATGCCCTGGAGATCAACCTGTTCGTCATCTGCTTCTGCCCTGGTTGATGAAGGGCTATGTGAGCTAAAGAAAAACAATAAATATTAAAAGCTGTTACACCAGGTTCTGACTCAAACCTACTTTCTGTAACAAACCCAGGGCCACAGAAGCTTCTCTGGTAAAACTACTTTACTGGAAAATCCATTTCAATCCCTTGACCATAACATGAGCTGCATCAAGATCTCTCTGACTAAACATCTTCTCCTATTACTTCCCCCAAAGCTCTCTGTGTTCAACTAAAGATAGCTAATGCAGAATAAGCCAGCTTGGCAAAGAAATCTGGGAATTGAGCTATGTGTCAGGCTGCATCACCAGAACTTTTCCTACCCACAGATACATCATAGTTGCTACTCACTTTTGGTTCTTTAGCCCAAGTTCAACCAGTTTTAAAGGTTGCTGTTGGACAACAAGCACAACCAAGTCTGGCAGAGATGCTCGTGCCAGTGAAACCTCCACAACATTCATGCACACCCGAAAGCACAAATCACAGCACAGTGAACATAAGGTGTGGTTCTGAAAGCCAGGGGCTGACAGCAACTCAAACTGCAGTGTGTGAAACAGTTTGGCTGGGTCTGGGAAGCACAGGCTGCTCAGGCAAAGCTGCCTGCCTCATCGCTTGCCACCACTGAGCTGGCTGGAATACATCCTGCTTTTTCACTCCCAGGAGACCATGGCATTTGCAAGTATAATCTGAAAACTGCAATCTGAGTTGCAGTTTGTACCTTGTCTCCCAATGGACCAAATTACCAGCATTAGGAGAAAGACAAGTGCATTATTTAGAATGTAGTGGTGCTCTGGACTGGCTAAGTTATACCAGAGGAGCAGAATTCATCATTTTTGTAAGAGGAAAAAAGCACCCTTGAGGAAAATGCACAAATAAATAAAGAAAATGAAACTTTTCAAAATTCATTTTTTTCAAATCTTAAAAGTAAAAATGATGAGAGTCATTGTTCATGGCCCAGAAGAACTGAACTCTGACACAAAATCCCTCCATGAGCATCAAGTTAATTCTGCATGGCTGCACTTTGCCACTCTGCAGAGAGCATCAATGGGCTGTGGATTACCTCACCTCTAGCCTGCTGCCACTGACCCGGTGTGCCACATGGCACCCAGTATCCAGGATGAGAAGGGATCTTTAACACCCTGCAGCCCTTCCCCAGCACCAGGCACAGCTGGAGGAGGTTTCAAATCAGTCTGATCAGCTGGATCTGGTACAGCAGGTCCAAGTGCAGATGCTGCAAGGTTATTAATTACAGGCCTAGTTACCAGGGAACAAGTGATGGGGAGCAACTGCAAAAGCCCCATATCTGACACCTTGATGCATGTATTAGGTGCTGCAGAGGAGACTGTCCTGTGAGAAAGGGATGTTTGCGCAGAGTAGTAACTGGTTTGGAACTATAAAAGTAGGAAGATTGCTCCCATCCTGCACTCTTGTTCACTGAGGCCTTTAGCAGAAGGCTGATAGATAAAGACAGAGCACGACTAGCTGTGTGGCTGCCTGGCCTCCATGTCACACTTTGCCCATGGGAACCACCACGGTTCAAAACCATGCAGGGCCATCACCTTGCTCTGTTGCACTGGGAATCTGGACGCAGGACACCAGCATGCAGTGCTGATGCAGCAGCCCTCCCTCCAAACCAGAGGCAGAGCTCCCTGTGTGCATGGCTGTCTAGGACGGGCAGGTGGATGAGAGGCTCCTCTGGGCTCCTGCAGTAGATGGCACTGATGGAACTGCAGTCTGTCACGCTGGTCAGCCATGGGGCCTGCAAAGTGCTGCTTGCTTCAGGACCTCTCATGCTCAATGCCATCACTGGTGGAACCTTGCTGGTCTTTGAAGTATGGGAAGAAGGCAGCTTTTCTGTGAAAGACAGACATATGTGTGACTACAACACGGAACAGCCCACCCCGAGGTTGTTCATTCCACTCAAGTGCTCTTTTCAGATCTGTCATAACTGGACTTCAACCTACTGCTTACCTGTCCTGTGGGTGACATGCTGGCAACCAGCTGGATTTTTTTACCCAGCAGTAAATCTAAGATTATTCAAGGTAGTCTGCTAAAGAAAGAAGAGCTGGTTGCCTCAGATTTGTCATGGGAAGGAGTGTGCAGAAGGTTATTTACTATGAAGTAGCTGATACACTAGAAGTCAGCACTAACTTCTTGTACAGGAGGTTGTTCATTCCCATGAGGAATGCTGGGGCATTGAAGGGGAGAGAGAACAAGAACACAAGCCTCCAAAGAGGGATGTTTTCTGTGATGTTCATCAGATATGAGAAAACTGGGAAAGGGATTACAAACTAGAAATCTGCAGACTTCTTTTCTAGATTATTTCCTTCTGTATCCAATACAGATTTTGTACTATGATGTCAGATGACATATCCAGGCAAATATTTGATTGGGCACCTTTATTTCCCTGCCAGGACTTGTGCTTAGGCTTCCTTTATTTCCTGCAACAACTCTTCCCCATGTCTCCAGCAAAACTTCCTCCATGTCTACTGTCAGGATAGTTGGGGCCCAGTAAGTAACCCCAGAAAGAGAGCAAATTTGGCTCCTCTTCAGTTCTTACTGCAGATGTCAAGAAAAGATGCAAGGTGTGCCTTTTTCTTCCCTGAGGATTAAAAACATTTTCAGTTACCTCATTTATTGCATAAAAATCAGAAGCCAGAAAGTAAGTGTCCAGAGCAGGCAGATAACAGAGAAACTGGCTGTATATATTTAAAACAATAATTTTAAAGTTTTCAAGCTAAGGGTACAAATGTGATTTACTAACTCACATAAGCAGTTCTCAGCTCAAATGAATTATCTCTTCATACAAAATGTTCCTAAATAATGGTGCATGGTACAGAGCATTGAAGCAGATCTGCTGCCTGTCATCTCCTAATGACTGCTGATTTTATGGTTTTCTTATTCATTTCTGGAGTCCTTCTTAATTTCTCCAGCTATCAGTATGAACGTATTACACAGCACTGAGCCAACCCCAACTGCAAGCCATTTCTAAGGCAGTCTGCTCCTGTTGTTTTCAAATGTAAAAAGGGAGCAGGGAGACAGGAGAGTTTTCCTCTGATTAAGCTGGTCTTCAGTCACCTTCTGCCTGAGGAAAAGGAAGCCCATTTCTCTCAGCCTGCCTATACCTTTCCCCAAGAGAAATAGATTGCCTGTATTCATGATGGTGTCACATACAAACCTGTCAGGAGAACTTCTTGGCTTAAAAGGAAGTACAAGCCATGCTAGAACACAGGGGCAATCTCTATACTTAGCAGCTAATGTAAAGTCTGTTGCTCTACAGTTATATTGCATTAGCAACTAATAATATTCTGGATGTGCTTTAAGAAAGACATCATTAACTCTGTTTCAGAAATGGAAAAACAATAAAGACCTGACTGGTGCATGGCAGTATGTGAAAACACTGGAGTCTAATGTTAAAGACTCAGTGATTTGAGTTCAGAGACCAATATCATTTTTGTTTACCTTATCTTGTTGCTCTCCCATCTCAGAACAGCTTCTCTTGGCAAATATGATATTTTGGTGATGGCTTGTCAGCCAATGCAATTACAGGACAGCTAGATCAGTAATTTTGCCATGCTTCTGAAGTCCCATGGGCAGCAGGATAGGGGAAATTGTGGAAGGGGAAGCTGGATTTTCTGCAGCTAAAACAGTCAGGAAAGTCACTGGGAACTAATTTAGCATATTTAACTTTAACTGACACAAGTAACCCTGGAGCTCAGGGCACTGCAATCTGGGAAAGACCACTGCAAGGGAACACAACTGAAGTTTGAGACACAAAAATGTATCAAGAGTTAAAAATTCAACTCCTGGATATTCAATACTGGGAACAGAAGGAAAGAATCAGCCCAGAATCTTCTATCATTTCTTTTGGGAAAGAGATGGGAACTGATAAAGCAACACTCAAGATACTTTGTCCCCCATGCCTACAGCACCACATCACTCTCCATCTTCATACATTCACAGACCTTTGCCTCCACCTCAGTATCAGCACATGATGGAACCTCTGAAGGAAAACCAGACCTTACCTGAGCAGGAGAGCAGCACATCCTGCTGAGGATAGAGCAGGCGGAGTCCACAGGTATCCAGACCCGCACTGAGCACCAGCTGCAACATGAAATGGGTAGCCAGGGGACCTTGGAAGAGCCTTTCAAACAGCAGCACCATGGCAACCTGAACAGCAAGAGCACATTGGAGAAGTGAGCCAAAAGCTTCCAAGCCCTCAACGACCACACAGCTGTATCTCTTCTGCTCACCTTTAGTTCTCATGCTTTACCCACACTGAAAGAGCTACAAAGAGGCTTTCTTTTATGTTCACATGCAATTCAGCTTCAGATTGAATCGCAGATAGTTATAATACTTATGACTGATTACTTCTGCTGATATAATTGTGCCTTTTGTCACATAAACCTACTAGTAAAAAACCTGCAAGTTCTCTGGGGCAGAAGCGCATCCCTCCTGCTGTCTAACTTCACGTAATACAGAAACATGGTTAAATAATAAAAGACCAACTGGTTGTTTCTTTATACCTACATAAAAGTGTCAAAACCAACATTAAAAAAAAAAATTAAAAGGCAGACACACCTCTGGTTCTGTACCACATTTACATTTTGAAGTCTTCTTTACCAGACCAATGCAATTCAGCCCATCCTGGTCTGTAGGAAAGCATACACCAAAACAGACTGAATGTCTATACCCAAAACGAAGCAGATTATTATTACTTTTCCATCAGAAGAAATATTCCTTCAAGAACGAAGCTCTTTATGACAGAACTCGTGTGGTGGTACGGGTGATAAATTGTCCAGCTGTAGATCAGACAAGTGTGATTGTAATGGCCTCAAACATGTGCATGGTCCTCCTGGATAGAAGACAACTCAACACTCTCCCCAGCAGCAAGCTTTATGGCTGCAGGGAATGCCAAATGAATTCATCACTATTGGACACTTTAAATGAAATGCTACCCCCCCCAAACACGTTATAAGGCTTATACAATCATTATAAATGAAGATATAAATTTACACCAACCATAAAAAAGTGGTCTAATTAGGAATAAAGCTCTATTTCTTTATGTTTGTCTAGCTCAAGCTCTCCTGCTATTAACCCAGTATTCAGCAGCCAGCAAGGAAGGATTTTTCTGTGGCTGCTCTGAGTCCCTGGGGCTCGGCTGCCTGGGCTCAGGGCCAGCTCTGCTAATGCAGCTCTCCAGCACTGCACAGCCTCAGCACCAGCCCAGCTGCCTCTGCTTTGGCGCCAGGCCTTTGGCCTCTGCTGAGCTTTGCTGCTTTGCCTTGGCCCAGTCTCTTAGAGTCCCAGACTGGTTTGGGATGGAAGGGACCTTAAAGCTCATCCAGTTCCAACACCCTGCTATAACCAGGGACACCTTCCACTAGAGCAGGTTGCTCCAAGCCCCTGTGTCCAACCTGGCCTTGAACACTGCCAGCAATGGGGCAGCCACAGCTTCTCTGGGCAACCTGTGCCAGCGCTTCACCACCCTCACAGGGAAGAGCTTCTGCCTAAGAGCTCATCTCAGTCTCCCCTCTGGCAGGTTAAAGCCATTCCCCCTTGGCCTGTCCCTACAGGCCCTTGTCCAAAGCCCCTCTCCAGGCTTCTTGTAGCCCCTTCAGGCACTGGGAGCTGCTCTAAGGTCTCCCCTTAAGGAGCCTTCTCTTCTCCAGGCTGAACCAGCCCAGCTCTCTCAGCCTGTCTCCAGAGCAGAGCTGCTCCAGCCCTCGCAGCATCTCCATGGCCTCCTCTGGACTCGCTCCAACAGATTCACATCCTTCTCATGTCACAGGTCACTGTTTCTGGCTGTTACCCTAGCTCACAGGCTTTCTGGCTTGACCTTGTCACTATGGACTCTTGGCTGAGCCTGGTTACTGCTGCTCTGCTTTTCTTGTTTGGATACTATGTGACTGCACCCTCCTCTCAGGTCGCTGGCCCTCCTGCCTTTCCGTTCATCTCTGCTCCCAACTAGCCTTCCCTTTCAGAGTACCCTGCCCTTGCTGTGAGAGGCCTGTACAGACCCACTCCAGCAGGAGGATCCTGAGGCACGTCAAGGAACTGTAATGAAGACATGAGGCATTTCCCAACTGTGCCAAGCATAAGGTATTTTCAGCTCCTAACTGTGGACCTCAAGCACCTTCCAGGAGCAAGCCTGGTACATCTCAGCAACTGCTCAGGCTTGAACTGCTAAGTGTTCAGAAGGAACTTCGTTTATCTGCATCTCCCTGAATCAACACTATCAGGAAACTAAATTCTGTCAGATCAAACATGCTGTTTGGTGTTGCACAAGAGCTAAGAAAGGTAAGTTACTACAGTTAACAAGTTATTGTGGTTGGACATCCAGTACATTTTGGTATGTACTCCTAAATATGAGCTATGTTACCTTAACCTTCTTTTCCTCTGTGGTAAACTAAGTGGAATCACATCCTACTTGTTCATACAACACACACAGTTACTGTAGGTCAGGTGGTACCAGAAGCTTCAGAATTAGCTTTTTTGAACATTTCTGAGCACAAGTTTTAGATAAGTTGTATTATATATTGGCTCACAGTCCCATGGGTTTAGGCCATCAAAATTCTGTCTCCTGTTACTGATTTGCACCTAGTTGGTAGCAATTTCTTCAACCTCCTCATTTCATAGTTTAATCTTCTGTGGCTCGGAGCAATCAGCACATCAATACTGATGACACAAAATACTCATCTGATATATTTAGGCCTGAGTGAGAAATATTTCAAGATCAGTATTTGTACCAAACCTCAAGATTAAAATATTCCAGGTCACTTAATCATCTCTCATCTTCCCACATCATCCCATAAGTCAGAATGGAGTGGTTTGCGTTGGTTTTTCTTTTACCTTGGTGGCTGTATCTCTGAAAGCCTCAATGTTGCTGCTATTAGGGAAGCCTTTGTCATCAGTTTCAACTGTCTGCCAGTAAAATCCATTTGGCACTGCAAACACCTTCCCCACTGCCTGAAATGCACAAAGGACATCTCTTACCTGTATGTTGTCTTGATCTCTCAAAATACGGGTAGGAGAAAAGATAGTATTTTACTGCTAGAAAGGACATTAATGGATTAAGCTCATTAGTCCAGTGTTGTTAATCTATCATCTGCTTTCTTACAACCATACCATTAACTCCAATTAAGTGATATACCAAGAATGTGAATCTGGAACTGCTTCTGGAGACACTGAACATTCCCAGGGTCCAACCCAGTGACCCGCCAACGTGCAGAGCACCCACTGACATGAACAGGAGTCACATGCAAAAGGCATTGCAGGATCAGGCTGAGCAGACCTTGATTCTCCAAGATTGCACTGAGCATCCAGCAGAAAAGGGCTTTGTTAAAGGAATGCTCTAATTAGCTAATGAAATGGAAGGGAAACAATTTGCCTGCAACCAAAATAGGACATTTCTCCTGTGCTCATGTCACCGCAAGTGACACGTATCTGTAAGTCTTATTTTGCCACATACTCATGGATAGGCAGAAAGACTCTTGCATTTAGGTCACAGCTTTCCAGAAGTGTAGTGTTTCCCAGTTTCAGCACCTTATTTTGTTTCTCATCCATTTTCCGGGCAGCCAAGCAAGCAACTTGTACAAGTGCCAGTTTAAGGATGTGTCACTCATGAGAACTGGCTGTGACTGCATGCTCAGTAAGCATGGCCACAGTCTGGGAACAAATGTGGCTTTGGGAAGTCACGTTTCTCAAGTTCTGGTATGGGAAGAAGTGATGTTCACAGCTATGCCAATATTGAACATTCCAGAATTACAGATGCATTTAGGCAGAGTTCACAGTGAGCAGGATTCATTCTAAGACTGAAATAAATTTTAAAAGTTCACTTTGGAGACATAAGTTCAGGTGGTGCATCTCAGAGTAGCTTCACTATTTTAAAGACTCTACTTTGATTTACAGCAGTCATTAATCTGCCCCCACCTCATGGGACCTGACCTTTCCAAAAAGGAAAAAAAGGAATTCTATTTCAACATGACCTCATCAGGACTTGTATTAGGGATAGAAACTGGACTAACTGCCTGACAGACTGTCCATTCTGGATTATGAGGGTTATAATGCTGCTCAATTGCATAATCCTGGAAAATATTTCCTTTTTCCACTGCTCAGCAAATGACAGGCACTTCATATCATCTGACAAATGTTTAAAAACAACACCCAGAAAATGAAATTAATTTTAATAATATTAAACCCTCTCTGACATCTGCCTTTCTGCTTCAGTAACCTTTTGTGTTTCCTCCTTCATCGATTTCCCGTGCTTCACCAGATGTTTGCCTAAAAGCAGAACTGGGGATCTCGCTTTTCACCCAGTTTCAGGCAACATGTCTACACCAAACCAAGAGCTTTGACATCTCTTGGTGGATTTGTCCATTTTGTCCTGTGATTAATTCACCAGCCTCCACTGTGATATCACACTTGGAAGATACCATTAGAGGAAAACCAAGAAATGATTGATTTAAGGAAACAGATCTTCACTGTCTCCAATGTTTGCTGCCAGGTCCTGCATGCAACACTGGCACAACACAGTGAGCACAGACAAGCCCCACAAAATGGGAATGCACCAAGACCCCAGTGTCCTGTTGATTCAAGCTGCTCCTTCACCAAACCTCAAGTCTCTGATCTTTCCAGAAGAAGGAAAAGGGAAGAGACATACATAGCCAAACCGACTCCAGCCTACATTTTCATGGAAACCTTCATTCTAATACTCCAGCCCCAACTAGGACACAGAGGATGCACGCTGGGAAACCCAAAGTAAAAAGCGGACCATCAGGAAGAACTATGGTGCAGGCTGTGGATCAGTGGTGATCCCAGGTATGCTGCCACATGGTCAGCCTCTCTTCCCGCTGGAGCAGGGATCTGGCCACTGCTAGGAATCAAGGTCTGTGATCTGCCAGACTCTGTTTTCCAGCAGCCAACCTGAATGTGATTTCAAGAAGTAACAGCAAATGAAGCTTGGAAAGTCTTAGTTCTCCTAGAAAATCCTTCTTGTCACAAGTAAGAAAGCAGTCATAGATGGCTGCAGTATGACAGCCTCTGCTTTGTGCACTCCAGCTAAAATGTGCTAGTGAAGAACTCCCGACACTCCCTTCCTACGCAGTACACAGGAAGAAGAGGAAGAAAGCAACTTTCCCCATTCATGTAGGAGGGAATTGCATCAAGTCAGTTGTTATAATATTGAGATGAACCCTATTTGACATCTAATGCAGAGCAACCCTCCACAGGCAACTGTGGGACCCCCCTCATGTTGAAATCATTTGGGTGATTTTGATGCTATCTTTATGATACTTTGGTGCTACTTTTACTGTTCACTACAAGAGCATGCAGGTGTGAGGATTGTATTGGTTTCACCTCAGGGCTGCTTCCTCTCTTGTGCCTCCAACAACATAGCTGTAAAGCTTCTCTGCAAACACAGCAGTTCAGGAAGCCTCTTCCAGGCTGGCTGATACATCATCTCTAACTGCTGACCTGTCCCTCAGAGACTCCCTCTTCACGTTCTGCACAGAATGACTTAGAGGCAGTCCAGCCTTTAATACCTACCTGAAAGGAAGACTCTGCAGAATCAGAGCACTAAATCTCATGTCTCATGGTAAAGGCATTACACCAAGGAGGAAAGGTCCCCCACAGGCAACCAGCGGTAGCCACAGGAGCCCCAGGGATACTTTGGTTTATGCTGTGACAGGCTTCAAACCTGGAATCATTTAAGCACAGCCATTTCCATTACTATCCCACTCACCTCCGCTGTCAGAAAGCAGGGCTTCTTACAGCACCAACATCATCCTCTCCATCCACATTGCCATGACCAGAAAGAGCAGAAAGGGAGGGCATACCCTCCCATTTGTCAACCCTCCTTTTTGTCAGCTATCCTTTTTCTTACTTGTTTGGGAGACAAATCCTGATTTCTACTACCTTCAGACACAGGAGAAGACCCGTTTGAGCCATAGCCAGGATTGAACGCGCACCATTCTTTCAAGAAGAAACCCAGAGCTTTGTTTCAGACAATATTACTGAGATGAAGCCAGACAGTTATGGGAAGAAAACTCAAAGCACAACTGAAATGTGCTGTAAAATACTGAGCAGAAACAAGAATAAGCACATTTTAGAGAAGACTGGAGCTGCGTGCAGCAAACCCATGAATATTTAACTGTCATACAGCAACACAACCCAGTCCATGATCTCCTCTTCTTGCTTACAGTGTATTCCCTTCTCATTTCCAACAACGAAAAAATCGCTTTTGCTGTCAGATGATCTAAGAGAGTCTTTTAAGTTGCAGTGAGTCTTCTAGACTGCTTGCCAGCCACAGCAGGGAAACAGGAACTGCAGGAAGGATTTTTGTGCGCTACACAACCTCATCTCCTCACATGCAAGGTACTTCGCAATGCTTGGCCATTATCACTATGGGACCAAACTCAAATCCCTTGGAGAAAGATGCTGCATCCTCCACTATCTCCAGGGACAGATTGTACATTCTGTGTTTATTTAGAACTTCTCCCTTTCAGCTCCACTGACCAAATCAGTGGAAGCAGAGGAAGCACTACTGTCACTCTAGCAAAGGCCTTGATGCTAACACACAGGCAAGGCTCATGTCTGATGTGATTCATTGACATGTGCCCCTGAATTAGGCAGCATTATTCTCAAACTCTCACCTGCCTGCTGTCATGAATCACAGTTCATTAGCATTGTATTCACAGAATCCCAGACTGGTTTGGGTTGGAAGGGACCTTAAAGCTCATCCAGTTCCAACCCCCTGCCACAGGCAGGGACACCTTCCACTAGAGCAGGTTGCTCCAAGCCCCGTCTAACCTGGCCTTGAACACTCCTCATGAAGATACAGCCACGCAGCTATTCTGTGGCTGCACTTACGGATTTGTGTCTATAAGAGCATATAGATGAGGCTCCAGGACAAACGTCTCACCCACAGACAAGTCATATCCATGTGGAATCATCAGCCAGAAGATGTGCTCTTGCCAAAGCTGTTGATACAACTTTATCAGGCTGCATGGCAGACTCAGGGTGCCAGACACATGAAACCTGCCCCTGAGCACCAACTCCCATAAAGACAAGCCATGAGCCAGATTTGGAAAGCAAAGAGCAGGATGAACCTGTCCTTTTGAACCTCCGGTTTTACAGCCTCAGCCTGGATTTCAAACCGTCAAGCTGCTGGACCTATGGCTGGCACCTGCTCCTCGTGCTGGGTCTGCTTTGGGGAAGCAGATGTGGAGGTGCTGTGCTGGGCACTTTATCCCTCCCTAATGTCCATTTCAGCTGCCCAACAGTCAAGTCTTTCAAGCTCTGCAGAAGCTTTGGAGGAGGAAAGCATAGCCCTGAGCCATACACTAAATCTAGGAGCATACAGCAACATGTGGATCAGGTCTAAAAGCTGCCCAAGTTGTGCTGCAATCCAAGTAGCTCAGTCTGAGCTCTTCACCCACACAACATTACGTGACCCAGCTTAGGTACTGCTTAAAGCTGCTAGACTGCTGCTTCTCGTGCAGCAGGAAAGGAGAAAGAAAGAATACACAGGGCAATAACCCCAAATCAAAGCTGCATCACTGCTAACACCATGAGGCACTGAACCACAGCGTACTATCAGCCATTTCAGCCATTACAATCTGAGACATGCAAAGGCAATGCCCACACGGCCAAGGGCCTGAAGAGAGCTGGGTGAGAAGCTGTTGTGGCGGTAGCAAGTAGCAGTTCTCTCAGCAAGCCTATCATTAGCACTGAAGGTAAAAGAAGTCACAGTAAAGGACAGTGGAAGATGCTGAAGCCACTCAGCAGGGCTAAGGCCACAACACTTGTCAGTGAAATAACATCAGGCATTCAAACTCTGAAGCTCAGTCTTCTTGCTGAGCCCATGCTAAAACACAGACTCGCAGCTCGAAGATTCTCTGGAAATACCTCTCCCACTTCAGAGACTATCCACAGAGTTAGGGTCGCCACACACCTAAATTAGTTGCCCAAAGTGCACAAAGCAACATCTGATGCAACTGGGGCTGCTTTTCCACAGCAGGGAGGAGTCTAATTGCACCAGCAGTGCATTGCTCCTCCGCTATGCGGTTATTTCACTCTTTGCACAAAGGTTTGCAACTTTCAAAGCTTGTGTGTAGGTGTAGAGCTCCTCTGGTAACATAGTTGCCATCAATTCTCTAGCAGGGAAATCCCAAAAGCCTGCAATACCACATAAAAGAACTGCTGTACTTTCTGTGAGCCCACTCCCATACATCAAATTTCCTGTCAGTTCAGTCTGTGCCGTTTGGAAGTGTTGGCAGCTCCGAGTTACATCGCTGGGGCAAATTTAGCTCCCTGGATCCACTTCTGGAATTATCTATGCATAGCCAAAACTGCATTAATGAATAAATAAAATGGAGCTTTGCTCAAGTTAAAAGAGAGGAGGGAACTTTGTGTAGACCTGCCTTTAATCAGCACCATTGCCTCAAAGGAGAAAACACAGCCCTTGTGCTGGAAGTCAGCAGGGAAACTAGCTAAAGGAGCAGCAAGTAGGAACCTAAGCACCAGGAGGTGCAAGAAAAGCAATTTTCTGCAACTAGAAGGAAAATATCTCATTTGCCCGGAATGAGATATTCCCTCCAACCTTAACGATGGAGGTTCCTCTTCTCCCTTGAAACCTCCCTGACGCAATCATCCATCCAATGCTGCCATGCCCTGACTCTGTCCTAGCAGGCACCTGTATAGATTGGGAGTTCAAGGACATGCTACAGAAGGTGACCAAAATGTGGTGAGCATTAGGGGTTGCACCCTTTGGGCAAATGTCCCAGCGTCCAGCACTGAGAGAAAGCAAGAGAAATCCAGGGTGAAATGGAACAGTCAGAGGAAAAGCAGCATCAACACTGCGTACGTATGTTGTCTGTATCCCTAAGGTTAATGCTTGCATCCTAAGGCTTACCAGGAGAAAGTACTTCTATGCTAAAATGAAGAAATCCTCTTTTTGCTGTCAAGGGATGTTGCAGTTAATGACTTCCACAGGGATTATGTCACTCCTAACCTAACCTGGGGTTTTAATGAGTTACTCTTCATATCAGCAGGTTAATAGTCTGTATGCACAGCATTAATAAGAAAGCCTCAGAGAAAAACAGACAAAAGCAATCTGTTTGGAGTTCAGAACAGACTGAAAACACAACAGACCAGCCAAGTGAAAACAAGACATTGGCTCCTGCACTAACAATGTGCTTAGAGGTTATTACAGTTACTATTAACATAAAATTGCTCATAAAATCATACACAGAGCTAGTCAGTACACAAGCAGGCAGCAATCTTACCTGACGTTCCCCTCCCTCCACTCCTACCTATTTCTTCCATCAACCTGTCAGGATCTCTGTCTCAGACTGTAAGCTACCTGGAGCAGAACCAGGTATTCACTGCATGCTTTTCAACACGTAGTTGCAGGATCTTTGGTCTACTTAGTTTTGTATACACCGCCTCAAAATCAATATAAATATCTAAAAAGCAAGCAGGGATCACTGGCCTTGTACAAAATCTTCAAACCAACAAAGTTACAGGAATACAATACTGAGTTTTCTCTGTGGTGCTTTTTGGTTGTATTTTAATGACACTTGGGAACATTCTCAGTACTGCTTTGTAAAGCTGCAGGGCAGAGAACAGGGTTTGCTGCTGCCTGCTGAGAGCCTGGCTCACTGAGCCTGGCTTTTAGAAATCAGCCTCTCTGTTTAACTGCAAGATACAGCTGTTAAAAAGCCACGCTACATAGTGGCCTTGGTGTCATTCAGGCCTGCGAACCTGAGTGGCACAGAGCATGTGAACTTGGGAAGGGAATGCGGTCTTTAAATTGATTTCAGTTTTTCTATGGCATCAAGGCAAAGATCCACCCCCAGAAAGTGCCTGCTATCTAACTGTTCAATTTCTAATGATTTATAATTCCCCTAATAAGGGATTTGCATAAAAGCCCTGACTTTTAAATGATGCCTTATTTTATGCCTTAAAAGCATAGAGCAGACTTATCTTCTACAAGTACGTCAGCCTGCTTTATAGCACTCGCTTCTACTTGAAAGCTACAGGGACTGCAAACCAACAACATTAAGCCTCCTTTTCCTCCACAGAAGTAGGATAAACCTTTAGGCAAATTGCTAAGTGCACTGCTAAACCCCTAAGCTTTCATGGCATTGATACTCACAGAGTAATAGTAATCCCCAAGTCTGATTGAAATTGCAGAAAGATTCTCATGCTGCATTATTTTCCTTGTGAATCAGAATTGGGGTCTTCACCATTTCCTGGAATTGTGTCTCCAGGTTTTTGTTGATTTAGAAATACTGGGAAAAGACCACGACTGTCCAAAAGCTGGAGACGATATGGGAAAGAAATAGGTAGAACATTCCCCCAAAAGCTAAGGAAATCAGGTCATATGAAGTGCTTCTTTGAAAACCCGGTCTAAATATTCACACTGAGGATTGGCTGTTAAAGGCCTAAAGGCAAAGATGGATGCCCTCAAGAAATAAACTCCCCCAATAAGCATAATGAATTCCTGTAATATTTTGTTCACTTGAACATCTGTTATGGAGCCCTTGCTAACCTGGGAGAAGTGAACAAGTGAATTATCATTCTCCTTACAGACAGCACGAGGTGAATGTTCTTGCAGACATCTCTAGGCAGGCACATGACTCTAACACTTGATTTTAAGAGGTGCTATCTTTGTAATCTCATACACTTCAGTGGAAATCTAGGCTTAAAGCGTTTGTTTTCAAACTGTTTAAATCCTCAGCGAAAGGAAATGAGAATACCTCTTAGCACTGGAAGAACAACAACTGTTACTGGACCTAATGAGGGGAAAAAAATAATTGCCAGAAGTCCAAGCATTTCTGTACAGTACCTGAGGATCAGGATTAACAGCAGTGACACCACTGAGCAGGACAGAGGGAATTTCAGGAAGAGGACACAGCTGGTTTTGGAACTGATCAGCCAGTTCTGCCCTCCACCGGGTAACATCTGGAAGCCAGGTACAGGCTAGAAATGCAGAAATCTGGTAAAAAAATGGATGTTTCTTGTAGATCATCTTTAGTCTGCGAAGAGTCAATAGTTACAAAGCACTGATGATGGCTTCAGGAACTTTCTGTCGTGTACCATGCACCTGTAGCAGCTTTCTCAGTCTGCAGCCAGCCCTGCCTCACACTTCACACATCTGCACTTCAGATTCTGCAAACCAAAGCCCTAGATTAGCTTCTCAAACCATCACACCCTGCGACCAGAGCTCTAGACCTGTGCCCTCACTCACAGAAAGCATGCTCTTTCCACGATCCTGGGTCCTATTTATCACTCCATAAGGTCTCTACTCCCAAGCCTAAAGACACAAGTGAAGGTCCTGCCGCTGTTGGGGCTCCTGGCCCAGCAGATGGGACTGGAGAGAAGATGCTGTCTGCAACAGCCAGTTATACCCATCAGCTGTGTGGAAGGGCTCACCTCACGGCTTGGGGACATGCCTCTACATAGACCTGACTCAAACAAAGCATCTCTTGGTGAATGCGCAGGAGAGATCAGCAGCACTGCCCTTTCTCCAGAGCTCTCAACACACTCAGGCTGCTCAGCTATAAAGCTCTACCACAGATGATGATTGGTGAGTTAATAGCAGTATTCACCTGGTTGCAAGCCACTGGTGTAAAATAACTTGCTCACAATATTGGTCGGCTGACAAATATTACTCCAAAGCACATTACATACCACACTTAAAGAGGGAGGAAATGCCATAAACAAGAGCATAAACCAGCCCAATACAATGAGACATTAATTTGTAAAGGGTTTCATAGGGATATAAATAAAAAGCTTTATTAATTTCAAGATTTTTTTAAGATTGAGTCTAACATTAATGTTGTTACATTAATATTGCACTGCACTGCTAAATTACAGTTTCCCATCACTGAACCTCCCCTCTAAGTTTCTTTTTCTTCCAGATTGGTTCTTAATCAGTAAGACCTCGACAGAACAAAACTGGTAACCCCGATGAGACCCAATTAGAAATGAACAGAATCAACAACCATGCAAAGCGTCTTCTCTACAGCAGCTATTATCACACCTAGGAAGTGGAGCGCAAGCCTGGCAAGGACTGCAAAACCCCCCAAATCTAATGACAGAGATCGCAAGAGATCACAGAAGGTGTCCCTGCCCGTGGCAGGGGGTTGGAACTGGATGAGCTTTAAGGTCCCTTCCAACCAAACCAGTCTGGGATTCTATGATTCTGAGCCACCACAGAATCACTGTGTGATCAGCTCATATAGACCAGAACCATGCTGCTCTGCAGGGTGCTGGTATGCCTAACTGGGAATGCTTAGTAGATTCTTAGAAAGCATACTCTGTACAAATCTAATTCCCATCAGACAGGCTGTAACTGCAGCTTGTCTGTCAGCATGCAAGAGTTACAAGAGTGGAGTGTACGAGCATTTGTTTTGACAGCAAGTCAAGAACCTAAACCATGCAAGGGTGTTTGAATTTGCCTCGCTTTTATCAGCTGTTTGGAGGACAGAAATAAAACAACCCAAACTAAACCCCAAAAACCTGACAGAAATGGGAGGCAACATAGCAGAACCACTACATAGAGAGATAGATGCCTTCCTAGCTGAATAGGTCTCATTGATCTGCTAAAAACAGGAGCTTTTGCCTTGAGAAACCACTATTATGTTTGTATTCATAACCATTAGACCTTGGGATAGAGAACTAAAATGTGACAAACAATAAAAGACACACAGATGACAGTGAAGTGTCCAGTAAATAAAAAGTTGATGGCTTAGAGGTCTAGAATACAGCTCAGCTCCAGTTAATAACAATTTGGGGCAGGGGGGAACCCAAGCAAACTAAACCAAGGAAAATATCCTAGAAACAACCCATAGTACCTTGATACCTGCAGCTGCCTTGGTCCTGTTCTTGGTGATGAACTGCACCCCAGCATTACAGTGTGACTCTAAAGCAGGCAACAAGCCAACATCAAATAACATCAAAGCCAACAAGTGACAAATGCACTCAGCATGTTCAATCACAGCAGGGTCAGGAATTAACAGGGGGCAAGCTGGGGAAAGGGATACCTTGCCTTGTTGATACTGATAGGGCCTTAAGCTCTTAGACCAGCAATCCAATGTCTGCTGCAAAAATCACAGTCATATAACAATGTGAAGAAAATTCATGGCCAACTGTCACTTTGCTATTACAACATATGAGTACAGATACACAAAGACAGGCATTTCCATGTTAGCATCAAGCAGGCACAAATCTGGACCTAACAGTTTGTGTAATCTTGTACGTATCCATCTTTGGCACTGGATAATACACTCTGGACCCTACACATTAAGAACATTAAAATAGCAATTTGTCATAATGCTTCTGGTTAACGTTTACACTACTTGGTATGGCTTTTTTTATAGAATCCAAACAAAGACTAAGATCACCCTACTTATAGCAAAGAGATGCAACAAAACCACCCGGAAACCCAGTCCTATTTTGAAGGTAAGCCCTGATAAGTGGTGCTCTTCATGCCTGTAGGAGACAACTGGAACGAGAACCTGCCACAGCAGAATTTTGTTACCAGATTCAATCGTTAAAAACCTCTATATTAACAGTACAGCAAGAGCATGAAGACCTAAGTGTGAAGAATAAAATCAATTACATTTTTCTCCAACAGTAGTTGAAAATGCTCAGGGAGGAATGGGGAGACAAGACTAGTTGCTGTTGCTTCCCTGGTCTCTGCTGCAGCTGAATTTCTCAAAGACTTGTGTTGTTCCTATCAGCTTTTTCTCTGCTGGGGAAAGCAGCAGCTTTACAAATGGCTTGAGAAAGCAAAACTGTCAAAAGCCATTGCTACAGTAGAGCCTCTAATGAGAGGAAACCTCAGTTACACATAGTCCTACTTTGAGCAACACTGTCCAAATGCCTTGGATGTCCACTGCCGTACATACTAGCTGAACTCAAGCACTGTCAGGAACTGTAAATGAGGCACCAGAATAGCATTTACAACTTATATATGGACTGGAAGCTCTGTACAGCTTGTTCCACCAACCTGTGATACAACACATCCCTGCTCCAACCTGTTCAGAGAGCCCAAGCCCATAGCTTCAAAAGTTCATTCATTAATTGCATAACACTGGATAAGTATTTTGAGCATACTCAGTGCTCAATAATTTTGATGTTTTGGCCAACACCTCAGCTGAAACTAGCAGAGAGCAACAAGGCACGTGGACAGAAGGCAGGTCAATCTGTCCTCCTCCATTTTCTTTACTCCATACAGCAAACATCTTGGATTTGGTTGCTTTACACAGAAATCAGCATTAAGCCCTTGTCCTAGGGCTTACTCCTGTCCTTGATCCTTAGTATCATTAGCCCTTCATGCTCTTGCTGCCAGGTCCTCAAACACTAACGGCAAGGTTGCTTACTGTTTTGGGGTTGGGGTTTTTGGTAGTGTATTAATCATGACATTTGTTGTCAGCATCAATCATTTCCTTGCAGAAGCACTGGAGCCACAGCTGTCATACTCCAAGCTTTATGATACATCATGGGCAACATAATCTTTACTGCTCACAGGCAGGCAGCTGCAAGCAAAGAATGTTTGCTGCAGCCAAGTAGGGGAAGCACAAGGATGTTTTAAACCATCTTTACACCTCTTCTGCCATTTAAACTTTACATGGTGTGCTCAGCAGGTGTGACTCTTATACCTGGGCCCCCTAAGACCACCTGCTATTGGGTCTTCTCAGCAGAGAGGAAGCATGGAAAATGAGCACATCCATTGCCACACTCCTGTTAACATTACCAGAGGTGAAGCAGGCAAAAATAGGGTAGAAAAATCTACTACCAGCTCACTAAAGCCACAAGTGCTGGTTTGAGCCTCCTGAGAGAAACTCACCAGCCTCAACAGAGCACAGGGCCAGCACCTCAAAGGTTATTCAGTCACAGGATAGTTCTTCAAACAAATGACCCACAGGAGATCTGGGGCACACAAGAATTGCTGCTCCCCAGCTGTAGCTGGGTACATTTTCCAGCAAGTCAGCTATTCTGCATAGGTAGGATAGCCATTTATACCAGGCAGCAATAGCAATAATACCTGTCTAAAAACTGTCTCCAGAAAGAGACATTTGCTCTGTGAAACAACAAACTAGAGCCCAGAGCTGCTATTTCACAGCTCTGCTGTTCTCAGGATATGACTTCACATCATCTCCTTCATTACACCTATATGTACTGGGTTGTCAGTTGTGTGCTACACCTCTCAGATTGGCATTCTATTGCACAGCACAGACTGTAGCCTACTAGAACTGAGGGAACAGTCTCAGGTCCTGCCTCTGGGCCGTGACTCCTGGGAGCCAAATACCAAGACAATATTCCCTCTGGAACTTCACATAGTTAAAACAGAAGAGGAAAACCCATAATACATGCCAAAGATATATCTTCTCTAAATCCAGTTAAATTTCTGCACTGTGGGGTTACAGCCTCCAAAAATGTCTTACCAGCTAATGAGCAGTAGAGACAAAAAAAATACACACCACAGAGAGCTAGTTTCTCATCTGCACTAAATCTAAATTCAGCATAACTGAGGACAGCTTGAGTTGGCAATCAGCTGGAAGCAATCATTCAGCTCCCACAGTACTGGGCTCTTCCCCCCTCTAATTTAGAGCAGCGCTTGTGCTCTGTACTGGCTCACTGAAATTGGAGCTTGAATTGGCATAGCCAAGCCTGGGCCTTAGTGAAAACCAGTGGTCACTGCCTATGGCTGCTGTGCATGACTAGCAAGTGTAAACACTGCTACTCACTTTTATCTTCCAGGTCTCAGTGCTGCTCTGGGCTGAAGACTCATCTGCTGGTGTTAGACAAGCATGTAGGGCCAAGGCACCCCCTTGCCAGGCCTGCTGCAGCCCTACCACCTCAAACAGAGCTTTGGGTCCATCTTTCATTTTCACAGAAGGCACCTGTAAATCCATTTGAACATAATTTCATTTTTAGATGGCTGGATTTAGAAACTCAAAATAACCCTTTATCTTGCTCTGTTGCTTTTGAGTAGAGCCCCATAATGTACAATAATCCAGGGAGCACTCGTGCTTGATTTGTGGATTAACTGTGATTTAGCTAGTAGAAAAATCAATAAAGTCCAAATTAAATAGGAATAACATGTAGGGTTTGATAAGTCATAGGATTTATTTTCTCTATGTGGACTTGCAAACTCTGACTTCCAATAGTTTCACTATGTGAAAGTAAGAATTTGCATTAGTCCTATATTCTAGCAAGAAATGGGAACAGTCCCTGTCAACGCTGCACTTCATGTTCTTGTCACAGTGGCACCATGTGCTGCCTTTATTAATGGTAATGAAATTGAGCCAACCTCAGTTCAAAAATCAATGCTAAGTGGTTATGCTATTCTGGGGAGCTGGTACAGGTTTCCCAAATAAGCCTTGGTCTTCCCTTTTAGTGACCACTAATAGCCAAAACCCCTCAATCCCTCCCCAGCAAGTACACCTCGTGTGAGAAGCAAATATTCTATTTTTCAATATAGACCCAAAACAATAAGGGTAAAAAGCAACTTCTGCCAACCCCAAAAAGAACACAGGACATCTTTTATCATGAATCAGTTTCGTTCCAGAGATAGGGTTCGAACAGGACAGACCACTCATTGGCTCATAAGGCTGAAACATAATGAGCTTTACCATAGAGAATACATGAGAAACTTTATTACAGGGTAGAAGAGAGGCAGAAATGACACTTGAAACAGTTTGGAAAGGCACTGTGTTGCTGCAAAGCATTCTGAAACCTGGGGAGCAGGTGAAAGAGGGCAGAAGGCTATGGGAATGTCAAACTAAGGCAACTGCAAAGCCATGAGAAAGGAGTAGCAGCCAGCATGTGAGGCAGAGATGGTATGTTTGAATTACAGGAATTCAATTCCTTCCCTGGGTTCTGGTGAATACAGAAACCACTATGTCTTGTTCTCATGGTTGGTACCATCACCATGATCTCTAGATGGATTAACAGCTCTGCTATTTACTGTATATATAAACCAAAACTATTTACAGTGAGATAAATGCCTTCAGAAATATGTTCTTCTCACAGGACCTGAGTGGATACTCAAACTCCTGCACAGGTCAGCTGTACGACTCAAAATAGCACTGTCAAGTCCTTGACTGCTTTGAGCACTGGTTTCACATGGGAAATCCTACAGCAGCTCCACCACTGAGGAATGCTCCCATCGGGAGGGTCATGCTCTCAACTGGTAGATATCAGCACATGTCCAATGAAATCAATAGATATGCGGATTTACGCAAGCCTGGAGGCCAGTGAATCAGTGGAGGGACATGAATTCTGACCAGATCAGAATTTGGGCTAAATATGCCTCAACCTTTCCACTTGTTTCAATTAAAGACTTTTTCATTGCTACCCAACAGCTGTTTGAGAACCTCTCTGAAATAAATCAGTAGAGTTTAGCCCGTTTTCTCCTGGGCACAAAGTCCATCACAACATTTGACCCTGCAGTCTTAGTAGAGTGACACTGAGCCCTAGTAGATGAGATCCCCCTTGGAAAGAGCTGCTACAAATCAGAGCTCAGGTTTAAATGGGAATAACACAAGGGAAGAAAACTCACACTGCAGCTGGTCATGGGCTGACTAGTTTCTGAATGGAAGATTCAGGCTCTGGTGCTGCTGAAGTGATGATTTTCATTAGCACTGAACTAACATGAAAGAATGTTAGCAATGTTTTGATGGAAGTGTGAACATCCTTAACAATTAATACTGTTTAAGTGGAGTTTAAGTGATTTAAAAGCCTTGTCTGCTCAGGGTCAAACCTACCTGGAGTACATGGGTTGGGATTGGTATTCCAAGGTCTTTGACAGGGAAAAAGAATGAGGTCAACGTGCAGGAAGAGAAATACACGTACCCTGTTCTTCCTAGGGGAAAAGGCTAATATGGGATGGATGGGAAGAGTGAGGAAAAGGTGGTTCCTTTAGAGGAGAAAAATATGTGATCCAAAGGACAATTAAGATGAAACAGACCACCACTTGTTTACAGCCCTCTTGACTGTCAGAAAGGATCTATTCTTAACAAGTGGTAAAAAATAGGCACTTGTGTGCATCTACTTCTTGTGCCAAGGACAAAGTATAGCACTTCCACGGCCCTCTACTTCAGTAGTCCCTTCCGACCACTGTGAGTCTGGCTCAGCAATGCTTTACTTTTTGTGCCCTGTTCTTTGTGAACTACAGGCACAATCCAGCCCCCCTGACTTCAGCAAGACTCATTTGCTGAATTTAAGTTGAGCTAGAACATAATTTCCCCTTTGTTCAGGCACTGTTTGGGTAGCTGTTGGAAGATTTCAAGAATGATTATATATTCATCAGAGGGCAAAACACAGGCTTAATCATGCAGAATCTTTTGTGCACTTTCACCACAGGTACTCACCAGAGAGAGCCTCCATGTCGCAAGGGCCTGGTATATGTTGGCTGTTCTCAGCACCATGGCAGACCCCTGCTCCCTGTGCTGATCTGTAGCTACTTGGCCACAACTTGACAGCCGAACAGTCAGAAGCAGCACCTCATTTTTCATACCATGTGGTCTAGGCAATGTGTCAATAGCTGGCAAGTAAGAGGCTTCCTGTCAAAAAATAGTATGAAAATGGAAGTAATTTGGATTACTGGAACTGTATTCATCATCATGAATGAATGTAATTCACTGCCAACAGAGGAGGGGCAATTAATACCTAGTGAGCATTTATCAAAGAGGAAGTATGAGCCATAAAAGCTAGGTCATTATATCAGTGACACCTTCCTGAGCACTTCAGTTCTTCTTGAAGAGCTGTCACCTGGGACTTCATTTAGTCAAATGCTGCTTGGTGAATGGAAGAGTGCATGGTCACAGCTGGAAATAGCCTGATCAGGTTTATTCCGTATTCTTTAGGATTCAGGGGTTTTGCTTTTTTCTTTTTATTAAGATCAGTGAAATGCCTTCAAAACAAGCTGATTGTGTAAAAACTTTTATTATTTTCAGCTTCATTTAACATGCCTCATTTCACAGACAATATTACATTTATGTGAACTCTTCTCCTTTCTTTAGTATTGATATGCAGTTATTAAGGATGCAAATTCCCTCTCCTTTTAGAGTCTTGCTCTCTAAGAAACAACCCCTAGCTTGACCCATGGGGTTATTGTTTATGGGATATTTTTTGTTCTCCCAACAATGCTGGAGCTGCAGCTGTAATTATTGGCTTGTTATTCCCATCTATATTCTATGTGCTGCCCAACAGTTCTTTTGTAAGTTAAGAAACCAGACCTTAAAAATCACAAACATTTCCCAGCATAGAATCAGAATCATAGAATAGTTAGGGTTGGAAAGGACCTTAAGATCAACTAGTTCCAACCCCCCTGCCATGGGCAGGGACACCTCGCACTAAACCATGTTGCCCAAGGCTCTGTCCAACCTGGCCTTGAACACCGCCAGGGATGGAGCACTCACAACTTCCTTGGGTAACCCATTCCAGTGCTTCACCACCCTCACTGTAAAGAACTTCTTCCTTAAATCTAATCTAAACTTCCCCTCCTTAAGTTTGAAGCCATTATCCCTTGTCCTACCACTACAGTCCCTGATGAAGAGTCCCTCTCCAGCATCCTTACAGGTCCCCCTTCAGATACTGGAAGGCTGCTCTGAGGTCACCACGCAGCCTTCTCTTCTCCAGGCTGAACAGCCCCAACTTTCTCAGCCTGTCTTCATACGGGAGGTGCTCCAGCCCTCTTATCATCCTCGTGGCCCTCCTCTGGACTCGCTCCAACAGCTCCATGTCCTTTTTATGTTGAGGACACCAGAACTGTACGCAGTACTCTAAATGAGGTCTCGCAAGAGCAGAATAGAGGGGCAGGATCACCTCCTTCGACCTGCTGGTCACGCTCCTTTTGACGCAGCCTAGGACATGGTTGGCTTTCTGGGCTGCAAGTGCACACTGAAGCGGCTCATGTTCAGTTTCTCATCAACCAACACCCCCAAGTCCTTCTCCTCAGGCTGCTCTAAATCTCTTCTCCGCCCAACTTGTAGCAGTGCCTGGGATTGCCCCGACCCAGGTGTAGGACCTTGCACTTGGCTTGGTTGAACTTCATGAGGTTGGCATCAGCCCACCTCACAAGATTATCCAGCTCACTCTGCATGGTATTCCTTCCCTCCAGTGTATCAGCCGAACCACACAGCTTGGTGTCATCGGCAGACTTGCTGAGAGCACCTCAATCCCACTGTCCATGTTGCTGACAAAGATGTTGAACAAGACAGGTCCCAACACCGACCCCTGAGGGACACCACTCGCTACTGTTTTCCAACTGGACATCAAACCATTTACCACAACTCTTTGAGTGCGGCCATCGAGCCAGTTCTTTATCCACTGAGTGGTCCATCTATCAAATTGATGTCCGTCCAATTTAGAGACAAGGATGTCATGGGGGACAGTGTCGAATGCTTTGCACAAGTCCAGGTAGATGACATCAACTGCTCTGCCCCTGTCCATCGGTTCTGTAGCCCCATCATAGAAGGCCACCAAATTGGTCAGGCAGGATTTCCCCTTGGTGAAACCATGTTGGCTGCCACCAATCACCTTGTTGTTTTTCATGTGCCTTAGCATGCTTTCCAGGAGAATCTGCTCCAAGATTTTGCCAGGCACAGAGGTGAGGCTGACTGGTCTGTAGTTCCCTGGGTCTTCCACCTTCCCCTTCTTGAAAATGGGGGTTATATTACCCTTCTTCCAGTCATCAGGAACTTCATCTGACTGCCATGATTTTTCAAATATGATGGACAGTGGTTTAGCAACTTCATTCACCAGCTCCTTCAGGACCCGTGGATGGATTTCATCAGGTCCCATGGACTTGTGCACATTCAGGTTCTTAAGATCGTCTTGAACCTGATCCTCTCCTACAGTGGGCCTAAGGTCTTCATTCTCACAGTCCCTGCACCTGCTTTCTAAGACTTGAGTGGTGTGGTCAGAGCATTTGCTGGTGAAGACTGAGGCAAAGAAGTCATTAAGAACCTCAGCCTTCTCCAAATCCAGGGTAGCCAGTTCTCCCGATAGCTTCCGGAGAGGGCCCACATTGTCCCTAGTCTGTCTTTTATTTGCTACGTACCTATAGAAGCCTTTCCTGTTATCTTTTACATCCCTTGCCAGATTTAACTCTAACTGGGCCTTAGCTTTCCTGACCTGGTCCCTAGCTTCCCGGGCAATGCTCCTATATTCTTCCCAGGCTGCCTGTCCTCGCTTCCACCTTCTATAAGCTTCTTTTTTCCCCCTCTAAGTTTCCTCAGCAGCTCCTTATCCATCCATGGAGGTCTCCGGGCCCTCCTGCCATGCATCCTTCTAGTCAGGATGCAACACTCCTGAGCACGTAGCAGGTGATCCTTGAATATCGACCAGCAGTCTTGGGCCCCCCTGCCCTCTAGGACTATATCCTGTGGAACCTTACTAAGGAGGTTCCTGAAGAGGTCAAAGCCTGCTTTCTTGAAGTCCAGGGCAGTGAGCTTGCTGCATGCCCTTCTCACTGTCCTGAGGATCTCAAACTCAACCATCTCATGATCACTACAGCCAAGGCTGCCCTGGAGCATCACATTTCCAACCAGTCCCTCCCTGTTGGTGAGCACGAGGTCAAGCATGGCACCTCTCCTTGTTGGCTCCTCTGTTGCTTGAAAGAGGAAGTTGTCTTCCACACAATCGAGGAACCTCCTGGATTGCTTGTGCCGGGCCGTACCGTCCCTCCAACAGATGTCAGGATGGTTGAAGTCCCCCACGAGGACAAGAGCCTGTGAGCGTGAGGCTGCTCCTATCCGTGTACAAGATCTTGCATACAAGATCTCCTATCTTGTATGCACAAGCATATTGCTCAACAGTTATGATCATAGAATCACTGATTTGGGTGGAAAGGGACCTTAAAGCTCATCCAGTTCCAACCCCTGCACGGGCAGGGACACCTTCCACTAGAACAGTTTGCTCCAAGCCCCTGTGTCCAACCTGGCCTTGAACACTGCCAGCAATGGGGCAGCCACAGCTTCTCTGGGCAACCTGTGCCAGCGCCTCAGCACCCTCACAGGGAAGAACTTCTGCCTAAGAGCTCATCTCAGTCTCCCCTCTGGCAGGTTAAAGCCATTCCCCCTTGGCCTGTCCCTACAGGCCCTTGTCCAAAGCCCCTCTCCAGCTTTCTTGTAGCCCCTTTAGGCCCTGGAAGCTGCTCTAAGGTCTCCCCTCCAGGCTGAACCAGCCCAGCTCTCTCAGCTTGTCTCCACTGCAGAGCTGCTCCAGCTGTCGCAGCATCTCCATGGCCTCCTCTGGGCTCGCTTCAACACCTCCACATCCTTCTTAAGTTGATCCTTCAATAAAGACGCTCAAGCCGCCGCAAGCATCCTGAGTGCATGTATTCTACAGGCATGGATACACATTCATTTTGCAAAGAGCTGTTCATGGTGTTGACATTTCCTGGGTTACTTGTTACAGGATCAGCTGAGGGCCACACTCTCCATCACAGAGTCAGCAAAGTGCAACACAGCTGCAACCTGTGCACATGTCAATGCAATCAGCCAGACTAAGCTGCTCATTAAAATGAGCAGAATTCATCCAAAATAACCTACCATAGTATGAGACTGGCAAGCACCCCTTTCTGTGAGCCGAGCTGTGGAACACCAAAGGAGCACAAAGGGAGCAGAAGCATGGTGAGGAGCAGCTAACCAGTTATGTTCTCAATTGTTCCATGTAGCCCTTAATGAGGATGTCTGCCCACACCTTTACACTGAATTAACCTTCATTTGATTTACCTGAATTTACTTTGGAAGCTAAATCCAATTAAAGCCACTTTAATTCTGAATTAAAACATCCACAAAGGTGTTTAATGACTAATCCACTTGACAGGTTCATGTAGCTTGTAGTTCTCTGCCTGTCCTCATAACAGATGATTCTTAAAATGGTTTGCAAGAAAAGATACTCCTAAAAAGCCAAAAGCCGATCTATGTTGTCATCCGGTGTTTTGGTGCAGAAACCCCTGCCACAGGCACAGCACTGCCTGCAAGGACCAAATAAAACTGCAATTAGTAATAAAGGAAAAATAGTTACACGCATTCTTGGCTGCTGCAGTGTGTGTTAATGTTACTGTAGTCCTGGGGAGCTCACTGAATCCATCAAGGCTTTGAGCCCTCCAGTATAATTCCCTGAGGAAGAGGTTTTAAAAGAAACGTGGAGACTTTCAGTAAAAGATTACCTCCTTTGTATCCTGTACCAGTGATCGGATTCTTTCTTCTTCTCTCAACAAGGCTGTAGGGATCAATGATAGGGGGGAACTCAAGAGCTAAAGATTAAACCAGTATCTACTGATGCTTCAGCAGGAAATTTCCAACTCATTTCAAGTTTGCTTGGCCCAGCAGCAGGGAAGGGCTCAACAGGCTTCTGACCAAGCCCAGCTAAGAATTTTACTTATCAAGGTTCTTTCTGAGAAAGAATGAGATTTTAACCAATGTTGGTTCTTCCCTCTCCTCCTTCTGTCAGCCTCCTTACTCCAACAAGCTTCTAGGCATAGAACTACTTAGCTAATTTCAGAAATATTAAGGCTAATGAGCAAGAAAGGAGCTTATCCTATTTAATTCAGGGTAAGATACATTCAGTGTTTTCTGAGTATGCCTTCCCACAGCATTGCCCAATCTACCCTAGTTTACCTATGAAGGGAGTTCAATTTGCTTACACGCTACACTGGCTTTTATTTGTGACACTATTAGATTATGAAAAGACTAAAATTACTCAAATGCTGGGCTATTTTGGGTTGCTCTGGCTAGAGTTGTGCTGTCAATCACACACAGGCTTGTAGCTGATTGTAGTCAAGTGCCAACAATTACCATACAGTAAATAAGATAAAATTTCCTCTTTCCAAAGTGCTTGCTATTTTATTTTGCAACTATGCTTCACAGATTGCAACTCCAGCCTCCACCCCCTATCCTGTCTTTCTCTGCTCTAACGTAACACCAGTGCAAGCACCAGTAACTACATTAAGCAGCCAAGGAATAACCTCTGCCCAAATCCACACCAAAAAAGAAATGAAAGGAACTGCAAGACAATTTAAGGATACCCACAAATTCTAGCCTTCAGCTACAGCGGGGCTTACGTTACACATACAGAGGCATAGCCCCAAAGTAAACTACTGTTCGTAAGAACCCCCATTGTAACATGAACGCATCTGTACAATCATTTAAAAAATGGCATTTTACCTCCGTATTATCATTTCTTTTTTAAAAACCAGAGCTGTTTATGATCACAGCAAGCTGAAGTTTAGCAGATACACGTTTGTCAGCCAGGATTAACGTAATTTTGTTTCCAATAAAATAGCTCAAATGGATTAAATGATGCTTTTGTTGGTGGTTTTTAAGAGCCCAGTTGGCACTGCTTTTACCACACCTGTGTACTAGATCAGACAAACAGCTCCTGTTCCTATGACTGGGAAACATCAAAACTGTTAGAGTCTGGAATGAAAGAGTAGCAGCTCAAAAGCCACAGGGGCCAGATGACAACTTTGCTGCTAGTGTCCAGCAAGGTTTGAGTCTGGTAACAAATGAAAGCAGCGGCTATCAACTGCTGCTTGGGCACCACACTACATCACACATTTAGAAAGTTCATTTCATCACATGGACTCAAGAGAGCAGCAAGTATTTCCCAGCAAGAATCAACTCACCCAGTCTGAAGGTTTCTCCCCGTGGAAGGAGAGATCAGGGAGAAGCCAGTTTTACTTTATTTTTAAGATAATCTCTCTTTTACAGGTTAATAAAACATCAATATTTCCCTTCTAGCACCCTTCCCAACACTAACTAATCTGATGCTAACACTGAAGCAAAGTATCACATTCAATCAAAAACCACTCACTGCTATGTTGAGCAGACTCTAGAACAGCGATATCTACATCAAAACATCCACTGCATGTAAAACACAGACAAGTTCTACTCACACAATCTCCACCTCCCTTACTGGAGGAGGTAAGTGAGGGTGAAGGGGAGGAATAGGCAGAATCTTACTCTCATTGGCTGGAGGCTTAATCAAAATAATTGTTTTCAGCCACGTCTAAATCTATCCTTGTGTGTCATCTGCACCCTGGCTTGGATCACAGATTGAAGAGGCAATCCCTGATGAATGGCAAATTACTGACTGCAGGAACTTTTTGCCAACGGATGCATCTGCTGTAGGTTTGTAAATGTGAGTGATTTCTGAGCACTCTAGCAGCTCCAGCTAATTTCTCTAATGAAAATACTACACTCTTCTGCAGAACTAGCTGTAGCATTGCATGTTTGTGCTTCCTTCTGGACACAGCTCATGGTGCAAAATGCAAGCGCGTTGCTTCTGTGGTTTTACACTGCTGTTCCACCCAGTCATGTTGCTAATGTAGGAGAGCAGATAGCGAGGACACATCTAACAATCCTGTCCATCTAAGGCAAAGCAGATAACACTCTTTCAGGGCTTCTAAAAATTCTTGCAGTAGATGAAGACATATTGGAAATGTCAAGTGTTTGTTCATTTTCATTCTGTGGGGAAGGAAAAATGATGACAATGCCATCTGTTAGATTATTTGAAATTCCACATTAAATTGTGGAATAAACCCCGAGACCATTCAAAGATCTGCTTTATCATTGCAAAGTGGGAGCAATGGATAAGAATGAGGAAAGTATCTGCATTTCCTTCCTGCAACTGCCAGAATGTAATTAGGAAGGTAACATTTAATAACAAAAAGGAGAATACGATTGATGTTAATGGTCTGAACGGTCTTTCTGTTAATGCATTTTTGTACCAGATTCACGCTCTGTGGCACCAATGGCTGAGTATCAAACATACTGAAGTTATAGATCTGAAAAATATGAGGGTGGCAAGATGTTACCGAAATGTTCTGCTCTGAACTGAGCTTCAGATTGCTAAAATTCAGGACTTATGAGCCTCCAAAGCAGATAACTCTGCCAAAGTAAGACTGCAGGAATTCAAAGAGCTGCATAATGGGAGCATTACTGGCTCTCATGGCCGTAGTTCTCCAGTTTAGTTAGGACATTATGTATCATGGGAGTTTAGATTAAAAAAAATGATAATAATATTTTTATAGAAGATTTCTTTGCTGGAAGTTATCTTCTTACTCTGGACAGTTATCCTTAATCTTGGGCAGGAAGACTATAACCTCTCCTGATCCAGAAGAAATCACTTTTCCATCTCTGGCAGCACGAGTGTGCTAAAGCCAGACAGTGTCTCTGCTGGAGTATAAAGAGGGCAAGTGTCAAAGAGAAATGTCAGCTCATCACCAGAAATTACTGGCTATAGGAGCGTGGTCCAGATGTGAGGCACAGAAAAGAACTGAGCTCTGCTTGGCACAGGAACCAAGGATAGAAAATGCACTTTATATGCCTTTGCAGGTTGCTGCCAGCTGAGCAGGGCAACTCCAAGTGCATTTTAAACTAGCTTTATGGCCACCATGAGACTGGCAGAGCTACTGATAGCTAGGATCAGCTACATTTCTGGCTCAGGACATGCCAGTGTTCTACGGAAATCCCTCTTATCCCACCCATAGTCTCCCTCAGCACAAATGGAGACAATCAAGAGATGTGATGTAATGTGAATTACAGTGTTCCATGCCACTTCTGCATCAGCTTGCATTAAGGGAATTCTGAATCACTTCACTAGAATTAATGACTCATCTGTGCTGTGAGAGAGATGCATAACCCCTCATTCCATGAAAGTGGACAGGGGCAGAGCAGTTGATGTCATCTACCTGGACTTGTGCAAAGCGTTCGACACTGTCCTGCACAACATCCTTGTCTCTAAATGGGAGGGACATAAATTTGATGGATGGACCACTCAGTGGATAAAGAACTGGCTGAATGGCCACACGCAAAGAGTTGTGGTCAATGGCTCAATGTCCAATTGGAGACCAGTAACAAGTGTTGTCTCTCAGGGGTTAGTTTTGGGACCGATCTTGTTCATCTTTGTTGGCAATACGGACAGTGGGATCGATGCACCCTCAGCAAGTTTGCCAACGACACCAAGCTGTGTGGTTCGGTTGATACGCTGGAGGGAAGGGATGGGATCCAGAGGGACCTGAACAAGCTTGTGAGGTGGGCCGATGCCAACCTCATGAAGTTCAACCAAGCCAAGTGCAAGGTCCTACACCTGGGTTGTGGCAATCCCAGGCACTGCTACAGGTTGGGCAGAGAAGAGATTCAGAGCAGCCTGAGGAGAAGGACTTGGGGGTGTTGGTCAATGGGAAACTGAACATGAGCCGGCTTCAGTGTGCGCTTGCAGCCCAGAAAGCCAACCATATCCTGGGCTGCATCAAAAGAAGTGTGACCAGCAGGTCGAAGGAGGTGATCCTGCCCCTCTCCTCTGCTCTCGTGAGACCTCACTTGGAGTATTGTGTACAGTTCTGGTGTCCTCAACATAAAAAGACACAGAGCTGTTGGAGCAAGTCCAGAGGAGGGCCACAAGGATGATAAGAGGGGTGGAGCACCTCCCATATAAAGACAGGCTGAGAAAGTTGGGGCTGTTCAGCTGGAGAAGAGAAGGCTGTGTAGAGACCTTGGAGCAGCCTTCCGGTATCTGAGGGGGGCCTATAAGGATGCTGGAGAGGGACTCTTCATCAGGGACTGTAGTGGTAGGACAAGGGGTGATGGGTTCAAACTTAAACAGGGGAAGTTCAGGTTAGATATAAGGAAGAAGTTCTTTACTGTGAGGGCAGCGAGGCACTGGAAAAGGCTGCCCAGAGAAATGGTAAATGCTCCACCCCTGGCAGTGTTCAAGGCCAGGTTGGACAGAGCTTTGGGCAACATGGTCTAGGGTGAGGCGTCCCTTGCCCATGGCAGGGGGGTTGGAACTAGATGATCTCAAGGTCCTTTCCAACTCTAACTATTCTATGATCCTATGAGAGTCAAGGGTCTGGCCCACAGGATATGTTAGCACAGAGACACTGAGGGATCACTCAGGATCACAGAGGCAGAAAGTAGTTTTGGCCCAAAATTCAACATCCATTTATTCTGCATTGAAAAAGACACCAAACATTTCCTCCTGAATCAGAAGAATCCCATCCCCCAGAGCGTGCTCCTTGTCCTATCCTGCTCACTTCTGCTTGTCCTGCCAGTACTCCTGCTGTGAGCACACAGCACTGCCCCTGCCATGCTGTCTCTCTTGCACATGCTCATGTACCTTACTATGACATCCTGCTCTGTCCTGTCATGTTATTGCTATCAGAAAGTTATACACAAGGAGCTAATGCTCTTTTTTGGACAACATCTTTCTAGTCTGCCTGGGTTCACTGGACCACAACTATGAATGAAACAAGAAAATGTGTCAGCCAGCACTGACAGGCAAGCACAGCTAAAGCAACAATTACTTCCTTGATAGAACTGCTCTTGAATTACTTCATTAGGACATAGGATATTTTAATTACTATTTAAAGCCACCTAGGAGCATATGTCAAATACCAGCCCAATTTTCAGATGACTAAGGACTAATCCCAACATCATTCTAATGTTCATCAGAACACAACGTTCATGCAGGTGTGAAGCATGTTAATAACCAAAAGTGCTTGAAAATGGGTATTTTCACCTAAATATGTTCAGGAAAATAAGTGTAAACTGAGGCCATTTAGCACCATACATCTGAGTGCAGCTAAAAATGCTCAATGGCACAAGTAACTGGTACCAAGTATCTGGTACATACAGTTTCTTCTCTATTTTTTTAGACATGGGAAAATTTCCTGCCAAAGGCTTAAGTCCTCAGGTGAAGAACTGCTCTGACAACTGCACTGGAATTTCAATCCAAGCAGCTCTGAATCCTCTTTGATTTTGTTTGCTTTCTGAGATGTAATCATTAAAAATGAGAAGTGCCTTCTCCGTGATTGCTGTTTACACACAGGAACACTCAGAGAGGCTCTGAAGGGTTCCCAGCCTCATTGTGGTGGTGGGCTGAGCACATGTAACAAAAAGTTCTTCTTCTAATGAGTTTCTACTCCTGCTTAATGAGCAGCAGCTGAAATAAGTAAAAGAAGTTTAATTACTTACGCATTTCATGCTAGCACAAGACTGGGAATCAGGAACTTGTGCCTCAGTCTTGCCTCTTGGATGGAGTATTTCTCTCTGAGACTGTAAAGTGAGGATAATATTTCTTTATCCTCATACCCGCCTAGCTGGAATAATTATCAAAAGCCTTTAAAACACTCTGAAAAGGAGTGCAAGAGTATCAAGAAACTTTCAAAATTCATTTCTGTTCCCTTTCTTTACCCTCCTGAACCAGTATCTCTAAACCCCAACAGCAGGATCCGTATTTTCCATAGCATTGCTCTTCAAATGATTTCAAACTGCCTCACAAATAAAATGTGCCACCATTTCCAGAGCCACAGCAGGGAAGGAAATTGTACATGGTCACTCTGAAATGCTGCAATAGAGCATGGAATTGGTCCTCAGCCATCTGAAATCTGGCTGGTATTTGGCACGTGCTTCTATCTGGCTTCAAATACTATTGAAATGGCTCTAGTTTGATACTCCAGGAGATTCACCAGGTACTTATCAACTTGGGTAAAGCCTTATTTTTTTCTAGCCTTTCATCTATTTATCTTTTCATGTATTTCCCCTGATACCCTACAGAAATCCCTCAAGAGAATAAAAAGGGGGCTGTGGGGGAACAAACTATACTCAGCAGCTGCACCAGGAAGTTTTACCAGAGCTCAAGTGGTTTGTTTTTCAGACTAGTGGCTTCCAGTTTAGAAACGGATTGTGTCCAGTTTGCTACACAGGCTCTGTGATCTTACATCCAGCTGCAAAATACTAATCAGATAACCCTCCAGACCTGTGAACTCTCCAAGGCCGTAAATATGCGGTTTAGTGATTCTGGGAGCTGCTAAGTGCTTACAACATCCATCGAAGCTTGCAGGGCCTCTGGGTTCTTGCCACAGAGTTGGACAGAGCTCTATGCTTTTAAAATACAAACAACTGCACTCCATAATCTCAGATAAAGCCTTGAATTACATTCCCTGCCACTAAGAATAATGCTTCTATAATTATTATATGTGTAATAATGTGTTTACAAGTTGTGACCAAGCTTATCCCCCTGTGTGTTAAGATTTGGAACTGCAGTGCAACCTAACACAATGCTAACCAAGAAGGCATGAGAAAAACTCAGAATGCAGTTGAAATTATACAGCTTCTTTAACAGCAGCATGGCTGTGTCAGACAAGCCTGTACATCCCCTCAAAAAACAGAGGGACAGATCCAGCCTCCTTTCATCTACAAATAGCATCACTGCTCGCAGCCCTGAGGTAAGGCCAGGAGTTGTGGATTCTATTCTGAGTCCAAGAGATAAATTTATGGCAGAAAGCATTTCTCTGTATAATTAAACGTGACTGGCACTTGTTCATACACACTGCAAACTTAAAGTAGCTACTCCTTCTGCCAACAAATGCTGGACCCGGCAAGAGCAAGACCTGAAGAGACAAAAGGTACAGAAATGGTTTTCTGTCTTCCTGCCCACCTCTTCTAAATGAGAAACAGAATTTAGCCTGTGAGCATTTACATTATTGTCTTCTCTTCAAGTTTACTCTGAACCACCCTGCTTATGTGAATGGAGGAGTATTTAGGACCTCTACTGGCAGCAAGTTCATGCATGTAATTCTGGAAGCTATATTCTTTTTACTCATATTAACCTTTCCCTTAAGCAACAGCAACAAATGTTCCCATCTGTCAAGATCATGCATAAGTGTATTTAAGAATAAGCCTAAACTCATTTTAATCAATTCCAAGATACGCCAAGGAATATAAAGGATTAAATATTTCACATTTCCTGAGGCCATTTCAAACTCCAACCAGAGAAACAGCACTGAAAGCACTAATTTCTTGGTAAAGACTTGACTGTTCAATTCATTCTGCAGCTGGAAAGTGCAATGGACAGAGGTGGGAGCCCCTATGAAGCCATCAGAATGGGTCTCCATGTGGAAGTGTAAATGAAAGGTTCTCTAGGGCTTTTTGGTGGTCCTGTTGCATTCAGTATGGAAGGTGGGTTTCCTGGTTCTGAGCACATCTGCAGCAGTTTGGCTGAGAAACCTACTGAAGCAGAGAAGAGGTTATTAAAGCAGGGTTACTGTATGTCATGTTTTAACTGTTCTGGTTGCGTGAGCAGAGCCATCAGCCTGTAAAGCTGCTGGCTTGATTTAATCTGTGCCCTAGCAGTGCGAAAGCGTACCCTCTTCCCTAATATCCCTTGCTCAGAGAACATGGAGAACAAGCAAGCATCCTCTGCCTGTCTAAAGGAAGTTGTTTACAGCAGACATTTAAAGCCTAGAATCTCTACTTTGCCTATTAAGGCAAATCCTTAGGGTAGATCTGTGCCCTCCTGAACCTCAGCAGAGGCGGCAGCAGCCTCAGCTCCTCTGGCTCACTGACTGCAGCCAAGGAGACTGCAAACCAGCTAAACTCAACCTGAGCACAAAGTACAGTGCCAGCAAATACCCCATTTACTTTTGCTGGCACCAAGTGGGAAGCTGAAGAGGAGGCCAGAAACTCGGGCTCTAGGCCAGCTACCAGTCGCCTGTGCTAGAATAACATTTTCTTGGGAACTTCCATGCTATTCCGAACCCTGTGTGCTGGCCTGGTGGTACAAACAGGAATCTTGGCCTTCTGGTTTTGCACGCTAAATTTAATTACATCTCTAATTGCCTTCGTTTATTTTTAAGCCTCAATTCTTGAATTGAGGCAGCAGGTTCATTAAGTACAACAGATTTGAATCTTCTTTCAGGAACTCATTAAATCCCTCCCTGCAAAAACCAGGGGAGGGATTCAGGAGCCATCTGCAGGCAGGTTGGCACATTGCTGCTGGCCACAACTCCGAGGTGAAGCACAAGCCAAATTCAGCTCTGATGTCAGAAAAAGATCTAGTTTGTAATTTTGAGAATTAATTTTTTTTTAAGCTATAGTAAAATAATAGCAAAGGCTCGATGCTGGGTTCAGTTACATCCGCACAGGTGCAAATATAGAGGTGGCTTTGGCTCAGTGTAAATGAAAACATTTGGTCACAGGGTGATTTATACTCCTAAGATCAGTTTTAGAGCAACACAGATATAGAAAAACTCAGTTACTGTGCCACAAGATCATTATAACTGAAAAAAGATTGTACAGTTTTCCTCCACTTCTCCAAAGAGGTATAATCACCACTTTGTTGGAGATTAATTGGCATTTCTGTACAGAACTAGCACAAACCCTATTTCTCTCATAACTGGTAGATCAGGTCTTTTTACATTCTCTCTACCAAGACATGAATTTCACTTACAGTTTTTTTTCTTTATGTATTCTCCACACAACACTAAAAATGGAGACTTTTTAAACACTGCTTAGGACATCACCTAAGTGTATTCATGTAAGCAGCTCTTCAATGGAGTTGGTGAAATACCAAAGTTGAGCAGTCCAGCTGGTAAACTGTTGGGTTGGGATCCTGGGGCCCACAGTGCTCATGAGCAACACGTTGTGCTCAGGTAAGACACCAGAAAAAGGCAATTCCCCATGTTGACGCCAGCACTGCTGCCTTAAAGAGATCAAGACACCCATACAGAAGTAATGGAAATCACAGGCACCTATTTTAGATAGGTAAAGAATCAAAAGCTTTTCAGAGACAACAGTGCGGATCAAGGCACCTACTACAGATATATAAAAAAATCCAGACCCAAAAGAACAAAACACACCCATATGGGAGTAGTAATTGAACTAAAATCCTTCTACGAGCTTTGGAAATCTACCTCTACTTTCAGTCACACCGTGCTAATCCAGGGTAACCGCCACAGTAACTGAACATAAATGCTGCGGCACTACTCCTGATGGCAAGGAATTTCGTTAGGGATTTTCCTATAGGAGCAATATCAGATCTAAGCGAGAATAAAGTCCTAACAGGGGAGGGAAGATTTTGACCATAGTGTATTGTTAATGTTAGCTTTGTGGGAATGCAAGCAGAAAAACTTTCAGTTGAGAATTTTACCTGACAGCAGTAAGCTGAGCCAATGGTGTCTTAATCTAAAAACCCTACCAATTTTGGCAGAAAGGTTATAGAGTCTATGTTTATGAGAGGGAAAAGTATCCTCATAACAGATTTGTGAAGCTAGAATGACTCTGTTGCACGCCTGAATGTTTTTGTTTTGTAAGCCAGCTGTAAGGCTAAGCTGCACTAAGATGATGATCATCGTAATATAATTACTAATACAAGGTTAGCCAAAGTGATTGTGTAGCCAAGAAAAATCAGATGCCTCAGTACGAGTCAACACATTCATTTTCCAAACAGTTTAGCTGTATGAGGTAGACAAAACTGTTTATAAGGTACTGGTAGCAAGGTGGCTCCAAACAGCTTTCAAACTATTACCTTGTTCTGCCATATCACGATAGAACAGTAACAGTAAACGGAGAAGCAAGCTGAAGCCCTGCTGAAAATACCTATTTTGTCCCAGTAATAAAAAGGCTTGAAAAGCTAAATACCAGTTGCTCCCTAGTACATTAATTCCACAGTGGGATGTGAGGTATCAGGGCCATGCTCGTGCTTAAGGCCAGTTCTGACAAGCTCAGTGGAGTAATGTCAGATGAGATTGCTGCGATGAGTGGTGTGAAGCCTCTACTGGGCCTTTCCCCTTTGCTTGGGAGATGCATTTAAGCTGAGACATTTGCCCTTGGTCCTTGGCTGAGCTACTCTAGAACCGTACCTCTGCCAGGCCTCATGTCACTCAGCTGAACCCTCCCCATAACTAACTGATCTGACCCTGGGGCTTGATCTCAGACCTGCTTCATCACTACTGACTCCCTGGGTGATCACTGAGGTGCTGGCCCACCCTGACCCTGGACTGTCACTGGACTAGTCCTGCCCCAGCTGGACTTTCTGGCCTCGATCTTGGGACTTACCTCATTCCCACAGACTTGCCAACTGGTTACCCTCAATGGCCTGCTCTGCTCTTGTTTGGGTTCTGGGGGACTGCACACCTCGCTAGTGAGATCTCTGCCCCTGCCTGCCTTGCGGTTACCTGCAGCTCCTGGTTTGTCTTCTCTTACAGAGCAACCTGCCTGTGCTGCTCCCTGACATAAAACATGGATTTTAGCCTGGGAAAAGTATTAACTATTATCCAGATCCAATCTAATGGGAATGTAATATAGAAATCAACATTAGTATTAAGTTACTCTATCATGACACACAAGATGAATGACAAATCAAGCCCATTTCATTTCACATCCTCCATTTAAGCATTTTACATGCTGTGCAGCATTCCTTCTCTGCTTCCCTTGTCAGTAATGCTTACTCTGCTCAAATACTGAAACAAAGCCTGTGCTTGTTACTCTAAATTACTGACTCGACCTGACCTTACGGCATGGATCCCACCGGCACTCTGCTGGCTTACCTGAAATACCTCTGAAAACTGATTCTTGGGCTCCTAAGTTACCTGCACTGATTTGAAAGTGTTTTTCCCAAACCTGATTCCCATTTACATTAGTGCTTCCCAGAGTGAAGCTGAGCAGAGTTTGACTGAACTAGGTTAAGAAAAAACCCACAAGCATTAAATCTGAATGTCACTGCTTTTAAATTTTAGACAAGAACCTAATGCAACCCTAATGCAGCTTCTTACAGTTCCTTTGTGTTTCTTTCCCAGCACCTCAGCCTCAGTAATTGCAGAGTTTCTAAACTTTCCCTCTGATTATTATTCAGTTCAATTATTTATGTACATTATAAATGGTCAGAGGAATTCTGGAAACTATGACAAGTGTTCCAGATCTGAACATCTATCATTGCCAACACAAAGGACTTATAAAACAAATTTGAAAGTGTACTACTTTGTCAAAGTGTGGCTTGTTCTTTGAATATACATGTTTATATATAGATACTAGATATTTTCACTGAGATACAGCTGCCAAATTACAGCTTCTTTAGTTTTAAATGTCAAAACATTCAAGTTTTTCTGTGTTCCTCTGAGCAACAAAGGGAAAAAGAAAGAAAAGAAAAACCTGTTCTAATTCAAAGAAAAAATGCTGCTGTCAAGATGAATTTCAAGTAATCTTACAAATGACTTGTATTCGATGATGCTGATACATTTTTCATTCTTAATTTTAATAATGGATATTTCTGAAGAAGAACTGAGAGCAAACTTGCCCATAGAACACAGTTATGACGGGTTGTGCTGATATTGTTTCTACCAACAGCGCCTCGTAAGCTCACGCTGGTTTCCCTCCAGCAGGCTGCCAGTTCAGGTACTGGTTAGCTGTTTCTACAGACATCAGGCACCAGGTAAGCCCTGGGCAGGTCACTTTATGCCAGCATCCATGAGTAGCTGGCAGGAATATCATTACATCTATTAATGGGCATCATTACACTGCACTTCAGTTACAGCAAGACTACAGTGTAGCTGTTCCCTGAGCCCTACTTGAGGGAAACCCCATTACCAAGCCCTCATCTTCATTTTCTTGGCTTCAGCACAGCAAGTGTGGGAAATGATGAAGATGCAGAACAACTCAACAATCACTTGGTGCACTGTCAGGAATGAGTTAGCAAGGCTCAAGTGTATTTCCAATGAGCAACTATGTGCCTGCATCCTAATAAGGGCTAACTGGAATTTATTTGGTGGTACCTCCCAGCAGAGGAGACTGGAGCAAGCCTGAAGACTACATTCATGACCTTTACACCTTCAAAGCAGAGCTCTGTGCAGTGCACTGGTCTTGTCAGAGCAGGCTGGTAGAGAGAGAGATGACTCTAGGTTTGTTAGTCCTTTGCTGCTCATCAGCAATTAATCCAGTGTTACCAAAAAATGAGCTTTCAATCTCCAGAAATACAGTAGTCAATTGATTACCAAAAATCCAAATGTGAATGGTCCATCTCCCAGTTTAGGGCTCTAAGGTCTTTCAACTTGTGTACTGACAGAAGAGCTTTGTTACTGCTACTGGTCCAAATAAATCATTATGGTGGACTCACGGACAAATTCCAGAGGTTCTCATCTCCTCTTACCTTCTCAGCTGGCCTTGTGTTCAGTGAGATCAGTGCAAGGATGAATTAGGACTACATATACAAGTCTTCTCAGGAGGAAAACCAGCCCTGTCCTCTGAGCTATATTTTAGGCTTTGGGAAAAAAAATCAGGATAATTTCCTACTCCCTTAATCAGGACATCAGCCAAAAGCAAAACCTATTATTAAACCCAGAATCCTCAAAACCTACCCACAAAACTGAAATATAAAGCTGTTAGGGGCAGACAACCAGACCAGGCTTTGCTTTAGAAGTATGACAATAAAAATGCTTCATTTTTTCTATAAGGTTATGATTAATCACATTTATGAAAGTCTGGTGCCCGTGAAGCAGATGACACTGAGCTCACTGACTTCAGCAAGCCAGGACTCCTGGCATACCCTGACAAGTCAAACCTGGTGGGCAGCTCTATGGAGAGCACTCCCCATACAGGAAAGGTGAGCAAGATATTATTAGTGTGAGAGAAGAACTGTAGGACTGCTCGTCTCATCAGGTAATGGTGCTCCATAACAAAGAGTTTAAATAATGCAATGAAAATTACTTTTTGCTTCTAGAATCACACTTGCATTTAGTAAGGAAGCCATTCTGAAAGGGACAGTCCTACACTAAACTACTAACCATGTGGAACAAAACAGGGGTATTCTCTGCCATGGGCTGCTTTCCAGTAACTGACTGCTGAGGCTGCAGTCTCTCCAGCTGCTCCTGGAATCTGTGTCTCCTGCGTCTCTCTTTCATCTGTTCTTCCTTTTGGAATAGCTCTTTTTTACTTCCTTCTGTCCTGAAAAATATACAGATTCTGCTTTGCTTAAGCTTTTCACTTGGGAGGAAAAAGCATCCTTATTCATCTGTTTGCATTTCCTTTTTCTTATATTTATACCACATACTTGAGGGTGAATCATGACATGACAGGCTAAAACAGATTTAGAAAGTGCTTATGCTGTTTGGGGGGGGGGACACAAGAACTTGTCATTGGATGAAATCATCTCTCTAAATTAAAAAAGCCACAAAAACAAACAAAAGCAGCAGACCTCAAACCTCTGGTAAGTGGTGACAGTCTATTTGGAGACCAGAACTTTGTTAAGCAGAGGCGTGCTTGTGATGTTTCCCATCTCATCCCTGAACCATAATTCCCCACCTAACTCCATTTCCTTTCCTTTCCTATCTGCTATCATACAGTGACGTGTTCCCCCCGACCCAAAGCCTTCCAGCTCTCTCTATTTTGATGTCTGAAGAAAGATTTCATCTGCCGTTACCACAGCAAATATGAAGTTCAATTTCTCCTGAATCCTTCAAGCCCCAGGTGCCCCAACAATAAAACTGAAATTCATTAAAATCCTTGGGAGCTATTACAGAGCAACAATAAATAACCCAGATTCTGGCCCAGCCGGATCTGTGGCAGGCTAACAGATAGACAACATGGAGTTTTATAGAACTGATGAAGCTGGGAGCTTTAATGTCAGGAATCCCATAGAGAAAAACCCTGCAACCAACCAGCTGCCATTTAAACCAAGCACACAGTGTCTGAATGGCAGGGTAGGCAAGCGTTTGACACCAAAAAAAGCAACAGTCTCTAGAGCAGGCAGGTTCTCATGCTTTCAAGGGCTTATATGCAAAGTCAAAATGTAAAATTTCACTCTCAAAACAGCAGAATATAACCTTTGAAAGTCAGCATAATGGAGCTCTCCCAAATAGCTGGGCAGGTGCACAAGGCAACCACCCGATTTCAGTTTCAAATTAGACCTTATGCAAAACACACCACATTAAACTAAGCCCAAGGAGGCAGAAGCCCAAAGAACTCTGCTATTTCCTCAGTTGATACCATCCTTATTTCTCTTTCTCTAAATAAAAAAAGCAGTTTTCCAAGATATTCCTGTGGCATAACCCATTCCTTATGGGTGTAATTTGTCCCTCTAAGGTCTTGTGCTTTTCTTGATGTTAGAATTGCTTTGTTTGGGAAAAAGTTACAAGGGGAGACATGATACATCTTCCAGTTTGTAAAAGGCTTTTTATGTTGGGAACAGAATAAAACATTTTCCATACTTCCTGGGAACACAACCAAAAAAAATAAGCTTAAATTGGAGATATGATCATTTAGACTTGAGGAAAAGCTTTACATTCGTAAGGATAATTAACCAGCGAAATGTACTACCTGGGGGGGTCAAGGAATCCTCACCACCCAGGATTTCAAGACCAAGTTAAGCAAAGATCTGTCAGGAAAGGACTAGATTTTAGCTCAGTCTATACCAGCACAGGGAGACAGACCCTTCCTTGCTTAGTAAATCTCAGTACCATTCTTCATGAAGAAGATCAATACCGTGTTACCCTCCTCTTACATAGGATAAAACTTAAAGAAAATGGCTGCATTTCCAGTGTCAGAAGTGCCATAATGTCTCCAGTTCCAGGCCAATTCACTGGTCCAGTAAGACTGCCTCTAAACCTTTAAGCAATAGCTACCAGGATTGGATGTCTTTCTAGGTAACAAAACCAGATATCCCTTTGCTCCAACTTACAGACTGGATAAATAATGTTCTTTTATCTTAGACAATTACATAAGTCATAATCAAAAGCACTGAGGACTTCTCTTGTGTGATACCTTGGCAATTCTGGTGTAGTTAGAGGAGGCTCTGGAGCATTTCCTGAATTTTTAACCTTCTCAGCTTCCATTTTGGTTTCTTTCTCTATACCAGCTCCATTACCTCCATGGCTTGACAAGAGGGTATCTGTTTTCTCTGGTTCCAACCTCATCCTGGGAATTGCCTTACTTGTCTCTTGCCTCACTTCAGAATATGGGGTTTGATTTATTTCAGAGGAACCTATCTCTTCCAGACTTTCTGGATCCTGTTTTATGCCTTCAAGTTTTTCAGCTGGGGTAGAGATTTCATGAGGAAGCTCTGAGGCTTCCTTACGGGCTCTACGGAGTTGTTGCAGTAGCAAGCTTTTTGCTGAGCAATTCCTCCTGCAAAGAACATAAAAACCCAAGTTAACCAAGATAAAGCATTACATGAAGAAATTCAAACTCAGAGGAACTTCTCTTGAGTGACAGCTCAAATCAAGGACTGGACATCTACACAAATAATAGCTATTGGTAATAGCAGCACCAGCACAGAGGCAACAGAAAACGCTGCAGTGACAGAACAAGACACTGATCTTACAGGCAATTTAGTCACCAATTCTGGATTGCAAGCACAACACACACCTTCCAGAAAAGCCCTGAACAAATGTGATGTTGGTATGGAAGTTAGAGTCCACAGATTTTTGCCCCCTTTGGATACAAGGGTTGGGATTCACATACATGCATAAGAAAAGTTCTTCTGATAGTTTTTAGGATTTTTGCGTTTGGCTTGATTTGATCTATGTCTCCTCCAGGTTAATGAGACAGCTAAATTGTCAGCAACCACACTATTGTGATAGTATTCTGTTGTGAAATGTCCTGTCATGACATAATGGGCAGATATGGTTATGTTGTCTGGCAGTTCTGCTCAGTGATGAGTCTCCCAAATCATCTGCTCCAGGAAGACTACCATCGCTTTGTAGCTCACGTGGTGATTATGAGCAAATAATACACTTTATTTTAGTGGTAGCTGAAAAGTACATGGACTGAGTAACAGATTGGGTTGGATATTAATGATGTGGTTAGGTGGTATGAGCACACAGCATCATACTGCTGCACTTAGCTAACCTAAACCTATGCTTCTCAGAACAAAGAGAAAACAGAATATTCTTTCTCCTTAAGAAACTCACATCTCCTGCCATCATATTCAGAACCATCAAATCAACATTTCACACTGATGGCTGGACTACTAAGTAGTAAGCCTAAACAGTGGTAACTTAGGAGAGAGCAGCCTTATGGTATTGTGTTAGAGATGGTCCTGACTACCCAAGCACTCCAGATATAAAAGTGTGTTTTTCAGGCTCAGTGGGTGGAGATCAAACCAACTAACTCTCCAAGGCCCTAATATGCAGGCACATTGTAGTACTGAATATGTAGCCCTGTTTAATAAATCCATCCAGATAAGAGCAAAACTGGCACTGACCACTCGTGAATGAGATGAGAATCTTGCCCTGCTGAGCCTCTGAGGCTTTTTTATTTAGAAACAGAACTGATTAACATTTGCCAGGCATTTCATTTGTGTATGTTCTTTAGCAACATTAAAACAAATCAAAATCCAATCTGCTAAGCTCTGCTCTCCATCACTCCAGATTTACACTGATGAAACTTCTGCACTTGTGTCAGTGCCAGTGAGAGTTCCCCAAGCATCGTCCTGTCCCTGCTTTATGCTGGCTTTAGATTAGATGTTCTACATTATATTGGTTAGGCTCCATTCCCCATCAAATCATTTATTCTTTCAAACCAATAAAAAAATAAAAAGAGTAATTGGCTGGCACAACATTACAAGTGTTCTTCTTGCCCTCTGCACTGCTGTGATGTGAATTTACATGCACCAGGCTTCTAGGTGTAATCCAGAGCCTAAACACAGTAAGATTTAACCCAGAGCCTAAACACAGTAAGGTGTTTAAAACTTGACATAGCTGCTTCACGTTAAACCAATGTCTAACAACCTATGGGTATAAATCAAGCCTGAGTTTAGCAATGGGAGAGGCTGGCTTCTGTGCCTACTAAAGAATTTACAGTTTGGGATTCCATTCATCACATTCTCTCCCCTTTCCCCTCTTCCTCTCCCCCTCATTAAGGAGACTTGAGATCATCCCTGCTCACAGTGTATTCAATACTCTTTTTAAATCAACATCCATTCTAGCCTATTTTATTATTTCTAAAAATGAAGATTTGTCTGAGTCAGCTCCCTACAACACTTTCAGTTTGATTCAGGGTCATTTAAAAACCAGTTCTCATGTCACTCAGGCAAGTCTGGAGAAAGCACCAGGTTTCCCCAGCCACCCTGACCTGCTCTACTGTCTTTTGAGCTGTTTGATGCAGCTGTACAGGACCAAGGTGCAACACTGCCTCAAGGATCAACAACTATTTTCTAGCTTCAGTACCTTTACTATGCAACAGAAAATGGGTGATGTCCTGGGGCCAGACTGAAACACTGCTGTTATTGGGCTTTTTTGCTGTGAAGACCAGAAACAGGGATATTTCAGTACATGTGGTCTCTCTAAGCACTGTTAGAGCAATTATTTTAGTTTCAGGAAAAAAATGAACATCATATCATTTGCACTAAGGTCCTGGAAAAGAATCTCACCTTCTCCTTTCTGCTTGGTCCCCAGTCATCATAGTCTCCTCTTCTTCCGTGGAGCTGTCGCTTGTGCTATGAAGCAAATTGGACCATATGAGTTAACTCTGCTCCAACTGGGAGTTGGCTTTTTGTTATGTCTAGGATGCAATATTAAAACCATTATAAAAAAGAAGGGATACTGTCAGGGAAGATCTCCAGGTGTTAGACAGAGTTCTTCACACTAGTACTCTTGGGGGGGGGGGGGGGGAAAGAAACACACCACAAAAAAACCCACAAAAAAACCCCAAAACAAAACACAAAAACAAACAAACCCCCCCCCAAACCACTAAAAAAAAAAAAAAAAAAAAAAAATTAAGCAACTGCATCAAAACCTGGTAGTGTTTTTTAAACTGTCAGCTGTTTATTAACAACAAGGTTTTTTCTGGTGACTGTTTTCTTCAACCCCTTGCTCCAGCAAATGTACACCTTGAGAAGGGAGCAAACAGCTACCTCAGACACTGTTAGCTCTAGGGGGAAGAACAGCTTTGCCAGCATCTGTTGCAGTCTGACAAAGATTTGGCCTCTCAGCCCTGACTAGAAGGTCCTCTTATCGCACAAGAAACAGAAATCAGCACCTACTGTTGCTTGCCAGGAATGTAGCAAGCGATGTCCATTTTGTACCCGAAACGTAACAACAGTGGCCCAACCCCTCCAGCATCGCTTTGGAGTCCCTGCCCCCTGCTTTATCGGTGGAAACTTTGTAAATATGATTTCCCTGGGTGTTTTGCATGTCCTGTCTGTGCTGCCTGCATGCCTCCGTATTGACATGCTCCAACACAACTTACTCTGTTTTACGAATATGCCTGTGCTCGCATGGGGCTATACTTTCCTACTAAGGTCACAGAGGTGTGGAAGGTGAGCACACTTTTAAAGTTATTTCACAAGTAGGAGCTGCAGAGAGGTTTCAGCTTCTCACTTTTTATTACCCACTTCTCACTAACAGTAAAGCCAGACTTTACCCTTGTTGCTCATCAGGGAACATTACTGACTTCTGTGCTTTAGCATCTCTCAGATCGATGTACACGGTTGCAGGCTCTGGCAGGCTCTGTAAGCTCACCATATCCATCCTTGGAGAACTTCGTGGAGATGATCGCGAGGCAATATCCCTAAGCACAGAAAACACTGTCTCAGCATGTCCTCCACCTTAGCTAGACAAGAAGCCCTGCAGGGTGTGGATTATGATCAAAATGCATTGTGAAAGGAGCTTTGTGCTTGGCTACTGCACAGATTCAAGCTCCTCTTCTGCCTACTCTCCACCACCTTTCAAAGCTGAACTCAAAGATTCAGCTTCCCCCAGGGAACATGGACTAGAGGCAGCATGATGGCAGATACTTAGTTCTCAAAAACTGACAATATCAAATTGTTCTGTAGTAAAAAGGCAGCAGTTATGGTACCAAAGAGCTTACATATTTAAAGAGCTTACACCCATCAGTGAAAAGAGGTCCCTTTTTCCTCTCTGCCTCCTTTGGCAATTCTATTTCATCCTTCAGAGTATATATAGTGAAAATCACTCTTGTGGCTCTCCCTGCCCTCAAAATGAGAAGGCTCTTCACCTTCCCCTTTACAGGCCTGTTTCACTACTGTTTCCTCTGTGCTGCCACCACTGACTATGTTGCTTCCAAAGAAGGTGGAAATCCACTTCCTTCACATTGAACCCTCCAAAGATGCACTGACATCCACTTGCCCAAAAAATAATCCTGTATACTTTAGCTAAATTGAGGTACCAGTAAGGGAAACCAGTACCCTAGATGACAAAAAATGTGGCCATGATAATTTGCTTTGCCTTGTTTTCCCCCCTTTCCCACTTGTCCCAAGTGTCTGGTGAGGTCTAGACAAAGGTGGTGATTGATGGAAAATGCTGAGGTGACAGGATAGTGTTTATCATCAAATGTACACGTATAGGAGAGTCTTAGTTACTCCCTTTAACATCCCTGTAGCATATCCCAACTACAATATCAGCTTTCTGCAGAAGGTACAGAGAAAAGCCCCTATAGAAAACCACGAGTTTCCAGGTATCCCTACTGGCAGTCAGGATTACCCAGTGTATATGACAGAAAAGGACCTACTTATTCTCCTGCTGTTCTTGAAAGGAGACCTTGGCTGGTGACCACCGGCAATATGGAGACACTGTCCTGGACTGCCTGGCACACAGCTCTGCTAGCTTTTCCATGATCTTATTTTCAGATCTACTCCTGAAGGTGCCTATGGAAGAACAATAAAAAGAATCACCAGTTGTGCTTCTCTGCCACAGGATCACCCAATATACTCTTTCCCCAATTTCACATTGCTGCTTTCTCCACAGCCTTTCAGAAGGGGAAGGATAAAGGTACTATTGTCACCTGGCTCTGACTCGCTTCAAACCTCCATCCATCCATGGCAGACCACAGAGCACTGCTTTCAAGCTATGAAAGCAAGATGAAGTCATAGAATCCCCAACTGGTCTAGGTTGGAAGGGACCTTAAAGCTCATTCAGTTCCAATCACCTTTCACTAGACCAGGTTGCTCCAAGCCCCATCCAACCTGACCTTGAACACTGCCAGGGATGGGGCTTCTTGAGGGAAACCAATTAAAAAAGTTTTACAAAGGCATTAAAAAACTCATCATGATTTCAGCATTCAAAAGGATGCTGCAGCGAAGGACTTAAACACAGGAACCTGAGTTTTATTTATTTTTATACACTTTTAGCAAAGTCGGTATTAATTTAGCAGTGTTACCATGATCTGCTGAGGAGAAAGCAACTTCTGCACAAGTCTCATCTTTCTGCTGCTCCAGCTGCTCAAGAATCTTGTCTAGGTCCCATTTCTCCATACTCTGAAAGAAGACAGCCAAGATGTGATGTAAAATTCACTCCCAAAAGACTGCTACAAAATAAGTCTCACATTCTTTGTAGTAACTCCACCAGATTCTCCTGGCACATATAAATGCACAAATGGCATGGAAGCTCACCTTACCTTACTCCAGTACTATGCCACTGTTGAGAGATATTAGTTATTTAGCACATGTATGTTTTAAATAGTTTGAGTCCTTTAACATACTAAACCACACAATACTATAGCTCTATTTGCTTAGCTTTACCTGCTTAGTATGAGCAGCTAGATTTGCTGAAGCCTTAGGCCACAAGCTGTGGACTTGCACTTAGAGATGCTTTCAGCTGGACTAGAGTTAGTTTTCTTAGTAATTTTCCCAAAAGCTGGTGCAGCATTGTGTTTTGTCTTTAGTATGAGAATAATATTGTTCATACATTGATGTTTTAGTTGTGGCTAAATAATGCTTATCCTACATCTAGGAGTGTTTTAGGGTCCCATGCTCTGCCAACAAGAGGTGCACAAGAAGCACAAACCAGAAGATAAGGAGGTTACAGCCATCAGCAGAAGCTGCAATTCAACAAGAACAGTTAATGCCTGCCTGTGTGAAGACAGAGAAGGAACCTAATAGGGTGTTAGAAGTCCCCACACCAAAACTCACCACTGGACTCTGGTCCCAGCAGTTAAAGTTTTGGGTGGTGCTTGTATGAATGCTCAGGCAGCACCTTCTCCCCTATCAGCCACTGTCACTTGCCAGTAGATGCACTGGTCTGTCACTCTGGACACAGTTGTTTCAGTGTGAGCCTCAGTGGTTGGCACAACTAACAGCGGGACATTTGCTGTTTGAACACTACCTGCCTCACAGCACTGCCAAGGCACTGCATCTAGCATAGCAAAGTACAGCATAACTGCTACGAGAAACCAGAGAAGGACTAATCAGTGTTCATTCAAACATAAGAAGGTGGAGTACCCTCTCCTTTCCTACTTAAAACTGCGAAGTCTAGAAGACTTTTCTAGAGTGGGCTGAACTGACAGCCTCTTAAAAGGAGAAACCTAAGTCCATCCTGAACATCCACCTGATCCATCTTGCCATAAGCTGGGACATAACTCATGGTATGTCCTCCTCATGGCTCCATCTTCCACATGCATTCCCATTGTGGAGTCTTCCAAACAGCAGGTACACCCCTTCATCCCTCAGACCCACTAACAGTACCAGATGCCAACATGTTTTATTTCCGCTCTGTCCACACCTCCAAGTACTCTTCCCATAACCTTTCACCATCTCCAAAAGAGGATGTCCCTAACTACACTGCCAGCCTGCTTTAAGCCGTTCCGCAAGGAAGTGCTATAATGAAAGGAATGCATTTACTATAGCTCTTTCAGCAGCCCATCTATCCAGCTGTTTTCATCTACTTCTGCTTGGGTTTTTTCCTCTGAGAATCATGGACCCTTTTGATATAGGATACAGAAAACCACAGGAGATAGTAAAACAGACAAAAAGATGGCCTGATACAAGACCAAACATACATGTTCTGAACCAGAACAATGGTGAGAACTTCTCACTGCCACCAATATGAGAAGAACTTTCAGTTTTCTGTTCTTTGAGGTGAGGCTCGCAGCCTTTTCCTCCCTGTCCAACTTCCACCCAGGGCAAATTCCCACTTCTCTAGGCCTGGGCAGCACCAGATGCAGTCTGACAGCTGCTTACCCCACACTGAAGACAGGATCATCAATTTTGTTGCTATGAATCACGTACAGTGGCTGTGGGTATGCTCACACTGCACACTGCTAACTTAGGTATGAGAACCAGCCTGTGATGAGAAAAGCTTACCTGCATTTAAAGCACTGATTGCTTTCGCCTTTGGTTATTATTATTTATCATTTGGAGCTCGGCTAAGGTGCCTCTATACAAACGCCCATAGTATGGGGAACAAGCAAGAGGAATTAGAGATGTGTACAAGGCTACGGGAATATGATGTCATTGGTATCACAGAAACATGGTGGGATGGCTCCTATGACTGGAGTGTCGGAATGGAAGGTTACAGGCTGTTTAGAAAAGACAGGCCAGGCAGACGGGGAGGGGGCGTTGCTATCTATGTCAGTGATAGGCTGGAGAGTATGGAACTCTGTCTGGGGACGGGTGATGAGGTAACAGAGTGTTTGTGGATCAGGATCAAAGGGAGAACAGCAATGGGGGACATTACGGTGGGGATCTGTTACAGGCCGCATGATCAAGAGGACTCTGTGGATGAAGCGCTCTACGGACAGATAGGAGCAGCCTCACGCTCGCAGGCCCTTGTCCTCATGGGGAACTTCAACCATCCTGATATCTATTGGAGGGACGGTACGGCCCGGCACAAGCAATCCAGAAGGTTCCTCGATTGTGTGGAAGACAACTTCCTCTTTCAAGCAACAGAGGAGCCAACAAGGAGAGGTGCCATGCTTGACCTCGTGCTCACCAACAGGGAGGGACTGGTTGGAAATGTGATGCTCCAGGGCAGCCTTGGCTGTAGCAATCACGAGATGGTTGAGTTTGAGATCCTCAGGACAGTGAGAACATGCAGCAAGCTCACTGCCCTGGACTTCAAGAAAGCAGACTTTGGTCTCTCCAGGAACCTCCTTAGTAAGGTTCCACAGGATATAGTCCTAGAGGGCAGGGGGGCCCAAGACTGCTGGTCGATATTCAAGGATCACCCGCTACGTGCTCAAGAGTGTTGCATCCCGACTAGAAGAAAGTGCAGCAGGAGGGCCAGGAGACCTCCATGGATGGATAAGGAGCTGCTGAGGAAACTTAGAGGGGAAAAAAGAAGCTTATAGAAGGTGGAAGCGAGGACAGGCAGCCTGGGAAGAATATAGGAGCATTGCCCGGGAAGCTAGGGACCAGGTCAGGAAAGCTAAGGCCCAGCTAGAATTCAGTTTGGCAAGGGATGTAAAAGATAACAGGAAAGGATTCTATAGATACGTAGCAAATAAAAGACAGACTAGGGACAATGTGGGCCCTCTCCGGAAGCTATCGGGAGAACTGGCTACCCTGGATTTGGAGAAGGCTGAGGTTCTTAATGACTTCTTTGCCTCAGTCTTCACCAGCAAATGCTCTGACCGCACCACCCAAGTCTTAGAAAGCAGATGCAGGGACTGTGAGAATGAAGACCTTAGGCCCACTGTAGGAGAGGATCAGGTTCGAGACCATCTTAAGAACCTGAACGTGCACAGGTCCATGGGACCTGATGAAATCCATCCACGGGTCCTGAAGGAGCTGGTGAATGAAGTTGCTAAACCACTGTCCATCATATTTGAAAAATCATGGCAGTCAGATGAAGTTCCTGATGACTGGAAGAAGGGTAATATAACCCCCATTTTCAAGAAGGGGAAGGTGGAAGACCCAGGGAACTACAGACCAGTCAGCCTCACCTCTGTGCCTGGCAAAATCTTGGAGCAGATTCTCCTGGAAAGCATGCTAAGGCACATGAAAAACAACAAGGTGATTGGTGGCAGCCAACATGGTTTCACCAAGGGGAAATCCTGCCTGACCAATTTGGTGGCATACTGTGTACAGTTCTGGTGTCCTCAACATAAAAAGGACATGGAGCTGTTGGAGCAAGTCCAGAGGAGGGCCACGAGGATGATCAGGGGCTGGAGCACCTCCCATATGAAGACAGGCTGAGAAAGTTGGGGCTGTTCAGCCCGGAGAAGAGAAGCTGCGTGGAGACCTCATAGCAGCCTTCCAGTATCTGAAGGGGGTCTATAAAGATGCTGGGGAGGGACTCTTCCTTAGGGACTGTAGTGGTAGGACAAGGGGTAATGGGTTCAAACTTAAACAGGGGAAGATTAGATATGAGGAAGAAGTTCTTTACAGTGAGGGTGGTGAAGCACTGGAATGGGTTGCCCAGGGAGGTTGTGGATGCTCCATTCCTGGTGGTGTTCAAGGCCAGGTTGGACAGAGCCTTGGACCACATGGTTTAGTGCAAGGTGTCCCTGCCCATGGCAGGGGGGTTGGAACTAGATGGTCTTAAGGTCCTTTCCAACCCTAACTATTCTATGATTCTATGACTCTATGATTCTATTAGCTGAAATTAAATTTTTAACTGAAATATCATTACCAGAGCTTAGAAGTTTCCATGAGTTTTTTAAAAGGAAGGTGGCTGTCAGTTATGACAATTGTGTCACACCCAATGTGCATTTCATGTGACCACTCAGGGCTTTAGAAAAGCAGCAGCAGCAGCCTCCCAAACAAGGAGTTTCACCCTGTAAAAACCTGTCACCTGCCTCTGCCATCTAAGAGGGGATTCTTACTTTTTCCTGAGCAATAGATCTTCATGCATACCTGGACCAGGATTAGATCTATTCTAATACTACACACTGCAGGTGATGAAAGGTAAAAGCCTGATGAGAGTCACAAGCTGAAGTCTCCCACCACACAAAGCTAATACTGGTTCAAGGATCTCACTGAAGTGTATTGGTCTGGAGGAGTGAAGGATGGCTAACAAGAGAGATTACTGCAGCAAGAGTCATGTCACAGGGCAGTGCAGGTGCTGTTTTACCAAATAGCCTAACACATGCATTTGCTTTAGTTATGGTGCAGTTGTAATAAGCTTCTTTTTCAATAATACTGCTTAAGTACAAACCATTATAATAAAAAGCTCAAACCACCACCTCAGCTGCTGTATTAAGGCTTTCTCCTCCTAACCCTTAATGAGAATAGCACTATTGTAAGGTACTATACAGCGACCAGAAGAAAAAACCAGAAGTTTTGCACAATTCCATTTCTAACACAGAAAGGGACCTCAGGGAAAAAATATTTTTAAACAAACTGGTATGATTAAAATCAAGAAGAAAGTGTATATTAGTTTTAACAACTTTACTTGACATAAACTGAGGTTTAGGTTAAACCTTGCTAAACTGGGAAGTAACAACCACCTCCCAAATCTAAACATACACATGAAGGACAAAGCTTTACCCTCCCTTTATCAAATTGAGAACACACTGAGCCTAGGCTCAGTACTCACCCAAAAGCATCAGACTTCAGTCCATTGAAGTCAGTGATATCAAACAGGTTCTGAAAGGACAACCACACTTCCTGAATTAATAGAGCAACTGACTTACATGAGATGAGATGGGAATTAAACCCTGAACCATCTGGAAAAGATCCCCTCCAATAACAGCACAATTAAATGATGCAGCACAGTTTAAAACAGGCAAGCAGCTGCATTCTTTGCCTATACTAGAACAGCTTGAACACCAAATAGTGTATTTTTGTGAGCATAGACGAAAGGGGAAGGGAAACATCTGTATTCTGATGCTATAGAAGGCTTTGAACAGCACTATCAGGTTCATGTTCTGTGCTGATTAAGTCTTAACAACCTTAAAAACCAATACAGGAAGTAGAGATGTATAACCAGTACTGAAGAGAACCACCTCACCATGCCGGGGCCACATACCAGTTAAGCATACACGAGCTGGTCCTAAGCACCTGCTGTAGGTGGGAGAGATTTAAGGCTTCAGGAACAAGCCTAACCATCTTATCTCCTCACCTCCAGCACTCCCACAGTGTTACAGAGAAGACAAAATGCTGAAAGGCCAGAAGGTTCGCTGTTTGAATGCAAAGTCTGTTGGGACCAGAAGAGTTCCTCCCCACGGACAGAGGTTGTGGTTGGCTCTCCTGAATAAGACCATGAACCACGCAGCTGATCCCATGACTTTTGCTCCCATTACGGACTTCTAACGGCAGCTCTGCAAGAGCATTTGGTAACTTGTATAGCACATGACCCAGCAAAACCCAAACTCAGGACAACGCAGAAAGCCATAAAGAACACCATGGCGTGTGCAGAATTGGGCGTTTCAGTTCTTTATCTTAGTAGGATTCTGCAACCAATGCCTCTACTCAACAAGTAGCACTCTCCAAAACATTTTGTTTGGGCCACTTACCCGCTGTGACAGATGGGTCTGTCCTTGAAGGTGATCTGAGGAGTTTTCTTCCTTATCAGTTCTTTCTAGACTGTTGCTAACATCATGGGAGGGAAGCTTGACATCTGGCTCTGGGTGGCCTGATGGCTCCAGGATTATTTTGGAGAGTATTTTTGTCTCTATCAGTTTTCTTCTCTCTTTCCGGCTGCTCAAATCATCCACAGACAATGCAGTATTAAGCCAAGAGTTCTGGCTTTCCCTGGCCTGTGTCCTGTCCAGTTCTTCCTCTTCAAGGCAATCTGTGGAATCTGCAAGAGACTCTTCAAAAACAGCTGCCTTTTGGCTTGGTATTTCTTCAGTATAGCTGGCAAGATCGGGAGTCTCATCTTTAATCATTTGTACATCATCCTTTGCAATTACTTGGGCACCATGTGGTTTTTTCTGAAAGCCAAAGCTTTCTAGATCTCCACTCCAGATCTCCCATGGATGGCTTTCTGTTTCCTGGGTTTGCTACAGGTAGAGAAAATACACACAATTAGGAAGTCATATCTCCCTAAGCTTTAGAAGCTGATGATAAACAAAGCCACAGCGCTTAGAAGATAGCAGCTCCAACTCAGATACCATCTGGAAACAGCACACACCATATCCATCATGGAAAACAGTTTAGACTGTTTACTTTCCAAAGACTAACTTTAGGAAGTGCTAAAAATCCTTAAAATTGATTTTCCTTACATGTGTTCAACATATGACATTCCTTAAAGTAGGTTAATTGCTTGATTAGGAAAAAGCAGCACTGTGTTAGTCTTGCCATGATGGAAGAGTCAGGTCAGCTGGCGCACCTTCCAGCTTCCTACACTGGCTCATCTTCATCAGTGCAGAAGCAGTGTAACAATTTCATCTCAAAAACACTGTTCAAGGGTTAAGCTTCATACCTGTCCCCCTCCCTGCACTAAATGATTCTCTATTTTCTAGATACATAAAATGGTTGCTGAAATTATTTCAAACTCTCCAAAAGTTTAAGTCATTGCAAAGTGTTACTGTCAGTGCACAGGAAAAAAAAACAAAAAACAGTAAAGGACAATAATAGAAACTGAAAAAAAGGGTCTAAAAATCTCTAGAACAAAGAAAACTGCATAAAGAAAAAACTAGTCTCTAGGGGGAAAGGTACTGGGGACTCTGCTCTTCCATCACACACTGCAGTCAAACAGGTTAAATAACAGCATCCCCCCTCACTGGTGACAACCAGAAGAGTGGGGCTACGGTAGTAGAGCCTGGACACAATAGTCAACAACCTGCATGTTTGAGTCTTCCAGGGAAAACTCCATCAGTTCTTCTGACAGGTCAGGAATTAAGTTTGGCAGTTCCCGCTGGAAGATGAAAAGCTCCCCATCACTGTCACAGTCAGACTGCAACCAAAAATAAAGAGAAATTAAACGAGGCTGTAACACTCACCTTAATATCTGTTTTGAGTGACAAATCCTATGTTGCCATCACGTGACTACAGTTCAGACACAAGAATTTTCTCTGCCATCACCTCTCCACCAGTCTCACAGCCCCAAACTAGGCTGTCTTACAGTGACCTAACATTTGAGCAAGCTACAATTGTAAAAACCATGTAAAACATTGAACTACCATGGACACTGGTGACTAACATTCCTTTGAGCAAAGCAAGGACAAGAGTGGGCAAATTCTCTAACTCCCAAGTGATTCTTTGCACTGCCCCATGCACCACCACAAAGTAACAAGAGCAGTGCTGCTCCCTAAGGGAAGAGGAATCACATACATGGAAATGTAAAGGCCAGTCCTACAGTACCTCAGCAAAGTAAGCAGGACAAACCAGAAGTAGCAAGTAGGCTGAGTCAAGAACCTAAACATAAGACAGTATTGTGGTGATGAGGCAGGTCAGAGATCAAGCCTGAATGTCAACTCACAGGCTGGATCAAGGAAAATCATAGCTAGAAACCAGTACTCCTCCAACACAGCTCAAAGAGTGAATGCCCAGAGCTGAGCTTAAATAGAGCTGCTGAGCACAGCAGTGGGAGCCCCAGCTAAGGCTGGGCAGGGCCATGAGGGTTATTATTGCAATCAGGAGCCTGCCATTCATTATTTACGATGCAAAGCAGCATCTGCTTGGTTGGACAGAGTTTAAATAGCTTTGAAAACCTCTTTTCTGAACATAGGACATGTATTTGAGATTAATCCTTATGCCTAGATACCGAAGTGAGATTAAGCACCTCCTCAGCAGTCAGGACACAGATTTCCTGATAGTCCCTTTGTGTGTGAGTATGTTTTGGGTAACGCACACTGTGGAGAATTCTCTCTGTCAGGTGTAATTAATTTTTCTTAACATGAAGCAAACTGCAACAGAACTTTTTTCCTCTTAATAAATTGTGTATCAGGGTAATGAATGTACTTCAGGACACTAAACAGATTTGTCAGTGCTGGTTTTGAATGCAGGAGCACACCCCATTGAGGTTACAGATCTCAGATGCATAAAGGTATCTTCACACAAGTGGACACCACTTGAACAAAGGTGCAGCACTGAAACTGCAGGCTCAGCAGGCACCTGGTCCACACTAAGCAGGATGGGGATTGTACAACCAGGTCTTCTGAATGCAAATTAAGGGTAGCATGTAAGCACCAAGCAGATGATTGCCTCAAGGTCCTTCAGCAGGAATTTCCTTTCCAGATGTCATAGAAACAGAGAATTTGGAGGTTGCTTATAAGTAAAAATTTCAACATGATTTAGAGTTATGGAATGGTATTGTCATCAAATTGTCACAAAGCTGCCTCTCTGTTTTAACCTTATCGTACACTTACACAGTGAGAATGCCTAAAAACAACTCCTGAGTGTTGAGCCTTAGCCTATGCTATATAGACACATACATAAATGCAATGGTTGTTTTAAATAACTAAACCAGAATGTGGATAGAGGAGAACTGAGAAACACTGAGGCGCTATAACTTGTCCCACATGTTAGAGACAGAGCTGAGTGCAGACAACCAGCCAAGGACTCCGTATCATCACTTTATCCACTAGCTCACACTGCTTCTGATGATTGACTAATAATAAGTAATAAATACCACATGGAGGCATTTCTGGGTCCTTCACTGCTCACAAGACTCCCTTTGTATCAGTAAGGGCCACACTAAGAATAAAATATATCCTTTCAGTGTTTAAAAAAAAATATAATTCAAGTTTATACATGCTTGAAAATTAATAAAATATTCTGATTTACATAAAAGGCCACTAATAATTTAACCTTGAGACACATTATCACCTCAGAAAAGTCAATGCCAGAGGTAGCATCTTGTGCCAGAGAGGCTTTTATTTCCACCTATCACTGTCCTGTGAACAGAGATCTTCAACAGCCACGAGGCAGCCTGTCCCAGACACTAAGAGCCAGCAAGGAAAAAACCTGTAATGGTGAAGCATACTGCACAATAGCTATCAGTCTTAGGCTTTATGTTAAATGATTCGTGGCATTATGCCTCTTTGGAGGTAGAATTGAAGCACAAAAAGGCAACATGGCCTGTGAAGAATTACAGGCAGGGAAAAAAGCAGAATCCAGGATTGAAATATCTGCCAAATGCTTTTTCCACTGGACCACAAAGTCTTTAGGAATATCACTTCCCTGTGATCCTCATACATAGAAAAACATACTGACAGGGCTACTGTCTGGCAAGCACATTATTGGAATGAGTAGCTTAACACACTCATGCATAAAACCTTATAATCTCACTTTAAATCAGCAGTACGCTTCTTTCATACTGTATATTCAACAGAACAAAGAAAAATGTGGGTTCATTCCGCAAGGTGCCCACTGCCCTCCTCTTCCCAGCCTGGGAATACTCATTGTCTGGAGAAATCAGTCCCATTATCAGGTTCCAAAGAACATAGTGAGAAGAGATGGCATTTATACTTTGCCAATTAGAGACAATCTAGAAGGCTATGGATTAAAGCACAATGTTTCAATAGTCAAAACAGGCGCCCATCGAGGATGCTATGCTAGCTACTGGGAAATGCCTGGCTGGGGTGACCTTCTCTTGCCTGGGAGAGATTTTTCTAGAAGACAGTGAGAAAGAAAGGCAGGTTCCAGTGCTTACTGTGGAGTCATCAGAGTCCAGAGATGGGAGCTGATCTTCCACTGCAGCAAGTATGGCTCCCCATTGAAATGTTCTGACACTCTGAAGAGGAGCTGCAGGAGGCTCAGGTGGGTGATCTATATCCTCACTTTGCCTTTCTGAGGCCATTGGTACAGCTTCCCTTCAGCCAAATGAACGATGAGCTGAAATACACCTCACAAAAGAGCACAAGGGGTAACATCAGTGCAGAACAAGAACAAAGCATGTGCTTTCAGGGTCACCATAATTCTCAGCAGGGTTTTCACTATCAGCAGTGAACAATAAAATCTGCATTTTTGGAGTTGTTCCTTCCCACCTGAGTTCAGAGGGCTGAAAGCTTTCTGCCCTGCTCACCATATACACCCGTAATTGGGGCCACATCAGAGGCAGTTTACGATTTTTGGGGTTTCTTAGCAACACTGACTTGTAACTGTTCTCAGAGAAGCATATTGACACTGACTGCACGGAGATGGAAGACATGCAGCGAAGGCAGAGCTGATACCTCTGCTCCCAGCTGGTGTTTACTCCTCATCCCTATTTCTCCCATGTTCCCCTTCTCACCACTCAAATGATAGATAAAATAATTTATGATTGGTTTTTTTTTCCACTGGATTTCCATAAAAATAGTTGAGTAGGCATGGTCTTGGGTTCTGACCTTTCAAAGTGTTTATAAAGCAGACTCTTTCCTCATGTGTTCCTTGATGTACAGGAGGAGTCGAGACAACACAGTAGGGACTACTGCTGTACTAACAAGTTAGATAACTAATCCTCATGGAAAACCTTTGCTTTTAACATTTTAAGCTACAGCTGCACAGTTTCCTGGGGATTCAAAAGTGAAAGCAAATAATTTCTGTTTGGCAAGAAAGGTTGAGAGGTTTGTATGTTGTTCAGTACTGAAATAACTGTTCATGTGATTACACTGTCACTATTATTTGCATTGGCATGGACTGATAATGCTCCTCTAAAATAAAGTGAAACTCATCTCATGCTGTGGGAAGCTTACAACTTGGAAAGCGCCTTTGCAAATACTTCATATGCCATATCCACATAGCAGCGGCTTTGTCCAGGCAAGAAAACCCCTGACTGATTTGGGTGGAGCGGAGGGAAATCCCTCCAAGGCTAGACTACTGTGCTTTGACAGCAGGCAGAGGTTGCAAGGAGCAAGAGGAGTCCTGTGGGGATAAAAACAGTCTAGCGCAGCTCCCTCTGCCAACTTGAGAGCTCAGTCTCCCAAGGTTAAGGATGTTACACTGGATCTGACGTATCAGTCATCTAATCCAGCTGCTTCTTTGGGAGAAAGCAGTACTTTATGTCTAAAATAAAGTGCAGATTTGCTAGCTGTAACACATCAAGTGCTTTCTGGAGAGCTTGGGCCAATTGAGACATGGGTCCAGAGAATGGCCACAAAAACGATCAGAGGGAAAGAGCACCTCTGCTATGAGGAAAGGCTGAGAGAGTTGGGTGGTGGTTCATCCTGGAGAAGAGAAGACTCCAGGGAGACCTTATTGCGATCTTTCAGTACTTAAAAGAGGCATGTAAGAAAGATGGAGAGAGACTTTTTCGTAGGGCCTGTTGTGACAGAATGAGGGGTGATGGCTTTAAACTAAAAGAGGGAGATTGAGGCTGCACATGAGGAAGAAATTCTTTAAATGAGGGTGGTAAAATCCTGGCACAGGTTGCCCAGAGAGGTGGTGGATGCCCCATCCCTGGAGACATTCAAGGCCAGGCTGGATGTGGTTCTGGGCAACCTGATCTAGTTGAAGATGTCCCTGCTCATCGCAGGGGGGTTGGACTAGATGAGCTTTGAAGCTCCCTTCCAACCCAAACCATTCTATGACCATGAAGTCCCGAGTTTCTCCATGTCACTAGAACGACATTTCCTGCCAGGTCCATTCGGGAGCATCGCTGTCAGGGTGTGACAAGAGGGAGATGCCAAGAAGATGCAGGAGGTGGGCAGGAAAGAAACCTTGTTTTCGGGGTTGTATTCACGGGTCCGACGCGGGCCTGTGGGTGAGCTAACGCCTGCCCTCGGCACTCACCTTACCGGCAGGTCCCGGGACCCGCCGTGCCTCGGAATGTCGCGCTGAGAGAAGCCCCCAACAAACCATCAAAATGGCGGCCCGGGCAGCGTCACCATGGCAACCCCGCCACCGGCTGCCCGCGCTCCCGGCCCGCCCTCCCAGAGCCGCTCCCGCTGGCCGCTAACCGACGTGCCTCATAAGATGAATTAAAACCAGGAGGGGCCAGTCAGCAACAACGCTGCTCGAAGAGCTCTGAGACCCCCGCAACCGCCCCTCCGCCCCCCCATCTCCGCTACCTCAGCCACCGGCTCTGCTCCGCCCCGCCTTCCAGACGCCCACGCCCGGCCTCCCTCGGAGCTCCAAATCCCATTGGCTGCCCTTCGCCACGCCCCCTCATAGAGACACCGCCTATTGGCCCTGCGTCTCAGGGGGCGGAGCTTCCCTTTCCCGCCGCAGAGGATATTGGGGTTAGTAGGCTGGAGGGCTCCCGGCATTCCTTGCGCGGGAGGGGCGACGTCCGGTAGCGGAGCTCACCGGAGGTGCAGGTGAGGGGCGGCGTGGCCTGAGGCGGGCTGGGCTCGGGTGGCCATAGGGAGGGTTGGGTGCAGCCGCCTATAGGGCTGTTCCTAGGTGGTCGGTGGTCTGTTAGCTGAGGTCTACCGGCTCCGCGGTGGGGTAGGCCGGGGCACCCCAGCGGCGCGGACGCGCCGCTGGGTTGCCCCGGCCTACCCCACCGCGGAGGTTAAGACCGCGCCTCTACGAAGGCCTCGGCCGGGATAACGTGCCTGGAAACCATTTAGCTGTGAGACTTCCGGTAACAGCCTTGTAGTTACCGGTTGTGGCAGCTCCAGGCTCCCCTTTGGACACATCGTTGTGTGGGCTCTTGTGGAACCCCACTCGCAGCACTGTGTGCAGTTCTGGTGTCCTCAACATAAGAAGGACATGGAGCTGTTGGAACGAGTCCAGAGGAGGGCCACGAGGATGATCAGGGGCTGGAGCACCTCCCGTATAAAGACAGGCTGAGAAAGTTGGGGCTGTTCAGGCTGGAGGAGAGAAGCTGCGTGGAGACCTCATAGCAGCCTTCCAGTATCTGAAGGGGGCCTACATGAATGCTGGAGAGGGACTCTTCATCAGGGACTGTAGCGATAGGACAAGGGGGAATGGGTTTAAATGTAAACAGGGGTGATTCAGGTTAGGTATAAGGAAGAAGTTCTTCCCTGTGAGGGTGCTGAGGCGCTGGCACAGGTTGCCCAGAGAAGCTGTGGCTGCCCCATCCCTGGCAGTGTTCAAGGCCAGGTTGGACACAGGGGCTTGGAGCAACCTGCTCTAGTGGAAAGTGTCCCTGCCCGTGGCAGGGGGTTGGAACTGGATGATCTTAAGGTCCTTTCCTGCCCAAACCAGTCTGGGATTCTATGGATCCTGTCCAGCACCGAGCTCCGGGGGCTGTGGTGTCTGCTTTGTCTGTCATAGCCCTTGTCCTGGGAAATGTGCTCCCTAATGTAGTCGTTGAAGTGTTTTTGTGCTTTTTGTCTCCTTGGGAACGTACGTGCTTTAACATGCCTGAGAGTGCCAGGTTTGTAGTACAGATCATAGAACCATTAGGGTTGGAAGGGACCTCTGGAGATCATCCAGTCCAACCCCCTGCCAAGGCAGGGCCACCCAGAGCAGGTTACACACGAATGTGTACAGGTGGTTTGAATGTTTCCAGAGGGGGACACTCCACAACCCCCCTGGGCAGCCTGTTCCAGTGCTCTGCCACCCTCAACAGAAAGAAGTTCTTCCTCATGTGCAGGTGAAACTTGTTGTGTTTTAGTTTGTGGCCATTGCTCCTTGTCCTGTCGCTGGGCACCACTGGAAAGAGTATGGCACTATCCTCCTGGCACCTGCCTTTGAGATGTTGATATTGTGTTGATGTTGTATTAAGGAGGATGAAGAGCTTGGTGTCTTTTCAACAGCTTTGTGTAGGGGTTGTGGTTCCTCAGCTGGAGCTTGTGCTGCAGGAATACTTTCTGTCACACACACAGCTATTCTGTGAAACTGGATGCAATTCCTACAGCTGTAGTGTGTGTGCTCATTTCTGGTCAGTAGCAGACAACAGTAGTGCAAAGATGAGATATTCTGTCTCTGGGAGCACTTGTTGTGACTAAGCTGGTGGCAATTATTGGTATCTACACAAGGATGTAATAAGACTTCTTATTTCCTCCTGATAAGTTATTGCTGAATTTAGTGGAGATACAACTAAGTCAGGAGCAGAAGCGAAGCATGTTATCAGTCTGATGGCTCAGTTGGAAACTCCAGCAACTATTTTGGGTGTCTTCTGGGGCAGAAGGACCTATGTGGATGTTACCTGTCCTTGTGGCAGAGGAAGGGAGAATAAATTTAGCCAGTACAGCTTAATGGTGCCTGATGGGTGGTGATTAACAGCAGTGTTGGATTTGTCCTGTGCTGGGGACTAGTTGCCTCAGTTGCTTCTGAAATCACCTCCCATTTAGTTTAGTATGGTTCTTCTGCCACTCTTTTATTTACTGTCACATGTTCCACAGGCTTACCCTCCAAAAAGGTATTCTAAGGTGCTTTTTGCTGCAGTTTTCATACTAATGGTATATTTCTCTTTTTCTGGCTTTCTCATCTGCCCTGACAGCAAACTCAGTGTGGGACAGTGTGGTGTTTGCTGCCTGCTCTGAGAGTCAGCACTATAGAGTTCTGATCCTGATATATACATGTTGATGTAGTAAATATGATAACAACAGCCTCTTGGGGCTGAGGAAGGTCTCTAGCAGGTGTTAACTGCTCTGCCTCAAAGCAAAAGAACAGCCTGTCAGTGTTCAGGAGGCCTTTGTCTAGCTTACTCTTAGCAGCCAAATCTCTGCTGGTAATCCATCGCAGTACTACTACTCTTACTTTTACAAGGATTTTGGTGGTCTTTAACCAAAAATCTTCCATGCTACAACTTAAGTCTGTTATGTCCTGTCATATTCACCATGGCCACAAGGAACAGATTATTTCTGTCATCCTCTCTGCAGCAACCATTAATGTATTTGAAGGCTGTTATCACATGTCCCCTGCAGGCATCTTGTCTTTAGACCAGACAACCCTCATTTCATTTCACCCAGGCTTTTCATTTCTGCCCTTAGGACTCTGATCACTTTTCGTGTTCTCCTGTAGATCCTGCTCAGCTGTCCTCTGTATTGTCTCAGGTGCTTACACAGCTGACATCATGCTTCAGTTCAGGCTTGGGTGAAATCCCAGAGTGAAGAAAAAGACATCAGCAGTTAGAGCAGAGCACAGGTGATAGGGACAAGGCTGAGAGTCTTGGATATCCTGGAGTTAAGCATAATCTTTCTGTGTGTTGGTGTTGCTCTCTTGACTGTGGATCAACTTGCCAAAGTTGTGTTGGTAACTAGTACCTGCTGTGGGGCTGATTCCCACAGAGCCCAAACACCTGTGGGCTTCATATATCTGATTAACAGGAGATCTGCAGAGCGAAGAGTGAGCTTCACTTTCATCTGAATGTGCTTCTACAAACTGTTCTGGATTTAACTTCCTTTAACTAACTGTCGGCTTGCCTTTTTGCCTGCCAGGAGCAGCTTTAATCTGTTGTAGTGAGAAACACTCCTACTTCCCCCCTTATGATCCACTGAAATCCACTTACATCTGTGTTTTGATTGTGAGGTGTTCAGGTCTTTCATTTGGGTTCTGCCCTGCATATTCTTGCCTGAGGCTCTGGGTTGCCAGTGTAATACAAATTGCTGCTATTAGGTAAAAATAAGTGCTTTTGCAGATGTGTTAAGAAAGGAACCGTTACCAGCACATGCTGATTAGGTAGAATGGATGGTGCTTTTGTAGTTGTAACAAACTGAAGGAGTGGGGGGAAAAAAGCAAGGTGTGGGAGAAAAGATCCAGGTGGGGAGTAAAGAGGTAAGAATTAAAGGCATTTTTCTTATCTTATGAGAAAAGAGGCTGGTGCTTGCAAAAGAGACTCCCAAGTGCTTAGAAAATATAAGTACTGTTTTGAAATGTTACAGCTGGGGCAATCTAAAGAGCAACTGCTACTGAAAAATGCGTTCCTGCTCTCTTTTATTCTTCACCAATGCCAAGTTTGGCATTTGCATGACCCCAGAATGAATCGGGAATTAAACTGGCAAGAAATTTATCAGGAAAAAGAAAGAATGCTTTCTGTTGGCTTAGCTGCCCAGCATAATGCCATGGGACCAGGCAAACACCAGAAATGCTGTGTGGTGGGTGATGAGACCACAGGGAGGGGAAAATGCTTCCCATTGGGTTGACTTGAATGTAGTCTGAAGCTGTGGCTGAAGCCATCCTGTAATATACGACAGATGGAGAAAGACCAGGCTGAAGACCTCACATGATAGATGCAGCTCTGTCCAACAGCACTTTATGAAGAGCCAAACAAGAACACTCTCCTGTGAGTGGTTAAAATGATTAATATGCAATTGCTCCCTAAGGCTAGGGATGGGAAATAAACCTTTCAGACAGCCATGGAACTCCACTAGCTTCGTAATTAAGTTACTGCCTGGGGGCAGTGGACATGATTGGGTAATGAATGGGCAGGTGACTGCTGCTCAAAGTGTTCCAGCAATTGCCAAGATCCACAGAGATGGAACTGGGCTGCTTCTGAAGTGCTGAAACAAGAACTGGTACCAACAATCTACTTAGCACCTGAGGACATCACGAAGTGTGCACCCTATTCAGGTGATATTAACTACTTCTGAGAGCAGTGGACAGTTGTCATTATTAATGACCGTGTCTTAATTTAAGCAGGGTCATTCTGTAATAGAAGACAGATGGAGAAAGACCAGGAATGTCTGACACATGAATTCATAATTTTCTCTCTCAATTACAAAACCAAGAATTCCATCCTTCTGTGTAACACTAAGTATGCCATCAGTACTTAAATAGGTGTATGGTCAGTTTTCTCTTGGCTTTTTTTTTTTTTTTTTTTTATTTCTGAGGGTGTCCAAAGCTGCCTTAGGCACATTTTGATTATAAAGGGAAGAAATAAAGCCAGTGTTTCTGAAGGCTTACAATGAGATTTGAAAGATGAATTTTTACCATTATTGGCTTTTATTTTTCCAGTGTATTTAAATCCCGGAGTCTGCTGCAGCAAGAAAGAACTGCCAGCAAAAACTTCTCAGCAAGTCTTGCAGCTTCAGGTTGCGGAGGAGATCGAAGTAGAGGTAGGAATTTGAAACAATGCCCTACCTCTGAGATGACCTCACCTTCCAAGGCCATGGCACCTCAGAGATGCAGCACTAATGGGCAGTGCCATGTTCTGTAGAAAATGGAGATCAGCAGCTCAAAGTTCTGCTTTGCTTTGGTTACTCAGGGCAAGATGTCAGAGCTGAGTGATGAAGCCAGTGAGTCGGAGCTGCTGAGCCGCAGTCTTTCCATGTGGCACGGGGTTGGCCAGATGATCTGTTGGGAAGAGCTGGATGTCCCCCTCGACTTACACACAGCCTCCTCTGTTGGCCAGTGTGAAGTGGTGCAGGAGTGTATTAAGCGGTAAGGAGGGGCTGGGGGGGCACAGGTCTGTGGTTACTTGCTGCCGGTTATGGTTTTTCACTGGCTGCATGCAGGTGGGTCTAACATCGCAACAGGGGCATATCAGTGGAGCTCCCAAAGAGTTGTTGGGCACAAAGTTTTAAGGAGCAAATCTGCTGATAAATATTATCCCTTTAGTGATTTGGTGGAAGTTGTGCTACAGCTGATAGGGCTGATTTTTTTCCAGCCTTCTTTCAATACAATGATGGTAGCAAAAGGCTGCAGAAGCCTACTCTGATCTACAGCTCCAGGACAGTGGTTCAGCTGATTTTTTTTTTTTTTTTTTTTTTTTTTCCCTGTTATTTAGTGGAGATCTGGATCTAAATAAGAGGAATTGTGGTGGCTGGACTCCACTGATGTATGCTTCCTATATTGGCCATGACAACATTGTGCACCTGCTGCTGGAAGCGGGTGTGAATGTGAACATCCCAACACCAGAAGGGCAGACACCGCTTATGCTTGCCTCCAGCTGTGGAAATGAAAGTGTTGCTTACTTTCTTCTACAGGTGTGTATCCTATAATAGATAGCTAAAGGCACAATAAACAGTTTAAATGCACAGGGTAGGATTCTCCACCAGTTGCAACCAAAATGTGCAATTTGTGTTCTGTTGCAAGTTCAGCTTCCTGACAGGGATTTAAACTCTCTTGATGCTCAAGCACAGAGGGGCAGTGGCTAAAAGACCCAGCAGAGGAGGCGCAGTAAAGAACATTCTCTGTTCTCTTGAAGCAAGGTGCAGAGCTGGAGATGAAGGATATCCATGGCTGGACTGCTTTATTTCACTGCACCAGCGCTGGACATCAGCAGATGGTCAAGTTCTTACTGGACAATGGGGCAAACGCCAACTGCAAGTAAGGAAGAATCTGTCATTTCGTTTCTCAACAGATGTCAGGTATGACAGCAGCAGTTGGCATATGAACACACTCTGGCACGGGCAAGGAGAAGACACCTATTTTTGTCTTTCCTGCTATACTTCAGGAAGCATGGCATACAAGGACAGGTGACCTGCAAACAAACAGTGAAGTCTGCCCACGTTGTCACTTTATTTAACTAAGATAAAGAGAAATTAGATTTACCACTTCTTTAATTATGGGCTAAACTGAAAGCAAGCAGGTGCAGTGCCTTCTGAACTCAAGTGCACTTTACAAGTCTTTCTATTGAATTTTCTGTGTACTTGGAGCTCAGTTTGTTTTTCTGAAGCATGCAGTGCATTCCCATGCCTTGGGAGCTGCCGGTACATTAATGCATATTGGATTGCCTGAGGTCAGCAGGAGGCTCTTGCTTTGTTAGCTCTTGCAAAACTGATTTTGCCACTGAAAGGCAGATCTGCAACTGGAAGAGTAATCTGTTGCTCTGCAGCTGATGGATAGAGTAACATGCAGTGAATCTCCCCTGGGAGTTTTACTGAGATAGACCAGAGTGCAGATGAGCAGGCAATACAAGGTAGAGTTTGTGATCAGCTGAGGGCAGAGGCTGGAGATGTGCTATTAGGGTATGGCAAAGACTGCAGTATATTTCAGCTTTGATTGTCCTAGTTCATGTGTGCATGTTCTCTCTCTAGGGAACCAGTGTATGGATATACACCTCTGATGGAAGCAGCTGCTTCTGGCCATGAGATAATTGTGCAGTACCTTCTCAATCATGTAAGTCTCCAGACTGTTCTTTGTAAAGGTGAAAGTCTGTGATTCCAGCCCTCAGAGAAAGAACCAGAATTTTTACACCAGGCTTCTTGGTGTTATGTTTGATCCTTGATGACAGTCATCTCTGAAGTCCCAGACTTCCTGGACTGTTCTCAAAGTATTTGCTTTCTGAAGACTAATATTCTGATCTTACGCTGGCCTTGTGTGAGTAGAAGTGAGGTCTAACTGTCCCGATTCAACTGAATAACAACTGATTGGCAAAACAGCTGAAGTGGCATTCTTCTCATGGTGTTTATGAGGCTTGCATGCTCAGGCTAGTGGGAATCTTCTGCCTCAAAAAGCAGAAGCTTATGAGCATGTGTGTCTCATTGTTAAACAACTTGGTTTTGGTTTTCCTTGAAGTGATCCAGCTTACTTCCAGAAGGAGGCAGCAAGGCAAAACATTTTTCAGATAAAACAATCTAGTTCCCTGCAGCAATGCACAAGAGCCATAAACCTGGGCTACTGGTAACTGGAAAGGCAGCAAGGTATTAGTGAAATGTGAACTGTCTGTCAAAGATGAGCCTGTATTTCCAATGGAGGAACTAAGACAATCCTTTAGCTTCTTGCTTCTTTTATATATAGCGCCCTCTATGCATTAAACATGTATTTTTTTGTACAGGGAGTGAAGGCAGATGTCAGAGATAACACTGGAGCCACAGCACGGACACTGGCCATGAAGTATGGACATACAAAGATTGTCGGGCTGATAGATTTGCATGCAGCCCCAGTGCCCAAGGTCTTCTGCAGGGGTCCAGGTAACAGAGAGGTGCTTTAGCTTGCTCATTGTAAGATAGACCCTGAAAAGATATGTTTGATATTTTGAAAGCATGCTGCTGTATGTAGCAATAGCTGGTCTGTCCTGGAAATTCCAGCATTTCTGGGGAAGGAAGAGGCATGGATCCAACAAATATTTTTGTCTGCTAGCCCTTTCCTGTTTTACACTTCTGTTTTACCCTTCCTCTTAAAATTTCCTTTATTTCCACTGTATTTATAGGATCAGTAGCAAATAAACAAGGTAAGTTATTACTGTGCTGCTAACAATTTGTGTTTGAACTACAGGAAAATATGAAGAGCTGAGTTCCTCAGATGAATCATGCTCTGCTCCGCAGAGACAGAGACCTGTTCGTCGGACCAAAGGTCCCAGCATCCATGATGGGCCCCAGGCTTTAGCTAAGATAACAGCAGTAGGAATTGGGGGAAAGAAGCAATCTCACTATGGTAAGGACAGTTAGAAGCTGAAGTGAGAGTCCTTTGAGGTCTGAAATGCATTGCAGCTACTTCTGTGCCAACAATTTTCTCTCTTTATTTGGGATTCATGTGTGGTTTGTACAGAAACAAAGATAGCAAACACCATCTTAAAGGCTATCCAATCTGTGGCTTCAAAAGAAAACCCCTTGAACCCTTTTATGTCAGGGCTGGTTATTGATGAGTGGAACACTTCTATGGAACAAACACTGCTCTTACCTCAATTACTGTTTCCCTGACTCTTGAGAACAGTTCGGCTTCCCCTTTTGAGGTAGGGTTGAAAGTTTGAGAACCCTTCTGAAGCTGATGACAGAGGAAGTGGTCACACAGGGCAAGAGATCATTGATGCTGAAAGTGAACTTGCTGCTCCTTGGTCTGTCAGTTTTGTCTTCCCTGATGCTTGAAGTGTTACTAAAAATGAGATTACAAACTCTTTGCAATAGGTCAAGAGAAGTATGATCCCGGTTCAGACATCAGTCCCTGGATGCAGTGGTATGAGTTTTCTTGTGCATGTGTCATAGCTGTAGGTATTTCTCAGACTAATTACCTAGTCGTCTAGAATAACTAAGAATGTGGACTTACAAGCATGTTCAAAATTCAGTTCATTCTCTTAATACAGGTACAGCCGCTGCCCACGGGAGAATATGTATTGAAATGATACTGTCAGCCTCTTAAATGAGTGGGATGCTACTAGTGTTCTAATGCAGATGCAGGGGGGTTGGTTTCACCCAGCGTGCTTGGCTGGGGATGTGGGGTACCTGGCAGCTTGCTCTTTTAAGCAGATGTTTTCCCCTTTGACAATTTGGTGTGAAGAGGAGAGGAAATGCTGAAAGCTGCTGCTTAAGGTGCATCTCTCCTACGAGGCTGTTTCCTCTGACTTTTTTTTTCAATGCAACCATCTAAATCCAGTACAGCAGATGTGTGTCTGTGGAAGGGAGGCTGGAGGCATATGCATTTCTCAGTTTTTCTCTGTGCTTTTTAGAATAAAACCTGCCAGTTGAGAAGACAGTATCTTCTTTTGATTAATTTCAAAACCTTGAGTGGTTGTTTTTCCTGCAGGAGCATCCCTGATAACTTGCATCCTAATCTTTGTTCTTCCTTCCTCTTGCACACAGAGCAGGTCCCTCCTCAGGGCTACGTCACCTTCAACAATGATGGCAGCTGTGAAGCAGAGAATATCCGAAACAGGGATGTTACCTCTCCAATTAATGAGCAGGATGTGGAGAGCAGCAGCAGCAGGGGTAAGTCACTGCCTGGAAATAGTCTGGCTTGCAGATGGATGTGAGACCAACCCCTTGGCTTGCATGTTCCATTCCCACTAAGATATTGAGGACTGGAGTATCTTTCCTGAGGAAAGGTTGAGACAGCTGCGATGGTTTAGCTTACAGAAGAGAGACCTCAGTGGGAATCTCATCAGTCTGTACAAATAGTCTGAAGACAGGATTTAAAGGAGATGGAGCAAGGCTGTTTTCAGTGGTGTTCCCTGGCAGAACAAGAGGCAGTAGGCACAAACCAAAAGACGAGCCTCCATCTGAAGATAAGGAAATGTTTGTTTTTACTGTGAGGGTTACTGCATGTTGGAGCAGGGTGTCAGAGAGGTGGTGGGGTCTCCCATCTTTGGAGGTGCTTCTGACACGGTCCTGAGCAGCCTGCTATAGGTGGCCCTGCTTGAGCAGGGGTTTGGACCTCCAGAGGTGCTTTCCAATCTTGCCATTCTCTGAAGCATCACAAAGGAAGGATATGGACAGTTCCTGAATTAGAGGATAATGTGGATGTGTAGTGGCTCTAGGCTCAAGGAAAGGCCTTTCCTGAGCTTTACCAATGGGAGCACAGGCTGGGTAGTAATAACTCACTTTTCCCCCGTTGTGGTTTAACCCATCGGACAGCTAAACCCCACACAGCTGTTCACTCACTTCCCTCTGGTGGGATGGGGGAGAGAACTGGGGAAAAAAGGTAAAACTTGTGGGTTGAAATAAAGACAGTTCAGTAGGACAGAAAAGGAAGGAAAAAGGTAATAATGGTAAAAGAATACACAAAAAAGGTGATGCGCAGGGCAGTTGTTCACCACCTGCTGATGGATGCTGAGCAGGCTGCCACCCACCAGCCAGCTCCCCCCAGTTTTAGTGTTCAGCACAACACCATCGGCACGGGATGTCCCTTGGGCAATTGGGATCAGCTATCCTGGCTGTGTCCCTTCCCAGCTCCTTGTGCTCCCCCAGCCCCCTCGCTGGTGGGGCAGCATGAGAAGCTGGGAAGTCCTTTACTTAGTGTAAGCCCTGCTCAGCAGCAATTAAACCATCAGTGTGTTATCAACATTCTCATCCTAAATCCAAAACACAGCACTGTACCAGCTACTAGGCAGAAAAATAACTCTGTCCCAGCTGAAATCAGGATACCACCCCATAGTCAAGAGCCTCACAAACACACACACTCAGCCACCTTGTTCTCTGTGGTACTAAACAGGCTTGGAGACTGGGATCAGACATGGGATATTTCTGTCTCGGATTTGTCTTGTGTCATGAGTATTGGCTACAAAGCCTTGTTTGGGGCTGCTTCTTCCTTTACACCTCCACCAGGTTTTGCTGGTAATTGTGTAGCAAAGCCAGCATTGAGCATAAGGGAGTTGAACGTGAAATTTAAATTATTTTTTTTTCCCTGTTCCTTTCCAGAGGATAATGTTTTCCTCACCAACAACTTAGCAACCATCAGGAGCAGCAGCAGCAGCAGTGAATGCCTGACCAAAGCCCTGGGAGTCAGCAGTGAAGGCTCCTTGGAAAGCAATGAGGTGGGGTTTTCAGTTTTCCTGTCTCTGCCTTCAGCCTGGCCAGAGCTGTCACCCTTCCACAGTCTGCTATGATTCTACCTCCACAGGAGGCTGTAGTACCAGGCTGGGTGAGGAAGAGTGGTATTACAGGGATGAGAGAATCAGCTTCTGTATTTGAAGATTATGGCTTGGCTTGTTTGATCTCTACCTCTAGTAGTCAACTCTTGGAGTACATTCACTCTAGAGTAGGTTGTTGATGGCTAGCAGTAATTAAGTCCTCTCCAGCTTCTGAAGAGAACTTAACGCTTTGCAGACTCCTGGCTAGGTGGTGGTCAGGAAAGAAAGTGACTACAGCTGCGTCAGTCCTTGAGTTTGGTGAGACAGTAAGTAGTATAGTAAGATTTAGAGAAGTGCAGCAGTGCTGTGTTGGCATTTCTGAAGTACAGAAGAAAAGGGAAGAAGTTGGAGATTACTCTGTGGTTCAAGTCACAGCTCACATCGTTCGAGACAATAGCTCTGGTGCTGATGTACAAAAGGGTGATACAGCTGAACATCAGCAGAAGTCTCCTGTATCTTGAGGAGCTTCTCACATGTAGAATCTTAGTGCATTGTATTGGTTCAGGGAGGACTCAGCGTTGCTCTCTGTTTTGGCTTGCTCTGGCATGTTGCTTCCTAAGGTGGGATTGCAAGAGCCTGATAACATTCTGTGGTGCCAAGCTGCCATCTTGGGGGTGACTTGACTCAGCCCTTCCTAATGAGGGCTTTGTTAGTCTTTGCTTGTGTTTGTGAATGACTGGATTTAGAGCTTGGGACCTGAAGGAGTCTGCATTTGTTAGCTGTAGTGATCCTGGCATCTTTGCATGATCATCCTCGACCTTTACATTTTGTGGTTTTTTTCTTTCTTTTTCAGGACTCTGACCATGCAAACAGTCCCCCTAGTCGGAAACAAGCCAAGAGCTTTAAGACCAAGAACCGCTACAGCAACAGTGATAGCCAGTGGACCCACTGTCCAGGGAAAGCCAGGGGCTCTAGTCAGCACCTACTCCTTCCTGAGCCCCCTGCCTATACAGGGCCCCAGGTAACTGCACACAGAGAGCTGTCTGAAATAAAGCAGTGTCACTGTATCAAGCACAGGAGGTTTTTCCAGGGTTGCATAAGCTGCTTTCTTGGCTTTCTCAGATGAAAGAGAAGTTGTCACTGAAACACCTTTGACTCCAAACCTCTGCCCAAACTTAAATGCTTGTTAAACAGCAATTTCTTGTGCAAGAACTATTTGCTTAGGTGTTGCTGTTGCTTGGTGGGGTATTTCAGACCCTTCATGCTTGTGGGTGTGCTGCCAAACATAGCTGGCATGTGGTCTAAGGTGGATGTTGATGTCTGTCTTCTCTGCATTTGTTACAAGAGGCAATGGCCGCAGCAAGCAGGTCAGTTCTGTTGTGTTGTGTGACCGTGGAGAAGGGCAGTTAACCAGGGGAAGTCATGGTTGCTGCTAGAAAGTCAGCAATATGAGGAAGCAGATGTTTGTGATTAATAGGAATGGTAATGCTTTTGTTGATGAGGGTGTAACTCAGTTTGTTTGGACGTGCTCCAGGACCTGGCAACATTCCTTGAGCAGATTGGGTGCCTGAAGTATCTGCAAGTGTTTGAGGAGCAAGATGTTGACCTCCGGATCTTCCTGACCCTCACAGAGAGTGACCTGAAGGAAATAGGCATCACGTGAGTGTCTGTAATGTAATTCTTATCTTTCCCCTTACAAACCATGCACACAACCTGGTCAGGAAGGCTTAGCTAGTGAGTGATTTTTCTGTTCTGGCTGTCTCCCTTGCAACTTTGATACCCCTTAGTTCTTGGCTGTAACAGGGTCCTGGTTTTGGGGGGATCCAGGAGACTGCAGAGGTCTTCATGGCATCCATGGGTCTGGGAACTGATGGCTCAGTGTCTGGTCCCTGATAGTTTGCCATTCTGCCCCCAGTCTGTTTGGCCCAAAGAGGAAGATGACTTCTGCCATTGCACGGTGGCACAGCAATGCTCGGCCACCCAGTGATGCCCTGGAGCTGGCCTACGCGGACCGCCTGGAGGCAGAGATGCAGGAACTGGCCATTCAGCTGCACAAGGTAAGAAGTCTGCTATGAGCTGCTCAGTGCTTACCACGCTGCAGTAAGTGATTGGGGGCATATCTTTCTGTTGTGCCTCTAATGGCCTGGGGGAAAGGAAGAGGCATAACTTTCAGTGGCCACACTTGGTGTCAAGTAGATCAGGTAACACCATAAGTGTTTATCCACTCATTCCCTGGGTTCTATGCTTGTGAAGCCTTTATGTCTCTGTTTCCCATCCACCTGAGAACTAAAAGGGCAGGTGGGAGGAATTGAATACCTACTCTTCTTCTGTAGTCTCATTTTTATGGTGAAGTTGTGCAGCTATTAATGAATAGACTTCTGTTGATTTGGGAAATTAGGCCTACTGAGTATCTTTGCTAATGGAGAGGAAGAGGAAATTATAACCATGAGGCTGGTCTTGGTGTGAGGGGGAAACTGTGTTCAGTGTACAAGCCTTATCCAGCTTCCTTGAAGGGCTGAGAGAGTTGGGTGGTGGTTCATCCTGGAGAAGAGAAGACTCCAGGGAGACCTTATTGCGACCTTTCAGTACTTAAAAGAGGCATGTAAGAAAGATGGGGAGAGACTTTTTAGCAGGGCCTGTTGTGACAGGATGAGGAGTGAAGGTTTTAAACTAAAAGAGGGAGATTCAGGCTGGATGTGAGGAAGAAATTCTTTAAATGAGGGTGGTAGAATCCTGGCACAGGTTGCCCAGAGAGGTGGTGGATGCCCCATCCCTGGAGACATTCAAGGCCAGGCTGGATGTGGTTCTGGGCAACCTAATCTAGTTGAAGATGTCCCTGCTCATTGCAGGGGGGGTGGAGTGGATGAGGTTTGAAGCTCCCTTCCAACCCAAACTATTCTGTGATTCTATTCCTTTCCCACTGGGTTGGGCACACTTGCAGGACCCCTCTGGCTGCCTAAGCAGGGGACTCCAGGGCTGTGTCAGAGCAGGCACATCCCAGAGCGATGTACAGTACTCCCAGCCTAACCCTGCTCTGCTCTGCTGCAGAGGTGTGAAGAGGTGGAGGTGATGAAGGGCCAGGTGTGCCAGGAGCAGAAGCTGCGTGCAGTGGCTGAGAGCTGTTTGATGGAGCGGGATGAGACCTGGAGTGCCCTCCAGTGCCAGCTCAGAGAGGCTCAGGCCATCACCAAGGATGCTGGAGTCCTGCTGGATCAGATCAAGTAAGTTATTCCCAGGAAGTGGCACTGAGGCTACTGGGAAATGGGATTTAGGCTGTCATGGTGGCAGTCTTGCAGGTGATGCCCAGGGTAAGGCAGGAGAGCTTACCAGGTGTCTGAGCCCATTTTGGATCCTGCCTGACTTGCTCTAGTGGAAAGCTGCAGGCACATGGGCAGATGTGAAGCCTTAATCAGGTGCATGAGCTATAAATGGCCTGACTTTCCAGGGATGCTGGCTGCTCCTGTTTCAACTAAACAAACCAAAAGCCCAAGTGCTTTGTTTGTGCTTAAATGAGAGGACTTGCAATGCCTTACCCTGGCTAATGAAGAACACTTTTTTTGCCACTCTAACAGCTAGCAGAAGAACCTGTCCTGCTCAGTCACACCACTGCATTTGAGTTCTGTCTTCTCTCACCTCCTACTATACCTTTTGTTGCCTTTGTGGTGCTTTTCTCCCTGTCCCAGTTGGACTTCTGTCATGGCCCTGCTCTGTCCATTGATAGAACAGATGTGTCCTTGAAGGTGCCATTAATGCTACAGCTAGTAGACCTTAGCCCAACAGGGAATGGGGTCTGCTCACTACCAAACCAGGGTGAACTGGGATTGGCTTCCAGAAGGACAGCAGCACAATATTCCAGGCTGTAAGGGGCAGAGCACTTGACTTTTCCCCCCAGCTGAGGAGCTGAGGCTGCCCGGTAGAAGGGCCCTGCCATGCTCTGGGGATACACTGTTTGAATTAAATGGTATGATTATGATAGGCAGAGAACTTTGTGTGCTTCTCTTGCTTTAACCTGATGCCTGTCCTGAGGTAGCTTCATTTGCCCATTAGAAAACTTGGATGAGGCTTGATTCTCATATAAACGAGGTGCAGCCCCTGGCCTGGGCTTTCTCCTGCTCACCCCGCCCCTTCCTTCTCTTCTCCCCCCGCAGCTCCTCTGTGGACAGGGGCAGAGATTGCTGTGGAGATGGGGCGCAGTGGAGAGCGCCCTGAGCTTTGTCTGGGGCACGTCTTCCTCTTCCTGGGAAGGAACAAGGAGCAGTTTGTAACCCAGGGCGTTAGATGTGGTCTCTCGGCACCCCAAGCAGGTACTTGCAGGATGTAGGAGTGCACAGAGGCATGTTGTTCCAGGAAGTGTCCTTGTGCACTTGTGATGGGCTTTGTCTTGTTTGGCAGATGCTGTCAAGCAGAGCTGTCCTCCCGGCTAACCCAGGAGCAGGCAGTGGGCACGGTGCTGGACACAGAGGGGCAGCTGGGGACCGGTGAGAGCAGGCGGCCTGGTGAGCGCCCGGGTGAGGAAGACCTTATCAACTATAGCACTGGGTGCAGGGGGAGGGCGGGCAGCAGGAGACCCCAGAGCAAGCCACGTGCTAGAAGGATGAAGTTAGAAGTGATTTTGGAAACAGCTGAGCAGCCAACCCCTTAAATTGAATGTAAAAATTCTTGCTCGGTGAAAACATTTAAAGCACTCGGGGTATTTGGACTTTAACTGCAGCAGAGTTTCTCAGCAACTTTTGATTCAAGTGGGAAGTTTGGGGCTCTGGCGGGTGTTCATGGCTAAAAGTGCAAAGCTGTAGCACAGGCACCCAGTGGCAGCCCTGCTCCAGGGGCCTGTGGCTTCACCTTCCTGCGTGGCAGCATGTGGGTGCTTTGGGTGTATCACCACACTATGCACTAGAGCAAAGTCTGAATCTGGAGCCTTGGCTGGTTCCCTGACCTGGTCTGGGGTCTGTGCTGCACATGGCTGGGCCCACCAGCTCCTCGTCATGAGGAGTTAGCAAATGATCCTGCTGCCCATGACGTGCTTCTAGAGATGTGCTTTTGGCTGCTTGTGTTTTAAAAATGAGTTGAGTAGAGATTCTCTTGATTTCTGTCCACTACAATTAATCTCTTTGAGAGTCTCTTGATATATGATCCAGACAGTATAAAAAATTCTGAAGTGGTAGGAACTCCCCTCAGTTTGTCACAGGCAGTTCCAGCTCTCCTCCCCTGTGACTCGGAACCCCTGACTGGAACTACTTTGGGTGTGGATGTTTCACAGCAGCACCAAACCCTTGTCTCTGCTCTGTCACAGCATGCAGATTGATTAATGTGTGTTTCTTCCTTCTTCCAGTGCTGCAAGGATGGCCACCTTCCCTGAAGTCTCTGAGCTTGCCTGAGCTGTCAGCTGTCCTAGAGGAGTGTGTGGGAGAAATGGGTAAGGTCATGTAGGACTCTGGGCACATGAAGTTTTTCATGATTTGGCAGTGGTAGTTTGGGGGGACCTAACAATCTCCTCTCATTCAGGGAAGTCTCCAGGCTCTAAAGTTGGTGCTGGCATTTTTCTTGCACTTTATCTCACTGCAGATCTTGAGCTCTGCCTCATCCTCTGCCAAGAAAGAGGGGATATGTGCCCCCTGCATCTCTCCTGCTCAGTGGTCAGAGCTGCGTGTGAAGTGTTTCCCAAAGCCTGTGCCGTCTTCTCCTGATGACAGGAACTTGTCCTAGCAACAGGCAGTCGGAGAGTAAAGACACTCCTGGTTTTGAGACACTGGAAGCTGCAAGGGAGAAGGGAGCCTGAAGGCAGGATAACAGTGGCTGAATGCAGACTGCAGCCTGCTCTTTACTGCTTGCTGGCGTACTGCTAACACTGATATTTTTTTTTTTTTCCTTTTGTTTTGTCCTCAGGAAAAGCTCTGCAGTCTGTGACTCAAAACCTCCAAAGGCTCCAAGCCCCAGGGCAGAGCGGGCAGAGCTGGCTCAATCCGTAACAAAGCAGAAGGTGAGTGGGAGCTAATGACAGCCAGAGGGCTGTGGCATTGAGGGGAGACATCATTCCTCACGGCAAGTAACAGCCATCTGCTGCTTGCGCCCAGTGCTCGCTCAAAGCCTGCACGCCGAGGCTGTGCTCTAACTGGTCCTCATGTGCCCTCTGGTTGGTTTTCCCTTTGGAAAAGCCATACTCCCCTTGTCTCTGTCCCACTGAAATGGTGTCTGTCCTCTTTTTGTGGCTGTAGGAATACTGACGTCGGGTGACTGTTCCACCCGGAAGCTGAGTGTGCCTGGGAGAGTGAGCGTGAGGGCCATGCTGGCAGCACTGCGGCTCTGCTGGGAGGGCCGGAGCAGCTGGTGGATGTGTGGAAGAAGGTCTCAGCCACCAGAGAACATGCCTGAGAGGAGGAGGGACAACAGGAAACAGCAACCCAGCAGTTCTTTGGGCCTGACTGTTGTCTACATTCCCAGGATCATGGTTGCTCATACCAAAAGGTTAAGAGGAGAAGCACTGAGCCCAGAAGTTTTATCTGCCTTAAGCTTCCTGCAGCCCTTATCATTCAGGGCTGTGTGGTGGTAGAAAACTGACAGTTACGCACAGCAAGCTAATTAACTATCCTTTTCCTTAACTATCCCATCCTCCCCAGGGCCTCTGACACTTGCTGTGCCTCCTTCTATGCCATGTGGATTGGCATAGATAATGCATCACGGCACAGACCCAGAAAGTGTATCTAAGGCAAGAAGGAAGGCAGGCTTGTTGAGGATGGGTGAAGTGAATAGCTTGCAAAGCTCATACAGCCCTAGTCTGTAGCTGGAATATCTGCTCCACTGCCATCTCAGCTGTGTGCTTCAAAACCTCTCTATCCAGCCAGCCCACTCTGCTTCAGTTCAGATTCTGGCCCTCCTTGGGTTGATGATGGAGTCTTGGGCGACATGGTTTAGTGCAAGGTGTCCCTGCCCATGGCAGGGGGGTTGGAACTAGATGACCTTAAGGTCCTTTCCAACCCTAACTATTCTATGATACTATGTTATTTAGTCCCGAAGAACTCATTTCTGTGGTGAGTGCTTTATGACAGAGATTCTGCCTGTCTGGTTCATCAGTGCCAAGATCCCAACACTGACAGTGATTACAAGGCAGATGTTCCCCTGGAAGGACATGAGAGAGAACAAAGTTTGAGTCTCCTGTGCCTCTGGCAAGCAGCAGAGTGCCAGGGCGGGTAGGATGCGAGCTGGAGGATAGATCTATCCCACATGGGAGATGCACAAAAGAAATCATCCCAGATGTAGCTGTGGTACAAAGCTTTGGTCCTCAGCCACTGCCTGCCTTTGATTTCCAGGCTTTAGTGTTTGGAAATAGCTTTGCCAAGGCATTCTTGTTCTGTTCTGGGTAATCTCCAAGGACAGGCAAATTTCACCCTGAGGTGGAGCCAGTTCTTCTAAGGCAGCATCTTTGAAAGCTGCTCAGAGTATTGGGGCTGTGCTAGGAAAATTATTTTGAGCTTTATCCTCTCTTACCTTTTCCGTGGTGGAGAGTGCCAAGGCACTTTGCACTGCCCTCTCCCTGAGCCTTGGTGCTGTCTCTGGCTGCACTAGCACAGGGCTCAGTGCTGTGTCCCTTAGAAGCCCAGATTTGAATTTCAGGTAAGATGTCTGTGGGGAAAGGGGAAAAGTTTTCATGGAAGCGAAAGAAATCTCAACCCAACCCCCATAAACCCAAGTGAGTGGGCCTGGGAGCATCTGGAGAGTAAGGGCAGCCCTGGCTCAGCAATGCCTTCAGAGCTGGGTGGGAAAGAGGGTGGCTGGAAGGAGACACTGCACAGACTTGGTGCTGGCTTTACTTGGTCATAGGGTGGAAAAGGGGGTTTTGGGTGGGTTAAGGGAGTACATCCAATGGATGTTTGGGGGCCTGGGAAAAGGAGTGGGTGAGATGCAGCTCTGTATATGTGAAGGAAAAAGAGAGCCCCACAAGAAGGTGCTGCAGGAGCTCAGCTGTAAAGGCTTAAAGGGGTGTTTGAGTAGCCTAAGGGGATTTTATAGACCAGTGTCTCCCTGAGGAGGGAATCCCTTCAGTGAGGCACTTGACATAGCATGCAGAGCTGAAAGGGGGGCTGTGCAGGCAGTGGGGGCCTGGTGCTGTCCCAGTGAAATAGTGTTTGCTGACCTGGATAAAATAATAAAAACTGAAAACCTCCTTCTGGTGTGTGGGTTTCTCTGGAGGGAGCTGAGGTGGTATGATTCGTGAATAGCCTCCCTCATTTCTTTCAGGACAATTGGGAATACATACAGTGCTTTCCAGCTTCCTTTCCCATGTGGTTGTGTGCTGAGGGCTGGCGGGGCTGCCTTATCCAAGGCTTCCCAGCCCTGTCTGGCTCCTGCTGGATGGGATGTGGGAATTCATATGGTCAGGCAGGGCCAGGGCTGTAGAGGAAGAGCATGCATGGGTGATAACAGTGGGTGCTCCCCTGAGGGCTCAGCTCGTCCCTTCCTGGCTGGGATCGCTGCTTTTGCCTTGCAGCGGTCCCAGTTGCATGACAAAAGTTTAAGCTTTGTCGAGTGGTCTGCTGGTGTTTTCCCCTCACCTTGGGCCCAGCTCTGATTTGAGACTTCTGAGCTGTTCTTGACTGTTCTACACCTTCATCCAACTTCTTGGTCACTAGAACCATGTACTGAAGAGGACACCATTCAGCAGCTATCACAGAGAGCTTTGGTTAGGGTAACATTACCATCTCTTTCTGGTCAAAACTAAAGCTCTTGGTGTATTTCAGCATAAAAGTGTTTCTTAGAGGTGGTGTGTCCTACAGAGTCGCAGCAGTGGGCTGGTGTGCAGCCAGAGCTTTCCCTTTTGTGCCAAGATTCAAAGTCCTCTGTGTTGAGAACTGTTTCTTCTCAGCTCCATCTTGCACAGCGTTTCAGGGAGTACCTGGAAGCACAGGGCAGGGGGGGAGGCTGGTTGTGTCGAGCCAGGCTCTCTGGGGACCTGTTTAATGCCCTGTACCTGAGAGGGTGCGTGCTGAAGCACAAATCTGTGCCCTTGCATATATGGCTGCATTTGCTTCTGTTCCCCTCCCTCAGAGCTGACAGAAGCAACATGCTCTGCTTGCTGAAAAATAAACATTTATTTACATCTGAGAAGAGATTTAATGTGTTAAATGGGCTCATAGGGGTTACATGGAGCCAGGAAAACCCCTGCATGCCTCTCTAGCCTCAGGCTCAGCTGAGCCTGGCACAGACTCTTTCCTTTCTGGGCTCAAGGCCACCTTCCTTGAAATGCTGCATCTGCAAAAGGCTCTGTCCCAGCCTGAGAGCAGAGGGGACTGGAGATATCGAGCCCCCTATATCCATGTAGTGAAGAGCAAGAGCTGCTTCCTCCCTCTCAGAGCAGCCTTTTCCCAAGGTAAAGCATCATGCAGCATAACCACAGACTTAGCAGCATGCCTGTGCTGTTACTGAAGGTAAGAGCAAGGGGGTTGGGGGATGGCATCTGAGCTGCTCTCTGCTCCCATGGGAGCAGAGCTTCAGTGCCAGGAAAGGAGCTGTAAGCCAGATACATGCAGCACTGCTCGATGCTTCGCTTGCAAAGGCAGAGGTGTAGGTGCTCCTGGGCGCCCTGGGCTCAGCAAGCGGTGGCAGTTGTGGCTTTGGCACCCTACTGGGAAGCAAACATCCCAAATGCCAGCTGTTGCACATCTGGAATCAGACACACCAGCCTTTTGCCAGCAAAACAGTCCGTGAGCCAAATGTGGCTCCTGCCTCGGGCTTCGCAGCTCTCCCTGCTGCAGAGTTGGTGCTGGGCTGGGTCCTTCACACTCCTGTGTGATGTTCCCCTGCCACTGAGGGAGCAGCAGCGCTGCCCTTCACATGCAGGGTGAGTGCAGTCCAAGTGCTCGGGCACTGCAGGAAGCTACATGAGTGCTGCTGCTGTGGCTCTGTTTGCTGTGAGGGATCTTGGGGGATCTGCTGCAGGAGGAGCTCAGAGGAAGAACCCCCGAGGTGCAGATCTGTGCTGCTGGAGAGCTGATGCCATGATCTGTACCAGCGGTGAGCAGCGTGAGAAGGTGTAGCAGCAGCACCTCCCTACAGAGAACTGTGCACGATGGCTCTGGGGTGGATGTCTGGGAGCTCTCGGCGTGCTGGTGAGATGGTCCTTAGGGCAAGGAGAGCAAGAAGGTGATGCCCTGGATGGGAGCAGTGCTGGCACAGCCCAGAGTGCAGCAGGAGGTGTTGGTTCACCAGGCAAGGGGTGAAGATCTGTGTCAGCAGTGCCGGGCTGAGCAGCATCTCCCATTCCCTTCTGCTTGTCCTCTGCTGATGGACAGGCTCCTCTCCAGCAGCCACAACCGCCTCCTAGAGGTGCCCAGGTTGGTGTGGATGGGAAGGGGGTTTCATGAACACATCTGGTGCATGCCAGTAGAGGTAGCTGATGGTAGAAAGGAGCAGCGTCCCCCATGCAGCTCAGCAAGTGAGGTGAGGCTCTTCTGAGTGGGCAGCAGTGCCTGGTAAGAGCCAAAGGCACCTGCCTCCCCTTGGACAGCAGCGGGGGCACATCCCCACAGCAGCTCCGGTGCTTTCAAGTGTGGCACAGTGGGAGTGCTGGTCCCAGCATGGACATCCCAGGAGTGCTGCCCTCTAGCTGGGTCCCTGCACCCACCCCAGCCCCTCTCCCTGGCTCTGCGGGGCCAGTTGCCACATCACTGGGCGCAGCAGAGCTCTGGGTGGTCGAGCTTCCAGAGCTGCCACTTTTTCTTCATCTCTGACTTCACCTGCCACAGACAGGAGAGAGTGGGGGCTTTGCCCTGGCTGTGCCCTCCTGCAGCACGAGCAGCAAGGGCTGGGGTGGCAAAGCCTCTGGTTGAGGCAGGGCTGAGCTGTGCTCTGGGCAGGAGCTGCAGTGAATACGTACCTCCTTGTTGGCAAAACAGTAGAGCACAGCCACGAGGAAGCCCTGCAGGGAGGGTAGGGGAGGAGAGTGAGCCTCATTGGGGCTGAGATGGGTCTAGTCTCCCCAGGCTGCTTGTGGGCACTTTTGGGGCTGAGGTTCCCCTGCCACCACAGCCTCAGAGAGCATGAGAGGCATCATCATGCATTCAGTGACAGGGCTGGAGGTCCCCATCCCTGAAGTTGGAGCACTGTGGGGTGGGGATAACGTACTGGAAGAGGGACCCACCAATTCCTGCTCCATGGTGTACCTAGGGCAGAGCAAAGGCTCTCACCTCACCTGGAAGGAGTTGAGGAAGAGGGTGAAGAACACCTTGATGTAGCGCAAGATGCCTGTGGTTTGCTCGTCGGTGGCGAAGATGAAGACAACCTCATGGATCCCGAAGAGGGGGATGAGGGTGAGCGTGGCTTTGGCCAGCCTGAAAGAGAATGAGGGGATGCCTCCAGCAGTGAGTACTGAAGTGCTGGGGCACAAATCCAGTAAAGGACAAGCTCTTTGGTGATCTCGGGGTGGTTGTTTCATGATATGCAGAATGGAGGTGCAGGGTAGGGGTGGATGGAGAGGTGGAGATGATGTAGACGCAGGGCAGGAGGACCCTTGACCTTCCCAGCTCACCGCAACTTGTAGTCTGCATAGCCCTTCTGGTTGGCCCGGAGCTTGGCCAGGATCACCTTGAGGATCCGCATGAAGATCAGCAGGTTTATCTGTGGGAGGAGACAGTGCAGGGGCCCACACAGCCCAGCACTTTGCACTGCCCAGCACCCTGCACAGCCCAGCAGCCCACACAGCCCGGCACCCTGCACAGTCTGGCACCCTGCAGAGCGGGGCACTCTGCCCCTCACAGTGCACCCTGACAACGATACACACCCGTGGGTGCTGGGGGAGATGACACCCTCCCATACTGCCAAGGCTGCTGCAGCTCAGTGGCACTGGGTCCCCAGAGCTTCCTCCCCTCCCACCGTCCCAAAATCCTGGCTGGGAAGCAGCGGGGGACACCCCCAGCCCCATTCTGTGGGGCTCAGCACAGCCACCCCTGCATGGACCCCAGAATTCTCATGTTAGCAAGCTGGTGCAAAAAACAACCCATGTGTGTTTAGCACGATGCCTCGGAGAGCTGCTGCTCTCAGGAAAGGGGCTGTGATGCCCCTACCAGGGAGGCAAGCAGGATAGGGATGCGAATGATCCACCAGTAAGCCATGTTCTCGTTCAGCGCCCAGCACCTGTGCAGGGACACAGGGAGAGCAGCACCATCACACTGTGCATGGGGGCAGGATGAGGCCAACAGCATGCCCAGCATGGTGGGTCTGGGACCCACAGCAGCCTCCATCCCACTGCCCATCTTGGGCTGAGCACCCCGACAGGACCCCCCATCCCTCCCCACTCACTCCGCGTTCTCCTTCAGGTACTTGGCGGCCACCCAGGGCACCACGAACACCACAGGGGTCCCTGCAAGTCACACAGCAAACCCTGTAAAACCAAGCACCTGCCTGAGCTCAGAGACCGGCCCCGGGGCGGGGGGCACCGTGGGGACACCCAGGGTCAGCAGAGCCCCCTTCCTGCAGCCTCCCAGAGCCACAGCCCCCACTGACCCCGGATCCTGTCCCCAGCCCCACCGCATGCTTGGGTGGCTCCTACCCCAGCCCAGGTAGAGGTAGAGCCTGTAGTAATTCTTCTCAGAAAAGACGGCCCCTATGAGCAGCTTGTAGAGGTAGACGGCTTCCACCAGGAACCAGTAGTGGTTGGCCAGGATGCAGTACTGCATGAGCACCTGCGCAGCCCGGCAGCCCAGCGCTGCCTGTGAGGGGAGACCCACCATGGACCACCCTGAGAGCTCATCTACGGGACACAGGCACCTCAAGAGCTCACTCAAAGGGTGCTCAGTGCTGCACAACCACCCCACGAGCTCACTCACCAGATTCCTGTGGCTGCATGAGCACCAGTGCATGCTGCACCCCCCTCCCTGGGGCAATCCCAGCCCAGCACCACGCAGGGACCCCCATGGGGCAGCACTCACCTCGTGGCTCAGCAGAGCCTCCCAGTCAGCCACCCGCACCAGCTCCATGCCCCAGCGCCTCTCCAGCAGCGCGTCCTTCACCACCACCGAGGTCGCCCGCAGCCCGAAGGAGGCGAAGAGGTTGGCATGGATGTAGTTTCTGGTGCAGCGGAGCTTCCTGTGACAGTGAGAGTGTGGGGGGCACCCCTCAGCTTGTCCACCACTGGCTGGGGAGGACAAGGGGCAGGACCGTGTCCTCTGGCTCTCCTACCTGAAGACAGTGAGGACGAGCAGGGCAGAGACAAGGGTGAGGAGTGACAGCGAGTACCCCACGGTGTAGAGCACCTTGAAGCTCACCATCAGCCGGCGGGCACCCTCCTGCAGGCCAGCACCATGCTAGTGAGCCAGGGCCAGCAGCAACATACTGCGTGGCCAGGGCAGGGCACCCACCTCCTCCACGGTGGCCTCTGTCTCCTCCTCGCACTGCGAGTAGTCGCGCCAGGGCTGGCTGCCGTTCACCGTTACCCACTGCCCGTCAGCGCCACACCTACGGCTCACCAGCCCGTGCTTCACTGTGGACACCAACACCGCATTCCCCTCGTGCTCCCCCAAACCCCGCTCCTGGCACAGTGGGTCGGGCTCTGCTCAGCCAAAAAGACCCTCTTCCAGGACAGATGTGGCTCTGTTCCATGCCCCACACAACCCCTCACACCCAGCTCTGCTGTGGGCCTCTCTTCCCCCAGCAGTGGACAGGAGGGAGAACTGCAAGAGCATCTTCCCACCTCCCAGCATGGCTCAGCCCTGGCTTCCAGCTCCAGGCTGGCAGAAGGTCATAGAATCATAGCATCAACTTGGTTGGAAAAGACCTTTAAGATCATCAGGTCCAATCATTCCCCAGCACTGTCACGGCCACCACTTCCAGGGATGGTGACTCCACCACTGTCCTGGGTAGCCTGTTCCAATGCCTGAGCACCCTTTGGGGAAGGAATTGTTCCTAATATCCAGTCTAAACCTCCCCTGGTGCAGCTAGAGGCCATTTTCTCTTGTCCTATCACTTGTGCCTTGGGAGAAGAGACTGACCCCCACCTCACTACAGCCTCCCTTCAGATAGTGGTAGACAGTCATCATCACCTTTCTCAAACCAGGGCAGGTAAAAGGGGCAGGAGATGTTGACGGTGATGCCGGGGGTCCCGTCGGGCCAGCAGGCATACATGTCGAATGTCCGGTTGCAGAAGAGCCCTTCCAACAGCAGCGAGGGGGGAAAAGTCAATGGTCAAACACTGGTGGCACAGCCACATCCAGCCCTGCCACCCCAGCCCACTGCCAGCACCTCTGAGGGGGCACCACCCACACCAGCCTCAGACCCCCAGGGCACCCCAGCCTGGGCTGCCAGTCTGAGATGCAGAGACACCCGTTAGTCCCCCAGCTCATCCCTCCATTGGTGACCAGAGTAGAGGATGCTGGAGGAGGGATAAAACCTGGCCCCAGCCCTGCTGCCACCCAGCTCCATGTACCCCCACGTGTGACCTGAGCCATGGCACAGTGGGTACCTGCTGGGTAGGGCTCGCTCGCCATCCTTCTAAGGCACTCATCACGGTACCGCATCCACTCCTCAAACGTCTTCTCCAGCACCTTGGCCCCACCTTGCTGCAAGCCCAGAGCCGTGTCAGAGCCTCTGGTGGCTCCCGAGGAGGCTGCCGACATCCCCGCAGTGATTCCTGCCTCGAGATGCGCAGGAACACACAGCCAAGCCAGGCCTGAGCCCATTCACAATGGGTCAAAACCCAGCAGTGCCAACCCCGCTGTCCCATGGGCCAGCCCCAGCTTGCCCCTTACCGGCATGGAGAACAGGCACAGCCAGGCAAGACGGAAGAGGCTCTGCTGGTACCCAGACCCGAGCATGTCCACCATGGCTGCCCCACTGGCTGGTGCTCCCAGTGCTGGGGCACGTCTTGGACTGGGCTGGGGACCTGGATCCTGGGTAAGAGGCGGACAATTGAGGGTGTGCAGAGGAGGAGATTTGCTCCCTGAGGCAGCAGAGAACCGGGGTGTGAGTGCCAGCTGCAGGCACGACACTGCCACAGCCCCGGTCGCTTCCCTGCTGGAGCCAAAGCCTTGGGGAGCACCAGGCAGAGGAGCTGGAGCACAACGGAATCCCACCTCTTGGCCGAGCTTCCACACCATCGCTGCCAGCCCCGGGCCAGTGAGGGGCCAGGGGGAGCAGAAGCCATCCCGGTGAGCGATGTGACAGCCCCTGTGCCACCACCGCTCACCCCTGCACCCACGGGTGCCCTGTTGCCACGAAGCCCAGGGGAAGGCAAGGAGACCTCTCCGTGCTCCCCCCACGCCGCTGCCTGCCCGCCAGGATGGGACCCACCAAATCACCCCCCGGCCCCACTGCTGCTCGCACAGAACACCCCACAGCCCCAGCGGGCGCTCCGGGAGGAGAAGCAGCCCGGGTCCCTCCGCGGCTCCCTGGCCAGCAAGGATCTCCACGGGCTGTGCCCACCTGTGCTCCGCGTAGCCCGGATGTTCCCCGGTCCCGCTCGGTGCCCGCGGGGGTCCCGCTCCGCCCGGGCTGCGCTTACCCTGCGCGGCGGCGGCTCCTCAGCCCCGCTATTACCGGCAGCTCCGGTGTAACCTGCAGCCCCGGTGATACTGGTAGCCCCGATGTTACCGGCAGCCCCGGTGTAACCTGCAGCCCCGGTGATACTGGTAGCCCCGGTGTTACCGGCAGTCCCGGTGCCACCGGCAGCCCCGGTGTGAGCTACCGGTAGCGCCGGCTCCACTACCTGAGTGCGGCGGCGAGCGAGCGGCGTCTGCACCGCGACCGCCTCCCGCCAGCGCCGGGCCCCGACGGGGGGGCCGGAGGGGGGCGGTGCCGCCTCCCGAGACTCGGGCCGCCCCGACGGGCTCCGGGGTTCGCGATCTCCAGTCCCCGCGGAGCTCTGGCACGGCCCTGCCGAGCCCCCGGTGCATCGCCCGGAGACGGGTTTGAGGGCCCAGGTCCAGCCCCGCCGGGTCCCCGGCTGGGGCGCACGGGGATAGGCGTCCAGCCCTGCCCAGGGTTACATCACATGGGGGCAGGGATGTGTTGCAGCCCGCAAACGGTGAGTCACAGCAATGGGAACGCGGGTCCAACCCCCCTCGGGTTTCCCCAGAGCCCCCCACACACACAATGCAGCCCCAGGGACAGTCATGGGGGTCCTTTACCTTCCAGGCTGGGTGTCCCGATGGCTTTCCCCTGCGCTGGGTGCTGTGGTGCAGCCCCTCGCCATGCAGAACCCAGGGTGGGCTGCTGGGGGACACTGACCCCAGGATGATGCTGGATCCAGCTCAGGGGGACAGCCTGTGACACAGGTCCCATCACCCGGCCCCAAGCCGTGGGACAAGCCTGGTGAAGCAGGGAGGTCTGCGCTGACCCACCAGGCCGGGTGAACACCACATTGACACGTGTGTTTTCCTATCACTGGAGCATGCAGGGGTTTTAAAGGACAGCTGAGCCCTCCCTGAAAGCCCCTGGGGACCCCTGCCAAAGACCAGAAGTGGAGCCCCTCTGGACTTTTTATCCCAGCTGCAGGACGCGTCTGGAGCCACCATGTGCTGGGAAGCTGGTGCTGGCCCTGCCCTGCAGTGGGATGCCAGGTTTGCTTACATCTAAAACCGCTGCTGGCTGCATGCATCAGAACATGCTTTTATTTTGTGAAAATATGTTTGTCCCAAAACTGTTCCAGCGGGCTGGGAGCACAACGATTCAGGCAGGTGAGGAGCTGTATCCATCACTCCAGTGAATGAGTGGTGTCCGGTTATTCCAAGTGACAAAACCTGTCAGTGGAGCAGCCTGTGGTGATGTTCTGCTGTTTTGGGGAGCCGAATCCTTAGGTGCCTTTCTCAGCATGAGCTGACATTGGGGTCTTCCTGGGGCTTCTCTACTCTGTGTGTTTGCTTGAGAGCAGATAAGAGGAAGACTGATCGACATATGCAGATGGAAAGCTGAAAATGATGTGATTGTGATGGAAAGGGTGGAAGGTGAAGGGGAGGTAAGCAGCGAGGCAGTGCTGGAGGGTGATTTGGACCCTTGCACACCTCCGAGCACCACAGCGGTGTGAGGACTCCAGCCTCATGTACAGTGAGTGGGTTCTTCCACCCCCATGGCTTTTCCAGCCCGGGAAGTGGATCTGCAGAAGAGCCGTGAGCTCCTGCGGATCTTCACGCACACTCATGGGCTCCCCCGGGTGTCCTGGGGCAGCGGGTGCCTGTGCCCCAGCTGGGCACTGGTGTGCTTTCAGCAGTACTGGTTCATACTGGGAGGCAGGTGGTGCTGGTGCTGCATCTCCCCTGCAAACCTGCCATGGTGCCCCACTGGTGCACATGGAGGGTCCCCACAGAGAGCAAGGGGCAGGCACTGGGAGCTTCCCGGTAGGTGTGGGCAGGGAACGCGCCTCTGGTGTTCCTAATGCGGCTGGGAGAATAAAGCAGTCTTGTGGCAGGATTTGAGCAGCCTCTGCGTGAGGACAGCACATAACACACGAGCACCAGGAGCCAGCACATTGAGATGCTGCTGCGCTTGCTGGGGAGTGCTGGGGTGTTGGGGACCCCTACAGTGTCACCCCATTGGTGGGCAGGGCTCATGCTGGGGGGCCCATGAGCCATGGATGGGGGACCCCTAGGCTGTGTGGATGCAGACCTCTGTGTTGCCCCTCTTTCAGGGCCAGCTACCAGATTCCTACACCTGGGTCAGGGCAATCCCAGGCACAGCTACAGTCTGGGTGGAGAAGAGATTCAGAGCAGCCTGAGGAGAAGGACTTGGGGGTGTTGGTTGATGAGAAACTGAACATGAGCCGCTTCAGTGTGTGCTCGCAGCCCAGAAAGCCAACCGTATCCTGGGCTGCATCAAAAGAAGCGTGACCAGCAGGTCGAAGGAGGTGATCCTGCCCCTATATTCTGCTCTCGTGAGACCTCACTTGGAGTACTGTGTGCAGTTCTGGTGTCCTCAACTTAAGAAGGACATGGAGCTGTTGGAGCAAGTCCAGAGGAGGGCCACGAGGATGATAAGGGGGCTGGAGCACCTCCCGTATGAAGACAGGCTGAGAAAGTTGGGGCTGTTCAGCCCGGAGAAGAGAAGCTGCGTGGAGACCTCATAGCAGCCTTCAGTATCTGAAGGGGGCCTATAAGGATGCTGGAGAGGGACTCTTCATCAGGGGCTGTAGTGATAGAACAAGGGGTGATGGGTTCAAACTTAAAGAGGGGAAGTTTAGATTAAATATAAGGAAGAAGTTCTTTACAGTGAGGGTGGTGAACCACTGGAATGGGTTGCCCAAGGAAGTTGTAGATGCTCTATCTCTGGCAGTGTTCAAGGCCAGGTTTGACAGAGCCTTGGGCCACATGGTTTAGTGCGAGGTGTCCCTGCCCATGGCAGGGGGGTTGGAACTAGATGATCTTAAGGTCCTTTCCAACCCTAACTATTCTATGATTCTATGATTCCCCAGGGCTGTGTCCATCTGTACCCAGGCAGAAGGCAACCTTCTACCACCAAAACTCACTGGGAGCTGGGACAGCAACGATGGGGGCAAGAACTCGGGCTGGGAGGGCAGAGAGAGGGGTGGGTGCTGGGGAGATACCAAGGGTGGCGATGTTTCCATCAGCACTGACATGATTCTTGCAGGGTGAGGCCACAATCTGGTGAGCCCCAGTATGAGGCTGTGGTGACACCAAGGTTAGTTTGAGCCTGGCAGGTTATGGGAACACCCAGGCAGAAAGTAGCACCACAGCCCTTGGCCACCACTGCAGGCTCTGGTGGGGGAGCTGGGCTGAGTAATGCTCCAGAATTGGTAACTCATGATGAAGAGTCCCAGGCACCTATTTAAGCCTTTGCAGGATGTTTCTAGGTGGACCAATGCATTAGGGTCCCTGGTCGGAGGCTCACGGAAATGCAGGCTGATGGGCAAGCGGCTCAGGAGCCCCATCCACGGGCTTCATGCCTTCAGGGGATGAGGAGGTACCATCAGAGCTTGCAGGAGGATGTTTGTCTGTGGCACTGAAGGTTGAGGTCTGGCTGAAGGACAGGGGCTGTGGGAAGGCCTGGTTGGCCCAAGCCTCAGAGTAAGGTGGGGAAATGATGGCAGGAGGCAGCTAGTCTCCCACGGGAGTGATACCACCAAGATTAGGACAGAGCAACACCACTGGAGGTGGGACAATGGGATTCTAGGGTAATCCTGGCTAGGAGGGACCTCATGAGGTTTCTAGTCCATCTCTTGTCACAGTAGGGCCAGTTTAAAGGTCAGACATGGCTCAGAGCTTTACCCAGCCTGGTCTTGACAGTCGCTGAGGATGGAGATGGAAGATAGAGCACAATTAAAACCTCTAAAGCCTCCAGGCAGCAGATGGCCTGAAAGAAGAGGGTTTCTCTGCATGAGCATCACCAAGCGCATGGGGCAGGGCACAGCCCAGTGTGGTGTTTGGCCACCAGGGAAACCTGTAAGCCATGGAGGGTGCTGAGAAACAAGCACATACACCCGTAGGCAGCTTTAGCTGGTGCAGACAGACATGCTCTACCCCCATAACAGCCTTGCTGGAAGAAGGTGTAACAACTATTAATACAGAGAATAGTTGGCATCACTCAGTACCCCTAATGATGGTCAAGTAGTGGAAAAGGATGAGGATGAGGAGGAGGTGTCACCCCAGTCATGCTGCTGAAGCAGCTTTTCTGGAGATTTTGTGGTTTTCCTCCTTGGTGGACAGTTGCTTGTTTTCCAGGGTGACACATCTTTCCGCATAAGGGTATAATTCCCAAATAGCTGCTGAAGAGCAACTTTGCTGGAAGACTTGGACTCTTCTGCAGCACATGTGGTGATAAAGAGGGATGACGACCTGAGTCCTGCCCGATCTCACCCATACCAACAGGCCGGGGCTGCCCCTTGCAGACGTTGGCACTTGAATTTTGCTTTGTTGCTGTGGTTCCCCCTTCCCATCAGCAGCAGAGAGGGACCCACTGGAGCTCTGCAGATAGCTGTAGCCTTGAGCTCCAGATGGTCTCACCCTACCCTTGCTTGCAGCCTGGCTCCTCACTTCTTGCTCCAGGTAAAGAACTCCACCTCTCGTCCTACCAGGGCAGGCAGTGGGCTCGCCATGTCCTGGCTTTGCCCCTCTCTCTGTGGGCTGATGTTGTCACTTGGTGGCTTTAGTGTGCTGTGTGCTGCTGTGTGCTGGCCTCTGCAAAGGGATGTGGAGTGAGGAGGATGCTCAAAGCTCCTGTAAAAGGTTTCCTGAAGGAATAAGGAGTCCTGTCTCAAGGGGAATTGTCTGAGGGGCTCCTTTGCTGCTCCCATATGTCACTCTGCCATGGGGCTGGAGCTGGTTCCAGCTCTCTCAGGGTCACGTCCTGCCCCACGCAGCCATAACATGGTCCTGGGGCACCTAAGGAGGATGCTTCCAGCTGTGTCCCCCTCCCCAGACCTGGGCACCCTATGGCTTTGCTCTACAGACCTCCCTGTGTGAACCCATCTATTGCCAGCAGCCCCATGGAGTGGGCTCATCTCATAGTGATGCTGAATATGGAGGACAGCCCAGGCCTCCAGCATGCAGGTATGTGAGCTGGAGCTGCAATTCCTCAGAGAGGGACCACAAACCTCCTGGCGTCACTGCCTGGTGAGCCCTTTGGGCTCTGAGGTGTCAGCAGGGACCACACCAGAGTGAAGGGTCCATCTGGAGGTGATGTGCTCACTGATCCTTTGAATGGGAATGTGAGGAACAAGCTGTTCCTCTCCATATTCATGCATCTCAGGCAGGGTCTCCATAGCGACTGCAGCGCTTGTGGCTCAGCTGGGGCTGCATCCTGACCGGTGGGGTGCTGCAGACCCAATTGTAGGCATGGGGAGGGTGGCTGGGACAGCATCCCAGGTCTAAGCATCTCTGGGGTGGATGCAGAGCTGGAGTATGGTGCTCCATTCCCCAGGGCTGAGCTGCCCACCCTAGGACAGCCATGTGCCCCACTGTCCCTGCCCAGGGACAACCCCTCACTGCTGCCCTGCATCTGAGGAGATGCTCGGGCATTCCCATCGGCAGTTTTGCAGTCACCATGTGCATCTCTTGCTGTGGTCCTGGCTGCTCACCAGCGTGTGATGGCGATTTTAGCACCTCAGTCTACACCAGCCAGGCCCTGGCAGCTCTGCAAAAGACATAGCTGCTTGAAACACCTTCCCAGTTCCTTGTGCAATAGGTAAGACCCTGAGAGGCCACCAGCACCCAGCTCTCCATAGGTGCTGTCCTGCTGTGGTGGCTTTGCGGATGCTGGCTGTGCTACATGGCTGTCACCAGGGAGATACTGTTGATAAGTTTGTGTTAAAAGCACAGTTGGCCGTTCGAGATGGGAAAATTGCCCCGAATGGTCTCATGTGTGGATGGTGTTGGTGCCACCAACAGGGCAACCTGAGAGCTGCAGGGGTGCTCAGGACTCTTCCAGCACCCCCCATCAGTGTCACACCAAACCAGAAAACTACACAGGCCCAAGTTCCTTTCTCCAAGGACTGCTACCAGGCTTACCAGCAGAAACACCTCCTGCAAGAAAGCAGGTTTCATTTTATCTAGCTGTTACTGATAGGGAAATTCAGACGTGTGTTATTGTAGCCTTTGCTAATCATGCTGCTTTGCTTCCCATACAGAAGTAATTCGTGGAACAGAAATGCTAATCAACACATCCTGACTTGCAATTATTCAATGAACTTCTCAGAAACGCCTGCCAGACTGTTACCAGGTAGAGAAATCCATCAGCATGTGGAAGCCCATGAGCCCAAGTGAGGAGGAGGGACGTGATTCCTGGCAGCTGACCAGTTCTGCACCGCTTGCTGCTGGGCTTGGGAGGCTGCTGTAAGCTCAGGTGCACCAAAGGCTTCTGTATATACTAAAAAGCAAAGTATTTTTAATATCAGCAGATGGTGCTATTAAAGATAAGTGCAGCCGGGTGAGATGCAGACCATTGTGAGTGTGGAGCCTGCTTGCCCTGGGGTTTGCTCTGTTTGGAAGCTCCTTCTGTGCCTGAGCAAAACCTGTTTCTTGCTTGAACCTCTCTGATGAAGGTGAGAAATGACCCCAAGCTTTGCCCAACCACAAAGCGCTTCCTCTTTCTGCAGGGCAGTGGGCTGGGGGGAAGCTGACCTCTGATACAGAGCAACACCTTACGTACCTTCTGCAAGCCATCAAGTCACTCCAGCCAGTGAGGGCATCACCATGGGGCTAGACCACCACACCTCGCCTACAGCAGATTTGCTGCTTTGGGGCTTATTCCTGCACAGACAATGAGAAATGTAATGCTTAATTATGTGCTTGAGTATTTGCCTGATGGCCACAGTCTTTGTTACAATACGATTATAAAGGGATTGATAATATGTCAACCTGTCCGTAGCCAGAAACCAGCCAAATGCCACTGCCTTCCAACCCATTTTGGACCAGTTGGGGGATTTTGCAGAGAATCAGATGCTTAGACATTTATTCCCAATAAGTGCTGGTTTAAAGAGATGCTGGGGGACAAAGGACTTTGGAGGCACAGAGAGTGGTGCTCTTTTGAGTAAAGAATAAGCTTGCAAACCACATCTTAAGAGATGCCTTGGAGGGTCCCCCAATCGAGCACCTTATAGGGGATATAGGAGACCTGGAGCTCTCAGCTTGGGGTTTTGCAGAGCATTTCCATCCCATTTCCAATCCTTCTGGGCAATGACAGCCCACCTCATCCACATCCATACTGTTTCTCAGTAAAGGTCACTTCCAAGCCGGTGTTTCAGCTCGACGTTGCCACATGCTCATAATAAATGACTTTTCACAGCTCATAAAGGCACTATTGAATTTCGCACTTACTCAGAGAACCCCTCAGCAGATGCTGTCCTTCCAGAGAGCCCACGGGTGCACAGGTTGCCAGATCTGTTCAAAACTCACCAAGCCTCTCTAGTTTCCGCTGTGTTTCTCACTTTATTCAAGCAGGAAGGCTTAAAAGATAAGATCAAGAACTTCTCTGAAAATCATCTATATTCACATCCTGCCCTGGAGCTGGAGTCTTTGTACCTGTCCTCTGCTGAAGGGCACAGCTCGCCCTCTTCCATATTTAAAGCCCTGGTGGGCAGTGCAGCATCTGTATTCCACATCAGGGTCGCTATACCCCTGGCATTGGGAACTGAAGGAGCAGATAAGAGGCTGCATCTTTTACTTCCTTCCTGCCTATTAGGAGCCCAGTTGCAACTTCTTCTGTACCACCTACTTAAGCAGAATTGTGCCTGTCTTTTCTTGCCACGTCCAGGGGAAGCAGCATCTCCTTTCCACCCACAGGCGTGGAACTGATGGTGGTCGACTCCTTCCTGCGTGGCTGTGATGGATGAGAGGATGGGGATGGAGCTATGCTTTGCTCTGCAACCAGCTGTATTTACAACCCTGGGGTGGAAATCCAGGTGATTTTCCAGAGGTGAAACACAGCCCTGAGAGTGACTTTGGAAAAATCCCTTTGGAGAAAAAAATCCGTTTGTCCCACACTTTGAGCAAGGGGCAGAATTTTTGCCATCCTCAGGGCACAGGGATGGCCTCCCCTCATGTGCGCTGTGGACAAGGTACGTCTGCTTGCCAGAAACAGAGGGCACATGAGCAGGTTTCCAGGCATAAAAGACTAAATGGTGGCTGCTGGGGCTGTATCCCACCAGCTAAACCCCAGTGGAGCACCTACAGGTGGGTTTGGAGCAGGACTGCCCCCCTGCCAGCATGTCCTGTCCATCTCTTTGACTCAGCTTTTGTCACTAGGTGTGATCCAAGGCATCCTTCTGCCCCATTGCTCATCCTCCCCACCAGCCACAAGCAATGCTGGAGGGGCTGAGCCTGGCTGGAGGAGGGCAGTGGGACGGTGATGCTCCTGTAAGGATGTCCTGCACCAAAGCTGTTTCTTTCAGCAACGGCTGGATCTGACCTCCAAAAACCTCTGCCTCCACCATGCCTGGATTTGCCAGGTCTTCATGGTCTGTAAACTAGCAGAATCCCCATGGGCACTCTTCTTTTGGGAGGCTTCACATGCTTTTGTGGCTGAATTGCAAAGGCCTCCAGAAGCAGCAGAGGCTGTTGTCAGAAACATCAGAAACGACTCTGGGTCATCTCTCCCCAGGTTTCACTCCTGTTCCACTGACATATAGGGAAGGCAAACCCAGTTTTCTCTGGATGAACCAGTTTAAAATCAAGTGCAGATTCTTCAGTCAGTGTATGGAAATGTGTTTTGGAGTAGCTGGGACAGTCTGGATGAAGTGGAAACGGCAGTAGCTGGCCTCCCTCTGATCACATCTCTCCCAGGTGACCTCCTCCAACCAGCAGTCTGCACTGGTTTCTGATCCCTCCATAGACTTTCATTCACATCATCATGTGGATTTTAGCGATTTCTTTTGCCAGTTTCTGCTTATAAAGGCCAGGTCCAGCCCTTTAGAAGGTGGCTGGTAACACTGGATACCTGCTCTGCAGAGAAGTGGTGCGCGCTGCAGGAGTACCTGTCTCTACAGGGGCAGTAGTGATAAATAGGTGACACCAGTGATGCACTGGCAGTTTTCCCTGAGAAACACATGGTTCAAAGTGCTCTACAAACACTGTGTGCGTGGTTTTTTCTTCCAAACATCTTAGCACTTCTTTTTCTGTGCTCCCAAGTGATGTTATTTCACCTTTTCACTCAAACTGGGGTGAAAATTGGCAATTTCTGGTGTTTTCCAACAGGTAGAAATACAGGTTCAGGGCAACTGTTGGCCTCAGTGCTCAGTCATCAGAGCTGGGCACACTTGGGGACAGGTGGACATGGCCCCATCCCACCCCACCTCCCAGACATCCCCCAGGGGCTCCTCAGCTACAGATGAGCCAGTGCCCGGGACGTGTTTTGCAGACATGTGGAGGAGGATGAAGGTTTGCTCCTCACAGTGGTGGCTCTGGCAGGGACTGTCCCCTGCAGCCACCATGTGGTCTGGGCATAGCAACAACCCATCCCCTCAACCTCCATCCTGGCTGACCCCACTCCAGATGAAACCACTGCTAAATGTCATCTAGCTTCATTGCCATGAAGCTGGGTAGGGTCTGGGCTAACCCCAGGTGTAATCCCTCCAGGGCATCTTCACCAGAGCTTCCCAGCAACTCCTTATGTGTTCCATAGTGGTAAGGTGTTGTTTGGCAGATAAGGGCAGGAGACAGGAGGAGAAAGGCTGCTCTCCCAGATGTTCAAGAGGAAGCTGGGCAGTCTGAAGATCTCCTTTGCTGTATGCCAAAATCTATGTTTGCTGGTGCTCTGAGGAATAAGAGGCTCAGTCCTGGCGTGTGGGCTACTGCTGCCTGGCTTCCCTAGCCCAGGGCACCTCTGAAGCCCCCCTACACAAGCAGAGGAGCTAAGGTGAGTATGCTGCTGTGGCAGAGTAACCTCTGCCTGCCCTGAAAGCAGTGCTGGCCCTTGGCTGTTTTGAAAACAGAGGTGTTTTCTATAGCTTCGACAAACTATTTTTGCAAAACTGAGCCAAATAACTAAGGGCTTAAGAAGCTGCCTTGTCTTGCACTGTGTTCCGGGTCCTTCCCAGCCTTCCAGCTGTTCCAAATGTTGGATGTATGCCACTTTATGCTATCGTGTGGTGGAAGAAAATGTGTTTTTACCCAGGAGTGTGATCTGCATGACTCCCTTATGCTCAGCAAAGCGTTCAAGCCACTCGGACCTGTAGGGTGAGAGGCATGCTCTGCATTTCTTTCCCGCCAGCAGATCTGAAAAGGCTTCAAAGAGCTGCCACAGGGCTGCCAACCCCACTTGTGATGCGTAACATAGCTTATAGTTGGGGAAACAAGCACCTAGCTTGCAGATGCTGTGTTGTGTGATGGGGCAGGTCACCCAGTAATGGTGGACTGGTACTGATGGACCCTGAAAGCCCAGCTACTGGAGGAGATGCCAGGATGCATCTCCTCCACCTTCTTCTCTGGGAATTGCCTAAATCCCCAGGAATGGGAGGCTGCAGCCAGCCAGACATGGTGCTGTATCACAGCATGCCTGGGTGTTCAACTTCAGCTCACTGGGAAAACTCCCTCCTTCCCCTCGCTTCAGGGGCAATGCAGTAAGAAAGGGGCTTGCTGGTTTCCTAGCAGTTCCCTGCATGTGTTACTGCTTGAGCTTCCCAATTAGTTGCTGGAGTGGGCAGTTCTGAGCCTGGGGTTAGCAGAGTGGCTGCTGTTTGCTGTGCTTCTCTTGCTGTTTGCAGGAAGATGGCTCCTCTGCTCAAATGCAACTGTCCTTTGAGACTCAAGCAGGAAAACCTTGGGCAGCTCGGCACTTGCTGCTGTTCTGAGCTTTTTCTGACATTGGATTCCTATGTATGTACAAAATCTTCACAAACACGAGGGCGGGAGGGGGTTGGGTTGGGAATCTAAATGTACCAATAGATGCCATGAGCTGGGCTGAAGACAGCCGCTTGGATTTTTGTGTTATCCAGGGCTGCCTATGTGTGACTTCCCCCTGATGATAGAAGGGCCAGTTAACTGGTATAAAGAGTCAAGGCTGCGTAGTCCCTGGTTATTGCTCCTTCCCCAGTTGCTCCTGTTTCTTCTGTTGCAGGGAAGCTCTGCAGGAGCAGCTGCATGGACTCTGCGCCTTCTGTCTTGGCAATTTCTGTCTTCAAGGAGCTTTGCTTCCCCATAGAAGAACAGAGAACATTCTTTGCTCTGGGTGGGCTCCTTTCTGATGGGCATCACCAGCACTAAGGGCTGGCACAACTTGCTTGGAGGGTGCAGAGCACCCACGCACAGTAATGGGGTACTAGCAAACCCATTTACTATTGAAGTGCAGGCAGGCATGATGCCAGGCTCCTGCTCTGCAGCTTTCCCACCCCAGAGACATCCTCCTGGTATTCAATAGGCTTTGGACTAAGTTTCAAGGGGTATTTTCTTCTCTTTTCATTAATGGAACCTGAAGCTGGGCCCTGGGTTTGCTGGCAATGTGATGTATTTTCTGGAGCTCTGGTAAAGAGAGATTTCTGGATGTACAGATCACCTCTGCTCATAAAAAGGCACAGACATTCTCATCATGAGGGCTTCTTCTGATGTGATCAGAGATCTTCCAACAGTGTAATGGCCCATGAAGACACCCAGCCTGCAGAGAAAACAATCCGTCTCTTGCCCAGGGAGCCAGAGGTCCTTGTTACCTAACTGAGAGGGGATAATAATTCCCCAAATCCCATAATATCTGCAGTGCAATGCTTTTGCTTCAACTCCAGAGAGGTTGTAAGGTCTCCCTCCATCTGCTGTGTGCTCCAGACAGGCAGGTAACACAGCTGCAGCGCAGAGCTGCTGCGAGCGATGCTGAATTCATCTAGCAGGAATCGCTCCCTCTAGGCTCAATTTCACAGCTGAGTGTATTTTTGCAGTAGAAAAAGGTAGTTACAAGGAAGGGGTTATTTCCAGATGAGGCATGTCCCTGCTATTGCTCCTCTTGTCCTTGTGATTGTGTCTGGCCAAGATTCCTGCAGGCGATGAAGCTGGATGCTGAGATCCCTTTGGCTTTGCTGAGAGCCCTGAGCCAGGGCCCTGCAGGAGGACTTGGCAATGCCAGCCCTGCCCAGGCACTGCCACCACCAGTCTGCAGGTTGGGGCTACTGGTGTCACAAAACCCTCTGCCAACCCAGCAGTGCACAGTGCCACCCCAGCGATCTCCCGCTCCGTCTTGCACCACCCCGGCTGCACTCCATCCCCTGCTGAAGCCCCTCTAGCACTTTCACTCCAAACAGTTCCTTGCCACACACCTATTTTGAGATGTATTGAACATAAACCAGCTGCTTTTACCTTTTAACGTGAGCAACACTTAATTCTGCTGCTGAGATCACAGGTTTCTGCCAGCACATGGACATCAAGCTGTTGGACTGACTCAGCCCCAAGGTCTATTTACCAAAGGCCCTGACTTCCCCTGTGAGCTGGGATGTGCAGAGAGGCTGTTTCAGCCAACGAAGGTTTAACAGTGAAGCAGAGCTGGGATCAGAAGACAAACCCACCTCCCAGCACTTCAGGACTTTGACTGCAGTTTAGTACATTCAGAAGTTTTGAAGCAAGCTGTTTTTCTCCTGGCAGAATCAAAGGTTATGTGCCAAAGCGGCTGCTTGCTGTTTAAATGCTATTATTATTTCTGTGTTTCTCTTTGAACTCTTTATCTCTCTTTTTCAGAGGACAGGGCTCCATCCTCATGCCACCAGGGCTCCTGTTGCCCTGATGTTGGTTGAGCAGCCATGGGGCTCTCCACCCTGTGGTCCCTGAGCCCACCCGAGGCTGCATGGTGAGGCTGAGGGCACAGATCTCAGTGATCCCACCAGCTGCTGCCAGGAGGCAGCACCCTGATAGCAACAGGGGACGATGGAAAGCCATGCTTGGGGTGAAAACTGTGCAAAGGTGGCACCTCTGCAGGAAAGGATTAGTTGGGATAATCCTGAAAGAGCTTTCATTTCCACTCATTTGCATTCCTAATGTCCAAATGCTGATTGCAATTAGTTAAATAATGTGTCTGTGCCAAGACCAGAGCATCAAGAAGACCACCTTGCCCTGAGGGCTTGCTTCACCCTTTCGCTGTGCAGGGTTTGCACTCCTCACCTGTGAAAGCACAGTCTTTGCCTGGTGATCCTCATCAAAAAGGGCAAATTGGGTAATGGGATAGTGTCCTTCCAAGCCTACCTTGGCTCTTTCTCCTGTCTCTTTGGCTGGTTGTTCTCCCCTCTAGGTAGGCCAAGAGACAAAATGTTGGTGTTGCAGAAAAACACACCAAAACTTTTCATGAGAAATAATGATTTGGGAATGATCTGGACTTTCAGCTTGCAGGGATATAGGATGTGCTGTGTTGTCTATAAATCAGGCTATGCCATGCCATCTTAAATTACACACCCAGAAATTAAGCAGATTCCGGGAAATCAGAACTTAGTACTGGCTTCAGGTGGGTCAAATGGCACTTCTTCTTTGGAGGGAGCTAATGGACAGTGGAAATATAATCTTGGTTTTCACTGCATATAAATGAGAAGCCAGTTTTTCCTCCCCTGACCTGTCAGACCAAGTCTGAGACAGATCTGGAAATCTCCTTGCCCGGGGGATGCTTTTTCATCCGAAGTAGCTTCTCACTTATCTGCTGAATGATCAAACGGAGGCTGTTGATTTATTATCCCCTTCTGCTTGGTACGTGGGCTGCTGCTTATCCTGGGTACCGCACTCTGCTCTTAGAGCTCTTCTCTAATGCCAGCCCATTAACGGGGAGGGAGCTGCTCTGCACTGTAATTACAGGGAACGTGACATTCCTGATTATTTTCCTTCCCCAAACACAAAGGCTCCAGATCTCCCCAGGTTCCTGGGCACAAATAGCACTTCACTTTCCACCAGCTATCCCCAGTCATTTCACCTCCTCCTGGTAGCAGTTACCTTTCCTTCCTTGCCTCTGGAATGATGAGGTTAATGTTAAATAAAGTGGGAAGGAAGAAGTCTGCTCATGAAACTCTCTTCTGTGCCAACACCAAGGAGCTTGCAAGCTGCTCCAGCCCTCAGCAGCAAACGGAAACCTCAGATTGTGTGGATGGGGGTGGCAAATATTGCAGCCCAGGGCTGAAAACAGCCTTTAGGTGAAAACTCATCTGTCCCAGGTGGGTAACGGGGGAGGCTTTGATTAGAAGAGCAAAAATTGATGCCCAACTTGCAAGTAAAAGCAGAAAGCGGATGGAAAGAAGTTGAATGTGAAGTGTCTGTGTGGCCAGATGAAAGCCTCCTCATTTGCTACCTGGCCTTATTTTTGCACCAGCCACTCTTTGAGAAAATTGCTTTGGCAGATTCCCTTCCCAGCCTTGCAAGTCATAAACAGTTTGTTTGTAAAGCTAATGCCCTCCTGCAGCATTTCTCTAACAGGTAAGAACCCATCAGAAACAGGTTTTACTTCCTCCGACATCAAGATGACCACGTTCTCGCTATTTTCCACACTGTGTGAAAGTAAGTATACCAAAGCGTACAGCAACTTCACATGAGCATCTCCTGGGATTCAAAAGAAGCTTGAGGCCTTTTTGCCCTTTTTTCCCAACTGGGAGGTTAAAGATGAATGTTGGTTTTTTGCTTGAGAAATCTCGAGAATGTCTGATTTAAAAAAAATCAAAGAAATCGGAGTAAAAATGACTTGCTTTCTCACTAGGTCATATTTTTAACAGCACATTATGTCCTCGTCCTGCCAAGAGTTACAGTCCTGCCGTCCCTAGGATTGAGGACTGAATTTGCAGTGTAGGAATAACCAGGTAAGACAATACCAGAAAAAAAAGAGCAGGAAAATCCTGAAGCTCTTTTGCTTTGCTTTGCAGGTCACTACACGGAAGTGCACTGGGAAATGAGATATGAGCTATGATGGTGATGCCCCTACCTGTCCTTGCACTCCTTCTTCCCAAATTCCCCTTCACCACTGCTCGCCCGGCTGCTGCACAGTTTCTTTCTGAAATTTAAGGCATGAAAACAAATCTCCTTTCCAATTAAGGGGCAGAGGCATCACAGCTGCTCCTTGGAGCTCTCTATGTGCTGGAAAAAGCCCTGTCTTCACAACTGATCTGTGGCACTCATCTGCCTGTTGCATCCCTCGGTGAGCCTAACCCCATGTAACTGTTTTTCCCATGGGAATAGTTTGAAACAGCTCTTCACAAAGTATAATTCCTTGTTATTGGAGGAAACAATGTTTTAAGCCAATCTGCCCAGGTACTTTTATGTAAGGATGTGAGGATTTGAGTCAGAAGCATGCAATAGCAACTTTAATGCCAAGCTCTGCCAAAAAAAACAACCGGGTGAAAGAACAGTAGAACACTAAAAAGTATGTAGCCACCCCCCCAACCTCCATCCATCTGCAGGAAGCTTTTGGATGGCTGAAAGGACAAGCTCAGGGGAAGACTGATGAAGGTGATTATTTATATATTGACATCCTGACAGATACCAGGGGGGATCTTCTGAAGGGACAGGATTGTGTGCAGCCTGAGATGGGGAGCAGCTGCCAAGGGGCACAACCCATACTGCTGAGATGAAATAGGGAGGAATGAAAAACCACTAGCTGACAGCCAGGACACTCTGACCATGAGATGGATAACACCGGTTTAGATCTAAAGGGTTTGGTGAAATAGGTCTCAACCAGCAAATTGTTAGATTTATTTTGCTGATCCTAAAATGGCAATAATGAGGGGGTAATCCTGTATGGGCAGATGTGGCCAAGTTGTTCTTTTTCCCCCAAAAGAGAGAAAAGTTACAGGCAAAGGAGGCTGGCGGGGTGCTACAAGGTCTAGCCGTCCTTGCAGTGAGTTGATTTCTCTTTCCCATCTCTTGATTGCAGAGCTTGTCTCCTGCCTTGGTCCAGAGAACAAAGTTCTCCCGGATCATGGAGAGGTTGAGCACCACAAACTCGGGAACTGTCCTTGCTATGTTGGAAGCTGACACAGATATCAGGCTGTCTGATGGGATGCATATTTGAGTGATGGACTATTTCAAAGTACATTGTGCTAACCAGACTTGCAGCAGTTGAAAGGAACCTGATGGCATGTAGTCTGGACTGATGATGTTCACCTGCCCAGGTCAATGATTTCTTGGTGAAATCTTTGATTAATGGATGCTCATGAGACAAAGGATGACTTCAGAAGTGTGTTTGGGGACTGGAGGGAGCCAGTGAGAGGGGGCTAAAAGAGGTTAGAGTCCTGAAACCAGAAAAGAGACAGTAAATAGGATGAGATGATGCTAATAGCCTGGGGGGCAGAAGGGCTTGCCCTGTCCCACTTGCAGCATGCATCGTGCTTGTCAGCGCAAACGTGATTTGGGGAGCCCCAAATTCACATGCACAGCATATGAAACAGGCAGAGGACTATAATCTTTTGCATGAGGTGTTAAAAAAAAAGCTATTGCTTCTGTCATACCCAACTGTGATTTAGAGCAAAGCTGTTCACTGCAAGGGCTGCTAATTTCTTACCACCAGCAGTTTGGGCTGCAAAGTGGAGTCACCACCTTCTGCTGGCGACCAGCCTGCATGGCAGCTGGTGCTGCTGAGTGCTTACACACCGCTTGGTGGGTGTTTGCCACCCAGCTGGGTTCCTCTTACACCTCTACCAGGCTCCCAGCAGCAGTTGAGGCTTCCTGCGGCTCAAAAGAAATAATTTAATCTACATGAAATTGGAGGTTTGGATGGAGACCAGGCACTGCAGATGTGCAGTGAAGGTGCTACCATCTGTACTCAGAAGCCTGCAATGTTGCCTGGTAGCTCACCCATTGCCACAAACCCTGCACCAAAATTTCAGATTTTCTTCCCTTTCCAACAAAATTTCCAGGTTTTGGAGTGATGGGGGCGTGGGGGCACGGGGAGGGAGCATCCCTCAAAAGTGTGAGCTGGACTATGGAATGGTGAGCCGTTCCCATGGAGGTTAATGTATGTGTCTAGGGAACACGTAGAGCTGTGTGGCATGGTTTCCTTTGGGTGTGGGTTCCTAGAGACAGGAAGGCAGCAGAGAGAAAGTGTCAGCCTTCATGGATGTGGCTGAGCTCCTGCCATGGCTGCATTGCTGCAGTTTCTCCTATTGGCCCCTATTTAGTTCAAAGTTGCATCCACTCCACCTCCAGTGGCATGTTTGTGCTGCCTAATATTAATATATAAATACTAATGATATCTATATAAAGTGAAGAGCTGAGGTAAACAGCACTCTACCAATTTATTCCATTTATTTTGCAGCTTTGGATTTCCCACATGTATTTCATCCCACCTGCCTTTTGCTAGTCAATGTAACACAGCAGTAGAGCAGAATGTTTCCTTCCTTCTCTGGTCCCCTGCCTGCATTACTGGGTGGCTGATACGCTCTTGAACTAGTGAATTATTTGAGGTTTGCTATCTCATGGTTTTCTGGCATAAGAAACCCAGCCTCTAATTGTGTCTCTTGTTTTCTAATGTAACCACTTCATTTCAATATTTATTCTTTTTAGGATTTATTATTATTTCCTTGCTTTTGATTAATTTTTGATCATGCGGATATGGTGCTACTCAATATAGAGCCCTTGTGTGAGTGCCTTATATATGCTTGGGCAGTTAGGACTGGGAAACTGCCAACTGCTCTGTGAAATGTCCTGAGATGTCCATAGATCAGCCTGACATCTAGATTATTTTCAACTCATTCCACCCCGTGATATTGATGACCCTGTCAGTAAGAGCTGTGGCTGTCCAATCTGGTGTTTTTCAGTCTCGTGGTCAGAGCTTCTGTTGCTTTAGGACATCTGACACCACTAAGCATTAGCGGAGAAGCTGTTGTACTGTTCTTGCTTCATGCGTCAACATGAAAACTGCTGTTGGGTGTGCATGTAGGGGCAAACTCTGGACACTAAGAGCCTTTAAGAGGTTTGTTATGAAACCGCAGACAGGACCAGTCAGTGTCAGGTGTGGGTGGGAGCTGACAGGTTGCAAGAAGCCGTGTTGGCTGGCCTGTGGACACTGCTTTCTGCAGGTGCCCCTGGCTCTGCTGCCATGTGCAGCCTGAGCTGTGCTGAACCTCTTGGGCGCTCCAGTGAGTGCTCCACATACTGCAGTCACTGCCTGTGTGGCTGTGGCACTCTGGATGCCCCTCAGAAAGGTGTCACTGTAGAGAGGAAGGTTCCTGCTGCCTTCCTGCTGGTCCTCACCCTCTGCTCCTGACGCTCAGCCCTGCAATGCTCATGCACTGGGGCAGAGCTGTATGCCGGATTCCTGTCCTTGGAGAGATCCGAGACCTTGTCTGCAGAGTGGATGGAGGTGGATGTGCCAGCTCCAACAGGACAGAGGGCTGGAGGCTCAGCGCCGTGGATGCAGATGTGGTGGGTTGTGTCTGCTCAGGCGAGGGGAGGGCGCGGGGTTGTGTCCCTGCTGCGCTGTCCCACAGGGGAGCTCGGCCTTGTCCTCGCAGCAGTGGTTTAACATGGCATTGGGTCTTCTGGGAAAGTAACTCGTGATGGCTCGTACCCGAGTAACACGTCTAAGCCGGGCCCAGCAAAACTCCCATCCCGGCTGGATATCGCCCCAGGCTGTGGGTGCCCGGGGCCGGCTCCCAGCGCCGAGGGAACAGCCATTACACGCCCGTGGCCCCCGGTTTGGACCAGACAGCGGGGACAGCGTATCCCTCGGGGTCTCCGTCACCCGGTAGAGCAAGGGGGAGCCCCGGAGCCCCGCGGAGCCGCCCTGACTGCTGCGCGGCTGCCCGGGCAGACGAGACGCTGGGGCTCGACCCAGCCATGGGGCTTCGCCTCCTGCCGCAGTTTGTCCCGGCCGCTGTGCCGTAGACGCGTTGCCATGGAGACGAGTGTTGCGGCCTAGGAGGGCGGCGGCGGCGGGCAGAGGCCGCGGGCTCCCGGCGATGTCGTTCCGCGACCTTCGCGGTGAGGAGCCTCACCGAGGGCCGCGGGTCGGGGGCGGGAGGACGGCACGGGGCACGGCAAGCCTCGGTCTCGGCTCCCCGGGCTGCTGCGGCTCGCTGCGGCCTGTTTGAAGCCTCAGCAGCCGAGCGGGTCCCAGTGCTCCCTTAAGTTTTTCCCGGTGGTTTCACTTATGGATGCAGGAGCAGCGCGGGCGCCTGGGGCCTCGCCAGTGCCTCAGAGGAGGACTGCAGGGGTTGGAGCCTTTCTTTAAACTGACTGGAGGAATAACCGCGGGGGACTGGCATAGCCCCTGCATGGCGGTGACCACGCAGACCGTAGTTAATTAACCTCGTGTACATGGTGTGTTTTGTAGAGAGAAGCTGTGCTAACATCGATTCGGCTCAGTGAATCTCTTGTTAAAATGTCACCTTTTTACTCAGGCATATTTTCTAGTGAATCATAGAATGGTTTGGGTTGGAAGGGACCTTAAAGCACATCCAGCTCCAACCCCCTGCCATGGGCAGGGACACCTTGCACTAGACCAGGTTGCTCCAAGCCCCTGTCTCCAACCTGGCCTTGAACACTGCCAGGGATGGGGCAGCCACAGCTTCTCTGGGCAACCTGTGCCAGCGCCTCAGCACCCTCACAGGGAAGAGCTTCTGCCTAAGAGCTCATCTCAGTCTCCCCTCTGTCAGGTTAAAGCCATTCCTCCTTGTTCTGTCCCTACAGGCCCTTGTAAAATGTCCTCCAGATTTCTTGTAGTCCTTTTAGGTATTGGAAGACTTTTTTAATCCATTCAGAATTTTTTTTAACAGTACTTTGCACAGGTCATATCAAATGGTAAATGAACAGCCTGCTGTGGCAACCAGCGTTCTCAGTAATATTCATGTCAGATATGTAAGAGGGAATCCCTGCTCTTGTTTTTTTTCAGATTTTACTGAGATGATGAGGGCACTGGGGTATCCCCGACTCATATCTATGGAGAATTTCCATACTCCAAACTTCATGCTTGTTTCTGAAGTGCTCTTCTGGCTAGTGAAAAGGTTGGTGATCAGGCTAGGATATGTTGGGGCTGCTGCCAGGGTGTGATATGTATGCATGGAACTGGCGTTTTGGTGTGAAACTGTTTTAAGAAGTTTAAAGAGGAGCATAATGATTCCGAGTCATTCTGTGAGATCTACTCAGATAGAAAATGTGGTAGTTAGTTAAGTTTGCAGATTTTTAGTTTAGTTGATTCTATGATTATACAACAACAACAGAAGTGGCTTAGTAGCTGAAGTAGAAAATACATCTTAGTCCTGACAGAGCTTCAAAGAATCATAGAATGGTTAGAGTTGGAAAGGACCTTAAGATCATCTAGTTCTAACCCCCGTATTGCATCTTTGAAGGTACGCACACTTGCTCAAAAGCAGCTGTATGTCTTTCACATATTCTACAAACTGTTACCATTCTGCCTGTATTTGACCCAAATTTGCCCCAAACAGGGTGATATATAGTGAGGACTTGTCAAAATACAGTTAGCTCTTACCTTGTTGCTGCAGTTGTTATTGGTTCAACCTGATATTGTCTGTTGTCATGCCATGTTTAAAAAACCCCAAAATGATAAAGTACTAATCTACAAATACCCAGTTTTAGTTTTACGCCCACATAACCCATTGTCAGACTTTGGTTAAATATTTATGAAGCTTGAGGTGCTAATCAAATTATACATAATTTTCTTTATCCCATGTAAGTGAAAAAATAAACCAAGTTTTTTAATTTACTCATAAGGTAGAGTAATACAATTGAAGCCATTTGCCTGCTTGCTATTTTTATCCCGTTAGTATCCAGTAAGCCTAATTACCGTGCTGTTGGATGTTTGAATACTGTTGCAATTTTAATAAAATAAGGAAATACTTACAACCATTCAAAATTGCTTGGATTAAGTTACCTACATATTCTTTAAAATACAGCTGTTACACTGAGGGTCTAAATTACTGGTTGTTTTCATTGCCTGTAAAAACATACATCAGTCCCGTTTAGTTTGTAACAGTAAAATAACAGAGCAATTGAAAAAAACCAAATAGTGTTTTAAAAATATGCTTCTTTAATGAACCTGAACACTTTTAAAAGCAGAAACTTCTGTTACAGATAACTGGGAATGCTGAGCCTAATGGAGAAGTACTTCACTTTCAGACTAAATAAGCACTGAACACTGACATCCTTTCTGTTATAAGGATCAGTTACCCTTGTCACAGGCAGACTCCTTTTCCAGCTTCTAGAAGCCTTTTAATTACACTTTGAAACAGAGAGCCAACTTTGCATGTGCCTTGCTCAAATTTCAAATATGATTTGGGAGCAAAAACGCTTTTTTGCCTGCCTGAATGCTAAAAATCTTGAAGCCTTTGTTGAGACTGGGAATTTACTTTTGCTCTTCCCTGGTTCCTGGAGGCTGGTGACTTCCAGAGGTTGCTGCACTTCACTAGTATTTTAAAGGATTTCACAATCTTTCAATTTGCTTTTTCATAAATTTAGTTTACTTTTGAAAGTAATATCTTTGAAATGGTGTCTAAGTGTGAATTTATCATGTGTATTTTGGGCATGTGGAAAAGTGGAATAGTCTTTTAAAGGACAAGGTGGCTGGTTTTATTATTACCAACAGTAATAATCTAGTACAAGTAATTTTGCCATACCACTGGAAAGACTGGGAGCATTAACTCAGTCATATGCTTGGTGTTTCAAATTGTGAAGCCACTTGTGATTAAGTTTAGTTTGACATATATAAGGAGTTTGTGATATCAGTAGTAAATTACTTCTGAAAATGAGTCTTTCACAGACTTGAGCCAGCTAAATTTTGCTCCTTTGCAAAACCAACTGAAAAGATGTATTAAGGACCCCACCATGACAATTCCTTTGGAGAAGTGTCTCGTGTTTTATAGCTTTTATGGTTTGTATGCAAATGCATTCCAAGATCTGGATCACCTGGGCTGCATCAGGAGCTAAAGATTTATTTTCCATTCTCATATGTGCTTGTTTTGTTTGGTTTTTGCCTCACAAATGAACCAGTCTCTTGAATATTGCACATGTATCTCTTGTCAGAATGTACACATGCTTTTTGCCACAGGTATGAGCCTCAGACTGATATTCCTCCTGATGTGGAGACAGAACAGGACCGGGTTTTCTTCATTAAGGCAGTGGCTCAGTTCATGGTAAGTCTGCCTAAGGAGTTGTGCTTAAGCACATTGAAATACTGGTTCCATATTAGCTTTAATGCTCTCTCTCTTAGCAATTTCCTTGCAATGAGTGGCTGAGTATGTATTGTATTCTTGTGCTGGATTGTATTTGGGTTCAAACTTAAACAGAGGAGATTTAGGTTGGATATAAGGAAGAAATTCTTTACTGTGAGGGTGGTGAGGCACTGGCACAGGTTGCCTGAAGCAGTTGTGAATGCTCCATCTCTGGCAGTGTTCAAGGCCAGGTTGGATGTGGCCTAGAGCAACCTGGTCTAGTGGAAGGTGTCCCTGCCCATGGCAGGGGATTGGAACTGGATGATCTTAAGGCCCCTTCCAACCCAAACCAGTCTATATGATTCTATGAATCTATGGTATGAAAAGTTTTTAAACCATTCAAATGGGTTCAGAAGAGATCCCAGCATGTTAATAGCATCATATTACTAACTTTGGATTCCTGATTCTTTTGTATGCTTGAACAGTTGTAACTTCTGGTGGTTTTGTTATGATATAGAAGCATGTATTAGTATTCTGTTGTATGCACCTTGCCACTTACTAGATCAAGCCATATATTTCTCAGATCCAAGCTTTTATCATGTTATGCATGAGCATATTTGAATTGGGCTAACAACATTTTTAGTCTCATGGAATAACATAACATTTGCCTTCATGCTTTCCTTGTTGTTTTGATGCAGCATGAGCCTTTGCTGTTATGACAGAGTTGTGTAGTGCTCTTAATCAGGTGGAGAATATTTAATGGAGCTGTGGGTGGGTGTGGAAACATTGGAAGTCTTATGCTAGTACTAAAGGTTAATTTCTTACACTTTTTAGAATTTCTAAAATCTATTAAAGTGACATTATAACCAAGCCAGCTTTTCCCTTCTGATTTGTGATGATGTCCACCATAAACTTTCTTAATTCTTAATTTTTCTATGTTCAGAATGTGGTACCCTTCTGTACACACTGGAATGCACTTTTGAGACATGGAGCATCATAAGATGTAGCGAAAGATCAATTTGGTTTGGAGGGATTTACCCCCCTCCAAATCAAGCATGTTTTAAAAGGATAAGTATTGAAGCAGAAATAATGTTATGCATACATTTTCCTTTGAATAGCTGATTTTGTGTAAGAAATCCCAAGGGTTTTGACGAATTACATAATATGATTCAGAAAAGGAAACAAATAGAAATTTCTCTATCTCAGTTAATATTGCAAGTTAATATGGGAATTATTGTAGGTTTTCAGCATTTTCAGAATGAGAGAAGCTTGTAGATTCACTGTCCATGGCATCCGCAGTTACCTTCTTCAGTAGCTAATAGCTTTATGCATCCACAGCCAGATGTGAGATATTGGAGACAGATTTGCCTCAGAAGAGAATATCAGGATAGATTAATCATCATGAAATAAAATGAGAGTACTGCTCTCCTTTTACTGAGCAAGGAGTAAAGATGTATTAATTTTTTACACAAATTATGCATCACACTGTGTTGCTGGTAGAGTAACTTGAGAACTTACCAAATGTGTCTTTTATGGACCCAAAAGTTCCTGAAGTGTTTGCAGGATTGAATTCTGTTGTTTTTTAATCATTTGCCCACCTATAACTGCTCTGGTGTGTATGGCTCAATACCTGGCTCCCACTCAAGCCCATTTGGATCCAAATTCGAGGTAGAGCACAGCAAAAGCCCCTAATGGGTTTAGTCTCGTAGAAACACATTCATGAAAACGTGCTTAGCAAACCAAGGTACCAAACTGCTTGCAAAAGGCAGATGTTTGTTTCTTAAAAAGTGATGGTGAAGCAGTTGATGTGATGTCTGCTAATAATCTTCCTGTGTGCTTTCCAGGAGGCATCATATGTTCAATTCCTATTTCAGTCTGTGGAGATTTAGAGCTGCTACTTCAGTTCCCTGGAGACTGTCCTAAGTATAAAAGAAGACAGGGAAATGAGAGCAATCCTCATTCTTCTTATTAAGAATGTGCCATTGTACAGGAAAGAATGCAAAATGTTTAGGCTTAGACAGGCTAATGGCTGGAGCACTCAGCTGGGAGCTCTGGTTCTGCCCTGGGCCTTTCTTGCATTCCCATTACACTGTCAAAAGTTGACTCTCTGGTAATAATAAAGCAGATTTTAAAGTAAAGCAAACTTTCTGGAGGTTGATGCCATTCTTGCAGTATAGTTCTATTTCTCTTTCCTACTGCATTCTAATAATTTCAGAACAATCTTCAGAATAGATGGAGGTGATTTTTAATGATACTTTAAAGCTATTCAGAGTTGTTATAAAATAGGTGACTGTCTCAAACTTTCCAAATATGAAGTTACCTTCTTGATTAAGCAGTGCCATTATGCCAGTCTGAAAAATATATGTACTTGTCTGTGTACTTTTTCCTCTTTTTAAGGAGTCTTTGAGAGAAAAAACTTTTTTTCTTTTCCTTTTACTAGACATTGATTTTCCTCTTTTGGGGTTGAATGGAACTGAAATTGGAATTCCTGCCTTTAACAACATCCTTTTATGGTGCAGTGCATTAGTCTTCTTTGCATAGGGGATGTTTAACAGATTCTGTCAATTTAATGACCTGCTTCTCTTAAAATTTAATACCTACTGTTTCTGTGATTAGGTTTTTAGATTCCTTCTACTGAAAGGGAAGGAAGGAAGGAGAACATATCTGGCTTTCTCCTTCATGTATTGGCTCATTTGGGGTCACACTGGTCAAGTTTTCCAAAGCCGTAAGGGGTTGTTGTACCATAACCCTTGTATTCTGCCAGCTCAGGGGGTGCAGGTTCCTCTTCTGGAAGTTTTGACTTTTCAGCTGAGTTTCTGCCATCAGGAAGCAGATACAGAGTCAGTTTCCTTTGCTGGGTTGAGATTTTGGGATGAGAGAGGCAAGAGGTAAACATATATTGGAAATGGAAATCTGATTGTAAAGTCACAAAGTTTGACATGATGCCTACAAAGAAACATGGGCCAAGACCTGTGTGTGTTTTTTCCTTTATTGCTTGAAAAGTTGGAGCTAAATCCGTGGTTTGAGATGTGATCCTTTCTCCCTTTAGTTTCACAGGGAATGTTCCTGCAGTCAGTTATTCAGTGAAGCTCAGTGCAGAGTGGGCAAAACTTGTACCAAACACTTTAATGTCTGAGTCTTTTATCCCACATTGAAGGTCTTGCACTGTCGCAGGCCGGGGGAGGGTGTGAATTATGGTAACACTGTAATACCAGAGTTGTGTAATACCACCAGTGAATCCTGGATAGATTCTTTCTGCCACACAGTATTCCCAAGGGATAAACATTTTAGTAGACAAAAGATACTGAAAATAAGATGCTAAGTCATTTGAGTGCTTAGTTTTCGTATTCATAACAATGATGATGATTGCATTGATTAATTTTTTATAGAATCCCAGACTGGTTTGGGTTGAAGGGACCTCAAAGCTCATCCAGTCCCAACCCCCTGCCACAGGCAGGGACACCTTCCACTAGAGCAGGTTGCTCTAAGCCCCTGTGTCCAACCTGGCCTTGAACACTGCCAGTGCCAGGGATGGGGCAGCCACAGCTTCTCTGGGCAACCTGTGCTGGTTTATTTGTGCCATCAGGAAGACTACCTCAAAGTTTTACCTGAAGTTTGGTGTTGGCTGCTTTTGGCTATTCCTTTATAATATAATTTGTCAGGAATTTCAGGAAGAACATTTGTGTCATTTCTGTGTCAGATGTATGATTTCTATTATGTTCTTTTTTCCCCTTTAGTATTTCGAAGTATAAAAAGATAATATAGTTTATAGTGGGATTTTTTTTTTTTTTCCTTACTGGTCTGTCTGTACTTGTCAGAGATGGAAGACAAGGTAATAGAATCACTAATATGGTAGCAGGGAAAAATGGAAGAGAAAAATAAAATATTCTGAAGGTACTGCTGGAAGAGAAGACAGTTAAATTGGGATAACTGATCTTATTCATGTTACTCATTAAGGGTGAAATTTACCTCTCTGAAAGATCACAAGACCTGGGCAGCACTTACATTCCATTTAAACTTAATTTGAATATAAGTGGTGCACAGGGGGTTAGCTGATCTTTATGCAGGGAAGAATTAATGGATAGTTTGAATTTTTTCATTCTGGCAATTATCCACAAATGTTCTGACATGCAGAAATGCACTCATTTCACAAAAATTTTTTCCAGAAACATCAGTAATCTGATGAGGCAAACTTGTGTTTCCAAACAGGAAGATTTAGTTCTGTAAAGCAGAGCATGGTGCTCCCCCAAAAAAAGTCTTTTGAGTGAAGTGTGAAGAGGTCAATGAGGATTTTGTTCTTTGTGACATGATGAATTCATTCTTTCTTCCCAAAGGCTACCAAAGCTCACATAAAGCTCAACACTAAGAAGCTTTACCAGGCAGATGGCTATGCAGTGAAGGAACTGCTAAAGATCACCTCTGTGCTTTATGATGCTATGAATACCAAGGGAGTGGAACATGTGGATTTGAGTGAGGAAGACAGCAGCAAGTTCAAGTTTGATCTTGGCTCAAAAGTAAGTAAAACTTGTACTCTTTTTTGGGCAGGGATTTTGTGTTAACTTATGAAAAGAAAGTTAATTTTCCATGTGAGTCTTAAGTAGAGAATGTTCTTGCATGCAGGTGGGTGTGGTTGTAACTCATACTTCCTGTAGTTGAGGTTATATGCTGTAATTTGGTTTACTCTGCGAATTCTCAACCAGAAGCATAATACAAGGCAACAGTGGCACAAAATTGGTTATCTTTGGTTTTGATTGCTGTTGAAATAATGGAAATATTGGAGTAGGCCAGAATAAAAACCATTTTCTAGCTACTAACCTTGTTGGCATAGGAGGAGTTTGCAAAATACTGACTGAAAGTTGGTTTTCAGCCCATTTGCATTGAAGGAAAAGAAAATCCTTCTGTTCCCCTAACAGACGTCAAGCTGTTCAAGTTCTTAGGATGAATTTCATATCTAGATATTAAAAGAAAACCCAACACTTTTTTAAATAAGAGGAATTCCTGTTGCTGCTTTTTGTTAGTTTTAGCACCTCTTTTATATGCTCATATTTTTAGTCTTCAATTCCTCTACAGCTGTACTATGTCCTGCCTGCTTGTTAGGCAGCAGTGCTGCTCTTCTTGAGAGAATGCCAGAACCACAGGCAGGTTTTCCTCTGTGGAAGTTTGTTGCATCTCTGAAGAAAGCACCCGAAGAAACAATGAAAACACACTTGTAGATGGTCAATATTCATTACTTATGCAATGTGTTAGTCACATATGTATATGTATATGTATGGTATATATTGGTATATATACTTTTGCATGTGAAAAAGGTGATGTTTTCCTCTGCCCTGGACAGCACGTGAACCAAGAACTGGCCAAGTCACTGTTTTAAAGAGGGTTTTTTTTGTGGTATTGGCCTAAAGTGGCTGGGGTTTCACCCAGAAATTTATATCTAAGTGGTGCTTCATCTACCATAGAATCATGGAGTGGTTTGGGTTGGGAGGCCCTTGTCCAAAGCCCCTCTCCAGGTTTCTTGTAGCCCCTGTAGGCACTGGAAGCTGCTCTAAGGTCTCCGCTTAAGGAGCCTTCTCTTGTCCAGGCTGAACCAGCCCAGCTCTCTCAGCCTGGCTCCAGAGCAGAGCTGCTCCAGCCCTTGGGGCATCTCCGTGGCCTCCTCTGGACTTGCTCCAACAGCTCCATGGCCTTCTTATGCTGGGAGCCCCAACAGAAGTTGTGCTTGCTCTGATTCCAGTGGACACCTTCTTCAGTATTAGAGTAGAATTTCAGCCACTGGGCTGACCTGTGCAATTTTAACATCAAAATGGGAAAAATTTTACTCTTTGTATTTCCAGATTGCTGACCTGAAGGCAGCTAGACAGCTTGCTTCCGAAATCACCTCCAAAGGAGCAAGTATGTATGACTTACTTGGCAAAGAAGTTGAACTAAGGGTAAGTGCACTCTGGAGAGTGTATAAGAACTTGTGTTCACTGGGTGCTGCAAAGGGAAAAGGTGAAAAAGTGTCACTAGTTCTTAATGACTGCATCTAAAATGAACATCTGTGAGTTTGAAGGAATGGGTCTGAAAATTTGCATTTCCTTTCCACTCATATTCATACTTGGATTGCAGTAACCCTGAGAAAACAGTTTGGCATTTTCTCTTTAGCAGGAAACTTAAACACTCTCTGTATAACTGTTTGGAAATATTAACTTCATATGTATGTTTTAGTGGTGGGGATAGATATATAGTAAAAGATAAATGAGTAATACTGTCAAGTTTTCCAAGTGCAAGGCTCTTTATTTCTGTTACAGGAATTGAAGGTGTCACAATTCCTGCAGGATATGTGTTCTTCAGCTTAGTCATAAAATCACAAGCTGTCGCATGAGGTCATGGATGTGTCCTGCAACACTGCCCATAAGTCTTTCAATTATTTTCTTAAATGCATTTATCCGCTATGCTGGAGTTTCTTTATTTTCTAAAGATAGGCATTTAAAGAAGGGAAACCCTGAATGTTCTAGTACTGGTTTTGGAAATCTTCAGCTCTGCAATATCTGAGCTGGGGGAAGTGCACCCTGTAAGAGCTGGAGACTGTGTGCCTTGAGGATTAATGCTCCCAGCTCCTAGTTTGATGGAGCACAAGTGTTTTGAAGGGTAGGTGATGTACAGGGAAGATTATCTGTGGAACACTGCCTTTTCTGCTAGATACATAAGTCAGCATGGCATGCAGCAGTGTGAAAGGCATTAATATTTCAGGAGAGAGATGTTGTAAGCCAGTTTAATTCAACATACACAATTGTCACAAAATCATTAATCAGTTACTTCTCATCTTGCATTCTTTGCTTAATTTCTTGGCTGTGAAATAGTTCTCACATTAATGCTACCTAATGTGTCAGTGTTTGCTTTGGAGCATTAAACCCTTTTTTCTGTGTATCGCATCGCTGAGAATTCTACACTAAAGAGTCACACATAGGTCAGTAGAAGGCAACGTTTTTCAAAAGCACTCAAGCATTGGTTTGAGATTGAATATTATTTCATCTCTCTAAATCAAGGCTTTTAGGAGTCCAACTGACTTGAGAACTGGGCCCTAGAAAAGGGACTTGCACAAGTGCAGTGTGCTGAAAGCATGAAATGAAAAATCAAGAGATGAGTGAGTGCTTCAGTGCAGCCACTTCTCACTGGGTCCATTAAGAAATCTTCAATGGGAGACTATTTAAAGGTGCAGTATCTAAAAGGGTGGTTATTTCTTACATACAGTAGCGAGCGCAGGTTCTTGTGGTGTAATGACTGAGTGCACAAGGTGGAGCTAACTAATCCTATAGAGGCACATGGTTTATATTTTGCAGAAAGGTTTGACAGATTGAACTTGCTGACTTTAAGAATCCTGTCTTGGGAAAGACGTCCTTTGCTTCTCTCTCAGCTCAGAGTTTATATCCTAAAAGCATAAGGTGACGTAATGACAGCACAGTCAGAGAGCAGCAGCAGACACTTTCATGTTCTGTTCCTTATAATTTGTGACTGGTTCCAGCCTTCTTCAGTGATTTGTTAAATCTGAAGAGTGCTTTTTTGGGTTGTGTGTTAAATGGCAAGCTTGGTATGGTACATCAGTGTGTGACAAATTTGAGACTTGAGCCTGTAGCAAAGCAAATAGGTTTCAGGTTAAAAACCACAAGATTGCTTCAGTGGAATTTGTCAAGTTTTCTTTTTTTAATTATAAGGGCCCAACTCTGTGTTTCACTTGAAGCATGATATTTGCTCATCAAATGAGAGCCTTAGAGCCAAATGCTGCTGGTTTCTTCCATTGCTGTTAAGTCTAAGTGCCCATGGAACTCAATGAAGCTGCAGTTTTTGTGAAATAGCCAGTGTTGAGTGCAGTAAGCAATTGCCCTCTTTATTTCTACAAGACAAGAAAAAATAGCCTCAAGTTGCACCAGGGGAGGTTTAGATTGATTATTAGAAAACAATCCTTCACTGAAGGGGTTGTCAAGCACTGGAACAGGCTGCTCAGGGCAGTGGGGGAGTCACCATCATTGGAAGATTTAAAAGATGTGTGAATGTGACATGTAGCGACATGGAGAGTGACGGACTTGGCAGTCCGGCTTAATGGTTAATCACAATGATCCTAAAGGTCCTTTCCAACCTAAACAATTCTGTGATTCTATGATTTCACACATCTTCCCTGGATCCTTCACAGAGCTGGTGAGGTGCTCAGATCACGCGGCTTGCAGATCCTCTACCTGCCCTTCCCAACTGATTCCAGGTGGGCAGAGGTAGAAGCGCAGTTATTTCTGGCTTCATATGGGAAATTAGGGCTTTGTCTGTAGGTATCAAATTAGTTGCCATTAATTTAAGGTTACTTTTATTACTTTTTAATGTGAAGATTATTAATTTCCACTGCTTATGTTCTTTTGATGTTGCATGGCTAAGTAATGCACACAATGAATTTCACTGTTGGAAGGATTGTGCGGTTAGAGGGTGGCAGGAGAGCAGTGTGGTTTATTTTTTCATGACATTTTATTTCCTCAAACCTGTGGCATATACTGAAATGCATCGACAGCTGTGATACCGATTTAATGAATTTGAAAACACGGTAGTTTCATGTTCCCTGAACCTCTTGTTTTCTTTTTTCTTTTCTCCAATCCATCCGTTTCCAAATACTTAAATGAAGGATCTTTTTACCTAGGTTTAGACAGACTGATGATGTATCTTGTTTCTGTCCTAAGTGAAGACTGCTTCATTTTCCACTAACTGTAAAACAAATGCCGGCATTTAGCACTAATGGGTTGACTAGATCTTTTCTCATCATCTGAGCAGCTTTTGGGGAAAGGTCATTGGGGAAAAAGTGAGTAAACCTCATTATTTCCTTTAGAAATCATAGAATTATAGAATGGTTTGGGCTGGAAGGGACCTTAAAGCTCATCCAGTTCCAACCCCCTGCCACCGGCAGGGACACCTTCCACTAGACCAAGTTGCTCCAAGCCCCTGTGTCCAACCTGGCCTTGAACACTGCCAGGGATGGGGCAGCCACAGCTTCTCTGGGCAACTTGTGCCAGCGCCTCAGCACCCTCACAGGGAAGAGCTTCTGCCCAAGGTCTCATCTCAGTCTCCCCTCTGGCAGGTTAAAGCCATTCCCCCTTGGCCTGTCCCTCCAGGCCCTTGTCCAAAGCCCCTCTCCAGCTTTCTTGTAGCCCCTTCAGGCACTGGGAGCTGCTCTAAGGTCTCCGCTTAAGGAGCCTTCTCTTCTCCAGGCTGCCCCAGCCCAGCTCTCTCAGCCTGTCTCCAGAGCAGAGCTGCTCCAGCCCTTGGGGCATCTCCGTGGCCTCCTCTGGACTTGCTCCAACAGCTCCATGTCCCTCGTGTGTTGTTGCCCCCAAAGCTGGATGCAGGACTACAGGCGGGTCTCACCAGTGGGCAAAGCAGGTCTTTGCATCTGCCAGAAATCCTGTGGGCACATTAGCAGGAGCCTGTCAGGAAGCTGCCTTGCTCAGACTTGCTCAATTATTAAGAAGATAATGAAGCAAAAACATATGCAGAATAAAACTGCCTCTATGCTGGTGGCAGGTAGAAGGATTGCTGACCTTGGAAGGTGTCCCTGTCTGTGGCAGGGGGTTGGAACTAAATGATCTCTGAAGTCCCTTCCAACCCAAACCATTCTATGATTCTCAAGGTTGTTTTAATTTTATTTACTTCTTAATTAGCCCTAAGAGATGTAATGCTGAAGATAAAAATAATCTATTTTAAAAATACTTAGCTTGTGCTGAAGACAGGCAATACAGAGGGTCTGTTTTCTAATGTTCCTCTTGGCACTTCCCCTGCTTGTGACCTTGAACAAACTGTTTATTCCCTGTATATCCTCTTGTGTAAATAAAGTGATTTCTGTAATTTTGTAGATTAAAGCTTTTAACAGCCAGATAAAGTGTTTCCCAATCCACAGAGGATATATTTCAAAGTAAGCACGGTGTATCGCTGTGAGTGTTACTGTTCTGTATGCACACAGCATCAGCTTCTTCCTAAACTGATGGAAGTCATTGAGGATCTCTGCACTGACTCAGCTTGTGAATTAAACTGTCGGGAAAGCCAGAGGCATTTAGTTCCAGCGGTGGAGCTGGGATGGCATTCGTTACAACAGAAGGAGTTGCCGCTGAGGACATTGAACCTGGATCTCTTTTATTTGCAGCTTTTTGATTAAAGAACCCTTCCTGCCCCCCTCTGCTCGCGCTGGTGTAGCTTGTCGCCTACTACTTCTGTAGAGAAGGAGATCTGATTTGAGTGACAGCTGCATTATTCAGTACTCTTTGAAAGTTAACTACAAAAAAATAGTTGATTTGTAATGTTGGAAACATTTTCCATCTGCCACATGTTAGTTTTAGGTATATGGCACTGCCTGGGGGAAGCTGATAAACTTAATTTCTCTCATTTCCTGTGCTTTGGTTGCAAAGTTGCCACACATGATTTCTAGTGGAAATTGGTAACTTGAAATTGCCAGAACTCTGGAGAATTGCCTTGTTTTCTTCGATTTTTAACTGTTCTGCTTCTAACCAAAACCTAATTTATCAGTTATGAGGAAAAGGGCTTATTGCCAAGTGGGAAGCCAAAGTGAAAACTTGCAACTGTAAGATACAGTTGAATCAATACTGGCCTGTATTTTAGATTGTTTTAACCATAACCACGGTTGTATGCAAGTGGATATAACATTTATGGATGTGTTTTATGTAAGAAATGGTTTTGTAATGACCTTCAAAGTAGTATTTAGCCTGAAGACAGCATCAGCTATAAATAGATGGGTGGCATGTTTCTCCTTGCGGTTTGGGGAACAGATATGCCAGTGCATCCATAATTTTGTCAGCTAGTTAGAAGATCTGAATTCTTGTAGTTCAGTTCTAGACTGTTTTGAAGAGCCGTTCTAGTTTGGTGGGAAGAAAATCGCATTTGAACCATCTTTTGTATGTCACAGCATTTGTCAAAACCAGGTTGTTTGTTATTCCCAACATTCCGTCATAAGACACAAAGTCTAGCCATGTCAAAATTTTAATTCCATAATAGGAAAACATGCTGGCTTAAACAGCAGGACAATGATTTTCCCTATTTTTAGCTATTTAAAATGCCTTTTTTCCTGCCCAGAGAGAGCCACCCTGTATTTCTGTTGCTGGAATACAGCAGCCACTGCCCTTAGTGCGGGTTAAGCCTTGCTGGGAATGGAAACCTGGGTTGTATGACAATGTTTGCTGAAGTCAAAGGCTTGACCAGAATGAAAAGTTCAAGCTGTCTCTTTGGGTGCTATTGCTGAAATACAATGCCTGCTCCTACCTTTGCTGCTCCTTTGCACAATGTCTTCGTGTATCTTTGAGGTCTGAAAGATGCTGTTGAAAAATATGCTCCTTTTTGTTGCTTTTTCTAAGAAAATCACAACCCTGCCTGAAGTTTTCTTAGATGTTATCTATAGGGAAAGGATTTTCTATTTCCAGTTTTGTAACTGAATGTGGAGAACCTGGGAAGACTTCCATCTGATTGGGTGTCTTGTCTTTTTGATGACCCTGCTCTTTTTCCCTTCAAAAACCAAAAAGCAAGCTCCTGCCTATCTGTGCTGCCCAAGGACATTTCTGTCTGTTTCAGTTAGGAAATTCACTTGCAAACCTAGCTTTTGCTCTGTTAGATTTGTTCATTGTCATTTAGCCAGGCTCTGGATGAGACATCACAAGCCATCTCCTGGTTAAGGACCCTCTCACTGACACCCTGTAGGTCTGTGGGCTAATCCAGCTTTACCAATGCTGCGTGCCATGAAACCTTACAGGATGATTTTTCATTTATTCAAGAAGATGACAAAGCTGTCCTGTGCTTTTATTTTAATCTGCAATACAGGCATCTAGTCTCACTTCAGATATCTGAGGGTGTCCAAGGCATTTTAAGAGGACTAGTAAAATATTATGCAGCCTTAGGGAATACCTGGGAGATGGCAGGGGATACATTTGTTCAGGTAGTGGAGTTGTCAGCATGTTACCATGTTTTTCGGAGACTGTGTACATACCCTAAAAGGTACTATGCTTTCAGAGATAAGTATTCCCTAATGATCCTGGAGGCAGAAAGATCCATGTGTTTCCACATGCAGGAAACTGAAGTCTGCAGAGCTTTGTAGAATGGGTCCTTACTTGCCTTTCCTTCACTCTTGTGCTGCTTTTCTGCATTTCATATTTCAGCCAGCCTTTTTATGTTTAGCTGGATATTTGGCAGTGAAGCTACAAGAGGGTTTGCTAAGGTTGCTTTCTCTGTATTTGTATCTTACAGGATGCTTTTTTGCTGCATGAGGTAGAACTCCTGGTTAGATGAACTAGTTGCTTCATAATCTTTTGGAAGAAAGAAGCTGTACTGTGATGCTAACCTTGAGTGTGGCAAGAACGATGGTAACCTGTGGTCCTGGATCAGGCTGACTTCTCCACCAAAAGGTGGTTGTGGAGGGAGCAAACAGCCAGATGCACAGCTCATTGCCTCTTCCAGAGGCTGCTGCTGATCTGATTCCTGCAGACAGAACCTTGGGCTTCTGCTCTCAAGATCTGCTGTGGCCTTCTCCCCCACTTGTGTTTGACCAGGGGGCCATTGCTCATTAGGGATGCAGATTTGAGATGAGTACATTCTTTATACAGATGGAGTTTTGAAGGCTTTAAGATCAGTGTAATTTCCTGAAATGACTGCAATACAATTTTGCTGTAAGGAAATTTCGATTTTGATGCTAAAACTGCTGCAATTTGGGCAGAGCTGGTTTCAGTACTGACTTCCCATGTCCTGTGGGGAACGTCCTGTCAGGCTGTGCTCTGTTCTGCTTGATTGGGCAGCCAGTGTCTGTGGTTTGAAATCTTTCTTTCTTTGTAAAGAAATTCTCATTTCCAAAGAAAACAAAGTTTTCAAGTCTAAGCCAGCCAACAAATTCATTAGTGCTTCCAATTGGCTTTGTTCAAAGTCAGATTCAAAACTTGAAGAATTAAAAGCTCAGCCCTTCTATGCAGCACCAACTATTAGTCCAACCAGGGAGGATAAATAATGCCAACAGATGGTGTCTCTTGGGTGTCTTCATGTGTTTTCTTTAATAATTGTCAGCTTTAGTTCATCAGAAGTAATTTTCCACTCGGCTTCCCTGATTTTTAATTAGTATTTATCATGTAAAACTATAGCCAGGGAGCTCTTGGACACTTTGAGCAGGAAGCACTGGTAAGTGGTAAACTATCAGCTTGTTCATGAAAACCTCTCTGGTTTTGTGTCTGTTTTTTCAAGTTGTAATTACCAGGCACAGTCCTGAACTGACCTCCTTTCTGTATTTTTCATCTCTCCTGAGAACTCTATTTTTAATAGTTAGTTTAAAAAAAACCTCTTGAGTGCTATAATGTGTATTCTGATTAGCACACCTAATTGCAAAGAGTACATTATTTTACAAGAAGATGAACGAGCCTGTATTTTTGAGCTCAGTTTCATTTACACATCTTCTTTTTGAGCACAGGGAATTGTGAGTACAGCCAGTGGCAATGTAATACCTGCTATTTGGACCAATTTTAGAAAATTTGGTTTGCCTTCAAGTGTACAGCCTATTTTGTTGTGCAGATTTCAGCATGAATAGATGAGCTTTTGTATAAAGCCAGGCTTTAAAAATCTCAGTTGTCATGTTACTGCATATTTTATATTGGATAAAACATACCCATGAGGAAGAGTTGGGCTGGAGGAGAAATGTGCTTTATTTGCTCCTGTGGGGAGTCAGGGTGGTTGTGTTAAATTAATTGTCTTTTGTAATGGCTTGACAATGTTTAAATTGAGCAGCTTTGGTGTTTTAAAGTAAATGCTTTTCCCAACGTCTTCATAATCTTTGTGGGGTGTTTAGCTTTATCCAGGCATGTTAATATGAGCTGTCTTCCTTTTATTCCTCTCTTATATGGCCATTTGCGGGGTCCTTCCTGAAAAGAGAGATTAAAAATAAAGATTTTCTCTTTGAGAATTTTCATGGGATAAGAGGAAATGGCCCAGTGATGGGTACCCAGGGAAGCTGTTACAAATGTCCAGTAAGAAATTTGTTGACAGCTTTGATAGTGTCAAAATATATTTACTTTTCCATTATATTTCCAGTATACATTACTATTCCATTATATTCACTATATTTTTCACTTAAATTTACTATTCCAAAGTGTCAAAATTAGCATAATGGGACTGTTCATACCAGTGAAGTGAAAAATGTACATACGAATGCAGAGTCTTAAGGAGGAGCCATGTGTGTACAGTAGCTGTGATGGTCCATGGGGACTCTCCTCTCCATCTGTTGGGGTGCAAGAAGGTTAATTGCTCTCACCTTCTCCTTTTCCAGTTTAACCCTGATTGCCCAGTCTGAAAATACAAATTTCAGCCTTTACACATTGACCTGACAAATTTTTCCAAGCAGTTGTGATTGTAGGACTGAATCTTGTCCTGGAAAATCATGAGCATGAAGCCTGTGGTCTGTATGTGAAACTGCCACGGGTGGTAGAGGGAAAGTAGTAGAAGAAAAGGCATTAAACTTGTATAAATTATTCCAATTTAAAAGGGTGGATACTCAGGATTATATCTAAAGCCCATCAGTTACCCTGACCTGACACACTGCAGGGACTTGTGCATGTTCTGAGGGTGTTTTACACTGAAAGGAAATTGGTAAGGGAGTTGGCTATAATTAAAACCTAAGGTCCTTGCTGTTTCTTTTATCTCTTTTGAAAATGGGGAGGAAAATAATTTCCTTCCCCCTGCTGAGTTCCCAACTATTTTGTTTGAAGTATTTTTCCTCTGAAGCAGAGATCTCGCTGTTGCCTTCAAGGTGGAGTACGGTTGGCAGGGCAGTGTCTTGACCAGGCTGATCCTTGATGCCATTTCAGCCCAGGCAAAGTCCTCACAAATAAATAACCATTTTGTAGAGCTTGTAAAATGCATCCTGTTCTCAGAATAGCTACTGAGCTACATCTTTCTTGTCTGGTCTTCCTCCAATAGTGTCTATCTATCTGTGGAGTTATAATGGAATATGTATCATTTCTGCTGCTTGGACAAGCACTTCAGGCAGCATAAGCTGTCACTGCCACCAGCAGGTGTAACTCCTGTCATTCTCCCCAACATAATATTTTTTTTTCTTTTCTTGTGCTAGGAAAAAAACCCTTTTTGCAGCATATAGCAGGCTTGCTCAGAGAAGTGATCCAGCAGAGGGATAAACTCAGTACAAAAGCTGCTTTTCTTGGCTCCCTGGTTGGGTTCACTGTACAACTCCTTGAACTTGAGTTGGTGGGGAGGGAGCTGGGCTGCCTGTGCTAGTACTTAGCTATGCAATCTGGAGGGTCTGGCATGGTAACTCAACAAAGTGATTGTGTCTGCTTCCAGAATTCATCGTGTAGTGGGCTGGATACAGCCTGTTGCAGTGTGCATAAGGCGTTTTTAGATTCTTAGTCAGATGTTCTCTAGAGAGATACTATTTCCGTCTTTATCCACCTGTTACCAAACAGTTTGCCAACATAAGATGATTTTAAGGCATTCAGCTGAAAAAATCTCCCTTCTCTTCTCCCAGTAGCAAATAAGTAATCCAACATTTTCTGTGTTCAAGGTCAGGTTGGACAGGGCTTGGAGCAATCTGGTCTAGTGGAAGGTGTCCCTGCCCATGGTATGGGTTTGGAACTGGATGAGCTTTAAGGTCTCTTCCCGCCCAAACCAGTCTGTGGTTCTGTGATATAATGACCAGGTCAGTGTTGTAGGACATCACACAGATATCCCTAAGCCCATTTGTCCCCAAAACTGCAGAGAGTGGAAGGTTTTTTTTCATCCTTTGGGATCTCACTTGGAATATTGTGTACAGTTCTGGTGTCCTCAACATAAGAAGGACATGGAGCTGTTGGAGCAAGTCCAGAGGAGGCCACGAGGATGATCAGGGGCTGGAGCACCTCCTGTATGAAGACAGGCTGAGAAAGTTGGGGCTGTTCAGCCTGGAGAAGAGAAGCTGCGTGGAGACCTCAGAGCAGCCTTCCAGTATCTGAAGAGGGCCTACATGGATGCTGGAGAGGGACTTTTCATCAGGGACTGTAGTGATAGGACAAGAGGTAACGAGTTCAAATTTAAACAGGGGAAGTTTAGCTTAGATACAAGGGAAAAGTTCTTTACAGTGAGGGTGGTGAGGCCCTGGAGCAAGTTGCCCAAGGAAGTTGTGAACGCTCCATCCCTGGCAGCGTTCAAGGCCAGGCTGGGTGGAGATTTGGGTGACATGGTTTAGTGTGTGGTGTCCCTGCCTATGTCAGAGGAGTTGGAACTAGAAGATCTTAAGGTCCTTTCCAACCCAAACCGTTCTATGATTCTATTTCAACAAGAATCACTGTTTTTTGGTTTTGTGTTCTTTTGAGGAGTCTGAACCTCTAGGTTATCAGAATCAGAGAAGCCCAGACATCTGCATCATCTCATTGCTTATGGGTATAGGAGGCACCTGCTGACTGTCCCAGCCTCCTGGCTGTGTTAGATGGGTTCACAGTGCTTGTGCTCCCCAGTTTTTGTGGCACTGCACTCATCTACCTACGCTATTGTTTTCATGGGCCATAGTGTAAAGATGATGAAATCTTCTAGGCAATGTTGCATACCTTGCTCAACATGTAATAACCAGCACAGGCTCCAAACATCTGCATTCAAGAATACTTGCAGTTCAGACAGTAGCGCTTACCTTGCTTTGAAAAGATGCCTTAATTGCTCAGTGTTAATTTCAGCCTCACTTAACTGACTTTTTCGTCATCTCCTGTTCTCTAAATCGTCTGAGCCTTGGTGAATAAATACTAAATCCTCCTCCATTTACTATGCAGACAGTCATTGTTGCTTGACCACCCTCAGTTCTGCATATACTAGTTCCTTTGCGTAATGTTTAAATATATTGGTGTTTTTTTATTTCATAGGAAGCAAGAGCAGAATCTATTGCCAGACCTTTGGAGATAAATGAGGCTGAGAAGGTGATGAAAATTGCCATTAACTGTGTTCTGGTAAGCAAAATGATACTTATTTAGTTGCAAAACTATTATTCCTCTGCTGTAGGAAGAACATAGCTGTTTTTGTTTGACAGCCTAGGGTTAAAAGCACCAAAGGACAAATCACCTTTAGCCGGCTGGACCAAGTAGTGCTGCACCTAGTTAGTTAATGGTTAATTTTGCGCTTCAGTTCATGACTTTGTTCTTTTGGTAACATCAGCAAGGCAGAGATCAGTCTGTGATGGTGGCTTGTGTCATGGTGTAATGCGTACAGTTACTGATGGTCCTCATGGTTCATTTTGGAAACTGGTTGTGCTCAAAGTGAACAAGCATGTTAATGGAAACTAATAGCTTTCCTGGCAAAGTCAAGAGGTATCAGCACAGTGATGGCTGTGAGCTGGCAGTCAGAAGTTACAGCCTGCAGCAGAAAGGGTGAAGGATGCTAGCAGCAGCATCTAGGAGAATGTTAAGACCTGCTCTGCTGTCACTATTGCACTGTATAACGGTGCTGAATATAACATGCTGAAATATTCCTCCAGTTGGTGCATCAGAGAGCTGCACTTGGCCTTCCTTGGCCTCTTGAGAGAAAACACATTCTAGTCCTATTCCCTCCTCTGTTAGGAGCTCAGTGGTAGCCCCAGAAGCTCTACAGGAGGGATAAAAACTGCCTAAATCAGCGCAGAAATCTCCATCTCACCTACATTGTCTAAGCTATGTGAACTTTGCAGAGTCAGGGCTGCAAGGGGTGTACTTGGTAACTCAAACTGTGCTGGTACCTCTGGAGTTGTGAAGTTGGGCTCTGGAAGCAAGATAGCTGAACTGCCAAGGGGTGAGAACTGGCACTATGCTGATTAGAGCCATGCCAGTGCCTCCTTTTGGAGGACCTTCTGTCCGTCCCAGTTGTTGGCAACACTTTCCTTGCTCCAGTGCTTGGGTTCCTGTGTTTCTGAGCCATTAGCTGCACTCAGCCACTGTGCAACTGTGGTGGTTAATTAAATCCTAGTGATTATTAGAAGTTATTTAACTGCAAACTATATCCAATCCAATTGTATAATTACGGGAAGTGGAGTTCCACATTTAAACAGCTAATGCATAATCAATAGATACTCCAGGCGATCTTTCCTTACGTGTCTGCTCCTACTCACAGTCTCTACCAATTATAAATGTTAATGTGCATTGCAATTCTACACAGCGGCGCTATTAAACCAACAGCAGCATAGTAGAGCAGTTTGCTTCTTGGGAAATGGCAAACACATACCTCAGCTGGGTTAGTTTTGGACCTGTTAATGAAATGACATATTATAGCTGAGCAGCACCTACAAGTTACTGCTGGAATTTCAGCAAGTGCATATCCTCCCTCTCGCTCAAAAGTTGCCCATGGTTTCCTGAGCATAAGCACACTGAATGTACACAGCTTGTTCTAATAAACTGGAATATTCCCACATCCCCCGCCTGATTTCTGTAGCATGTGTTGTAACGTTAGGGATGCTTCCCAGATTCTGAAAAGCTGGATAAAGCAACACTTAGAAAAGGATGAAGATATTTGGAGTCATTTCTTCATAAAAGTGACCTTTATTTTGAAGACAAAAAAAAAAAAAAAAAAAGAAGAAAAAAGATGGAAACCCAAAATTCCCTACCAAGTAGTACCAAGAAATAAATGCATTTCTCATCTGTGTTTATTCAGATACTACACATCAAGAGATGATCTTATGTATCTGTCAGACTTTTATGAGGAGGTTTCTCCCTGTCTTTTACTGCTTTTTCAGTGAGAAGGGAAAGTTAATGGTTAAAGCCCAGGGCAAGCTGTGGGTGGTTTTTATCTTTTCTTCTTTAAGAATGGGGGAAAAAAAAATAAAAAAATCAGACATTTAGATTTTATAAATGTCCAGTTAGCTCAATCGCTGTCCTGGCCACAGAGAATTTTCGGTTTCCATTGCCTGCTCAGTTTATGTTCTAGCTCATTGTTAGAATATTATTTGATAACATGAGATGCGAGATTCTACAGAAGAATGTTCCACATCTTAAAGATAATTCTAATTATTCTAGTGCAAGCCACGGTTCACCATCCTTCTCTTTTAGGAAGAAGTCCAAAAGACTAAAGATATGTTGAATAATGTGGCTTTAGATGAAGCCAATTTGGAAGCCAAGATTGAAAAACGGAAATTGGAACTGGAAAGAAGCCAGAAGAGGCTCCAGACTCTACAAAGTGTGCGGTAAAGATTAGGAACTGCTTATCTACTGCATCAGTGGTGGGACTGTGCATTGTTACTGCTTAGAGCAGTGAGGAGTGAGGTCTGTAATGACACTGGGATGATTTCTTGTGGGAGAGAGAAATTCTCTTCTCCAGAAATGCCCAGTCTGGATTGTAACTGTTCATTTCTCTGTTACAGTGTATCTGAAATCAGAATTTCAGGGCTGTTAAAAGTGGCCAGAGTTGGGTTCATTACACATCCTTTGTTAGGATGTGTTGCTCCAAGCAGTTACACTGCCTGCCATGAAATGAAGATGGTGAGATTCACACTTTGGGTTGATTTCTTGCCCTGAATTAAACTGCAGGTTTATATAGTCTCTGATTGCATAAAGAGATCATGCTCTGGTTTTGACCTAATATGAAAAAAAACCAAAACCCAAAACCCAAGGAAATATTAGAAAAATGAATGGTGGAAGGAATGACGTTGATCCATACACATGTTTTGATCAGGAATGCTTTGGGGGAAGTGTATTGGGTAGATGTAAAGCATTAAGCAGACACAGTGTTCTTTGGGGTGCAACAGTTAGCTCCCTAGTATAAGGACATCACCACTTACAGGTGTCAACTCTAGTTGCACTTTTAATGACACAGCATGATTTTGTAGCAAGTAAGTCTCCATCAAAGTAGGTGATGTTCCAGCCACGCTACAAGCTATTTTTTTGGAGTCATGGAACAGCAGGATAAATTAGCTTTGATTTGCCTGCTAAATGGTACCTTTCTGCCTGTTTGAAAGGAAATGGCAGTGGGTGCACAATAACCTTTCCTTTGCTATGTGTAATTTTTGCAGGAGAGTTTACTGAGGTGGGTTTTTTGGTGGTGGTTTTTTTTTTGTCTTATGCTTTTAGTTTCTGAAGTAGTGTGGAACCCTAAAAACAAAAAGTCCTTTTAGACTGGTTTAGTAGATGTGGAAAGGAAGCAGCAAACCTGAAAATGCTTCTTTCAGATTTCTACTCGTACAGATCAATAGTTCACTGACTACTTTGTGCTTGTTCTCTCCAGACCTGCTTTTATGGATGAGTATGAGAAAATTGAGGAGCAACTGCAGAAGCAGTACAGTAGTTACCTAGAAAAGTTCCGTAATCTGACCTACCTGGAGCAGCTCCTGGATGATCATCGACGGACAGAGCAAGAGATGTTTGAGGTAAGACAGCTCAGAAATGCTCAGCAAGACTGTAGGTCCTGTAGTTCTTGGCCTTATAACAGAAAGTGTTTTAATAACCCTTCACCAAAGCAGCACATTACTGGTTGTAGAGCCAGCTCTGAGTGACTGGCAGGTTACTGACAAGCCAGTAAGTGTGACTGCTCTTGGACAAGAGGGCTTAGTTTTTCGAGTTTGTGAAGCTAAACCAGTGTAGTGGTGCCCCTTTCCAGTCTATGACTCCCCCAACTCATTTTCACTTGATGTTTCTTGTTCGTGAATAATGTTTTCATCATTTCTAGTCTTCCTTTTGCTACATACGATGTATGTTGTAAGAGTTATTAGGAGCTTATTTTTTATGGTCTGCCAACAACTGATGTATAAGGGTTTCTCAGCACAAGGGTCTTAAATTTCCCCATAGGTGTCCTCTTCAATGAGAACAGCAAAAAGTGTCAGTGAAAAGCTCAGATATGGTGGAATTCTCTCTCACACAGGCTTCAGTGTTGTTTGGCAGAAATTCTATATTCTGACTTGCTGAACTGCATCAGTTCCGTGAGATTCTCTATTTTGTATCCTGCTGGATAATCCACATGTGTATCTCCTCTTGCTCCATGCCAACCTTTTATCTAGCTTCCTGTAGCTTCATGTTTTCCTTGTTTGTCTTTTCATCCCTCTCACAGTCATTACCCAGTGAATCTTCTGTTCTTCACTGAAAACCTGTTTCAGTGAATGATCTCCCATTGGACCTTCATACCAGTGGGTGTGCTACACCTGGAGTTAACCAGTGCTTCCTCCTTCTGATCGTCCTATCTTTCATATGCAGATCAGGTTTTATTTTGTTAACCCAACTTACCCTTGTTCCTGGCAGAAATGTGGGAGAGCTGTGCATAATGTTCCTTCTCTCTGGCTATGACTGCATGTTTTGCTTTTGCCATGTCTATGTGTGTCCACTGGTGTGTAAACAGAGTAGTTTGGCTTTAACCTGCCAGAGGGGAGATTGAGATGAGCTCTTAGGCAGAAGTTCTTCCCTGTGAGAGCGCTGAGGCGCTGGCACAGGTTGCCCAGAGAAGCTGTGACTGCCCCATTCCTGGCAGTGTTCAAGGCCAGGCTGGACGCAGGGGCTTGGAGCAACCTGCTCTAGTGGAAGGTGTCCCTGCCCGTGGCCGGGGGTTGGAACTGGAAGAGCTTCAAGGTTCTTTCCAACCCAAACCAGTCTGGGATTCTATGACCCAAGTTTTTTAGTGTTCTCCTTTAAAATATTCATAACTCTGTTTTTTAAAAGATAATGTGGGCATTCAACAACTTGTGAACCAATTTCCCATTAATCCTCTCTTTTTATAAGCACTATTTCTGTAGACATTATTTCACATATTTCTAATCAGCTTGGTGTTTTCATGTGTCTTGTTTTATAATGTCCTAGTTCTTCCCCATATCTATGGCCAAAGTCCTCAATTAAATCATAATCTTGAAATGCAGCCTAAAACCTGATTTTTCCCTTCTGTTCAAATGCCTTTGAGACTTAATACCTAAAGTAAAAATGTTTTGAACTGAGCTACCTGAAACTGTTTATAAATTCACAAAGTGAGTAAAGTGTGCACCTCTTCGGGGGATTTTTGTTAAAAGATAGTAAGACGAAGAAAAAGCCTTTGTTCCTCAGGGCCTGTGCCTGTGATTAGAATACAGACAGCACTTTTTCTGTTCCTTTTTCTCCTTCTTTACGTGAGACACCTGGAAATTTACTCATATGGTTTGGCTTTTCATCTACTAGGATGAGCAGGTAACAATGCTTCAGCATCATGCAGAATTAAAGAGCATAAATGCTTGTGACAGAGATGTGTGGTTTTCTCTGCACACTTCTAGCACTTGTTATATGCAGTAGCATTAGCAGGCATCAGAACTGGAAACATCTTTAAGATGTGTTTTATACTAAAAGCATAAAGCCCTATATCTGTTAAATACATTGTGTTAGCTTAAACCAGCATGAAGTTTACCTGTCAAGTCAGTCTAATTCTAGAGCTTGAGCTTAACCCTGAAAGGACCCTGACATCATTTCATTTTGCTTCCCTTTTGTTAGTCCATTAAATCTTTTCATTAGGGAATGTTTGGGAAAACCAAAAATAAAAAGGGGGGGTGAGGGTAGGGAAAGATACATTTGACAGTTGTTCTTTAAAACTGGAGAGACGAGCATGCGGATCAAGAACAGAAACCTGGCACATCTGAAAATACATAGAGTATTTAAAGGATGAGACTCTAACCATCTCTTTGTGGGCAGCAGTGACCCAAGTAGCCATGACTGCTTTGTTGCAGAAGCTGTTGCTTTGGAAGAAGAGGGATTTTTGCATGTCTCTTACAGCCAGATTTTCTGGAGTGCTGGAGTCCAGACTCTTATTTAAAGTCACAGTGAAATGTCAGTGCTCAAAATCAGGCTCCAGCACTTGGATGGGGATGAAGAATCTGTGTCTCAACTAAACCAAGAGACTCGTTGGTGCACTCTGATTTCCCAACCAGTGGAATTTTACTTTTTATTTTGTTGGCACACTGTTTAATCCATTTCAGATGAGTCTCTTGCCCACCTGGAAGACCAGGGTGTTTCACTTCGTCTGTCAGTCTTGATTTGCTTTGCAGGTGGTGCTTCATCACCTTTGGCTACTTGTTGGTGAAGCAAAACTGTGAGTTGTTTATTACATGCTTGAAAAAAATAGCAGTTTGCTCCAAAATGAAGCTGCATGTTGTCCTGAAGTTTATCATCTGGTGTCATTTTCAGAATCAACAGAGGAGAAAAGAGGATAATTACATTCTAATAGACAGATTGTCAAAAAACACTGAAAATTATGTTGATTTTTTTCAACCCTGATTTGTCTTTTGTTCCACCAAACAAATCTTAATTATCTTTTGTAGTAGAAGTGAGAGTCAGCTCTTCTATCGTTGCTCTGTGTTTTGTTAAATAGCTTGCCAGAAAAAAGCACCAGCAGTGTAATCAGATTAATCCAGTACTCCGTGTGCTGTGCAGAACTGAGGGCTGGTTCCTGGACCACTTCCCTTCACTAGATGCATTTTTCAGGAGGAGTTTTTGTTCTGATTGAGAGACTTGCTGAATAACAAGACTAATCTCTAGTGCACTTGGACTCCAAGTTGTTTTGGTACCCTGCTGACGTTGCATAGCTAATGACCTGGGCCAGAGTGTGCTTCCTAATGAGAAAAGTGATTTAAAGATTGTACCCGAGGACACAATTGTAATTAAGTGCCATTGAGCTGTTGAAGCACTCCAGTGCTGCAATGCTGATTGGTTGTGTGGATTGGTTTGCTTTGTTCTTTCACGTTCTAGGTGGACTGGAGAGGAGAGCTGTGTAGCTCCTGCTGTTGTCCTGAGCTTCCTGTTCCCTCTGCCTCCCAGTGTCCAGAATAATACGGAGCTGGGGTTGAAAAGCAGTTGGCAAGAGTCTCCTGCCAGGCACTGGATGGAGAAATCTCTCTTGGGGTTAAAAGGAACTTAAAGGCTAAGTGCTGAGTCTGACCCAAATGAATTGCCAGAATTGCACAGTTAATGGTTGATGAAATTACCACCTGCAGAGCCCCTGCCCAAGTGATGTGGGAGCACTTTGAAATGTGTGAAAAATATGGAATTATTTGTCTCTTATCGACTCTCATTTGTGGAGATGTCAGAAGTCCTCACATGACTCCTCCTTTGAGTGGGTTTCTCACACTTATTGACAAACTGTCATGCACTACTTGTTACTGGAGCCAAGGAATTTAAGTAAGGGTCTTTGGTCTTTGCAGTTCCCTTTTTTCATTTTCAGCCACCTCTTTTATTCTGTTTCTGTTCTCTTATGCTGCTTATGGAATTAATCCATCTTTTTGCCTTTCTGTGCAGAAACAGAGATTTATGTGCTATGTCTCCTCAAAGATTTGTTCCTATATCTCTACTTTGTAGAAAGATTCAGCATGCTTCATTAATTTTTATCCTGGTTTTAAGATTAAATTGTTTCTGATGTTTAGACATGAAAGCTATTAGAATTTGGGCTGCTCTAAAAAACAGAGTTTCAGGGGTTTTAGATTTGGGGGTTGAAATTCACAATGGGCTATACATGAATGCCTATCTTTTAAAGGACAACACAGACTAATATAGTTCAAAAAGGTGTTTTTGAAACTAGCTTGTGTAGTGCCAGAATAACTTGGCAATATCCTTCAGCATTTGCCTTTTCTCTAGACAGAATGTGCTTATTCTTTCTTGTGCTTTTCAGAGGACATCCCTGAAGTACTTTCTTCTTCAGCCACTTTCTCGTAAGGTATTTTAAGACTGCTTTTGTGCTGGTGCTGTGAAATCTCAACTAAGGAATACCATGAAGTGGTGGACATGCAGAAGAGGATGTTCAAAGCCACTGTGTCATTTTCTTTAGTTTGGCATTGCCTAAACTATCCTTCATCATTATGATACTACTACCAGTAAGCAGTCCATCACAATCAAGCAAGGAAAAGCCAACTAAACAGACTTTCCCTTTGTATTGTGACTTCCCCTTTGCAACCTACCCTCCCCAAGTAAAATTCCCTCTTTATTAAACTAATGTTTTTTTTAATCAGAGCTCCATACCTGAAGTAAATGCACTATTCTGAATATACACATAATAGGGATACCTGAGTTCTGGCGCACTGAGATACTTCTTGGCTCTGCTGCTTTTCATGTCTTTTTGTATTGAGCTATTCCATTTGAAATACTAAATCTGGATGTTCCCATTGTGATGTCTGCTTACTGAAACAGCCAGGCAGAAGGTTAATGTGAAAAGTGGTTGGTTTCAGTCTTTAATCTCCTAGCTAATGTACATTTGAATTATGATTGCTTGGTAACATTTTTGTAGGTACCAGGAGAGCACTCCTGGTCCAATGTTGCTGAATTATATTGAATATCAGATGTAAAAGTAAGCACAGGCATCTTAATTGTTGATTGCTTCTGTTTTGGCATTTGGTGTGGTGTTACAAGTATGACAGCATTGGTGCACTGAGACACACAAATCCCATAATGAGAAATGTGGGGAAAATAAAGGAGGAGGAAGGGAATGCACAGGGGGAGAATAGGGGCAATGGAGCATAGGAGAAACTGCTGGCCTGAGAAATGGTGGGCACGCAAAAGGAGATGATGGAGATAGGGGAAAGGTGGGAGGGCATGTGAAGAGTGTGTTGAAAAGATGGAAGTGTTGCTGCATGTATTCACTCCACTGAAGTAAAAATCTGCCAATACCATGGCAACTAGACTGAGACTCTGGAGGTACCTCTATATGCCCTGAAGCAGTTCTGGGCATACCTGCTCCTGGTGCTTTGGTGATACTGTCTCCCCTTAAAAGCTAGAGGAAGACATTTTGGGAAATGAAACCAGCTGAGATCAGCTCAATTGATCTCAATCAGATTAGTCAACTCAGTGATCAAAGATCCAGGATTTGTCAGGATTATCTTGACATCTGAGGTGCCAGAGGAGTGAACAAACTTGCTTTGCACAAGATTTTCTTTTTTTTAAACTCTAACCATCACTTGTAGGTTTTTCTGAGCAGTGGAAACGTTCCTGTTCTGCTTCAGCAGCCCATAAACTGCTGATCAGAAGAGGTGAAGAGGTTCCTTGTGCATCATGGCTTGGTGCTATGCTTGGATATGAACTCCCTGTGCAGGCTACTCAGTCTAGTTCTTTCTTGCTGCTGTCGTAAAACTGTGCTAATTCTGGTATATGTGAAATGCTCTGTGGTTGGGGAAGGAACACAGGGAGAGTATCTACTAAGTGTTGCAGTGTGCTAAGTCAGGGTGACTTTCTCCATCATGCCAGCAATTGCTTCTGTGAAGTATGAGATGTAGTGGCTCTCACTGACAGTGTAGCTTGGAAATCCGTGAGTGATTTTCACAAACTGAAATCAGATACTATCTGATCAGGTGAAACCTGATGTTGTAGATCATTGCTTGAGTAGGCAACCATCTCTGGTTACCTCCTCATTTTGTATTAAAGATTAGTAGCCTGATACATGTGGCCAGTCCTAGAAACAGTGCTTGCCATCCCCTTTCCAATGAGAGGTGTCTGCATCGTTAGTCACCTTTACTTTCTTCTTCTCTAACTCACCACAATGAGATATTTAAAATTAATTTTATCCCAGCCTTCTAAGCTGGTAGGTAGAGCACCGTCCTGGGGAGCAGGAACAAGGAATGCAAATGTTTTCAAGCTATAAAAATAACAAACAGGTTTCCAATTCCTGTGCTAGGGCTCTAACAAGACTTCAGAGAGATGCTTCCTGTTGCTGCCTTTTAATTTGGGACTTGACTGGTGGGAAATAAGAAAAAAACTGAAGTGTGCGTCAGCCACAAGATTCTTTGCTACAAGAACCCTGTGCTGTATTGGAGCTAATTGATCTGAAGATGGAAGGCAATAGATTCTGTTTGCAATTCCTGGAACCATCAAGTTCACCAAGAACAACTACTCTTTAATGTAATAAACACTCTCCTTGAAAAGAGTGATTAATCTTGACTCCCCTTTGAACACTGAAGTGTTTGTGCTACCTGTGACACAGGGAGAGGATAATTCTGATGTTAGATTCTAGCAGTGATGTGACAGTGACTGCTTTCTGGTGGTGAACAGGCACAGCTGTGACTACTAACTTCCAATTAGTAGTAATTTGGGTGATAATTTCTTCAGACACTGCAAACTGACCTCAGGTTTACATTACGGAATTGTACATTAATTCCAATAAATCACACAACCAACCAATATCGTTTGTACACTTGGTACAATAAAATATAATACATAAAGGGAATGCTTAATGAGCTGTTATTGAGTCATTTTAATTCATACCTTCCACAAAAGTGAATAGGAAAAATGGAGAGGAGTTGTTATGGTAAAGTTGCATTATATCTTTGATTTGCAGGATAAAGTCTATCCTCCGTCACGTTATTTTAGGCAGTAGTGAATTCCTGAGTGTTAGTGCTGACTTGAAGGTTCTTGTATGAAAGCATTTTAACTGAAAAATTCTGGGCAGAAGATGTTAGTCTGGGTCTTTTTTCTTCTTTTTTTTTTCTTTTTTGGTAGCTCTGTATAAATTTCTCTCACTCAGTGCTGGCAGATGATTTAAAGGCCTGTGATCTCGACTTGCTGCCTGTGTCTCATGTTGCAGTCTTTGCCAGTGTCTTACCAATCCTTTTGTCTTCTGTCTTGTCATGATCATCTTGAGCTATGCCCTGTCATAGACAGTCATATAAATCCCCAGTGGGGTGCTCAGTGCTGCGTTTCCTCTGATGTTCTGTCACTTGGCTCTCACCTGTGATTCTGGGATGGTTCAGGAGTGTTTCTTACCTCTTCCTGGGGCCTTTGACTTCAAGCCTCCAGCCAGCTTTATTGAATCTGAATCTTGCTGAATCTGAAAGGAAAACCTTAACCTAGTGTACACATGCTAGATGTACCTGCAGGCAGGATCCCTGTGCTGCTTTAACCATTTATACTGGTACTTGTTGGGGTGAATCATGACAATGCGAAACTTCTCACTCTCAAAGTGGCCCAATTTAGGTGAATAATGAAGGCAGCTCTCATCAGTGGCCCAGCAAAGTGTGCGCTAGGAGCAGTGTTGGAAAAGCAGTTCAGCACAAGCATTTGGTACACACCATCTGGTTTTTATGCAGGATTCTCTGTATTTCTGTGCCTCTTTCCCATTATTGTTCAATGAATGGAGGTAGCCATAGAGTCATAGACTCATGGAATGGTTTGGGTTGGAAGGGACCTTAAAGCTCATCCAGTTCCAACCCCCTGCCATGGGCAGGGACACCTTCCGCTAGACCCAGTTGCTCCAAGCCCCGTCCAACCTGGCCTTGAGCACTTGAGGGAGAAGTTACACCAATCCGAAAAGAAGTGATCCATGCTGTCCAAAGGGCACAGGTAGGTGTGAGGGAGAACTGGCTGGCCCAGGAAGTGATGAAAATAGGGTGCTGGCAAGAAGGGGTCCTAATCATGGGAGCTTCAGAGAGAAAGGGGAGAGAAGGTCATGGAGTAAAGGAAGGTTTGAAGCCTTAAGCTCGTCAGAGACAGAGTTGACTCCAGACTGGCAGAGCTCATAGTGAAGGGGGTAAGGTTGCACAGACCTGGACTGATATCCTTTCTGGGAGCTTTCACGTAGCTTATGTCAAATTCCTGGAATTGCCATGTATCCTAATACAGAGCCCCGAACAAGTACAGTACAACAGTGGAGAGTAGTATCTGAGGTGGAAAGTTTTGGGTTGGTTATTTCTTTTTAAATAGAAACCCAGTCAACATAACTAAACTTTAAATCTGCTTTCTTGGTCACATATTCACAGATTAATTCTGTTCAAAGCAAAGTCAGCTATGGCATCAGACCACATTGCTCAAGACTTTAGTCCAGTCCTGGAAGTCTCCAAGCACATGGACCGCACAGCCTCTTTGGGCAAGCTTTTTACTGTTTGACCACTATAATGAAAACTTGTAATGTGTAGGCACACAAAGCAGAGCAACCTGTGGAGAAAGCTTTTGTACTGCAGCAGAAGTTGCTCAAGAAACATGACACTGGGTGACTTACTTGTTTACTTGATGAGGATAAGAGGGGAGAGCTGTAGCAAAGAGAGTTCAAACAAAGCGTGAATATGGCACCCTAGTCAGGAAACCCATTTCATAGTGCAAGAGCAAACAATTGCCAAGGTGGAATTTATCCCCCAGAGCTAATTTGCTCTTTGTTTAGTCCCTTCCTTTTGAGTTCCCAAAGGGAAAGCATTCGAATCTGGGTGAGCCCTTCATGTGCGGTCTGCTTGTTCAAGAGGAACAGTCACTGATCTACCTCAAACCTCAGGATGCTATCTCTCAACTTCAGGTTATCAAGTGTGCTCTTCACTTCCAACTCCAATTTATCTGTTCTGTGAAAAGTGGGTAGTGCTGTGTGTGAGCTGGAGGTACTGCAGTCAGGACTTGATAAGTAATGATGGAATCATTAGGAAGACGTTATGTGAGAAATGTTAAACCAATTTAATTTTCAAATACATGCTGTGGGTTGTGTTTTTGTATTACTTGAAGAGCATTTTCTGAATACGCTTTGCTGTCTGGCTTCATGTAGCCTGAGTGTGGTATCATTAAAAGGTGCTATGTTAGAACAGCATCAGTGTAGGTATCCCAAGCCCTAAACTGCATCTTTTCCTGTCTCTGCCATCTGCACTCTCATGGTCCCGTGCAAAGGCTCAGCTGAGCACCCTGTTCCCTGCTGCTCTTTCCCAGATCCCTGATAGCATTTTACCTTCCTAGAGGCTTCTCCCCAAAACAAAATCGTCATAAGTACCCCTGCTAGGTTTTTTTACTATGCTAGCTTTCCTTTAGGATATATTACAAATCATTTTATCTGTTTTCTGTATTTTCATGATAGTATAAATGAATTTCAGTTAATTAACATGTACTCCTTTGAAAAGGTGAACTTTGCAAGAAACTTTTGGGGTATTTTTGTGACCTTTGTTGATGAAAGTTCACTCCAGGTGTGATCTAACAGATCTACTTGTTTATTTTGATAAATGTAACCACTGGAGTTGGTATGTCAGAATTTCCTGGGGGAAGATGCTACATTCTGTGGTGCTTGTGTACTGTGAACTGCCCAACATGAATGCTGCTTGGTCTTCTGAGCCTACTAAGTTGGCTTTGGTGCTCCACCTGGATAACTGCTGTTCTGTCAGCCTGACTCATACTGCCCTATCTATTGAAGTACTTTTACTGTGTCTATTACAGGACCCTTAGTGAACAATTCTGCCACAAGCAGCAGCAAAATGGAAGGTTAGCAGAGTTTAACACAGGAAAAGAATAACCTGGAAAGGCAGAGTCGTGTTGGAAAGTAATGTAAGATTTGCTATTTTTTGAAATAATTGGATTCTTTTGAGAATAGATGCATCATTGACAGGTAATGGCTAGCTGGGACAGAGGAAGAGTGTCAAGATAAAAAAAGCCATTCACTGAAGAAGGACAATTAATCAAATTAATAATTTCAAATAATGACACTACAGCAGAAATGAATCCCCAGCTGCTTCCACTGGTGACACTGGTAGTGCCAGCATGATGATAACAGTTGGTGGATTTCTGATGAGTGTCAGTTAAGTGCATAAAATACTCTCAAGTATGCTTTATATGTGTTTCAACAGAAGTGATTGCTGTAAAAGGTCTGTTAATGTGAGAGGGGGATGACTGTTTCAGCACATGAAAGTGAGGGAGAAAATGGGAATAATGAGAACAAGGAGGAGATAGATGGTCTTATAATGGGGTATGATGGTTTTCAATTCATTTGATGTGTGCTCATCCACTGGAAGGATGACCTCTAAAAAAGTTTAAATGGCCAGTGGTAATGGCTTTCAGAAGCTCCTCAGGCCGAAACAGCAAAGATGCACAAATGTCTGTAAAAGTAAAGTATTGATTAGTATGAACCTTGGTGAGGGATCCAGAGAATCTGCTAGAGCAAATTCATGTTTTCTTTGCTGGTGCAGGACTCTCTAGTTGCAGCAGTGCCTCTTGAGGCCACATTCTCCGAAGCACTGTACTTAATACTGGGGTCTGGGAGGAGTTTGCTGCTTCCCTATTCATCAGAAAGCTCTATCACAGTGACAGCACTTTGTAATTACTGAGATGGCATCATCAGTCAAAGAAGAATAACTTCTAGATGCAGAATCTATCTCTGTGCCCGAAGGTGAGTGTGCTGCTTTATCACTGGCTCTAAGCTTCCCTGCGCTTCCACACTATTTAGTGAATGCAACATCATGTCATATGGGAAGGAATTCTTTTAATTTTCAATTTTGGTAACTTTTGTAGGAAACAAAAGTCCTGGTCAAATGATTGTAGACAAGAAATGGGAAACCAGAGGACCCCTCTGGTAATAGTGCTAGCTGTGACTTCTGGTTTTGCTTTTTTAGTGAAGTGAGATGTTCTGCTAACAACAAGTATTTAAAAGTTCAAAATAAAAACTAGTATTAGTTTATGTGGCATGATCTGTGTTGGTCAGGAGTTTGTCCTCTGATCCTTAATCATAAGCACTCCAAGGGCTGGTCACCTATTGGAAGGCAATGTTCAACACATTCAGGCTGCTCATTTGCAGAGGGAGCAGCCCTTCCTCCTCGCTTCCCAGCCCAGCCCTTTCTAGAGTGCCTATCTCCACCTAGCACAACCTGCCAAACATGGAAGCTCTCTCATCATACTTCTGTAATTCCAATGGGATCAAAGCTATGCACCTTCTAATCCCTCCTGTTTTGTTCCCTATGAAGTATGTACTTGTGTTCAGGGAATTGAGATGGGACCTTGCTGTGCTACCTGCACAAGAATGTACCAGTGCCCCCATTTCTTGTCAGGCTGTCATCATCCCTAGAATATCTGGAAAAGAGGAGATTAAGATGAGCTCTTTTAGGCAGAAGCTCTTCCCTGTGAGGGTGCTGAGGCGCTGGCACAGGTTGCCCAGAGCAGCTGTGGCTGCCCCATCCCTGGCAGTGTTCAAGGCCAGGTTGGACACAGGGGCTTGGAGCAACCTGCTCTAGTGGAAGGTGTCCCTGCCCGTGGCAGGGGGTTGGAACTGGATGAGCTTTAAGGTCCCTTCCAACCCAAACCAGTCTGGGATTCTATAATTCCCTGACAGACCTAGCTTGAAGCCCTCCTCATAGCTCAGCAAGCCTGTTGGTAAAGATTCTTCTGCTCTACTTTTTGAGATGGAGCTTGCCTCTTCATTCCTCAACAGAATGAAAAGGAACAAAACCTGTAGCATTGCAGTCACTTTCAGTCAAGCATAACTGTAGCCATGTTCAAATTCAAATCATAAAACTAGACATGAATTTAGGGTGAGGTATTTGATAGTAGTTCAATTTAATAGTAGTTCAGCATGATAGAAAGTGTCATTTTCTATTCTTAAAGAGCTGCAGGTAGGTTGGTACCTCATGCTATCATGAACTTTAGCTATGCAACCTCAGTGCTGTGTTTGCTTACCTTCCTGTTGTACCTAGCAAGCTTTCTCTTATTAAGAGTACTGTCACATTCTCTGTTCACTGCGCAATTTCTCCTCCTTATATCTCACCCTTGCTGAATGAGTGGCAAGGCTCTATTATGGAAAACAAATGTCATTCTGTGTGTGTAGCAAGAGCTAATCTCAGCTGCTTTGTTCTATAACAAAGTAAGAATCAGCTGCTGAGATTAACAGGCAGGTGAAGATGCAGTGGTTCAATCCATCATCAAATTGGTTCCCTTTAAGTGCACTACAGAGCAATAGGATTATGGCTGTTATCTAGCAAATCACTGGGGAAAAACCAAAACAAAACCAGAAGGAAACATTATTTTCTCTTACTAAGGTGAGGAGGTTATACGTAGAGACATCTAGAGAAACTTCTGGGGTGGGAGGATGTCCCCAGAAGGACAGAAGGAATAGCCTAGGCAAAAACCTGAAATGCTAGCATCTGAACCAAAAAAAAATCACCAAGCTCCACTTGTCCAGTTGTATTTTCCCTGTTCTTTCCCTTTCTTTCTATTTAGTGGTAACCATGTTGTCTGCCAACTGGCTGCAGGGCATAAGTTCTTTGTGTTCAAAATCCCACTAGTGTTCTCTCCACAACTTCCCCAACAGAACTTTGAGGTTAACTTTAAAAAAAAAACAAAAAACAACCAAAAAACCAATACCAAAGCCGACCCAAGATGTTTTAAATGATTAAGTACTGCATAATTTTTGTTCTTTCTGGTTTTGAGCCGTTGGACTTGCTGCTTTGCAATCTGCAGGGACAGAACTGTTTTCAAGCTCATGATTTCAGCAACTTGATTTTACTGTTTAGACCAATCCTGAGCAGCATTAGGTATATCATAAAGCACTAGCAGTCAAGGAACCATGTGCCTTCCTCAAATTTGGATTGCTTGGCCTAAGGCAAACACTGAGTCAGTGGCAGAGCTGTCTGGGTGGGGGTCTTTGGCTTGGCAATATTCTCCATGGTGGCACATTGGTTTCTGTTTAAAAACCAAAACACCCCAACCGATACCCCCCACCCCAGTCCCTGCATGTGGTTGTGTAGTTTGCGTGTAGTTGTAATTGCATGCTGTTCAGTCCTCCTTCTCTTAAAGACATTATAGTAAATAGTCAATAAATGAATTTCTCAGGCTCTGCTTTTATATAGCTTTCCGTAGAAGGATTTTCCAAGCCAACTCCCATTCACCCTGCTGTAGGAATTCACACCTTACGTTTTACGTCTTAGAACAAAGTGTAGATGATACTAAAATATTCTGCCAAACAGCCATGTGTGGTGTTTTATTGCTATTTTCCAAAGACTTTCAGACTCAAATAGGACATGGAAATCCAACTGCTTTGCCAGTTAACGTAGATTTGAAATGCAGAATATCTGTGTTGTGCTCATTCAAACTCCATTCTACAAAACCTGTACATTTGTCTTTAGTGCAGTCAGTGTGCTGTAGAAGACAGGTAATGTATTTGCTGAATTGGACAGAAAATGGGTGTGAAAAAAGCACAGTTGATTATAAACACGGGTGAAATGTACTTGTTTGAACAGCTTTTGTCTGTCCTAGTATCTCAAGAAAAGGATTCTTTATTTCCTGTTGCTACAGAGACCATTTGTTTAAGTGTCACAAGGTGAGGTACCTGCTATGGAAAGCTGGTGAGACAACTGGGTGACTAAAGCCTTATCCTGAAAGACGTGGACAGATTATACTAGGGATGGAAAATAGTTCTGACTTGATAAAAGGAAGCTTTTCCACCATTTGGATAGTCAGGTATCAGAACAGATTTGCCCAGACAGGTTTATTGGTCACTCTCCTTGGAGGTTTTGAAGACCCCACTAGCTCAAGCCCCGAGCACTGTGGTCTGATCCCATTGCTGATCCTGCTTTGAGCAGGAGGTTGTGCTGGGGGCTTCTGGAGGTCCCTCAGAACTGCGGTTGTTCTGGGGGGGTCTAAGTGTTAGCAACAAGTCCTGCCTTGCTGCCTGTTTCACTGGGCTGTCTGCTCTAAGTCTGCAGAGTGATTGATTTGGTTACTCGTTAGAGGGCAGGTTTACACCTAGAAAAGGCTACATAGCATATGAAACACAGGAGGAAAGGTTCCATTTCAGTAGAGACCTATCTGCCTCTAAAGCAGGATTTTCAGCCTCAATCTCTGGTGTGCTCCAAGGCCTGGGAGCCCACTCTGGGGCAGTTTGCTCTGGTTTTGTGTTAATGGGCACTTTAATTCTGTTAATTTGGCTCTGTGATTCCCCAGTGTATGCTGCCACTTTGAGTAAAGTTTGCTTGTAGAGTAAGATACGCATCATGTTTGCCTGCAGCATTTCAGTCTTGTTTGCTTATTGGAAAGACTGAGCAGGGTGCTGGGATGTTGGCTCCTGCTCATACCACATCCTGAGGCACTCAGCCCCTTCCCCACAGGTGCTTCATGAGGTCAAGGCCATGGCTTGTGTTTCCTGGAGCTGTCAGCCTGCCACTCCATGCACAAAACATGACTGCTGTCCCATGCAGAGCTAGTCCCTTGTGCAATGTTATGTGTTGAAAGAGCATCTCTGGTGTTACGCTCTATCACACCCTCAGCTTTCTCCCTAGTCACATTTCAGAAGCGCTGGGTCATGCAGAACGGGCCAGCCTAAACCAGAAAGACATCTCTGATTAGCATGGTCTTGCTTTCGCTGGGCTGATATAAACCCATTGTGTTAAGAGACTGCGAAGTGTGGGGAGTGGTGTCTGCAGCCGAGGTGGAAGCCAGTCAAGTCAGAAGATGCAGCCTCATGATTGCCATCACTAAAAGCAGCAGGCAGAAAGAGAAGCTGAAGCTGCCACTGACTCAACTGTTTAAAAGTTGCCGTTAGCTTTAAACCTAAAGTCTGAAACCAATAAAGCTGTTGTAGTTCTTTCACTAATTTAACAGCTCTAAGATTGCTCTACAGATTCTTTTAGGTGCCTATGTAACTGTAAAAAATGACATGACAAATTTTACTTGCTAGATAGATGATCTGCCATTGCTTCTGCCCCCTCCTTTGAAGATCTTCCTTGTTAAGGACTGTAAACAGCACTTGACTGTTGCTATCCTGGTTCCAACTGCCTTGAGGCTGCCCTTTTAAAACCGTTTTGTTGCTGCAGTATTTGCTAAGCTCTTGCAGGGTGTAGCCTGGCAGCACAGCTAAACGATGTACAGTCTCAGCAGCTCCCTTGGGCTGGCTGCAGCATTTGACTGACCATGCATCGAATTATTCAGAAACCTAAACCAGTAGAAAATCAGCATTTTTCCTGCTGGTTAAATCTCCGGGCTGACTTGCTCTGAGATCAGCTGAGGTGCTGGCAGCACCACAGGTAAGAGGCTAGAAGAAAGGGGGAAAAGTGGCTCATCTGTATGGTTAAAGCATTTTCTTAGACTTAATTTCTCCTGTATTTTAGGTCCATAAACCAGCCCAGAAGCTGAAACAAACAGTAGCTCATCTTCTTACTGCTGCTGTTTTTCCCATGGCTGCAACATCCCATCCTCCATTGTGCCAGTCAGGAATTTGTGTAGCCCCATGCTCAACTGCAGTGGAGAGTCTCCCTGCCTTAATTTTGTTCTAATGGATTAGTTTTCATCAGGTTTCTTTTGTGTCGCTGCACAAATGCTTCCACCAGGACGGGAGAGTAATGGAAGGGAAGGGGCAAGGGCCCAGGGTGCAAGACAGGGTGACTGCTTATTTGATGGATTTGGATTGCCAGCTTCAGCTGTTTTAACATGTGCCTGGAATTACAGTGTTAGGCAGTGATTATATCTGTCCCCATTATTTCACTGGTCTGTGAACATTTTAGAAATTAATTTGTCCCCATGACATTTGGGAAACATCCTTTCTTTTTTCCTCCCTGTAGGTTTTCTTTGCCATATGCACTGTGTGGGCTGCAAAAGCCGGTGGAGTTGGTGTTCAGATGGCTGATCCCTTGCTTAGCCCATTTGTCCCAAAGACATAGCAATGGCAAGGCTGTATGCTAAATGTTTGGTGGGGCAGGGGCAAGACTTGTTTAAATCACTTGTTTAAATCTTTAAATCTTATGACTGACTGGGAGAAACAAGGTAGGGAAGAAGAGGTATGGAAAGTAACATGTTCCAGTATTTAAAGGGTGGCTACAAAGAAGATGGAGACTCCCTTTGTACAAGGAGTCACATGAAAAAAGAGGAGGGGTGATGTTAATTAGTCCTGGGGCTGGACACAAGAGGAAAATTCTTCAGTGGGAACAACCAGCCACTGGAATAATCTCCCCAGGGAAGTGGTGGATTCCCTAATGTTGGACAGTTAAGATTCAGCTGGACAGAATGCTGGGACATCCAGTGTAGGTCATGCTTTGCCTAGAAAGGTTGGACCAGATGATCCCTGAGGTCCCTTCTAACCTGGGATTCTATGATTCTATCAAGAAGGTAGTAACTGTGAAGCTCAGTCAGAAAATATTGGGATCCACACCTGCAGAGGCTGAAGGAAACACTGGTAACTAGAAATCTCTGAAGATTTTGCCTCATGTCCAAATTCTTTTCAACTTCCATCAGTCTTTAAAGGCTTTGCTAACACTGAAGGGGATGGAAGATGTTAGTCATTGCAATGGTTACCCTTCTCAATGGAACTGAGCTGTGCAGATTTGCAGGCTCTGTGTGGATGTATTGCTGCTATATGGAGGTCACTTGTATCGTGGTCAACAGCATAGATGGAGAGGAGGCAGGTAACCTTTATGGGCCCACTTCCCGTAACTGCACTGTCCGCAGCATGCTTGCATCTTCCCTTTCCTTTCATCATGGGTCACACTCTTCTGTCCTCACTGTCATTTGTTCCCTACAGAAGGAATTCATAAAGAAGAGCAGTTTCCTAAACAGGGTATTTAAAATTTTCTGAATCTACATGGAACAAGTTATAAAAACATGCTTGTGTCTTTGCCTTCCTTGTTCTTGCAGATTGAATTAGCTTCTCCCTGCAGAATATATACCCATCACTTCTGAGGGTTCAGTAGTTTCTATTGTGCAAGTAGCTGCAGGAATGTCCCTTTCAGTGTGATTTGACATTGTGACCTCTCTGCTGTATAGTCCTGAAAGCTGTCATGCCTGCTTCAGTTTTGTGGTGTTATTTCTACAGTCCCAAGCAATCAGTAGCATCTGTGGAGCCATTGTCTCTGTTAGTGCTGGAGGGTTTGTATGGCCAACAATTTGCATGGTTGACCAAAGCAGATTTTTGGATCAGAATTTATTCCCTCTGTGGCCTTGAGAGAGGCACTAAGTTTCTCACCAGGTACAGATGAGTTGTATCGCTTCCGCTTACCACCAGTAAGCATCCTCTCTGTAAGCTTTATCAGCACAAATTTCAACTCCCAAGACAGAAATGTTGATGCCAAGCTGTGGTGCGTTGTGCCAGCAGACCTCATACCTCTGTTTCCAGCAACTTCCTTGTGTGCTGGGTGGGACTTGGTGGTTTGCTGCTGCTGTTTCTGCTTTAGAGGATGGTGGAAGGAAATTTTCCTTTCTCAGCTAGTGCGCTATTGCTGTACATATGGGTACAGTTCGCGTTTCCACCTGAAACTGTAAGAAGGTTGCCCACCATTCAACCATTTTCAGATACTCTTTCTTCCCTCTGTCCCATGGATATTCCAACTAAATCAGTTTCCTTTCTGCACATGCACTGTAAATGTGCAGATTTGCCCATGTCAAAGCAACTGGTGTTTTTAATTATAAGCATATTTTGCACAGAAAAATCAAAGGCTCAGAACAACCTTAGTTCAATCCACAGTTAATTACCTTTTCCATCTACTTGTCCTGCCTGACTGGAATTGAAAAGACTAAAATTAGCAAAATTTGTAGCTAAATCCTTCCAGCAGTTTCCTGCCACCTGTTTAGTATTGTAGGTTTTATCTGAATTTGATTGCATTCATATCTTACCTACTCTATCATGTTTAATTTGCTATTCACCATTAACATTAGCCAAATTTAAATGAGATGTCATTAAAAATATTTTTTTCTGTCAGATGCTGCTATTGGAATCATGAACCTTAGCTGCTAAAATTTAGTCTCTTGGTATCTTTGCTAGATTCTAGTCTTAATTGGATGGAGAACTTCAGGAGCTCAGCAAAACACCTCCTACAATTGCTTTGTAGTGTTCAGCAATAACATAGTTCCTTTAGTCTACCTGGTACATGATGATCTGCAAGTGCATGCATCCCAGAAGATTAAAATTACTCTCATCAGTTACTGTCTACAGAGCCATCTATGTTTTCTTACTAATCCATTATGCTCTAATGAGAATGTCTTTTGTAACTGCTGCTGCCCCGCTGCCACCAGCTTGCTTCTTCCCCTCCGGGCTGTCACACATCTTATAAGTCCTTGTGGGCTTTTTTGTGACATTTTTTTATTGTCATTGGCCTTCATTTGAGTGGGCTGAGACTTGTGAATTGCTTCTCTTCCTCAGCAAGGCAGCCACTGCTCTACCCACCTTTTCCACTTGCTCTGAACTGCACATGATGTAACTTCATCATCCTGTCATTACAGTAGTGTTTCTCAGCATATTTTTATCTAACGATTTGCTATATTCACAACAGAAATTCAACAAACCACCTTGTGCAGTCTTGCTGTCATGGTTCTCCTTTGCAAATACTGTAGTGTAGTATACGGCTCTAATTCTCCAGCCTATTGATTGGGCTTTTGGCTCCCATTTTGTTTGCATGCTTGGAAATGCATGAGTTTATTCTGGTTTGGTTTGTGTATTATGAAGCTGCAGCCATTTCACAAACCACTTCTGGTGTTCCATGGAGTGTTGGTTGAAAACAACTGCCAAAGCCTGCTTTCCAAAGCAAGCCATTTCTGATCCATAACAGCATAATTTTTTTGTGGGATGAAGATAAACTCATTTTCAATGTGTTCAGTGAGGTTTCAGCTGGTGGGAATATATGGTTGATTTTCAGTGTGCTCTTTACCTGGGTATGCTCTTTATATTCTGACCTTCATGGACAAAGTAAGTAGGAGCTCCCATTTTTCACTTAAGACCCTGTTTTCCTAAAATATATTCAATGCTGAAATGTTCTATACTCATTCTTACCTTTGAGTACCCTGAACTGTTGTTGTCTGACTCCAGTTAGGTACTTGACTGAGCAACGTGGCAGCTGTTCTAATTCAGTTGTTTTTACCTCTTGCAGGAAGCAGCAAACATGCTCCGTCTTATGCAGAACAGGCTGAAGGAAGAGGAACAGCTCCTGCTTAAGGGTGCAAGTAAGTGATATTTCTTTACCACTTTATATTAGCAATTAAGTACTGGCTACTTCATATGTAAGTATCCACTTACAAGCATGAAGCGGAGGGGACATGGGATAGGTGACAGAGTCCAGAGGTTACATTAGAAAAAGTGGAATGGTAATAACTTTAAAAGGACAACAGTGAGATAGAGAGGCTGACCTCTGTGAAATGCTTCTTCACCTTGTAAATTTTACCTGCAGTGTTGAGAGATGGAAACAGTCATCCATTAAACATACTCTTCAATTGCAGCGAGCAGATTTTAGGCTTCATTTTACTCCTACCAGGGATTATATGGACTCGCTGTGGACATAGCACTTGCTCCAGCACGATGGGATTCGTAGAATGATAGGATGGTTAGGGTTGGAAAGGACCTTGATATCATCTAGTTCCATCCCCCTGTCATGGGCAGGGACACCTCACACTAGACGATGTCACCCAAGGATCTGTCCAACCTGGCTTTGAACACTGGCATGGTTGGAGCATTTACCTCTTCTTCGGGCAGCCTGTTCCAGTGCCTCACTTCCCTCACAGTAAAGAACTTCTTCCTTATATCTAACCTGAACTTCCCTTGGTTAAGTTTAAACCCATTACCCCTTGTCCTATCACTACAATTGCTGATGAAAAGTTGGTTTGTGATCAGGTTTAAATAATTCTACTCAGCAAAACGCTTGCGTGTAGGTGAGTTACACATGTGCTGGTGTCCCTGCGAACCAGTGCAGTTTCTGTCCTCAGCAGTTAGCCTGCCACATTGCATGGCATAAAGTTTTGTTCTGTGTGGGGACAAATTCTTTGTGATGTGTCTATCAGATCATAACCTTCACAGATGAAAAACTCTCAGCTTGAAACCCTTTCAGTATCACTAATCTTCAAAGTGGGACCATGTTTGCCTGCTTGCGTTTGCTTGATTTTAGTGTACCTGAAAATGTGAATGCAATTAAATTTGGGGGTTTTTGTTCTTTTTTTATATACTTACTCTTAATTAAGTAGCACTCTAGCAGAGGATCAGAATGGAATAATAGCCTCTTGAGAGCCTGTGGAAAGCTAACAAACCAGGTTTTGCTCCTTTTAGCCAAGCATCAGCAAGAACTTCTTCATTAATTACCCCAGGGAATTTAATATTGCAATATGTGCATTTTTATGTGGTGGCGGAAGAAAATGGAAGGGAAGTTAATTCTTAGGATCAGAGAGAGAGTTCATGAAAGCTGAAGCTGAGTAAAGACATAAAAGTTGTGCTTCACAATTTGTTTGCTGGCAGAGATTTTCAGAGTAAGCTCATGAAAGATGCCACCCATCTTTGATCTCATCTTCTTATTGAAAAAAGTGAAGAAGTTTAAGCTGAAACATAGGATTTGTAATATAAATTACAAGGATGTGGAATTGTTTGAGTGAAAAAGTCTAGGTCCTGTTATCTAACAGTTTCCAGGGTAAATAATTTTGAGAGCAGACTATCAGTATAAAGTATGATGTGAAAATTTGCTCATCTGGTTTTTCCTTCTCTGTGGATTTTCACTTGAAAAACTATCCTGTCATTTTGCATCTCTGAAATAATATGAACCTTTATAATGAGTGTTTTAAGTGCCATCTAAGAACACATGGTCATGACTTTTCATCACCTAAAAATATTACCATAATACATCTTTATTCAAGTACTTAATTGTCATAATTAGTGTGTATTATAGTGATAAGAGCACCAGATCCTGATTTTCAGTGGCAACTCATTTGAGTGTCCCATAACCCTGGAAAACCGAGTTATCTTTGTCAGTTCCAGTCTGCCTTTATCTGCACATGTGTAAGTCCGCAGAGTTGCAGAGGTGTGACTGAGACAATAAATGCTTCCTTACTGCACACTGTAAGATGAAATTATTGAATGTTGCAAAGCTCTCTGAGACCATGGTTTGCTAACATAAAATGACCAGGTACTGGGCTGTGCTTTCCCCTTAGACCAAGCCCCACTCTCTTCCTCTCATTATTAGTTAAATGATACACTTTATACAATTCAAAACCGAGATATTTTCAATGAGAGAATGCAGAGGTTTGGTGTCTTAAATGGCATAATGCTCCATTAGGGATACATTTACATTAATCCCAGGATCTTAGTCACAAGAAAAATACATATTTTGCACAAAAGGAAGCAAAGAATCAGCACAGAATCGATGCAGCACCGCTGAACAGCTTTGCCTGCCCAAAGCCTCCCCCCACAGGTTAATAGTGAAATTCATACTAGAGATAGAAAGCATTCCACTTGCATTTTGAAGCCATGCCCCTCACACAAAGCAAAGTGTTTTTATCCTGAGTTTTCTGCCATCTTCAATTTGGCAGAAAATTTAGGACATTGTCTGGGCCTTTAGCCCAATGAACACGTTGTGTTTGCTTGCTGGAGTGGTAAGGTAGACCCTGCTCTGACTTGGTCTTGCTAATGCAACAGGTTCTGAGATGAGGGGATTAGTTTCTTCCCTGTGCAGCTCCTGTGGGTGGAAGGTGGGCAGGCTGGCATGAGGTCTCCCAGTATCCTAAGCCTCTCTGGCTGAATCTTGAAGGTCCAGGGTGGTGGAGTGAGCTTCGTTTGAACAGTCATTGCTCTTCTGTGCAGAGGGGTAGCACAGGGCCAGTGCCTCCTCAAGGAAAAGGGGTAGTTCTTTAACTCTCATTACGCTTTGCCCCCTCCCCACCCACCCCAAGAGCTGCAAAACACTTAATGAGGCTCTTCTAACAGCATAGGCTGGAATCTGGTGATGAATTTGTTACCATTAACTGATAAAAGTCAGCATCTATTCAGCCCTTGTTTGCACTCTTACCTTTGCGTACCTTCATAATCGATGCAGTTCTCTTGTTGTCTGGATCCTTTGACCTTATCTCCTGCTAATTTCGTAAGAAGGGCTGCAAATTAACAGTTCCTTTCTCTGCAGCAGAAGTTGCAGGAATTCTGGACGGCTCTTAGTTGAGTTTCAGGCTGAACTAACACCAGAGAAACCTATATCATGTTTCTTGTAAAGAAGAGCTGTGACGTGGAGGTTGAACTGTGCAGGTCTGTGTTAAGAATATAGAAAGTCCATGGATATGTCATGATACTCGCATAAAATTTGCAAGAATGTTTAGTATCATTCAGGAACAGCCTGGTTCTTTTTTTATTTTGCTAGCATACATTGAAATCATCTTTTATTTCAGACAGAGCATCTCCAAAAAACCACTGCACAATAAAAAAGCTAACACAAGTTATGTGAAAAACTGTTCTTAAATTACCTATAAACTCTAATACACATCAGGCTTTGAGTATTATTTGCAGGATGAAAATATACACAATGAAGTATTTGCAGCAATTCAGAAATGTCTTTTGTGATGAGCAGTAAGTAGATTGCTTATATTTTTATCTTTATTTCACATAAGATGCTCTTAGAGAAACCGGCACGCGATGTGGTGTTTTTCATGCAGAGTGCTGCCCTTGTGTTGCATCCAAGGCTGGTGCAAAGCAACAAATGCCCATTGACTGAAGCTCAGGGCTTGGTTTCCTTGGGGTTAATGGCACAGGGACTCTTCAAACATTCTATTAGATGCTGCTCAGATGAGCTCTGTGAAGGCTGTTGACAGAACTGTTAGGTGTAGATACGTGAGGAGGTGCTCTGGTTTGGTGTGAGAGGAGAGGGCTTGGAAGGTCACTGGCCACAGCAGAAATTCAAACTGTTTTTTCAGGTTCACCCAAGGTTGAAAAAACGTGTTTATGGAGCAAAAAGTAACAACTATTTCTAGCCTGTAGTACATATTTTTCAGACTAATCAGCTTATTACATTTACTTTCATTCTCACCTGCTTACGCTATTTCATGTGCGTTTTCTCACGTTTGTTCTTTTGAAGGTGTTTTTTTTTTTGTCAATTTAAAAGCAGACTATATAAACTATAGTTTTTTTAAAAAGTGAAATGGTTTTGCTTTGGAAGTATAAAAATAAACCCTTTGAAGTCTTCAAAAATATTTCCTGTGTTTCCTTTGGGCAGTGCTCTACCCAGGATTTAATTTCAGGTTGCAAAAGTATTTGCTGTAAAACTGCTTTTTTCTTAATTGCCTGTGCCGCTTCAGTCCCTCCGTGCTCTTGCTTGGTCTGTAGAATGAATAAACATTCGTGTAACACAGCATTTTGGAATTAGCAGTACTTCTATAGCAGTATTTGCACTGCTTCTGTAGTGTTCAGCAATAGCAACAGGGTTAACTGATGCTCCTGGAGAGCTTCAGTTCTGCTCCATACACAGCCAGAGTGTTTCCTTGGCCAGCTATACTTGCTGAGCTAACTCTTGCTTTTCTGATGGCCAAGCAAAATGTGCAAAATGAGCAAAAAACGTTTGCTCTGTTGCTCCATTAAACAGAGCAAATAGATGTTGTGCTTTGGATAACAAATTGTACGAGGCTGTTGCAGTTTGGTGGTGCACTGAATCTCTTGTACCCTTTCTACTCCAGAATTGATGCTTTAAAATCTGACAGCAGAGAAACAAAAAGCTCCATTGCAACAACTGCAGCATTTGAAGCGTAACAGTGAGTTGCTGGGTAATTCCCACAGTGGCTAGATGCCTGGATGATGCTCAGCACTGTCACCAGCAGGATGCTCAGACCATTCATCTTCTGTAACAGACACTTGGCACAGACCCTAATAGTCTTGCATTTTGCTTGTTAAATAATTACAAATTAATGTTCTAATTTAATAATATTTTGATGGGTTCTTGGCTTTTAAGGTCATTAGAAATAGTTCTGGTCACTGAATATGACCTCTCTATAAAGTGGGCTAAAAATTAATGTAGCTACTTACTCCTGTGCCAGGATTCCGAATCCCAGTTTAAATGGAACTTGTCAGCCAGAGCTACTTTTAATTATTTCGAGTGACAGAGACCTATTGCTTCCCTGAACAGCAGTTAATCATCCTTACTGGGTACTGTAGCAACAGACCCTTTTAAGGTGACCAAGCAAGGTAAGACAGTGCACTTGGACCTGGTGTCTGGGGGCTGTTGGTTTGTGAACCAACAACTGGTTTGAGGCCCAGTATTAATACAGGCAGGTCTGAACATCCAAGCTTTCTGCTGAAGTCAGTGGAACCACAAGTGTCTGGATCTTGATTAGCGGCTCTCAGCACCGGGATGAATTTTTCTTGGAGATTAGATGAAGGATCTCAGTTCTGTGCTAAGGACAAAGGATGTTCCCTACTGAATTTATGTATCGAAGCATTTCTTTCTGTGCAAATTGCAGAGCTGTGAATACAGAAGTGTTCATGCTGATACAGTGTGATGCTCATGTGTTTGGTAAGACAAGAGTATGGATTTATAGGATAGGATCATAGGATAGTTTGGGTTGGAAGGGACCTTCAAAGATCGTCTAGTCCAACCCCCTGCAATGAGCAAGGACATCTTCAATGAGACCAGGTTGTCCAGAACCACATCTCACCTGGCCTTGAATGCCTCCAAGGATGGTGCATCCACCACCTCTTTGGAAAACCTATTCTGGCATTTTACCACTCTCATTGTAAAACATTTCTTCCTCACACCCAGCCTGAATCTCCTCTCTTTTAGTTTAAATCCATTACCCCTCATCCTAGCGCAACAGTCTTGTCTTCTCCAGGCTGAACAACCCCAACTCTCTCAGCCTTCCCTCATAGGAGAGGTGCTCCATCCCTCTGATCATTTTTGTGGCCCTCCTCTGGACCTTCTCCAACAGGTCCTGTACTGAGGACTCCAGAGCTGGACGCAGTACTCCAGGTGAGTTTCACAAGGGCAGAGTAGAGGGGCAGAATCACCTCCCTTGACCTGCTGGCCACGTGTGTAGGGAGAGAGGGTGGGCAAAACAAAGACCTTACCACTATCACCAAACCTTAGCAATCAAAACTTAGGCATGTGTAACTAACTCCCACACTGTATCTAAACATAGCCAATCTGAGACCAATTTATAAACTGGAAATTAAAAATAATGTGAGGATTCAATTAAGATTCATGTTTTCCATTTTCTGCGGAACTACAAAGGCTGGATTATTTTTTAAACAAAGTCTGGAATGCCCTCATAGAGACTGGATGTCAGCAGCTGGAGAACTGCGCAAACATCAAACGTGATGAAACTCCATGAAACCCCAGGCTTGGCCACAATGCCTCGTTTCTCCTTGTCCCAACAGGAAGTGCAGCCCTCAGACCCTCCACGTTCATCTCCCATGCAAGATCTTCTCTGCTACAGACGCAGCACACTTGAATGTATACAGCTGCCATGCATTTTGACATACAACTGACGCCAATACGTCAGATAGGAGCTCTGGAGCCTTGCAAGTTGAAACAAACACAGCTGAACTGTGAATATATGACTTCCCGTGCATATGATTACATCCAAATATGCTCTAAATATTTATTTTTCCTTTTACATTGCACTCTGCATTGGAAAAGCAACTCATTCTCTTTGGATGATATGACTGTAAAATATACATGTCTGGTTTATTTCTCAGACACACCATTAACTGCAATTTTTTTTAATTTGTACAATGCTTGAGTTCTACGTTAAGGCCATTAGGAAGCTCAGAAAGTTTTAAATCCCACAGGCACATTCACCTCAACTGCATCATATAAACTCATTACCATAATTTAAGTGTAAATATTACTGTCAGTGCTGCCTTGCACAGAAACAACAATTAATAGAATCATAGAATGGTTTGGGTTGGAAAGGACCTTAAGATTATCTAGTTCCAACCCCCCTGCCATGGGCAGGGACACCTCGCACTAAACCATGTCACCCAAGACCCCATCCAGCCTGGCCTTGAACACTGCCAGGGATGGGGCACTCACAACTTCCTTGGGCAGCCCACTCCAGTGCCTCACCACCCTCACAGTAAAGAACTTCTTCCTTATATCTAACCTGAACTTCCCCTGTTTAAGTTTGAACCAGTTACCCCTTGTCCTATCACTACAGTCCCTAATGAAGAGTCCCTCTCCAGCATCCTTGTAGGCCCCCTTCAGATACTGGAAGACCAACCACCTTGTTGTTTTTCATGTGCCTTAGCATGCTTTCCAGGAGAATCTGCTCCAAGATTTTGCCAGGCACAGAGGTGAGGCTGACTGGTCTGTAGTTCCCCGGGTCTTCCATTTTCCCCTTCTTGAAAATGGGGGTTATATTACCCTTCTTCCAGTCATCAGGAACTTCACCTGGCTGCCATGATTTTTAAATTACGGTGAACAGTGGCTTAGCAACTTCATTCGCCAGCTCCTTCAGGACCCGTGAATGGATTTCATCAGGTCCTATGGACTTGTGGACATTCAGGTTCTTAAGATGGTCTCGAATTTGATCCTCTCCTACAGTGAGCCTAAGGTCTTCATTCTCACAGTCCCTGTGTGGAGTAAACCCCCAAACTAGACACACGAATGTTAATAAACACAAGCAAATATCTAAACACCCTGTGTAAGAAACGCAGAAGAGATTTCTTAAATTCTGCTTTCCAAGAAGACGACTCACCATAAGCAGCGCAATGCAAATGCCACCTGCTGTTTTGATAAGGAATGGTAAGGAAATCCTGTATGCTCTCTATGTTTCTGCAAAGTTCATGCAGAGGGAACCAAAACCCCTTGCTTTCACCTCTGGGAACACCACAGTTGAATGACTGTACGTGGTATAAAAGCCTTTATTGATAGAGTCTGAACATACAGATTAATCTACAGGGACACCCCGCAGCGGTGCCCAGTGTGTGGCCGCCATGGGCAGGGACATCCCCCTCGGCCTCCTGGGCACAGGCACTGCCTCGGGGCCAGCACCCCAAAGGCCTTTCTCCAAGGGATGCTGGACAAAGGGGCAGCAGCAGGGCTGCGCTGGGCAGGGCTGCGGGGGCCCCATCATCCCCATGTCATAGTGCTGCCACTCAGCCATGCAGCATCATAATGCTGTGGGGCAGTATAAGGCAGCATCCTCCCATGTCCCACTGCCAGAGTGCTCGGCTTTGCCACCAGGACAGAGCTGGCAGCCTGAAGGCACCCAAGAGGAATTCCTTGAGGCACTGGTGGATTTACTTGGAGGGGCTGAGGGGAGAAGACAGCCCGAAGATGCTGGAGGTTCTCTGCTGCAATTCCAGCTCCTGGAGGGGCCACACTCAGAGCTCATCAGATAGATGGAAATCCTTTTCAGTCTTCGAGGAGATCGCCGTCCTCATCTTCTGGAGAGATAGTGGCAGCAGCCATAAGAAATAGGATCCACAGATGGCCCAGCGCCCTCCCCCCATGCTTTGGAGCTCCCACTGCCCGGGACAGGAAGGATTCTTGCCCCCAGGGTGGATCAGGCCAGCGGCATTTTGCTATTCTTGGAAGCCCCTGAGATGGCTCCAGGTGGAGGCAGAAAAGGCAGTGCCAGTGTCCCCCAAGAGCCATAACCAGCCGGAGGACCAGGAGCAGGTCTTGCTCACATGCTCAGGGAGTAGCCGATCGCCAGTGCTGGGGTCAGGAAGGAATTTTCCCCCGGGGCAGATTGGCACTGGTCCCCGGGGGTTTTTTGCCTTCCTCTGAGCACTGAGCATGACCACTTGTCAGGGCTCCTTGGTCCATTCTGGCTTGGTTATCGCCTCGTGCTCATGCACCACGAAGGTGGCCCCTCGTGTCCTGCAGCTGGGGGGGGAAGGGCTTTTTTTCCCCCAGGGTGGACGAGCAAGTGTCCCCAGGGTTTTTTGCCTTCCTCCGCAGCTGAGCACAGCCCCTTCATGGGGCTCCTTTGGGCTATTGTGGCCGAAAGGCAGCTGCTCGTGCTCCATGCAGCTGGCCCTCGTGCCCCGCATCCGGGGGGAGGCAGCCTTCTGGATTCCCAGGGTGGCCCCAGTGTGGCCCCGGGACTTGCTGCTGTCCTCTGTAGCACTGAGCACCCCCAGTTGTCAGGTCTTCCCCGGCCCATTCTGGCTGGGTTCTTGCACTGCTCTTGCACCACCACGGCACCGCTCCTGCCCTGGCTTTCCTTTGTCAGGCTGCAAGGGATGTTTTTTCAAGCTAAACTGAAGGATGCACCAGCCTGCTGCTGGCTACACATGTTCATCATGTTAATGCTTGTGAGCATCAGCTCTGACAGATTTAGAAAAAGAAAATATAATCTAAACTAAACTAGGCTAAAATTAACTAAACTAAACTAAGCTAAACTAAACTAAATTAAAATAAAATAAGGTAAAATAACTTTATAAATAAATAAAATCCTCTTTCCACCTGTAACCTTTCTGATTTGTGTCTGTGAGTGTTTTTGGTGCTGAAAACCCCTTGGCAGTTCATGTAAATAATAGTCTCATCATTATACAACTCATTGTGAGTGCAGGGAATGGAATGGAATAGAACAGAAGAGAATGGAATGGAACGGAACAAAACAGAACAGCTATGATATGTCATGCATATAGTTCTGCATGACAAGCTCTGACGTAGGTCTGAGGAGCTATCCCAAGGGAGGCCGGTCCCAGGCACTGAGGCCTATGAACACCCTGTGGACCCTGACACAAGTAGACCTGCACTCCTCATACACTCTCCTTTAGACATGTATGGGGTGCCACTGGAGAGAGAGTATTGGGCCAGATGGACTCCTGACGGAGTGCTGTTGTTCTCAGGCTCTTGTGTTTTGTTCTCTTTCTCCAAAAGAAACAACTCAGGCATTTTTACAAACCAGTATTTGGGGGAGGGATGGCATTGGGAGTGGGGGGAAATCACAAGGAAGTAAGCAGGTATTGCCCACATCATAAACAAGATTTGCAGCCATTTCATTCAGGAGCACACCCTGCTTCAGGCTGAGGGCTTGCTCTTTGAGCCTCACTGATGTCAGAGATGTGGTCTTTTGCTGTCCTGTGGAAACCCAAATAAACTGGATGAACACAGAAGAGTTTCAAAAACCAGTTCACATGTATTTTTTGCAAATCTGTTCAGGTGCTCAAATCATCCAGAGACAATCGGCATCTCTCACCCCCATCAGAAGGCACAGGCCTCCTTCCCACAAAGTGACAGAGCCAGTGCCTGTGATGGGACATGATACCCATTCAATCCCTTCCGCTAGTGCCAGGCTGGGAAGAAATGTCATCCAGTATTTCCTCAGCATGTACTGTTTGTTAGGAAAAGAAGGAAGTAGGGAGAAAAGAACTGGAAGTTGGAAGAGACCTACAATGGTCATCAAGTCCAACTGCTCGATCACTTCAGGGCTGGCCAAAAGTTAAAGCATGTTATTAAGGGTGTTGTCCAAACGCCTCTGAAACACTGATGGGCATAGGGCATTGGTCACCTCTCTAGGAAGCCTGTTCCAGGTTTTGGCCACCCTCTAGGTAAAGAAATGCTTCCTAACGTCTAGTCTAAAGCGCCCTTGGCGCAGCTCTGAACCATTCCCACACGTCCTATCAGTGGATCCCAGTGAGAAGAGATCAGCACCTCCCTCTCCATTTCCCTCTTCAGTCCCATTAAAATCTCAATCCATCCTTTTTTTCCCTGCTTTGAAATTTCCTGCAGTTTATTACATGGGTTTTATCCTGGCCCAGGTGGTTGTCACTTGCCCACTTGATTGTGTTTTCATGATGTTTTTTCACCAAAATCAACATCCTGCTGACTCCAGTAATTGCTGTGGAGACAGTGCCTATGTTTCAGAGCAGGGATTTCTATTAGGAAAGTGAACATGCTAAAGTATATCAATAAAGGATGTCCTTTGTGCTCATTATCTTCTCACAGTACCTTCCTATTTTACACTTGGATACGTTCACTTGAATATTTATGCAAACTAACAAATCTGTAATAAAATCACTGGTAACTTATTAGATAATGCAGGTTTTCCTTCAAGCATTGCAAATTACCCCAAATTAAATCATTTAGATACAGTATTATAAGTCCAAGTATCTGCTCTGGCTTTTTCTGGGAACACTAGGTGTACTTTGGAACAAAGAACGCATCTTGAGAGCAGTGGTTTTCAGTTTTCAGCCACAAAAAGTACATCCTGGTTACAACTGGACTGCTTTAAATGAAGGTAATTCAGTTGACTGAAGGCCACCTTTAGGAAATGGCAGTGTTGCAATGTAGGGCAAGCAGAGTTTAATATCCTGGTATGTTCTCTCTCAGGTAGTCTGATATTGTGGACAATTCTCTGTGCAGTAGAGTAAACCACAGCAGTGGGGAAATGGGCCAAACACAGTTCGTAGAGTTGTTCTGTTGATGACCTTTTTGTAATAAAAATATAGGAGCTTGTTAAAAGACCAGCCTTAAGCTGCCAGCATTGACCTAAATTTGGGCACATGGATTGCTGAGTACCAGTTTGTTGTGCAAAGTCAAGTAATCTTCACATAAACCCATGCAAATCTCATAAGCCAGCTCTTGTAGAATGTGTTCTGTACTTCATGTACTAGGACATGGGAATTTGTAGTAGTATGCTTTATTATCTTCATTGCTTTATGCTGATACTAAAAAATCAGCTTTTTCTCCATAAAGAATGATGTTCCTTGTCTCCCTGCAACTGATGCATTATAATTTCTGTTAAACAGACGTGGCTATGACTTCTTCTAGCAAATGGTTTCTTTCTAGATGTTGTTCAATGAAACTTTCTGAATTGTCACCTTTTCATGAATACCAAGAATATTTAGTTGCAAACTGAATGCAGTGGGCATGTACAATGAGGGGCATAGGATAGTGGAACCCTATAGTGCTCTAGCTAGGACAGGTCACACACAGCATTGGACTAGTCTGCTGTTTAATCCTGCTAAGAACCCTGTACTTATCTTGTCTTCATCTTGTGTATTTAAATCCATTTTCAGCAATATGCTCTGTTTCTGTGTCATTGGGATTTTGGCTCAGCATGATTCTGCTCAGCTGATAACTCAGATTGTAGATCAGACAGAGCTGGGCTTGGTGATAGCAGCCATTGAGCTGGGGTAGAGCAATACATTTATTTCTTTGTAAGTGAAAAAGGTGCTCGGTGACTTTCCAAGTGGTGGGCAGGAGGCTTGGAGGCAGAAATTTTACAGTTGCTGAATTTGCACTTGCATTACCACTTTCGGATGCTCCCATATGTGTTCATTAGTGATGCTTCATGCTGGGATGTGTCCATCCAAATTCCAGCTAGACTATTCAAAGAAAATCCAAACTCTCGCTATAGATCTGTAACAAGATTTGCTCACAAGTGACACGTCAGTAGGAAAAGTAATGCACTGGGCTTCTGTGTTGATAATTCACCTGATGAATCTTCTCTTTAGTTGTTCTGAAGGGTAATCCAGGCTTTATAAAGGTGAAAGTAGAAGCTAGACATACAGTTACTACTGACTTGACTTGTCGAGCATGCTTTGGAAGACAAAAAGTAGAGCTGGGGCACAAAACAAGCATGTTTCTCTGGGGCTTGCCAGGGGTATTCTGAGGCATTCACACATGGGCTGAACAGCAGAAAACTGCAGCTCCATCACTTACATGCAAGAGTTACAACATCTGAGCTAGCAGGGAAGAGGGATAAAAGACACAGTGTGAGAAAGATGGGAATTAAGAATAGCAGAGAACCTGAGGGAAAAAAGAAAAGGGCAAGGTGAGGGATTAAAAAAAAGCTGTGTTTACACTAATTCCTTTCATAAAGCAGCAGCTTGGGGCCCTCCAGCCACTGATTCTCTCTCCGTAGTAGGTATCACTTCTATTGCAAGGCATTTACTTACTGTGGGATTTTCCTGCAAGACCCACTTTCCAGCAGAAAGATACTGTGGGGAATTATATGATGAAACGAGCTTCCTTTTTGCAAGCTGAAATGGGTCAGAAGTAGCTGGAGTGCAGGGAGCTGGAACACTTCATATGGTGCAGGAGAGCATTAAGCCACAGGTGTGGGAACACCAGAAGGATTAATTCCTGTGTATTCTTGTTTTCTTACCACTGCTTTGTCCCAAGGAAAATGTATTTACATGTTATAGCTGAGAGTCTGTTAACACAAAAGGTTAAAAAAAGGAAAAAGGGTTTCCAGAAAAGTGAAATGGAAAATTCAAGCCCCATGTTTAAGCTGTGCCCCCAGCCAGAGCAGAACTGCCTCCCTGCTCTAAGCCGTGTCCCCAAAGTGGTGGTAGCTGCATTGGCCACTTTGGGTTGTCAGTGCAGAGCACTGGCTCCATTAGTCCCATCTCAGCTGGCAACTCATGCTCTGGGGAGATCCCAGTGAGAAGCAGACAGTGCTAATGGGGGTGAAATGGAAATGGTTTGGCAAAGTGATCATAAGGGCTCTCTGCAGCATCCTTGGCTCTGGCCACTGTTGCTGCGTGAAAAATGACAGCCTGAAAAGGAGTAAAAAAACGAAGAAAAAAAAGAAAAGCCACAAAATAGGAATGAGGGATTTCTAGTAGTAGCAGTGAGAGCCATGGCAGATGAGATAGTCTGGTTCTTTACCGTACAGAGCACAAACCTGAATCCTTTATCCAGGCCCAACATCGCTCTTCACAAGGAGTTTGCCTGGGCAAGGGCTGAACAAAACCTCACTTTCCTGAACACTAGGTAAACAGAAACAGTATTCAGGTCACAGGGCAGCAAGTGATTCCTTCACTTGCCAAAGAAGAAGGTGCAACACAAATAGAAATTGTAGCTAATTCCCTGTCCATGGCAGGGGGTTAGGACTGGATGAGTTTTAAGGTCCCTTCCAACTCAAACCAGTCTGCAATTCTATGATTCTAACATTGCTGCAGCCTTGTAATCTTACCAGGGTATCAAATACATCCCTTGCTGTTATATTTTGTCATTAACTTCATATTGCAATGAAAAACATTATGGAAAAATGCCTATTATTTGTATATTGTCTGATAATTAAATAGTGGAAAGTTGTGTCAGTTCATTACTAATCATAATTAAAGCGATTATTTCCATTTTCAGCTTAGACGTGTGTAATTCAATGTACTTGTCAAAGAATTGCCTCTTTTCTCTAAATAATTAGCAGCTATTGTTGCTGTGTTGGGGCTGAACTCGCATGGGATGCTGGTGGGTTTGCCATAGCACTAGTTCCACAAGCACCACACAGCATCAGCTCTGTTCAGCTGGTGGAGAGGGGCTGTAGTTTGGATAGGAAGAAGAAAACAAAGGCAGATTATGGAAATACCTGAAGAAGTTTATGGAGCTTGTGAAGCTTTCCTGTCTCTCTTGGATTTGGCTGTAACTGCTTTTATGTGGGGATGTCTTACTGTGCTTTTCTAAACTATGATTAAATGGAAAGTGAAGGGTCTAAGAGGTTTTGATATTGCTTATGTCAGGGTAAAAGACTAGGAGATGTATTAATAAGCCCACACTTTCGAAACACCTTTAAAAGGTTTTTATCTTTAAATCAGTTGCTGAAATAGCACCTTCTGACTGTACGTACACTTCATACCCAGAGAATGTATTTAGAATAGTGTAATGGTACAGTCCAAAGAATGTCCCAAGACAATGTTTATAACCTATGCTTCTTTGGCACTTCTGTGAAGAAGTAAGCCTTCCTCAGGATGTGGACGTTGGCTGTTTCCCTGTCCTCATCAGCAGAACCAATGCTCCGCCTGTGACTGCATTTTTCATTAACCTTGAAACAGAGTAGAGACTGTTTTGTTGGTTTGAGTGATACTTATCAACTGTTTTTGTTTTAACCAGCTAATGATGACTCCGACGTAGAGATTCGAGAGGATGAAGGATCCGACAGTGAAATGCAAGACAGGCAGACCAGAAAACAGCACACCTCCACGGGAACACTGCTGCAAGGTATCTGAACCTTCCCTTAGTTGCCTTTATTCAGAAGGATACACTGGAATTATCTGAGTAACCTTAAATGAAATGAGGGCCTGTATCATTGAAGGGTTTGGCACTGCTCAATTATCACGAGCTGTAAGAGCACAGTGTCTTGTGGAGAAAACATAGTGCTTTCAGGGGAGCAAATTAAAGATTGTTTACTGAAAAAAGTACGACGTGAGGAAAATCCTTCCTTGGTATTGCCTTAGAGATTCTTGAAGTAGCTTCATACAAAGCCTTAGAAAAGTAATACCATTTCTCTTTGCAAAGCATTTATTTCCCTTTCGCTGTTGACACTCATTCTAGTAGTCTACTTACCTTTAGTAAGTCCATAAAGCCATCTGCAGTGACACAGTCGCAGGTCATATAGGAATAACCTGAGTTATATAGGAATAACCTGAGTTATTCCTATAACCCATGGGTCAAAGGAATAGCCTGAGTTATTCTTTTCAGGGAAGGACATCTGTTCATGTGGAGTGGAACTGCCACTTCTGGCTGCTGATTCCACTAGAGTCCTGGTCATAAGCAACTCAGAAATGACCCTCTGAGGGTCTGTGTTTCACTTAGTGGAAAAATAAATGCTCTGCTCAATCTATAATCAAGCAAAACGAACCCAGGTAATCAAGTTAGTTCTCCTGGGCGGTCTCGTTAGCGGTGAGTGATTCTGACCGTCCGCAGAAGCCTCTCTGGGATCTGGATGGAGTGCCTGGGTGGGTAGTTTCATGTGCTACTCCTTCTACTGGAACCTGTTACTTGGATATGGAACAATACTGCCAATATGTGTGTTTTCTGAGCTGAATTCTGCTCTCCTCTCTCTGAGTGAGACCAGAGCAAGGAGCCAAAATTCTCAAGTCAATATAATTCAAACATTTTTTATCCGCAGTTTTTCTGTTATTCATAAAACTTGAAAATTCTCAAGAAGTGCTAGAAGCACTACTATTCATTAGGGATTTTTACATTGCCATTTCTCAGGGAAAGGTTTGTACACAGTTTTCAGAGCTTTGGAAGTGACTGTGTAGCTGCGATGCTTATCTCAGAAGGCATCATAACCTCGTGATGTGGGTTCTGGCTGCAGTCAGCTCTTAATACCACTTTTAGGAGTGAAGAGTTTTGTAACAAAAGTTATATATTTTGCTGCTAGTAAAATTTTTTCTAGGAAGAGTTTTGTTATCATTAATTACACTTAGTGGAGACTCAGCATTAGCTTGTCAGGCGTAAAGCAAGCAGTTCAAATCCCTGAGGTGTTTCCTCTACTGTGCTGTTTAGTTTGCTTTCTATGCTTTTGTTAGGTCTCTTCCTAGTGTTTAGTAAACTACTTCTGGATTTTTATCCAGAATTAATTATCCCCTGACTTTTTCATACTCTGAGCATGCTGTTTGCTACTACACAGTCGCCATCCCAATCTTTACTCCCCTTATCTCTCTGTCAGTTGAAAGCCTCCCGTAGCTCTCTGTCCTCTTTCTGTTTCTCACCTGTGGTGAACTACTGAAGCAGCTCCAGGAGTGTTAACTGGCTCCTGGGATGCCTTTCTGACAGGTCCTGTGGAAGGAGTAAGATTTTGTTCCCCCATTCTAAATCACAGACTGCAGTCTGACTATGCTCTAGTGCAATCTCTGCTGGCAGAGATGGATACAAACATCATTGGACTCTTAAGAGGTTTGTTGGCTCACTTTTCTGCTTTGCTGAGGTTACTCATCATCACCTTGGGCATCTGCTCAGTAGCTCTAGCTGTAGCTACACGGTGAGGTTAACAGTGGGCTGTCTGTCTGTACCACTGGCTTTGGTTCAAAATGCCAGCACTTACTGTTTAGGAAAACTCAGCTTTGGGATATCTCTGCTGCTGGTGCTAGAGTGAGCTTGCTCAGTCCTGCCCATTCTTCTCTGTCCAAAACATAGGAACAAAAGCTTGGGCTGGGTCAAGACACACCAGTCAGTCCAAAGCTCTCCTTGAGGAGCTCCAGCCTGATGCAGAGTGCACACTACGTGACAAGCAGTTCTAGTCTGGAGAACAGGCTCAAATCTGCTCCTCTCCACCTGCGTAAGTGGACTTTTCTGGTCCAGGTCCCTCACTGATGGTGAGGTTATGCGTTTGACTGCATGACTCTCACCAACTGAAGTGCTGGAGACATGTCAAGACCCAAGATTAATGTTAGATGTGTCAGATTCTTTAGAAAATCAGGCCTGAGCATTCCCTGGCTATTTATCTTTGAACACACTGAGAATCGGTGCATGTTCTTCAGCACAGGTAGCCTGCATTCAGAATATACTTAATTATTAAGGCAGCATAACAAGAATATTATTTGTATTAATTGATGTTTTTTTCCTTGACTTAATTCACAATATTTCAACCACTTTCTTTTGGAGCTTTGTGTGTTCTTACATGGTGATGTGCTTGTGAGCCATGTTTGCTCTCAGTCTGTGGAGAAATGGTCCACTGTGGTCTGTTCCTGCAGTTATTGTGATTTAGTTTTACATCTCTAATTTCCAGGTTATTAGTATTGTAAGGTAAGTCTTCCTCCCCCTGTCTGTAATAAGTGAGCAGGTATTCCAGTGTGTTTTGACATTATAGAGGCAAGATTCACAGGGAGAGATAATCTCTCTTATTAGACCATTTGGTATAATTGAGAAAAAATCAACACACTTTCACCCTCAAGAGTCCTTTAATCAGGTTTGTCTGGATCCAGTAAAATTCAAAGTAAATGCAGCTTTAACTATTGCTTCTAGTTTTATTCTTTTAGCCAATTAAAAGACTTGAAAGTATAGGATTTATTCTCCCATGGAGCAGAAAAGAGTGTTAACTGTGAGACACACAACAGGCTGCCGGCTCCTGTGGTACAGAGAGAAAATCGAACCCTTATTCTCCATGTACAAAGAGGAATAGGTAGCAGCAGGTTAAGGAGGAGGCTTGTAAGGTGCTGTGGAGATGGTATCTCCATGGAGTTCAATGCTTCTGGTTCAACAGTACAGCAAACCGAGGTTTAGGAAGCCAGGAAGGTTTCTGTACATGGAGGAGGCAGGCATGGGGGTGAGAATAAATGCCTGGGAGGATAGTCACCAAACTGACAGATGCTATCTTACTGGGTTTGTGAAGCCACAACCTGCTTTGTTATGACAGCACCACAATTACAGGCAAGTCTCCTCCTTGATGGGGCTTGTTATAATCAATTCTTGTGTCACTAATCATTTGCTTTTGTAACTCAGAGAATGCGTTGAACTTCTAGTTTTAACATTGTCAATGTTAATAAAAATTCACATCCACTTTTATTCTGTCTGGCAATAAATTAGTGAGGCTGCTACACAAATAAAATAGATGCATGGACTTCCCTGAGGCCAAACCATGAGTTAGTGATGGTGTTTGGAATAAGACTCTTGTTTTGTCAGAGAGCCAAAGAAAAAGAAATTCTTGCAACGTTGAAGGTCTTAACTATCTGCAGTGTAGAGACACCTTTTGCCTAAAACAGGCCATAAAACAGTAATTTGCAGCAGGATGGTTGTTCATGTGCAGATGGGGTAGACATCAGGGTAAAGAATGCAAAGCCCTGTCCTAGGAATGGAAAAGCTGCCATGCTGGATCAGGCATAAGGTCCATCCAGCACTGGCTGAAAGAAGATGCCTGGGGAAGAGTGCATGAACTTCCCTCAGGTTCCCTCCTGCTCTCAAACTGTTTCAACCTCCATCAGGACTTCCTGAGCCAGATGTGGTTTCCAGGAGTTTACTCCACCCTCAGTAGATTGCGTGGTTTTGATTATTTTTTCCCTAAGAACCTGTCTCGTCTCCCCTTGAACTAAAGTGGATTTGTTTCATCCCTGCTATCAAAAGCAGTAGATTTTGAAGTAATGTTGTGGTGACGTGTGCAGATCCATCTTCCCAGTCTCATTTGGACCAGACTTCTGAATAGCATTTTGGCACCATGAGGGTCCCTCCTTTTGCGAGTGGCAGCACTGGTGGATTGGGTTAGGCCATGGCACTAGTACACACTGTGCTTGCAACAAGGTAGGCGGTGGAAACGCTGCTGAATGAAGCAGAAATGATCCATGCTTGCAAAACCATGGAACTGTGTCTGTCTGTAGTAAATTACTGTAGTGTGGTGTAGAGACTCCACACTGCCAGGATCCGTCAGCTTCTGTAAACCGGTTATCCAAATGCTTTAGCTTATGTTTTGTCATGTTGGTGTTAAGGGGCAGTTTTGCCCTGTTAGGACGAGAAACCATTCCACAACTCCGACAGTAACAGCTTCAGTCCCATTTAGTCTTTATTGTAAGAAGACAGCTTTATAAAACTCTGAATGTTTTTCAGCAAACAACCTGTCCAAAGTCAAACAGTGAAGGAGCAGCTCTCTTACGTTTGCAGAAGTGACCCTAAGGATCCATGTGTTAATGATGTGCTGGCAGCCAGGTAGCGAGTATATTTGCTACTGGATGATAAAATCTGTGCTTGTGAAAACCTGTGCTGTTTAACACAGCAAGAACAAATCTGTGTCTGGATGCAGTGGGTGAGAATAAAGGGATTTTATTAAGAAAGCAAAGTGGGTACATTGGAGGAAGTGGAACCCAGTATATGCTGCTGGACAATACTACCAGGCTCATGTAGCTGGGGAAAGGGGGACAATCAAGTGTGTTTGGAAATGCTGAAAAGGGGCTGTGATTGGAATTCACAGAAATCAATTTGTCTTAACTTGAAATAGAGCTTCCTCCCACCATTTCAGCATCTGCTCCCATCAGAGCTGCCTTTGGCTGTATGTGAAGGGTCTGGAGATCAAGCCTGATGAGGAATGGCTGAGGAACTGGGGTGTTTATAGTCTGGAGAAGAGAAGGCTCAGGGGGGGCCTTATCGCTCTCTACAACTACCTGAAAGGAAGTTGTATAAGGTGGGAGTCAGTCTCTTCTCCCAAGTAACAAGCAATAGGACAGGAGGAAATGGCCTCCAGCTGCACCAGAGGAGATTTAGACTGGATATTAGGAGCAATTTCTTCCCCAAAGGGTGGTCAGGCTTTGGAACAGGCTGCCCAGGGCAGTGGTGGAGTCACCATCCCTGGAAGTGTTCACAAACTGTGTAGACAAGGCCCTCAGTGACATGGTTTAGTGGTGGTCTTGGCAGTGCTGGGGAATGGTTGGACTTGATGATCTCAAAGGTCTTTTCCAATCTGATTGATTCCATGATTCTCTGTTTTGTGTCAGCAAAGTGCTCCCTGGGAGGGAGGAGGCATTTCTGTGCACTTTTGGCCTTTGTGGTGGCCACTGCGACACTGGACCTGATGGAGAAGGAGAGGTTGTAGGTCTGTAATGATGGGAGACAGGTCACTCATTTTCAAGTGAATTTCCTTTTTGTGGAGAAATAATTAGAGCATGCTCAGCCTGGGCAGCAGCTGAAGTGTACTTAATCACTGTACTTCGGCAATGACTAGAAAATGCTATTGAGGTCGGGGCCTGGCACTAGGGGCTACACTTACACTTAAGAATGCAGTGCCCAAAGGGCACACAGATCAGAACCATCAGGGAAAAGATTTATCTCAGTTTTCTGTGTGTGGAGGTGGTGCAGAGGGAAGGGAGGTGTCTTATTTGAGCTTGTGCTTTGAGTTTGCAGTAAGAGCTGAAGACTGAAGGCACATCTCCGAATTGGGAGCAAAATGTTTCAGCTGCAAATCTACCTTCCCTTTGTGGTTGTCCTAACCTCCCAGGTTGTGTTGCTTCTTGCTGTCAGGCACAGGGTTAGCATATACCCACTGCTGGTAGAAGATGTAAATCATTCCAGTCCTGTGGATCCATTGTAAGCAGCTGCTTGGGCTAGCACAATGACAAGCATCACATGCAGAGGGAAAATGGCAAATGCTCGCAGGCTTCAAATCATGGCTGCACGTCCACTTCTGCTCTTTGATGGCTCAGTGGCTATAAACCACGGCAGTGCAGAGAGATGAGATTTGAATCCAAAGGTGCAGTGAATTACAGTCTTTTCATTACTAGCATTTTGCCTAATTATCACTTTGTACAGCCTGTCCTGGCTGAGTTCACATTATCTGTAGGGAAACACAACAGGCTCTCACACACCTGCAAACTGCGGGAGCCTCTGTGGCCAGAGCAGTGCAACACTAATGCTGCAGCAAGCTGAGCCCAGCTGAATTGAACCCAGGAAATGTAAAGCCATAAACACCCCCATACCTGCCAGCTCTCCCATCCCGTGCAGATAACTCCTCTGCTTCCTGCCCCCCCCAGACACACGGAAATGCTCTGCAGCCATCTGCTGCAACCTGCTCCCACAGACAGAAACCTGGGGGTTTACAGTCTGAAAGTTAAAATAATGCTCCTGCCTTTGGTGCAGAAGCTCTGCTACCAACGTGGAAACTGCTTTCTCTCCTGTTTAGTCTTCAGCACAGTGCTCAGCCTGGAGCTCCAGCCCTTCTGCATCCCAGGGCATCTCCTGTGAGTGTCCCAGGGTTGTGCTAAGGGATCTAATCCTGCTGATCCCACAGTTGCTAGTTCAAAGAGGTGCTCCTGGCTTAAGTGATGTAGGGATCAAAGTCTGGGCAGTAGCTGTTTTTCCTCCTCCTCTAAATATAAGCAGATAGATGTCCATAAAATGTCTTTAATGTTTCCACTGATGGAAGAGCAGCAGCTCTTGCCCTGGCATTTTTGAACTGTCCTATTTCATTAGCTGTCCTTATGTGGTATCTTGATTCTCTTTTTTATTCAGGATCTCTCTCAGCTTTGTCTTACCAGTAAATTTTAGGAGCGCTCTGCGGCTTTCTCCTTTTGAGGTAATAATTCCCTAACACTTTATGCTGAGCCCTCTCCATAGGAAAATCAGTTAAACTCTTGGAGCCATCTGTAGGCTGGGCAAAAATGTGGTTCCATTGTCATCTAATACTGTCACTTGTAATCATCTCCAAATTTACAGATTATTCTACTGTAAATTAGAGCAAAAGTCTCTAAAGCTTGATGAGAGATCTTCTGTCCAGGGATGATCTTCTAATTCGATCTCCACTGCCTGTGTTATTAGCAACCTAATGGACAGAGGACACTTTTTATTGAAAGACATAAAATCCTTTAAATTGTCTGCCTTGACACAATGGGGTTTTTTGGTGACTTCTGGATGGGTTAGCTTTTTGCTACAGCTAACCCAAATCAGTCTGCAAAGGAGATGAAAGGGATCTGTCTTCTGTACTTTGGGAGGTGCAAAAGAGGTTTGGCAAGATAAAAGTTGCTTTGTTTTCATGCTAAAAAAAAAAAAAATAGAGAAAGATTTTGTCTAGGTTACAGAAATCTATATTTGGCATAGAGAAAACTAGTGATAAGAGGAGATAAACAGATGTGACATGCAATGGTCGCATCTGGTGGGTGCTGAGTGGCTGCCGGTGGCTGCAGGAAGCAGGGCTAAGTCACCCCAACAGCCCACATGCAGGATTTCCCCAGTCACCTCTCTGCTATACCCATTCCCAATGCCTTCCAGGCTCCCTTCCTAGCAAAGGAGACCATGCCAGCACCTTCTCTGTTTCACACGGCCTCTACATAGCCAAAAGGAATGAAGCAAGGTGCAAGCATGTTCTCTCTTTACAGTGAACTCCTACAAACCTGAGATCTCCACCTCCCTCTTCAGATCTACACATCCAGCTGTCAACAAGAAGTTCTCGAGGTTTGCCTTGGCACTGTATAGGATTCCTATGAGATGTTGGTCCCTGCTGGAGTATCAGAAAGGATCTGAGCACAGAGGCTTACCACGTGGAAAAGATGGGCTTCTGTTCTCTGTATACCAAAGCAGAGGGAGGAATATGCCAAGCCACAGAATTGATTAGGTTGGAAGTGACCTCTCGAGATCATCTAGTCCAACCCCTATGCTCAAACAGGTTTAAGCAGGTCCATATCCAGTTGGGTTTTGAATATCTCCATGGATGGAGACTCCACAACATCTCTTGACAACTTTGTTCCAGTGTTTAGCCACCCTCACAGCAAAAAAAAATCAAAAACCTGGTTTCTTGTGTTCAAATAGAATTTTCTGTTTCTTAATGTGTCCCTGCCTATGGCACAGGGGTGGGACTAGATGATCCTAAGGTCCTTTTCAACTCAAACCATTCTATGACTCTATTGCCCCTTGTTCTGTCAGAACTGTCATACTAGCATAAGATAGCTCTAGAAGTACCATCCTGACTGGAATTACTGCTAGCATTATCCTCTTCTCCCTTCTCCTGAGCTCTGAGGCTTAACAAGGGGGAAGACCTTACCTGCATTGCGATCTCATCCTCTCACTGGACCAGTCCTCTAAAGTGTAAACTGAGCTTTGTCCTTCATTGTCGCTCGGTGTTAACCCTGAGCCAGGCTTTGTGGTGATTCTCTTTGCTCTTGCAGGAAGAGCTGGCGTACGGATCGTGGGAACAATGCAAGGCGGAGACACAGAGGAAGATGTAAGTAACCATCCCATGTGCTTGTAGAGCTTTTCTGAGTGCTTTAGAATGACATCCCTCTCCTCAGCTAGAGAAACACCTTTTTACCTGCTGAATCTCCATGCCCCACGCCTGCTTTTCCCTCCTTTCCTCTAGCTGACAGCTCACTCATCTGCCTAATAATATATTTTTCAGTTTTGTTTGCTCTTGCAATCTCTGCCCTGTGCTTTACCCTCAGCCTGCAGTGCATAACTAGCAGCCCACGGGCTGCAGGAATGCCATTTTGTTAAGCTGTTGGGGCAGATTGCTGGACTAACATTGCAGTAGTCTGTACTAACAGCATCAGTCCTTCAGTCCTCCATGATGAGATAGGGATGACAGCAGAACTGGGAGCTGTGCCCCTTGGGATTCCTGCCTTGTAGAGGAAGTTGTCCCATGGTTACTGCCTTCTTATATCAGGTTACAGGTGACCTGGTGAGTGGACAGTGTCTGAAGAGGTACACACACGTTTGTAGAGCAGGCACTTGTTCTGGTTGCTCTGCTCAGCCTTTGGCATGTGTGGGCAGTCTTTCTATGCCTCTGGATGCTCCTTGGTGCCTAAATTTGTACTAGGAAGCTGAAGCCAGCCGCTGTGATATGGTTTGCATCCATACCTTAAGCTCACCCCACCATTCCAAAAAGATGCTGACATCCAAGCTGCTAATCAGAAGCAATGGGGTCGTGCTGTTCCCCAGGTGATGCTGGAAGAGTGTTTTGGAGAGTGCTAGTTGGTACAGGCCAAAACTGTGCTAGGAAGTAGTACAGACACTTAAATCTAGGATGACTGTGAATCTGTGTTTGAACCTGTGCTGTCTGTTATTTCCCACTGAAGTGTAGCAGGAGTTTGATGGATTGGGAAGCAGAGGTTAATGGGCAAGTTGTGAGCTAGCACAACTCTAGGGTCCAAAGGAGAAAGTTTAAAATGAGAGGGAAGTGGATGGGGGAATGCACCTCTACGGGTCATAAGAACAGTAGGAAACTCCCACTGTTTGCCACAGCTGTCTGGCACTGCTGGGTTAGCCCTGCAAAGCTCTGTGCTGACTTTTTCTCCTTCAGGCAGGGCCAGAAGAGAGAAAAAAACACTGCTACTGAGCATTCATTGCAGAGACCTGGAAGCACTAGAGCAGTAAGGGAGCTAAGTTTCTTACTAGAGAGGGATGAGCTGCCCATTCTGCCCATCCTCACCTTTGCTCTGGAAAGGAACTTGCAAATCATGCTCTGCTGTTTGCTTCTGCCACATGGATGTGGTTAAGGCTGTTTGATGCCTTCTGGGGAATGATTTATGCCCTTGGCATTCAGACCCATTTCTGGGTAGGGTCAGGAGTGACAGCGCTGTCAATGAAGATGTTGTGACCTCAGTTACAGTGCTGCCCAATGGTCCTTGACCATGTTCTTGCCAGATTTGGATAGTCATCCTCTGCAGTTTCTCTTCCCTTTGGACTTCCCTGTTCACAGCTTTCTCCCGTATCTCCCTGGCACAGCCCCAGCATATCCAGATGTGGAAAGCCAAGGCCTTCAGCCTCTTCTTGCCCTCAGCTGCAGCCACTTCAGTTGTCTCATGGCTCTGCCCTCTTAATACAATGCCTCAGCAGGCCCTGATGCTGAGAGGCTTTGCTTAGGAACCCTTGTAGGCATCCACGTGTCTGAGATCAGGGAAGGAAACTAAGGAGGCTGGTTTGAACCCCTCCAGGAGTTAATTGGGTTATGGAGTTGAGAAGAGAGGAGGCTTCAGCCTACCCAAGAGCCAGCGGCTGTATGCCCAGCCTCTGCCACTTGCTGGTGTGGCATATGATGCCTGAGTTGTCCTTGGCTTTGCTGCCATCTTCCCTGCTCCCATGCTGGTTACTTTCTGTTTTCTTTCATGTTCTTGTACTTTTTTTCCCCCCTGGTCTGCCTCCCTTGTTTTTTGCACTCTGGTTCTTCAAGGGGAGATCTGCCCCAGGCACACCCAAGGTCATCACCAAGGCACAGGTGGGTTTCTCTCCTGCAGTTCATTTTCTTTCACTGCACCTTGACTCTTTGGTCTCACAATAGGTATAATTTTGAAGTTAAGCACTTTGCAAAGTTTTTAATACCAGATTCAGCAGAAATCAGGGACTTTGTTTTTGTCAGCCCTGTGAAGTGGGGAAGGAGGTTTGCAATCAGTTGAATGAAGCAGCCATGGTCTAGCAAAATGGGGAGCTTCTGGTGAAACCCCTGTGGCCATTAGCTGAGCTCTGGCTCCTCGTTATTTTGGAAGGCCAGCAGCACACAACAGCCTGAGCTGGAACAAAAACTTCTGCAGAATCTGCTGCTGCTCCCTGGAGTAAGTCCAAATCTGGATTCACACCAGTCCAGATAAACAACCTTCCCCATAGCCTGCGGGTATGTGATCAGAGTGCAGGGGAGGAAGCAACTCAATGTCAACCAGCAGTGCCATCCTTTACTTCTGAGCTGGCAAAGACACCTTGCCATCTGAGAATTGAACTGGGTTTGAACTCTGCTTTCCTACAGGAGGACTCGGGAGATAGCGAGATTGACCTGGATGAAGATGAGGAGGAGGATGATATGGAAGACAACAGCATAGAAATCTCTCCAAGAAAATTTGTTCTCCGAGCAAGGAAGCCAGAGCCACTGGAGGAAAGTGATAATGACTTCTGAGCCCTTAGTACTAGGACCAGGAGGCATCTTGAAATACAGACTTCGGAGAGCATGCAAGCCAGGAGCTAATATTCCACCATCTTGTCAGCATGAATTCAGGGGTCTGTAAATAGTGTTCATTAAACTTGAAAATGAAACTTGGATTGCCAGTCCTAGGACTCTCAAAGCATGAGCAATTTATCCATAATGAGAATCACAGTAATGCAGAGTGCGGTTATATCCATAATTGCAGTAGAACTGGCCCTCATGCATTGCAGTGCCAAAACTCACGCTCCAGTGAGCATCATTGCTTGATTTCCCTGCATTTTATGATGTCCAAACAGATTTTTTTGGCTTAATAAAACTGGATGAAAAGGTGCTCTGGGAATACATTTAAATTTATTTTAAATTTGGCTTAAATCTATTTATCCTAAACATACCCTTTACTTAATCAAGGGCTTGTCTCCACAAAGAGCAGCACCAGTTAGACTAATGGAGTGAAGTTAAAACTGGGAAGGTAGTGAAGGGGTCCTCAAATACCACTTTCAGTGCAGCATCTCTCTGTATTTCAGCTGTGTTGGTGGGAATTGTTCTCAAACTTCAGTGGGCCCGTCCCTGTGTGCTTTGAGAGCAGCCGTGCGAGACTGCTGTAACTTCATCTGTATGGAATTAGCTCTTTAATTATTATGATACTTCTGGGGTGGATTCAGATTTCAGCACTCAAATGGGCCAAAACGTAGGCTCTTGCTCAGTGAGTCGTAGTGATGCCATCAGTGAAGGTACATTCAGGTGAACACAGGGGCTGGAGTTCATCTAGTGTGTTGTCTCTGCTTTAGCATCACATTTTGTCTTCACAGGAGCAGAAATCTGAGCTTGATTAGAAGAGTTCTTTTTGGTGTGCATTCAAGAGGGCAGATGAGAGTGTCCTGGCTGTTCTCCTGCCCTTCCCTTTTCTTACATCAGCAAAGTACTTTGATTTCCCCCCATCTGAAGCCTAGAGTCAGGTCAAAACCCTATATTACCGTGCTGAAGGAAAGAATACATGTGAGTTACTTGAAAACCCAAGAGCTTTTTCATCTCTCCATGTCTCTGAGCCCAAAGGTGGAACCATCACACCCAAGGCAGTTCCCCATCAGCAGAGCTCACAGCTTGAAATGGCAGGTCAAGCTGGGACAGAAGTTTACAGGTGAATGCAGCACAGGTTTTGCGTGGTGATGGGGCATACGTGGGTGCAGTGATGTGCTGAAACATGCACAGTTGTACAGGCTGGAGCTGAGCTGGCTTGCGTTAGGGCACTTCCTTGCACTCTACATAGTTAATTGGCATTTTGCACCTCACTTCAAAGAAAGCAGACACAGCAAATGGTGCTGGACCCCTCCTGCAGAGCCATTAGGGTCGTGCTGTGACAGTTAGGGAGGAGGTGCTTGTGCTCACCACATCCCTCTCCCAAGGGATAAGAATGTCCTGATTTTTAGGGCCTGGTCCAAAAACGTTTCTCTGTGTTATGCAGGAAATCTGTTCTGGTCCTCCTTATGTGCTGAGATGCATCTGACCAGTGAGACTTCCCATAAGACTGGGCCCAGTGCCCAAGTCTGTGTTACAGTTTCAGAGCTAGTTTTCCATGTTATTCCCTATATTGTAGGGTAAAGTGGAACACTGACTTAACACCTTGTGTGCCCAGAACCAGGGCCTCATCAGGCAGCATGTCACTTGCCTTCCAGCACAGCCACCAGGTTCTAGCCATAGTTTGTATTGCAGCTTCTTGTACCAGGCTTGAGCAGCAGCACCTCTGGAGCCAGTGGAAACGCACACTCTGAGCTCTTGAGCTTTCCTCTTGCAATTGTCTGTGCATAGCTAGGCATATGCATAGGTGGACAGATACATGAAATCTATTTCAAATTGTTGTTAACCCCGTATTTTCTGGAGCTCCAGGGCACAGGAGCTGGCTTGGGGTTGTTGATTGCTCTCTCTGTTGGTGTTTTAAGTAAGGTTTCAGCTCAGGGTTAGGCACAGGCTTTGCGCAGAGCTGGACCGAAGCCTCAGCCTGCCCTGAAATAGTGGTGAAAGAGGTGGGTAGGACTTAAATCACGCCGTGTCACTGTGTCCTGTTGGAGTGTGTGGAAAAGCCATGAGCCTCTTGTCACACCAGCACAGGAGAAGGGTCCGCAGCCAGGGCAGTGGAGCATAGTGCATCCCGAACGGAAGGGAAGGGAAGGCTGCCCACAGCATCTTCTCAGCTCAGAACCGATTTATTCCCAAGTATGTATACATTGCCCTGCTCAGCCCGGCATTTCTCCAGGGGGTTTCTCCACAGAGGTCACTGAGCAGTCTGAGCCCTGCTCAGTCCCTAAGCCCTGAGCGCAGCAGCAGTATGTCACAGTGTGGGCTCTGGCTGGGGTGCAGCGGGAAGAGGAGGCAGTGGCTGGAGGGGCTCAGGGGACAGTTGCATAGTTTGGCTACTGGACCACCTGCGAACCTGGCATCTTCCGGAGAGTCACTGGATCTCTGCCGTGTACACGAAGGCATCACCCGGCACCTCTGCTTTCAGCAGCGGCCTGTCAGAAAGGTGACCTGCTCGGGATGGACCCTGCCTGCATCTGGGGCATCAGAAAGACGCATCCCAAGGTCACACTGATGACAAAAGAACAAAAGACCCAAGAAGTGCAGCCTGAACTTGAGAGGCAGAACTTCGTGTTAAAGCAGTCCCGGTGCAGCACCAAGACACATGAGCTGGAGACAGCCCGTCTCGTGCAGTGCTGTTCCTCTTACATTCACCCTCCTGCTCCTCCTCCCATTATCCTGAGGGTTCTTGTTTCCCAAAGTCTTTCTATATGGTTCCATGCCTATGTCTTGCGATGCTGGTCTCTTTGATAGAGAACAGCACTACCAAACACTTCAGTCATGCTTGGCCAGCACCAACCTGTTATTGAGGGCAAACAGCATAGGTTGCACTCACTGCCTCTAATCTGCTCTGAAGTGCCCAGGTCCATAGCATTGCCCTCATCTGAGCAAGGAAACAGCAAACCTCTCCTTGTTTCTCTGGGATCTCATGGGAACCTGCAGACTGGGCTGTATTTAGCCGGGTGAGAAGAGGCTGCTGTGAATCCTGCCCGAGTTTCACCTCATCCTCCTGGGATCCGTGCCAGAAGCAGACAGGGAAGAGCTGGTGCTGCGAGCAGAGCCCTGGAGCCCTGGCTGCAACGTTTACCCACAGTGACTCGGGCTGGGACAAGAGCAGAGCTCTGAGTGGTCAGGATGTGCCTGGTGTGGTGCAGGGTCTGCACACAGCACTGTAACCCGATAGAGATCACAGGAGGGGGTTCCCTGCCGCCAGGGTGGCAAGTAAGTCACCCATGAACACAAGAAGGGCTGGCATGTGGGATCTGCCCCCTCCTCCCTCCTTTTTGCATTTCACCTCTTCCTTGAGGCTCCCCCAGGGCCTGGATGAACAGGGACATGGCATATATCCCGCAGCTTTCAACACGAGTGAGTCTTGACCCTCCTACACTGCTGATCCAAAGGCTGAGGTCCTCCTGGGCTGTGCCAGGGAGCTCATTAGCTCTCTTCAACCCAGCTCTCCTCCCTGCGACAGGGAGGCGGGGCCCAGGCAGCTCCCTGTGACACAATGCTGGCCAAAGAGACCACTGGGCCACCTCCTCTCTGTGGCCAGGCGCTTCACACGTCCACCACACAGTCAGGGGAGTTTGTCCGGATGGCATCGGAGATCATCTTGGCTCCTGACTGGCCGATGCGGTTCCCCTGCAGGCTGGGAGCAAAGAGGAGTTCAGGCTTGGACATGAGGCAGAGCAGGATCCTTGGTGAGTATGAGAGATGCTCCCAGCTTTACGCCAGCATCCAGCATCATCTGTACCCTCCCCATGCCACCCAGGAGCTCTTCTGGAGAAAGCCTCTGGGAGGGGCTGAGCCAGACCATTCCTGTGATATTTTAGAGTGTATTTTGCTTTTGGGTGGTTCTTTGCCCCAGAGAGGGACTGTGGAGAATAGAGCTGTGTGGGTATGGTGGCTGGGAGGAGCACAATGCGCCCTTTTCCCTTTCCCCACTGAGGAGGTCCCTGTAGGGCAGCTGGGAATGGGCAGTGCCAGCAGTGGGGAAGGTCCTGTGGTGGTTCCTGTGGTCTCTCCCACCCCTGCCTCACCATCCAGTGCAGTGGCCACTTACTTGATGTAGGTGAGGCCGTGGTTTCCCTTCAGAGCAGTGGCGATGCAGATGGCTCCGTCCATGCCCAGGGAGTTTTCCTGCAGGCTGCAGGAAGCGGGAGGGTCAGAAAGCACCAGCCAGGGAGATGTGGCCAACAGGAGGGAATGCATGTCATGGGCATTGGGAAAAGCCCCCAGCTCAGGGGTTTGCCCCACTGAGAGCTGCTGGCCTCCAGGAAGGTCTGGAAAGGGTCTTTCTGGCTCACACCAGGGGGGAGGATACTCACTTGAGCCAGCGGATGCTGCGGTTCACCTTCAGCGCGTTGGCCATTGCCTTGGCCCCAGCCACGCCAATGGAGTTTCCCCGCAAGCTGCAGAGAAAGGCAAGCGGTGAGGAGTGACAGCCAGGGGGGACAGGAGGAGGTGGGAGAGGTGGCCCCATGCCAGCAAGTCAAGGGACAAGCCAAGTCTGGTAGGACACGATGCAAGGGTGCTGAGCTAAGGACCAGCATCCTGGACACCCCCAGAGAGCAGTGTCACAGCCATGGGGACTTGTTGGCCCTACCAAGCACTTACTCCAGGATCTGCAGGCTCTTGTTGACCATCAAAGCTTCTGCCAGGGCTTGGGCACCAGCTGCGCCAACTGAAGCCACCTGCAGGCTGCAAGAGAACAACCTTCAGCGCATGTTGTGAGGGGGCCATGGTGTGTTAATTGGACAAGCTAATTAGGCAGGCTGCAATGCCAGGCCCCTGCCACAGCCTGGATACTCACTGGAGATGTGCCAGGGTTGTATTGACCTTCAGCGCAGTGGAGAGAGCAGCCATTCCCTCGTCTCCAATGGCATTCTCCTGTAAGCTAAGACATGCAAGTGCCAATCTGACCATGGTCCAGGCACCCAGGAGCAGGGAGAGGGGCAGCAAGACAGGACGCAGTGCACCAGGCTTTCCCAAACGGCATGGGAGACCCTGGGCCACTGTGCGCTTAGAGCATCCCCAGCCAGGCACAAGTGATGGGGACACAGGATGAGCATGGAAGAGGCAGCAGGCAAAACCACCTCTCCTGGAGCAGCGTGAGGGCAGAGTCCTTGTGCAGGTCCATGTACAAAGATGCTGCCCAGGACCTGTCTGCCCATGTCCCCACTTACTCAAGGCTGGCCAGGCTGCTGTTGGACTGTAGTGCTTGTGCTAGGGCTGCAGCAGCTTTTGCCTGGATGAAGTTCCACTGCAAGCTACAAACAGAAGAAAACAAGAGGTGAAGCTTGGGGCTGCGAGAATGCCCCCGTCCCTCCAGGCTCAGCACCCACCCGCTCCCATCCAATGTGGCAGAGGCCAGGAAGTGACCCATGTATAAGACCCTGTGGCTCCATCTGGATGGCACAGCACACCTCCCGTGGAAGGGTGACCCTAGGAAGCCACTCTCACAGCCTAGAGGGGCTGAGGCCCAGGGGCAGTGTCCCTGCCCATCATCCACGCAAGGGGCTTCAAACCAAGCCAGGTCCAAGGGGAAACTCACTGGAGGGATATGAGCGCCCGGTTCTCCTTCATCGCTAAAGCAATGGCCTTGCCACCTTCGTCGTACAGCAGGTTGGCTGCTAAGCTAGAGGCAGGGGGCAGAGGACACAGGTCACACACACAGAGTTTGGGATAGCTCCAGTGACACTGTGCAGCAGCATTCGTGCCCTTCTGGGGCCCATGGGACTTACTCCAGCTTCCTGAGGGTGCTGTTGGCCTGCAGGGCCCGGGCAATGGCGGGGCCCCCCTCCTTGCTGATGGAGTTCTCCCGCAGGCTGGGGAAAGACACATGGGGCTGAGGAGGAGCAGCCAAGGCAGGACATTGCCTATTCACCCCTCCTTGTCCCCTGCCCTGGATCTGAGACCATCTATTGTAACGGTGGCAGACTGTCTGACTCGCATCTCCATCAGCATCTGCATCTCCATTCCCTGTGCATCCTACAGCTGTGGGCTTGTTCTCAGCCTCCCATCCTGCTGTCATCATTTCACTGTGGGACATGGCTGGATACTGTCCCAAGGAGAGAAATCGAACTGTGCAGAGAAGATGCTCACAGATGCAGGGACAGAGACTGCTTTCAGCATCCCAGAGCACTTGTAGAAAAGAACAGGCACAAACCCAGGCTGCTGACAAGTTCCTGTGTCCCAGCAGCAGCTTTTGGCCAGTTCTGGTCACTTACTTGAGGTTGATGAGTCCCTTGTTGGAACAGAGAGCTGCTGTCAGCGCGGTGAGCCCAGCACTGCTGATGGAGTTGCTCTGGAGACTGAGACAAACGGAGGAAGACGTGAAGATGAACCAGTCCTGGCATGGCAGGTAGGCTGTGGGGTTGTGTTTGGGGTGAAAAGTGCCCATTTCACTAAAAAATGGGCATCTCCCAGCCACAGGAGGTGTGGGAGGGAGCCAAAGCTGAAGGACCAACTTTTGAAGCAGCCAGTCCAGGATCAGCATCCTCTGCTCACCACAGCAGCACTGGCCCCACTGAGCAGAGGTGGGTTTGCCAGTGCTTCGGGCAGTCTTGTCCCAGTCTGGCCATCACTGTGGCTGCCAGCTCAGCTGGAAATGTTGTTCCTGTGGGTTTTGTGTCCTTGTCACGCCATGGGAAGCCAGTGATGGACCTTGGCAGAGGAGCTCATGGCCAGGAGCCATCAGCTCTCCATGCCAGGTGGAAGGAGCAATCCTCTCTGGCTGCTGTTCCCAAGGGAGATGAAGGTCCCACCATCCCACCCTGACTCTGTCGCTACCTTCCTTGTTAGCTAATTCCCATTGGGGAATAGCCTTTGGGAGAAGGCCCAAAGCTACTAGTATCCTCCAAAAGCAGAAAAAAAAATCATCATCTGGGTTAGGATTAACTCCTTCAGTGGCAGCATTGTCTGACACTGCTCCATGGTGCTCCAGTCCTATGCCCCTGCAGGGGATGTGGAGTGGGAGAGATGTGGGGAGAGTCTGAAGTGGTTTGAGGGGGCTCTGAAGGGTGGGAGGTGGTGGTGGAGTGAGGAGGTTGGGCTCTGCTGGGCAAGCAGGAGACCAGGCATGGAAGGGGGGCTTACTCAAGGCTTTGCAGGCTGTGGTTCACCTTCAGAGCTTCGGCCAAGGCAACCGAGCCGTTGTCTCCTACCGAGTTGCTGGATAGTCTAGGACAGAAGAGGAAGAGCATTACTGGCAGTCATGCTGCAACCAGCTCGGATTTGCTGCCAGACGATTCATCTCCCCCAGGCTCTTTCTGTTCCAGCAAGAAGCATGAACTTGCTGCAGTCTCATTTCCAGACTACATGCACCTCTGTTCTTATATGTTGGGTTTGAGCTGAAATAGCTTTTAATGTGTATCCACAGAGCCTGGAGACCTGCTGCTTGCCTCTGCTGGAGAGAACACTTTGTAGAGTCCTCTCGGCTCTTTATGTGGCTCCGTGCACACCCACAGGTGTAAAGAGCATCTCTACAGGGTTGCTCCAAAAGCAGCTCTGTGGTCCTTGCCCCCATTCACCCACACTAACACCCTGGGGCAAAGCTGGCAGAGCCCATCCGGCCTGTGCTGCATGGCCCAGCCTCTGCTCGCTGCTCCTGCCCACAGATCTATGGTGCTGGTGTCACCATGCCTCCACCTCATGCTCCTCTTACGTCAGCTCCTTCAGGCTGCAGTTCTGCTTCAGCGCCTCTGCTATTCTCCTGGCGCCATGGGCTCCAATGGCATTTTTCTGCAGGCTGTAAAGGTGAGGAAGGTCCCTGTGAATGTCGGGTGCCACCTCTCCATGAGTGGCACCTCAGTCTGCTCAGTGGCAGGGAGGGGGGACAGCAGGTCCCAGACACTCACTGCAGGGTTGTCAGCCTGCGGTTGGTCAACAGGGCCTCAGCCAGGAAGGTGGCACCATCCTCCTTGATGGTGTTGTGCTGCAGGCTGCAGGGGGAGAGAAGCAGGGCAAGAGGCCGTGAGGGGCAGTGGCCACCACCATGGCATTTGCTTACCCTTGTCCCTGACATGAGAAGGGCAGCTGGCCCCCAAGCAGCCCTGCCCAGGGGTCTTGCTCCCTCTCCCGTGAAAGATGTCTCCTTCCATGCAACAACACCCTGTGAGCTCCCATGTGAGGGATGGACCTCAACCTCAACCTGGACCCACCGAAGCTGACAGGCAGGAGGATCCCAACATCTCTGGCCCAGGGCTGCCTGGTCTCTGTACCAGATCTCTGCAGGCTGCACTCGTGCTTGCTGCCTGGTACAACTGAACCAGGTTATGTCCAGGGTCTCCCCATGCACTGGACTTTGGGGTGGGGAAAACCTTGATGTGACAGGAGAGGGCTGGAGGGGGCTTGTCCTGGGGATCTGCCCTCAGAGGTGCTGCAGAAGTTGAGACTTACTTCAGGGAGAGCAGGACTTGATTCTGCTTCAGCGCATCAGCCAGTGCTTTTGCTCCAGTGGGGCCAATGGAGTTGTTACGCAGGCTGGGGCAAGACACGCAGAAAAGCCAAGATTACCAAAGGCACAGTGGCCTGTGCCCAGTTTAAGCCAAATGCCTTCACGTGGCACAGTGTCTGGCCCTGCTGAGGTGGGACATCAGGCCGGCAGCTTTCAACAGTTATGTTCACCTCTTGAGCAGTAGTGGCTTTGAGGCTGGAGACCCTCAGCCCAGTCAGGCTGAGTGGGATCCAGCCCCACTGCAGCCATGAGAATGGTTCCCAGTGGGGAACGTGTGTGGCAGGAGCTGGTAAAGGGGGAACACTTACTCCAGTGTTGTCAGGCTCCTGTTCACGAGCAGCGATCTGGCCAGTGCTTTGGCTCCCTTGTTGCTGATCTGATTTTCTGCCAAACTGCCCAGAAAAAGGAAAAACTGGGTGTTTCCAGGATTGGAGAGAGGATCCTGGCATGTCCCAGGACACAGCTGGGATGGCTGAGCAGAAGAAAGTCATGAGGAATGTTTGACTCAAGGTACAACCATGCAAAGTAATGGATGCTTTGAGGTCTGCTGTCCTGGAGCAGACCCCAGGCAGGGCATTGCAAAGACAGGGTAGAAGGGGAGTTTCTAAACTTAAAATTCATTGGTGGTGTGAAAAGGAAGCTCAGATCACAGCATGCGAGACTCTGCACAGCCACTTCAGAAGGGCGGGGAGGTGGGCACAGTGGGGACCCATTTGTCTGGGGCAAGGCATCCCCCTGTGTGGGTCAGAACCCTGTTTCCTCTGTATGTCCGATGCTCCGTGCAGAGCTTCAGGTGTCCAGCAACCAGCCGTGCCCTTGGGAAGCAGTTTGTTGGGATAATGCATGGATTTCTACACCAATTTTTAGGAACAGTGAGGAGGCAGTGGTCCCTGGAGGGCTGGGTGAGACAGTGTGCCCAGCCACCACAAGGACATGAGGGTAAGGTCACCGTGCCTGGGTGCAGGAGATTGTGTGGGGCTGTGCTTGTCAATAGTACCCAGGGCAGCCAGTGTGAGATACGTCCCTGGAGGACCCTCACCCTGGTTTTGAGGTGCCCCCAGCTCTGCTGTGCATCCCCAGGAACAGCCTATCTGCCCTGGGCCAGCTCCTACCTGAGCTTCTGGATATGGCAGTCCTTCACGCTCAGCATGCTGCCCAGCAGCTCCATCACGTTGTCCTGAAACTGGTTATTGTCTAGCCTGGAGAACATACAAGGGAAGAGCAAAAGCAAGTGTTTGGAGAACAGAGTGGAGAAAGCTCTACCCTCCCGTGACATCTGCCTGTCACAGGTGGAGAAACTCCAGCAGAGAGGCAGAGCTGACCCATGGCCAGCCTCAGGGCACTCTCTGCTGATGGACAATGTTAGTGGGCCCATCTCCCATCAACACCCAGGATTTTGAGTCACAGCCTAGCATGCCTGCTTGCTTCCCCTGCAATCTGACCAGGACTCACCTGAGGATGTGGCAGAAGAGGAGCTGGGAGAGAAGGCTCTTACAGACGTTGTAGGTGAGGCAGTTGGAGAGGTTCGTCTCCTCCATGCAGACATCAGAGACCTGCAGGAGATAAGCCAGGGCAGAGCAGTTCACAGGGGTGAGCATCCCAGCCAAGCTCTCATTCTTCATTGCTTCTTCCACCATCATGGCGATCTCCGTGTGCTGGATTTCGTGCAGGCAGTGCATGGTGTTCACTGCCCGCGAGGAGATGGCATAGTCAGTGTTCAGGCAGCCCTGGAGGAAGCCGATCGCTTGGCTCCTGAAGCTGTTGTGCTCATCCTTCACTAGCAGCCACCCAGAGAGCAGCTTGTTCACCTGTGGGGACAGGAGCCCAGAGAGGAAGCGCACAAAGATGTCCAGCTGCCTGTCCTCTGCCTGCAGCGACCTCTGAACAGCGCTCTTGAAGTGGTTGAGGAAACCCAGCTTGGGCCAGGACATCCCGCTCTCCGTGAAGAGGTCGAATATTGCCCTCTTTGCAGCTGTGTAGTAATAGATGGCTGCTAGAAACTCCTGTAGGGTTAAGTGGGAGAAGTAGTAAGCTGTGATGGATTGCATCTCCTCTTTGAGCAGGAGCCGGCTGCACAAGCTGCTCTGCAGCAAGGAGAGGTCAATGCCATAGGCCTTCAAGTCCTGCTCGTAAAAGACGTATCTCTTTTTCAGCAGCCCGTAGAAGGCCAGCCTGCCCAGGCTGCCCACTATCTTCTTGCTGTTGTTCACAGCCTGCTCGATCCTGAGGGTTTCTCTTGGCTTTTCTGGCCAGTCGCTGCTCAGAGCCATTTTAAAATAGTAGGAGTAGATTTCTGAGAGGGTCTTGGGGACACCAGTTGTTTCTTGGGGTTGATCTGTGCTGTGTTTTAGGTAATAACCAATTGAGGAACCACAAATCCAGCAAAAGCCAGGAATGGTGCACATGATGTGTAGTGACCTGTTAGCCCTGATGTGGTGCAGGACTTGGCCAGATAGGTCTTTGTTGTCCAGGAACATCTGGTCCAAGAAATCCTTCATCTCTGCAGCTCCAAAACCTCGTATTTCTGTCATCCGGTCAACAAGGCCACCAGGGATTTGGCTGGCTGCTGTGGGCCGTGATGTGACCCAGACAGAAGCCTCTTGCAGCAGGTTGCCACGTATAATGTTGGTGATCAGGTTATCCACTTGGATCTCCTTTTTGGGATCAGTGCATACTACTGTGTTGGAGAAATCCAGAGGAGTCTTGAACTCATCCAAGCCATCGAGGATCAGCAGGGTCCTGGCGGCTCCCGCCGAGATGCAGTTGGGATCAGAGATGTGAGGGAACGCTGAGCAGATGAGCTTCTCAGCAGAGAGCTTCTCATAGGTGTTGAGCTCCCGGAACGTGAGGGGCAGCACAAGGATGATGTCTCTGTTGATCTCCCCCTTTGCCCAGGTGTAGACAAACAGCTTCACCAGTGTGCTTTTGCCAATCCCGGCTACTCCAATGGTGACGGAGATTCGAGGTGGGATGCTGACCTTGGAGAGAGGCAGGAAGAGCTTCTCCAAAGGGATGCTCTTGGATACATTTTGTAGGCCCTTGGTGGCTTCAATCTGCAGGATATCATGCTCCTTCTGTTGAATATCAGTCAAGCCTTCCACCAGCAGCAGGTTTGTGAGCCGCTGGAGGGGACCCGTCTCTAAGCCATTCCCATAGTAGCTTTGGAGACTTTCCAGGTGCTTCTGCACCATGGGTTCTGCACAGAGAGAAATGAAATGAGAGGGTAGGCTGAGGAAGAGGATGATAACCACAAATGCAATTGAGAGATGCTTCACTTTTCTGCCATGCCCATGCAGAGGGGAAACCTCACAGAGCTGTTAAATCTAGACAGGAAGGTATGTGCCTGGAGGGCACTAACAGGCTTAAATGGCACTGATCAGCCTCAACCCATCGGTCCAGGAGCCCATTTAAGCTCAGCCCTGGATCTTCAGCCACTACCTAAACTATATTGCAGGAGCGCTTGTCTGCAGTGCCATCATGCCTGTGCCTGCTATGGACCTTGCTCATCTGGACCTTGATCTTTGACTTCATCGCTCTGCACTTGCCTGGTGGCCACTGGACTGTGTCTGAACCCGTTTGCCCTGGCTGGATATGATTCTGACCTCTGGATTGACTTCCGAGCTTGTCCTGAGCCATGCCTCATTGCTGTGAACTTGTCTGTTGAGTTGGAGTCTTGACTGAACCTGGTGACCATCTCTGGACCTATCCTGCTCACCTGGCTCAGGTACAACAGCCCCTGGTACAGTGTATTTAAACCCTTCAGCTAAGGCTGGACAAGCAGGGGATGGTGCTGCAGACACCAGCCAAGGATGGAGCCTTCCAACCAGGAGGAAAACATCTCATGGCAAGAGGGTTGCAAGGAGAGCATGAAGTTGATGCAGGCACCAACAGATGGGGTCAGGGCTGCCCAGCCCTCCTCTTCCTGCCATCCTCCTGTTCCCAGCCCAGCTGCTGGGACTGGATGGTGTGATCTGGACATTGAGGACATTAAAGACTCCTCGGGCTGCCCAGAGAAGTGTGCTGAGGGCAGCAAGGGGCCTGGAGGAAGATCCCTCAGACCTGGCAGAGAGCCCTTGTCACCCCCTGTCTATGTCCTTCCCTAGTTGAGACCCTGAGATGGCACCGTTGCTTGCGTGGACACTCCCATCAGAGCTGTCAATGCTTCCCAGCTCCGTGCACATCTTGGGGTGCTCCAGCAAGTGCCCATAGCAAGGACATGTGTGCAGACACCCCTCATTGTGTCCAAAGTGGACTGCCTACCGTAGACGGTGATGTGAAGGTAGAGCTGGGAATTGGTGGTCTCGATGAAGGTCTGCAGGGACTGGGAGGCGTAGCTGCCCTTGCCAGCCAGGATGTCCACCACGGCCCTCACCTGCTCGGGCAGGGAGCTCGCCTCCTGCGCCCGCCCTGCCTCCTCTGCCGTGAGCAGGTCCAGCCGCCGCAGGTAGCGGATGATCTCCTCCAGGAACTGCGGCGAGATGGACCTCACCAGCTGCTTGCGGTAGCGGTTGATCCAAGCCTCTGCGGGAGAGGAGAGCAGGAGAGCTGAGTCTTGAACAAGCTCTGGGCGCGTTGCTCAGGGGGGACGGGGAGAGGCAATGGTGGAGCACCTCCTCTGACTCTGAAAGTTGTGTGTGGAAACAAGAGACCTCCAGAGTGACCTGCCAAAGCCCTTGAAAGGATGCTACCCCAAAGCCATGCAGATTGTTTTGTCAGGAGCTGCCTGGTCAAGGCAGCAGCTATCAAAATTGGTGTCAAAGAAACCAAAGAGCACAATCATGAAATAACGTTTCCTCCTGGAAAAACCAAGCCCATGCAGAGATAAAAGTCTGAGCAAGATAATTTCTCTCTGGAGACAGCCATTCCCCCTGTGCCACCAGAGCAGTCCCCAAGCTCTTGGACTAGGAACCGCTGCCACTCTCACCCCTTGGTCCCCCACCTTGTCCCAGTTTTCAATATGAAACTCCACCAAGATAATGGATCTCTGGCTGCCCACCACCACTCACCTGCCATCAGAGGCCTCCCGTAATGTGGTGATCCCGGGGTGAGGAGCACTGTGTTGGCAGCAACACAGCCGTCCCATGGGCTGCCCTGTGTCCCCCTGCCTGGCTCACAGCATCAATTGGGGCTCCTCAGCCTTTATCCATTTTTCTGGTGGAAGAAGAGGAAAAGGATCAGGATCAGCATGGGAGGGAGCCCACCCTGAGCTAATGTAGCACTGACTGTGGTTGAGCCAAGGGTCCATTCGTCAATTTTTGGCTAAGACCAGAGTCCCTGGTGCTGTGGACCTGACAGGGACAGAGCCAGGACCATCATGCTGCAGTATCTTTGCCTCATGTGCCATGAACTTGGTGCCTTCACCATCACCACTTATGCTGGAGCCTTTCTCGGGCAGAGTGATTGCATTAACTGCCCTGATGATGCCCCCGTGTCATCTGTGGGTCACCCAGCAAGCACCCGAGTGCACCAGTGCCACCAGAGGGACAGCAGGGCTGTGAACCACTCATGCGTTTCCTTCTCTGTGTTGTGAAGGAAGTTGTGGGGCAGCAGCAGGATGATGAAGAGCCCGTTTTGGTTTTGAACCAACCTTACCACCATCCAGAGCCTCTGTCAGGGCTTGCTGAGCACAGCCAACACCACATCCTGTTGTAGAGCTCTGTAGATGCTCCACTTTCAGCAGCAGAGCTGCTGAAAGTGGATGATGATCTCCAGGCAATGACTCACACTGGTGAATCATTGCCTGGACAAGGAGCATCTACCTGGTCCCTCCCCCTTGGCTGCTGCCAAACCACACTGAGGGTTTGGCGTTTTGGTTTTAAGAAGTTTGTCCTGTCACTGGGTCCAATTGTTTTTTGAGCAGAGATGGAGAGGGAAGCGCCTCCACACCTGAGAGTGCCCAGCTTCACCTCTCTACCAGCCCCAAAGTCATCTCCAGGGGCTGGCCATGTCCAAGTGGGAACTTCTCAGCCTCAGGTGGTCTCTGATCACAGCCACAATGCAAACAGTGTCTCAGTGCCCTGTGTCTCCTGGCATGGCATCCTTTCCTCACCTCCACTTGGCCTACAGGGTGCTCTAGATCCATGCACTCACCCCATGATGCTGGTCAGGGGCAAGGAGGTCCCTGTGCTGCCTTTGTCCAAACCCACTCCTGAGTGAGACATGGGCACCGTGGGGGCTTCAGTGCAGCCTCACCAACAGGTACAGAGAGAAAGCACAAATGTAGCTTCACCAGGGAAACTGGGTAGAATTTCTGGTTCATGGTTAGGTCCATGGTGTAAGGTTAAGGTGCTTGGAATGTCTCCATTTCAGACTCTTCTGTTCATCCTCCTGCCAGGAGATCCATGCTGGGGTTTATTTCTCCCACAAGAAACGCGAGGGTTCAGCCACCAGCAGCAGTGCAGATGGTGGCCAAGCTGCAGGAGGGAGGACCAGGCACAGTATCTCCCAGAGCCGAGTCCCACAGACCCCACTGGCTAATCTCCCATCAAGCCCCTTCTGCAGCACCTCCTATGGAGTTGGGTGAGTGTCCAAGGGGTGGCACTGGCCCAGGTGGGTTCACATGTGACATGTGACAAGCCCTCATAGGGGTGGGGGGTGCTGATGTAGCTGGGTCTGCACCCACCACCTTTCCCTCCAGGAGAGAAACCCAGGTCCTTCTGCTGTTCCTTGACTGCCCAGCTCTGACCCCTGGTTTCACCAGTGACGGAGGTCCATGTTCCCCTGGCAGTGATGGTGGCTCCACAGCAGAGCCTTTTTCTCCACACAGGGGCTGTGCAGGGCCACAGCAGCAGCTCACCTTGCTCTCTGCCCCAGACAGTGGCTTCATCAGTTGAGATACCATCAATTAAAGGAACTTGGTGAGTAATTCACAGGGAAATTTTCACCTTTGATGTTTTCTTGTCTCTAACTGGCCTGGAAAGTCCAATTAAGTCTTTGCAGCCCTTAAGTCTCGCATCTTTGCTCTGCAACACCGCCAAAATGAAAGGGGGTTTTGCTGCTTGCAGCGATGTTGCTGGCAGCCCTTTGTCTGTGAACCAAGGCTGGCAAGAAAAAGCCCTTTGGTAGGGGGAAGCCTGCTGTAAGACCAGAGAGTATTTGATGGTGTCCTCCCATGCTACTTCAAAGTGTGATCCTGCTACTGGATACCAGCAGCTGTGGGTCGCCTTGTATATAGGCATCTGACCAAGAGAATAAAGCAGCAGACGACATAAAGCAGCAAGAGAAATACCACAGTGGCTGCAAATTTTTTCTGCTTCCAGTAGAAGTTTCAGGGGCAGCTCTAGGACCACCCAGTGATGCTGGAGGCTGCATCTTAGGAGGGTGAAGGGCATGATCGACTCTTACAAGAGCTGTCTGAAGGGTAGTGCCCAGTCAAAGCCAATCTCTGTAACAGAGATCCACGGTGTCCCCAGCATGTGTCTCAGCCCATCCCGAGGCTGCTGGGATTAGTCATCCTCAGGAAGCGCCATGCAGCCTGTGCCTGAGACTAGAAAGCAGTGTCCATGTCCATCCTGCATGCACGGAGCTCAGCCCAGCTCTGCAGCTAGCGCTTGGCCAGCATCAAGCAGAGGCAAGTGCTCAGCTCTGCCCCACCAGCAGCCAGAGAAACAGTGATCCAGCAGTGGCTTGTGCTGCCTGTGTCTGCGGGGGCACTGGGGTAGGAAGCTGGAGCACCGGGTAGGGCACTGGGGTAGGGGCACCGGGGTAGGAACAGCAGCTACAAGCCCCCGCGATGGATTTTGTTGGCAAAAACTTGGCATTGATACTTTTTTTGCCCGGTGTGGCCCAAAAGCCCAGCCCAGGGGAAAATCCCCCCATCTGAGGATGTCCAGTCAACACTGATGTATTCTTCCACCAGCTTCTCTCCCATGTTGCACCATCCCCACATCCAACCATGCCTGTGAGCAGAGGCTGAAAATCAAACGGTGCCTGGGAGCCAAAACCACCATGCTGGAAGGCCCCTGACCGTGTGCTCAGACAACCCTCTGTGTTTTTCACCATATGCATCCTGTTCCAGGGTTCAAACTGCCTGGCACCAGCACCGAAAAACACAGAAGTAGATGTAGCTGCTTCGGCTCATCTTTGCCTTTAATTACACACATGTGCTTTTGCTCCTGGAAGTCCAACATGGACCAAAAGCAGCTTGCCAAGGAATCCAAGGCAGAGTGTCAGTCCTGGGATGGTCACAGCATGAAGGTGCGTAGACACAGCAGATATTTGCTGCCTCTCTGCTCTACCTGACCTCTCAGATCTTCCTCCTTCCAGGAGGTGGGTTTGGTTTTCATGTGGCAGCCATTCCCTGCCCAGACAGATTCATCACCCTGTGCTTTGGGACTCTCAGGAGAACTTGGGACCATCCTGTGCCAGAAGCCATTTGTCTGAACTGATAATGGCATCATTACCCAAGCGCCTGAAGGAGCAGAGAAATGCCCGCTCCAGCGCAGCTCCGTACCCCCAGACACACAGAATCCCTCAGCCCAGCCATTGCCTTCTCCCTGTCTTATCACCACGGGATTTGCCCATGCAGCTGGTTCCTCAAAGGTCCCCAGTCTGGGGCAATGTGTCTGGATGCAGCTCGAGCCCCAGCAGCACAGCACACGCCTCACCTTGCTCTCCCTCCCCCAGACATGGGAACAGAGAGAAACCAGCCCCCTGAGACCTTCCCACCACTTCCTGGCCCACTGGGTTTCCTCCAGTGAATCTCAGGCTCCTTTACTAACAGACCCTCAGAGCTTTTCTTTATTTCTCCTGCCACACACCCAGCCTGAACTGATCCCCTTCCAGGGCTGCATGCAGACCTTTGCCAAGCCAGCGTCTCCAGCCGTCCCCCCCACGAGCTGAGCACACCCTGAAGCCAGGCTGCAGCTGCCACCTTTTGGCAGAACCGAAAAGATTTCATGTTATTAATTTCTGTTAGTTAAGGAGAGTGATGAAGCGCCCCCTGACTTGGACATGAGCAGGCAATGTGTGCTTGCAGCCCAGAAGGCCAATGGATCTTGGGCTGCATCCAAAGAAGCGTGGCCAGCAGGCGAAGGGAGGGTATTCTGTCCCTCTACTCTGCTCTGGTGAGACCCCACCTGGAGCACTGTGTGCAGTTCTGGTGTCCCCAGTACAGGAAAGACATGGAGCTGAGGACCGGAGCACCTTTCCTATGAGGAAAGGCTGAGAGAGCTGGGGTTGTTCAGCCTGGAGAAGAGAAGAATTCGGGGAGACCTTATTGCAGCCTGTAAGGGTTGCAGTGCCCCTTAAAAGGGGCCATATCTTGCCCATTCCAGGGACCTCTGTCCGACAGCTCCTGGCCCTGCCATGTTGGCTCAGCGACTCCATGTCACATGGCCATCACAGCAAGAGGTGTGCAGCAGCTTGTGCCCACACAGGAGGCCCGAGTGACACCTCCCCTTCTCCCCGTACCCCTCCAAAGCCCCACCACAACCTTACCTCCGCCTTGTGCTGCCTCGCCCAGGTCTGTGTGGGAGCAGGAGAGCAGAGAAGGCATCCTCAGCATGGTGGGAGGATGCAGCCCCTCCGTGCCACTGCTCAGCCCTTTATCCCCAGAGCTTCACTTCCTCCTTGCCTGGATGCTCCAGTTCGAGGTAGAAAATGGACTCCTCCAGTTGGTGGCTCCTGCCCCTTCAGGACCCGTGGATGTGATGTAACCTGGTGGCTGGGGTGATGCTCAGGGCAGCACCAGGGGAAGGTGCGTCCGGCTTCCCCAGACACCCGCCACTGGAGCAGTTCAGCCTGGTGGCTTTTTCTCTCTTTCAGTTTGCTCCTCACCCCTTCCTGCACTGTGGGTCTCACTCAACCTTCCTTCCTGTCAGCACAAGGCTGCTGCCTATGCAAATTGATGCAGCTATCTCCTGAAAAGCAGCAGCCCAGGAACTGCCCATATCTGTCTGACCCCTGGGGTCTGTCCTGCTGGGGTGCTCTGTGCATGGCCACTTTCCAGGCACAGCTGCTTTCTCCAAAGAGAGCCACAACATCAGGCTCAGCAGTATCCAAATTACAATGAATTCCCTTGAATGGAAACAAGGAGCTCTCCCGGCCTGGGAGAGCAGAGGGTTTTGGTACATAACCACCTCATAGCCAGTCCCATGGAAGAGACTGGTGTTACGGTAGCTCTGCCCTTCACTGGGCCATGCATGGAAACATTTCCACCAGTAAATTCAAGTTGTACCTTGAAAGAGCAGAATAAAAGGCTGGGAGTAAACTTCCTTTCCTCCAATGTTGTTGTTCTGCCAGTGCTGAATTCCTTCTCCAATTTATTTCTGAGGAGGTGGATCACATCACACAAAGGAGCACTGCATTCCACCTGAGGAGCCAGGGCCACCATAGCATTGGGAACGGCAGGATCTCCCCTCTCCGGCTCCACTTAGGCAAGTGGTGTTGATCAGTAGTTTGCATTTTTGTTCTACAAACCCCTTAATCTGTAAACCCTAAGAGACAGGGAGAAGGCAATGGCTGGGCTGAGGGATTCTGTGTGTCTGGGGATATGGAGCTGCGCTGGAGCGGGCATTTCTCTGCTCCTTCAGGTGCTTGGGTAATGATGCCATTATCAGTTCAGACAAATGGCTTCTGGCACAGGATGGTCCCAAGTTCTCCTGAGAGTCCCAAAGCACAGGGTGATGAATCTGTCTGGGCAGGGAATGGCTGCCACATGAAAACCAAACCCACCTCCTGGAAGGAGGAAGATCTGAGAGGTCAGGTAGAGCAGAGAGGCAGCAAATATCTGCTGTGTCTACGCACCTTCATGCTGTGGCCATCCCAGGACTGACACTCTGCCTTGGATTCCTTGGCAAGCTGCTTTTGGTCCATGTTGGACTTCCAGGAGCAAAAGCACATGTGTGTAATTAAAGGCAAAGATGAGCCGAAGCAGCTACTACACAGAAGTAGTTCTGTGTTTTTCGGTGCTGGTGCCAGGCAGTTTGAACCCTGGAACAGGATGCATATGGTGAAAAACACAGAGGGTTGTCTGAGCACACGGTCAGGGGCCTTCCAGCATGGTGGTTTTGGCTCCCAGGCACCGTTTGATTTTCAGCCTCTGCTCACAGGCATGGTTGGATGTGGGGATGGTGCAACATGGGAGAGAAGCTGGTGGAAGAATACATCAGTGTTGACTGGACATCCTCAGATGGGGGGATTTTCCCCTGGGCTGGGCTTTTGGGCCACACCGGGCAAAAAAAGTATCAATGCCAAGTTCTTGCCAACAAAATCCCTCCCGTGGGCTTGTAGCTGCCATCACCGGGCACAAAGCCCAGTCAGGTTTTGCTGACATTTAGGCAAATCCTATTGGTTCTGAGATGCTGAGCTGAAGGCGGGTGGGCAGGGTGGCACAGCAGCACTGCGACCCATGGCGCACAGCTCTGCTTTCCCCGAGTTCCGGAGCAGAGTGGCAGCGCCCAGGGAAGGGGGGGGAAGCACATCCCATCAGAATAATGGGGTAATCACGCACCACGGTGGGGGTTGCTGCCTGCTTTGTGCCCAGTGACTTGTTTGGTGGGCCAAAAGTGCCTGCTGCTGGGGTGATTTGGGGGAGGTCAGAGTAAGCACAAGTCATGAAAACAGATGAAAATAGCACATCCTGTTGGGAGACCTGCTCTGGTGGGGTCTGGTTATGTCTAGAAGGTAGCCCTAAGCTGCATCTAATTCTATAATTACACATCTTTCCCTTCGTCAAATCTAGCCAAGAGGTGGTTTATGGCTGATGATAGAGATGAGATGATGGCAGAGGAGATGATGGAGATGGTGGAGATGAGGCAATGGCAGAGATGAGACAATGGCAGAGATGATCTAGTGGAAGGTGTCTGCCTGTGGCAGGGGGTTGGAACTAGATGATCTCTCAGGTCCCTTCCAACCCAAACCAGCCTGTGATGGCAGAGATGAGATGGTAGTGTAGGAGATGGCCGCTGATGGTGGAGAGCTGGTGTGGGTCAGGGTGGGCTTCTGGCCAGACTGGCTGCAGACGGTGAGCTGTGTCTGGGGAGGAAAGCCGGGGCAAGCAGGAGTCTGGACTCCAGCCACCACTCTGGGCTGTGCCAAGGGATTGCTCAGGGCATGAGCCTTGCTCCCTGCCAGTCCTAGGGCTGCGCCTGCTTGGGAGTTAAAACCTTTCTTCTCCCAAGTGTCTGGTCTGTGGTAATCTCCTGCCCTGTCAGGAGGTGTGTTTCAGGAGGAGTCCTCTGGGATGTCCCATCAGCTCCCCCTTCCCAGCAAGCTATAGCGCAAGATCCCTCACAGCAGAAATGACTGTGCAGAAGTCCCGGTCGGGGCTGTACCTGCTGCTTTCACAATTATTCATTTATGTTAATTAATGCATCCCAGTTACTTCTTTGCAGCTGTGTATCACACATCCCTCATGTGTTACCTGGGCTGCTGATCTAACCCCAGATTTCCCAGGTGGCCAGGGGCTGATCCAGGACCAATCCCTGAGCTCAGCCCCACAAGAAGCCATTTCCCTGGGGATCCATCTCCGGAGGGGCAGGGCCACAGCCAGGAAGCCCATTACTGGAGGACCCACAACCCTCCTGCTGCAGCAGTCAGGTCCCGCCGAGCTGATTCGAACCAAGGCAAGTTGACCCACGCCTGTGCCACAGGCGCCTGCCTTGCTGCAGTGGGGGACAAGTGCTTGTGCCCCTGCAGCAACAGGCAGAGGCACCGAGAGCTTCCAGAACACCCAGGGTCTGGGGTACCATGAAGGTTCAGGGGGCTGGGAAGCACCTGCCCAGCTGGAGCAGCAGCACAGGGAGCAGGCGGTGGGGCCAGCCCGAAGATGGGTTGGAAGGACTTGGTACTTGTCTCCTGGGGAGAGTGTGGGGAGCAGCTCCATCGCACAGCCCCAGCTCACCCCAACTTCCTTTATCAGGGCCGGGTGGAAAGCCAGGGCTCTGAACAGGTCTGCATCTACAGGGGCTCAGGGTGACATGTGGCCCAGGCTCTGACAGAAGATGGGACCTTCGTGGTCTGCGTGGTGACACGGAGCACCATGAAGAAGGCTGAGTAGCTGAAGCAGAGGGAAGCTGAGGTTGTGTAGGCAATGATCACTGGAGCTGGCCTTGGCAGGTGCTTACAGAACCTTTGTTGTGATTAACTGCTGGGAGCACTGCAGCAAAGAGAAGGAAATCACGCGGGTACCAGTGCTTTAACTGGGACCACATGTGGAATGGTCAAGGGACAGCCGCATGGCATCAGGGTGGGGGTCACGGGGAAGCTCTTGGTGCAGCCTCCCCAGCCCTGGCAATTCCAAGTGGCAGGTCCAGAAAAGTCCCAAAGCCTCACAAACCAGGTCCCAGGCCTTGCAAAGCCAGAACGTGTTCCCTGTTCCTCACAGTCAGAGAGCACTGCCCGGGAGTCAGAGCAGCAGGAGTGCAAACCTTGGCTCCACAGAGCCTTCCCAGGGCTGTGCCACGCCTGTCAATCCCTGCAGTCACGTAATTCTCATGGGTGCAAGTTACTCTGTGAAGAGTTACCCATGTTCATGGGTGCAAGTTACTTCTGGGGACGTATTTTTCTCTTTCCCCCTTTAGTTTTGTATCTCTCTCCTTGTATCATATTGTACTTTAGTTATTAAACTGTTCTTACCTCAACCCGCAGGTTTTACATTCCTGATTCTCTTCCCCCTCTCACCCAGGGAAGGGGCACGTGGGGGTGAGAAAGTGGCTGCTGGTGCCGAGTTGCTGCCTGGGTTTAAACCACAAGGCCGTTCAGACCAGTGCATCCAGGACAAGAGGACAGGCTGTGCAGCTGCAGGGAGGTAAGAAGCGCTACTGCTGCACATTGCCTTTGGGAGGGGGTTGTTCAGTGACTCTGGGTGTTTTCACTGTGGCAGCTTTTTTCCCAGGATCACCTCTTTCCCAGACAGCAGACACTGAGGTTTGTTTCTCCATAGACCAGGCTCAGGCAGTGCAGCACCCCTGGCGAGGCAGAGCACTGCGCTGGAAGTGGGAATGTGCAGTAACATCCTACACCAGGTAACGTCATAGCTGAGCCCAACTCCTCCAGACCGCTCCCAGCTCTGGCCTGGCCTTTGGGCTCCTACAGCCCCTATGAGTTGAGTAAAACACTCCCCAACTCTACTACTTAAGACTCACTTAAAAAGCTCTTTTGGCCCTCCCTCCCCTCTTCCCCCCCATATTTAAGGTACTGCTCGATTAGAGCTCTGGGCCCTGGCAGTCTTTGCTTGTGCTTACAGTCAGTCACAACCACAAGAGAGGGGCTCAGGCCACTGAGCCCTACCCACTCCTGTCCAAGAGACCTTCTTTCCTGTTCCTGGCAGAGGGAAGGGGGCGACAGACAAGGTTGGAGGAGTAGACAAAGCAGCAAGGCACAACAGTTGTTAAATATCTTTATGAAGTCAATCTTATTTACATGGATACAGAATCACTTTACAGACAGTTTAATCAGGAGGCAACGCGTGCTTTATTTCAGCAAATTAAGACGGGCAAGACTATGACACGTCCTTGTTTAAGTGGTCGATTAGTATGTGGGCTGGCGGTACCTGCAGGGTGTAACTAACAACAGCAAGCTACAGCAACCATGAAAACACTCACTGCACGAGCTCCACCACCTGGAAGGAGCGATCCACTTCACTTGCATCCTCACACATGTAGAACGACGACTCTTTGACCAATCATTTACGTTACGGGGGTTGTGCTAACGTAATAAAAGACTTTGTCCCAGCTTGGCAAAGGGCTCGGTGATAAACTTGCACCCCTTCAGAAGCAACAGCGGTTGTGTAGTACTTTAGTTACTGAGGGAGGGAACCTGAGGCAAAGGGCAGATTCCATCCCTGCTCTTTGTCCAGGAAATCAGCAGGACTAAGAACCCCCCTGGCTGCTGAGGGAGTCAGGGCAGCAGAGCTCCAACCAGCTCCAGGGAGATCCCACTCTGAGAGCCGTGCGAGACAGTGAGAAGGGCTGTCATGAAGACAGGGTTAAACGTCACCAACCCACCAAGACTCCTGGGAGAAGATAAGTAGCACTAAGCTTTCCAAACACGTGGAGCATTCAGGGCACCTGAGTGAGCAGCAGCCATCCCGGGCCCCCTATAGCAAACTGCTCCGCTCTCTGCAGGAAGGACACAATTTTTATTTCACATTTCCACTGGTCTGGATTCTAAATAATATTTCAACTTTAATTTTTACCCGATAAGCTTCCAGCAGCAGTGGGGACTGCGGAGCAACCTCAGAGAGAGCACTGCATTTCTGCAAAGCTGGTATTTTCCTTCATTACCATGTCCCAGGACGGTGGGTGGGTTTTCTATCATGATGGCTGCTGGTGCCTCAGTGGTGCGTCACCTCTCCAGCTGGGATTCTCACTATGCCGCTGACACCCTTTGCTCTCCAGAGCCCACTGCCAGAAGGATTCATCCCCAACTGCAAAGATGATTTGCTGCTGGCTCTTAGCTTCCAGTAGAACGCTTCCCTGTGGTTGAAGCAAGAGAGAAGTTCAGCGTTTCCTGAGCGCATCAGTCCGTGCAGCCCACGTGCTGAGCACACCTCCTGCCTGACCCATCACGCTGTCAGCCATGCACAGCAGACACATTTGACGCCTCTAGTGCCGGGAAGCCGAGCCCTGGAATCCAAGACATTGGTGCCTGTCAAGGATGATTTCAAACCTGCAGTGCTCCTTCACAGCAGGCCAACACCAACTAACTGGCACCCTGAGATGTAACACTGCACTCATTTGTGTGGAGGGAGCTTGAATGTGGTTTGTGACAAAGACTGATGCCTTCCTGGTGCTGTAAGCCTTTGGTGGGGCGAGTCCAGCCTGAGCATGCCAGCACCAGAGGCTCTGGAGGACCCGTGTGCCTGCCAGCAAGCGCGGGCTCTGCAGTGACTGAACAGCCCATTCCAGATAACAGGAACACCCTCGGTGCTTTGAACTGAGTACAGCTACTGAGTGGATGAGGAAGCAGAGCTGCAGGGGAGGCCAGCAGCCTCCCTAAAGATGCACCCAGCATTTTTGCTGCAGCAACAATATGCTTTAGTCCCTGGCTTTTTGCTCCAGGTCACAGGGGACAGCTAGGGCTTTTCACACAAGTGGCTAGAAGGCCTGAGGCTAAGTGAGAAGCAATGCTGTGCTTTTGCTGCTTCTACCTCCCAAGAAGTGCAAGTTCTGCTTAGTGGTGGTGGGGATAAGACGACAATGAAACACAAGAGGCCTCCTACCTCGGATGGGGTGTCAGGAGCTAAACATTTTCTTAAGTTTGGAAAGGAATCCCTCCTTGTTCTCCTCAGCCTCAGGCCTATCCCCGCCTGCGTCAGCGCTAGCCGTGGCCCTGCTACCTGGACACAAACAGCAAAGGGCTGCAGTCAGATACATCTCCCAGTATGTGCAGCCAGCACCCCAGACAAAGCAAGAGGGTTATTTTAGACAGGGAATGGTCAAGTCAAGGCAGCTGGTTTTGCCTGTGTCCTTGAGTACAGGGCTGCAGCAGGACACTTACAGTGAAAGTGCTGGAGAGCCTGGACCCCAGAAGTGGAAAAGATGACTGTGAGCCCAGGTAACAGTGTTCGCTTCCCTCTCCCCAGCCTTCCAACTGGCGAGGGAATCCTCCTGCTGCACTATCAAGTCAGGGACCCCACAGGCTTTGGAAACGAGCACTTGGAATTGAGAGTCTGCCACTAAAACCAGGTTGTTAACTTGACCACAGCCAGCCATCACTTTACAGGGAAGAAAAGCTGTATTGGTAGTTCCTGGAACAATCTCCCTTCCTGTTTCATGGTCGTGTTGTGATCCTTGAGAGCAAAGCAGTGCAAAACCGTGCTGGGAACCTGCTTCATGTAATAACAAGCAGTGCTCTGACAAACAAGGAGGAAATGAACCTGGGCTAGCATGAAAAAGGCTACAAGTATTTCAGATCAAGTATCTGGATAAGGAATCTTACTGGCAGCAGTGAGCATAATTTTCCTGTATAAACAGGGCCCAAGAAGTCGTTTGTCCCTCAAGAAGTGTCTATAGCAAGAACAAAGGAGACCTCATGGCTAATCTGCTTTTTCTGTGGCAAAACTGACAATAACAAGACCTCCAAATCCTCCTCAAGCTTTCTTTGTGCACAGAGAACACAAAGTCCAATCCTCCCCATCCTCCCACAGCTGACTGCAGGGCTCACACTGATGCAATGCTATGAAATATTGAGGCTGGTGGCAGAACACGCCTCCATCCATCCACTCGGGGTATTTCTGCTGCCCAGAGCAAGGACATGCTCTCAGCAACAGTCTGTCTCTGTACCACAAACTACTGGCAGTGTTTTTAATCCACCTTGCTGCTTAATTGTGGTAAAAACTGGCAGGTTTGCTGTTTAAAAAACAAGTCTGGAGAGCATTTTTTTTCCCTTTGGCACATAAATGCCTTTAGAAAGCTGGAATGAAAGTGTTATGCTTGGAGATCTCTCGCCTTCCCCCTCAAGCTGACCTTTAATGCTTACCCTCAGTGGAAAAGACCTAACTTCTTGTTATGAAAGCACTATAAAACATCACATCAGTAAGTATTTAGCAGATACTGCCTTCTAATGTTCTGAACTTCAGCCTTTTGTCCTCAGGCTTTGCACATGTAGTAGAGAGGATCCATGTTCCTGGGATCATCCGGCAGCTCCTGAAAGGCTCTTGCCTTTGCCTTTATGCAGTCATAAATACCCTTTTTGGTTTGAAGCACAGAAAGAAATCCAATGGACTTTACAAAGTTCACTGTTCCAATATGAGCAAAGAAAAAAAGTGCTCTCCACTAATGAAAGACAAAGCTCTTGCCTTACTATTTTACCATGTTTTATCTTTAGCTCCTACAGATGTCAGGTATCTCACCCCTGACATTCAAAACACAATGGCTGAATCAAAACTTTTAATCTGAGATGAAAGCAGCTTTACAATGCTCCCAGATGACTTTGCTGCCTTCCATCCTGCTGGATGCTGTCTACTGACTTGAGCAAATACTCAGCACCAATGAACATTTCCACCCTATTGTCCCCCACGTGCATTGAGCGTGGCTTGGAGCAGCGTGGACAGCAGCGCTCCCCTTTGGCTTTCAACGGGGAACATCCCTGCTGCAGTCAGAACCACAATGGATTAGCTCACACAGAAAACTGGCCTGAAGCATGTTCTCTTTTCCTACCTATGCTACTAAGACAAGTTACTTCTGGCCCAGGGGCCGAAGCAAGGAGTGTAAGACATTCATCACCACAGTGAGACTCCACAACTCATCAGGACCCTGGAGTATCTCAATCTGTGGCTCTCTTCAGCCACAGATTTGTCCAGGAAGTATTTGAGTAACGCTTTCTGGGAAGAGGGAATCTCCTTGCTTTGTGTTACATCAAACTGAAACCATTTCCAAAGTAACGTGCTCGGCAGGTTGTGCTGATGCAGTCTCAAGGTTACCCTGGCTCACCCTCCTCCCCAGGAACCCTCCAGAAGCGCTCTGCACTCCCACACCAACTCCTCAAGGAAGAGCACCAACTGCCACCGCTCACCTGACGCTGTGTTTGTGACCCCATTCACTGTGCCCTCCACATCTGCCTCATCCTCGGCGTAGCTCATCATTAAGGCTCGCTGGCGATCCGTCAGCCTCCTACAGGTCCAACACAGAGGAGTGGTTACGGCTATCTTTAGGGACAAATGTATCTACAGCTCTCTTTAACCTTCTCCAGCAGCACACAGGAGAGGCAGCTACTGGAAGTATAAGAGGAATACACCTGGCATACACTGAGAATCCCTACAGAGCTCTTAAAATGAATGATCTAGAAAGAATAAGAGTGGAAGAGGAGAGACATGACCCACTGCATTTCATCAAACTACACTGAAAAATCAAAGTATTTCCAAGTGCTGAGAAGTGGAGCTGCAACAGAACACACATGTGGTGGGGAGGCCTCAGGAAATGAACTCCAAGCGCAGCAATACAAGGTGAACTGCTTCCTTCACCCGAGGAGCCAAGGGTGTACTTCTGCATTTCCAGGGTGTAGGATTTTTAGAGCTGGGTTGCCAAACGGTCTTATTAAAAACATCAAAAAGTTAGAATTCCTAGCAGAGAGAAATTAAGGACCTTGACAAAGCACGAAGGAATTTTGCCAAAATCTTTCTGGACAATGTTTTGTTTTGGTTTTTGTTTTTTTTTTTTTTTTTTTTTTTTTTTTTTTCTGGTTTGGGTCCCGCCCCCCAAAAAAAAGTTCAAGACTTCACAGAAACTTGTATTAGCTCTACTTACTGAGGAACTTTTATCTTTATGTGAATGAAGTGGTCTCCGTAGCCGTAACTGTTAACCTTGGGAATGCCTTTCCCACTCATTCGAATTCTCTGGTCTGGCTGAATACCAGGGGGTATCTATGAACACAGAGGTGTCATGTTTATTACTCCAGTTTAACCATTTCCATAGTAATTGCATTACATGTCTATAAAAAACTAACTGTTGCTCCAGCAAGCCTCAAAGCAGGACAGGAGAGATCTGGTACATTCATGCATCTGAACACATTCAGAAGCCAAGTCAGTAATGATGGAAAAGCTTTTAAAGGAATGAGTAAAAAACCTTGCATGGTCTGTAGACCTTGGCTGGGATTTGTCCAGCAAGCCACCCAGCTCTTCCTCTCCCTGTCCCTACCACAGAAAGGAGGTGTGAGCAAGCAGGTCACACACTACCTGACGCTCAATCCTGACCAAGTCTGAAACGTGACACTGGCAGACTTAGAACATCCGTGCCACCTCTGCAACAAAGGAGGAGTCTCTGCTGTCCCACACCAATTTATGCCCAAGCTCTTCCACATAACGGTACTTACTGTGATATTGATTGTCTCATACAAGCCTTGACATCTGGCTGTACCTCCCAGGACAGCCTGCGCTATTGAAATGAGGAGATCTGAATGGACATCTGCTCCATTTCTTCTGAACACAGAACTTTTCTGAACCTAAAAGGCAGGCAGTTCCAAAGAGAAGTGAGCACACCACCACAAAGTTCTCATGGTAAACTGCTTTGAAGGTTCTCTGAAGGAAACATACCAGAACACTGCAGTCAGACCCTTTACCATCCACAAACTGCATGGCTCAGAAGTGTAAGTTAATGTTCAGTCTTTTAGACTCACACAGATCTTGACATAGCCATGACTAGCCAGAGGCTTAGGAGGACGCCTGCTTCCTAGCTCAGCAATTCCCTCCCCTAATGCTGTTGTTAATTTATCAGTGTCAGTATGATTCTGTGGAGACCAAGAAGACACTGCCTTATCCAGTACCTAAACAGGGGAGAGCCAGAAGACAATAGGAAGGCAAGCACCTCTGAAGTGGCCTTACAAGCTGGAAGAGAATTAAATCCTCCAGCACCATTAAAAAGGCGCTAAAAAAATTTTTCTCCTTGACAGAGATGCATATTACAGGACACCTACAGGACAAGAGGGCCCCAGGTACCGAATATGCACAAATGCATCTCATGGGCATTCCTGCAGCCCTCCTCAGCACTCCCAGCCCTGCGAGCAGACAGCTCCTGCACATTGCCAAGTCAAAGACACAAGGCATCAGGAACCTACTCTGCATTTTGATGCCCGCTACCGTAAGGGCCTTGTCCTGGAAGAAGCAGCACAATTCTTCACAAGCAGACTGAACGTTACACCACTGGTTACAATGCAGACCTGCTATCTCAGAAAATTCATGCGGATCATGTTACTTCAGCTGTTTTCAAGCATCACTCACTCTTCCTCCTCCATGCTCCATTCAGACAGTTGTGAAGGGAACAGGCAACCAGCTTAATAATGAAAACAGCTGATGATACGTACCCTGAACGTAATGAAGATTTCTTTCTTCCCCACAGGCATCCGAACTGTCTGCCCATCCTCAACACCTGCCATCAGGAAAAAAAAGAGGGAATGTTACATTACAATCCGTGTGTTACAAGTGTTACCTACAACTCCTGAATCCCCAAAAGGCAGCCATGACAGCAGCACCCACACATCCAGCTCAAGGCACACAGCGAGCAGCACAGTAATGCTCTCCACAGGAGCCCAGGAGCTGTGGCCCAAGGAAGGAGGTGTCAGCACATGTTTATAACCCCAGTGATTGCTACACCTCAAACAGGTTCCTTATTTCAACCCCTACAGAATTCTTTAGGGAAATGCACCAGATTAAGGACCATGGCAGCCTCCATGAGCTGCAGGAAAATTATAGGCTGCTCACTCAGGGCAGTCTCAGAGAACCAAGTCTTCAGCCCCACTCTCTGGTGAGGAAGGTCACCAGCACACCTTCCTGAGCCAAGTTAAGGCTTCCAAGATTCCCACCCTCTCCCCAGGCTTCAAAGGACAAAGGAAAAACTCAAGAAATGAAACCTTTTGAGAGTTTCGCTCTTCAAAACCTGCTTAGAAGGACCCATGCAAGAACCAAAACTTTGCCTCAGGAAGGGCAAAGCAAACATTTATATCCATGGCCAGAAAGTTCATCTCACTATCAGCCCTTTCAGCTGCCAAGTTATCAACCTTCTTTGTTCTTTAGATAACTTCTCTGCAGCAAAACTTCTCCCATTGCTCTAGAAGGGACCAGACAAGCTTTGGAGGTAAGCACCTTGCTCTTGGCCGTAAGCACCTTGCTCTTGGCCAAGTGGAAGCAAATAACTAATAGTTAACAGAGAGCAGTGCACAAGCACAGCACTAACCAGCTGGCACAGGGACCATCACTGTCTTCTTCTGTTTGGTTTGTCCCGTTCCTCGACATAGTACACATGGTGTGGTTATGATGGAACCGCGACCGCCGCACCGTCGGCACGTAGATCGCATTACAAAAGGGCCAGTGTTTATTGTCTCCTGGTGAAGAAAACAGATTGTATGAATATTTAGTACCCAGATGGTACTTTTCCACAACACACTGCCAGTGCCTGTCCAGGCACATCCAAGTCCTCCTAATCGCACATGCAACCTGACGGACAGTGACATCCTTCAGCAAGGGGTGGAACAGAAAAACAGCTCACAGACCCAAGAGGACGCTGCTTGTGAGAACCTGCATCAGATCCAGTTGCTGTCGTGTTCTGATCTCCACTGAAAACCACCACTGCTATGAGCAAGTGCCTCATGGCAAAGGGAAGGGAAACACAATGCTTTACATCTTTAAGCTTTAATGTGCAAGACGGACCAGTGCTCCTGACAGCATTATTTCATAGGGAACTACAAGCATCTGTATTCTGAGGAATCAAAGGACAATCCACTTGCATGAATTATTGCCAGTGACCAGGAAAATGTTACGGAGACTAAGCTATGGACTGCACTGTGAAACCTACCCACCAGACTGGACCACAGGAAGAAATGGTGGGAAGAGCTTGCAGCCACCTCTGACCAACTACAGTTGCTCTGTGCACAAAGGTATTCTGGTCAGAGCGACTGCCAGTGGCAGTCACTCTGTGTGGAAATTGAAAGCTTGATCATTACTTACTGTAAGTAACATGAATCTTATTATTTCACAATTACCCTGAGCCTATCATCACCTTCCTCCTTCCTCCACCTCTCAGTTTCCCATTTAATGTCCAAATAATTTCAGAACTGTTACCTTCTATAATATGGTTTGCTGGATGTGTGATACCAGATGATGTAGCCTTAACAGCTAGTGCTGTTAGCTGGGCAGAGCTCTTCTTTAATACAAAGAAGATCTTCCTAGTGCCTATTAATATCAAGTCAACATTAATTTGGCTTTGCCCAAGATAACCCGACGACTGTAGAGAGAATTTTTCACTGTGGAAGGGACTGACCTGCCCCCAGAGGGAAAAGCACAGCAGAATTCATGTCTTAAGAAGTACTTACCATGCCAGTGCCACTGCAGTAGTGACAGCGCTGTGCTTTGGTACCAGGTTCGTGTCCTTTCCCATGGCATCGCTCACAGGAGTCATTGATGTTCACCACAATCTCCTTGTTAACACCTTTTGCAGCTTGGGTGAATGTCAGTTCCATGATATACTGTACAGGAAACACAGACATTGATCTACAACTGGTGTGTGATGGGGTTTTAAGCAGACTGAAATTGGTTTATGCCAAATATAAAATCATGCTTAAAATACACACAGGTAACAGACAGGGGGAAGAAATGGGTGGACACACAAGTCGTTTGAGGGCTCACCTTGTTTGAGGAAGCAATAATCTGTCTCACAGAAGTGAAAAGGGCACAAAATGATAGCAGACATTATAGGAATGATGGTTACACCAGTCTGATGAGCAATTGTATAGCAGAAATGCAATTTAAAAATACAAAAGGAAGTAAAAGTAGAAGTCAAGTGTCATTCTGCTCTCGGGAAAACCCTTACTATTTCTAAAGGTTTTATTTCATGGGAATGCAGCAACAGGTGAGGGTGAAGGGTTTCAACCCCAATAACAGCATTTGATTTTCCTCGATAAACTCTTTACTCACCAAGGGAAGTCATCAGCAAAAATGACTGCACAGAATAGGAAATTCTGTTTAGAATTAAAGGGTCATTTTTAGTGAAGCAATTCCCAAGCATTTCTGAAGGCAGCACATGAGCTGTCAACACCTAAAAGAGCACTAAGCTGCAGTACAAAGAAGACACAGGTTTGGTTTTATTGCGGGCTCCACGGCAAAGTTAAGCCAATTAAGTTGCAAAATTAAGCCAATTAAGCAGCCAAACCTAATGCTGGAAGGCTTGGTTTATAGTTAAAAGGTATTTTGTGGTTTTCAGCATTACAGATCAAAGCAGACAAGTGTAAATCACTGTACAGCAGAAGAGATGCCTCTGCAACAGTGGAATTGTTTGGCAGCACCAACTGGCATCAGGAAACACCAGATGAAGCGGCTCAAGTACAGAAAAGAATACTCTGTGTGGAGGTGTGGAGAATGTACCTACACAGCTTATCAAAATATGTGACTCCCCCACCAAACAACGGGATGCTCGCATGCTGATATTTCCAGAAGCAAATTCTTTACTTAAGCTTGCTCTGGGAGCCATCTATGACAGATCTGTCCCTCTCCAGCTTCTGAGGTTTTAATTTCTCCTTTTCATTACTCAGCAAATAAACCCATTTGATACCTCCTGCGGCTGGTCAAAGACACTCTGAAAATCGCCAAAAGGGGATCCCGAAAACTCTCCAAAGATTTTCCTGAAGAGCTCCTCGGGATCGATGGAGGGACCGCTGCTCCAGTACTGCCGCCCCGCGCTGGCGCCCGTCGCCCCAGGGTCAAAACTGGCCGTGCCGTACGCATCGTACTGCTTCCGCTTCACTTCATCACTTAACACCTTGGAGGCAAAGAATGATGCCATCAGGACACTGTGCAGATCCACAGCAGCCAAGCAGTCTGTAGCTGCATAGCAGCATCTCTTGGGAAAATCCAAGGCTCCCAGCCTCACTGCCACAAGCCCTCCACACTCTCAGACCTTGTCATGAGAAGGCAAGCACAGCAGCACATGAATAACCAAGCAGCTGCTTCTGCCCTGGTGCCTCTCAGCTCAGCATGAGGAGAACACGATCTTGCTGATCTATAATAAATAACTGACGTTATAGAATTGATTATTAGTGTATTGGGTGAAAGCTGGTGAATACTGGGTGAAAATCCAAGAGGGCACAAATTGGCACAAGAACAAGCTGAAGAGTAAGGAGAGACAGGGCTGGGGAAGAACAGTGAAGAACTGCTGTGTCAAACAGCCAGTAACCACAGCCAGGGTTTTTTGCTTGATTTAAAGAGACTGACAATTCCACGGGGGTGACCACTACATCCATGCCAGTCACCCACTGCTAAAAAAGAGCACAAATTGAAAAAGCCCCCAACATACTCAGCTAAATCAGATACTTGGGTTAAGTGATTTCCTGGAGATACCGCTGGGACAGACATGCTCACGTCTGAAGTACAAGACACCAAAACTGTTTCCCCATCTACTCTCCAACCTTTCCCCCTTTTCATCAAATAAAATCCTGTATATTACCTCGTAGGCTTCTGCCAACTGAGCAAACTTCTCTTTAGCTTTCGGGTCATCCTTGTTTGTATCGGGGTGGTATTTCTTTGCCAGCTAAACAACAAAAAAGCAAGAATTAGAGACAAGAGACGCGAGATTTGCGTTAGCAGGCTCCCGCGGCAGGACGTGCCTGGTAGTAGGCCTTCTTGATCTCCTTCTGGGTGGCGGTGCGGGGCACCCCCAGCACCTGGTAATAGTCCTCCTTGGCGCGGGCCGCGGCGCTGCTGTGGAAGGCGGCGGCGGCGCGGCTCGTCCCTACGGGAGAGGAGGGCAGAGGGGCCGGGTGAGGGCCGGGCGGGCGCCGCGAAGGGAAAGAGGCGGGACCACGCAGGGGGAACGGGCCCAGCCCTCGCGCCGGCCCCGCCGCCGCGACAGCCCCACGGCCCCCCGCCCCGGCCCGCTGAGGCCCCAGCGGCCGCGCTCACCCGCGGCGCAGAGCGGCAGGAGGAGGCGGCGGGCGACGGGCCGCGGCGCGGCGCGGAGCCCCCGCAGGAGCCAGACGAGCGGCAGCCGCCCGGGGTCCCGCGGCCCGCGGCTCCTCACGACGGCGGCAGCGGCGGCCCCGAGCCAGCGCGAGGAGGTACCGGCCGCCATCTTGGCCCAGCACGCGCTGCGGCGGACGACGAAGCGGCGGCGCGCATGCGCAGTACACTCGAGCCGCCGGCACTGCGCATGCGCACCTGCGGGAGCCGCGGGAACGGCGAGGGCGGGGCAGGGGGGAGGGCGAAGGAGGAGCCCGCGCCCGGCGCCCCTGCGGGGAGGTGGCACCGTGAGGGCTCGGCTGGGACGCGGCCGTGGGGCTCTCCGCCGCCCGCCGCGGAGCGGTGTTTACCTTCCGGGGCGGTGGAACGGGTTCCGGGGCGGAGCGTGTGTGTTGATCCGGCCGGGCTTTGGGCTGTGAGGGAGGAGGGAGCGGGTACGGAGGGCACCAGCCCCGCAGCCGCCATGAGTGGTGAGTGAGGGGACTGGAGCGGGGCCCGCTCGATGCGGCCGCTGGGTCTCTGGGGCACCGTCGGGGCGGGGGCGGGCAGAGCTTGCCCAGGGGTTTCCCGCCTCTCCGCTGCCTCCTCAGGCTGGCGGGGTGCTGTCCCCCGCGGGCCGGGGCCCCTTTCCCCCGTACGCTTGTCCCCGGAGGGGCTGTGGCGGGTGGGGCGCGGGAGGCTTTGGTCTGTGTGTCCCCGCAGCACGGGGTAGGGCTCAGTCCTTGCCGGCATCACCACACCTCGCCCCTCGTTCTGGCTGCCGGACCCCCCCGCAAAGTGGTGCTGTAGCTCGTTTTAAAGCCTAAAGCCTGCCCTTGAGCGTGACACTGGCTCACAGCACGGGTGATGTTACTGGAGTAACTAAATGCTACATTTTTTACAGGTAGCAGTAATTTCTGAAAATGAAACCAAAACCGAAAGCACTTAAGTTGTATTTTTCTCTGTTTTGTTCTCGCCTTTGTGGTAGGAAGAAAACAAAAGGTTCTTATGGAAGAAAAGATGAGGAGAAAAAAAAAGATTATTGTGGGGAAGTCTGTTAATTGTCATTTTGAAACATTAAAGTAGCAATCAAATCTTTCAAACCATGGGAAAAGAAAGTCTCTTGAATGTTTCAGATCTTGACGTGGTAGACTCAATCCAAGTGTTGAAATTTTTAAGAGTCAGCATTTTCATATGAAAAAGCCTCAGCCCTTCAGTGATTAATTCAGCCTGGGACAAACCTTGTGCAAATTTCTGCAAATCAAAATATCTCCTTAGGAGACTCACCTTTGGGAACTCTGAGTTCTGTGACTCAAAAGGCAAGGTGGCAACTCTTGTGGCATAAAGTCTTATCACAGAATCATGGAATGGTTGGTTTGGAAGGGACCTTAAAGCTCATCCAGTCCCAACCCCCTGCCACGGGCAGGGACACCTTCCACTAGAGCAGGTTGCTCCAAGCCCCTGTGTCCAACCTGGCCTTGAACACTGCCAGGGATGGGGCAGCCACAGCTTCTCTGGGCACCCTGTGCCAGCGCCTCAGCACCCTCACAGGGAAGAACTTCTTCCTTCTATCTAACCTGAACTTCCACTGTTTCAGTTTGAGCCCATCACCTCTTGTCCTGTTGCTACAGTTCCCGATGAAGTCCCTGATGTCCCCTACAGGGACATCCCTGTAGGCCTTTTCAGACACTGGAAGGCTGGTTTCTTAGTTTTTTCCAACCTTATACTTGTGTTTTCACAATTATTTTTAGACTCATGTTTGAACTTCCTTTTTTATTGCAGTGGTTTAAATATAGCCTTTCTTTCTGAGTAATGCTGGTTTCCTGCATTCTATGTTTTGTATTTGTATGTTACTGCAGTCTTTACAGTATTCCAACTCAGTAGAAGGGTGTTTTGGTCAGTTTGTGATACACTGTTAGTGCATAAATCAGTTAGAGCTGCTCACACTTCATTGATGCACTTACCTGAAAGTAATACGCTTTTTTTTAGAAGATGAAGTTTGGAAAATGAAGACTGTAAAAGAGCAAAACCTTTAATAGAGCTGGTAGAGATTTATTTGTACCTTCCATCTACTTGAAACAAAACATTGCTAAATAGTGCTAAGTTTTCTAGGCTTATTGGAAAGAAAAACCACACAACTTCATCTTTCAATTTTAAAAAATGTTAGATTCTGAATATTCCTTTTTCTACCTGCAAAGTTTCTATGTTAAGCACAACAGAATAATTCTGAAGACATGCATTGAACAGAAACTGCAGCCAGCCCTCACTTATAGACATCATGTGGCCTCGGAGCCCTGTTACTGGTGATCGGAACTGCATATGAAATTATTGGCTGTAAACACATGATACAAATTTGCAAGTAAAATTGTGACAAAATGTGCATTGCACTGCACTCAGTCTGTGTAAATTTAAGGCTGTTTGATATAACATGCTTTAGTCTTTTAGAACACCACTTATCATCTGTAGGTTTTCTGTGTTTATGCATCTTTTTGTGTTGTTCACAGTCTGGTATTTAGTTACAAACCATTTCTTTGTCATCAAATAGATGCAAAGATGCCAAAGAGATGTGAATTGAAAAATTAACATGTATTGCATTTGGAAGACAAACTTAACCCACACACTTAGTATTTTCATTTGATAGATGTTTTTCAGGTCACAAATTATTGATTACATGCGTTTGTTCATGAGTAGTCTCAGACTGCTAATATGAAGAGAAATGTTGCATTATGCCTGTTCTCACAGGTGTGTGGATAGCATAAGATGTAGAAGTAATAAGTTTTGAAACAGTAGAGAAGATCTGCAGGTTTGTGTATATTCAGTGTTCCTGTGCGTGAGAGCTTGTAATAAAAGTTGAGCTTTAATCATTTTCCTTATTCCAGTTACGTGATTTATAAGGCATTTAGATGCATAGGCGTGTGTCTGCTTTTGGCAATGTCTGCATGGTAAGAACACTGAATGTGATTTAATAAAACTGTGAACTCTGAAGGAGCATAAAGTGGAGTGGTAAGGATTAGATGAATTTAACCTGATCTTCCTAGTGGCATAACTCACATAGTTGTTCAGGACTTAAAACCTATTTGGTGTGGGGTTTGTTTCTACAATCCTTTACTAGCCTTGAGCATTGTTTGCATCTTCACCTGAGTTTGCGTGCATTGAAATATTTAATAATAGAACCAAACCTCATACATCACATGTCTACACAGTTTGAGTAAGAGCTCAAAATGGGAAGTGTAACTTCTTGAAAATCCAGAGTAATCAGCCAAATAAGCATTGTGAAGCTTAGTTAGCAGCTGACTTGTGTATTTTAGACTTACTATGGGGGTTTTCTTCTCATAATCCAATATTTAAAATGAAATGGAAGCAGAATAATTCCAGTAGGACAAATTCTGTCCCATCCTCCTGGTTTAGGAGGAAACTGCTTTGAATGGGATTATGAAGATAGGGAATTCTGGGATTGGGACCTTGCAGTGTTGGACAGCAAAAGAAAGACTCATGTGTCTTGAATGTTGTCGCTATTTACTAGAGAGCTGATGGTGTAGTGATTGATTTTGCAGCATCTGGAGGAACTTGCTCATGCAGTTTTGGTAATTGGCTTTCAGGCTATGCATATATTAGTTGTATGTTCTTTGAGAGGAAAGGAGTAATAGAGTGACTTTAATTCCAGAGAGATCACAGAGGTTTATGAAGGATATTTTGAACTCGAGTTCAGAATAAAGAAATGATAGAGGTGATGTAGGTTAATTAAACAATAAATTTTACACATATTCTTGGGAGTTTATAAAGCATATTCTGACAAGCAAAGTATTATGCTGTCTGTTGTTGAAGTGATTGAGAAGTTAAAGATTATCTTGCATAGTTTCATGTAACAAACTAGATTTTATAGGTATTAATCAGGAAGAACTATGCTGGTAGTTAAATTTTAAGGGATTTATTATAACAATTGCTTTCTGTTTCACCTGATTAAAAACTCTGCAGTAAGGTGGTTTGACAGTAAGAAGATATTAATTTTAAATTGATATCATGTTGTTGAATTTCAGGTTCACAGAACAATGACACTAAAAGACAGTTTCTTCTGGAACGGCTGCTGGATGCAGTTAAACAGGTGAGAAATCCAGTACATATTTTTACAGTATACTTACTCCAAGTTGTCAGTACTAGCAGGAGCAGTCTTTGCCCTTTTTTCTCCTCTTTACCGAAGAAGAAACCTTGTCTTTTGCACAGCACTACTGAGTTTTTTTGTCTGCTGCTAAAAAATAATTATGCAGTATTTAAAATTCTTGTTCTTGACAGATTATATTTGTGATATTTATACTTATTATAAATATATTTATAATACAGAATATGTATAAGAATATATATTTGTAATACTTAAACCACTGAACTAAATTGTAGTGTACTGCATTGTACTGTACATTTTACAGTAGCAGCTTTTTTTCTTTGCAGTAGGATTTTAGTGAATGGTTACAGTAGAGGTAAAGATGGGATTTATTTGTGTGTGCATGTGTAGATATCTTGCATCAGGATGAAGTTCAGCAAATAGAATTTCACAGACTGGATTCACTTTAGGAGAGCTTGGGAGGCAAAAGACTGCCTGGAAAGTAAGCCAATGATACGTTCTATAAGAAATGATCCTTCTGTAACTGTAGTGCTGAGCTGAATAGGAGCAATGTTTGTTTTTGTGGTTGTACATTTAAAACTCGAAAGTAGTAATTTTCACTCAAATTTACTGAAGGACCTGCAGGTGTGTGGCGCTGGCTAGCGAGGGCATACAATAAGAACTCCAAGGGTAGCCCATTAGTGGAACATAATGCTGTGAAACACTTTGGTTGCAGGCTGTATTTGGCAATGTGTTGTCTTGTACTGCTTCAGTTTTTTGTTATGACTTTGTTTCTTACATGGAGATAATTTGAAATACTGAGTTTGTTAGTGCAACAAGAATTTATTAAAATCTGTTTATTGCAGTGTCAAATACGATTTGGAGGAAGAAAAGAAATTGCTTCAGACTCTGATAGCAGGTAAAATAGTCTAAGAAACTTCCAACGTGCTTAGATTATGTATTGTAATGGCACAAAATTCCTGACATGCTCAAGAACCCTGTTTCCTTTGTTTACACAGACACTGACATGGGACTCTGAATTTTTCATCTTGTTACAAATTTGATAGCTTGACACAGGGTATTCTTCTGTATGAAGCTGAAGTCTTTAAATGGCTGCAGCGTTCATGCCAAAGCATTGAATCCTGAGGTCTGAGCATGACACTGGGAGAACTGACCTTCCATAAAACCTTGTTTAAAGTGAATGCATATTTATTGCCGATCCACCTGTGTTTCATGAAGCCTGACACCTAACTGTCAAGTGTGTTTAACACATAGTCACTAAGAAAATTGTCATCCTTATTTTTTCTAGTTCCTGACATGTTTTAAACCTGTTTTTCTTCCTTTTCTGAATGAGTTGTTCCTTTTTATTACAAAAAGTCAAGTCAAAGGAAGTAAAAAAATGTCATTTAATTCCTATTAGTTGCATTTGTTGTTGGATATGGCATGTTGGTTTCTAAGCTTTTAAGAAGATGACAGACAGAAATAGCAGTGCGTTCTGTATTTTACTGAGTCTATCTCAGAACCTATCCTATCAAAGAATTTTGGGTAAAGATAAATCCAGGATTAAATGCAGTTGTTTGTTGTACTTTTTCTAATGTCCTTGAAGTTTGACTCTGCCTGTTAAGAAGATAATTCTCTGTTGACCATTTATAAATGATGTATAGAATTCTCTTCAATCTCCTCCTAATTCAGCCTTTAAGAACATGTCTAAGGGTGTGTTTTCATAACTTCTGGAAGGTCACCATAACAATTCATTGCTACCGAAAGGGTGGGGAGGGTTCATGTATCTCCTCAAGGTTGCTGACTTAAGTACTAGTTGCACCACCTTTTTAAGCAATGCCTGGTGGTCATCCATTCACCTCTGAATTAATGTAATGAAAGAAGAAATAATGCAAAAGGATAACATTCTGCCATTTTAGTGAGTTAGATAAGTAAAACATCTGGTGAATGCTGGAGTTGCTGCAAGAAGGGGAAGCAGCTAGAAGCAATGGGAAGTGCAGAAGAGGAGGAAGAAGCCATAAGGGCTGAGAGAGGCAAACCCATTTCCTTTCAGGAGTAGCTTGTAATGCAGCTCCTGCATGTTGTCTGTGTGTGGAACTCCAGGCTAAAGGAGTTAGCAGTTCACACAAGTTTTTAAGAACATGAGCTCTTTCGCAGAACCTAGTTTCTGTTCTGCGTTTTTCTGAATTGAAAAAGTCAAGTCTTTTTGGTTTTTTTTGTTTTCCTGGGGGGTCGTGTATCTGCAGGAATTTCCATTTTTGACAGCATCAGTCTTTGTGGCAAAATGTAATCACAAGAGCTCCACAATCATCTTGAGTATTGTTTGAATGATGTTCTGCTTTATTAGTCGAGGTTTCCTGGCATAGATGGACTGGAAAGCATTACATGTTAAAAGCTCTTCTGTCCAGGGCAGTTATGGTAAATATGCTTCTCTTTCTGTCGGTGCTTCTCCTGAGATGATCTGCTTTTTTGTGACCCTGGATAGAATTCTGTACTTGTGGAGTGCTGGGACAGAGTCTTGCGCCACTTTGTCAGCTGTTTTTATGCATTTGCTTGAACTTAGTTATAGTATCTGCCCTTCCTTTTGGAAATCAGCTTTCGCAGTGAGTTGGCAACTTTCTTAAAGCTTAAGTTTTAAGTATTGTGTATTTAATAGCCAAAAGTAATACTTATTTTCTCTAAGTATATCAAACAAACAGATTTCATTCCTATCTGTTATACCTTAAGCGTTAGTCTTCCCTATAGGTTACAGTAATATTCCTTTCTTTGGCAGGCTGAATTATGCTGGTTTTACAATGTTTCTAGTTGTGTGAAAACTGATTTATTAACTGGGTTATGTTAAAGAAACATAAAAATCAGGAGATTTATAGATAGTATTGTAGAGAACAGCATCAAAACATGAAAATTCAACACATCTCCAGAAAAATCTTTCTTATTTTCCTATGCCTGGGATTTCTGAAGGACGTTAAAATGTATGTTTGTTTTCCTAGGCTTGAATTATAGAGTACTAATGCAAATTAATAAAATTGTCTATTAATTGTATAGGAAGTTACAGCATATTTTCAGAAAATCATTCATTGCATGTGTAGCACGAAGTGTATTTATGAAAACGTAATTGCATTTCATGGAAAGTATGAAATCTGAAGCTGAAATGATGTGACTAACAATCACTGTAGCAGGTGAGGATGATTTCTCAAATTGATTGCCAATTCTTCTGAAAGTCATTTATGCCCCAGCTTTGGATAGTTATAGAATCATAGAATGGTTTGGGTTGGAAGGGACCTTAAGATCATCCAGTTCCAACCCCCCTGCCATGGGCAGGGATGCCTTACACTAGACCATGTTGCCCAAGGGTCTGTCCAGCCTGGCCTTGAATGAATAACAAGGCTGTGGGTATAAGTAGATTATACTGTTTGCAGATAATGAGATTAGAGCATACGAGGAGTCTTTCACTACAGGTAAGATAATGGTTCACCTTTACATTCAGAGATTTGGAATAAACCTGCTCTGTAGAAACACAGTTGATTGTTCTTTTCACAAGATTTCCTTACAAATTCTGTTGCAGAGTCACTTGTTTGTGTGCTCAGTTCGAAGCTGTGTTTCAGCATGGTCTGAGGAGGAGCCGAGGACTAGCGTTAACAGCAGCAGCCATCAAACAGGCAGCAGGTTTCTCCAGTAAAACTGAAATAGGTAATTCATTAATCCTAATGATTCTATTTTAAGCATGTGCAAGCAAGTGATACAATTTCTAATGGAAGTTTTAAGACTGCAGTCTGCTGGTAGCATACTTAACACTTGGACTCTCAATAAGCAGTGAAAATGGTAATTGCTTTCTTAATTGTGTTGTAACTTTCATACCAAGCTTCTCTAGAAATGGTGTTCGGAAATCTGCGCTTCTTACAGTTCCGTCATGAATAGCATCTTTGGCAAATAAGTTGAATTCTGATAGGGATAAAACATTTACAATTACTGATGTAGATTTTTGTTAGCTCCAATTGAGAAAGTTGAGGCAACTGCAAAACCCCCTTTTTATCAATATTTGGGAACAGGGCAAGGAAAGTATGTTGGTGGAAAGGGGTGTTGTTGCCTTTTAAATGTAACACTGTTTTTTTCTAAAGTAAAATGATTTTGTCATTTGCATGTCTGCAAATTCTGGAGCTACCTGTTCCTTTGGACCTAGCTTCCAACATTTCACAATCAGCAGCAAGATAGAATTCTGAAGAATTCTTTTACTTTGCATAATACATTCCCAGCTGAACATTAGAACCTGTTCTATGGATGACATACTAACTTGAACGTGCTTTAAATGTGAATTCAATTTAAAAATGTGAGATAGAATCTTTTAATGCATGTGTGTGGTTTTTTCAATAAGGTGAAAAGTTCAAAGTGCTTAAACAGCCCAAGTTCTGTAGAAATAAATAACCTATTTAACTGGTGAGTTGTATGAAGATGCTGAATTATTCACCTTTGTTCAAAGTTATATACCATTACCTGCTGGTTTCAGGAAATTGCATGTAAATGCATTCACATGTGAGTTTTTGGATGTGTTTTTAATTATCATTATTTTTAAATTTTTGTATTCCAGAGCCAGTGTTCTGGTACTATGTGAAAGAAGTTCTGAATAAACATGAACTGCAGCGCTTTTACTCTCTGAAGACAATTACCACAGACATTGGTAGAGGCCGGGCCTGGTTGCGCTGTGCATTAAATGAGCATTCACTGGAAAGATATGTTCATATGCTGCTGGCAGATAAGAATCGACTTGGGTACTGTATTTGATATCTTTGTAATGCAGGAAATGTATGGACAAATGAAGTACTGAGATTAAAACAACCAACTAAAAAATACAGCTGTACTAATACAGTGTATTAATTGCTGTGCTAGTGAAACCATTTAACCTTATACTTACATTTTGTTCATTTTTGAAATTTTGGCAGCCGTTAAGATAGTGGCTTGTGCCTATATCAACATGTGACCTGAAACTGACTTCCTTCTAGCACATGAGAATGTATGCATCTATCCTTATCTTAATTTCCATCTTCTTTCATAGCTCCCTTCCCCATCCTTTTAACAGTATTTCTCACGGAGACCTTGACACCAGACTTTGAGGTACCCCTTTCATGCCATTAAAATTGCACACAATTGCAGCCTTGATTTTACCTGTTCATCAATAGCGGTTGCCTAGGGCCTTTGGGAGATGCTTATCCTGTAATTTAAAAGCTCCAGCAGTCCAGCAATAGGTAGCTACTATATATAATTTAATCCATTGGGGTAGTCATACTTGTTTTTCAGAGTTTTTATGTCTTTTAGAAGCGGAAAGTATGTTCATACAGGACTCCATATTCTCTTGTTTTCTGTTTCAAATTATAGTGTCTTCTATGAAGACTGGTCTTTCATGATGGATGAAGAACGTTCTAGTATGATCCCTACCATGGCAGCTGGTAAGACTTTCTCTTAAATGCTGCTGTTCTTCAAAAAACATTCCGAAATTTCATTTTTGAATGTCATACCTGTTTCTGGTTGTGGGGAGCTTCTCTCACACACTCTTTGCTTACGTGGAGAATGTGTGTCAGATGCACATTCAGGGTAAATAGTCAAGGTGTTATGCCAGTTTATGCTATGATTTGATGAACTGTTAAAACACTGGGTCTGTCTTTCCTACACTTCAAAAGCCTTTCACAGAAGTTTTCTAACTCTTCATCAGTCAAGGCTAGCTTCTTTTAGAAACCTAGTGCAATTCAGAGAAAACAAAATGGGTTATTCCTGACTAGAAAATAGCAATGATAGACTTACTATAGTAAGACCCAAATTATAGGTAAATATGTGAAAGGAGAGTAAGAGTAGGAATGATAACAGAGAATTGACCACAGAAGTGATGTATTATTACCATGTACACCCTTTTTTCAGATATGTGGTCACATGCTTCGTTCTGCAAGATAGGGTTCACAGAAGTTTTTGGTAATAGAATTTAGGAAACAACAAATGCTAAAGTTGCAGTGAAATGAATTTAAATAGAAGGTTATAAATAAATGTGTTCACAGTACTTACTGCTTATTTAATGCGCAGCTGAACAGCCATCAAGATAAATTCAGAACTGATGGCATCAGCCTGAATATGATCTGAAAAAGAATGAATGGTGCATGACAGAATAAGAATTCGGGCATAGTGAACTGTGGGAAATTTGGGGGAAGAAATGTTTTACATGTCATAGCTTTGTTAATTCTTAGGTTCTATCTTCGTACCTTTTGTATGAAGTATCTAGTGAGCTTTTGGTCTTGTTTTTCCCTTTCTTTTCTCTGAAGGTCTGAACTCCATTCTTTTTGCAATCAACATTGACAATAAGGATTTAAATGGGCAGAGCAAATGCACACCCACTGTGTCTGATTTGTTAAAGGAATCAACGCAGAATGTGACTTCATTGTTGAAAGAATCCACTCAGGGTGTTAGCAGCCTTCTTAGAGAGATCACGGCATCATCTGCTGTCTCGATTCTAATAAAACCTGATCAAGACACTGATCCACTTCCTGTTCTCTCAAAGAGTGTAAATGCTGGTAAGCATTTTTGCAATGTTTGTGTCATTCAGCAACTTACAAAATTCTCAAGTGTGTTTAAATAACTTTTCCAGTTAAATTTAGTGAACTATTATGGAATAAAAACCTTAAGTGCATTACACAAATGAACTCGTTGAGTGTGAAATAGAAAGTATGATTTTTTTATTTTAAGAAATACTGGTGTGGATGCTGGATGATAAATGTGTATTTTAGCTCTCTTGTGTCATGTGAGAGGGAAGCTAAACTATCTCATTGGTAAAGTGCTTTGCTTGCAACCTGAATTTCAATTTTTTTTTTCATGAGATTATGCCTTGCAGTTTCATATGTCGTGATTTTTCATTATTAATATGTTTTCTTTTGGCACTTTTGTAGTCAGAAATGCACTGCCATATAGCTGTTGGTGTATATCAGATAAAAATAATATCTTGTAATCTTCTTCAAGTGGCACCCATGTTTACAGTCTGAACTTCTGTATGAAGTAGGTAATTAGCACAAATGAAAACTTACTCATACACACTTCCTACTTTTAAATATGTTAGTGTTGCAACCAGTTTGTAGGATGTTAGTTACTAACAAAGACGCAAAGTCTTAATCTTTTATAATTAAGCAAAATGTGGCATTCATTATACGTTTTCAGTTCCAAAAATAGCAAAGGAATATTTTATCAGCTTTATTTCCAGAAGCCGAGCTGAAGGAATATTTTGCTTTATTAAGGTACGGTGTGTTTTTTAACTGAGAAACAAGGTTTAAGTTTAGGCTTTAAATTGTTTTGAGGAAAAAGGAAAGAACCCCACATGTGAATGCTGTCTAGTAGGAATAGAACTTGAGATAAGATCTATTTCTTACTGGTATTTAAAAGAGACTTTGTCTCAAAATGCAGTTTTCGAAACAAACTTGTGGTAAAGCTTTTGTTGTTTAGCACTTTAAATGAGATTAAAATAGTAGCTGATACTTGACTTGGGATAACTTGGTTAGTACAGAAAAGGCTTGCAGGATGAGATAACAGAATAATTGACCATATTCTGCACATGGCTCTACAACATAATGTACCTTATGTGTACCGTCCATGTAGATACAGTACATGTACAACTTACAACAAAAGATCACTTTAAAAACATTGGGTTTGTTCAAATGCCATTATATGTTGAATGTTAGAGCAAGTCAGATGTTCTCATTAAAGTCTATGTTCTTTGCTGGAATTCTGTTTGCATCCAGAATGGGTTTTAACATCCTCTAACTCTTAGAAGTGAGTTAATATGTTTTGTGGGTGTGTAACAGCATATGGACTTGAATTGAAACAGTACAGTCCCTATGTGAGTTGTTTGGTGAGCAAATTTCTGGTATTTCTTAGAAGGCTTCAACTTCGCAAGACCATTCAGCCTTGTGTGCACATCGGAATCAGTGAGGATAGGTAATCATTCAAAAGTAAGTGCTGTCAAGGCGTAGGTATGATGTATTTGAGAGGATTTCAGTGTATTTCTACAGCAAGAGCTAATTATCCATTGAGGGATCAAGATCAATTTCTTTTTCTGAAAACTGACTGCTCAGTTTCCAAAATATAGGCAAAAAATAACTTTGATTGCATAACTTTATTTGGTTGATTTATATTGATTCTGGATTTTGCGTTGCAAGTTTGTTCTTTTTAATTTCTTCTCCCCAGAAGTTTTGTTTTCTGTATTGTGTCCTCAGGCTCTTCAATATACAATAGCCATATTCAATGGGAGAAGGGGACAGTAAGACTAACTACAATTTTAAATGTGATTTTATAAACTTGTTGAAATTTTTCCCAGTTCCAATTGAATGCTGTTAGGAATGCAGCTCCAAAATGTCTTCTAAAATCTGAATTAAGTAAGGCATATAAAATAAAGATAGTAGTTAAAGACTTAAAAGTTTATGTGTATGGGAAGATAATGAAAGGCCTCATAGATCTAAGAGGCTTCTTCTTAACTTCTTTTAGAAGTAAAAACAAGTGTATTGCATTGTTTCTCTTTCTAAACTATGTAAACCTTTATGTTGCCACTAGATTTGAAATGTAAAAAAGACAGAAAAAAGAAGAAGAGAGTGACTAATATTATCTCATTTGATGAAGAGGAAGATGACCACAATTTGGGGGATGCCACAAAGACTCTGATTACAGGGGAAAGTTCAGAGGAGAGTATAGACAGATCTTCAGTTTTTGCATTACCCTCATCTGAAAGCATTCTTGGGAAGAGTTTAAATGGGACTGAAAGTAACCATTCATGGAAGAGCAATTCAGTGTTCTTGAATGGAGAGTATGAATATCAGAAACTAGACGTGAAGAGCATTGATGATGAAGATGCAGATGAAGATGAGCTGTATGGAAAATCATTAGGAAATAAAGGCACAGAAGGGGAAACTGAAGCTTCTGAAAAGTAAGTAATGTTGCAGGAGCCATTTTCCATGCCTTCTCTGCTCCCTGCCTCCTTCCTTCATGGGTACTGGCAGACTTGTGTACCTGACTGAACTATAGGTTTTCTCACAAACCCCCACCGCTTCCTTTTTTCCTTCTTTCCCCTTGTTTAAACCATTTGGGCACTGTGGTGATGGTACTTTGCTTCTAAGTTCCACTGAAAACCAAACTCTCTTGATTTCAGACTTGTTCTCCTTGAAGTTCTCAGTTGTGCATGATATACCCATGCTATAATTCTGGCCTATTTGAAGTGTCCTTATTCTTAGTATGATAGCAATTTTGTTTTGGCTTCACAGTAAACCCACATATTTTAAACAGAGTAAGCCTGTTATCATCAGAGCAGATAATTAAACAAGATGAAACAAAACAAAACTGAGGGAAAAGGAATAATTTTTAGATACTAGGATGCCCTCTTTATTTCTGACACAGAAATCCTTCTGGAGAAAAAGAACCTGTCTCATCTTTGTAATGAGTTTATGTCTGAAACAAGAAATTGGCAGGTAGATTAAAATAAAGGTTTTTCTTGCAGTGATATCTCTAAAAGAAACACAAGCATTGTGAACATGAATACTGGCTCTATAAACAGGTTGTTTTGTTGGTTTGTTTTAAATCTAGGCCTCATGAACTGGGCACATGCAACTCTCAGATATGCAGCTGGAGTCCTCTTCAGGTCCTGAACGATGACTCAGATGTTCTATTTCCTGTCAGTGCTGTTGGCTCTTACTCCCAAACAGGTAGGTATTTTAATTTACCATATTCCAGCAAACTTTATAACAGAATATTTGACATGGGATAATGGTAAGAAATAATGGGATTGTAAAGGCGTAGGATATATTGCACAACTGGGATGGGAGGTTCAATTAAAGTTTATTCTAGATCTGAATCAGAGTTCTCCATTTGAGTAGATACTTGAGGATTTGTCAGTGTCAAAATAAACCAGAATTATGTTGGGATTAAGCTGTGGTCTTGTAACGTATTTTATTAATGTTTAGCATGGTTGAATAAAAAGTATCCTTACTTGTTTTCTAGATATCACTAAGCTGGAATAAGCTGCAAATGTATTTGAGACTTTGAATTCAAATTAATCTTGACAGATCGGAGAAAGTATCAAATATTGGATGCAGTTCAATAGAAGCTGTTATCTGTTTATATACAGGATGAGGAATGATTGGTTAGGAAAAACATCTTTGGAAAAGGATGTGGGAATCATAGAATGGTTTGGGTTGGAAGGGACCTTAAAGCTCATCCAGTTCCAAGCCCATGCCACGGGCAGGGACACCTTCCACTAGAGCAGGTTGCTCCAAGCCCCTGTGTCCAACCTGGCCTTGAACACTGCCAGGGATGGGGCAGCCACAGCTTCTCTGGGCACCCTGTGCCAGCGCCTCAGCACCCTCACAGGGAAGAGCTTCTGCCTAAGAGCTCATCTCAGTCTTCCCTTCTGTCAGTTTAAAACCATTCCCCCTTGTCCTGTCACTGCAGGCTGTGGTAAAATGTCTCTCTCCATCTTTCTTATAAGCCCCCTTAAAGTACTGAAAGGCCACAGTAGGGTCTCCCCAGAGTCTTCTCTTCTTCAGGCTGAACAAGCCCTGCTCTCTCAGCCTGTCTCCAGAGGAGAGCTGCTCCTGCCCTCGCAGCATCTTCATGGATGCAGAGCAAAGACCTCAACCATGCTTCTTTTTGTGTAGCCCAGGGTAAGATTGGCTTCGGGGGCCATGAGTGCCAGTTGCTGGCTCATATCTATATTTTATCCACCAGCATCCTCAAGTTATTTTCTGCAGGAGACCCACTATAATTAGTGGGTCACAAGCTGGTAATGAATTAGCAGCGCTGTGCTTCCCATGCTTCATACAGACATGCATAAATGAAAATGTCATTTGTAAATCGATGCTCAATTGGCTCTCATGTGGCCTCACCTGTATGCAGTTTGGGGTATTGCACTTCAAGAATGATGTGGACCATTTGGTGAAAATCTTGAAGCAAGCAATGAAAATAGTCAAAGGTATGGAAAAGAAGAAATGGTACTTTTCCAGTATCTGTATTGGTACCCAAAGACAAACAAAAAACTTCCACCACTCCCCACACCCACCTCCCCCAGTTAATATTTTGCTAGCTGTTAATAAGAACATTGCTTTTATCAAACTTTGGATATGTATTCTCATTTCAGGGACCACTCAAATACTTCTCAGTGCTATAAAAATAACGTTCTAATTATAAAATATTTCATATTTTTTGCATGTGTTGTGTGCCCAGAGTTTAAATGGACTGTTAATTGAAGAAGTGTAATTCAATCCTGTAAGTTTAGTGATAAAAATAATGTGAATTGTCACATAATGCTGTGCTGCCCTCTGCTGCACATGTACCTCTTCAAAAATGCCAGTGGATCAAAAAAATAGAAAGTACATTTTCTTTTCTTTTTCTTTTTTGTACTCCCACATTTTTCAGTTTATGAAGTAATGGATCTAGAAAACATGGAGTTTGTGGCATTGTGTTAAATTTGTTACAGAAATGGTTAGAAAAGGTCCAGACATTTATAAGGGTTTGCTGATTGCAACAGATTGAAATCTGGAATACGTGTAAATGTTCCTGTTTCTGGGGGTGAGTGTGTTTTGGAGTGGGAACTCACTGTTGAGCTGTGGGAGTTAGTAGCCAGACAGATGTCACAAGGCATCAGGAGCTGGAGCTTAGGGGCTTACAGCTGAAATCAAAAGCCAGGAGACCAAGCCAAGACTTAGGACTGGAGACAGGTGACCAGAGAGGACATCAACAAGTGTAACAGGGGTTACTTTCATTAAGGAGATGCCAAAGCCCCTTGTTTCACCTTCCTTCATCTCAGAATTGTTTTGAAGAGAATGCTCATGCTACTAGAGATGATCAACAACAAGTCTATTCAGACCCCTTCTGGCACAGTATACAGATGTTTTCAGTTCTCCTTCTGCTGCTCTTTGTGCTAAACCCTATGGTCCAGCATATTAGCCAGGACAATACGGCCTTGGGCTGGTGAAAGGAATCTTCATCAGTTACAGGAAACACAACATGGATTCTGCTGTCTCATTTCAACCTCCCATGCAGTTAGTGGGCCCTTCAGAACAGTCCTGAACTGACAGTGTGCGGACAGGCTTCACCGAAAGGCCCATCATGCAACCCAGTTAGGCAGAATGATACACATGGGTACAGTCCCCTCACCCCAGCCATAATAACAGTTGGATGATACTGAAATCAGCCTTTGGCAGTTCTTTACTCAACTTTGGACATTACACTTTTGCTAGATGAATGATAGCAGGGGGAACATGGGTTAGCTTTTTCTGAGAGCAGTTCAGCCCAGTAACTGGCCATTTCATTATTATTATGACAACATTTTTGCTAAAAATGCTTAGTGAGCTCCTGTAAAATATATAGTTTAACCCAACATTTTGGTTTATAGGTCTAATACAGAGAAGTAACAAGAGGTGTCTTTGAAATAGGTTACATCATAATCTATAGTGTTGGATGTTATTATCTGTGTTTGTAGTTTTGGTCTGTTGCAGTGCTTCAGGGATGTGTCAGGGCATATCATATCTCCACGTACCAATATTCAGTTGCTTGGAACAAAAATAGAGCATGCATTTAGGAACTGAGTTTCAGTAAACTGCAGCTTAAAAACTGAATCTCTCCATAGTCATTCTGATGTAACTCTAATTCACATTAACTTTTTCCTTTTAATTCCTGATTTTTAAATTCTGGGCTGTTCTAGCTCATGCTTTTAGGATAGTTTTATGCTAACTTTGTAACCCTTAAATAGTAAGATGCAGGAAACATCAGTGAAATGTGTTTTTTTTGTTTCTTTCTGCCTGAACTGCCTTAAAAACAGGCTCTGTGATGTGTATGCTTTGATCCTGACAGTTGTGGATCTGTGGACAGATGCATATTATCCATGCTTTTTAAAAAATATCTCATCTGTCTGATTCCTGACGTTTGGTACCTGGGCATAAAGAGCCACTGAAAAGCATGGTGCTCTGTAGGGAGTGCCATAAGGGACTGGTGTCAGTGCAGGGTTTCATGCATTGGGGACTAACCACAAATCCTTTTTGTACAAGTCACAAACAGATTTGTAATGAGTGTCAGATGCCATGTAGTGGTAAAACTCCTGAGACTTGCAAAAAATCACTTCAGTAAGGAGTTACTTCATAGCTTTGCAGCATTGTTTTCAATGTAAAATGTACCTCCAAGTTAAAACTTACGAATCGTGCAATACTACTTTTTTTCTAAACTGATGGCTGTGTTCCTAAGGACTTTATAATCCTGCTGGCATTTGGGGTGAATGTGCAGAAGCCAGCCTTGGAGAAAGAATTGAAAGTGTTTAAAAGCTGTGGTAAAGATGAGTATTGCTAGTTAAAAATGTAACTACCTTCCTTCTGGTTTTGTTTTTGGTTTAGTTTTTAAGTGCTGTTAGCTGAAGAAAGCTAATGTTTGTGTATTCTACTCTAGATAACTTGGAGAATGGAGAGGGACATGAACATGTTCATGCAGTAGAACTGGTTCCAAGAAGGTCTGATCTTCCTTACAGGTATGTGTCATGTATGTTTTCCGTAAACGAAAAAATCTTCACCCTGTAGCTGCCACCTTCTTATTGTTACCTAATGTGTAGCTACTCAGTGCTGGGAAGCAAACTGTTCCTCAGGGTATTTTCTGCAAATGTTTGGAAAGACTAATGCAAAAGCCTGTGTATCTTTATGCATAGTTTCATATATTGAGCTTTTCCTAATTATCTGGAAGTCACATAGTCATGTCAAATAACAAGTAGACTCACCATCTTGGCTTGGAAAATAGGGGTTTTGTTGGTTTTTATGTTATTTTTTTACTGTATTTTTTGTGGACTTTTGGTGTGGATTTTTTTGGTGCATATTCTTAAATCAGACTCACAACAAATATGTTAAAGGATAATTAAATGTAAGTTGATTAAATATGGGAGAATATGATGATAATTCTAGTTTCTGGAATTCTTTTTTTTAAGTTTTGAATTCAGGGTTTCGTTTTCATTTATTGATGAAATTGTGCTTTTATGACTAGAGTGGAAGTCAGTCCTCCAGCTCAAGTGAATACTTTAAGCAATATGTTGCCTTCAGCCACTGTGCCAGAATCCATGACAATTAGTAAGTACTTCCTTGATGTATCTAGATTGCTGGAATTAACTTTGTCATTTTTGATACCTATTTTTGTTTCAGTGAGATGTGTTCAGGGAGGCATACAGCACTTCATTTCTGATATGCTGGCCACATTAGAAACGATTGCTCTAAAATGATTCTTGAATTGGCAGATCCCAGGTTATTGTTCATTGCAACTGGTATGACATTAGCTTCTCTTTCTCCAGAGAAGTTGATGTCATCCTTATACTAGATGTGGCTTGAGTACTTAAATGAACAATAATGATTTAATTCCATTAACATCTTTAGATCTCTGGAAGCTCTGAAAAGACTAATGGGTGGTTCTGATCTGATCTTACTCATTTTGCCTGCTTTCATTAATGCGTAGTCAGAAGAAACCCCACAACCAACAAACACAGAAGTCCTTCTGTGTACATTCAGTCTGTGATTTTGATATGGAAATCTGCTGCAAACATAAATACGGCTTTCATAAGCAAAAACTTCAGTTAAGATTAAGATGGAGGACAGTCATATTTTCAGTGGTGTTAAGAGTTGAGCTGGACAAGATACAATAGCCTTTGCTGTAGAAAGATGTTAGTAGAAGCACAGGCAGTTTGTTTACCCCATTTTTAGTTTTTTTTCTTTTTCTTCACATAAACTTATAGAACAGTGATTTAGTTCTTAAACTGACTAGCAATCTAAACATGTAAGACAGTATGGTTTTCTTTTCCTCACTGTACAGAAAGTTTTGTAACTGAACTGGTGGATATGGCTTTGTTCCTAAAGCTCGGGGGGGCGTGTCTGTGTTCTTTTGTCTAAATTTAAATATGTATAGTTTCAAATTATGACATTGGGAATGTAGAAGTGGTGCAGCCAGGATTGTTTTCTGAAACCGATTTATGAAATCATCAAAATGAATGAACCCTTAAAATACTGTAATCTCAGGTTCTAATGTCATGTTCAAATGATATCTGTGCCAGTGTGTTAAAGGAGGTAGACCATGCACTGTCACTGAGTACTGTTTGAGGCTCTGGCCTGGGTCTGCAGACAGAGCGTTACCAAGTACTTTATGAAGGGGGGAAAACTAGTTTGAGACCTTTAAGTGACATAGTTGAATGCGTAGATAGAGTTACTGTTGATAGTTACTGTGATACTTTGGTCACCGGATATTCTCTGCTCGTTATTACTGCAATATCCTTTAGTTCTTACTTTTTTTTTTTTTTTTTTTTTTGAGTAATAGAATTTTATGAAGAAAGTTTCTGATTTTACTGCACTCTATTGCTGCTGTTTGTCGGTGTAGTAAGTACCAGCAGGGGCCGCAATTGGTCTCCTTTAGTTGCTCAGTTAGTTCCTACGTGTAGTTGACAGCTATAAAATAGAAAGTAAATCTTGCGATTTTCAATTCTTGATACTTAGCAATTTCTAAATGAACAGAGCAACAGGATCAACAGAAGCATGCATGCTGCCATGAGCTTCCCATTTCAAAGAAGGCTTTGGTGGGAGGAAGAGGGGAAGCATGTCAAAACAATTCCAAAACTGGTGGAATGCTTAGTAAATACGCTAATTATCATCAGAACCAAAATTCAGCTGACTGTTCATATAAGTTAATGCCTTTATAACAGCTGATCCCAGATACATTCAATAAGAATGTCTTTCTCAAGTTCATTGTTACTGGTCGCAGATCCCCTGGACAGCAGGAATTCAGGGCTGTGGCAAAGCCAGAAGCTCTTTTTTCTATCGCAATTAGCAGAAGAATTATTAAATGATGAGGCTTAGAGCCTGGTTGCATAGCAACTAATTCTAACACATCAGACAAGAAAAATGGGATGCAATAGTGCAGGGAGAAAAGCTGTGAGTCTCCAGTGACTGGATTTTTGTGCTTCTTGCTTCTGCAGACAATGCCTGAAATGAAATTTTGGGGTTCTAATCTATTCTTTTCCTCCTTCCTTTCCAACTTACTAGCACAGTACTAACCCTTGCTCAGTTCTTTAGACATGCAGGCCAGAAAATTGTGTCCTGAGAAGCTGTAATTTAGAATTTCTGCCATTTTGAATGATCTTCCTGGCTGTACGTCAATGCGTTTCTCAGGTAGAGGTCAACTTGGCAGCAGATACAGCTCATAAGATACTAATACCACTTGAGAGAAATCCTCATCTACAGAGTTAGAGTTCCACTGAGTACCTAAGACATCCTTTGAAAACTCATTCTACTTTATAGATTGTTTTGTATTATAACCAATTTTATAAACAATTAAGTTTGTCAGAAGTTTTGTTTTAATGTGCCTATTCCATTATGTAATTTTCCAGTTTTTAAAACATTGCATTTATCTTGTCATATTTGAATCACAAACAACTTTGTCTTCTCCAGTTATTGTCATTGCAAGATTGTATTTTCAGCATTGTTTTACACCACCAAAAAAAATCTGTCCTACCAGCACATGTCTCCCCATTTTGTTTTTGCAGTGGAAAAAAGGGAAGTTCCAAAATTTTCATTTTTGAAGGATGCTACTTTTGTCCTTCCGTACAAGGTTCTTTGACTATGGTGCTGGTTTTAGTAAATAAGTGGGAACCTAGTTTTTCCACTATAATTTCCCTCAGTTTTTAAAGTTGGGTTTAACCACAAAGGTTAGCAAAGGGTGTAGTGTTGTACATCATTCTCTATTTTTTCATATGTTCTGGAAAAAGCCCCCATTTTTTTTTCACGATCACTGAATAACTTTACCGGATAATGAAACCTACATATCATATTTTGATCTTGGTATGTAAGTAAATAAGGTGTATGCTTTTTGTACTTTCTCTGTCCTCTAAATAGCTTCTGACGTGTTTTGTAACTTGGTTGCTACCACTTACTGACAGCTACTAAATTCCTGCGACTTCTCTGAAAGCAGAACTGTGGAAAGAGGGTGTATAAATTTCGTCACTGAGAAAAAAGCTGCAGTTCATCTTACGGGCTTCTATTTTTCCTCAGGACCCTACTAAACAGTAGAATGCCAGAACTCTGTTGTCTAATTTGTTTCCTACTAAAATTTGCCCTAATAATAGTAACATGACAGGATAATATTTGCAGTATTTTGGAGCACAAAATAAGCCCTTAATATCCAGTGTTCACACAGGCATCTTAGGGAGCATGTCTTTAAAGGTCAGACTTCTGATCTAAGATGTAGATCATCTGCTGGAAGTTTATTTGTTTCTGAAAATATCTATGTAAATTTGCACTCTGGAAAATAAACCCAAGAAGTCATTCCTGTAGCCTGCTCCCAGCCCACCCTTCTATTCCATCTGCAGGATTGCAGGGGAGTGCTGCATGACCTTGTGTACAAGACAGATGATTTCACTTACAGCTCAGTCTTCATAACAGGTGATTGCAAATCAGACTTTTCCAATCTTAACAGCAGAAGAGTTGTGAAACTCAGGACTTTTCTGGAGGTTGCTGGGAAGTTGGCAGGTGTTTCTTAAAGCATGGCACTTCTCTATGTATTTCATGCTCTGAATGTGACCTTACAAAAGCTTTATAGGAGTTAGACTTTTGCATGTAGTATGCAAGGGAATTAAAAAAGGTTTTAGCGGAAATATTTGCTTTATTAGCAATTAGGCACTACAGATTAATTTCAACAATAAAAGATACTTTTATGGGTTTTAAAAAGTGAAGTTTAATATGAACAATTTAATTTGCATATTCCTTGGTTCTTTATCAGTAAAAAAAAAAAAAAAAACAAAACCGTAAAAAAGACCTGGTTTGAAATTACTGGTTTGCACATGGAAGTTGTTGCAAAAGTAACTCTTGAGAAGACTTCACTAATAATCTTATATCTGTCTTTATGAAACTCTGATTATCACATGAATTTGAAATATGCTGGTGTTGAATGCTGATTGTTAATAGCAGTAGTGTAGCTCTTTCCATTAGTATTACTTTAAAGAATGCAAATGACATCAAGCACAAAGCAGTTCAGAAATAGGACATTAATATCAGTTTTCTGAAATGGGTTGACCTTCCTTCCACATCCTTCCACATCAACAGTGGAAGGTTGAACATCCTTCCACTGTTACTTAGGAGCAGAAAGGAGGAGGAGAAAGATTGAGGTTGCAAGTCCAGAAGTCAGAAAATACCCAATGTATGGTTGCTGCCACAACACTGATTTTTAAGGTTTTATTTATTTATTCCTTTTTCTAACGCACACAATAAATGAGACATAAGTGTGCTGAAAAAATAGGTTAGGATCATACACTCATCTGAGAGGCAAGCATAACATAGACAAAAGCTGAGGAACTGGATGTTCTGGTAGATCTGAAGTGAACCCGCTGCGGTGCATGACATTGGATTTACTTTGTTTGCATTCAGCTGACTCTTCTGACAAACTTCTTAAAGTTTTCAAGAAGCATCAATGAGAGTAAGAAATTATAATTTTTTTTTTATTATTTTATTTTTAAGTTTTAAATGTTATGCCTGAATTAAATAGGACGGTGCCCTTTTAGTTCTATTGTTACTTGCATCAGAAGATGATGAAATTTAACTTTCTGATCTTTTTTTTTTTTCTTGGTATCTCTTCATTTAATTACACTAGTGAATGTTTGACTCCATTATATTTAGTGTGGATGGTGAGGTTAAAGAGGTGGTGATAAACCGTATAGTTCTTATGTTTGTTTTGAGTAATTGGTAGAAAATATGACTCCTTAATACTCACCACCTCAAGAAGAAATAGCATAGGTACAGCAATGAAGCAATAGCACTGCTAGGATAAGCACAGGCTGCACAAGCCTCCTTAGCCTGGACGATGTTTGTGTGGATGCTTTAATCCACATCTCCACTGCTGTATGTAGTTTAACTAAATTAGTAAGAAATACTGAGTATGAAGTCTGTTTGCTTTTGTGATCCTAAATTAAGCATTGATTTTTGTGATAATGCAATGTGCAGTTTCTGCTTTGTGTCACTACGGTACTGTCAGTTCCATAACTCGCAGAAAAAATGAGGCAAATGGAAATAAAAAGCATTTTAACATCTTTTATTTCTTCTCCTTTTAAGCCAACTATGGTGTTTAACAGAATCTTGCTTTCATGCTCTGCTTTCTTGTGTGTGTGTTGGAGAGGGGAGTGAGAGAAGATGGGATTTCAATTCTGCTCATGCAGAAGATGCTGGATGAAATGAGGGAAAGAAGATTAAGTTATTAGGCAAGTTAAGGTTACACTTTGAATAGATTGGTAAAATTAGAAAAATTGAGAAAATTCATAATAGCTTCACTGTTGAAGCGTTAACAAATCAGGACACATTTAAACAGACTGCATATGCATATGGGCAGTTATTGTAGAGCAGTCACCCCAGCAGAGGTGCAGAGCCAGAACTACAGTAACTTGTCTGAGTAGCAACGGCTTTAATTTCTTCAGAGTCAGAGAACTAATAGCAACTAACTCAGATTGCAGAATATCATATTTTAATGACACTCTTCAAATATTTAATATCATTGGCTTGATGCTTTCTAGAGGAGGATTCTGAATTCAGCTTTACAGTTCAAGATCTTTGTTTTGTTAGAGTGTTACTGTACTCAGGGCTCACTATGGATGTGTTTTGCTGGTGTTGAACACTTGTAGAGGGCTTGAACACTTAGTGTTCTATTTTGCTCATCCTTAGAACAAGTTTTTATTTCACAGATAGGCTGATGGATTGTGGTCCACTTTCACAACACTCCATATTATTTTTTTGGGACTGTTACATCCCACCAATTTTCCACTGCCAAAAAATCCCACCAGCAAATATACCCACAATATAACCCTACCAAAAAGCCCCCTCAAACCCCCCAAACTTTCCAATCTGCCCTCAGAATGGCAGTGTCTCATCATGACCAAAAGAATACTAGTAGTGTGTTGAGTTTCATGGTCATCAAGTTTGATATAGCTAAATATAACACTTTAAACCTCAGAATGTAGGTTTTGGTGGGGAGCTGGTTGGTTGGTTGGTTTTTGGTTTTTTGGTGGTTTGGTTTTTTTTGGGTTTTTTTTTTTTTTTCCAATATAAATGTTAGTTAATAGAAGCCATTATAGTCCATTTTTTGGAAAATAGTAATGAAAATAATGGAGCACAATGTTATATATAATCTTTCCATTCTAAGTTTTCCTATCATTGCTGTGTAAATTGCAGTGGTTACCTGATAACTGCAATGCAATATGAACTTTACTCTTGCCAGAAAGGGTATTCCACCTTTAATTCATCATCCTTGGTGGCTAAAAAGGTGGTGTGTTCTGCCCTGACTTTCTGCTCTGTGCCTTGTGCCAGCAGTGGTATTGAACTCAACATTAAGATCACTTGGCAGCCGCTTGTCTGAAAAACAAACCAACAAACCCCAATCAAAACCAAACGAATTTGGAGCTGGCTCGGTTCCTGCTGGGACACTGCGTATGTGTATAAACACTAGGGCCAGAACAAGGGAGGTGATAGCAATGATGGGTAAGGCACGCTGGAACGGCCTTTATGCTGCAAGCACAGCCTTAGGAAGTCTGATTAAAATACCCAGATAATCATTTCTACAGGATTTGGATATTTTTATCTTTTCAGATAACATATAGAGAACTTGTATAAAGATGCTAAGTTACTGTAGTAAAGTAATTATTCTTTCTGTGCTGAATTAATGGAGTGCAAAATCCCTCTAATGACCTACTGAAATGTTTCTTGCTAGTGTCAGTTAATTCTCAAGCGCTAGTGTGGAATGGGTAGGAAAATAATCATCATCTTTCTTCATGGCCAAAGAAGCAGAAATGTCTTGGAAAAAATATAGCATGAAAGGAGTTAGATTGGTTGATGTCAAGTGATAGGAGACCCCTCCTGAATCCTGCCAGGGAGATTTGCCAGCAATGCCAGACTGGAACTGTGGTGTCTGTACTGACTGATACATTTGATTGACATAGTAGAAATGTTCATATTTCATCCACTACTAGAGTTCAGCAAACTTAATCTGGTCCACAGGACAAAAATGTGAAGTTGGTTTTTTTTTTTTTTTTTTTGAACTGGCAAAAATGTCTAACTATAGACAGTATGAAGAAAGGAGAGACACCTTCCACTAGACCAGGTTGCTCCAAGCCCCGTCCACGTCGCCTTGAACACTGCCAGGGTCAGGGCATTCAAATCTTTGAAGGCCTGTTGTATTTAATGTATTCATTCAAGATCTGGAAGTCAGAATCTGTTTTAGAAACTACTAATATTTTTCTCTAAATTTATAGTAATATAGCAATAGTGCAGCTGTGTAGTTACATGGTCAAACCTTTGTAATAGCAGAAGGACTCAAGGTGAGGCAGTGTTTAGCTGACATTTTTCTGCATGGTATTCAGCTACCCTGGTATTACTTTTAAACTTAACTCTAAGGAAGTCTTTAAAAGTTATAAAAATCAGTCTTTGTTGAAAAAAAATTCTTGATGTCATGACAATGTATTGTTTAAGGTATTTATAGGAAATAAAAAGATTTGTGTAGGAAATGGTAAGATCTTAAGGTCCTTTTAACACTAACTATTCTATGATTTAGAAATCCCATTGTCTTTAAGACATTCTTTAAGACTGAGTTTGAGAAGAAGTGCTGTGAAGAAGCAGTGATGTTTTCTCTATTCTGGTCTCACTGTAACAGTTATATTTCCTGTGTCTGAATTTCTAGCATAGAAAACAAGCAATTTGAAGTTAAGCAAGTAACAGCATTATCTCATTAGTATGCACATACTGAAATAGTGAAAAGGTGCGTTGTCCCCATATGTCTGGGATTAAAACAAAACAGCTGCAGCCACAGGCAAATTTGTCAACATCTGTATTAAGGCCAGAAGCAGCCTAGTTAGATTTGATTAATACTTCTGATTCTGTGTTATATAATGCCATTTTTGAAGATTGCTCAAATTAGTGATGAGATTAAGGGTATTTTTATGTGCTTTTCTAATAGCAAATGATGTTGGCATCATCTTAAGTGTGTTGCTGAATTAGTGCCACTATGTACATGACTATACACACAGGAATTCATCTTTTTTGTCCCTTCTCTTTAGATGAACTTCGTCAAGCTATCGTGGCCATGATGACTAGAAAAGATGAACTGGAAGAGCAGAATAGGTAGTTTTCTTTTTCTAGTCAAGAGGGACTTAATTAAAAAATAAAAATCTGTTCTCTAATACAAGCTGTCCTTTGTGTAAAGCTATGTGTAATCTTTATGTAAGTTTTTTGATGTCTATATTCTTTTTCTGTGAGAGGCAAGCTTAATACTTCAATATGCAACTGTTGATACTGAAGAGTAATGTCTGCCGGTCAACTTTTTTCTTTGAATTCAAATCACATGTAACTCTTTGTCTTGGGAACTTTTGCCAGTTTTACTTTTGTAGTTTTTTAAAACCAAAACTTATAGCCAAAAGATTCTTAAGATCTCTTAAAACAGATTTCCAAGTGAGTAAAAGCTTCTCCTACATGTAATTCAGAAAATTGCCTTTTCCTTCTGGTACAGAACTGCTGTAGGATGGCTAACAATGTTATGCTGAAAGTGGCTGTTACTTGTGTCTTGATGTTCACTTGGGGCAAAATGATGATGTAAAAATGATAAGTGGCTTATTTAAAATGCTATCAAACCTACTTTGTATTTATGTAGTCTATGGCTAGATGAATGAAAATACAAATGTGTTCAAGACATACTGTTGTTATGCTGTAGTAGGGCTATTTTGGTAATTTACATTTTTCTGTAGATAACTTAGAGTTTTTTGTTTGTTTTAATATTGAGACTACCAACTGATCCCATTTTCCTGCCTCTTATCCTCCTCACTCCCATAATTGCAAGTTACTGCTCCATTCGGTTTCATGGGTTTTTTTGGCAGAAGGACCAGGTCAGCATCACATTGACCTTTGCTATCTCATCAAAAGCTTTACAGAGAGGTGTATGGCATTGCTCTCACTAGAGACAAGACCCCTACCTGTCTCCTGCTGTTGCTAGTAAATATGTTGCTTACAGATTACTCCTGAGATGTACAGACTTGCACTGAAGCAGTGAAACACTGAAACCGGCTTATACGATGTTTTCTATAATAAATTATTCCTTTCTGGTGGTACAGTAGATGCCATAATAGGTTGCCCTTTGAGCGTGTGGATGAGATTGTAATATAAGTTCACAGAGTAAGCACTGACAACTGTTTGATTGGGTCCTTCTTCCTTGTAGATTTTCATATCTTTGCATAATCAAATCAGGTGAATTTATTACACTGAATAATGAAATTTTAGGATGACATCAGTGGTATCATTCAGGCAACCCACTTTTTAATTCACAGAGTATATTCTAATTACGAGGTAGTGTTAGTGGTGTTCTAACAGAGGCTGCTGCCTTCCTCCAGGTCTCTGAGAAATCTGCTTGATGGAGAGATGGAGCATTCTGCAGCACTAAGGCAGGAAATGGACAACTGGAGAAGGAAAGCAGCAGAGCAGGAAGAGCGACATGCCATGAAAGTCCAAGCATTGGCACGGTAAGGAGTGCTGAAACTGTCATAAAAAGTAACAGCAGTGGAACAAGGGAATAAAAAATTCTGCATACAGGAGAAAATCATTTTGAAGTAGTTTTCAGAAGAACATAAGTGAACATTGGGGCCACAAGGATGGTTTTAGGGCCACAGGGATGATCAGGGATCTGGAGCATCTTTCTTACAAGAAGAGATTGTGGGAGCTGGGCCTGGTTAGTCCAGAGGAGAGCAGACTGAGAGGGGATCTCATCAGTGCAGATCAGTATCTCAAAGGCGGGTGCCAGGAGGATGGTGCCAGACTCTTTACAGTGGTGCCCAGCGACAGGACGAGGAGCAATGGCCATAAACTAGAACACAACAAGTTTCACCTGCACGTGAGGAAGAACTTCTTTCTGTTGAAGGTGGCAGAGCACTGAAACAGGCTGCCCGGGGGGGGGTGGAGTCTCCTCCTCTGGAGACATTCCAAACCCACCCGGGCATGTTTCTGTGTAACCTGCTCTGGGTGGCCCTGCCTTGGCAGGGGGTTGGACTGGATGATTTCCAGAGGTCCCTTCCAACCCTAATGATTCTGTGATTTAGGACTAAAAATCCCATGAACTTCAGTGGAGTTTAGGCTGAAGAAAACCTTTGGAAGATTTTCTGACATAGAGTGAGTTTGTGGGTTTTGTTTTGTCTAGTATTAACAGTAAGAGAGAGTTTAAAATATTTGTATAGCCACCACTACAGCTCCAGAGGAAGGAATATTAGAGAGCTGAACTTTGGACAACATCACATTTAATTTGAAGAAGTAATTAGACTAGTACTAAGAAACATAAGCCACCAAAATAGTGAGAGTTAATGAATCTAGTTACAAAGGAATACATGTGTGTGTAAGGTAAATGAAAGATGACTTTTGTCTTTTCATATACCTGTTTTTTCCAGTTCTACCTCCTCAGCCCACCCCAGGAATATCCAATTAATTTTGTTTTAGTTTTTAAACAAAATTTAAATGTTCTTAATTGATTTTTATTTTTCTTGTTATGTGGGAGATTCTTGGTATAGCTGTCTGCCCAATCTGGAACAAATCACATTATCAAGGTCCTGGGTGATTTTTACCTTCTGTTGGATATATGATATTGTTAATTTTGTTGATGTACCTAGCACTGTCTTCAAACAGTATTTTCCAAACCTTAAATCTGATACAGCTTTTAAATATAAGGGGGCAGGGAGGGGAACAGAAACACCATGTGAATGTTGTGAATAGACTGATGTTGCTGTCCTAGAATAATGAAATGCTTGTTCTAGTAGCGGAAATGGCTGCTTTGGTGCATGTGTAAATCATAGGGGGTTTTTGGGTTTGTTTTGGGTTTTGGTTAGGTTTTCAAAAATACACAAACTGGATTGTTGGGATTCTAGCTCTCAGATGTGGAGCCAGTGAGGACTTGTTTTGGAGACTTCAATTTAATATTACTCCACAGTATTTCGTCTGGTGGATGTCTTGCATAATTCCACACTGAGCTTAGTATGGGGGCCCTTTTCCTCCCAGCAAGTTCTTACTTCAGTCAGTAGAAATTGTGCTGAGTGGTCCTAGTGTCATTTGAATTGAATAGGGATATTTGTATCTTCATTGCTTTCAGTTACATAGAACATGTCAGTGTCAGATGCTGCTGACACATACCTTTCTGTATGTACCCTCACATCTGTAAGCAGTAACGAATGGATAATCTATTCTCTTCAGTAACATTTCCATCTGATCTGTCTTCCTTCTATCTGATTATTTAAGCATGACTTTGTTTTCCTTGGTCAGATGTTTTTTTCTTGTCCTGTTTTCAGGTTTCCATGGCTGACCACTTTATCAGCCACTGTACCATAAGCAACAGTTGTTGCCAAACAACATTAACAGTACCAATTCTGAAGTGGTGCAACTGTTTGCTCCTAGCCCTAGGAAGGTCAGCTGGAATAGGTTGTTCAGGACCATTTCCAGTCAGGTTTTGAGTATGTTCACAGATGGAGAGTCCACAACCTCTTTGGGTAATGTTGTTGACAGTGACCCATTGTCAACGGTCTTCCTAATGTGATGTTGGCTTTCTTTGCCATGAAGGGTGCATTGCTGGCTCGTGGCCAGCTGCTTGTCCACAAGGACTCACAGATCCTTTTCTGGAAAGCTGTTTTCCAGCTCCCAGCATGTATGGGTGCCTCAGACTATTCCTCCCCAGATGCAGGACTCTGCGTTTCCACTTGTTCAGCCTCAAGGAATTCATCTGAGTCCAGTCCTCCAGCCTGTGCCAGTCCCTCTGGATGGCAGCACAACTCTCCTGTGTATCAGCTGCTCCCCAGTTTTGTGTTGTCTATGAATTTGCTGAGGTGTGTCCCAGCATCCACTTTATTAATGAAGATGTTAAACAACATTGGCCCTGGCAGTGACTTGCCTCCAGCTTGACTTTGTGCCACAGCTATGCTGAAAGAAAAGAATTTTAACCTTCCTCTTGTCTAAATGTGATTTAGCTTAACAAAGGCTTTTGAAGGTAAATGTTCCTGTAATAGTGTGATTTTCTTCTTACATTTCTAAATAAGCTCTAGAGTAACCTATGATGCCTGAGATTTAGGGCATTATTCACATGTATAGTAAACAAACCTATCCCAAATGTTAAATAACATTAGTAATCTCTGTCTTATCCCAGGGAGAACTGTTTGTTTTCTGCCTGCACGGGCAGAGTGCTTAGTGTTAATTGTGAAGTGACACAGCTGAGATTCCTGTAAGCATTTTGTTGCACAGCAGGGCTACTATCTGAAAATGATAAATATAAAGCTTTCCTAAGAAAAAAAAGGTATTTAGAACGTTACCAATTCTGCTTTTGATGACACATCAAACTGAACTACTCACTTTGAGGGAGGGAGAGATCTGCACGAGTGGGTTTGACATTCATGTGATGCAGGGCAATTGAAACAATGCCAATACTTCATCATTTAATGTTCACTTTTCAGGTTATAGGAATTGTCTATTCATATTTCTTTGACTCACTTCCCCCACAGTTTTAGAATTTGCAGTGACATATGGGTGAATCAGATACTGCTCATGCACATACCTTTTTGAAGAATAGATTAGGAGCTTGTATAACAAAATCTAAACAGATGCTCACTTAGAATAACTTCTTATTTTTAAACAAGTTTAGTTTCTCTTATTGCTACTAAGACTGGGCAGGTTGTGTTGATTGTTCTTCTGAAAGTCAGATTACCTTGTCACATGATAAAAACAGCATTGAGAGCTGCTTAGGTACAACAGATTCTTGTGTCACCACCAGTTATTTTAGACTTTGGCTGCATTTCTTTAATGATTCATTGCAACTCATTGTCTAGCACATAAGAAACTTCGCATATAGCTATTTTGGAATATAGGTTTTTCTTCTAAATTCCTTTGCTGGTTCACTTCGTACACTGTAGGTGATGCTGCTGCAATAGTAAAAGTGGTAAAATTTATTAAGTAAATAATATTTTAAACCATGAAGTTGAGCAAGGTGAATAAATTGAAGAATTTAAAATAATGAATTTTGGAAAGTGCTGCATAATGCACTAGGTCAGTAAGAGGAAACTTAAGTTTCAGATATTTTGTAATAGTGAAATCATATATATATATGAGGTATATATATGTATATACACCTCGAAAATAATTGATCACATGCCTAGAGTAGAAAAATGTCTTCAGTTGTAATATTCTGAACATGTTAAGACAAGGAATTCAGTAACAATCTGATTATTGTAATTTGACGAAAAAATGTGCTTCAGGTTATGACAGCTGGTGTTCGAGTGTCCCAAAAGCTCTTGCAAAGCATTTGATGTAAATATCTTCCTGAAGATTTTGAGAACACAGATTTCAGTGACACATCAGTCAGTGCTGAAATTATTACTGCTGGTTATCTGCAGTATTCGTTTATCCAGTTGGTCTCCTAGGCAAAATGCTGGCTTGCTTAGAGAAATTTTCCTGAGTTTCCTAAGGTCCCTTTGAAAACTGGAAAAATTCTTAGGTCACTTCAGTTTCAAGTAGTGGTAATCTCATTCTTTCATGTGAAGTATTTGAATAGCTCTTTCATAACAGTTATTGTTTAAAAAGGAGCAGTCTCAGCATTCAACCTATTTTCTTCTGACAGAATAGACTAAATAGACTCTCTAGGATAATTTTGTAAGCTGTTTTTTATATTGTTGTTGGTTTAATTATTCCCCACCCTCCTTCATGGATAAGCCTTTCTCAGATTGCATGGACCTGTTGTGCTAGTAGCTTCTTGGCAATGCTGAAGTTTTTTAATGGAGGTTGAGATTGTTTTTTCTGTATGGAATACTTTTACATCCCTTTGGTGAGGCAAAGAAAGGTATTGAAGTTGACTGTGAAACCGGATAATCTCAGATTGCAGATTGTTAGACTATCTTCAGAAATGTTGGAGGAAAGTTTTTTGCAAATGATGGGCTTTGGAGCAAGAGAAGCAGATAAAGCTGGTAATGCACTGTGTAGGGAAATGGGGGATGAGAGTTTGACTGTACTTTATCTTACACTTTTATGTACCTTCTGTTTACGGTACATTCTGCAAGCTAATTTGCCTCCTTATCTAGTGTCTGTATCATTTAAGCCACATTGCTTTTGGATTTGGCATTTTGTATCAATCTCTTTTACAACATTTCGTTCAGAGCCAGAGCGCTTCAGTGAGGAGTGACATGATGTGTTGTGCATCTTGAAATGATTGCATTACTTACCTTAAGCAGCTTCTTAGAAACAGGAAAAAATATCTCTTGTCCCTGCTTGTGAAAAATAATTTGAATATTCCTACATGCAATTCTTTTGCTGTTTATTTACTTGGTGACATGTCACAAGTTACAAAAACATTTTATAAAAAGAGACAGGTTATTTCATAAGATAAACAACTTCCTCTTATTTCTTACCCACAAAGACATTTTTTGATTCTTCAGATGTGATACTAATGCTGTGATACAGGCCTTTCATAACTTAGATCTGAACACAGTCTATGTGTCTATATCATGAGAATAGTTTTCAGTTTCTCACGCATATGGTGTTTGTCCTGGTTTCAGCTGGGACAGTTACTTTTCTTCCTAGTAGCTGGTACAGTGCAGTGTTTTGGATTTAGGATGAGAATAATGTTGATAACACACTGATGGTTCAGTTGTTGCTGAACAGGACTTACACTTAAGTCAAGGACTTTCCAGCTTACACCATCCCACCAGTGAGTAGGCCAGGGGAGCACAGAAGTTGGGAGGGACATAGCCAGGACAGCTGATCCCAACTGCCCAAGGGACGTCCCATGCCTATGACATCATGCTTAATGTATAAACTAGGGGGAAAGCTGGCTGGAGGCTGCTGCTGGGCATTGCTTGTTGGGTGGTGAGCAATTGCATTGTGCACCACTTGTTTTGTTTATTTTATTTTTTTTTCCTTTTCTGCCCTATTAAACTGCTTTTATCTCAACCCATGAATTCTACTTTTTTTCTTTTCCCAATGCTCTCCTCCATCCCACTGTGGAGGGAGAGAGTGAGCAAAGAGTTGTGTGGTGCTTAGTTGTTGGCTGGGGTTAAACCCTGACAGTCCTTTTGGCACCCAACGTGGGGCATGGAGGGTTGAGATATAGACAGGTCTGACTAGAGTGTGTTAAAACAAGTTTTGTTCTAAGCATTCATTGTATTAGTTTAACAGTCTCTGGTCACAATGTTGATTTATTTGGTCTCAGAGTTGTTTTGCTTGTCCTCAGGGTTGCATTGCATAACACCTTACTTGCGATGTGTGTTCTCTCTGGTGCTGCTTGTCACCTCTGGGGGCTGGGTTAAAGTTATCACTTTGCTGTACTGTGTAACGCTGGTTTATGATATGGTAAAATTGCTGGTTGTGAGACTGATCTGGTGTTTGTCCTCAGTATTGCCATCATCTCTGAACTTTGGGAACCAGCTCTTGGAAATTAGTTACAGTGTTCTTTAGGCCATTGTAGTTAAGATACATGAGAAACTACCCCTTTTCAAATTCTTTCCTTACCACGCTCACTTTACAGAAGCCCCAGGGGAATTTTTGTACCTTTTTCCAGAAGCAGTTGTATGGTGGGTTGTCTTCTGTTAAGCTATAGGAAAAGAAGTCCTATAAGGCCTCTTCTTCTGCAACAAAGATCACAACTTAAAGATATAGTGTTTAACTTTTTAATGAAATTTTTGGAAGTCAACTTTTATAAAACACATTCTTACTTGTATTCATTTGTATTAACAGCCAGAAATCTTATTTTGACAAACATAAGATGCATCTAATTTGACTTCCAGAGTAGACCTTAAACTGTGCTTGGTGTATGTATACATGCTTCAGTAAACCTAATTATCTGTCACAGAAACTTTGTGGACATGATCGGAAAATAACCAAGCTCCTTCAACTCCCCTTGCCCCCCCACTTTTTAAAAGGGATGCTGTAGCATAAGGAAAGTGGGTGAGATGTCACCTGCAGGGCTTTGGTCCTTCTCCAGGAACACAGCAGAAGTCTCAGCAGCAAGGCTGATCCACTGCTGTGCTCCAGATGAATAGCATCTCTTACACACTGTCCTCCGCTTGATGTGAGAACATGCTGCTTATTATCCTGGTACATTCATCCTCTTGATAGGAAACTTCTTAGGGAACAGTTGCTACTTTTCCTGGCATGAATTAACTTGTTGGTGAGGAGAAATACTTTCAGTTTTAGGGATATTGAGGCGGTATCTTCCATTTTAGAAAGCGGGTAAAAGTTCCTCATGTATCACCATTTCAGGTTTGATACTTACATTCCTCTTCTCTTTGCTTTCATGTCCTGATCATTACTATAATTAGTATTGTATTTTCCTTCTGGTTCTAAGCAAAGATACTATTAATGGCAGAGAGTGGATACAGATAATCTTATAGTATTCTGATCTATCTTCAGGAGAAGCAGAAAGCCAACTACAGAGTTTAATTGTCTTAAGTAATTTCACTGTTTCATGCTATAGAATAAAATATACACTGCTAAAAAAGATTGATCCCTACTGCATTAGCTTGTAAGTGTTTATCGGAACCTGGAAATGTCTTTGGTTTTCTTTGGAGAATAGTTGCAGAACTATGGAGAAAGTTCTACAGTTGCTTGAAAAGCTTCAGGTGGAATAAAATTTATCCTGCTGTTATAGATACGTGGCATTTAGAAGTTGCTGTATTTGAAATGTGTTTGTATTTCTCTAGTCATACTTTTGGAGAGATACTGGAGATAAATCTGCTCTGTCAGAAATTAGCTTCCTATTCGTCTGAAGGAAAAAATGGGGAAATGCATGCGGTTTTGGTTTTTCTGTTTGGCTTGAAGACATAAAGCTTCAAAGATGTTCTACTAATCTGCTTCTTATGTGTACCCAAATAACCGTAAATCAGAAACAGACCTGGGGAGGAGTTAAATTCTGGTTTCAGAGGCTGCTTTAAATCAATTTTTTATTTTTATTTTCTTTTTGTGATTGGATTTCAAACTTTAGTATTTTTTCAGTGTAGCTCCTAATTTGCAGTTTTCTAGTTTCATAATAGAACAATCAAAGTGAAGTATGTCTTGTGTCGTTCTTCTGCATGAGTAATCACCAGTGCTATAAAGTTCAATCAACAACACACACTAGACCTGTGCCATTTGAGCACAAAGAGTAATTTGTAAGAATACTAGATTGTCATCCTCTCTCCTGGAGCTGATGCGGGGTAAGATGACATATTATCACTCTGTCTTTCAGCTGGTTATTAACATGGGAGAAGCGATCAGGCAGGGAAATTAATTATAATTGAAGTTTTGGAGATTGATGTGTTTTTAGTGGCATAGTTCTTGGTCTTTGTTTTCCATGTATATCAGCCTGATTTTCCTTTCTTTTTTTTTTTCTCCTGTATCTCCTTCAACTTGTACTTACAGTCTCATCATTTATTCTGCAGCACAGAAGGTGAAATTGTATGGAGGATTTGAAAGATGCTCGAAGTGGTGTGTTTATCTCCAGTCTCAGAACAGGCTAACAGCTTTGCTTCAAGTTAGATAGTAGAGGTTGAAAAAGTTGAAATAAAGCTGCGGCCTGCACATACAAGTATTTAATATCCTTACCTATAGGTAGTACTGTTGGGTCAGCTGGACAAGAATTTCTGCAAATCTGACCCTTACCTCCTGTACAGGAGTTTATACTCCTATGAAATACTTGCTATGAATATCTGATATCATTCCTCTTGAAGTCATTTAAGACTTCTTAGTAAGTGCTTGCTATTTAGTATTATTTTTTAACATAGTCTGATAAAAAGGGCTGTGTAAATTCATACATATCAGGATGGGCCCTCTTTGGGATCTAGCTAAATAGTAGTATCAAGAAAGAGATGTCAAAGAAGGAGAAGTAATAAGATGGTAAAAAGACATAATTGTCACCTGGCCTTCGTATCCTGCTTTGAATTTCAGTTTTTTATCAAAAACCTTAAGTGTTATCTGCACTGTATCAGTTTGAAGTTGATAGGCACAAGAGTAGAAAAGGGATTGGTGATTTTGCTTGGGGTTTTTTTTGTTTGGGGTTTGTGTTTTTTTTTTTTTTTTGTTGCTGTCTCAGTACAGACAAAAGGCACTGAGTCTCTTCTCAAATGTAGAAACGAGAATCCTTAAAGCTCAGTCTGTTTTAATTGGATACAGCTATTGCCATGCAGACAGATTTACACTTCTGATGAGAAACCTTTTTGTCTACCTGTCATTTTTTTCATGAATTAATTATTTAGACTTGTTTTAATTAAACTGTGTTTCTGCCTTCCCCCCCCCCAAAATCTGAGCATCAGCATCCACCTCTGATGGAAAACCTGAATTGTTCTTTGTATTCTAGGAAATGAAAAATATCATAAACTGCATAAAATCATCAAAGACTTCCTTAAAATTTGATAGTTGGGTAATCAATAGTTTCTTCTTAATTATTTAGCAACCTCCTACTGAAGGACAGAATCAAATTGAGGTTGCATAGTTCAGAAAACTGATTTGAAATCCACAGAAATACGAATATAGCGTCAGCTTAGGGGTTTTATATATAACTATGGCATTGCTCAAAACAGCAGTTTATTTTTGTGTGCATGAATATATATAATATGCATATATTTTGTGTGTGTGTATATATATATGTAGTATGATAAGGACCACCAAACACATTTGCATGTGTTTCTGAATACTTCTCATTCTTAAATAACTTCCTAGAGCTTGAACCACTCCTCTGGCATAGCTTTGTCCTGCCCTTGTTCTTTCTGACCAGCTATGGGTTTCTTGTGTGTGCTGCATCTGTGGCACCTATGTATTTCTACCCTGATACTTTCCCAAAGAACAGTAAAAGTTGTCTCAATTCACTCTCATTTTAGTTATATTTCTTCTGTATAATCACTTCTGGTTAACTGAATGGGCTTAGGTAGATAATTGAATTTTCAGACATCTCGTCAAATTTGTTTAAAATTCCATTGATTAGAATCCTTTTTATTTCCCCCAAACATAAACTAAGGTGCTTAATGTTGTTAGGTGGAAGCTATGATAGTAGCTGGTTTGAATATCTGTGTTTTCCAAAGAAAAGTGAGACAGTCACTGAAATGTGACAGTCAAAGGGATTAACTTAATTTCTTCTCCTATGGTTTTCATTTAGGATTGGTGTGTGGAAAACTTTTGCCTTGAACATTGTTGCTGAAGTGTTGGCATTTTCTTACAGCAATCAAGTCTGTTTCTAAAGCTGAATACTTATTTGCTCGACATTAAATATGTGGACAAATAGTAAAATGATATCTACTTTTATACTGGCCATTCTAAATTTCCTTGTGTAATATCACACCCTAATTTTTTATTCAACTGTTGATTTACATTAGACTGTATAATTTCTCTGCCTTTCAATGTACCATAGTATAGAAAATCTAAATTAAACAATTGTATTTCTGACTATGAGATAATCTGTTTCTCTGATGTGTTTATGTGACCTCTTATATGGAACTCTGCTGTTCAGGTATTATTTAATGTGTAAGGTTTTCTATCATCTTCATGACACAGATAAAGCTTATTATGACACATTGTATGTTTGTTTCCATTGAAAGTGGCTTTTATCTATTTTGAGAAAACAACCGTATTTTTTTATTCTTTTTATCAACAGAGAAAATGAGGTGCTAAAAGTGCAACTTAAGAAATATGTAGGAGCTGTCCAGATGCTCAGAAGAGAAGGTCAAACAGTGGAAGGTAAGGATAAAATAAAGGATAAAAGAAAATAATCCATGCACAAGGCTTGTTTTTCTGTATGCTACTATTGAAACAGTGTTTATTGGAGGCATAGGAATAGTAACCAAATAATGGAAGTGACTCCTGGTTGTGTATAAAAACTGACAATGAAAGACTAACCAGTGGGCAGGCATGTCTCTGGTTTTCCTGATTGATCCTGGAATGGATCTCTGTAGATAACCAACCACCCTGTCCTGTGCAAAGCATTGTCCGTAACCAACACTTCAGCCATGCAAACCAATCCTAGTGCATCTGGGGACACACATGGTTCACACTTCCACATGCTACCTGGTGTGACATCAGCCTTCCTCCTGTTGGAAAACATCAGCATCTGAAAAGATGAGGGTTCTGTTCCCATGAGAACTGTCCCTGACACATCTCTGAGTGGGCTATTTGCTGGTTTGTGAACAATTTGTAATGCAGATTGAGATCAAACAATAAGAATATTATGTGCTGGCACACTATTAAATTACTGCTGAGTAGAAACAATCAAGAAGTCTTGCCTTTCCTTGGTGAGTCTTTGCGAAAACAAATGAAATCATTTACATGGAAGCAGGATTAGCAAGAGATAATTAGAAATGCTATTCATCTCTTCAAACTATGGTAGAGTAGTATCTTCCTATAGTGAAAATAACATCTTTGATACCTTTTCCTTTTGAGAAAATACTGATGTAACTTTTTGTACTTATTTTTACAGAGCATTTTCTGGTAGATGAGGTGGTCTTAGCTTTTTCTGGGAAGTTTCTTATTTAAACAAGTAATCTGTCACTTAATGTGATATTAGAACATGAGAATAATTTGAGAGGAAAAATTAGTATCTATATTATTCTGTTAGTGTTGTTTTGGAGATAAGTATTTGCAGACTGTTTGAAGTAGACGTAATAGACCAGACATTTTGCTTTGTTTGCTAAGTTGCTCTGACTCTAATGAGCAGATTTTATATCTGAAAGATGACTAGTTATCAGCAGTGTTACTGGTTTTCTTCAGTGGTCAGTGCGACAGAAGTGTCTATGACAGAATGAATTGGAGTCTTGATTCTGAATCATCTTCTGGTGGACCTGTATTTCTGCTGCCTGTAGAAGGTGTTTTGAGAGGAGGTGGCTTTTCAGAAAGTGGCACCATCTGTCTTTTTATTCATTTCTCTCCTAATTATTAATATTGTGGCCGTATAAGTGGCTGTATGAATTAATACCACATTGGTTCTGCTCTTAAGGGCTAGTCACTATACTTATTTGTAGTTTAAAAACTTCATTCATCCTTAAAAGGCTTTTTGTTAGTGAGAACACATGTATTTACTTCCGACTTTGCTGGAGTGTAGTGATTCAGATTAAGAATTATTCACGAAAACCATCGCTTAAGCTTCTTATAATAGCAGAAATTATCCTTCATTACATACTGACAGTTTGCATGATGAGTGTAATTATAGGGAAAGAAAAAAAGTATTCCTAGGCTGGCTATATTCTGCCATGTTAAAATTATGCAAATCAGTGAGTGATAAGAATAGAAACAGAGTAGGATGGTCAGATTTTACAGATGAAAAAGGGGGAAGGAACAGTACCAACATTTCTAAAAATGAATACATGTATGCTTTATGGTCAAAGGCTATTGAATCAATTCATAGTGACTTTCTGTAATATTTATCATTGGTGACCAGAATAAATTGCAGCTGCATGCACTATTTGTAATAATTTTTCTTATATCCTAACTTCACACATTGTATTTTTAGAAAACTATTTTTTTCCCCTTAGCTGACATGAGAGATTTATCTGAATTTTTAGTAGTACTTGGGCCTCTGACTCAAAAAAGTACTTAAGCACATAAACAATTTCTGAGAACTGATATATTTAGATGCACTTCAAAAAGGGAGAGTGAAACAAAAGAAAGTCTTTTCTTTTACCAGATTTATAGACACTATTGCACCCATGATTTACATAGATAATTTCCAGTATCTCATCATAGGCATTCATATTTTTCAGATGTGAGCCTTCACAATTAAGAATATTTGTATTATTAGAAAGAGCTATTTGTATTTTTTAGCACATTTATCATTGTGTAACTTAAGGCAAATTATTGATTTCCAATTATGGTATAACTTAAAAATGACAGTAACAACTTAAATAATTTGGTTTGTAATTAACTGAAATGCCTAAAAGGATAATGGAGTTTTTTTACAAGACCTGTTTTTATTATTGTGGTCTGAGGTTGTGGTGATTTTGGGAAGGAAATAGGATGAAGAAACTACGGTTTTCTCTACGTTTGTCAATTTAGGCTAAAATTCTTGTTGGTTTCCTATGTATTAATTTACACACTCCTAGGTTAAGGTTCTTGTAACTTGCTTTGCATGTCAGAGTTCTGATCTGTTTGAACTTGGAAAACTCCCATTGTCCCCTTTTGATGAAATGTTAGGAGACAGTCGTCATCAGGGAGGCATAAACTGTTGCATACAACTAATTTCACTGCTGCCCTCTGTTACGATGAGGAATTTCAGTGATGATTAATCTTCTGCCAAATGGTATCAAACTAAAAGGCTTAAATGTATGTGGATTTTAGAATGCTATTAGACTTTCTGTGAAACTATTTTGAAAGAGTCCAAATAAATTGAGCTTCTGCTGTTGTTTTTATGACTATAGAGAAGAATCTTCATTTGCTACAATAATCAGATCAGATGCTATTGAGTGTGGCTTTTAAATAGTTTCCTAAAATAATACATGAAATGCAGCATAATACTTTGCCTTGCAGTGACTTAAAAAAGCAAATGCGATTATAAATAAGTTGCCCAAGAGTCAGAACTGTGTCGAGTTCAGAATATCAGACCAGCTTTCAAATGAGTGATCACTGCCATAGACTAAGCAGTTTGATATTGTATTTAAATATTAAATAAATGAGCATCCTGCTTTCGCAGCCATCAGCAGGAGTTGGATGTGGACCATTTTCCAAACCTGCTTAGATATAATAACATTACACATATGAAAACGCTGATCTTAGAAGTTTCTGGCTAACAAGCAAGATTTACAGGAAATAGGTCTGAAAATAGCTTTCAAAATTCACTTCATAAAAAAATAAAGTTCTGAACATATATATATATATATACACTTCTTGAAGCAATAATCAGTTCCCAGGCTCAAGAGTATTTAGTCAGCTGAATTATGGTGTCTTGTATCTACCTTATAGTGGTCGTATATATAGTTTAGCTATTGAGAAATGATGAAGGCATTTGTTAAACCTCTCTTTTATTAGAGCTTGTTTACTTTAGAAGTGCTAACTTGTTTTTGTAGAAATTCATGATCTGTGAGAAAAAGTTGAGTTGGACTTCGTGTAACTTGGAGGAGACATGCTTAGAATAGGTCTTAAAGTGATCATGAAATACATAAATGATAGCTAGGAACAGGAATAGGATGAACTGTAGTTTTCATTTCACTTCAGGTAAGAAAAGGAGTAATGGGCTTAGGTGGCAGGTGAAGGAATTTTGATTAACTATCAAGGAAACCTTTCTGAGAAGAATACTTAAATTTAAATAGAGTGTGCAGGGAAGCATGAAATCTCCATTATTGGAGGTTTCTAGGAATAAATCTGACAACTGTCAAGAATGAAAGAGCTGCAGCTGATTCTGCTTCATGCAAAACCATTAAATTCCCAGCCCTCTTTTCTGTAATTTCTGTTATGTGTAAATAGTCTGTACACATAGTATGAAATGATATTTTGGAAAAAAGTAGAAAAAAGACATAAAAGAGAAGCTTAGTCTTAGTTTTTCAAGGCTTTGGGTAGGAATTGCAGTTACTACCTACACTTATTAGATAGCTGTAGTCACAGAACAGCCAAATGCTTTTAGTTTGCATTTTTTTTTCCCTGTAGAGAGTACCTGTCTAAATATTGCTCACAAGAAAGCTCCCTGCAGCATTTGTATTTTAGTACTTGTGATACTGTTTAATATTACATACTATTTTGATACTTCTAACAGCTGGTTTTTAGAACTATTACTTGTAGACAGGTTGTCCTAGATGTTTATGTAATTTAACATGGTATCTCTTTGTTTTAGTTCTGCCCAGCATTTGGAGTACTGATGGTGAATTTCCTATGCCAGAGCAAAAGCAAGTAGAAAACAATGAGGAACTAGCCAGCTCTTATGAAAGAAAATTGATTGAGGTAAAGTTTGTACTGCACAAATTCTGTGAAATCATAATTGTAACATGACATTTCTCTCTCCCTTCCCCCCCTATTAGCCTGGGGTTTTTTGTTTTGTTTTTTTGGTTCTTTTTTAGAAAAAGAAAGGTTTAATTTTCAGTCTCGTGTGGTTAAAATACAAATGTGTTAATTCAACTTCAAAGCAGATTTAAAGCGATTCAGATAATTAAAAATACTTTTCCTAAGAAGAGTACACATTATACTTCAATATTAAAATGAGGGTTTTAATAAATAGGTTCCTTAAGGTTGTAACTGGTGATAGTGAAGCTAAAAGCAGGTTTGAGGTGTTGTATAAGTTACAGTACATAATTACAGGCATTGCTGTTGTGTCAGTTGAGCTTTAAAATGAGGACATTCTGAAATCTGTAGCTTTTTCTGTGCTTTCATAATGGTTTCTGATTGCCAAACTGTGTTTCATTTTTGTATTGCTTTACCATATAGCTTATTGAATGCTGCAGTATGGAAATGGTGATGGAAGCTACTAGTTCTGTGGATATGACCATGTTAGGAAAAGTTCCTAAAGCAAGATTCACTTCTAAGACTAGTGTAAAATTCATTAAAGAAAAAAAATAAAAGGAAAAAAGATTAGGGTTTCATCCTAAATTTAAATACAGATGATTTTCCAGACAAAAGTAATGAAATTTAATATCTAATACCCATATCTCCTATTAAATATTAAATGAACATTTTTATAAAAAGTAAAACAATTCTCTTTCTCTTGCCCAAAATACTCTGAAATGGGATACTCATATTAACTGATTAACATGAAGATGACTAAAAATGCAGGTCATGCATCAAAGAGATTAATACAATTCTTCTAAAACATTTATACTTGGTTATCCTTTTCTCATAGGACCATGTGAAACTAATTCTCTCCCTAATGCATACCTTTGGTTGGGTTCTTCTGACTCCTTTCCTCTGTTCTGTACCTATCAAAAGAATATCTTAATTAAGACCACAGGTAAAATCTCTTTCAGCTTTAAAAGCATCCTCCTTAGTTCTACTAAGTGTGTTTTGCATGTTCAGGAATTTGTTGCTAACACTTCTGAGTTTGGGGCAGACAGTGTTAGCAGCAGCTCTGATAGCGCAGCAGGGGATGTAACCACTGGAAAACCTGGTTGCAAATCTGAGGAGGTCTGCATCTGAGTCTCACTTCCTACTGTGTGGAAGAGGAGGTCTGCATCTGAATCTCACTTCCTACTGTGTAACAATGTCTTCACATACTTGAAGTGTAGGATGTAACCCCTGTAATAATCCAGGTGTATTCGCCAAGTCATTACTCCTTTTCTGTCCATAAACAAAAGATATGAAGTCTTATTTTCAAAGGATAACCTGTGTTGTGTTCCAAGTTTAGGACGAGGATATAAACCACTCTTGAATGTTGTTCTGGCAGTCCCACTCAGCTAGAATGGGGTCTGAAACATGTTCTGACTTCAGCAGTTTGGTAACTGTTATTTCGTCCCCAGCAGACTATTTTAACTGAGGACAAAGATTCCCTTGAATTTCTTGGTAGCTGATCAGGACCTTGAAGTCTCTCCGCAGAGAAATGACTAGCTGTCAAGAGATTAAAAAGAGTGGTTCTGCTGAGTAATTAGAGATTTTGGGTTTCTGTTTTTCCATTGAAAATTATTCTTAATAATATATTGAAGGAATTTTCAGTTTCTTACCATCTTTGTAAAAGTTTGTATTTTTCGAAGTTCTTAACTCACAATCGGTAAATCAGTTGATTTAACCAAGTAGATAAAGAAAAGACAAAAATTCTGAAGGATTAAAGAAACTTCAAGAAACTTTTCACTGAACATTATGCTTAAAACAGTAGTAGAGAAATTTTTGTAACAATTCTGCATAATCTTTTTAATGTTTTATTTCCTTAGAAATAGTGGTGAAACATCTATGTAGTTATCACAGTTTCTTCTAAACCCCAAATCTGAAGCTTTTTGGGATACCTCTAGCAATTCCTGTATGTTTTCCATTGTCATATGCTGTGGGACTAGAATGCTATTTTATTTTAGAAGAGAAATTAGGTTGATTTATACAACTCTCAAGCCATGAATAATAAAGTGTGCTTAAAATCATCATGGCTGTAGGCCAGTGATGAAGTAGTAAACGTCTCATTAGAGAGAACATCAACTTTCTTTGCAGTTTCAGCTTTGGTAATTTTGTACTCTCTTTATAAGAGTAATTTTAGTGGTGGACTTTAACCAGCATTTCCTCAAAGTTAAATCGTAGGTTATGTTCATGATGTACTAAATGGTATTATGGGAGAGCTCTGTTAAAGACTCAGTAAATGGCATTGAATTTTTGGTTTTCTGGCACAGACTATTCCTGTCAGACTAGTGAATGAGGAGACTGGCTCCTCTGCTGGAGTTAACAAGCTTTTCATGTACTGAAACTTGTATCACACTATATTAATCCCTTATTGAATGCCCCATCCCTGGCAGTGTTGGATGGGGCCTAGAGCAACTCGGTCTAGTGGAAGGTGTCCCTGCCTGTGGCAGGGGATTGGAAGTGGGTGATCTTCATGTCCTTTCTGACTCAAACCCGTCTGTGATTCTGTTCCTCTGCAGAAACACTGATTCTTACAGGAATGTTGGAGACAAACCAAACAGTTAAATAATCCTTTCCAACTCTCCAAGGTTTTTCTTGTAGAAACAAGAAACATCTCTACATAAGTTAACTAGGAATTGCTCAGGTTTTAAAGTAAAGTTCCACAGAAACCTGCAGTTTGCCTTTTAATGAACTTGAAAAGATCTGTGTACCTTTTCCGAAAGCTCACAGACGTAACTCTTTATGTGGTAAGCGTACTGCTGTATTTTTATGCCTGACAAATTGATCTCTGAGCAGTTGGTATGTGAGGCTGGGAAACTGTTTTTCTGTTGTGGGAGGTGCATTTGTTGATCATGTGAACTCAAGATATGAATCACTTTGTCCTGTGAAAGGTAATTTTGGCTGTTAAGCCAGGCTTTCACCATTCTGAAGAGTTTCACTTTGTGAATTTTCATGCCTTCTGTTCTCTCTTGTCAAACAAGGAATTTGTCAACCAGTTGCATCCTGAGGCCTCAAAAGCATACTACTGATTATTTTTACTCAAACTGCCTTCTAGATTTTGAACTTTAATCTCAGTTTCATTTCAAAGTGCTCAAACGACTTTAAGCTATGATGAGGGATTTTTTTTTGAGTCAGCAAAAAATACACGAGAACAAAATCTAGCATGTGTCATTGTAGTTGGGTAGATGGCTTTTAAATGCTTTTAAATGTGACCTTTCAATGAGTCTTTTTTTTAAGGGCTAATTGTGCTCAGATTTATTTTTACTAAGATATTTTTTAGTCATATGCTACCAGATAATTAAAGAAAGTTTCTAAATATTGGAGGATTTTCAAATGTGAGAATTTGGTTTTGCTCATAAAGCAGTACATGAGTTTTGTTTGGTTTTTTTGTTACAAAATCTCAATAGTAAGCTCCTTGGACAGGGAAGGGATGGATCTTAAGTCACTAGAAGCTTTGCCAGAAAGTCTCAGCATCTTTGTAGAATTGTCTCTTAGTTTAGCGTAACAGGTAACAATATAGTGTAATGAATTTCTTTACTATGTCCTGAATTAAGATCTTGAAGTGGGGAAGTTTGATGATATAGCAGTTTTGGTAATATCTGCATACCATGCATGATCTTGTGATCACTGCTGAAGACTTCCATATTGTAGAAGTCTAGATGCATCAAACACCAAAGTGCATCTTAAAGGATGGCAACAACTGCTGGATGTGTTCCCTAACTGTGTTATCATGATTTAAAGGAAAAAGGAAGGTTAGAAGCTTAGGAACAGAGGCATCAGTGACAGCAAATTAATATCTGTGGAATAGTGAAACCACAGATCGATGTGACTTCAAGCAGCCCTCTCCCAAGATGGACTGCTGGAGCCCAGAAGTGTGTCTGATGGGGTAGGAAGTCTTTTATTATTGCAGTCTCAACATGGCATATGAGGGACAACAAGGAGAAAACTGTGATGAGGAAGAAAAGAAATTTCTATTATGCTTTTGTAGTTCCACAATCATTAATAAATGCTGGATTTGTCACTGTCAAGTCAGCTGAGCTCACCAGTTGGTTTGGATTAGGCATGGAACCACAACTGCATTTGTGTAGCTAAAACATGCAATATAAAACTTGTGCCATTGTGGTTGGATATGAGCGAGTTATGGGAGGACAGTTAATACCTGGTCTAGTGTCAAGCCTGCTAGGTACACATCAGTCTGTCAGTATTTCCTTGAAAAACAAAAAAAACCATAGTGATTTACATTAGATAATGTTTTGTGGTCTGTGAAATGACTTTTTTTTTGAGTCCATGATTTTTAGTATCCGATAATTATATCGATTTAGTTCCAGGTGGTGGTCTCTTGGAGGCAGGCTATGGAATGCTTATCAGATGTAGTCTCCTGATTGTAACTGTGCCTCTGTACTAAATTGCTTATGTCAGATAATCCTTGTGGATACTGGTTGTACGTTCCAAGTATTTTGTGTTAGCTCATGAAGATAATCCTAGTAGAGGGATAATGAATTGCAATTCAGAAGAGCTGTCTCAGCATAGTAGATGAGGTGAAACCTTTCTCTCAATGTGAAATGAGAAGTTAAAAGGATCTCGGGGAAGATAATTGTGGTTTAGATCTGTTGTCTTAGGCTTTGGCTTTTGCTGTGAGGATACATATAACGATGCAGCCGCTAGAGACATATTTTTTTTTATTCCTCTTACTAACACTTAATTTATCCCTCTTATTAAACTCATTATCCTCTGTATCTGATTTTGGTTTTGCTGACTTTCATTTTTCTCTGCCAGGCACAGCTCTTGCCAGAGGAGTGTTTTTCTTGTCCAGTGTGTTAGTGCTCTTTGGTATGTCAGGATTAATCTCAGTAAACGCTGGTTAGTACCGTACATGGTACGGTACAAGGACTGTAATATGTACTTCAACTAGTGTGCAAAATTCCCCATGTGCTTTGAGTTGAAAGCTACAGCTTATTTTCTTCTTGCTGGTTTTGATGAATTGTGACTTGTGCTTACCTTCTATAGCTATAGTACAAACAAACCCCAAACAAACCAAAATCCACATCACAAAGTGAAAAAAGACCCCAAACCGTAAGAACCAAAACCAGTCCTATTCTTGAATGGATCTTTCAGTCTGCCTTGAACCAAATAACTTGCTTGCAGATAGAGATACCCAGAATACAAAATGAAAGTTTTGAAAAAGAATGCAATGCCCAAGCATTTTCTGGGTGTATCAATCGATTTGTGTGAACTGTTTGCCATTTTGAGACTTACTGGTTTTTACTTGTAGCAAAATGGAATTATTACTTTTTAGTAGGATACCTGCTCTTTTTTGAAGACCTTTGGCTTTATTTCTGTTGGGGAAAAGTGTAGAAGAATGTTGATTTTTGAAAATGGCATCAACAGCTTAGACCTCTGCTGTGGAGCATGAAGTGGTATTAACCTATGTCATTGCCTGGAGACTGCTCTTGGCTGTGGTGCTGCAGGGCAGGATAGCTGCAGTGATAGCTGCCAGGCAGCGCGACCAGACTTAGTTTTTCTTTGACAACAGGTCTTTAGAGTTCTGTTAGGGTGCAGTTTCAATATTTTATGCTAGCCTCAATGCAACTTCATGCTAAGGATTTGGGCTCTTACTCAGGTTTCATGATAGGACCAAGACCAAATCTGAATTATCATCTCGCCAAGGGAAACTTAGCTCAATTGTGCGTTAATTGTGTGCTTTAAACATACTGTCATGGAGAAAAACAACTGTGAAGAAGATTGTAGTCCCAGTAGGGAAAATTATTGCTTAAGCTTCAGTGTGGAATGAATAAAGGAAGGTGTGATTACATAAAATGTAACTGAAAGGATTTAATTATAAGTAGACCTCTTTATTGTTTTTAGCAGACCTTGATGCAGGAAAAATTAAAGGAACCTAAATTAGTATTGTTATTCAAAAGTATATCTCACCACTCCTTTTGGCTTGCTGGGACGATAATGCTTTTTTTTTTGACAAGAAAAATTACTAATAATAATTGACAAATTACTAATAAAACTGATTTTCACAAGTAACATAACCTGCCAATTTATCCATCTGATAATGTATAACAGTGATTTGCTGTTTTATTTGCTGTTAAGTTCTCTTTTTATTATTTAACTTTGCTAGGGAGACTTATAAATTTTCGTATTACTTCCAGTGTTTTGAGAGAGCTGTTGAATTTACATATTAATTGAGTCTGCAAGTAGAAAGTTATTTCAAGGACATCCAAATTAGAGACAAGACAGTCAGGTATTACAACAGAGAGTTGGATTTTGTTCTGGTAATTGAGACAGGCACTGCAAAAATCCAACATAATATCAAATATGGGAACTATATTCCATTCATAAATATGTGTATTGCTTTTGATCACCAATCACCCAACTGTCAGCACAAGGGTTTTTCTCTGTGGTTTTGCAACTGGTAGCATCCTGCATCTTTATGTAGGTGAAATACAGAGAAGTTCTGCCTCCCAGCCCAGGCTCTCTGTGATTAACAGTGTCCTGCCAGTATAAACCAGAATCAGAGAGGGGCTTATGATATTTCTAAATATTACACCAGTTGCTTTGAATTGGCATGAGTGGCTAAGCTAGTATGGAAAACAATCTAACCAGGGTTAGTGGTATTGTATTATTACTTTCTCTAGTAAAGTTGGCAGTTTTGTTTGGTGCATAGATGTTTGTAATGTATGAAGCAAAAGTACTTGCTAAGTAGCACCTACTATGGTAGTTGTAATGCAGAATTTCATGTGCATTTAGATATCTTTTGTTTTGGCAAAATGAGCTTACTAGTTACTAACAAGTGTTTCAAGTCAGGAACCTTTTTTATTAATGCTGATGCTGAATTAACAATTGAGAAACGAACACATAGTGGATCATGAATTGATAATGTGGAAATCCTGATGTTCTGATTTTTATCAGGACTCGTCAGTGAAGAGTCTAATTACAAGACTGGGAAGTTAGTTTTTCTTATGGGATTAAGTGCAACAGAAATGCTTGATAAGAAAAAAACAAAACAACCCCAGACCAGTAAATTAAAGCTGATTTAGTACTCTTAATGATAATAACAGTAATAGTGATGATGATTATAAGAAAAAGTGCTTTTGATTGTTGAAACTATATTATTTGAAATGAAACTTTCATTCAATTTTATAGTATAATTATTCTGATAGTAGTAGCTAAAAATCCTGCTGAACGCATATTTTAAGTTTCTTTTAGCCTTGCTCCCTTTTTCTACTGGTTTCCCCATCACGTTCTCTTGATGAAATGATATTACTGCTATTATTTAGATGTTTGCTATTTGGGAACTTTTGTCCTTTTGGAGCTCTTCCACCTTAAGCTGTAAGTTTACATTTTACTTCTGTGTAAGAAAAATTCAAGAGCCAATACCATCTTTAACCTTGATTTGAGCTGTATCGTTTCTTGGTTCTCTTGGCAGGGAACCAAGTTAAACATAGTTTGCTCTACATACCAGTTTACAAATGGGTATGCTTTTCATCCTTGTCATTCATCCAGCCTTGTTCACTCTCATAAATACCCTGCATCACTTGGTGCTTTCTTGACGCTTTGACTCGAAAATGGAGAGCACAGATATAGACTGACTTCATGTTCAAAGAGGCCACACTAATTGCCTGTGCACAACAATTTGAGCCACTTGAGCGTAACTGGGGTTATTTTTGTTCCTTTGACCCCTCACTGATTTGCCTGGGATGGGTGCACTTCTAGCTCCAGTCCTATTAAAACTCCAAGTAAGGGTGCAGAATATGACTAATGAATTATTGACAAAGTTTAATGTAGTTTGTGCATTCTGCATTATTCCCAGTTCAAAATATCGTGATTAGTTTGTAACTGTTGAGTGCTGTGTTTAATTGTGAATTAAACTGAGAACAAAAGTTGAGAGGTGTTTTATTAGAATCAGTTGCTGAGGGATGTCTTTTGATAGGAAAAAAAAATTGGACAGAGTTGCATTTTTGTCCTATTGAATTCAGTATCAAAACCTACATTTCAAGGCATGAGTCGAAATTATTCTAACAGTGTCTGTTCTTAATGGTCAGTTCAAACTAATGTATTAGCAATGAGATGCAGTACCTAGAGAGCATTGTAAAATAAAAAATATACATAAAAGTTGATACATGTGTAAGAAATTATAGTGTGGGTTTTGTTGGTGGGTTCCCCCCCCCGCTCCCCTCCCAGTTTAGAACACAATTATCTCCTGGCTTTGTTTTCCAGGTAGCTGAAATGCATGGGGAGCTGATTGAATTCAATGAGAGGCTGCACCGGGCTCTGATGGCTAAAGAAGCTCTTGTGTCCCAGATGAGACAAGAACTAATTGATTTGAGAGGGCCGGTAGGTGTTTGCTTATTACAATGTAGAACATCACTCTGGAATGAGCTCAAACCCATTACTTGTGATGAAACAAAATATATAGTGGCTTCTAAGACCTAACAGCTAATAACACATCTGTCAAGAACACCTTACTTGGTATTTTGATAGTGTTTGATTCTCTTCAGCAGAGTTGAATGTAAAGTAGATATATTCAGACAATAAAATTGTTTTCTACCAGCTATTGCTTCACTTGAGCTTTTTCTGTTAAAAGATTGTGTTGAAATTCACGAGCAGGAAAGAAACAGGAGTCATCAAGAATTTTCCTAATAGTTGCCCATCTTCTGAAGGAGGTGTATTTTGATAGTTTCTGCGCATGTGATTACATGCGATTGCTCCTTACTTTTTTGTTTGCACTGGAAGCAGTCATGCCTGTTTTATCATAACATTTCTGTAAAGTGGCTTATAGTTCTGTGTGCATTATGAAGCAGGATTTCACCTATAATTTTCAGCCTTTTAGATGGAAACAATCATATTGTGTTAAGTGATGACAAATGATAAATGGCATATGTATTATAGCTGTATTTTCTTAATCAGAGATTTTGGACTGTATGTCCATGTTCAGAGATCTTGTTTGTAATCATGTATCTCCATATCCTAACCCAGTAGGTAGATATTGATACCATATTTTAATATGTCATATACTGAGAGAAAACTAATTCCTAAAACCTTTTAAGAAGTGGAAGTGTTACCATATTTTTAAGGACTACCTAAATGCTGGTGGTTGTTATTTGCTGATGTCCAAAATGAAACAGAATTTAATACAGTCCTAGAAATTATTGCATTACCCTAATAAGTGGATATATTTTAATTCTGTATAAGTAAACAAAACTTTGTGCTGATAGTCTGCCTGTTACTTAGTAGATTTTAATTAGAACTTTCAAAGTTGATCAGGTGTGTAACCACCAGAAACTGTGAGATATGAATATTTGATCATCCTTTGACTTGTTGAAGATATCAGCCAAGGGCTTAATATTTATTATTAAAATAGCATATAATTTAGTTTGTTATAAAAAGAGCTTAAATGATTCTTCACTGTCTTCTCTTTTCCTTTTAATGCTGATAATCAATTTTAATGGTTATAATGTATAACTGAATTGTCACAATGATCTTTCCAAATTTCTAGTTACTGGGTTTCAGAACTTCTGCAACAAACAGAGGAATGTTAAAACAAAAAGTATGTGCTTTCAAGAGTATGAGGAAGTACATAGATGTGATGGCTCAATCACTGTATTTTGCATTACAATGAAGGACACTTCAATGAACATCTCAAAATCAGTAACCAGTCTGTTTCCACATAAGCACTGGAACTCCTTAATGTCGTCCTTTTTCTTATTTCCAAAATCCACACTCTGGTTTTGAGGTGTTTATGCAAAACTTTTACTGAAGTTAATTAAAATAATGGTATGTATCTGGTGGTAGGATTTGCCTACCACCAGTTCAGATACAGGCAAAGAGAGGGTGCAGGTTGTAGGCAAGACCAAAGAATGTGTGTTCTCTGGCACAAGAGCCCTGGGAAGCCAGGCTGTGTGCTGGGCTATGAGCAGACAACAGCTGATGGTGGTAATTGTGAGGCAGGTCCTTCCCGCCTCACTCCTCCAGAAAAGGACAGTGGAGGTGTTCAGCATTCTGTATGTATACCCGGGAGCTGACTTGGCTCTGCACAGTTATTTGCCTTTGCCTGGCAGGAATAACTTATTTTTTTGCTGATCTTGTCAAGGCAAAATTCAGTTCTGTCTTGTGTATTGGGAGGTCTTGAGGTGGTCTGTCAGGACATCTGAGGAGCAGATTTTCTTTAGTTCCTTTTGAAATTTTATATTACTTTGCAATTAATAAATGTGTTTTGTATATGTAATATGTCTATATTCTGCTTTACAATAAGCAGTAATATATATTGAAGTTTCTTAGGCAGGAAATAACCTGAAACCCAGTAATATGCCTGTAACATACATTATAGAGACATATTGAACCAATATTTAATTTAGAACTTGTCTCTGGAAGTTCACAATTTTATCCTTTTTTTTTTTTCCTCTCCATCAAAACACACTATTCTCAGTTATACTTTACATTTTATGGTATTTAAAAAAGAGAAGATATCTTTTTTTGTGTAACTAGCTTTAATTAAGGTAAAAAGCTATTGCTGTTTCAGTTCTAACTGTTCTTTCAATTTTGTTTTTTCACAACTGCTACTTTTGACTCTGCAGGTTTTAGTCCATCATTGCCATCTTTAAAAACTTTTGTAGCTATAGAATGTTTTTTAAGAACACAGCTAAAGTTAAAATGATTGTGTGTCTTTTTCTGAATGGAAGTTGGTTGTGAAACAAAGTAATCACTAGGTTTTATATGCTTCATCTCTTCCCATAAATTATTTATACACAGAATGTACTTTGTTTTAGCATACTTTGCTTCTGAAGGCATCTAATAATGACGCTTTTTTTCTGGGTTTCCTATACCTTTCAAAATTATATGCTTTTACAAACCCCAATTTGTTTCTTTCCGAAACTATAGCAAAATCTAATACGAAGAACTCACAAGGGTGATATGTTTATAGTCCTGTTTCACAACTGTTGTTTTTTTTTTTTAATTTTTTCTCAGTAACAGTTTTTATTGGCATTTAAAAAAAATGGAATGTTGAATTGTAATTCCCTTATAATATTATGTTTTCTTAATAGAAAGCATAACAACCAGTGTGTTGGAATTATTTCTGTTTTGTAAATATAGGTCCCTGGAGATTTGAGTCAAACATCTGAAGATCAGAGTCTGTCAGATTTTGAGATGTAAGTTTCATAATACACACATTTTTCTCTTCGTACTGTCTTTATGGGAAAGAAGAATAAGCAAAGGCAATAATTTTCTTTTCCTGTAATATTTCCAGTAACTGAATTCTCAGCTGTGGTGTTCCATTGTTAAAAAGTATGGAGAGCTGCACAGTCCATGCTCTAGTGTAGTTTTTAATGATGTTGAATATAAGGAGTTTAGATTTATGAAGATGTTGTTGGAGAACTCCATACTAATGAATTGAGCTTTTTGTGGATGAGGAGGTGAAAATGTAGCTAATGTCTTCGAATCGTAGAAATTTGAAGGTGAAGAGTGGATGGAAATGGCTACTCTATAACTCTGCAGCACTCTTTAATGAACTCAGGTTTTTTCGTTAAGTTTTGTGGACCACATGGAATTATTTCATTGCTTTTTTTCAGCTATGTTATAGCTATGATACAGCAGGTGTAAAAAGTTCGGGCAGGACTACAATTTTCCTGATACTCCGTGGGAATAATTTGAAATGTTAAGTTGCTTTGTTGATCACTGATCATTATCTAAGTCACTGGAGGTAGTTGCTTTCCAAATCTTATCCATAGATATGATTCCCTATTATAATTTTTTTTCTCTTCTTCTCAGATCAAACCGTGCTCTTATTAATGTTTGGATTCCCTCAGTCTTTCTGCGTGGCAAAGCTGCTAATGCATTCCATGTGTATCAGGTAAGTGACACACCTTAATGCAGATTCTGTGTAAAAGTTTCTGACTGAAATGTCACATTTTAGTAAGTTTCAAGATCTCACTGTAATTTCATTAGAGATCAGGTAATGAACAGCAGCAGTAACTTCATATATATTCATCCATAGGATTGTGTTGATTATCCAAATAGCGTGTTCTGAGTGTTGGCTTTTAATAGTGTAATACTTTCAAAGCATGCTAACAAGATGACTGCATTGGCTGGGGCGTACAACATTTCAATATTAATCAGTAATGCCTTATTCAGTATGTATGTACATACAGGGGACTCTTCATCAGGGACTGTAGCAATAGGAGAAGGGGTAATGGGTTTAAACTTAACCAGGGGAAGTTCAGGTTAGATCTTAGGCAGAAGTTCTTCCCTGTGAGGGTGGTGAGGCACTGGAACAGATTGCCCAAAGAAGGGGTAAGTGCTCCATCCCTGGCAGTGTTCAAGGCCAGGCTGGACAGAGCCTTGGGCAACGTGGTCTAGGGTGAGGTGGCCCTGCCCATGGCAGGGGGCTGGAACTAGATGATCTTAAGGTCCTTTCCAACCCAAACCATTCTGTGATTCTCTATCCATGACCAGAAACCTTGCTTGACAGACAAGATGGATGTGGCTTACTATAGCAGCTCCCTCAAAAACATTTTGAGTGGTTCAACAAGCCTTCATTATGTGTCACTGGACATGTTCATAGTGTGTTCTGCTTCAGCTAGGTCTGCATTTAGGGCTCTGCACTCTAACCTACCTTATAGTTGAAGCATTTAAATCTTAGACTGTTCCTTGATTCCTGGTTCTCAGTTTCAGAACAATTATTCCCTCCTTGGATAGAATGGAAGGGCAAATTTTAAACACTCTTCAATGTGCTGTCCCAGGCTGTTAGTATTTCTTTATTTGTGGATTATTAGCAGCTGCAAAATTTTCCCACTTATGTTTCAGCCACATGTGCTTAGCTCTGAACAAGATTTCTGAAGCCTTTTAACAGTCCTCTCACTCTGAATGGTGATTTGTGTGCAGTTTTCTCTGGAATCAATGTTGCTGCCTGTGTGGATGAGCAGCAAAGGATAATATTAGGTCATCTATCATGTACTATTTAAAAAGCTTTGAGTTCTAAAAGTTCAGTCTTGCCTCAAGCATTTTTACATGTAGACTGTTGATCAAGCAAAATCTGAGATGGGATGTACCACAGAATTTCTTCTTTGTGTTTTTTTCGTCTTTTTTTCTCATGAAGTTGTATAGAAATTTTGAATTTCTGGCAGATAACTACAAAATAAGACAATTGCAGAAAAATATTTGGTATCTGAAGGATGAGGTCTTATGTTTCCAACAGTATGACACTTGAATTTCTGCATTCTCTGATTATTACTTTTTTTTATTTTAAGTTATATCTCCAGGTACAGATTAAAATGAAGTCACCCAGTGAATATGCCTTTAATTTTTAAGTACATTTCTGACTCTTTAGGCTAGGCACACTTGTTAAAGATGGTGAGAAATGAAATGTAACAGTCCTGTCTCTGCAGTGTTAATTGTGTGTCTGTTTAATATTACTGATACCTGCTGTTGTGTGAAAGGTAGGAGGGGGGAAGATGACCCAAGAGTTGAGCTTGTCTTTTCCTGATATAGAATCATAGAATCATAGAATCGTAAGGGTTGGAAAGGACCTTAAGATCATCTAGTTCCAACCCCCCTGCCATGGGCAGGGACACCTTGCCCTAAACCACGTGGCTCAAGGCTCTGTCCAACCTGGCCTTGAACACCGCCAGGGATGGAGCATCCACAACCTCCCTGGGCAACCCATTCCAGTGCTTCACCACCCTCACTGTAAAGAACTTCTTCCTTATATCTAATCTAAACTTCCTCTGTTTAAGTTTGAACCCATTACCCCTTGTCCTACCACTACAGTCCCTAAGGAAGAGTCCCTCCCCAGCATCCTTGTAGACCCCCTTCAGATACTGGAAGGCTGCTATGAGGTCTCCATGCAGCCTTCTCTTCTTCAGGCTGAACAGCCCCAACTTTCTCAGCCTGTCTTCATACGGGAGGTGCTCCAGCCCTCTTATCATCCTCGTGGCCCTCCTCTGGACTTGCTCCAACAGCTCCATGTCCTTTTTATGTTGAGGACACCAGAACTGTACGCAGTACTCCAAGTGGGGTCTCACAAGAGCAGAGTAGAGGGGCAGGATCACCTCCTTCGACCTGCTGGTCACGCTTCTTTTGATGCAGCCCAGGATGCGGTTGGCTTTCTGGGCTGCAAGCGGACACTGCCGGCTCATGTTAAGCTTCTCGTCAACCAACACCCCCAAGTCCTTTTCTGCAGGGCTGCTCTGAATCTCTTCTCTGCCCAGCCTGTAGCAGTGCCTGGGGTTGCCCCAACCCAGGTGTAGGACCTTGCACTTGCCTTGGTTAAACTTCATAAGGTTGGCATCGGCCCACCTCACAAGTGTGTCAAGGTCCTTCTGGATGGCACCCCTTCCCTCCAGCATATCAACCGAACCACACAGCTTGGTGTCGTCGGCAAACTTGCTGAGGGTGCACTCAATCCCACTGTCCATGTCACCGACAAAGATGTTGAACAGGACCGGTCCCAACACCGATCCCTGAGGGACACCACTCGTTACTGGTTTCCAACTGGACATCGAGCCATTTACCACAACTCTTTGCGTGCGGCCATCGAGCCAGTTTTTTATCCACCGAGTGGTCCATCTATCAAATTGATGTCTCTCCAATTTAGAGACAAGGATGTCATGTGGGACAGTGTCGAACGCTTTGCACAAGTCCAGGTAGATGACATCAACTGCTCTGCCGCTGTCCATCAGTTCCGTGGCTCCATCATAGAAGGCCACCAAATTGGTCAGGCAGGATTTCCCCTTAGTGAAGCCATGTTGGCTGTCACCAACCACCTCGTTGTTTTTCATGTGCCTTAGCATGTTTTCCAGGAGAAACTGTTCCAAGATTTTGCCAGGCACAGAGGTGAGACTGACTGGTCTGTAGTTCCCCGGGTCTTCCACCTTCCCCTTCTTGAAAATGGGGGTTATATTACCCTTCTTCCAGTCATCGGGAACTTCACCTGACTGCCAGGATTTTTCGAATATGATGGACAGTGGCTTAGCAACTTCATTCGCCAGCTCCTTCAGGACCCGTGGATGGATTTCATCAGGTCCCATGGACTTGTGCACGTTCAGGTTCTTAAGATGGTCTCGAACCTGATCCTCTCCTACAGTGGGCCTAAGGTCTTCGTTCTCACAGTCCCTGCATTTGCTTTCCAAGACTTGGGTTGTGTGATCAGACCATTTGCTGGTGAAGACTGAGGCAAAGAAGTCATTAAGAACCTCAGCCTTCTCCAAATCCATGGTAGCCAGTTCTCCTGATAGCTTCTGGAGAGGGCCTACATTGTCCCTAGTCTGTCTTTTATTTGCTACGTATCTATAGAATCCTTTCCTGTTATCTTTTACATCCCTTGCCAAACTTAATTCTAGCTGGGCCTTAGCTTTCCTAACCTGGTCCCTAGCTTCTCGGGCAATGCTCCTGTATTCTTCCCAGGCCGCCTGTCCTCGCTTCCACCTTCTATAAGCTTCTTTTTTCCCTCTAAGTTTCCTCAGCAGCTCCTTATCCATCCATGGAGGTCTCCTGGCCCTCCTGCTGCACTTTCTTCTAGTCGGGATGCAACACTCCTGAGCACATAGCAGGTGATCCTTGAATACCGACCAGCAGTCTTGGGCCCCCCTGCCCTCTAGGACTGTATCCCATGAAACCTTACTAAGGAGGTTCCTGAAGAGGCCAAAGTCTGCTTTCTTGAAGTCCAGGGCAGTGAGCTTGCTGCACGCTCTTCTCACCGTCCTGAGGATCTCAAACTCAACCATCTCGTGATCACTAGAGCCAAGGCTGCCCTGGAGCGTCACATTTCCAACCAGTCCCTCCCTGTTGGTGAGCACAAGGTCCAGCATGGCACCTCTCCTCGTCGGCTCCTCTACTGCTTGAAAGAGGAAGTTGTCTTCCACACAATCGAGGAACCTCCTGGATTGCTTGTGCCGGGCCGTACCGTCCCTCCAACAGATGTCAGGATGGTTGAAGTCCCACATGAGGACAAGGGCCTGCGAGCGTGAGGCTGCTCCTATCTGTCTGTAGAGCGCTTCATCCACAGAGTCCTCTTGATCATGCGGCCTGTAACAGATCCCCACCGTAATGTCCCCCATTGCTGTTCTCCCTTTGATCCTGATCCACAAACACTCTGTTACCTCATCACCCGTCCCCAGACAGAGTTCCATACTCTCCAGCCTATCACTGACATAGATAGCAACGCCCCCTCCCCGTCTGCCTGGCCTGTCTTTTCTAAACAGCCTGTAACCTTCCATTCCGACATTCCAGTCATAGGAGCCATCCCACCATGTTTCTGTGATACCAATGACATCATATTCCCGTAGCCTTGCACACATCTCTAATTCCTCTTGCTTGTTCCCCATACTATGGGCGTTTGTATAGAGGCACCTTAGCCGAGCTCCAAATGAAGCCGACTCAGTGGCTGGGGTAGCTGGAACATCTCTACATCGCTCCAAGCACTTATTACAGGTGCTGGCAACTGACCAGGAATGTTGGGATGGATCAATGCTCCCCTCCCCCAACACATCTAGTTTAAAGCTTTCCTGACCAGCCTGGCAAGCCTACCAAGCCTACCAAAACAGCTCTTCCCTTTCTTTGTCAGACCAGCTCCACCAGCCTCCAGTAGATCTGGCCTCTCAAATGGAGCCCCATGTTCTAAATAGCCAAACCCCTGACTATGGCACCAGCATTCTAACCATTTATTAACCTGCCAGACACGCCTAGCTTTTTTAAGGTCCTCCCCTTTGCCCTGAAGAATCGATGAAAAAACTATCTGAGCTCCAGAGCCCCTAACCACCTCTCCCAGGGCTCTGTAGTCCTTCTTAATGTTTTCCAGGCTACTGCTATCTATATCTCTAGCACCCACATGGACCACTAGGAAGGGGTAATAGTCAGCAGGACTTACTAGAGCAGGCAGCCTCTCAGCAACATCCCTGATCCGAGCCCCCGGCAGGCAACACACTTCCCTCGAGACTGGATCAGGCCGGCAGATGAGTGCCTCTGTGCCTTTCAAAGTAGAGTCCCCTACTACTATGACCCTCCTCTTTTTCCTGGAGGCACCAGTAACGATCCTCTTTACTGGTGCATCAGCAGGGTGCTCATTAGGTGTGGTGGGTGCTTTCTCATTAGCCCCCTGCAGAACCACGAAGCGGTTCTGGGTGGGGACATCAGATTTAGGAGGAAGCCCCTTGTCGTTAATTGTCCTCTTCCTCCTTTTTTTGTTAGTTTTTCTCGTGACTAATTCCCAGCTTCCTGGGTTGCTGCCCTCCTTCTTTCCTATATGAGCAATGCTGGACGTTTGCAGCCCCTGCGCAGTTTGAGCCTGGAGCAAGCAGCCCAGCTTCCTCTCAGCTTCCCTGGCATCTTTTAGGTCTCCAACAGCCTCCCGCAGCTCAGCCACCTGCTGCAGGAGGACCTCCACCAGGGCGCACCGAGTGCAGCCCTGTCCATCGTGCACCCCCGCCTCACGAGACCAGTCGAGGCACTTTCTACACTCCGAGGTCTGCGCCGCAGCCTCCCCTCTCATCGGCTCTGGCTGGGTGCCTACGCTGGCCACCGCCGGGGCAGAGCTCCCAGAGCGGGCCCTGCTCCTGAGGCGAGTGCTCACCATCCCGCTCGCTGCCCGCTCGCCCTGCCTGCGCAAACTGCCGCGCCACGCCCTGGTCGCTCGCGCTCCCTGGGATGGGTTTTACCCACTGAGGGCTGGTGCCGTCACTCCTGGCGCCGCCCCCTGTGAGTCAGCTGCTCGCGCCAGCTGAGCTGCCGGCTCCTGGGCAAGTCCTGTCGGGGACTTGAGGCTCCCTCGGTCGCTCTTGCCGCTCCGAACTGAGGCTCCGGGACCCTGTGCTTCCCCCCGCTCCGGTGTTAAAGGCGTCCTCTCTGGAGATACTCACCTCGGCAATGTATTTCCTGAAATGCCATAGCTTATGTGGATGAAATGAGCACAATTCCAGGTTTCTTTCCTATTTATGTGAAAAGCTAACTTATAATTACCAAATTGTGGGCATGAATTGTTGCAGTGGGAGACCTGTTAAAAAGAAAAGCACTCTAAAGCCTTTTCTGTGCAAGTTGTGACTAAGAAGTAAACTTAAACTCTGGCTTTCTCAGGTGTGTTTACTAATGGTCAGTTGCTCAAACAGGTTTTCCTCCTCATTTCGTTGGTTAGTGAGAGGTAGAAATAAAGCAATTGTTGCAACTGCTTGTGGATACGCAAAGTTTAACTATAGGCAGCTCTTTAGCAAGAAATGCTGTGATAGATGAAGGAATGGGAGGAAAATTGTCTTTGTATGTTATTAAAGGTTTTTAAGTTCCATAGTAATATTCTTACTTCATAGGAAGGCCATGTTGTTTAAAAAAAAAAAAAAATGCTGCCAGTTGGGAAGTACTGAGTGGTTAAATGGCCCAAAAAACATTAGGAAAAGCACATAAGCATATATCTGTTTGAAAAAGGGTCATGCAGAGTTTGCATGTATTGTAAATAGTTGCATTTTTTTATCAACAACTTGAATTTTATTATTTGCTTTTTTAGCTGCATTCCCTTTAGTTGAATGGGAAGAAAGAATCCTTTGTTATTCTTAAACTTGCTTTTGTATTTTGAGTTTTGTTAGTGTCATTACTACTAAGACATGAACCAGAAACAATTTATTTATAAGGTTGCTATCTAATATGCCAAATCTATTTATTTTTTTAAGTAATAAGGTGCTTTTCATTAAGGCATATTAGAATTGGAGTAAAAACTTTAATTATTTGAAAAATTAATTTAATTTTACTTGTAATCTGATATGAAACTTGATTTCAAACTTAGGAACTAAGAGTTCAATACTTTTCATGCAGTCTGGCTGTACATGACTATACAAATGTCATGAAAGCCTGGAAAGTATGCAGAATTCATATATAGTAGAGATGTTCTGCACATTCATTTTCCACAGGAGGAATATTGAGATAAACTAAGCTTCCCAATTGAGATAAACTAAGCTTCCCAATTTATAACAGGTTCAGGGCTTTAACCAAAATCTGCTGAAGTGAGTAGAGGGTTAGATGTTTGCTTTGGTTAAGGGCCCAACCTGAATGACTTGAACAAAACCTAGGTTTTTCCATTGGGCTTTTGCACCTTATTTCTATTTATCATTGGCATGGCATGTTAGAAAATGCGTTGTGCTGGTGCAGAGTGGGTTTTAGTAGACTTGATCCATTACTCATTATGAGTGGAAAACAACTTTTAAAGGCTAAGCTTCTTGAGAAGAGGAAAAAAGGAAGTAAAATATGATTGCAAGATTTTAAAAGATTGAAAATTCTACATTTACAAAAAGACAACTTGGAGAATTTGTTAAGCTTGTTGTCTACAATATATACTCAGTGTTGGGCATCCATAGTGGGTAGAATTGTGTTTATTGGTGTATGCATTTAAAAAAGGTACAAGTTGTCCTGAGTGTGCTCTGTTCATTACCTATTCACACCAGCCATTTATGGGACATACATAACGTGGAAAGTTGGAAGTGTCTCTCTAGCATAGACCAATAATGTCTGTGTTCTGGAAGTGTCTCTCTAGAATAGACCAATTATGTCTGTGTTCAGACTAGTTTGTCTTTCGTTACAGAACAGCACAGAATATTATAGAATTCCACTGCTTAACAGTTGTCTATTTGCTCTTTTCATATTAAAAAAACAGGTGAGCAAGAATTACCTGTAGAAGTGACCAAGAACTTCTGTAGTTCTTATTAAACATTGATCTTGGTACCTGCTGAGATCTTCCCTTATGGAAGAATACATTAAAGGCATTCCTGCCAGTGTTTGGTCTCAGTAACAAGAGTATGACTGGGACAAGTATCTGTCTAGCAAATAACTTTATTTTCTACCACTGTGCATGTGAAAAGTTTTCCTAAATAGACATGAACTCACAACAGACATAGTACTGTGATGAAATACTTGAAGTGATTGCCATATCTCTGATCAATTATGTAGTCATGTGCTTGCTGAATACATATTCTGCATTTCATAGCTACCAGGAAAGCACTAATTTATAAAACTTCAGACTAGCCTCAATAACAGAACTGTGCATTTATCTTGTTAAATCTCTGCCAAAACATGTGCTCCTGATTACAGGGAACTAGATGCAATGTTGAAATTGTGGAAGAAGATATTTACCAGGCTACCAGTATGTAATGAACTGACAAGGACTGGAAGTGTCAATTAGGATAAATGACTGAGCTCATTTCTGAGAGTCCTCTTATTTGTAATAAACATTATTTTTGCTGCTTTATAATTTTTTTCTCTAATGGCAGAAAATAAAAATGCGTGTTAAGGGGCCTACAAGAAAGCTGGAGAGGGACTTTTGATAAGGGCCTGTAGAGAACAGGACAAGGGGGAATGGCTTTAACCTGCCAGAGGGGAGACTGAGATGAGCTCTTAGGCAGAAGCTCTTCCCTGTGAGGGTGCTGAGGCGCTGGCACAGGGTGCCCAGAGAAGCTGTGGCTGCCCCATCCCTGGCAGTGTTCAAGGCCAGGTTGGACACAGGGGCTTGGGGCAACCTGCTCTAGTGGAAGGTGTCCCTGCCTGTGGCAGGGGGTTGGAACTGGGTGAGCTTTAAGGTCCCTTCCAAACCATTCTATGGTCTATGATTCAGAGTTTTGTTGTAATTGCATTGTGCATAGTCCTTTGAGGAAAAAGTTGCCTACTGAGAACAGGTGGCTGTAAGTGCTGGGTAGTTCAATTTTGTCATTCCATAGAGTATCATATGGGACTTCACTTGATAGGTAGAAAGATGAGAAGACAAGATGGGCTACTAAGCCATGTTGTGGACGATAATGTTCCATTTGGTTTCCAGTGATACGGGGTAAAGGAGGTTATGGAGGCTTCAGAGAGGTGGAGATCTGATATTTTGCTGTATGAATTAAAAGGTCTTGGTAAAATAAGTGATTTGGATATGGTTCCGGAATATAGGGAGTTTTCTCAGGAGGGATGATGTTAAATGCAGGACTTGGTTGCTGGCACTGGAAGATCATAAAATTTATAAACTGAAAAATAGAGGAAGGTTTGCATGTAAAAAAGGTGTTTGTGATGGGAATAACAATTTCAATAAACTGAATTGATTTAAGCTATTGTAAAAGGAACAACAAAAGCAAAAATTCACTATTGTAATATTTAACTACTTAAAAAAAAAGAGGAAAAAAATGAGGAAGCTAGTTAAAAAAAAGCAAACAAACCCTAAAAGGGACAGCTCGGGTGGTTTGCAGGTGCAATGGAGAATGTTTAAAACCTTGAATGTTGCTCAAAGCTATTGCATAACCTATTTAAAGGAGAGGAAAACCAAGAGAAGGATGTCTAAGCACTGTGGCTAAGCAGAATAAGGAAATTTATTAGGAGTAAATAAACACATCTTTAAAAAACTAAAAAAATTAAGTCATCTCCAAAGAAAAATAGAGGAACATGCACATTCTAGAGGAAAAACAAGTAGAAATACAGTGTTACAGGGCTCTTGCAACTTCCCAAAGGCATAAAATGTAATTTTTTTACATGTCAGGAAGAGGCTGCTTGCTAAGGTCAGTGGGAGAGATACTCAAGCTGAAGAAGGATGTCTCAGAACATAAAATAGTAACAGAAAAATGCATGTTGTAAAATCTCTGTTCACCATGGAGTTGTTATGGCGTATTCCCTTTCTGGATTATTCCTTGTGGAGAATTAGCAAATTATCTATTTTAAATGAAATACCAGTAGAAGATTTTATCAAACAAATAAAGAATAAATCCCCACATGCAATTCCCCAGGGTGAAATGGCTGAAAACTGACTGATAAATAGCTTCTGGCTTTGCGTACCAGAAGATTTTGAAGTAGTTAATCTGACACAATTTTTAAAATAGTTTAGGGAGGTCTAAACACAAGTTGTTAGGAATCATTAGGAAAGGGATAGAAAACTCTATTATGCCATGTATAATCTCTGGCTTTTCTGTGTGCAGTTTTAGTCCTCTCAAAACAAATATAGCAGAACTGGAAGAGTACGGATGAAAAATGAAGCTTTTTCATTTGAGGAGCATATTAGAAATTCTCAGCATGCAAGACAGACAACTGAGAGGGGAATAAAATTGCAATTGTTCAAATCGTGTAGGACATGGAGAGATTTTCAACTGTTTCAAAATGCAAATTGTAGCATGCATTGAAACCACCAGCTTGCAGTTCCAAAACAAGCTTGTGACAGTGGTTTTCTCCACAACATGTAACAGGGGGCAAGGCATCTTGCTACAGAGCTTTTGAATACTGGAAGTTTACATGGATTTAGGAAATAATAGAGCTAATTCAAAATGAAGAAAAATCAATCCAAACACGAAGAGGTGACTTCTTTCACAGAAAACCCCTAGATAGCAGTGGCAACATTTCTGGATAAATGTCATTATACCTTTTGTTCATATTTAAATGTACTGAATAAAATACGTTTTGTAATTCACCAAAGCATTTTCTGAACTGTTGAAATTGGTATGCCTTGCAGTAAGAGGAGAATGAGAGACACTTGGAGGTCATGGTATAGGATTAAACAAACATGAGTTGCCCTTGTAATGCTATGCTAATAAAGACTAATTTAGTCCTAAAATGGCAATAATAGTATGATTAGGAAATCTCTTTCCTTCCACTGCTGTTTATCCTCTATGCATGGCAAGCTCATTCTAATGTTTTTAGAAGCACATCCTCTCTCTTTATACTTACTCAGCTTTGTTTTGCTTTGCTTCAGGTTTATATTTTGCCTACTGTCTTGCCATTCATTAGTGGTGACAGATTACTGGTAGAATTCATTTTGCACCTGAGTAGAAAGATGAGTTAGATGGCCAGCTAATGTCCTTATTCTGAATCAACAAATCATTAAGATTGTTTAGATGTTTCTGGATGGAATTATCTGAGCTGTGACAGGAGCTAGATGAGCTCAGACTAGATTGTCATAACAATATCTTCTGGCAAGAACATTAGAAGAATTACAGTTACCCCCTCTGAGTCCAGAAGAGGCTCCTGAGATTTATTCGCCTTACGAAGTTTGTGATAGCTATTATTAAGTGGAAAACTGATTAGTTATAAGCATTAAAGGACCTAGCCACATATGAAGAAACTAATATATTTTGTATGACGCAACAGTTAAGTAAACCTATTCCATACTAGGTGGCTTTCGAAAATCAGGATCACGCTGGCAAAAGTCTACTCTTCTCTTACAAACACCCTGTCTTCTCTGGTATATTGACAGGTATAAAGAGAGAATCCAGATCAGAATTAAAAAAAACCCCAAATTGCATTTACGTTTCACCTCTAGATGGTGATAGTTAGTTGCAGTTTCGTTAGTGCCTGTGGACCAAGCTGATTATTGCAATAATATTATCATATTTCTTAACTGTAGAGTATCTTGTTATTTTCTGCATACATATGGACTCCCCTTTCCTGTGAAGTGCACAGCAAATGCTATTAGTCATGCCTTTTGTTGCTATAATTACCAATGCCTGACATTTAAGATAATGAAACCAAGATTTTGGGATTCTTAAAGTGATATCAATATTTAAATGGCTACTTGTAAACCTCCGTTGCTTGCAGAGCAGTAAACATTTTAGGTGATAACCAGTGAGATTAAAGATAAACATGCTACTCAGACAAGATTTCCCATTTGCATATAAATAGACACCCCCCCAGATTATAATCAATAAATATTTTCTTACAACTTTTTTATTCCTTTGACTGTCTTCAGTCTTACTGTGATATCTTTTGTCATAATATTTTTTTTATATTACTTCAAACAATGTTTTTCCTCTCCATTTCCTGTGTGAAGGAAGAGCAGTATGCTTTCATCTCAAGGGGCTATTATCATAGAATCATGGAGTTGTTCAAGTTGGAGAAGACCTTTAAGATCATCAAGTCCAACTGTTAACCCAGAACTGCCAAGTCCACCACTAAACTAAGGGCCACATCCACATCTTTAAATACCTCCAGGGTTGGTGACTCCATCACTACCCTGGGCAGCCTGTTCCACTGCTTGACAACCCTTCTGGTGAAGAGATTTTTCAGAATATCCAACCTAAACCTCTAATGGTACAACCTGAGTCCATTTCCTCTTGTTCTGTCATTTGTTACCTGGGAGAAGAGACTGACCCCACCTCACTACAACATCCTCTCAGGTAGCTGTAGAGAGCAATAAGGTCCCCCCTGAGCCTTCTCTTCTCCAGATTGAATTCCCCCAGTTCCCTCAGCTGTTCCTCATCACACTTGTGCTCCAGGCCCTTCTCTGGACCCACTCTAGCACCTTAATGTCTCTCTTGTAGTATCTGAATGCTCCTGCTTAAACAGAGGGAAGGGTTTGCACTAAAGTGCAACATAAAAGAAATGGAGGAGAACAGTATCTGGTACTCAAGAGGTTTTGAGGGGGAGAGTGGCCAGTGCATTCTTTGGGTGAGAGCTGAAACACTGCAAACAGTCATTGCCGGATGTGGCTGTTGACTTTTCTATCTATACACCCAGTCAGCATAGCCTTAATATTTCATCCAAGGCAGAATTCTTAACAGTGCAAGATAGTTAAAATAGTTGTAAAAAAAGTAGGCAACAAATTACAAAAATTAACCCCAAAGTGGATTTTAATTTCCCTGATGTATGAGGAATTGGATTACTTCAGCATCTGCAGCACTAAGCAGGCAAAAAGGAGAAAGAAACATCTTCCAGTAATATTCCATCTTGCAGCAGCTCAGGGCAAGTAGAGAAGAAAATGTCCTAGAATGATTGGGAGAATATAAGAGAAATATATGGCTGATGGGATTCTGAAGGAGAGTGGTTTGAGGATGCGTAAACCAAAAAGGTTGAGTATCCCATCTTTTCTGTAATGGGACCTAAGGATGTGTCAGAGAAGCCTAGGAGTATGTAAAGGAGAAAGACTTTTAGATAGCTGGGATGGAAGGAGTATACAAAGATGAGATCAGGAGACTTTTATAATTAATTATTTTTTCTAAAGGAATCCATAATACAACTTAATATATTGATGTGCTTATAGAGACACTGATCTGGATGCAAGAACTACTAAGGAAATGAAAGTAATATTTAATTTTCAAATTATTTTATAGCTACTACAGAAAGAAGAAAATAGTTTATATCCAATAAATATCTAGAATAAATAATAGTTATCTTATTTACAAAGCGATTGGTGAGGTATCCTCCTTTGCTGGCTAGATCACCTCCTTTCCCCTGTATTTGGAGAAGCAGCCAGCAGTTCTGTCATTTTACCTGTATTCTCTTCTGCAGAAACATCTTTCACTGCAGCGGTTGGCATACATTGCAGTGACTGTATCACTTCAAAGTGCATGTTTGTGAAATGGTGTTAATTATTTTGGGGGTATTAGAAATCATATTTCACAGTCTAAAAGGGCTGAATAAGTTAATGAGTGAAATAATCTGTGCTGATCTGATTTGTATTAAAAAAAAAAAAAAAAGAGTAGATACTGATTTCATCCAGCAGAAGGGTAGGCATGCGGCTTTTGTTCGTCAGTGTCCAGTCACTTTAGTGCTCTTTGGTGAATAGATGCAGAACTGTGACTACAGAAACACAATGAACAAAATTCAGCATGGGTGTATTTGAATGGATAGGCCTAAAATGCATGACATTTGTCTGCTTAGTAGAGCAATATTTTAAGGTTCATGCTTTGATGTGCATTCTCTCATATATTTGACATTGTATTGTTCATTTTTACAAACTAAATCTCAAAGTCGGATATTTAACATAACAAAATATGTTACAGTATTTGTAGTCTTTGTGCAAGTGGATAAAATGGTCTTACTAAGATAAAAGCTTGTTCACTTTAATTCCTGTTATGTCCTTGTACATAGAAAAGCCCACAAAAAGCTGCTCGTATCTCAGCTGAAAAGTTTTATTGTTCCGTTTGTTTTTCATTATGCGGAAATTCTTAACTTGGATCATTTTCAAAGAGGGAACTTAACCATAAATGCAGTTCTGCAGCTGTGCAAAATATAACTTGCATTTGTATTCATTTCTCACACTTTGAAGGTAACTTCAGAGATTTCAGCTTGAATTTGTATTCTAAACAGAATCCCACTGTCCTGAAATAAAGTCAGGAAATATTAACTGGTTCTTCCTTTTTTGCTGTATACTTTGGATTCACACCATTCACTTAATCTGTATGTTTTTAGTGCAGAAATAATTTTGATAAAAGCTTTTTGAAATACATCACTCCTCTTAGGAAAGTGCAGTATGAAATAGAAAGAAAAGGTAGTTCCAATCCCCTGAAACAATTATTTCTCAAATGGTAAATTTTTATTAAAATCCTTTTAATTTAGTGTTCCAGAATAAACAAGGTCTACATAAAAGTTGAGTTAGTTCTAAGAATTTTTAGAAATTTCTTAGGGAAACAGAACAAGTAGTAGTTACAGAAGCTCATCCCAGAACATGTGTGCACCTCTGGTTGCAATGAATGCATTTTCTTCTCTCCACAGAAAGACTGCTCAGTCATTTTACTCGGGTAATGTTACAAATACACTCTAAAAAACCTATCAATTTTGTTTGATGGCAGTATTGTGGGTTATGCGATTAACATTTGGTTAAGTTAGTAATTACTTGGGAGCTGCTGCAATGAATGTTCCAGGCTTCTATAACGTGTGTAACACCAAACTCCGTAAACACAGAGAACCAGTAGATAAATTTTACTGATTTTAACAAGTTTTGCTTTATAGTTCAGAACACTAAAATGGTTTCTCTTCAGTTTCTTCTCCCCTTTCTGTTGTAAAGAAAATGAACATTCTTCAACAGGTTTGGGGTTTTTCTGGGTTGGTTTGTGTCATATTTTTTTTAGTATAGGCGACTTAAGAGTGGAGGCGGTGGAAACAATTAACTGGGTTAGATAGCTGAAGAGAACTCTTAATGCAGATGAGATCTTGTCTCCTCTTACTACTTCCAGCTCTTCATCAGTAATTCTGAACTGGACTTTTAGAAATCCCTATCTTGTGCTTGATGTTCCCTCTCTGTAGTTGTAGCAGAAGAGGATGTCTTTTTATGCTGTTTAATAAATTAGTTCTTGTAAGAATAAAAATTATCCTTACTGTTAAGATTGCTAAAAGATAATGTGGATCACAGTAGGATTAAAGTATTTTAGAAGATCATTGCAGTAGTTTAGAAGATAATTTGGGGATATTACAAGTATTGCAGTTTGGACTTGGCATGAAAGTGGGACTGTTTTATGATTATATAATAGAATATATAATATTTAAATTGACTGTTTCAAAGGCAAGAGGTAAATGAGATGCAAGATTTTGTTGGTAGATTCTGCACATAAGAAGGGGAAAAGCTCAAATGCTCACAAGTTGAACTTCTTCCATATCATCTCCTGGCATGGTTTTGTAGGCTTTACTAACCCAACAAAGGCTTTGACCAGCCTTTTTGTATTGTACAGGTAGTCACAAGAGAGTCTGTTCTTTGAAATATTTTATTTATTCAAGCTTTTTTTGTCCTGTCTGGGGAGGGGGAAAGAGGCAAAATTAAGCACATAGTCTCCCTCCCTGTACAGTCTTTACTCCCATCCCCCCACAGAATTCAAATTTCCAGTTCTAGAAGGTGAATAAAATCCATTTAGGAGCTGTCATTCATTCATTGGTTTATCCTGCTGAGTGCTAGCAATATGCTGCTTAAGATACATAGGTTCTGTTAGCATGAGCAGGTTTGATTGTTAATCTTCTCTTCCCTTTTTATATTAATCTGTTCTATCTAAGCAAATATTCCAGTATCTGAAGCAAGTATTTTCATTTTAGAGAAACATTTTATAGCTTCTTTATCAAGAATGAAACGAGCGAAGAATTAAAGTACCTTTATTAGTTCGTGTCTACTTTCCTTTTTACCTGATTAATGTAAAGGTAAAACTATGGACCCATGGTACTGCAAGCTTATTTAAAGTGTTATTTAAAAGCAAATGTAAAGAAAACCTTGCACAGTCAAGCTTAGCTGAGTTAACGTTTAAAAACTGATGGTGCCAATGTGCAGGTTATGTTTTTGTATTCATGCTGATTGGGTTATCCCTACCAAACCAGTTGCTAATTTTTCTTCCTACTCTCAAATGCTTGGGCATTGATTTGAAAGGCATATGTAACAAACAAGAGGCTCTCCAGAAAACTGTTTTATTAGTGAGGGAAAGGAAATTAGGAATACAATAGTACAGTAGAAATACAGTAATGCAGAAATAATAGTTTTTCTTTTTTCCCCCGATAATGCTTAGTTAGGTGTCACATGTCACAGTAGCTTCATTAGTGTAGATCAGTGTCTTTTGCATTCCCTGTGCTGCTCATCATATTTTTTTTTTTCCCATGCTTGTAAGAAGAACTGACCTTGTCCAGCACAGGACTGATTTTTATAAACTTTCTCAGTACTCCTTACATCTTTTGAAGTGTTCTGGTGCTGAAATGTTCAGACTTCTCTTGCATCTTGTGCCATTGAATTTTAGATGTGGTTTAGGAGAGTTTCACTGCTCATCTTCGATTAGCATTGTTCTCTCCCGTTCTGATATTTTTCTTGCTTCTGGAATAGGACATAGACTCACAGGGACTTCAGCAGGTTTGTATTTGTGGAGCTCCCATCCACAGATTTTAATTGATTTTTCATTACATATTTAGGTCATCCTACCAGGAAATGTGAGATATGTTTGAAGGGAAGATTCAGGAGCGACTTGGGTTAGGGAATTTACTTCCTGATGCGTAGTCTGTTATTTCTATAACCACGAATGACATTGCAACAGAAAGATTCTTCAATACCCCATTCAGTGTCTCTTTCTACTTACAGTGCTTGAGAGAGAGCCAAAAAGCAAATCCTAAACATACCATTCTATATTTTTCATCCAGACAGAAAAAGCACTTTGGACTTCAGCAGACCTGAAAAATAGTCACTGAATCTGTGAAGGTTCCTAAAACTGGAGCAAGTTGGAATTTTGGCATTTGTCCTTTCTTTTTCTCAGGCTCTTATACATAGGTATCTATAAACTCTGTCAATAGTTACTAATCTGTTACCAGGGTTTGTTAATGACATTTTTGACTCAGAACTGCTTAAAGAAACTTGGCTCAAAAACCAGTACCATGGGAGTAGGGTTTATTCATCTCAGTATACAGTCATTGAACTACTGCTTTCAAACTAGTTCTCAGAAACCGGCATTTCAGTAAAATTAAATTAGCAGGTAGCTGGCTGAAAACCAAAATATTAAATTACTAGTGGTTTTGCTATTTCTCTTCAAAGGTTTGACTTCAAACATGTTTGTGATGAGAAAATAACAGACTAATTCATTATATCTACTTATTACCTGAAATTTTTCTTTCAGCTGCTGTAAATCATAGCTACAAAAAGGTTACCGATCAGTCTTTACACGGGAGACCCAATTGGAAAGTGCTTCTAAACTGCAGGCAAAAACTACTTAATTAATTTGTTGTTATACAGGAGAATCTTAAAGTAAAATCTTTTGTCTCCAATCAAATAATCATTCTAGTGGTGATTTTGATTCAGTCTGTAAATTTTCATTACCTTGGAGGTCACTCAGGTTAAGGAGTGGATGATTTCAGGAGAACATGGGCATTTGAAAGGAAGTGTAGGGATTTGTATTGGATTTCTGAAAATTGATCAGAGAGTGAACCTTAGAGTAGTTCTTTCAACTTTCCATAACATGATCTTAAAATACTGTTCTGTAATTTTAAGTCATATATTGAGGTATTTTCAGTAGTAAAAAGTAGTGTTGCTCTATAGTGCAGCATGATAATTTGGGATAAACATCCACAAAATTGTATTTGACAGCTACAGATGTCATTGATTTCCTGTTAAAAGGCTGTGAATGAAATTGTGAATACATTGAAGCTAATGGGAATAGTTCTAATGACTTAGAAGACAATTTCAAACCATGCATCTAAAGTTGCTTGATTTGGTATCATTTCAAAATCTTGTTTACAAAGAGAATTGTTCCCTGTTATTCTCATGCTTAGTTGTATGATTTTTTTTTTTTTTTTTTTTTTATTTAAATGGTGATAACTATATGCCTTGTATGACTAGACTAGAGTAAGTTTATCCAAGCAGTTTTGTATTTAGGATTTACTTTGTTCAGTTGCCCAACTGAATTTGCATTAAGTGTCTTGAAATACCTTTACTTGAGAATAGCATTCCCTGTTGAGATAATAAAGCTTTAAACATGTACTACATCATGAACATTAATGTGCCTTTCAGAATCTATTATGTGATTATCTATAAATTCAATATGGCAGAGCGCTCCAAATGTCGCATTTTGTCTAAAAGAAATCAAAATCTATGTACATAGAAGGACAGGAAGAAATTCCTTAACAGTTTCATCTAAGAAATTAATCTCTGTTTTTGCAGTCCTTAAAAATTCCAATTACAGTGTACTGCATTCTTTAATTAGTTAACTGTGGGTTACAGCTTAACAGGTAATATTGAACTGCATAATTCACCAAATCACATTGGCAAAGATAACTGCTGAGTTAAACCAGGATTTCCGTATTAAATAACTTGGTTAAAAATAATATGAGCTTTTTTTGTCATCCCTTTGCCCTCTGTAGAGAAACTGAAACATAAAACTTGGGAATGTACACAAAATTTCATACAATATGCTGCCTGAAGCCAGGTTAGAGCTGAGTGAATAAAGTATTTAATACAGTTTTTACTGCGTTCAATGAGTTTTATTGAAATCATGCCAAATACTTGTCTTTCATATTTCCCTTCATTTTGCTTCAGAGGTGTACTGAACTGTTAAAGCAGATGGTCCTGTAGGTGTTTAATTATCTTTTTCCTGGCTTTATTTTCAAAATGAAAGAGAAATCTGAATACTTCTTGCAGACTTGTTATAGTGATTCCATCTGAATTCCTGTTACCAAAACTAGTTGAAGTTTTGTCTACATCTGCATTTGTAATTCACACAGTACTCTAAATCTCTTGTACTCTTAGGTGTGCTAAGTTTGGAATTATAGTATTTATTTTTGGAATTACAGTATTTATTTTTGTCCTCATCAGAAAACATGAGGAAGTACAATAGTAACAAAAAGCTACACTTTTTATTCAATGGAATCCAATATTACAAATATATGAATGTTTTCTACAGTGAAATATTATATTTTGGCAGGAGTTGCATGGTATCTGCATGGTGTATCTTTTGTTGCAGCACAGAAACCTCCTATAAATTTGAGAAAGTAGGTGTAGAGATAAGAGGACTTCTTAAAGACCAAACCAAAGCAAGGCTGCATAAGCTGCTTTTGTGGGAGAAGACATGTACTTAACGTTACTGGATCTCTGAAATAACCATGAGCCCTTAGTAACGTTTTGTCTTTTCTAAGGACTTGGTAAATCTAGAGGAGAAATACTGTGTTAAAGTTTCAGTCATCAGGAGAAACTACAATTGAGTGCTGGAATCGGCCACATCAAAATCCAGATTTCATCTTTTCCTAGTATTCACAGAATTCCAGTTGCTGCTGCCCACTTTTCATGTGATGGTTGTTGGTGGTGTGGTGTTGCATTTTTCCATAAGCATTCTGCTGATACTTGCCTTACAGCTTAATAAAATACTGATATTGTTGGAGAAGCAAGTGTCATCAGTACTATTCCAGCATAATTTGTGATGCAAAATACTGAGACTAATAACACACACATGCGAATGAATGAGCTACAGATTCTGCGGAAGCAGCTAAGGAAAAGGTCACTCTGGATTTTGTGTTTTGGTGCCTGGTTTAGAGTTTCTGACTTGTGCTATTTCAGCATTCTTTTTAACTGTGGATTCATTTCTGTAGAGGAAAGGTTATCTCCTAGTACTGAAGGCAATCTCAGCTTTCTGTCGGTATATTCCACTTCTGCATGAATTTTTCCTAGAGAATGTGAATATTTAGGATGTAATTCATAATATGCTCATGAAATAATTAATTGGCAAACAAAACCAGAATCACAAAAACTACAGCTGTGTTAAATTACACTTAATGTCCTATACAAGCAAAAAGAATGAACTGTGTTTATTTTCCAAATAATAAAATTTCTAGTTTAGTTTTCAGAGTGATTTTTTTTTTTTTTTTTTTTTTTTTTTTTGGGGGGGGTGTGGGGGGTGGGGGTTTGGGGTTTTTGTTTGTTTGTTTTTTTTTTTTTAAGAAAGTAAGTTAAGTTTCATACTTTGGATAAAATTATGTTTTGCAATTCTGATGCTACAAAGCTGATTTACAAAGATGAAAAACTCTGTTGAGTGCATAGAAATGAATTTTATAGTGGTATTAAATTATCATTTCCTTTGGTCACTGGCTAGTAGAATATGCTGGAAACCATGGTAACAAAAAGTGCTGCCACGTATGCCCCAGGATCATGATAAAATGAGCAAGCTATGTTTGTCTTGATTAATATCATAAAAAGAGGCAAAAAGAGAATGAGAGGGAGAAAGCGAGAGAATAAGATTAATGACCTGTACAACAGAAACAGCCAATGTACAGAGATGTAGCTAGGGATAAGTGACCCTGCAACTTCTGGTACCATTGTATTGTGAAGCTTTAAAGAGTAAAAGAGATACATTAGTTCAATGGTTTGTTTTTAAATTATTTCCTTCCCTATCTGTATTTTTCAGGTTTATATTAGGATAAAGGATGATGAATGGAACGTTTATCGGAGATATGCGGAGTTCAGGAGCTTGCATCATAAATTACAGAATAAATACCAGCAAGTGAGGACTTTCAACTTTCCACCAAAAAAGGCCATTGGAAACAAGGTACTTAAAAGAACTCATAGTATCAGTAAGAGTTGTGGGGAAAAAATGTTTTTTATCCACACACACAAAGAAAAAGGTGAAAGAAAGAGACTAGGTTGGATGAGGCTTGGAGCAACCTGCTCTGGTGGAAGGTGTCCCTGCCCATGGCAGGGAGTTGGAACTGGATGAGCTTTAAGGTCCCTTCCAACACAAACCAGTCTGGGATTCTATGACTATTATAAATAACTTTTATCATAAATATTTTTTACATCTGCTAGACAATACCTGCTGTTTCCGTACAGACTTTAGCCTCATCAACTGCAGATTCGCTGATAATGTAGCTAATGCATTGATTTTTCCACTCACTGAAAAAGAAACTCGTTTTATTAAACAAAATATGGATGGCATACACAGTAGAGAAGTGCTTAAAACTCTCCAAACTGTACTGAACAGCTGTATATGTAAAACATAATCTCTTCTCATTGTGTGCCAGCAATTAACACTGGTCAGTAATTCATTAAATATTTCTGTAAAATTTAAGAAATTTAGACCAATATGTCTTAAATTTCCTGTACTGCTCACCAACTTTTAAGTTCTTTGAACCAGCTTTTTAAAGGTATTTGGATGCTTAATTACCATAATCTGTGTCTTTGTGTCTTAGTTCTCCCACTTTAAAATGGAAATTTCTGCTTTTTCCTTTCATATAGGAATTTTGCAACAAATACAGTGAATATTGTAGTATGGATGTAGTAAATATATAGTATCATATAGTTTAATCCTAAATCATCAAAACTTTAAAATGTTTAAGAGCTTGAATACGCATTGCAGTATGCATCACAAATCCAGGAAGGATTGAGAAGTAATCAAGATAGTTTTGCTTTACAATGTAGCAATGATATGAAAAAATTATCTATCACATGTAAAATATTTGAGATTTAAATCATGCCTATGACTAAAAATGTCTGTACTAAACCACAGGGTGCTTAAATCAGCATTCCTAATGTTAAACAAATTTTTTAGCTTTTATATGGGATTTTCTCCTTTTTTTCCCATTGTATCGCTGTGTTTTGTATCAAATACCTAAGAAGCACCAACAGTAGTGATAAGCACAGTCATCAAAAGAAGGCTGACATAATGACTAAAATAGATATTAATGACATTTTATTTGGCCTAAGAACAGTAATACGTGTATTGCTAAAATGCCAGAATCATGCTAATTATATCTGATGCGACTTTGTGTATGATAGAAAAATCACCAGTGCCGATTCACGTGAGCTAATCTAAAATTTCAAAAACAAATAGAAAAAAGCAATATTTGTAAATTTCTGAAGGCATTCACATGTCAGTGAATGTGGAGGTTGTCAGTATTTAAAGGTAGTAACTCTGATCTTATTTCAGGTGATCTTCCCAAGTATTCTGTAAACATGAGTAGGTAAGCTTGGTGCATTTGATACAAAATTAGTAGTAATGCACATAATTAGATGGTGTTGGTAGAAATAAATGTATATTTATGTCATCATTTACACATATATAGCATAAAAATATATATGTATGAGATTGTGTGTATATATATATATAGAGGTCATTATTTGCCTAAAAAGGTTGGACCAGATGATCCTTGAGGTCACATCCAACCTGGGATTCTATGATTCTATATAGAATTTATCAATAAAACCTGTAGGTCTGTTTGCATAGCATAAAGTCCAGAGCTGATGTTCATTGCCTATATCCTAGTAAATGGAAGTACTTATGGGAGCTTTCCTGCCTTTTTTCCCAATGCATTTTTCATTTCATTTTTAGTAGATAGTTTTGTAATAGAAACAATGTATTGGTTTTTTTTTTTGCTACATAACTAATTCTCCTTTTTTGAAGTGATGGAGTATCAGCCACTTCAATATATTACAAAAGCCTTCTTTTAAGCTTTCTTTGATAGTCTTTCATCCTTAATTACTTCAAATACAATTGGTGCATACAAAATTTTCAGTTGAGCAACTCATTAAAAAATTTGCATCGCTTATTCTTTCAGTGCTAAAGCTTTGGGCCAAAATTCTACCTCAGTCATGCATAAAACCACAATCGCTTTCTGCCATATCAGATCTAAGAAAAAGTACTTTTTCTTTCCAGTTAGAAGTGGGTGACATCCATCACACTCCTGAAAGGCTCCTATGATCAGCCATAAGACAGTAGTTTAACTGGAATTATGATTAGTGGTTACACTTCTGGCTACCTGCTGTAAATAGCTTGTAAGTTGCGAAGTAGGGCTTTCACATTTGCAAGAGCTTCCTTCAGTTTATCACTCAAGAGTTTATTTCCATAGCACATTATGTAGGCATATTTTTGTCCTTTCAGTGGTGCTATTTTCTGTACTGTGTCGTAGCTGTACATGTTGCATTTAAGAACATTGCGTGGTTCTGTGTAGTATAGTGGATCATGCTTCAGGAGCAATTACCCTATAGATCCAGCAGGTATGGAATCACAGACTAGTTTGGGTTGGAAGGGACCTTAAAACTCATCCAGTCCCAACCTCCTGCCATGGGCAGGGACACCTTCCACTAGACAGGTTGTAGGTCTTTGGAACACATTATACTGAGTGACTGACTGTCCCTCCTTTCCATGGCAGAGCAAGTTGAAGTAACTGGAAGGCTTAAAAATTTGTTGTGAAATTAATTAAATCATATGGGAATGTCTGTCTTGGAATTCTGTAGGATGACAGATATGTGCATGATGTTACACTTGCAAATCCTGGTAACAAGCATTAGAAGATAGTGTCAGTGCTGCTTTTTTCAGTATTGCTGTTTTAACTTCGGTGGCTGCCAAAGCGTGTTCCCTTTTAGGTGTGTTGTTAGATTGCACTAGATTTTTTTTTCTCTTTGATATTGGTTGTAGTGTTTTTAATAGAATTGCAGCTGTCTTCTCATTTCTAAATTAATCAATACAATCTTAAATCACTGCCTAAAGAGGCATTTCAGTAGCTGAACTCTGCTAATAGAACTATCTGTATGCGAGTTGTCTATGATTCTGTGTCAGTCTATGGTTTTTATATCCTTTACGAATCTTCAGTGTTACTAGATGCCCAACTAACATATTGGTAAAACATAGTCCTCCATGTGCAAATGGCTAAACCCCACTATTTTACAGCTTTTGGGAAATGGTGGTGTGTGCTTTTTATATCCTTCAAGTCTGGATGGACCTGAATGGTGTTATTCATTGCCTATGTTCAATACACTGCATTTGGTACTATGAAGCTAACGAAGGTGATATGCTTACTCTAAATCTTAGTGGCATTGAAAGAGGAGTTTGCTGTAATTGATGCCTCCCTTGATACCAGCACTACATGTGATGCTCAGTTACACATCTCAGATTTAGGGAACCTCCAAACCGCAAGAGGACACCATGTTCTATGGAATGACCTAGAACTGCTACAGCAGAGTCACAGAATACTATCCACTTTTTTGCTGTGCAAAATATTGGAGCTCTCAGGAGGGAACTTCACTAGCACAGGGTAATACAGAAAAAAACTGTGAGAACTATTAATTTTCATGCTTAATTTTCCTACTTACTGCAATATAAACCAGAGACATTGCGTTCAAATGCAAAGCTGCAGAGTTTTTTGACACTGGGAAAATTTGCCTTTGAGGCTGGTAACCTTATTTTCAGTGTATCAGTTTAAACGTTTGAACTAATGAAAGCAATGAAAAGAATAATTTGATTTATAAATGTTGCTTCAAATTGTCAGAACAGATAATGTAACTACTGAAGGAAAATGTATTAATAATATTTGCAAGGCTCCATGTATTAGGTTTCATATATACTAGTCCCTGTGGTGTATATTTTCTGCTAATGATCTTTCAGTGCTTGGTAGCAAATAATTGTCAAAATCTTTATAAGTAGTCCTTGCAAGAATAAGTAGTTTTCCATTAGCTTACCAATGTTTTGTTTGAGTGAAAACAAGAAACATGCTTGTTTTCTTTTGTGTGTGTAAGAGACATGTCATATGCTCATCATGTATGTTTGTACTTCATTTTTAAACTGCAGAGCATTTTATTTAAAACTGTATTTTTAACACTTGAACTGTTTGGTTTTGTAATTTTAAACATGCTCCTCATGTATCAGCCTGGTTTGTGATTTGCTAATTATTTTATATGTAGGTGTATATACTAAGACTTGTCATTTAAAACTATGCTTTTCTTGAATGAAAAAGGTTTTTGCCTTTTAGCAAGCCTTCAGGTGCTTTGGATCTTTTGAATACATAAGTTCTTTTCACAGTCTTTGTAACTACTGCTTTCCAGTCAGGTTTCTAACATCCAGAGGACTGGTTGGTGTCTCACTTCTTGAAATGTTGCTTTCAGAATAATGGTTGAGTAATAATACAAGAGCATTTACTGCACCTATTATTCTAATTTTTTGAATATTGCAATGTCCTTAAAATCTCAGTTGCTACTTCTGCATTGGGCAGATCATAACACTTAAGGAATGGATTTTAGTAACTGAGTAAACATCTAATCAAGTATCCTCCTGCAAGGGTATTGTCCCAATAGAGGACATATCAAAACGGAAATGGTTTTTTGCTTCCACTGAAGATGTGAATTCAGTGATTGTCGAAGTGTGTAGAAATTAAATAAGGTAGCTTTCCACTGAGTGCTGACTTGACGGCATGATATCCTTTGCTTTCCTTTAAAACATCAGATACTCTGTATGGAAAGAATACACAGCACTTTTCTGAGATTAGAAGAGAGTGACTTTGGTATGACTCCTCAACTGCCTAGGAGGAACAGCACAGAAATCTAAACTAAGTTTTCTGTCTAGGAGAAAATACTGAGAGCAACATCATTCATCATTTTTAGCCTATGCAGCTGAACTCTGTGAGCTGTTTCTCTAGCCATAGTTTCTCTCATGCCCAAATGTTGGATAAATAAATGTCTCTCTTGCCTATCAGCAAGTAAGCTAAAGTTCAATTTTAGATTATTTTGGGTATGTAATTATTTTAAAAGTTTGTAAATGTGTGTGTATCTTAAAAGATAGCTATTTGTATACACATATATACACGTGTACACATACGACAACATCAAAGATGGCATTTAGGAGATACATGAATGTATCTTGTGATTGTGCAAGTTCTGTTCACCAGGGACTTTCTCCCGTTCATGTCAGTGGAAATCCTGCCTTTGCACTAAGAGGGCATTCCATTTTTTATGGTGTTATTTCCTGAGAGCATAGCTGCTTTTTTATTACTGTCCAGTCTGTTCACCTGTTGCTTAAGATAGGGAAGAGTTTAAGATGGTCTGCAGATTAACTATGTTGGGGTTAAAAGGTGTAGAAGGTAAAGATTTTATTGCAAAGAAACAGAATATAGCTTGTGTCTTATGCTTATAATGCTTACTGTTTCTTAATATCAGGTAAAGAGTTGTCTAGCTGTGTGTGTCTGTGTATATATGTGAAGTCATTTGAAGCCATTCAAATTAGCGTTTGAATGTTAGTGCTTTTGCTGTGTTTTGTATTATGCTGTTGATGTGTAACCTGTTATGTATTTCCTCGTGTAAAGGTCGCCATTTTTGGCGATTGGGACTTGCCTATGCAGGGACAAGCGCCCTTTTAAAGCTGCTTTTTAGGCAGATGTTGGAGGTACTGAACTTTCCCCTTGGTAAGAGCAGGAGGAGCATGAGAGGAATAAGGTGTTTTAAAGAACTCCTCCCCTCCTCCCATCCCCATTCAGCTTCCTCGGGAACCATTTTGGGTTAGGGACAGAGGTCACCAAACCAGTGCATTTCAATGAAGATTCCAGGTCTGGATCCTCCGCTTCCTCTTTTTCTCTTTGTTTTCTACTGTCTCTGTGGCATTAAGTGCTCATGTATCTGCAGGTATCTAAGATACAGTTCTGGTCTTTAAGATTTTTTGTTATATTTTGCGCATGTTTTTTTCTGTGGGAAGGGAGGTTGTAGCTGCTGCTGGATTGGGCTGAGGAGGGAGATCTGGTTTGATAAGATAGCTGTTTGAGGGAAAAAAAAAACCCACATATTTTGCTAATATTTTTCAGAAAGCATGATGCTACCTAGTTTTTTTTGAAGGTTAGTGACATATTCAGTAGAGCTGTTTTTGCCTCCTCAGGAAAAGACCTGTGTGTTTGCCATAATCAGTCACGTTTACTACACAGAATATGAATTCAAAATTCAGCGTTTGTTGTCCTGTGCTCACTACGTTACACAGTGCATTACATAGTTTGTATATACACACAGTAACACTGTGTGTATTTTGCTGTTGTAATCCAGTGCAGCTGTGAGATACTGTTGGCTCAGAGGTGGGCATTCAGGCCTGGCATAAACAAGGACTGAAACTTCCTCCATCTTTCAGATCTGGAGAAGGGCCTGTGTTCATACTTTTTCCAACTTCACTACTATTCCAATATCTGTTGTGAAACTGAGTGTTTAGGATTGCTAAAAGAATCACTGTCAGAGATATTAATAAAAGCAATTTCAATAGAAATCTATATCTTGGGACCACTGTTTATAGGGTGGTAAGATGATTGGCTTTAGTCAGTGTAAATTGTCATCCTGGCATCGTATCTTTGTCAGGGAATGATTTACGATCCCAAAAGAACTCCAGATATGATAAGGGAGTATCTGACCTTCCCGATATCTGTGTGGCCTGTCCCACCTTTGTTAGTCGATTAGAATTAATGGTCAGGGGACGCCCAGCCACCCAACTCCTTGCATCAGTGCAAAGGCTGGGGCCTAACGGGAATCCTTGGGGAAGCTTATGGGTCCAGGACAGAGGGGAGGATGCACCACTGCAATATCCTAGACCGCCATGTTAATAAAAAAACACTACCAGTAATTCTAGACTGACATGGAAAATCATATTGATGGTTTAAAGAAATTATTTCACAAGTTCCATGCATATGTCCAGTGTACGTTTTTATTGCCATGATTGCAAATGGGTTTGTAATAGCTAAGGTACTGGCAGTGCTTGAAACATGTATTTTAAAATAGAAAGTGTAACAATTCCTGTTTTACTAGTACATGGACAGTAACAGAAGACGTATGGAATGCTTGAAAGACGATTCAGAATCTTAGGAAAGAAAATTATTTCATGTTAGGCTTGTGTGTTTTTGTGTCCTGATTCAGCAAAGTGCTTCAGGACATCCTAAAATTTAAGAATGTGTTTGACTTGCATTGAAATCGGAAGTAGAGATATGTGTGGTTTTTTACTTTATGGGCTTTAGTAGCTCATAGGAACTATCCTTCATCAGATTAGTTTGTCAAAGTCATACTGTCATAGGGAGCTGTGACTTAAAAAGTGGAGGAGAAAGCAAAACTTCTAGCTGATGCTTTTGGGCTAAATAATATTTCTTAGTGCTAAGCTTTGATATCCTATGTCTTCACGTAGAATTTTAGAAAATTAAGACTGATGTTTCAGAGTTGGAATACATTTATTAAAGGAGAAAAGCTTTAGAAATATAAATTCTTAAGTTATATATTGCCAATTTGAAGTTAAGGATTGCTTTCATTAATGCTTACTTAATTTGATTTTTGTATGATGTAAAATAGATGCTTAAATTCTTTATTATTCTTGCTTTCCAAAGTGAGTAGATTTTAATTTTCAATCCCCTTAGTGGACTTAACTGGTACATAGAGTTATTTTCATATACTGTTTTGCCTTGTGGGTTTTTGAAAAACTGTAGTTAATATGAATTTGATAGGCATGCTTGTGCTGTAGTATGGTTAAAAAGAAAAGAAAGGGAACCATTTGTATTGTGTTCAAATCAGGAAAGGAACTCAATATTATCTTTATAGCCATACGCGTTAATTCTGTAATACTGTTTTTATGGCGTGCTAAAGCCGTAAAAGAAATTGTGTTCTTTAAGGTCACTGTTACTTTATAACTGGAAAGTTAAATTCTCAAAGAAGAATGAGCTTTCAGTAAGCCATTGAGATTAAATTAATACAATCTAGATTTCAAATAGGTAACTTAATTGGAGTACCATACAGATAGAAATAAGAATAATTTCATGCTTGGCATAACTATTCAGATTTCTAGTCACAGCACACCTCTTTACTGACACTGCCACCTGCACGCTAAGGGGGACTACAGAGTATTTCCGATCTGGAATCCAGATCCTCTGGGTTTTCTCCTGGAAAAGACTGCAGTTGATGCTTTATGTATACAGCACTTGGGCAAGAGCATTCAGTTCTTCGTTTTCATTTATTTGTCAGATCACTAAGAGAAGGGAAATAAGTCAGTGGGAAATGGATGGCTTTTATATGACAAATACCTTATAGCAAATTCTTCCAGTTCTGTGGTATGGAAAGTTTGGGTTACCTGAAATCCAGTATGAAGGTGGAAGCTAGCACAGCGCACAGTACTGTGTTTCATTTCTCGGTGGTTTAATTTAAAGGGTAAGCAATTTGCCAACTCAGACTTATCCATCTCTTTGAGAATGTCTCACTGAATTAATGTGTTCATTTGGTGCTCAAGTGTAACATTTCATGAAAATTGTGAATTGAGTCTTTCTGGCGTTTTTTTGAAGTTACAAATATTTGCTGTTAATTCCTGTTGAAGTTTAAGAATAAGGAACACACACTGTTGAGGGTCTACAGAATACACTTTTTCCTGTCAAGAGGTGTTTTTATTTTTTGCTGTCATTTAATCCTATAGCTAAAGAAAAGCAGTTTATTCTAACAAATTATTCAAGATACAGCCCACAGAAACAGTTGAGATGCTGTTGCTGTACATTATGACGTTATAGGGGGAAAGTAATGTGATTTACATGCTGCTTGGACAACTGCTATATAAAAATATTGCAGTTTTATACCAACTCATGCACCATTTGGGTATTCTGGTAGCCTCTGGTATGAAATGAAAACATAAAAATAATCTTGAAAATTTATTTCTTACTGTGATGGTGATGCTGCATTACCAAATTACTTAGATTCATAAATTTCCTTTCAGAGAGACCTTAGCAGGGACACCTGATGACAGAAATAAAACTAAAACCTTCTGTGGATTTGAAATTTTACATTTTTATGTCTTTCTGTACATATAAATATGCTTGATTTTTACACACAGCCCCAATGTATAGTTTTATAAATATTGGTAAATTCTCATCATACTTGCTCTACAGTTTTGGGGGCAATTGCTAGTACTAAATATTGATGAATACTTTAGATCTTGTGAAATGCTAGAGACACTTCCTGCATGAAAAATCTGGTTTTCCTTCTTCTACCATGTAAATATCTTTTCATGAAGGTACTGCAAATAACAGGCACTTGACATCAATATTCCTCTTTAATTCAATTCTTATTTTAGCAAACAGGATTGTCCTGTCAGAGTGTATCTAAACAACATTTCTATTAAAGGACTGTCTACTCTTCTGAGTGAAGTTCAAAGACCATTTTGTATCCCACTGCTGTTGGGCAGCTGGGATGGTAAACTGCTGTATTGATGTATTTTTCCATTGATTGGTTTTGGGGTTTGTTTTTTTTCTTGTGATTTTTTTGGTTTTTTGTTGTGTTTTTTTTTTTCGGTGGTGGTTTTTTGTTGTTTTGGATTTTTTTTTCCCACCAAATCGTAGTTTTACTTTCTAGAGTTAAAACATTGCAAATAAACATATATGGGATACTGTTGGCCCACAAGTGCAGACAGTAGCCAGAAGCCTAGCAGGTGCTTGCAGATCTGTAGCTTTCTTAGATGCTGCTGATTCCCAGCAGGCTAAGCAGGACTGCTGTCATCAGAGCAACATCTGTCAGGGAAGAGGGTGGCTGAGAGAGTGGAGTCTGGGTCATGGTGTAGCTCTCTTAGCCATCCTCTTCCAGCACATCTGGGGCACTCTGCAGCCATCCATATGCTCTTAGCATCCCCGCTCCTGCCTTGCTGGAACCATCCAACAAGAGAGAAATGGCAGAAGTTCTGCTTGAGGGTTTTTATGGGGAAAGGGAAGTATTTGCTGAAATGTGGTAGAGAAACAAGTAATTTTAATTATAAATTGTTAAATGTTATATACAATTAATACTGAACTTTGTGGGAATTTTGAAGCAATTTCTTTCACTTGTGCAGAGGCTGGAAGAGAAATTGTAGTTTTTCATTAACCTGTTCATGGGTTTTGCTCTTTGCTGTGTTGTTGGGGTTGTTTTGGGCATTTTTAATTAATGATTTTATTTTTAAAGGAAGGCATCGCACTAGGGTTGTATATATAAGCTTGTATACAGTAAGCACTGTATGTACCATGTTTCTAAAGGGGTTTAGGGTTGGGTTTTTGCTCTTGTAAATTTAGAGTCTGTCTTTATTGGTCTTCAGGGCACTTTCAAAACTGATAAAGAAATTAAGAAAGAAAACTGGAGTGTTGGGGGAAAGTAGTGAACTGAGACACATTTTAACTAATCTTGTTGATAGTTATTGCTGTAATATAGGCTAGTGAAAAAAATGGATCTCAATTTCATGAACTATTGTAGTTTCCAGAATCTCCTGAATAAAAATGCAGAGTACACTGATAATACTTGTCTGAGCAGAAAACAGGAATAAAACTTCACTGTTCAATAGCTGAGCAAAAGATAACCCCTTGGGGTCTTGCTATAGGCTGCAGTTTTCTGTTGATGTTTGTTAATGAACTGTTGATTCCTGAGTAGTTGACAAATTGACACATGGGTGGCATTTCTGTCTTTAAATAACAAAATATTTCGATGACACTGGATTTTATTAACATAACATTACCGATTGAGTTGTTTTTCTAACAGTGGCATTATACACAACACTAAGAAGAGGTCGGGTTTAGTTTTATTCTCAGGCTTTCTTATTTTCTGTTGATACGTTTATTCATTTTTAATGGTTTTCCTTAAAAAAAGTTTTGAGAAAGTTTAGCCTTTTGGATGGATGATGTTGCTAGCTTGAAAATGCCAGGTATTGTATGAAAGATGCTGGCTTCCAGGATTCTTCAAGTGCCTCAGCAAGTTCAGAGAGGCACAAGACATAGTTTGAGATTGATTACATAGGGGAAGAATTGATCAAAATGGGATTGTCTGTTGTTTTGATAGAGCCTGGGGACTGTGCTTGTATGTATTTGTTAACATGTTCATGCTCTGGACTTGGTTAGAGGATGCTGTGCCGCAACATTGTATTCTAAGAAAGCACAGACAAGTAGCTAGAATGCTGTGGTATATAAACTACCCTCTTACTCAAAATAAAAGGTGAGACTTTAAGGTTTGAATATAAAACGTATTTGAAAGGCGTAGACTGAGCTTGCAGCTCTTGCGGTGGCCTGAGAAGGCTGCACAGCTGCTGAGCCACCATTGCGCAGAGAGGTTGTGGCTGCTCCATGCTTAGTCTAGTGAACGGTGTCCCTGCCCGTGGCAGGTTGGAACTGGATGAGCTTTAAGGTCCCTTCCAACCCAAACCATTCCATGATTCTCTGATTTCCTTCCTGAACAGGTGGGCTGTGCTGACCAGCTCAGCACAGTGCTGCAGGAGATGCCTCAAGTCTTAAAAAATTAGAAATGCTAATGAAAATGTTGCAGGTGTCCACATAAATTTGGGCTTGACTGAGGACATTGACAGGACCATAGCTGACCCTTAGTATGTTTGCTGCTGGGTGATTTTGTAGCAATGTCTTTTTCAGATGACTTTATCTAAAAGGATCTCTTACTTTCTGGTGTCATTGAAATGAACCCATAGTTGGAGATGGAAACACATCCACTATTTTAGTAGAGAAACACAGAGTAGTAATTACAATTATGGAGTAAATCTTGATTTAAAGAAAGATTTATTTTCAAAACTGAGAATTCCTTGATTCCTCATTTCTATCTCATCCTCTTAAATTCCTGTTTGTTCCACTGAACAGCAGATGTACAAAAAATCTCACAGTGGGATGGGAAAGGTGGCAGTTTCATGTATTGTACACCCTTGTTTTGTTGTCTAACGCCAACCTCATTCTGCCTTACAGAAACTTGCAAATACAAGTAGGATGGAAATTTTAAGCTCATGTAGTTTCAGTAATTTTGAGATGATTTTTGTGTAACATGGTAGTATATGGTATATTCGGTATTGGAAACTGTTCCTTCATAAAACTGTTTCACGATGCAGTAGTTACTGAAGGACAGTTGTATTGAAATCATGTTTTATTGTGACCTTTGCAAAGGTGTCAAGAAAACTTACTACTTGCTATCTTCCTTTAATCACAAAGCAGTGAGAATGACATTGAATGTTTCATTAGCTCCTAGTTCTGCTTCTGATTTCCAGCTTCATTTTGAAGTTAACAATTTGGTGCCTTGTAAACAGACAAAACCTGATACAGTAATTTTGTTAAGACTAGTTGACACTAGAGAAACCTGAGCTTATTTCTGCATTTGCAGGTCCATCTTTGAATAGCGCTCTTGGCCGCTTTATTTAGAATGGGTTGCAGTGTGTGATACCAGAGGCTGATACAGCTCTCATTAAATCCTAAAGCTGTATTTCTTTTTATTTCTATTGAGTTGGACTGAGCCCTGAGCTGTTTTGTTGTTTGGTTTTGTTTTTTCCTTTTTTCCCCAGCACTAACAAGAGGAGGTTAGTGAAAGGATAAATAATGGTTAGAACATCAGCAGTAGCGCATTTTATGTTGATTTCAACAGCACCAAACCCAGAATATAAAGGTTTTATCTGCCCCTAAGTCCTGGCAGGTAACCATGGCAATCATACAATTTCCAACAGCTCATGGAAAATACTTAAAACTTCTAAAGTGAGCTGTCCCATTAATAATGAAGAACATCAGTGTTTTGCCATCTGTTACATGCTAACAGTGTATATGAAAGACCAGCAGTTGTGTAAAACAATTTCAGCTGCAAGTTGGAATGAATTTGGGTTGTAATGAAAGCCTGCAAAACAGCATAACATAAAATGTGGTACATTGGACTCTGCTTTTTAGTTTATAGCTTAACATAATCTTCTAATATCTGCTAAGGGTCTCTATGATTTCCATTATGTATTCTCATTTTTAAAGATTTGCGATGTGATATATGCGTTTTATTGCAGGCAGATTCTCAGTAAAAAAAAAAGTAATAAAATATTTTGGGAGATGTTAATTTCAGATTAAAAAGTTTTGCCCAGATGTGTTTTGCTGCTCCTGCAATCAGAAGCAATTTTACCTGTTAACTGAAATTTTGTGGACCCTTAATCAAAAGTACATGCTCAGGAACTGTGGCCTAGGAAATAAGTTTGTGCAGAAACAGGAGTAGCTTTATTTACAGAACATATGTTTACAAATTGAAGGTGAATGCTGGTATGTTCAGTCTCAGTTAACAATTTGTGTGCAATATAAGCTTACTCTGCATAACTTGGTGGTAAACGTGGCCAAGATGTGCTGCAGATTTATATTGGAGTCTGCCCATGTTTTTTCTATTCCTGAATCCCACTATATATATAGTAGCTTTCTTTTAATAAGGGAAGAGAGATTCTTAATCAGTTAGGAAGGGCAGTGGATTATGGTTCTAGGCAGTGTATCCATCTGTGTACTAGTTCCTTTTCTGTGCATGGAATGCTTTTATGGGTGGTTGATCAGGTGGTGCCGAATGTGTGAGGCTTTCTTTTTGGTCACATTGGAGCTCCTTTTCAAGTACAGTCAGGTAATTTCAGCATCCTTACGAACAGCAGTAGTAGCTATCCAGAAGTAATCTCTCCCACTGAGGACATGTGCCAGCAAAGAGTTTATCTTCTGAATTGAAATCTCCAATCTTGAAAGCAGAGCTCCTGCCTTCTTGGAATACTCTTTTGTCCCCTTTAGTGCCATGGGATCAGGGATTAGGTTTATCATGAATACAGTAGGAGATATTTTATAAGTAATAGTTAAATTTCTTCAAGTTTGGGGGTCATTAATCCACCACTGGAGCAAGTTAGAAGAACTGAAAGGACCAGTTAGCCTTGCCTTTTGCTTTTAAAGTTAGTAAGATTGTAGCCAATTGTTCAAATATCTTCATGGAAAGATTTGTAGAAACAGCATCTAGGGCTTGTCTCAGGAAAATGCCTAAAAACATGTGCTCCCAAATTGGTTATGGAAAGATCTAGTATGTTCTATATAAAAATGGAGAAAAACCTAATATAGAACAGTCTGGGTTTTGTGTAATAATTTCAAATATATATAACTTGTATCCTATAAGCAGCTACAGCTCTTGAAAGTATAGGAACCAAATATGTATAATGCTGGTTTTAGGGCCAGTTTTGGTGTGTGCTTCTGGGAAAAACAAAATGTAAGAGGTTTTTTGCAAAAGTATATGTAGTTGTAATTTTAGCAAAATTATTTTGTCCCCAAAGTACATTCATATCAAGCATACATAAATGCTAGGGGAAGATCTTTGCTGTTCCCTGTGTGAATAGATATGCAAGTACAGAATTGTATTGGCAGATACAGTCTTATATGTCCTAAAAGCATATTTAGGTTTTTTTCACTGATACAAATCCAAATCAAAATCTTTCCTTTTTGCTTGTAAATAAAAATGCTGTTTAGGAGTTGGAATATAAAACGCTAACTAGATTTCAGTTGTAGATAATTGAGTCTAATGAAAAGAGGTTACTGGTTACCTTTTCATAATGTGAGACTGAAAAAAAACTGGCCAGCCTTTGAAACAGTTGTAGTTTTCTATTACCAATTATTCTAGTTGCTATTTTGTGACAAAATCTCTTCATTACTGCAACAACTTGTCAGTAACAACTGTGTGCTAAATAATTGCTCTGAATAGCCAACCTGCTGCTACAAAATGCATGTTTAATGGTAAAGCATAGACCTCGAGCAGAGTCATTTTGCCCTTAGGTCACATTACTTCTGGTAAGGACAGTGGGCCTCTGTACCTGGTACAGAACCTCATGGTAGATTGCTTAGTGTTTGGTCTAGAGATTAAATTTATGTCAGGCTAAAAGAGCATTTTTGACTGTTTTCAGGCCGAGTTTAATTTCTGAGATTTTCTGTATTTTGCTTGAAAAAGTGGCAGAAAAAATAGCTATATAATAAGCACCAATTAGATCAGCTTTAAACAGCAAAAATGCACTCCCTAGGCATGTTGTGTCAGTCTTAATTAGAAAACTCTGTGCTGTTATTATCTGTAGTTAATGGGATTCTTTACAGTAACATAGGGGATAAAAAATACCAACACTGAGCATTTTACTCCTGTGTTTATAACAAAGTGGTCCTGCCTGTGAAAGAAGATGTATTTATTTAAATACATATGCAGTACAGGAGTTGTACTAAAAGAATGCAACTTCTGCTGAAGAGCATATTTCAACATAATTGAAACAGTTTCACTGCAAATACTGCCGTTGAGGGTTTGTGACCAAAAAACCCCTTAAGAACTGAAAAAGTGCTAATGAATGTGGTGCTCTAAAAATGTGGATTTTCTTGGGGGCTTGAAAGTGTAATTGGTGGAAATGATGGAAGTAGAATCAAGGATGTGTAGTGGGGGTGGGGCCTGTTCTTTGGAGCGGCTCAAAGCTGAAGCCATGTCTGCACTGGGAGCTGGCTTGTAGAGCAAAGCAGTGCTCCTCCTGCCTCCATGATACGCCATCAAGTAAGAGGAGGAGAGGATTACTCCAGAACTGAAATGGTCTCATGTGCCAAACATCACAGTTACGCGTGTGGTTAAAGCTTTTGGAACCAAAGCTTTTCCACAGACTTTTTTCTTCCTCTACGAGCCTTCCTGCGTGCCACACTTTCTTGTCTTCTGCTTCACACCACTGGTGGTAGCAAATTAGTGTCCCTACCAATGTGATCGTGTGATACTTTAAATCCTTTGAGTAAAAGACGAGAAGACAAGTTCCTTGAGCTAGTCAAGAATCCAGTAAGAACGAAAATCTTAGAAGAAGAAAAATAATGAAATTAGTTAATTAGTATTGCAGTACACATTTATTATTAGGATTCTATTTTATTCTAATATTATGTGTCACCACCTATTAAAATTTCTCCCAACAGCTTGTGTAGACTTCTGTTCCACACATTTGTCCGAACCTTGTCAGTGCAGCAGGACATAGAGCAAGCTGTTGCTCTGTTCCATGAGTAGTAACTCTACTCAGTTGTGGAGTACTGGGTGACAAAGTGGATGAAGTGCCAACAATGCAGCTTTGGCTTTTAATAAAGCATCAGTTTCCAAGAGTTTTCAGACTTCTTCATGTCTCAGTAAATCAGCTAACACTAGAATCACTTCCTACACAATTTGTGTATGTTGCTGAAAAACAATGTGACTGCTATAAAAGAAATAGCAAACAATATAAAACGTAGGGGTTTTTTATTTTCACATTGATCTTGATTGTTACATGTATTAATATTAAACTGAAATGTGAAACAGGGCTGAACATCTGTGTCAGTTCATATCTGTAAAACAAACAAAATGAACATGGATTTTGGAATTTTGTGAACTCAGACATCACAAGAACTGCCTAAGTTTTTGAAACCTGTAAGTGTGTCTTCAGCAATTATAAATGTTACAGTAATTACATGTTATTAAGTGATCACATGCAAATAAATGACAAGAGCAGAAAAGACTTCCTTAAATTATAAAAAATGAGGCTGTTTTGAGTATACAGGATTAGTTGCCAATATTTGCAAATGTACTTTCGTATTGGTTGGAGATTTTTTGTTTCTTTGGTTTTTAATTCTATGAATTTAAATTACTACTTTAAGAAATGTCATTCACAGTCTTTGCTTGTTTTCTTATGTCTGCTAAAAATAATGCTGTTCTGGTAACTTTCCTAATGAAAGAGAACAGAACAAAAAGTCAATAAAGGTGCTAGGAACTCTGCTGCAGTCCTGAGTTTGAAGGAGCATCCTTACTTAGAGGATAAATTACTCTGTTTTATTTAAGGAAGTAATACTCTTCAGATTTTCATCCTGTCAAATGTGTAGACTTTCTATTATAGTTCATTGTAATTATGATCCCTCACAGGAAAAGGTGGAAGCCAGCTGTAAGTTACAGGATGCATGGCATGAGACTTTTAATTTTGAAGTCTCTCAGCAGAATGTGGAGTTCACAGAATTATTTTATTTATTAGGGCAAATATACTATAAAATATAAAGTGCTATAGGAATTTCAGTATAAGATTTTTATGACAGTTATAATGTTTAAAAATCAAGCTACTATATGAAAACTCAACCACAAAATAATGATTTCTTAACATAATAATGAAAAAGCTGGAGAAATATTAATCCATTCTGGAGTTTGTGTACCCAACATCTGAGAAGTATGAATTATGATGGAATTGTGGGAATAAGTTGGTATTTCCTTCTGCAAAGACTGGTAATTCTGGATCTCCAAAAGAATCACATAGATTGTTATGCCATTGCCTCTATGCCAGTGTTATGCACTGTCTTGCTAAGACTGTAACATTTCATGGAGAGCTACTATTAGGAAAATAATTCCACAGAAGAGACATTCTTCCAAGGAGAGAATTTGGCATCCTGTCAGTGGGTGTTTTTGCGAAACAGTTTTTATTAGGTTGCCTGATTTTCCTTCATCTCTAAGAAGGACAGTCAAGAGTTTTTTTACGTATTGCCAACATATTTTTATTTGGACTGTTTAGTCGCATTATAGGAAAATTATCTTCTTTGTGCCATTCATATTTCTTTCTATTTTTAGGATGCAAAGTTTGTGGAAGAGCGACGCAAGCAGCTACAAAATTACCTAAGGAATGTAATGAACAAAATCATTCAAACTGTGCCAGAATTCACAGCCAGTCCCAAAAAAGAGACTCTTATTCAGCTGATGCCCTTTTTCATGTAAGTATCTATAAAGTAGTCAAGAAAATATTAAGCTTTTTCACCACAATTTAAAATACAGTGCCAGCATCTCCAAAATCTGTAAACCAGTATCATTTTAAATAGAAGGCTCCTGTTCAAATTACAAGTGCTTTTGTTGTATTTAAAGTCATATCTAGTAATTGTTGTTCATATGAATGGTGACTTTGAACAAAAGTCACTGTGTAAAGCCTACAAAAATATCTAAGCTCCTGAAAACCTGCATCCACACATACTCTTCAAACTTTAGGTGCTTTTGATTTCTCTTGTCTTTTTCAGGTTTATTTTGCTTTTGTTTGTGTGGGGTTTTTATTTTTGTTTTTAAATTTATGGAACTGAGGGTGGAGCACTAGTAGGCTACTAGTTACTGGTACTAACCAACTTAAAAAGTCAAGTTGTTGAAAGCTGTCTATCTGTATTTAGCAATCTGCTGATGATGCATGTTCTGATTTCATTAATGTTAATGTTGAATATGTCCAGAAATAGTTTAACACAGTCATCTGGTAAGAATCTCAAAACAAACCCCTTGATATCCAGTCATACAAGGGATATCATCTGTTCAGATCTTTCAATTTTGCTGCAAACATCATTCTTTACAGTATTTGTAAATCATATTTAGACTTATTTAAGAAATAATATTAATGAAAATCTTCCTGAAAGAGGTATCACTTTATTTCTTTCATTAATAATTTTTCAGTATAATGGTTTTTCAGTAGTAGACCTGTACCAATTCTGTAGAGATTGAACACACACTCATAGTAAACCATCATATTACATTTGCTATCCACAAGGCTCTGCACAGGGATTATGCATCCATGCCTGTGAATCCATGGATCAGTTTGCAGAATCAAGACTGATTTAAAATTAATATGTTTCAGTAGATATGTGCATACTTAGCTGTACTATTTGCATGGGCTCAGGCAGAGTTTCAGCTTTCCAAGTTCAAACTTTATTTCAAGCAGGCTATCTTTGTTAGAAAATGTAATAGATAAATGGAAGAATGCCAGGATGTATTTTGTGGCATTCATGTTTGTTCAATTTTTCCTGGATTTGAAAAAGCAAAAATCAATCTGATGAGACATCATGATGATGTAAATGGCAAATTGATGTTTGTAGGGACAGACCTCTCAGGAGACTTTGCCTTTTCTCCCTAAGAACCTGTTTTGTAGAATTTCACTACGGGCTGTAAAACAAGCTGTAAAGATTGAAATGGTTTCAAGTACTTCCAGTTGAGAGGCCCATACGTGGCTTTTAGTTAAGTCTCTTAAAGAAGCTGTCCATGTATTTCATTTTGGTTTTTAAAGAGGGGGGGCAAATACAAAATACATTTGCAACTTGATACTCAATTTTGTTCTCCTGTCCAATGATATTTTATTTTAAGCTGGTTAAGTATAGCGGTGGGAAGTAGTGAACTGGTAATTTCTTGTCAACTTCATGTCATAACTTGTTGCTTTAACTGCTGTTTAGGGTCCTGTCTTTTCATTGCCTTGACATAATCGATTACAGAGTTGCACACAGACAAGTGGTAAGGCAGAACAACATCTGTAAGCCAGGGGCGGCTTGGCTCCAGTTTGCTTATGAATGAAATGTAATTTCAAGCTTTGTGGGGCACAGAATATTTTAACAAATGATGATGCTTTCAAGTGTACATTGAATTGCTGTAGTAGTAATTATCATAACCTCAACAGTACAAGTGGTCATAGAGACAGCAACACAACTAATATTAAAATGCGAGAAAAGGAGACAACATTTTCCACCAGAAGCTATTATGTCAGGAAATACGGCAAATATTCATTAGCAATATTAATGTGAAGCTTTGGCCTGTATTCATGGAAAACGTACTCATAGTAGCAGTTACTGGAACTGTGATGCATTATTTACATGCTTTAACCAAAATTGTTTCGGTTTTGGATTTTCATTTAATTTCAGTTATTAGAATTTGACACATTTTTAAAAAATCTGTCATGATTTCAGCAGCACCGAACAATTCAACAGTAACCATACTGTGAGATTATAACTATGAGCTAATACAGTACTGATGTACAACCAGTGATCCTACTCTTCAGGTGGTTTTTTTTTTTCATCTTAATACACTGTTGTTACAGTATCTTTTTATTCTACTTCGAGAAATAACATTTCAAGAATAGTGTATTTATAATCTTGTAGCCAGTTTATGTTAAAAGCAGGAAGGGATGACAAATTTCCTTTTAATCCTCAACGCTAAACAATTAACTTGCTTTCTGATAGATCATCTCATCTCTTTTATAAGTGTGTAAATAGAATTTAGATCTCATGGTTTTGTTTATTAAAAAAAAGTGCCAGGGATGAGGACCTGCATAGGAAAAGATGTAAAATTACATCACATAATGGATTCTACCAGTGATGCACAATTCAGAATAAACACCATTACCCTGTAGGTAAAATGTTGAAGATGTACCCAAAAGCCCTCCTCAAAACCAAAAACCACCTAAAAAAAAAAAAAACAAAAAACCCAAAGAAAACCCAAAGCCAACCCTATTTCTTCTAATAAATGTAATGAGCTGAATGAGATACAATTAATTTCAGTGAAAAAATAAAGTTTTACTGAGAAGGCAGCACATTTCAGTAACTTCTTTTCTCAATATGGGTACAATTTAATATGTGAAACATGGTAGAAAATAAAGCAATTACCTTGAAGGAAATAAATGTGTTGTAGGAGATTTGCTCAAGGAAACTTACCATTTGTCAACAATTTGTAAATGCCAATATGATGCACTAATTGATGCTAACCGTTTTTGGGTATAGCTATACCATAGCTTGCAAAAAGACTATAATTATTTTTAGTAGGTTTATATTTGCATTTGGCAATTTCATAATTCTCGATACCTGACTTGGAGCAATGGACTATAGTGGATTCAAGAATATTCTTTGATCCCTGGATATTGTGGCAAAAAGATTCTGTTCATATATGTATTGTAAATGATTTTTCTCAAATAATAGATGGATCAGCATTCTCTCTTACCTAGTGTAGAGAGTTCTCCATGGGAATATTAGTGGGATTCTAGAAAAGCTTAGCTGTCAGCAAATTAACTGTATACTCATTTCCAGCAGACAAAGAGAGGTTTTAATGCATTTTTCTACTGAGATATAGGCTCTTCCTGTGCAGTTAGAGCAGAAATATTAGATTAATATAAAGGTCTTCCAGACAATGATACGAGGAGCACATTTTAGAAAGTACCATTATTGCTGGGCTGTCATTTGAATTCTCAATGTCCTTTATTTTCTGAGAGTCATGACCTGGCACTTGGTGAGTAAGAAAAAGCATCTAAAAGAAAATGAATTTCAGTTGCACTTCATATTGCCAACTTCTCCAGTATTGCCCTTACTTAATGGATTCTGAGCTTCGGCAATAGGACATCTTAAATGTGCTGGACTCTGGGAAGTGTATATTACCTTTGTACCACACCTGCAATTCTTCTAGTCTGTTAGATTTAATAGTATTTTGGTTTAATAATATAATATAAGCCACTGTAAATACATATAATAATTTGGATATATTTTGTGCTTTTAGCACATATGTGTGTATAGTTGCTGGTTACATCTTTGTTAATCAAAGAGGTAGCATTGAGATGTTAGTCATAGGACTGTACTGTAGAGTGATACCTCAGTCTGGGAGAAAAAGTTGCAGTCCTAACATGCATTGGAACTCTGTGGGGCACCAGCTCTGTCTCTTAGCAAGCAGTGAAATATAAAATAAAAAAAATAATTACCTGGTCTTAAAGAGTTTCTTCTTGCTGCAAAATAAAATTACCACATTTCAGCGTGAAAATAAAAAATACCGTAGAAGTTATGTCTGATCAGGCATCCAATAGACAGAAATTACAGGGTCAGTTTTAATTAATCATTTTTAAGATGTGAATTACGTCCTAGAATATGATTATGGTGAACAGAAAATAAGATTAGTGTCTCTAGGACTGAATCCATTGGTTATTAAATGCTGGAAGGAACATTGCCTACAATTTTTGTTGCGAGGTTTTTCCTTTGGGGATTTCTCCCTTCCAAGTGCCGTGATTTTATACAATCAGGCACAGATCTGATGAGGCAAAACGTTTTACTTGATCTATGTGAAAAAACTTGCCACCGTTCGAAAGAAATTCATTTTATTTTGAAACTCAGATATGTTAACAGTTTGCAGTGAAATACTGTGAATTGGTTTGCTAGCATTTCTCTTCATTATTGTATCAAATGCTAGTAGTTAATCATGGAAATTTGATTTGTTTTGATTCCTTACGCTGGGAACTGTCAATGTATTCTTTCTGTTGTAAATCTCTACCATCTGTAATCTTGATTTGTATATTTTTCGGTTTTAATGCTGCATTAGTTCAGTCACAGGTTTAGTCAGATAATTTGCTTTATAGTCCACTTTCATGTCTTGATATAAGAAACAGGTTCTGGCTCTGCCTGTTTGTCTGTTTACGTGCTGAATAACAAATCCTCTGTAATAATAAAATTGACGTCACAAGTTTAAATTTTCCAGTCCACGCAGAGCAAAACCTAAATCAAGAATTGGCCCTGGTGAGTGAGATTGCTGCATCTGCTGCTGGTAAAGGCCTGTCTGTTAATACTGATTAGTTAAAATAACATTTCTTTGCACTCAGGATTGGTATATTACGGATAAATAAAACTTGTTACGTATACTTGTGTGTTAATCACATTTTTATCAAGCTATCTGAAAAAAATACCACACACATTGGCTCTTTGTCAATACATAAATAGGAACAGAAGGGGTGTTTGGCAACTAACATCACAATTCTTTGGACCATATAATAGAGTCTTTCAGCACAAATCATCATAACAGGTTATATGATTTCAAGTGTTTAGAAAGCTAAAAGCAGTAAAAAGTTGGGAAAAGAAACACTAAACTGTTGTGATGTTCCATTTTTCTCTCTGTGGTTTCCGTATCAAATGTCCTTATTTTTTAGAAAATAAAATTTTTCTTCCGATCATCCTCGTAGTGGGCACAAACTGAAATACAAGAAAAATGAGAAAAAACACCTTTTACATTAAGGGTGATGGAACAGTCTAACAGGTTGTCCAGAGGTCGTTGACACTCCATCCATGGAGATATTAAAGACTGGACAGGCCAGAGTTGTGGGCAGCCTTGTACAGGGGGATTGGCTAAACCATCTCCAGAGGTGCCTTCCAACCTCAAAGAGTCTATAAATTCATGATTCCCCAAAATCTCAACCTGCAGTTTTAACTTGAGTTGTGTTTCACATAAGCCCTACGCAAAGAAGCGTTAGCTAAATACCAAGAACTCTGCCACTTTATGGACTCTTTTGCTTTGGCGATGCAAATGTTTGCATTAAAATATGTGCAAGAATGATATAAACAGAATTTTGTGAATATTTTCACAGATCACTGTGCTGAGTATTTTTTTATCTTGTTTTCTAGGCCACAGCTACATGTTACAACAGTTTCTAGGTAACTATTATATGTTCTGCTGAGCTGCAGAGCTGGACATTCGTTCTCTTGTGGTAGCTGCTCAAATGTATGCTTTAAAGAAAGCAGAGAACCTGCTCAGTAAATCATCAGAAAAGAGGCTAGAGCAGGTTCTGAGAAACTGATGTCTGCGGGATGTGTTTGAACACCAGAGGAGTCGTCAGTTCTCCATAATGATGATTGGATCTAATGCTCAAAAAATAGGTTGTCTTCATTTCACTGGATGGCATTACTGGCAGCATATTTGATAGCAAAAGATGTGTTCTTGGGTGTTTTGTGTCTGTTGTCTTTGAGTCACAAAGTTAAGCTGTAGTAAAAAATTCACTGTTTCTACCTCTCTTTCTCATTTTGCAAATGATTCTTCCCTCCTGGAAGGTGACGTTATGAGAAGCACGGTAGAGAGATACAGGTACCAACTGCCAGGCAAATTTCAGTACCAACACATCAGCCACTCAAAACAAAAACGTGTTGCCATACAAATATTCCTCTTAAGATTTATTTAGCACTAAACAGCATGTAAAGCCAAGTATCTGCTTTTGCTCTTCCAGATCACAAAGTTAAAATAATGTGGAAGAATAGATGTTAATTCTTAAAGGGTTGAAGAATTTTGGTTTGGTTTGGATTTGGGGGTTTTCTTATCATCTCTGTTTCAGTTGCAGTTGTCAGTGTGTCGCTAAGAATATGTGTGTATTAAAGGTATGAGAGGTAAAAAGAGTGTTCGCTTCTATACGGTACCATTGCTAGTATTAAAATGTTACTTTCAAGCATATATGAAATAAATCTGACAAGAAAATGACTGTGAGGTTCCTATGGATGTTGTATCTTTTAGTTAATTTTAAAGAGGTTGAAAACTGAACCTTCCGAAGTTACTTTGAGAATATTTTAGAGGGATACAAACATTTGCTTAGGCTTTAACTGTAAACTGGTGGTTGTATTTCATTCAATAGCTTCATCTCAACAGAGGATAGTTTACAGGAGATACGGGCACTGGTTTAGTATAAAGAATAAGCTAAAACTTCTTCACAGAAACATTTGTGGAATACTGTTATAAATAACATCTTTGAACATACAGACATCAATATATTAACATATAGAGGAGAAAAACTTTTTGAAACCGTGCTTTTACTGTGTTCTTGGCTGGTGACAGTATTAAGATGAGGCTTGCATGAACTAATAAAAATTTTAAAGGAATTGTAGGTTTATAGTTTTCTGTTTGCAGGACTTTAAATCTCAAGGTGAAACATCTTACTCTGCTCATGTCATGTTCTAATATTCTCTGCTTCATTTTATGATTTATAAGAAATCAGTTTTATAGCTACAGAGAGGTTTCTAAAATATTCTCCTTATTTCTTCCCTTTAGGGCTTGCTTAGTGGACTGATAATACTATATTTATAGCAGCAGAGAGCTCTTAGTTCACCAGTCTTTCTGGATGAATATCTACAAGATGATTCTATGAAAAAAACCCAACATAATTCTGAAGTGTATTTCTCTAGCGTGTAAGCAATGTAGAAATGATAGTTAATGCAGCAGTTATGCATTGGATTGCTCTTACTTGAATTCTTTGCTCTCTCTATATAACATAGGTAAGCAAAAGCTTACACATATAAATCTATAGCAATTAAAATTGGTTTTGTTCAATAATTTTATTCTGCAGAAAAAGTTAGCTTGGAATATTTTCAGGTATTGAGATGACTATTTATACGTGAGTGCTGAATGCACATTGGGATGATGCCTTTGACATCCAGGTAGTTAGGGTATGGCTATATAGTCAGTTAAGCATTGTATCAGTTCTGTTTGCAGGTTATGTGGTGTTTAGTTACGTAGGTGTTTGGGGTGATACAAGTAACATGATTTTTGTATTGAATTTTTGCTTTGCCACTAGATACGCTAGGTCTACAGTTGCAGCCTGGAAGTTCTTGGGGCAGTTGGAAATAAGACAGCAAAATTGTCCTGTCCGTTCACTGTGCAGTGTATGTGGTGTATTCTGGTGGTGGTGCATTATCAGATAAATCTTAAGATAAAAAGCAAACAAAAAATCCCTGAAGTACTGCAAAACAATATCAATGTGAAGTGAGGAAGTTCTAAATGCAATTTTGAATAGGTTAATTTCTCAAAAAAGATGTTGCTGATGGCATGATGCTTCTTTAAGCTATTAGTGTATGTGTCTGTGCTGTCCAATAGAAGAAGTGACAGTATTTAGCTAGTGCATACTCAAGCATTGTGGCTAGTGGCCGGGTTTTTACCTGCTTGCATCATTTGAAGTGGCAGCTTGTGTTGTCAGCTTGGCACTGAATGACTTCAGTATCTCTTTAACAGATCTCAGTTGTGTTCTGTAACAGCAAGTAAGTACTCTGATAAAGAGGAATATAATTTACATGAACAAACTGGGAATAGAATTTGCTTAAATATGGGACTTTTAATTAGTAAAGCACCTCCTGATTCTTGAAACACGCTAATGAAACTAATTTATTGCGATGTTAATTTGTTGTTCTACTTATAAAACTATGTAGAGACATTACTCAATATTTATCTTTCAGTAGAACTGTGTTGCCAAGCACTGATTATTGTTGCAGTAAAAATATCTTAGATATCTAAAATTTGATTAGAATGTTCAGATAATGCAGGAAGTTTCATTGCAAAAATGTACTGTTCTTTGGAATTTTTGCTGATGGTAGAAATAAAATATTTGAAATTGAGTGGGCCATTCGTAACAAACATACAGTTGTCTCACTCTTATTCTTGGTTTCCGCATTCTTCACTTTGTAACTGACAGTTTTGGGTTTAGTCTGTCATAACCAATGTGGCTTGACATCAAGCTTTAAAAAGTCATCATGCCTGTTTTGATCTAACTGAAATGTGAAGAAGTAGGGCAGAAGTTGTTTGGTCAAAACATAGGAGAATTCATACTTAAATCTCTTTTGTTTCTGCAAGACTTATATTACCGTGTTACCTTGTCTTTTATTTTGTGTTTTGGCACATATTGACCTTGAAGACATGTATTACATGGTGTTCTACAAATGTGTTATATTTTCCCTTCCCTCGTCTATTGAGTTGAGAGGGTTTATGAATGTTGGAGGAAAACGACAAAGGGAAAAATACATTAAGAGGAGTAGAAACAGTGATAGGACAAGAATAAGCAGGGAGAGACAGGATACTTAATGTTAAAAGGCAGATGGGTTGATTATAGTAAGGAAGTAAGGGGATATGCTGGTACTTGAGGCTTTACTAGAAGCATTTGGCTTTATAGAGCTAGTTTTATCCAAACAAATGAAGATGATGTTACAGGTGTATGTTTTGATTTTACAACTGATCTGTTTAGGATTTAACAGGCTATTTGTGAAATAATTATAACTTGGATCTTGCTTTAAAGTATGAGACACTAAAACCATGGGTAGTCATTGGAAAAGTATGTCAAGTCTGTCAGCATTTGTTGCAACTCTGCTACTCTTTTCCGTGTGGTAAAGGACTGTCCTGCATCCTCCTATTTTGTTCAGGTGTGAGGTTCACAAAATGATTTCTTTATTACCAGTACTTAGTGGTTTTAAATGGTCTGAATAAATGCTAAAATCTGTTACTTGAGGTAGGAAAAGACAGTTATCCATGGAAGATGAGTGCCTCCATAATGCAAGCTATAGCGTAGTTTTCTTCTGTTGTGTGTGAAAGATGTGGCAGGAGAGTTAAGGAAGCTCTGTTTTAACTTGGGTACATAACTGACCAAATCTTACTTAGCTGTGAGGATTTTTCCAGCACACTTCTGTCAGTTAAGAGAGTGTGAATGGAAAAACACTCCCTTGAAATACCTACAGAAGGTGCCACCTATGCTGGGAAGAATAATGTATATGTACTAGCAAGAAATCTTATTTGCTTTTCTCTCTTTTGATCCCAAGGGGCAATTTGCAGTACAGAGATACCATCAGAAGTATTTTAGAAAGAAAATCTCCTTAATCTGATTTATGTTCAGAGCAATGATATAGCCAGATTTGTGTTCTTGTTCCCTGTGTTCCTCCCCTTTCCCCTGCCTGTGTTGTGGCATTCTCTATTTCATGTTTGACAGAATTGACATCTTCCCATCAATGTTTTCTCAGCATGCAATTTTCTTTTGATAACCCCTCTTGAGTTAATATATACACATTCCAGCCAAAGAGTTTTCAGTCCATGATGTCCTAATTTCAGGATAGTTATCATGGCAATAGTAGCAGCATTCGCAGTCTTCAGACAGTTGCTGTGAATGGAGATGTAGTCCAACCAACCATCAGCACTCAAGATACCTGCTGACTTCAACTTGGTTGCATAGTTCCTAATGATTTTCAGGAGGCGTATAGAATTATCGACGAGATGTGCTTTACATACAAATGTAATCCTTTACATTTCAGATCAAAATTTAAACAAAGTGTAAATTTGGAGTCAGAATACATGTTTGGATATTTTTAAAACTCTTTCTGTAGTTGTTAGTCTTTCAATTGTTAAAATTCAAAGGACTAGAAACTCTGGTTTTCTTAGTTCTTTATTCCTCTCAGTTGCATTTGTATAGGTTGTATTTCTTCTTCCAGCAGTTGGAAATTTGAGAAATTAAGAGAAATTTGCCAGCAGTGCCCAATGTAAAGAAGTTTTATTCAGGTGACAGAATCTGTTCATGTGCATGTGTGTGACTCCTGCCCACCTGTTTTCTTGTTCTTGTTCATTCTTTCTTGCTCTTGCTTGCATTTTCTCAATCTTTCACTTTTAAGGCAGTACTGAGCCAGAAGTGTTTCAGTATCAGTGTACATACAACCGAAAGCATCTTCTCCTGCAGATTATGGGTACTAGTGAAACTATTACAGACACATGTCCTTCTAAACTTACCCTAATGAAACACCTCAGTGTTGTGTTGTTCCAGGACTTAAAACACCTCAAAGAAAAGGTCATTTGTTTGCCTTGGTGTGATGCTCAATAAAACTGGTATGTCAAACAGCAACTCCCTAATACTAAAAAGGTTTATGTATTGTATTTATTGCCTCATTATTGAGTCTTGCCATTAAACCTTCACTTTCAAATAGTATGACTCTTACACTGATTACCATCTCAATAAAGACAGCGAGACTTGCTCTGCAAAGTTAATTGCTAGGAATTGTTCAACAGACCTCACAAATGGGTATTTGTTGAGTGTATTCCATCAAGCAGATTTTTATCATGCTTCTTTGTATTCAAAGTGACCTTTACAGTGCTTATGAGGAGAATAATTTAGTGTATACCATATTAGAATTGAATATTCTTCAGTCACTGTTGGAAGTATTTGAGGGCTTGTGATCTTTTATGGTTGCTTCAGAATAAACCCTTGTTAGTGCTGCCTGAGAAAATAAAAACGTTAAAGCAAATTCTGGGATTGTGTGCCTGAAATTGCTGAAACAAGTGAGGGTGAGGCCGTGGTATGGAGTTTCTTTTACACATGTAGAAATGTACAAGAAATGCTCTCCATGGTTGCATGGTTTAAAAGAATTGGGCAAAAATCTAAAGTAGCTTGACAGTAACAGTCAAAACCCACTTTATATATTGCTTTTGGTAGCTAATTGGTATATATCAGTTTCCTTTATAAATACCAACTTATAAAGCTCTGAAACAAATGGAGATTATGTTGAACAAAGCCATGTTCAAGGTTACAGCAAACTTCAGTGTTGTACAGAATGAGCTCTTAACTGTGGTGTGTGTTTTCTAATGGGTCTATTTCCATCTGTCTTTGCAAATAACAAAAATGGCTCAAAGAGCTAGTGAAAATGCCAAGTTGCCTAACTTGAAACTATGAAATCATAAATTTACCTAATATTTTTTCATTTAACACCTTTGCAACATGGAGAAATAATGTCACTTTGAGTCCCTCCTGTTACTCTTGGTTACACCAGTTTGTACAAGGCAATTCTTTTGCATAACTGTTTTTCCTGGTCCAGGCAACTTGGGTTGAGGTGGGATGCTGCTCAGTGTTTTACTAACAAACTGATTGGATCAAGATGTTTTTGAATAGTTTTAGGGTTGTTTTGTTTTTGTTTTATTGGGCCCCAGAGGTTGTACCATTGTTTTCTGTCATTTTCCCTCCTAGTTAACAACAGCTTAGTAATGAAAGATGATTGTAAGAGAGGAATTGTTGTTTTTCAGCACTATCAAGTAGCATCTCAGTAGCATCTTCATGGAGAACTTCTGCTCTGGAGACAGGCTGAGAGAGCTGGGCTTGTTCAGCCTGGAGAAGAGAAAGCTACAGGGAGACCTTAGGGCAGCTTCCAGTGCCTAAAGAGGCTACAAGAAATCTGGAGAAGGACATTTTGCTGGGGCCTGTAGGGACAGGACCAGGGGGAATGGCTTTAACCTGACAGAGGGGAGGTTGAAATGAAATCTTAGGCAGAAGTTCTTCCCTGTGAGGGTGGTGAGGCGCTGGCGCAGGTTGGCTGGAGAAGCTGTGGCTGCCCCATCCCTGGCAATGTTCAAGACCAGGTTGGACACAGGGGCTTGGAGCAACCTGCTCTAGTGGAAGGTGCCCCTGCCCGTGGCAGGGGGTTGGAAGTGGATGAGCTTTAAGGTCCCTTCTGACCCAAACTGTCTGTGATTCTATGATTTACTTCTTCATTTTCTTCTTGCTCTTTTACTGCTTGTTAATAAACTCAGCAAGTCTTTATCAAGAGACAGGTTTTCTAAACTGTGCAGTTTTTGTTCCTAACATGCTTAACGTGGAGCAGCGCAAGAAGAGGTTAAGACTTCTTCTCATAAATGAACACAGAGCCAGTTAATTTTTGTGCCATTACAGCAGCACTCCTGTTTCCTTGGTAACAGGCAAGTCTCCTGCACTCCCTTGTTAAAAAGCGAACTCTGTAGATATTCCAGCATTCCTGTACTGCAGCACGTGCTTCTGAAATTGGGGGGCAGAGAATGGGCTCTGGAGCCAGGCAAGAAACTTGGAGTTTTGAGGATGGGCAAAAAAGGGAGAATACATTTGTAATTATCTTCTTTACTTTGCAAGCAACATAAACCAGAAAAGGCACTTGCAAAAATATAATCGTAATCTCTGCCATATCTGGTTTTGTGTCTTACAGTTCTCAGCTATTATTTTAAATTCACATTTCTGTCAATAAGGTAGTAATATACAACCAATTGTAATGCTGAGTACTAAAAAGTATGGGTTAACTTACACCGATAAAGTAAAATCTTAATATGCTTCAGAATTAAATCAAAACAGTTACCATTGTAAAGTATCTGGAATGAAACCAAGTTAGCTGGAACGCTGATGCGTTTCAGCTCCACTTCTGGATACTTAGCAATGAGTCGTCACAGATGGGAAAAATGTTGTGAAATAGGAAAGGAGTTGTTTGTGTCTCACTTCTGCAAGTGGCTGTGACTTACAACTCTCCACTACCTTTCCTGTCTATGAAAATCCTGGCTTCTGGGGCTTGTATTTTTTGAGTAAGAGTTCTCTGTTTGCTTCCTGTGGTTGGGAAGTTTAGTCCTACCTTGAAGGTCAGGTTGGTGGTTTGCTCAGTTCTAGTGGCAGCAGTGATGAAGGAGCCCCATTCCTTGAAGTCCAGGGGTAAAAGTCTCCATTAGCTGTCCACTTCCTCTGCTGAGTTTTTTACAGCACACATTAGCCTGGTAACTGAGAATGATGCTGCCTAAGACTAAACTGGAGCATGTAAGATATATTTGGGAATGGATGGTAGTTGTATCTTGCACAGATATGAAGTAAATTCGTAGATGAAGACAAATATTTAACATAAATGTGGAGATCACTTGTTATTTTAGTAGAAAGAGGCAACAAGTTTTTAGACATCCAGCCATCGTACTGAGAGAATGTGTAAAACCCTTTGCAGAGTTTTATAGCTTAGGGTCTAAATGTGAATCACCTCATTTTCTATTGCTCATTGACAAACCCTTACACTGATGATACACTTCCTGCAGAATTGCCTAATTGGCAAGTGTTTGCCCAGGTGCATTTGGTGAGCTGAATCAGAAACTATTTTTAATTCTGCACACACACACACACACACACACACACACACACACACAAAATCCTCCTCTTTTTGTCCATACCTAATTCCTAAACAATACATCCAATGTTCTTTATAGCTCCTTATGCCAGTTTTGAATCTGGAACAAATTTTTACATCCTAGCTGTGGAAGGTGGAATACTGGGAAGCTGATACGATTGTGTGCAGTGCTGCAAAGTACTGTCCTCATTCTTGATGACATGAAAGCATTTTAGTGTGGAGTAAGGTATCAAACGATTAGTTTACCTTTTTTTGCTTTCAGCCATCTTCAGACTTTTCCTTTGTAATACGGCACGATTTTCCTCAATTAATAAAAGAATGAAGTTATTCTTGTCAGGTTAGCCATATGATGGCTTTACCTGCCACTCAAATACAGAATTAATGTATGTTTCTTGTAAGCCTTGTGGCTTGTACCAATATGCTCACTTCGCCCTCTTTTTAGTGTCTGTCAGCAGTGGTTGATCTATTTATTTAATAACATATAGAAACAGAATTTAACCCAAGAAGATGATATTATCATATGTTAGGGTGCACAGCACAGTGTCTAGGTTCTGGCTTAGATTAATTCAACAACAGTGCATAAAACCAGAAAAGTCCAGATTGCAACAGTAGGCAGTTGTTCACCAGAGTTATTTTAACTGGAGTGACTTGTCCAGTAAGAACTTTAAAGAGAGGTTTTCAGCCTGTGGAAGTGTACTAAAAATGCCCAAAACTGGTAGTTTTCACAAAATATATTTTGGGAGGTAAAACAGTAGAATAAAAATGCATCCAATACTCAATAGGATTTCCTGACAAAGCTCCAGTGTCACACTCTGAGGTCTGTGTGGCTGAAAACCTGAGAGAGGCAACAGGGAGCTGAGGTCTATATTGTAATGAAGAAAATGTGAAATGAGGGCCAACTGAAAGATGAAGTAGGTAAATTGATTTGAAAGAGGTAACTTGATGTATAGGTTGTGCAGGAGAGAATTGGTTTAGATGGGAGCTGTGAGAACAACTTCTGGGCAACAGAGGTTTGACTCAGCTACATAGAATTAAGCCATCGCAGGAGTTTGTTGAGAGAAGAATTAGGTGTAAAGAGAAAAGAAACAATATCTGGGAAAGTACTGGGTAATAAATGGTGGTGTGGCTGTTGATGTGCATTAATAGAGAAAAACTAGAGAAGGTGGGGACTGAGAATAAGGAAGTAGAGTAAGAGTAGAGGAGTGCTGTGAAAAGAAACAGAAGGAAGAGATGGAGGCAGTTTGGACTGAATGAAGAGAATGTATGTGGAAATGATCTGAAAAAGGAAGATGGTGGGAAACAATGAAAAGAGGAAACGTGGAAACACTCTCATGGGATTTATTTTACTTCACTGATTTTGCGCACGCAGGAAAGAAGCCATTTCATTAGAAGTGCTTGGGATTTGCTTTCATTTATTGAAATAACAGTGGTAGCTGAAAGAGTGACAAAAGAAGAGGTTCACCAGAGACATAGAATGTTTTGCTTAAACAGTATGTAGAATGTTCGTTGTCTTTCCTTTGAAAGTAAGCCTTGAAGAAGAACATACATAGGTGATTCTGGTATTTTAACAGATTCTTATTGAGTACAAAGATTCAACTTCACCTAAGATCTTGGCATGAGAAGGCTTGGTGCAGTGAATATTCTGCATTCAGTTGTTACCCCAGGTATAGAGCAAAGTAAATGACTGGTAAGAAGAGAGTCCTCTACTTTGTAGATCTGACCAGCTTAGTGGCCATTCAGCGTCCCTGTTCTCTGGCTCCTGGGATAAAACTTTGTTTTCCTTTAATCCTCAGATCTATGAGCTCCCATTCTCTCCTCCTCATGCTCTGAATATATTTTTGCAAAGTGCATTTTTTCTTCACCTAGCAAATAATTTAACTTCCTTTTAACTAAGGAATGACAGGTTTTCAAGTTGATAATTTTATAAGGATGATCCTTGTGTTTTTCGGAGTATCAGCCATTTGAAAGAGATGGACAACTCTACAGAATTGATAAAAACTCTTGTTGTAAGCACGTAGAATGTATTTCTACTTGAATAGCTAAGAAACCTTCCAGGGTATTTCCTTTCTTCCCTTCAAATAACAGTAATTATCAAAGTTTCAGAATCTTTTTTTTTTTTTTTCCTTTTGCATTAACAACTAGACATGATTTGTAAAGGAAGCTAAGTCTAATACTCTTGTTTGCAATTGTCTAGTTGTTTCTTTTTACAATGTAAACCAGTTTCTGGCATGATTACTTGAGTAGGATTCTTTTGAAAGACAAAAAACAGTAAAAAAAAAACAAACCCATAATTCATTGAAAAAGGGTTTTATTTTCTACTTATTTTGCTGAAGTCTCTAGTAAATGAGACTAGACATGTCTGGACACTTTATTTCCTAGTTCTCCTCTCTGTCCACGGCAGCATGCTGCTGGAGCTGAGTTTTCCAGAGGAGGGAGAGCACGGAGGAGTTTGCAAATCCAACAATCAATAGCTGAGAATGAGCCCAAACATTGCAGATGCCACAGTGTTTCTGCTGTCCCTACTGTATGATGGTTTCAGCCTTCCAACACGTGGGAGCTCTCATGCTTTAAACTACCAAAGCTGTATCTTTCTGTCCATTTCCAATCCAAGCCCTACATTTTAATATAATGTTTTAAAATGAGCACAGAATTTTCAATATCAGAGGTCCACAAACATATAAAATCCCCATACATATTTTTATGTAGAATCCAGTTGATCAAAGATCACTATACTGGCACCAAAAAAAAAAGAAAAAAAAAAAGGTAAATATTTTTATATGATATGAGGATTTTTTTTTTTTTTTTCTCATAACTTTTAATGCTCTTCAGCAGGTGTCTGTATAATGACAGTTACTGGAATGGATACGTAATGGTAAATGTGTGTGTTAAGAGCACTTTATAGCATGGTCGTTCAGGACTCTGTTGGGTACCTCGCTGCTTCATTTGGCACATGTGTGCCCCACAGATACCTCTGATAGATCTGAATAATGTTCTTTTCACGAATCCTTCTCTTCTTGAGCCAGTTTCTTGCCCACTACCTTACAGAACGTCATGGTTAGTAGAATCTGGTATTGGGCTTCATGACGATTATAAACCTAAAGCATTGATACCCACTTAATTACCCTTATATGCCATGGCAGTAATGTTGGCAAAGGACACAAGTTAAACAAGAGCACCCTTGCCCAAATTTACATGAATTCCCTGAAAGGAAATTGTGGCTTTCAAAGCTTACCTTTTGGCCTACTAAATCCTGCAGACCAGTTTGTAATATTTATTCTACAGCTGTGCTTAAACGGCTGATCTATAATTGCTTAAGTTTCTCTTTCTGGAGATTATTTTAAGCAAATTGCCAGCTTTAGATATTCACAGTCAAATATCAGCGTCAGTAGCTGAAGACTGTGTAACAACTAGTTCAAGAGAGAGATTTTGGAGAACTTCTAGGTAGGGGAGGGGAACCATCTGCAGGTCTCTTATAGAAAATAAGTTGTACCACCAGAAAGTATTTTGGAAACTATTCCTGTAAACATGTTGTTTTGTAAGAAGCCATCTGGTCAGTCAGAGCCATCTGTGTGCAAGTGCAGCTGGGTACGAGAGCTCAGGGTTCCATAGCCCTCAGTTACCAGTCATGAGCTTCGAAGCAAAGCCTGGGCGGAGACCCCTTTAGTGATGTGTTATTCCACTGTGTACAGTGAGACCTGGAATGCTACAAAACCAGATCTGTCTTTTGGAATGGCAGAGTACTGGAAAAGCCCATGACATTTCCACAAAGAGAACTTTTCCAAGTTACATTCTCCATACATCTGAAGGCAGGTTTCAGGCAGGTAGTGTAGCGCAAGGGCTTTGAGCAGATGGGATTGTGTACTGTCTTTACTGACAGGTGTCACAGCCCACATCACTTCTGGTGATTTTTTTAATTTTATTTTTATTTTTAAATTAGAATTTGAAATGTACACTGAAGAGGGAAGTCTTTATTTAAATACATGTTCCCAGAATGAATAGAAACTGAATAAGAACCGAAAAAACCCATATATTCTCTTATTTATAATATATTTCTATTGCATTAATCATATATTTGGAAGTTGCACACTGTGCAACTCTTGCACTTCAGGTTTTTGAAGCCATACTATTCTACCACAAGGTGAGGTTACTTCTACTCCTGTCTTTCTTTGATATGTTGGAAGGAACTTAAGGGCTTCTCACTGACTTTAACCAGTCTGCATGGCAAAATGTATCACTGAAAACTACACTAGCCTGGCCTGGGTGACGTGACCTGGACAAAACTCAGTCTGGAGATTCATGAGAAGTTCAAATCTGTACTTAGAAAAATATTATATAGGGTCATGAAACTGATAGACACAGTTTATAAGAGGTAACTTCAGGTACAAACAAGAGTTACTTACATTCAGAGTGTATGTTCAAGAGAAAGTCTTTGACTTGCCATTTTTAGCTTTATTTCTACTACAAGGGAAGGTTGATTGAGATATTTGCCAACAATGCAGACCATCTGAAAAATCACTTACTCCACGAGTTTCTAATATGTGGAGGAATGGAAGAACTCACAGACCAGTAAGTGTGTATTTATTTGCTGTATGAAGGCAGCACTCTTCAGTGAGAGCATGATTTAGTGGTTTTATTGCTAAGGAACCAAGAGGCTGAGTAACATGACCTGATGGGTTTAGCTGCATCTCCCTTTAGTCACGGCAACCTGTGTTCTCTCTTCAGCTCCCAAACACCCATTGACTTATCACCAGATTGTCTTTCTGACACTCTGTGTGATTGAAATGGTATTTTTCCAGTGTACCTGATACAGACAAACGACAAATGATTCCTGTAGGTCACTGTGCTTCCATTTCCTACTGCCAAGAGTCACGGTGGGGCACAGCCAGCACCAGCCCAGCGCTGTTTGTGTCCTGTAGCCCGTCCATCAGGCCTTGGTGCAGAAGTAATTACTCCAGATTAAGGAAAGGACCTTTTTCATATTGGGTGGCTCTCTCTCACATTTGCAAATATTTCTGGTACAGGATAGCATTTGCAATTTGGCATAGTGTATTTATGTAATCCATTGTCAGAAATACCACAAGCTAAGCTCTCAAACATGAGTTTATGATGTTAGCTACAGATCTCCTGAAATGTCAGTGTCTCCATTCAATTACCCTTGAGGAATCTTTTACGGAAAGGAATAAAAAGGGGGGGAGGGGGAGGGGAAATAAGGAATGAAAGTACACTGTTCTTTAAATCAGAACATGTGTGTGTGTGTAAATACACTTCCATCTGTGAATTTTACAGCATTACAAGAATGGCAGGTTTATTTGGTCGGGTTTTTTTTTAATTAATTTTCTAATAAATCATAGAATGGTTTGGGTTGGAAAGGATCTTAAGATCACCTAATTCCAACCCCCTGCCATGGGCAGGGACGCCTCACATGAGACCATGTCATAGAATCATAGAATCATAGAATAGTAAGGGTTGGAAAGGACCTTAAGATCATCTAGTTCCAACCCCCCTGCCATGGGCAGGGATACCTTGCACTAAACCATGTCGCCTGAGGTTCTGTCCATCCTGGCCTTGAACACTGCCAGGGATGGAGCATTTACCACTTCTTGGAGCAACCTGTGCCAGCGCCTCACCACCCTCACAGGGAAGAACTTCTGCCTAAGATCTAACCTGAACTTCCCCTGTTTATATTTGAACTTGTTACCCATTGTCCTGTCACTGCAGTCCCTGATGAAGAGTCCCTCTCCAACATCCCTGTAGGCCACCTTCAGATACTGGAAGGTTGCTGTGAGGTCTCCACATGACTTCAAAATTTTCTCTTCATGTAATTGTTAGATTTGGAGTATTGCAAGAAAAGACCTATTTTGTAATGCTTATTTCACTGGAAATAAAACCAAAGAGAAAGTCTAATTACTTTTCCACAGTGGAGAAGATTTTGAGGAGTGAAAGAGGCTTTGCTGAGAGATGGATATGTAGGCTTTATTCCTTTCTTTTAGGATATCAACCAGTAAGGAATAGTCATAAATATGTGACTTAGAAAAATCTGTTTATACACCTTATATTGCAGTCTTCCAGTGCTTATTCATACCCCTTCCTGTGCAACACTGACAGTAATGGATGCATCCATTCAAATGCATGAAGCAAATAATCTTCATAAGGGAGGTATCTCTGTACTTGTGCATGTGCTTGGCTTTAATCCACACCATAACAAGTTTGTTTATGCCTCAGTGCACGGTTTTTCAAAAGGAGGTGGGTTATTTCTTTTCCTCATTTGAAGTTGTATTAAAATATATTTCAGCAGCCATCAGTTTCTCATGTGAAAGCAGCATGAATTAGCTGCAGGCCATTGCTGAAATTCAAAACATCCTCCAGAAGCTTTGTTCCTTGGTTTTGTTGATCTGCCAGCTATAAACATAGTCCATTCAATTCTGTTGTATTTCAGCTGCTATTTTTATGGTGTATTTTTAATGCATTTGGCACTTCTGTGGTGATAGCAGAATCCATGAAGAGTTAGCTGAAGGATGCTAGAATAACTTGGTGTAATTATAGGCACTCATCTATTAATAACAAAAATTACTGGATGCATGCATACTTCTCTGCAAGAAAGTTGTTGTTGCTAGTTTTTAAGGAATAATATTTAGACTGCTTCTGAGATCACCAATACCTTCTCTCTAGGTACAAATTAGGCCAAATGCCAGGTCAGAAACACAAAATTACCTGGGCTGTTGAGGCCTGTGCAGAAATACAGAGGCAGCCTTGTCACACAGTTCTGGTTCACTTGCAGTGTGCAGAGGTTGCACAGGTATCCTCTCCGCACTTGGTCCACTTGCTGTTTCAGCATGGCCCTAACCCGGGGACTGGAGAACTTTGCAGATTTACATTGGTATAAGTATAACATCAGGTTATTCTTGGCTATGATGCTGTAATCAGAACAGCTTGCAGATTTCCTAATGCAGATCTGCTTTATAGTGAAACAGGCTTCTTCAGTTTACTCTTGCTAAAATAACCCAATTTTAGACAGAAATTACAGGAAGGATTTGTACTGGCATGGTTGATGTCACTGTCTCCAAGAGCAGACCAGAGTAATTTTTCTTCAGATCTTCACCTACTAATTACACAGTCCCCCAGGGTTTGATTATACCAACAGCAGTATGAAGGTTTATTTTTAGGTGAAGATTGAAAAAGTTTAACACAGTTACACTGAAGAGTTTAGTAAAATGCATGATATGTAGTAAGCTGGATCACTAATGAGTGTGTCTGCAGGGGTTCCTGTTCACTGTACAGTGTTAGAAATCTGTGGCTTGTAAACAGTTTGCATAAAATTGCTTAATTTTGCAACTGCAAAATGGGCCAAAGAACCTGCTTCGTACTCTTCCATGTCTGGTTTAACTCTGAAATCTTGTTTCTGAAATTCTATTCTAATTTTCAGGAGTTCATAAGCCAATTCTTTATAGGAGATTTGTTAGTCTTAATACAGTTTTGGGGTAAATCATAAATGTAGTGAACAGCTCTGAATGTCTGGCTCCTTTAAATATCTTTCAGTGGAAGACTCCTACATATTAAAAGAGATAAATCCCAAAGCACTAGCTATTGACAGTAGCTAGGTATGACCAAAGGGAAATAAAATGGGACTGGTTTGCGTTGTCAGGCAGACTGAATATTTTATCATATTTTTACTGTTAGTGCTGCAGCTGAGTCAAATGCATCTAACTCCTGAAGGCTCTGATAAAATCCAGTGCCTTCTTGTAAGGACAGGGCAGCTCTAAATATAAGATGAAAAATGCTTCGTGTCTAACTGCAGAGCTGTTGATACTGCAATCGAGTCAGTGAGTATCACCTATGCACTTTGTAGGGCATAAATAGTCTTCATATTGCATCAGGGCAGCTGTTTGCTTTTCAGGCGTGTGCAGTTGCATTGCAAGGAGGAGCTGTAGGCACATGCTGCATATGGGATCTTCTGAGACTTTTCTTCTGTTGCTTGAAAGCAGAACTACCCTAACAAAGATAAAATTCTGCATCATCATATTGCCTTCTGGTGCAATATCCATTCATGTGTAGTATTGACCTCTCCATAAAGATGCTTCACTGATCTATTTCTGAACCAGGGAAAGTGATACCTCAGCAGCTTTTTCAGTTTCCATTTAGCTCAACATTTATTCAGAGTCATAAAATGTCCTATATCAAGGGTGGCTGGACTTTTAACACCAAAGACTTCATGTGGCCGAAAGCCACAGAACTCAGAGGCAAGGAGAGGGGGAACTTCCAGGAGAGTTCATAGGTAAAATATGAAAGTGTGCTACAGAAGCAGATACTTTATGCAGCAGCAGGCTTCTCTATGTAGCTGAGAGCTGAGAATATTCAGCAGCTCCTGAGCTGCTACAACCCGGTTGCGTGGCATGAGCTCCAGTGCTGGAGTTGCACTTAAATGCCTGCCAGGAATGTAAGAGTCCAGTGGGTCACTGTTGTCCTGAATTGATTTTTCTTTCATACTCTGGCAAGAGCAAGCTTATGGTAAATTTTACTTATTTTTATTCCAGACTCATTAGCAAAATTACATCTGCGTTAGAGAAGGGATGATGTACTTTTTAAAGTTTCTGAATCTGATGATACCTGGAGAACTGACCCCAAAATTTCAGGAGATCATGGCCAGCAACATACTGTGCATTTAACTGCACTGGAGTAGAGAGAGCAAATTTTGCTTCCTGTTCATCTAATTTGGAGTTGGAATTAAAAAAAGAGATGAGGCTTTATTTGTCAGTGCCATTTTCTTTCATACAGAGAAAAGAATTGAATTCTGACTCAAAAGGAAATGTGATTTTGGTTGCTGATTACTGTGGTCATCTTTTTGCTGGCAAGCCTGATACTTGTTTAGTTTCTGTCTAATCCATCAAGAACGCTGCATCCCAGGCTGGCTCCAAACGTCATTTGCTGGGCAGTATTATACCTCCTTTGATTAGCTTCTCTTTCTGTGTTGGATTAAATGTAAACATTACTCCTTGTCTTCATTACCAAGAACAAAGTCAGCATTTCCCTTGTTATTCTGTTGACAGTACTCAATTCTGCACTTTATTTACACATTTTCCCATCTTGATTACTTTTGTTTATTTAAAGAGTAGAGGGTTCATTCACTATGCCAAGTCTCAAATGTCTCTCTGTGGTTCTGTTTCCAGGGGCAAGTGAAGTATTTTCTATGTGTTATCCAACTCAGTGTGAGTATTTATTTATTTATTTATTTATTTTAGCTTAGGGAAACTAAAAATAATAGGCTAAAATGAAGAACAATCTGAGAGCTCCCAAAGGTTAAAATTAAGACCAATTTTTTTGAGTGTTTAGCTCCTGGATCACTATTAATATCAAGCTGATGGAGTGCAGTAAGGTGCCCTTACTATTTAAAACTAAGAACAAATGCCAGAAAGAGTGATTGCTATAAAGCACTGTTCTTTACTGTTATTATTGCTGACATGTTATCCAGAAGAGGGTTAGGATTCTCTAGGATTCTATGAGCAGTGTTTGTTTGTTCATTTTTCTCCTTCATAGTTATTACTGTTAACATGACATCCATTTCAGTCTAGATCTATCCCTGGGAACGGTCACGGCAGCTCTTTTCAGCCGTCTTGCATGTGTTAATATCATGCTGTAATCTTCATGAGAAATGAAGATGCTTGAGAGAAGCAGCTGATACCTCTTAACTTGATGGAGCAATTAAAACTCAAGCACTTGCTTGGAAGATCAAAACATGTTTTGATCACAACTTTTCTTTATCATTCCATTTGCCTTTATGGTAGTTTTAAAAGAAGGGGTTTGTTCATAAAAATAAAATAATAATGGCAATTGTGCAGGTTGTTTTTATGCTTGTCAGTTTGCTTGCAAAACTCAGCAAGTTGCATTATTCCTATTCAGCCTATTAAAACTATATTGAAAAGTGTAGCTATTAGTGCTTGTTGGCAGATCCTCTTGCCTGGCTGAATGTGGAGCAAAGTTGAGTCAAGGAGCATGGAGGGGACAAAGTGTCTCAACAGGGAACAGCAGCAGCAGCAGCTGTTTGCTGCTGGTGTGAATGGGAATGGGGGACTGGTAACTGCACTGTGTTACCCCCGGAGGTGAGTTATCCGGGCTCCAAGGTTAAAAGTCAGACGTGGTGAAGCAAGGCAGGAGTATGCACTGAGTTTGCAACTGGCATTAGTCAAAGAGACCCCACCTTGAGAACGGCATCCAGCTCTGGAGTCCTCAGTACAGGAACGACATGGACCTGTTGGAGAGGGTCTAGAGAAGGGCCATGGAAATGATCAGAGGGATGGAGCACCTCTTCTATGAGGAAAGGCTGAGAAAGTTGGGGTTGTTCAGCCTGGAGAAGAGGAGGCTCTGGGGAGACCTTACTGTGGCCTTTCAGTACTTAAAAGGGGCCTATAAGAAAGATGGGGAGAGACATTTTAGCAGGGCCTCTTGCAGCAGGACTAGGGGTGATGGTTTTAAACTAAAAGAGGGAGGCTGAGGCTGGACATGAGGAAGAAATTCTTTACAATGAGAGTGGTAAAATCCTGGCGCAGGTTGCCCAGAGAGGTGGTGGATGCCTCATTCCTGGAGACATTCAAGGCCAGGCTGGATGTGGTTCTGGGCAACCTGATCTAGTTGAAGATGTCCTTGCTCATTGCAGGGGGGTTAAATGAGATGAGCTTTGAAGGTCCCTTCCAACCCAAACTATTCTATGATTCTCTAAGTGCATTGGTGAGCTCAGTATCTGCTGAAGGATAGGGATGAACAGATAGGAAAAGAAATGCTTTTAGGTTTCAGATTTTTTCTTCTCTGTGATATTGGTAAAGTTAGGCCAATTAGAGGAGATGGCAAACGTTTCTTTTCCCCCCACCTGCCTCCTGGCCCAAAAGGTGGTCGACTGCATATTTCTGCTCTGTAAAGCAGAGGGCAGGTAGCTCACAAGTGTTGATATATATCAACTCCTTTTACTGGCTTCTCATACACTGGTGTCTGATACCACACTTCCTGCAGGCTTCCTGTTGTTACTTCCAATTCCAATTGTATTGATTACAAGCTGCTTAAAAGCTGATTTGGTAACTTGTCTCCATTCCATGTAATTTTTGTCTGCAAATAGCTTGTGGGTATGGAGGAGGAAGTGCTTGGCTAGTCACTGCAATGCACTGCTGTCTCAGCACATCAAAATTGCTACTTGTCAAACAAAAGTTTTACTCCTTTTATTTTCACTTCTATGATGCATTGTGAATCCTGATGCACGACTTTCATTTTTAGATACCTCAATATTTTCAAGAAAAATGTATCCTAGATCTGTCTGTGCTTTGCTTAAAGATGATCATTATGGTACTAGCAGGAAAAAATATACCCAGGTGTTCACTGAACACTGTTCTTCTGAAATCAGATCATACAGTTTTGTTATTATATGAACAACCTTGGAACATGATCCGCTTCTGAAGCATTGGTTCATTAAATTCCCTGTCACTGAAAAATGGTAGGTTATGCTGCTTGCACAGATCCAGCTAACCCCAACAGAACAAAATGGTGATTTCTAGGTGGGAATGGATGCTGTAGCCCGACTTCCTGCCTTTCAGCTGATCAGTGAAATTCATGAACTAATTATAGCAATTATAACTAAATCGTGTATTCTGATGAAGTTCCTCTTACATGTGTGTTCAGTGGTTTCTGGCTTTCTAGTGAGTTGTGAAGGGATCATTTGTGTGAATAGCATATTTATGCATTATGTTGTTCTGGCAGGGGCAGCACAAGAAGTGGAAAGGAAACGTTCCCAAATGCAGATGTCATTATGTATTAGAAAGCCAAGAAACAAGACTTTAGGTATTTCTCAGACGTAAACTCAGGAAAGGTCATTTTACAGTGTTCTGAACATTTCCTGAATGAGAGTGTATTTCATCCAAAATCAGTCGTAGATATTATTCATTGTATAGGATATAACTAATGGATACGAAACATTTTCTGTACTGTAACCATCCAACTTCACAGTAAAGTTAGTGGAAGAAAACAAAGATCGGATCGTCAGTATTATGTACAAGTGTCATGGTTTACAGAAACATTCAAATATCAGTGCAGATGATGCTTCTGAAGAAAATTTTCATACTGATATGGAAACTGATTTGTAGCATGAGAACATTCAAGTTAGTTAGGATCATTCAAATTATAACAACTGGAAGCACGATTCTGTGTTTGTGATTATTTCACAGCAGGAAGAGATTGAATACGTCACTGAATACTGTGTTGTGCTGTAGAAATATGTATGTGGAAGTACAAGGAGCTGTATATTAATTGAACAGTTGGATAGAATATTAGAATCAAGGCTTTCCATGTCTTGATCAATTCAGATCTAATCATGATAGGAAATTATTATTTGGTTTTTAACCTGACAACTTTACTCCAATAGCATCTTCAGGATTTTCAGTGTCTGAGCAGACTGTAGAGGGATTATCTTACCCATATCTTTCTGTTTCTTCTGTTACTAGGTAACTATTTAAACATCCCAACTCAGTCATTTGAATGAATAGATGGAGATCGCTGTTTCTCATTAATAATTATATTTCATTTCTACAAAATTGGGAGTGGTGGCAGGACTGTGGCTCCAATTATTTTTACACTTCAGCAGCTGGAAACAAGGATTTTACCCAGATTACTGCAAAGCAGGAGTTACTAGGGTATATAAAATGATTTGATGAAATCAGAGTCTTAGTTAATAATGCCACTAAACAGGTATTTTAGCTGATTTTAATTGGCAGAAGAAGGTGCTGAGATTTGCTGTATTGGCAAGTCAGAATTAGTTCTCATTTGTCTAATAAGAATCTCTTAGTATAAGTATAGGCATTGTTTTGAGGAGACTGCCTGCCTAAATCCAGTTTACCATATTAAATATTGAGGTTACGTCCAAAAATTACAGATTATCGTATCAAACAACAGTATTAATAACACAAGAAACTAGTGAAACCAAATTTATCTGCCAGCTAATGCCTTTCTTCATGAGGTATGTTTAATACAACTGAAGCAAAACTAGAATCATGAATGCCTCCAGAGGTGCATTTGCATATGAGAGAGATATATATATAAAAAATGTATATATAAATAAATCTTATCCTGAGCTTTGCTACACTCCCAAGATGTGCTTGTTACTTCTGCTCTCTGATCTCTGGCTGGTACAAAAGTATTTCCAATTGCAGACATGTTATCATATTTTTATAAGAAATTCCTCTCTAATTTTATCCTGAAGACAATGAGATGGGAAATAAATTTCTTCATTAAATGTTCACAGTATCAGCTAAGAGAATACTGCAGTTCCATATGCTAAGTACATAAAGAAAAACACAAATTCAGTTTACATTTTGATAACACAGAAAGCAATAAATGAAAGGTATGAAGCGGATTAAAAAGAACAGTTATTTTAAGCTATTTTCTGTAGGTGCACCTCAGCCAGAACTTGACACCAAGACAAAATCGATGAAACCGAATTGGTATCCAGACAGACACTGGGCAGATCAATCAGGAATGCTTAAAAGCTTAACAGTGATCTGGAGGGAAGAAGGAATTGATTGCATCAGTAAGTCGCTTTTTTCTTCAGAATGAGACAAGGTGAGAATATAGAAAAGAACTTGAGCCTTTAATAGTTGAACATTCCACTGCTGAACGTGGTAATGCCTAGCAAGCATCTGGCTGCCTGCCAGGCTCAGCCTAGAAAACTAAACCCTGAGAAGACTTCAAGTGGCTGGAAGGTAAAAGAATGAAAGAAGAATGTTACATTAAAACTGAGCAGGTGAAACTCTGAGATGTAGAAGAGAGAGTGAGGGCTTACCACAAGGACTTGCCAGAGCTGTCCTGGAGGAGTTTGTGTAAAATAGCTACTCTCTGGTTTAGATTTTAAATTTGTATTTTAATCTGAGTAAAACTACCAGCTATAGGTGAACCCTAACTCAACCCCCCCAAAAAGTAGCCTAGGGACTGTTCCTGCTGAATGAGACAGATGAGAGGATTTGCAAACACTGCATATAGGTATGCTTGTTCCTTCCTCCTCAATCCCAAACACACATCAGCAAAAATAGATTCAAAACAAGTGTCTCAATTTCATCTTCATGTGCATTTGCCAGAAGTTCTGACAGGATCATTTTAAGGTCTTCATTAGCTCTGCCCAATAGTTCATGGAATATTTGACGTGTTGAACAGACCAGAGGTTTAAAAAGGTGTCGTGTTTAGTGCCAGAGAGTCTGTAAGTATCATTTGACCTCAAAGCCAGAACTAAATTATTAATTCTAGTAACAGGAAGCAGAAGAGATGGGCAATTAATCTTTTCCTCCTCTTGATTATCATGCATTTTGGGGGTGGGTCATTTCTGTCCTCAATTTAATAGTTAAACTTCCTGGCTATTATTAGAAAGTCAGTATTTTAATTGTAGAGTAACAAGCTAGAGCTAAAATGGACAAGTGAGGTGGCAAGTTTTCTCATGAGGTTTTGGAGGAGGGAAGATGGGAAAAGAGATACACTTTTAAATGTATGACTTTTTAATACTCCAACCCTTTTTCTCCATACATCATCTGTTTCCATGGAACTTGATCAATTCAATTTCAGCTCCAGTTTCCTTTCTCATGCTGGATGCGTGAAGATCTAATTCCTCAGATCTAAGTTGGTTTCTTTAATCGTACATAACGTAATGATTTGTCTCAGAATTTGGATTGCCATTATAAGAATTAGCTAAGACATCTTATTTCTAGTTTGTTTATTAGATATCTCATTCTGGAGTAGCATCATTAAAATTAGCAGAATTACTTCCAATTTTTGGCCTTCATTCACAGACACTGGTGTTCATGTAATTATCCTAAGATGATCTTCTTACCTCAGCCATGCATATCTTATATTTATTCATATCTATTCATTTTAGGGGAGTTCATTTTGCACCTTTGGTACTTTTTCTTTGGGCATTTTTCCTACAGGAGGGAAAAGTGACTTCCCAGTGAGTGACGCTAGTGTCATGTTGAGGACATGCCAGCAGGAGGAGCTTGTGTATTAAAATGTACTTTCAGTAGCAATAACAACACTGTGCTTTCTTCTGCAATGTGCATCCGTAAAGGAGCTGTGTGTCTGCCTGATAAAGCTGAAGTACTATCAGCAGTGGTATCAGCATGCTGGCAAATTAACCTATTTTAGATTGAGAAAAGCCCAATGAGGTGAAAATTTAATTTGATTCCATTGCGTATTTGATATTTAGATGCTTTTATGTTTTATGTGTTCTGAAAAAATATATGTTTTAACACAGAATCAAGCTCTCATGGCAGCATCTCATGCTCTATTTTACAAGCATTGGAATATCAACACTGCATCACTGCAATTTTATAAATAGTATAAAAATAATGACTAATAATATTCATGTTACTAAAAAAATCCATGCTAATGAGCACAGCTGAAATTGGATTCACATGATCAGAATTCTCTACAGCAACTTAGCCAGCCTTGCTGAGTTTCCAAATAAAAATCATAAGGCCAAGGTTGGAAGTCCAGTTATCCTGGGCTACCAAGAATTAATAACATACACTAAATACATTTTCAGAGTTTTTTCTTTTTGTGACAAAAAAAGCCAAAGAATTAAAGATCTAACTTGTTCATCGTGATAGTAAAGGAGGATATATACCACAGGTATTTGATGCAGTTTTTCATGTGAAGGACTTTCTAGTTACCCAGAAAGACTAAATACTATAATAGGAGTGCAGTGAATCTTAATTTAGAAAAATCTTTTGTTATTTTAATTAAGGTTATTTTAGAGTGTTGTGCTCAGAAATTTAGACAAGTAAACCACTGCTGTTAAAAAAATACAGTTTTGTTTTGTGTTAATGTTTAGCATCTGAACTGGACACAATTTTTCTATACTGTTTTTCTATTACTGTTTGTGACTAACAGCCAGTGTGTGCAGTGCAGTTACAAAGCTCGTGGCTACCAGTGGGACAGCTGCCCTACCTTGCAGAAGGGCTCTGTTCCCTGGAGGTGAATTTTCCCCTCGGTCTCAGGACTTGTTAAAGGCTTCTGCTTTGCTAAGATCTTTCCCACATGCGTGCTCAGATTGCACAAGTGGAGCCTGAGTGTGCCTATGGCTTTAGCAGGGCTGCCTGACCCGTGAAGAAGGTCTGCAGAAAGAAGGAAACTACATAGAGTAAATTCAGTGATTGTTTTAAAATACATCTGTATTTTTTTAACATGGCAAGAACTGCAGAGGAGCAATTCCTTCCTTATGGATTGTTAATGCACTCTGAAGGTATTACAAGAGTTTGGGGGGGGGGGGTGTTTACATATAAAAATAAGCTTGGCTCTGTATGCTGCGTAATTCTGTTACCCAGCTCAGTTGAAAAGTATGAAATTCAGTTTTATTGATCTGTATGTAAGCAGTATAATTAAAAACCATGTGGAGTCCTCTAAAAGAATAGTAAAAGTACAACACTATCCCTTTATACTGTAGTTGTCCGAGGAGTCTATAGCCTCTGAATGTCATCTAGGTAAGCTGGAATTTTCTGTTACTGCTTGTTTTTGAACTTAATGTACTTCTTCTCGGAGTCTTTTCCAAAAGGCTCATTCATGTAAGACTACAGTCTGTTGTGGGTCAGAAGAGATGGAAGAATTCCCAACAGGGATGTATTACTAATGTACCTCATCTTGTTATGATACATCCATCCATAATTGGAGAATTGTTAAGTGGAGCATCATCCAAGCTCTTGTCTATTTTGCTTGTACTTTTATCACTTCAAAATGCTTTTCCCACCATTTCTGAACTGTAACTCATAGAGATACGCTTTTATCCTGTAATTTGCAATCTTTCATAAAGTATCGGAAGTTCTACTAGTTCTCATTTTTGAAAGAGCCCATTCTGTAATTCACACTTAAGCTACCAGTAGAAAGAATGCAGTTCTGTGTAGTTGAAGATGTGTGCTGTACTTCGCAGTCATCTGCCAGGCTCTCGCAACATCTGCTTTTTACATGTTTGGAATAACTACAGAATAATTTACATATAACATAAACTAGCTATTTTTGTCTTTATTCCTTGTCTTCCTAGTGATATTCCACCTTCTGGAGAATCAATGAGCAAAAGCAATCGCTCGAGAGTGACTACGCGCTTCCCCAAACTGTCTCGCAGCCACCAAAGAGAGCCACGAAGCCTGGAGCCTCAGAGTGGTGATCTTTGACCCTTCTTTGTAACTGTGAATACTGACACTGTGTACTTTAAGTTGTCCTGTGATTCCTTCCTAGTCTATATTTATAATTTAAGGTCTTGAAGAGACTACAGCTGCCTCAACTTAAATCCTGAAAAGAAACATTCATTACTAAGGGTCATATCCTGATTAACTACTTTGGAAGGCAGGAATCACTTTCTGAGAAGAATATGAGGGCTGTTCATGAGAGCACAGCAAGCTGAGAGGCATTTTCTTTGTTTTGTAAAGCTGCATTGCACATATTCTCCTTTGTTCTTCTGAAGTTCTGTTCCTATGAATTCCTTGTTTGTATTGTGTTGTCTCCCTTTCTACAATGTATGTTTCTCTGTTCCAGAGAGACATAAGTATCATGTCAAGACAATTTTTTTTCCTTAGAACAGTTATGGTTATCAGTACTTAATATGTCAGAAGGATGTGCTTAAAAGAACCTCACTAATTTATTACCTTTTGTAAATAGAAAGACTGGTGGTTTTTTTTACTGTAAACCTCTGACACAGAAAGGTTTTTAGAAAACTTGACGAAGTAGATGACAAGGGAAAAACATGACAGGTGGGAAAATAGCTTTTGTACATTTGTAGTTAGATAACCTCAGTAGTTTTCTTTGTGGGAAGTAATTCTTTAAAATCACAGAATGTAATAATTTTCTAGTGAAATTTCAGTCTTGCTGTAAGGCTGGGTGCAATATTATTGATTTCTACAAACCACCACAAGGATACACAAAATTAGCATGGTACAAAACAGTGTTTTAAAGTCTTGGGATCTATGTAGTTATTAATTTGTTGCAGATGTTACAGAACAGTCCATCATTTACGCAGCAGTGTGGAATTCTTACTCTGATTTTGTAAAACCCTTCACATGGTGATACTTAAAAATTGCCTGTAATGAAAGTGCCTGTTACCCATCACCTCCTATAGAAAAGTAATTTGTAATGGTACTACTGTGAGTAACTGAAAAAAAAATTAACAAGAATTGTTACAAGTGATGGAAGTCCTGGCATGGATTAACTGGAATCCAGTTCAGTATCCATTAGCTGCACTGCCGTAGGCAGTTAATTATATGTTAGCTATCTTCCTCTCTTCATTAAGTTTAAGCAGTGTACGTTCACATTTTCTATCATTGTATTCTGGTTTTCCCTTGCATAAGAACATCTTTCTTAGAAGTTTTTTTGGATAATGTTACTTAAATTGATGTATCGTCATTTTATTATCCATTCATTGTATTAAATTCTCATGTCAGTAGATACTGAAATCTAACATTACTCTACAGAAAAAACAAGCTGATGATTACTAACAGATTTTTTACCTCAGTGCTTTACTAAAGTTCTAGCAAACTGGAACTTCTGTTCTGCAAACCTGTAACAACCGGGTGTTATTTAGTCAGGTAAGTGGCCCAGCCTTTTTCAGTAGCACTTCTTGAGTGAGGAGGGGTTCATTACACACAGTGAGTGGCATCAGTGGTGCTGGACTATGAACCCCAAGTGCTGGATTCCTGTGACTGACATATGTAGGTTATAGATTGCACTGAATAGCAGACTGTGGCAAGGAGGAGTGGAATTCACTCTTCAGGTCAGAAATTTCAGTAGATGGAATACCACTAAGTAGAATCCTGTCACAAAAATGAAATTATATTTTTCACTCAGTAAGAGATCACATTTACAAAATAAAGAGATAGATACATAGGAAACCCAACAGGACAGCCTGGGAGTCAGCAGGTGTGTTTTCATTAAAAGATGAGTTTCTGTTGGTGTTCTGTGTAAACTACAGCAGGACATTTATTTCAGAAGAAAGGAGGGGGAGTAGCTGGACAGTTAATGCTTCTCCAAACTCTTCAGTTGGTTACACAGCTGATAGTTTATTTTGGTTTTGTTGGAAAGAAAAGTAGCTCTAATGATGGTCCCATTTTAAAACAATTGTAAATTGATTTTTCAGAAAGTGGAGACTTGGTTAGTAGAAATCTGACACACATCTATTAACATTGAATTGCAAATTGAAAGAAAAATGTATGGAAACCTATGTGATATATCTGCCAGATGAAACTGTATTCATTTTCAGGAAATAAGTTACAAATTCAAGTACTCCTTATTCAGAAAGCTGCAAATGGTAGGGAATCATTTAGAACACACAAAATTTAAATTGGTTTTTTAGTTGTTCAGAAGGAATTTTTTTTTGTGTCTACCTTTGGGTCTTTAAATTATTTCATTCCTGATTATCTTGCTTCTGGTAATTTTTGATGTATGTATGTAGATTACATAAAAAATACTAAATTTGTTTACTGTGTACAAATTGTTCTTTGTTAACCTTAGCGGAATTGTGTATCAGCTCCTAAGACTGCAGTCTGCAAACAACCTTCACTTTATGTTACAAGATACCATCATGGGTGCATCACTTAGCCTTTTACAAGCTCCTCTGTGGCTTCTCTAAAATCTCAGAAAATAATTAAATGAAGGCCTTTCTTCACAAGATAGCTTTCCCACTTGATATTTTGGAGCTCAGTGAGATGCTTGCATGATTGCAAGTGATACGAGTGCCCAAAATCTTAGCATCTTTTAGCATCTCAGAGCCCTGTCTTTGAGAGAACCGTACTTACCTTTCACAAATCCCACTGCTGATTGTTTACCAGAATCAGCCGAGACTGTTGAAGAAGGTTGCCCTGCTGGCTTTAAGAACCAGAACTAGTTATATTATTCTTACAGAATACTGGTGAGCGAAACAGAGATTCCATCCATTGAATTCTTTTACCAGTTACCTAATTCCATGTCTGTAGTTACAATTTTTGTACCAGTCTGATTTCCTTTGGTACTGACTGATAGCTCTTAAACCCTTGTCTGGTCAGAGGCCGGTGCACCATGAGTTGGTGGGTTCAACCTGTTCTTGTTGGCACCTTTGACCAGCCTGTGGTCATCACATGTGATGACCAGCCTGTGGTCATCACAGACCACAGGGCTGTGGACAGGAGGGTCCCTGGCATTGTTCCTGCAAGCCTCAGGCTATGGCAGCATAGAGGAATTAGTAACGTCATTTCCATTTAATTCCTCATTCCTGTTTTCATCTTTAGGCGTATGAGGTCTCTGGGGCTGCTCATCTGGAACCTTAGTGACAATTTATTCAAAATAAATTGTAAAACTAAGTGGCACCACTCTAATGCCATTTTCCACTCGCATACAAAATGAACAGTTTCCTAGAAACACAAGGCAGGCAAGACTCGCATCTCTTGCAGATGTGATTGTTTATCAGTATTCATTATGTATTGACTATGGGGTTTCAGAATCTGATTTATTTAGAAATTCTGTCATGCATTGTAGAGAATGGATTGTATCAACTTGGCTTCTGTGTTAAATCAAGTTTCTTAATAACAACAGTAAATTTCCAAGGTTTCTATGAGGCAGGATATTGACACAGATATAAAGGATTAAATTGATACAGCCATTAAGTCACATGCTCTTAGGAAGATTAATAAGTTCAAAGCCAGATTTTTTTATGGAATATATTGTTGATGTGATAGTTGTAATCAAATTATACTATCTTACAGAACCTCCTGCAAGTATAAATCATCATGATTGGATTAATACAAGTATTTAGAGAAAGGGCATGGTGGTATTAAAGATTACTGGCTCAAAAGTGTGACCTACTCCTAAGGTAATGTTTTATTGTATAGAACAGTGTCTGGTAGCTGTCAAATTAATAAGAACCTACTAACAAATGGGGTTGACCGATTCAGAGCAACAAGCTGTAATAAATTAAGACTTGGTGAACCCCAAATGAACTAATGATACTGTCTGTCATACATATTAATGATGTAAGAATGTGATATTTTGTTAACAGAATCAGTTATTAGCACTTTCAGATAAGGATGTCATTCTTTTTCCTTCAAAACACACAGGGATCTCAGTTCTGCTCTAAGTTTCATGCCATTTCAAAGGTTCAAATCCCCCACTCCAAAGCATGTTTTCATTTAATATTTTGTAATTCCGAGGACAGAATCTCTACTTGTGGATAGAATACAGTTACCTGCTTGAAGTTATTATGAGAAACCTGTTGAACAGTTGTTTAAAAGAACTAAAAAGACAATTTCACCAAATTGTGCTCCTGTACACCCTTGCAAATCTACAGCACTGTGCTCTTCTAGCTGGAACTCTAGTATGTATGAAAATAAACATGTTTAACATGAGAACACAATTTTCTCTGTGGAAATAATAACACTACTTCTGTATTGAAGTTTGACTCACTTCTGGAAAAGTGGTTAACTCCAGAAGGTAAAGAATTTCTCTCCATCAATTTCTGTAGGTTAGGATATTTCAGTCAGCACCCTGCATCAGATGCAGTACTAATTTGATGATTATTTAGTCATTTCAGTAGTTTCTTAGCATGAGGTATTGAAAGAATCACTCTAATATATGAAACTATATATATGAAATATAGAATGATTTAAAATACCAGTTAACCTGCTTTGTATTTCACATATTGAATGGAAGATGAAACTCTTGTTCTACACAGTGGTCTGACGCTGTACATTTCATTTAGTGCTTATTCTGCGTCAACTGCGTTAGTGGTCCAGTTATCTATAACTTAGGTTGTTCATACAATTTCTTTTTTAAAAATAATCAGAGCATACTTCTAATTAATAATAATGGCTTAGGTTTTGGTTAATAATGGCATGAGTTCATACTAGCAAAAAGCACTGAAATGTTTAGAGAGGAATAAATTTTCCAGATTTACAAATTCCTGCAAATACCTGGACTTAAATAATTTTTTTTTTATTGCATCGAAACAAATGTATTGCACTTCCATGTAGGGGGAATCAGCTGCTTTAACAAGAGTTCAAAAATTATGTCCATGCCATAACAGAAGTTAAACTGTGGTAGTTGGTTTTTTGAGTGGTAAGATGATCATTTAAGAAGCTAACAGTTATAGAAATGTACATGTGGTTGAAAATCTAACTCTGAAAGGCTGCACATTCTTCCTTACTTAACACTGAGATAAATAACTAAGTATCTTGTATGTGGGACCAAACCTGTTGGCAACTGAGGAACCTGGATTTCCCTTTTGATTTGGGGAGAGGATTTTTGTTGTTGTTCCTGTTAAACTCTAGGGAAGATAGTATTAATTCTAAAGCATATATATGTACAGTATTCACACAAGTATTAATAAACTGTAATATTATTTTAACTTGTTATGCTAATGTTTACATTATAGAATTTTTAAGCAAATGTGTATATATATATAATTTTCTAAATACTTTCTTGTATTTTTTTTTAATATCCTGTGGTAATTTTGTTGTAACCTGGTTGAAATATGCTACTTTACCAAGAAGAAAATAAACAATAACATCTTTCTTGTTTGAATCTGAGCATCTTACACTTACTTGTTCTATTCAGTGGGTTTGTAATTGCTTCTGTGATTTATGTTCATTTGTTTCAGTGTTTCTAGAATGATCTATGTAGGTATGAGACTTCGATTTGTTTAAGTGTTAATATTTCATCATAGAAGAAATAGTATTTACTGAAAGAAATGGTGAACATTTCAGTTTATAATCACTTATTAGATAAACCATTCACACAAACAAGAAGGGAACAATGCCATGTGAGCGCTTGTCTTGCATGTTGCTTACTGCAAAAAATCTGCACTGAAGTTACATGGGATCTACGGGGAATTAAACGGCATACATGTAATTTCACTATAACTGGTGTTTAAATACAGATCAGGGGTCTGAGATCTGCACCTTTTCCATGTCTACGATGCTCATTTGCTCTGGAAGTTCCACTCTCCCTCTGATTTTACTGTCTTTTTTTAGGAAGCGAGAATTCCGCAGCTGTTTTGAAGCCTGTCTGAAGGTCTGCAGTGTGCATGCAAGCTGATAACCCCTTGGAGAGTGGTGACTTTTATGGCCACTGTGTTCAATAGGAAAAAGTTATGAGGGTAACTTTACCTTTACTTTCTTTTCATTGCTGCAGCAGAGCAGGGGGTGCCTCTCCTCTGTTGTGTCTGCCCATGTACAGTGAGCCATATTCCATGCTGCAAGCCAGGATCTTTTAGGAAAAGACGCTAAAAAAATCTGTTGGACGTTTGGTTTTTTTTTTTTTTTGCAAGGATTGATCTAGCATGCTTTTATTATTTTGTGTTCTTTGGCTTTCTTGCATTCATTTCTTACATACGTACGTTCAATTTCCTTTTATTGAGCTAAGACACATTTGCATGTTCAGTCTGACACTTCCATATCCAGTTCATCACTGGATGCTTCCATACCATGTGAAAACAAGCTGCTAGATTTGGATGCTTCATTGGAAAGGAAAATTTTCAATTGGAAGCATGGGATACATTTAATCAATTTCCACCAGGCAGACAAAGCTGTAATATAACAACACACCAGTGTTAGTAGATTCCTCATACTCACGGGATAGGCTGCTGATTAAGTGGATTACAAATTTTCAAGCCAGTACCATTATACAGAGTTCTAATTAGTTGAACTGCTCATGGTAAAAACAAAAATATTTGTACAGAAAGACACTTGCTCTCAAATTCATAGTGATATTTAGGTACCCACATCTTTTCTATGCTGTGGGAGGTTAGGTGGCTTTATAGGATGTAGCTGGCAGAACTGTTCCTCTAATTTATTTTGGCAATCCATAGGGGTTTGTTGTGTCTAAGCAAATGTGGATGAGACTTTTTGAACAATTCTAATACTGATACTAGCCACTAGTAGTTAAGTGTAAGCTTTTCATATCCCAATTATTTAAAATACTCAGCAAAATTATGCTTAAAAAGTTTTAGTAATTTCAGGCCATAGGGTTGTTGTTTTTTCCATTTCTGTCCGCTTTAGGTATTAGATCACAAATAGCCTCTGGTTATTGCCAGGGACTTGTCTTCACACTGTATGAAGCCAAAGGTCTCACTGTACCAGATGCACAGCATTTCAGCAATGCAGAAGAAGTATCTGTTCTGAATGGGTGTTTCTTGGCCACTTGAGCTTTGTTTTCTAGTCTACCAGCATGTCTGAGCCTTTGAACAGCTGTGGGAAGAGTAAAATCTGATCATTAGGGGAAAGGCAACTAGATTCAAAAGCCTGGGTCAGAGAAAGCTGGAAAGAAAAGGGTTTATGCAATGACCTGTATGTGCATGTGGCTGAACCACTATTCAGTGGCTGGCTGAATATTGTCCCTCTGCCTTGTCCAGATGCTTAGATGATGCTGCTTAATTACTACTTTCAAAATCCCAGGAAGAGCAAGGTCCTTTAAAGCGACTACTATTTTTTCTATGAATCCAGGCAAAGATTCAGGTTGCATCTGGGGAGTTGTAATAGCTTGGCATTTCTGCATGGGCCTACAGAGTTTAAAGATTTTCTCTTGTCAGGAAAGACCCGCACAGGGTTTACTGTCCCTAAGGGCAGTTTCCCAGGAGGTCCTATTGACTAACTTCTTAAAGAGCTGGAAGTTGGCTTTCCTAAAATTGAGGGTGAATGCAGTGATCTGTACTGCAACAGCAGGCTTTTATTCTGTGGTTTCTAAGTACTATGATGATAACTTTCTTTTTACTTCCAATTCAACAATATCCATGCCATTTTCAAGCCCTTTTTTAATTTTCCAGTGGTTTAAAGTTACTCAGCAAGTGCATATACCTAATCCTATACACTGGATTCGTCGTTGCTAAGTAGGTACGTCTTTATTTTTGAAGTGATCTTATATCCCTACTCCTATGCAGCTCATAATTTTTTTAGTTACTTAGGCCATTCATTAGTTGCACCAGTAGATGTCTTTCCCATAGAGCAAAAGGATGTGCTCTGCCCTGGCTGTGGGTCACACAGAACAGAGTGAGCTTTTTGTGCTTCTTGGTTCTGTTCTAAATGCCAGGTGTGCAGCAGTTTGTGCTTGTTCATTGTATATGAAGCTTCATATACTCTTTTTTTGTGCACTTGGACTTTTGCTCTTTACACCTTCTTGTGTCAAGCTTGTGATATATTTGGATTTGTGTTGGATCACAAAGACGTGCCCTCCACCAGTTTTCTAGAATTTGTATGTCTGGCAAATTCATCCTTACATAGTGCTTCAGCTCTGACTTTAACTAGTTCATTTTCCTAAGAAGAATATTTTTATAATTAATTTTACTACTGTTGCTACAAGTTGTTCAGAAACAGTTGAGGTACATCAAGGGTTTGTTTTACTTGGTGTCGGAGTTCTAAGTCATCAACTTTACATGATAGAAGGCTCTTTATAATGAGTCAAACTAGCATCTGCCACAGCTGTCAAATACAAGGTCTTTGGGAGTTACCGTTACTGCAAGAGAGATTTCACATTCATATTACATAGCTTCACTCTGAAAAATATTTACAGGTTAAGCTAATATAGCAAAAAGGGGGTTTATCGGGTTAATACTGGTTTTAAAATACCTAATTTTAATTTTTTTTTTTTTTTCCTTTTCCACACTTGGTTCCCTATTTTTTTCAAGTGCTAATTCATCCATGAATTAAGTCATTTGCACATGTGTCAAGTTCAGTGACAGTTTCTACATCTCAATTTCTGGTAGGAAACTAAATTATAATTGTTAACATTCCTAATCTTATGTGTTACAAGAAAATGAATTTCCAGCAGTGGAGATCCCCAGGTGCCTTCCAAACTGGGAACTTAAGCTTATAAAGAAGTAGGAAATTAAATATCATTTAATATAGTTAAGTAACTTCCCAGCTACAAGTTGAAGCAGATAATAGCTCAGAAATTTCTTGTCAGAAATGTGTATCTTGTGATGTACACAAGCAAGTTATTTCTTAACTGTAAGAATAAATGACAAATCAGTATGTCCTTTATCCTGTGGTCTTTAAGTTGGTGGAAAAGCTTGAAGGATCTTCTTTTCAGATCTGAGCTTTAGATTCACATTAGTACTTTGCAACATACGATTTAGCTATTCGCTCAGATGTATCTTGAAGCAGCTCAAATTCTCAGTAGGCTTTTGTTTAATACAGTGATGGAACACATGGTTCGTTGTGCATCTGAAGTGATACGTATAGCTTCAAGCAGTTCATAAGATGAGAGGCATTTTTGCAGCAATATAATTCTAACAATGTATTAGATATAATTGGCATTTTTGGAAACCAGCTGGTTGATGCTTTTTAAAGGTGAAAGAAAAATGTGTGTGAATTGGCAAACAAGATACATCAGTACCTCTGGGTAGTTTTACTGTATCAGAAAAGAGAGGGTAATTGGATACTAGAAAAAAAAGGAAAATAAAAAAAAGCACACATTCTGATGTATCAAGAAGCAACAGGAAGAGGAGTGAGGAGTTGTAGGAATACATAAAAAAAAAAATCCTAAATTGGTCTAATCAAACTGCCACCATATGTTCTATGATGAGGTACAGTGAAGTAGATAATGTATCTGTTAGTGATTCTGTCAAGCCATAGGACTCTTTGGATATGTCAATAATTAACGAATAATAGCTGTTGTCAACTGCTGTACTCAGTCAGCATGGGCAGGGTTCTCTCCCTGTGATACTCTGCTCTCCCTCAGTGACTGAGAGTTTCTTCGACTACATCGCTTTATGCAGAGCTCCTGCTGAGATATAATTAATGGAAAATCTGGATATGCAGAAGGAGCAGAACAGAGCTAGATTGGCAGTGACTGGTTTCTCACTGAGAGTCTTGGCTCCTCTTTGACTATTTTTCTGTCAGATAGGCTTTTCCTGACTGCCTCAATGCCCTACTGTGTATACAGGTTGCATGTTCAGTGGATGAGCAGCCTTTTCAGATATGCAGAGAGTCTGATGATAGCCCATTACCTCATTTAAAGATGCAGAACAGGTACATTTTTGTTTTGTAGACAACAGAAACACAAAAATGTGTTAAGTCAGACCTTGTGAGTTGATGCCTTGGATACAGAGAAACTGTCAAATACAGTGTACCTTGAGAACCACCTCCAATATAAGGTAAGCTGAAAAAGGGCAATTTAGGATCCTGAAGAAGTTCTTAACAGAATTAACTCCCAGAGTTTCTCTCAGTTGCAGCGGTAGTGGAAATCTGCAGGAGCTGATCTGTTTATCCCCCTCTATTTCTGAATCCAGCCTGTCCTGAGAATGTCACAAGATTTCTCCAGACTAGAGGAATATTGAATGCTTTGAAGTAGCTCTGTGCCCTTTAAGTGCAGCTGGTACACAGAAATGTGGATTTGTAAGTCCGAGATCTGACCTCTCATTCATATCCACATATTCAAGGAAGGGGTGTAATAGAAATCTTAAAAACCTTGTACCAGAAGAACAATTTGAAGTAATGAGATTTTCCTTTAATCTTCATTAGGATTCATTACACAGATAATACATAGATGATGCATATCTAATTAGTTAAGATAGTGCTCAAAACTCCAGTAGGAGGTGCTTAAGTTAGTGAATAATTTTCATAAATTTAAGTAAATCTGTTTAATCACAATTTGTCGCTGCTACACATGTCACTGTGCTGATGTAGTGTGAGTTTTAAGCAAACCGTCTGTTCCTACCAGACTCAGTTGCACAGAGTTATTCAGTCTCTCCCACTAATTGTGATAACAAAATACCAACTTTAAACAATAATTGTTCTGACTAAAACACTATAGTATTAAAATCTGTGATATCAAGAAGCTGGACAGTGTACAGAATCCTATTTTGAGGAACAGTGTTACCTTCATCCCTGATTGCTGTGCTTCACCGACACAGGGACTTATCTTACCTTTCTGTTCCATTCAATTGGGTTAGGAAACATGTAGTCAAACACCTCCCTTTGTTCTTGACCTATGATTGAGAGTAAGGTAGGGTGAGAATCCTCACTTCAGGTTTGTCTTTGCATATAGACTGTTCTGATATCATTTAAAGAACAGAGAACCCTTCCTGAGTTTCATGTAGCCGCATTGTAAACGTCATTTTCTCTTGCTGCTTGTTGGCTCATGAGAGAGTCTCATCTAGACTTCCGCTGCCTTGGATGCAAGAAGGGTACTGATAGAGCTGAAATTGTCACTGAAGCCCACAGAGATGCATTTTTGGTTGCTCAAAAAGGAGGCACATAAAATATGGAAAACACTGTCTGACCCGACAATGTAATTCTATTTCAGAAACAGAAAATGTGCTGGATAATATATGCAGACACCTCTGTCATGAAGCCTCATGGCATTTCACACCCAATTATGTGTGACCACCTTTGGTTACCATAGCAATTCTCTCTTAATTAGAAACTCACCCTCTGCTCATGGCCTGTTTGTGCTAAAGCATGAAATCCTGCTAAACTCTTAGGCACTTATTTATTTGTTGATATATCGACTGTAACTTACTGTGTCAAATGACTTTATGCAGTAGTACTCTGTTCCTTTGACTCAACCATCCCACTTGCAGTCTGTGTATAATGGGCAGGCAACACCAAGAGAGAAGGCAGTGGTGTTGGAGGTGTTAATATATGTAATAATATGAGCGGTAGGGTGGAGGCAGCTCTCTTGCTGTGGCTCTAGGACGACTCATGAAACCTTCAGCCTGCATTCAGGCTCAAGTTGATTTTAGAACAGTTTCAAAACGAAGGAATCACTACCGATATGAAGGTATTTGATAATTGGCTATATTTGTGTCCACCATAGGGTGGACAAAAAACACCATAGGGTGTTTTGATGACAGATAATAAGGGATTCATTCCTACTTTTAGAAAGTAAGATGAGGGAGATGAGAAAAGTTGCCTGCAATGCTGAAGTGAATTCTAAAAGCTGGAGATCAGATGGGTGCTTGGGGCACAAGCTCAAAAGCAAAGATTGTGATCCTAAGTGCTCCCTCCTGTCATTCTGGGGAGAACAGAGACTTATAATTCTTGAAATCCAGTCGAAGACTGTGGAATCTCTATGGTTTCTGATCTAAGTGTGGAACCTCAAAGCACAAACACCTCTTTCTGAGATAAAACAAATCCCTCCCCAAAGAAAATGCTACAGCACAGATAATTTCTTTGGAGGGAAGAGAACAGAAATCAATTCAGAAATGTACTCAGTGCATCAATAAAGCCAATATAAGAACTTGCTTAGCAGAATAGAATAGAAAAGTATAGGAGAAACCAGAATTAATTGATGCATTACAAGGTCCAGAGAGATTGAACTTCTGACCACTTCTAGCAAATACTTGCAACTTTAAATGATTCCAGTCCTTCAGTCTTCAATCTGAAGTCCTTGGGCTCTAAGAGGTTCAGGATTGCACTTTGAAAATTTATTTGACACAAAATATGAGAGGATTGAGAGACAGAATAGGAAACATTCAGCTTAAGAGAAAAGATTACCCCATCTGCTATCTTTCACAAAGATCTCTTTTGTCTGTCACATCATACAATGAAAGAGGTTAGCATTAGCATTTATCTGAATTCATCAGCCAGGTTTGAGGCCAGTGTAATGTGGGGGAATTCTCACTGTATGCTATGAAGCTCATATAAATGCTAATATCATATCTTACTAATACATATCATGCTGGATAGCAGAAGCAAGAGTAACCTTACCTTTTACCATATAGTATTTTACACCATGTCTCTTGATCAGCCAGGTGAGAGAGCTGAGCTTTTGTTTTTCATTTAATGCTTCTCCCAGGCCTAAATCTGATCCAGAAACTCAAATACTGGATTCAGAATTGACATGCAATTGTTACTTTTTTTGAACATGCCTGGCATAGACAGAAATGGTATTTTTAATTGAATCTGTCTGAAAACATTCCTTAAGTAATAAGTAGTTCTTAAGGAGAACAAGTAAATTGGGCAATAGTCATACATCTTTAATTATAATTTTAGCTTTAACAGTTGTTTTTGAGTCAGCTGTACAGTATTATTGCCATAAGAAAACCAGCCTATTTTAAAATCTAATGTCACAGTGCAATTGATTAAGGTAAAAAGAGATTATCCAGCAATCACAATGTGAGCTGAGCACTAAGGAGAGCAGTCAGCATGTACACACGTAAGTTTGCCAACATTTCCAGTATAAAACAAATGACTCGTTATATGGTATCTCTGTTGTGCCTGGATTCTGATTTTCTATGACTCATCTCTTGATTTACTGAAATAGAGTAAGATGAGTAAGAGAGTCAAATTATAGGGAAAAAAGTCTGCAAGCTGCGTAACATCCAACACTATTATAGGGAGGAATGATTATTCGACTTCTCCATGCTCTTTGGTGGCTCTGAATTTCACATCACAGATCCCTCCTGCCATTGGATTTCTCCTACAGGGAGAAGTTTTATAAAAACCTCATGAATAACCAAGGTCAGTCTTCAGCACAACAGTGTTTCTCCTTTCTGATTACCCTTCTCTATTGAATTTTGATTCATCTATAACTGCAAAACTGCATTACATGTAACACTGTAAGGGCATATAGCATGACTATATAATGAAGAGGATAAAAGCAGTTCTCTATTAACACCACATTAAGTTGGGATTGGATTTTGCATTATGAATTATCATCTTATTGCATATATTGCTAAACAGGAATGAATGTTCCATTTAGATGTAACTGAGCTGAAATGGGGGTGAATTTTAAGCATTTGAATAAGGGAAGAGAAGGGTGAAAGAGGAGGAGGGAGCACATCTAACATTTTTAGGTTTTTAGGTTGTCTTCTATGTATAGCATCCTATAGTCGTCATACAGAAGTTTTTCACTTAGAGAGGTGAAAAACCTACATAGTATATTTGACTGTGGCCATCATTAGGGTCAGTTTGAAAAATCCTTAATTGCAACATTCAGAAAAAGAAACAGCAACAGTGTCCCACAGAGAAGTGTCAAACCTGAGAATTCTCTGGCTGTGCAAGGGCTGACCGCATACAGATCCAGTTCTAAAGCAGTATAAAGGCATGCTACAGAGGGATATTCTTAAGGCTGAAGCTTTCCCTCAAGACTCATTCTTTTTAATTTATTTAGAGGATCATCAATAAAATATCAAATAAGTTATCTGCTCAAGAAGAGAGCTAATGCAGAAGTGGTAATGCTAAGGTTGTAATTTTATAGTGTTTAGCTCAAGATAAGCTAGTGTGAAAAGTAAATTTTATAAACAAGAGTTAATAATTTACCTTTGATTTGTAAAATCTTTCTCTATTTGTGTTTCAGCTGCTTGTTGTTCCATAACAGTTCCCCATGGTCTATGAAAACCAGGTTCAGTCTGAGGTTAAACTGCACCTTGTCAAAGCAGGGATGTGACCCAGTATGAGCGACTCATATGACTTCATTTGTTTTCCTGCTTTGTAAATCCTTTCACTCTATGTACATGCATGCGTAGGAAGAGGAGAGCAGATGTGAGGGAAAGGTCAGGGATGCTGTGAATTCTGTGAGCCTTTCCTTTTGCTTCCATGACATTTAGATGCATCCTTCGTGCGGATACATAAAAACATTGCCTGGTGAACATTAATGTCATTTATTTTAGGCAAAGTATGAACTAGAAAAGAAAGGTACAGATTCGGTAACAGACACATACTAAATCAAATCCAAATCCAGTACTGATCCATTGTCAGTATAATATGCAACTGACAAGAAGAAGATTCGCTCACATATACACATATCTTCTATATCCATATCACAGATTATCTGAAACAACATTGAAACCAGAAAACTAAAACAATTCATGTGACTACATGTGTGTATGCATGGGGGGAGTGGGATGGAGAGAGATACATATACACACACATACAAAAGATCCATCCTTACTAGTAATGTAAAATCATTCATTTAAGAACAGAGAGTTTATAAATTACATGTTCAATATGAAAGAAAATAAATGTTATTCTTTTTTATATTTGGGGAGTTGGGGTATGAATTGACCCAGCAGAGTCAGTGATATAATCAGGTGTCCCTATATGGTCTAGTACAGTAATAGGCAAGAGATCTGAATTTGTTCCCTAAAGTGGTATAGCTCAGGGACATCCTGTCACAGTGCTAACTAGAACATTTTCCCTCTGAATCGGATCTGCCATCAGTTCCCTCATGTAGAAACGGAAGGCATGAATTCTATAGACTCCTTCATTCTTCCTCCTGAAGAAGTGAGGTAGAAGTCCTTGAGGCTGCATGTTTGCATGTGTAATTTCTCTCATGTGCCTTATCTGCCTTTGTTAAAATATTTGGGGTCAATAGAATAGTTTCCTATAAATACCTATGATGGAAATGGGAGGTGGGAGACAGGTCAGGTTTTTTAAAGGAATTTTTTGTACCTGCTTGTGTGTTTAAAGATGCAAGTCTCCCTTCTATGTATATTAGATTACAGTACAATTTGTTTTAAAAATGTAGGGCTCTAACTTCTAGTGATTGTTGGAATTACTCTCTCTCCTTCACCTCTCATTATATATTGCTTACAAAACATCAGCTAAATGAGAGGCATTTACTTAAATACAAAGATTTTCTTGACCAAAGGATTTCACACCAGAAAAGTATCTCTTCCAACATGGTTTAATATAACCATTAAGATCTTAGCTGGTGATAACATTATCTACTGAGAAATTTTGGCTTCTGTTACTCATTCAGAATTGCACCTTTCGATTTACCTTGATAATAATGGTGTTTAGCATTTATGAAGTCCTTTGCAATGCACTGGAGGATGCTGTTCTAGTAAATCTAGACAAAGTTTTGCCAGCGCAGGAAAGAACAGAGAAAAAAAATGCTTCTTTGTGGCTGTATATCTTTTGTTTAGTAAAGTAAATGGTGTTAATTTTGACATTGTAACAAATGGTAATCCTTTGAGCAGTTCACGTTGTTATGTTCTAACTGCTATAAACAAGGGATAAACAGTGATCATTTTCCCGTTAAAGGTGGGTTAGCTGAGGCTGTAATAGAGTACACAATATTTTAAGATCAATACCACAATCGATTAACTTTACCATGTATTGAGAGACATTGAGTAGGATTCCCAGTACTTGGTCTCTTCACATGTGCCACATTCTGATAAGTACACAAGAAAAGCTGTCCGTTGTCTGAGCCTACAGCTCCTCCCTATAGCTTTGTCTAAGGCATAGCCCAAGGTGACCATTTGGCTGCTGTGACTCTTACTCTCTGAGTTCACTTTGTCTCCCGTTCCTGTTCCCTGTAGGTTAGAGCTTTACAAGGACTTTCAACTAAAGAAAAAAGAAGAAGGGGTGCCAGTGGTACTGGATATTATCTGATGCTTTTCTCTCCATGGTGTCTAGTTTGTGCTTACCTTATTCATATTTTCCCCCTTTTTAGACTTGCTGTCCTGGTTTCAGCTGAGATAGAGTTAATTTTCTTGCTAGTAGCTGGTGCAGTGCTGTGTTTTGGCTTTAGCCTGAGAATAGTGCTGATAATACACCAATGGCTTAGTTGTTGCTGAGCAGGGCTTACTGTGATCAAAGGCTTTTCAGTCTCTCCTGCGCTGTCAATGAGGAAGGGCACAAGAAACCAGAAGGGAGCAGAGGCAGGACACCTAACCCAAACTAGCCAAAAGGATATTCCATACCATAGAGCATCATGCTGGGATATCAGCTGGAGGGAGTTAGCCGGAAGGGACCCATCGCTGCTCGGTTCGGGCTGGGTATCAGAGAGTGGGTGGTGAGCAATTGTATTGTCCATCACTTCGGTTTGTTTTTGTTTTTTTCCTTTTCCCCTTTGGTTTTTTGTATTTTCTCCACTTGTTATGTCCCTTTTCATCATCATTGTTGTTATTAGTAGTAGTAGTAGTAGTAGTTACTTTAGTTACTAAACTGTTCTTATCTCAACCCATGGGGTTTACATCCTTCTGATTCTCCTCCCATCCTCCCCAGGAAGGAGGGAAGTTGGGAGGTGAGCAAGTGGCTGCTGGTGCTTAGGTACCAGCTGAGTTTAAACACTTGCATTACATATCTTAGAAAACACTTTGTCTGCCCTTCTCCTTGGCTGAACATCAGTGTGTCCTTGCTGTCTAGCAGCTGGCAAGTCACCTCAGGATAACCTGTTCTGGAAGGAAGCAGAAAAGGTTGGTACTACTGTATCCTTTGAAAGGAAGGCTGGTATCAAACAGATGTTTGCATGGTGCTATCTTTTTGTGCTAGTGCAAGACAGCAAAAATGAGCTTACACATAGACAGCAAGTAGGGGAGATAATGCCATGGACTACAACTGGATGTATTCAGTTGGGGAGGCATCCTTTTGGAGGGAAGAGGGAAAGGACACTGGATAGGTAAATGGTGGAACAGTTGACATATAGCCCAAAGTTAATAAAATAGGGTCATTCAACCCCCACCTTTTCAAGAGCATGTTCATTATGAACCTTCCTTCTCTTATTTTCCTTCTCTTATTCTTGAGGAAACAGCAAATTTTAAAGGATGAAGAGCCTAGTTTTCACCTAATGAAAATTGAAATACAGTAGAGAGTACTCTTGAGCATTCTAGGAATATTTAATTGACAATGGCAAGTGGGGAGTCTACAGAAAGCCACGGTTGTTGCTCATGTGATGTTCCCTTGTTTGCAGATCAGAGATATCATAATAATCAATTAATAGAAGGGTGGAAATAAAAGCAAATGTTTTTCACTATTCTTTTTCGTAACAAAAGTTGTGCCTGAAAAGAGAGACACTGAGACTTTCCCTGGTGAAATCTGTGCAAACATATTTCTCCTCCAGTAGGCAGCAGAAAGGATTTCCCAGGTATTTCCAAGGACATCTAGGAACCAACTCATGTTCTGAAGTTAAGCACGCCTCACTTTTGAGTGTTTACATACACAATGTACTGCCTGGCAGCAGACTTGAATGCAATGAAAAAGGAATTCAGGGAGAAAAGTTGTTAATTCAGCAGTCATACAATTTGAGCGTAGAGGCCACTGGCATAAATAAATGAGAGCAATATACATATGTACATAAAGAACGTAGTATGAGATTCCCATTTGTAAAGTGGTGTAATGTGCTACAGAGGCTTTTTAGTGTGAAAGAAAGGCATCAGAAGCAATTCTGAAACTTATAAAGCTGACTGATTGTGTATAATGTTCTCCCAAAAAGAGCCACATGAGCAAACAAGGCATCAGTAAAGGGTATTGTAAAAAATATTAAAGCAGCATGCTAACAGAAAACTTGTTGTGTATTTAGTCCAATATTTACAAAAGGACTTCTGCTCCAGAATTACATTCAAGCAGTAAAACTGTGGGACTTCACTGTCTCCCACTATTCTTAAAGAGTTACTCTTTTGAACTTAAAAGGCATTAAACTCCTCCAAAAATCTTGCTCATGTGGTGATTTCAGATATTATTCAGATAGTGAGTTATACCTAATAGCATTCATAAACCACATGAAGCAAAATAGACTGTCCTTCAGCATGAGAAATTGATGCTTTTCCCCAAAAATGAATGATGATCTTAAGGTCCTTTCCAACCCTAACTATTCTATGATTCTGTGGTTCTATATAAAAATAAAATCAGAAAGTCCCACTCACTTTTCATCTATTTTTGTATTCCCCAGGTCATCTTATAAATACAATTAATGCTGTACCACTTGTTGACAGAGATTTATAAAAATGAGATCCATCATTTATTTCTCATGGTATTGATGAAAAAACGCATGTAATGCCTGCTGCTTGAGATTCTTGCATTTCCATCTTCATGAAACAGTATTTTTTTATTTTCATACTAAGAAAAGTGGCCTACTTAATTTTGAATGAAGTTTTCAGCAAGTAAAATAGATGCATTCAACAGTTGTGTAAGTTCTGTAAGATTCAAACATCTCACAAAAATCAAAGCCCATGTTATAAATATACAAAATAGATACATAGTGGAAAAATTATGGCTTAGTGTTTAGTCTTTAACGTATTATGGAACACAAATCAAATATATATTGTCCAATATGAAAGATTTTGTAATCATAGTAAGAACTCTAGCTTCATGCCCAAGCTATAATTATTTTTTCGTAAAGCAACATAATGTGTATATTAATATTTTAATATAGCAAGTGCTCAGGGAGACAAAGGAATGTAATTTTGGTAGGCAAAGATACATACAGATAACTATGTTTAGCTCCCCTTGGCATTCTGATTTTGTAGCACATTAAGCGCACTCTTAAGTGGGTTTTTTTTTTTTTCCTATGGAGGAAGGCACTTAAACTTAACCTAAACTTTAAGATAACTCTTTCATGGTTTTTCCGAGCATGGTTCCTCTTCCAAATTTGTGAGTCATTTCGCTATGGGATTATCTGGCTAGGTAAGTAATGGATCTGTTTCCAGGCAGTGAGAGAGGAGCTAATGAGACAGGTTCACCAAGACCTACATGTTAGTGTGGTTCTACCTCTCCTTCCCTCATCCCTAATTTTATTTTACACTGAGTGAAGTGAAATTTGGCAACAGCTGAAATTTTATCATCTACCCAAAGACCAAAGCAAGGCAAGATGGTAGGTTTGATGGCCTTTGTCCTGTCAGGAAAACTTCTGCAAGGGGCTGGAAGTAGCAGTAGCAGCTGCAGTGGAAGAGCCACATCCCTGCCATTCATATTTGAGTTACAACTTGAGCTACAAACTCAGAAAATGCCATAGTGGAGTGTCTCAAAAGAGAGCTGTAGGAGTGCTTGGGACAAGAGAAGCATCTTAGAATTATGGCTGGTCTGCATAAAGATTGAGGGAAAAAAATGAACTGTAGAATTCAATCAGTCTGTTATGTAAACCAAAAATAGCCTTGAGCAAAAAACTAGAATAACTTCCACGATAGGGAGCTTAAACTATAATTTAGCAAAGTTAAAAATCATGTAATCCTATCATCCTTTATAAAACACTGGAATTAATATTGTTTGAGAAAATAAAAAGTTAATCAACATCGCACCTATGAAAATTAATACTATTCCCACAAATCAGATCAGCCAAAGGCAGCATGTACATCTTCATCAGGGAACACAAAAGCAGGAGCTCCTGGGGGGAACCTGGAGTGGTTGTCTAGGAAACAACAACAAAAACCTTAGTCTGTGAATGCTGCTGTTAACAAAAGCAGCCAAGGTTCACACAGACAGTGCAACTTTGTGAGGGGCAATTCTGAGAATTCCCAAATCACATAAATTTTTTGAAATGTCACATAATTTAGACCTGTTAGAGACATAATTTAGACCTGTTAGACACCTGTTTAGGTGTGATTCAACAAGCAAAAAACCCACTTTGCGTACAAATCTTGCATTTTTAAGTGGCTTATTTTTCTCAAACCATTTCACATCCACAGGTAAATACCAAGGAGAGTCTGTGTTAAATCTGTGTGCACAGTACTTGCAAGACAATATTGAGAGCCAGCACACAGTATTGTACTTTCCCAGTTGTAACAGGCTGGTAGGATGAGGTACTGGCAAAAAATGATTAAAATGTATGTATTTACTTAGATTTTAATTTCATGCACATACTCGCTTTCTGCAGATAGATCTGGGGTGTCAGACAACTGTGACGCATCATAGCTGTCCCTCTTCATTGCAGGGGGGTTGGACCAGATGACCTTTGAAGGTCCCTTCCAACCCAAACTGTTCTACAATTCTATGGTTCCATATCCTTCTATATCAGGTGCCCCTTGAGTTTTGTTCTAATCAAATTGGTTTTACTTGTGAAATATAAATTGAAAGACCATCCTGGATATCAGCAGTGTGCAGGAGTCGCCATGAAAGGATGAAATTCATAAACTGCCTGGTTAAACAAGAAAAAAGCATAGTGTTAATTTGTTTGTTCCCCCCCCTCCGATTTCCAGCAGGACAGTATTACAGAAAGTTGAGAAATTGAAAATGTTATTGATTTCAGCATTTCTCCTCTCATCTTCTTTGACAAGTATTTTGGATCAAGGATATCGGTACCTGAAAAGGTCTTTTGCCTGTCGTCAGGACACAGTTACCTGTGTAATGTTACAGATAGTGTGAGTGATTTTTGACCTGAACAGCACATGTGTGTTATTGCCATGGCACAGAAGGAAAGGCCATTATGATAAGGGGTCACGCCAGTTTCCCTGACACAGTTTCTATCGTCCTCCTGAATTTCATCTCCTCTTAGATACATGTTGACCCCTCCCAGCCTCATGGAAACAGGTATTAAGCAGGGCTGAAATCTGAATACAGCAACAGCAATACATATCAGTCCCATAGCTGGTTAGAAAACACAGGGACAATATTTTCAGAGTCCCCATCAGCAGCCATTTCCATGAGCTCCAAGGAGTTCCTGCCTGGATGCAGGTGGCATTTGGCTCGTGTGAGGTGGGGAGCGCAGAGATGGGCAAGCTTCCAGCCCTGATCCCCGCACTTAGTCAAGGCCTCCCTCGGGTGTCTGAAGGAGGCTTGGGTGCTCTTCACCTGCTCTCTTTTCCAGATGAAATCAAAGTTTCAGGCTGTCTCAATGAGCTTTCCTCTCTGCACAAAGCATCTGCCACCTTCTTTGCAGCAGAGAGATTGTTTCCTCAGAAAGGTCACCTCAGCTCCCAGCCACCACCGCTGGCTGCTGATTGGGGCTTTTGTGGAAACCTTTCCTTATTTATCAATCTAAAGTTTTCCCATACTTTCTTTCCATGGGGTGCCCTTCTCTAGTGACCTTCTCTAAGTTACAACTTGCTGCTGCTGGCCGGGATGGACAGTTTTGTGGCTTTGGAAAAAGGCACCAGATGTTTAATGATGTTTAATTCAAAGGGAAATGCCACGGTGCTCTTCACTGCTCGATCCTCTCTGGTATTTGCCTTTATGGTTGCCTGCCTTCTTTTGTTCTTCCTTTGCAAACTAAATGAGAGAGGAACTCGTAAATTAACAGAGGTGGAGGTGTCAAAATATAAATGATTTTTCTTTTTGCTAGTATTTACTCAACTTATAACACTTGTCACCGAGAGAAGTAGCATAGTTACTCATAAAAGAGAAATCCTATGATTTTTAATGTGAGAATTAGTGAGGCAGAAAGTTCTGGAGGAAACCTGCCATTTTCACAGGATCAGGAAGATCAGCAAAGTCACCCTTTGTACCGAAGTTGCGGTGAGTCCTCTGCTTTCACTGTTAATGTCATTAGCTCATTTGACAAGGGTTTGCTTCCTGTTACAAAAGTCCATAGCAGAATACGTGAATTAACTTCATGATTCGTTTTTGAAACTTATTGTCATTACTCATTTCTAACTGTGTATTTGTGCTATTGATGGAAACCCTCAGAAAGCCTGGGACCATCCAAACCTCTTAGCTTGTCAAAATTAACTAGAAACCTTTGTCCTGTCTATCCAGCATGTGTTACAGTTTGAATGCTCTTTTAGTCTTTGAGTGTACCCATTTCTCCCTTGGTACTTTTACTTCAGCAGCATTCACCTGCTAATCTTAAATGAAGTTTGTAGCCATGTATCTGAAGTTTCCAGGCCTTAGAAAGTACTTGATTTATGGCATAGGACAGGATTCAATTCAGTTATAATTTTTAATACAAGTTTATGTAACAGCCCTTCATAATTCTTTAGCCAGTTACGTCTGTCTGCTTGCAGATTATGTATCACGTGTGGTTTCAGTTAATTGGATAGCACCCCATCAAGCTGGTAAATATAATTGTCCTCAACTTTTGATGAAATAGAGAAAGTCAAACATATATGAATAACTTTCCTGATATGACAGATGGGGCTGCAGTAAGAGTATGGTCTTTATGTTTCACTTGCACTAATATGGTATGGCTAAGCATTACGAAATAAAGCCACTAGCAGTGAGGATAAAGAGGAAGTCATTGGCAGGGCAAGGAAAAGAATTTATGAATAGCATTTGCTAATCCTTCACTGCAACCACTAAACCCTGTTGTCATTATAAAAATAGAGTGTATTGTTATTCCTAAACTGTGCTAGTGTATTTTTATTCAAGATTTAGATCACATATTGTAATGCATTATGGAAGATGTTGGCAAAGCAGAATTTCTCAAAGGAATGACAACCTGTGGTGCGAAGCCTGCTTTATTTACAGTGTCTGTGACTCAGTGGACTGATGACACTGTCGCTTGTTGGAAGTTGTAAGTGGAAAAGGCTGCAAATAAACCAAGTCTCTCACTTCCCTGTCATACGCAAGGAAAGTGTTATCTGGTAATAGGAAATGATGTAAGTGCATAATCTTTTACACAGCCCTGGAAGCAGTTTTGCCCCCTGTTGTCAATTTTGTATACCCATTTCTTTATTGGGCAAGTGAAATATGCATCAGATACAGGTAAATGTATGCTTGGTCTGTAAACTTCTATAGGAGAAATACTGGGAGAAGTCTGCCCCTGACCTTTCATCGTGAAGTGTTTTGGACAACTTCTGTCTTTGAAAAAGAAATACAGAATTCCTCTGAATGTGAAGGGAATGAAAGATACTCCCTGTTTGGACTATGAGGAGTTACTGAATTAGTTTTCAAAACATGTCAGAGAGCAAATCTCTCCAGTGTCTGCAGTAAAATGGCCTAGAACATCTTCCATACCTTGTTATTTTTCTGGTGATCTGCAGCATAATAGCTGTGGAGTGGTAAGATCCCGTGTGGTTCAGGTTCATGGTGTCTGTTAATCATGGTGATTAAAAAAACCCACCACACCAAACCAACCAAACAAGAATCCCCCATTCTTGTGAGTTAATCAGTGAGTGGCAAACTGCAAACCAGCAAGATAACTATGGCTATATCAGTTGCGAAAAAAGTGTGGTGAGCATGCAAAAAAGATTGAGAGGGAGATAACCCTCTCACAAATCTAAATATTGCATTTAAAAAAGATATAGTGGGTACAATATTAGTCTCTGTTGCTTTTAGATGTGGGAGGATAATTCAACTGTTATGATTCAGGGAGCAGAGACACAGGCGCTATTTTCTCATTGAGTATTGATGGGATGTATTTGTACACACTGGTTGCAAGTGTTTTGGATCATTATTGCTATGCATCTTGTGAAGTGTAGGTGTTTGCATTACTGACTTTCACATAGCTGTGAGGAGCTGGTAAAAACCAGCCTCTGAGCTAGCTTGTGTTGAATGGCTTGCTTTAGCAGAACAAGGAATCTTTGCCAAACTCTGGGGTAATGAATGAGCTTTATGAAAGTAGAGGATGTAAAAGTTAAATAGAAGAAGGAAGGTAGACAAGAGCTGAATACCTCTCTGGGAGCTCTCTCAGGCTACCCAGAGCATAGCTCCAAGCGTGAAAATGTCTGGGTAGCCTAAGAGAGATACCCAGAGAGGCATTATGCAAACAGAGCGTACACCAAAGGTATCACCCGCACTGCCAGGATCTAAACAGCCTTTCCTGGGAGTAACATTCTTTCTTAGCATTAAAAGAGGTTGTGTCATTTTATTGGGTACGTCACTGCTACCTTTGGATTGCTGTGTCCTCTCTTCTTAACAATAACCCAGGACTGTATATTTTCTTCCTCATTGTCCTGTGTGAACACAAAGGTGTTGCCCTTCCTATAAAGATCATGAAAAGGGTAATTTTCCACTCTGGTTTTCCTTCTGTACCACTAAATTAGAGAGACTCAGTAGAAGACACAGCTCCACCTCTTATTTCTACACCTTCTATACATAGAAAATCCGCTTTTCTGTTTCTTGTGGAGCCCGGGGATGTTTCTTTAGTTTTCAAAAATGAAGTGTCATTTTCTTCTCCTCATGAAAGCACACAAGTTGATCTTTTGGCTGTAGTGGGAAGGAAGGAGAGCAGTGCTGTAAAACATTTAGGCAGGCATCATAGCTTCTTAATGGATGTTTCCCATGTTGTTGAGTCAACAGCACTCTTTGGGATCACTGCCCGGACCCCAGGTTTGTGTGATTTCATACCTTCGAGAGTGACTTTTCACACTGATTCTAAAGTTACCTAGCCTGGATTTTAAAAAGGTAGGTCATAAACAGGAGAGGACCTGCTGTCCCTTGTCTGTTACTGTCAGAAAAAAGGTATATTTTAACCACAGAGACCACGAACTGTAATTAAATTTGGAGGTTTTTCCACATTCTTTAGATTTTACAGTTACTGAGGTTATTCTTACTGAAGAAGCCTCTAGACTTTCATTCTCTTGTAGGGTTTATCTTCCATGTGTTTGGAGGCAACTGTGAGTGGGGTTTCACAAATATGTCTGTTGTTAGCTTTTGGTCACCACATTTCTTAGACATTCCGTTTTTGCTGTGCTTAGTTGTAGTGGAGATTTGATTCTCATTCCTCTTTGCTCTCTATTCTGGAGAGCTTTGATGTACCATTTCTGCAGAAATGGTACATCAAAGTCTTTTCTTACACAAGGAATGTTTTCCAAGCAGTTCTGGAACAGCTAATACCGATTTAATTCTGTCACTGTTGGTAATGGAGACCTTGTTTATATAGATTATTTGATCCTATAGCTGCAAAACAGAAATGTTCACATCTTACTTTTTATATAAGAAGTTTGGGTCTTTATAGGGTTCTTTTTTTTTTTTTTTTTTTTGAGTATGTGTGCACACACTTCCAAAGATTAGTTTTTCTAAACTATGAACTGTACTGGGTAGCAGGCTTGCCATTAGCTCTGTTTAATTGTTTTTCAACAGTAAACAGCAAACTAAATGTTAAACTGGAATTGGCAAACAAAAATTATAAATGGAGAATATGTAATGCAAACTCTGGCTTCTGGGAAGGTGGAAGGAAAAAGGGAAGAAAATAAAATATCCAGATTTCCCGAATGTACATTTAATCCCCTTCGTGTCTGTTTGAATGTATTATGGAATGTAAATCTCCATTACCTCATATTTTTTCACCTTTCCATCTGCCTTGCTTTTTATGACATTTGCTGTATTCAAATTAAGAGTAAGCTTTGTGACTCCTCAATCTCTTATCTCATATTTTCATATAAAGACTAAGTATATAGCCCCCAAAGGAATGCAAATATCGCATCTATGTCATAATTAGCATTACGACTGTTAAGAAAAAGGGAAAATGGATTTACAGTTTGCTATAAAACATTTTACTGAAACAGTTATTTATCATTATAGATATTAATTCAAAGCGGTAGTCAGCTGAATGGTCTTTTTGGAGATTGCATACTAGGGATGAAAAGAAATAAGCCTCCCTTTTGTCATAAGCTGCCCCTCTGACAAAAATGGGCTATCTTGCTTTGTACTATAGTCTACTAAGATACCAAAAGGGATTTGCTTATTCATCTGTGTACTAGTTGTACTGTAAAATGTTTTCATCCAACAGGCCCATTGTAACAGCAAAATGTTGATGTGAAGGCAGATTGTCTTGCAGTTTCTGTTGTTCTCAGACTGGTGTAGGGCCAAGGAGACTCTTGATGTGTTCTTAAATTACTTTATATTGTTTAAATGCTTTGCAAGTTAATATAAATCTTACTTGGGTTTTCCTGGTTTTGTTTTTTTAAAAGAATCTCATCCTCAAGACTTACGTTTCATCTTCTCTTACAAATTTCTTCTAAGATGAAGTAACAAAGATTAGGAGGCTTTCTCCCTCAAGAAATTGCCCTTTAGTTAAAAAAAAAATAATGATGAGAATTGCTTTTTGATAGGCTTTTCCCCAGAGCTTGTTTGCTGTACGGAAATCTGATTAGGTCTGGTTATCCTATGAGGACTGTGTTTCATGTCTTACACTTTCCAAACTGTTTACTGCCTGTGATAGACTTTTCAGACTTTGCATCTTGTAATATGTATGTGGTGAAGTGTACTCGGAAAATGCTCCTGCAAGATGCATTTCTTTTATGCAGCTTCAGTACATGGTTGGTGAGTATGCTAAATTAATTTGGTTGCATAGATCCACTGCCTGGGGATAATGAAACCCTGTAATGCAGAAGAAGAGACAATAGCACTCTCCTATTTGACATTTCTCTGGCCATTCGTTGGGGGTTCTGTTGTTGATTGTAACACCAATAGTAGCAAAAATGCACAGAGGCTCTTGGGTGACTACGTAGTAGCATCCGTGTAGTCTTTGTTTTCCGTTTGTGTGCTGATCTCATTCCTCATGGCAGTTGTATTAGGATTTGAATGGGAGAATCTTATGCTGCACTGTATTGTTCTTGTGTTTTTCTTATGCATCTGCATGCTGTCCCCCTCTGCTACAAGAATTCTTATGGGGAAAATGGCTTCACTGTTTATTCAATCTCTAACTGTTGTGTTATTCCAGGAAGCATCTTTGACATGTAGCAGGCTATGCCTATAACGGCAAAGCAAGCTCTGCCACAGTGTGAGGGTGAGGAGGGAATCCTTCCATTCTGATCTTTGCATCACCTGCAGGCCTCACATTGACATTTTCTCCTTTGAGATGGAAAGGGAGCACGTGCATCTGTTAATTCAGTGATGATAGGTTTTGACTGCTGCAGATGGGGTGACCGGGATTTGACCTAGGAGCATGTGTGTGAAAGATGATACAGTCTAGTGCCTACTCCTGGGGCAAACTGCTTTACCATATGATGAACATTCAGCCAGTCACTCTTCGTAAGTGTTGCAGCAAGTGACCTAGAACTTTTTTTGTTGTTGTTGTTGTTGTTTCTTTTCCTTTTATAATCAGACAGAAACATTTGCTTTGATCAGTCGTCTTTCTATTTTCTTCTTCCTTTACCCCCAGGTACCAGCTTTTATCATTTCCCACAGCTCCATGCATGCAACCACTATAAAAAAGTAGTAAAGTGTCTGAGTCATCAGATATAGTTCCTCAGGGAGTCTTGCAGAAGAGAAGTAGGTCCTGGGTATTGCTGCTGTTGCTGTGCTTAAGTTAAGAATCCCATGACACTGGTCTGGTACTCATTTGTAAGAAACAAATTCATAACCAGATGAAGAAATTCAGGAAAATCAGAATATTTGTAATATTCTGCTGGGTCTTATGTACTTGACACACAACAGATACATATATAGCAGTAACTCTTTCCCGCTGGGTTTTAAAGCAAAAGTGGGAAATAACTGCTGTCATTAACAGCTACTAAATTTGCATATTTATTATATTATGCCTATGAAGAGCAGGAATAAACTAATGTTATAACTGACAAGGGATGTTTTCTGGCTGGTGCCTTATGTAGAATCTTATTGCTGTGACAATTCTGGTTTGATGCCTTCCCAAATGCTGCATTTTCAAATAGCTTCTTCCAGGGAAGCATCCTCAAAGAATTCCCTCCAGATTTGATAGCTCCTGCCATAGCACAAATTATGGTTTTTGCCTCCATTCCTACTCAGTGTTCTTTGTATTAGAAAACAGTATCCAAAGTCATACATGGATGAAATACAGAAACAGTCAATGAAAGGTCCATAAAATCATATAGATTATCCTTCTTCCAATCTATTATTTGCTAAGACGACCTTGCAAACTTGTAATGCATATGTATTCCAGATGTTGTTAATTATTTCTATTATTGAAAAAGAATTATCTAGAAGTGTAATGGGTAATGGGTTCAAACTTAAACAGAGGAAGTTTAGATTAGATATAAGGAAGAAGTTCTTTACAGTAAGGGTGGTGAAGCACTGGAATGGGTTGCCCAGGGAGGTTGTGGATGCTCCATCCCTGGCGGTGTTCAAGGCCAGGTTGGACAGAGCCTTGAGCCACGTGGTTTAGGGCAAGGTGTCCCTGCCCATGGCAGGGGGGTTGGAACTAGATGATCTTAAGGTCCTTTCCAACCCTCACGATTCTATGATTCTATGATTCTATTCTATGTAAGATAAAGTCAGCATCAACCCAGTATAATCTTAAAAAAAAGAACTTTCACTGTCCAGAAAGCATGAAGACAGATAAAGCACACTGATAGCACACTAGTGCAGCTGAAATCAGATTTAACATCAATATCATATGCTCATTGGAATCTGGTGTACTATAAATTATTAAACCAAAGCCTGACAGTTGTCCCCTGCAGCTTGTGGTCTTAAGAAGGTGATAAGAACCTTCAAACAGGCAGAAGTCCTTGGCTTGGCACTAGACTTTGTAATGGCACTAGACTTCCATTGCCCAGAGCAAGGACATTGACTTAAAAGAAATCTAGTGAAATTCAGGACAGAGAGAAGAGGAAAAAGTAATAATTCTATCGTAACTAAGATTTTTCTGATGTGAGTTGAAATTCAAATGTGGCAAATGGAGCAAGAACTGCAATGATAGATTTGCTACAGATTTCAAGAATTCCCAGTACGGATATTTATGTTGCTGGGAGAGGCCTCCCAAAGGACATGGATGCTTTGGTTACCCATTTGTAGTGAAGGAATTTTCAAAGGCCTGCACTGTTATGACATCTTCTGTCTACACTGCTACACACCAGATTACTTTTTCCACATGGGTATAACGGCAAAGGCAACTCTTTTCAAGCCTCCTGTTTTGAGAGAAACACCACTCTATTATTATTAGCTTAACATTCTATGACAGTCTAATAGACACCTGTTTCAGAGCTTGCTTAAAATATAGTGCCATCATTGCCTTTTAAGAAGGGATCAGTTAAGTCACTGCCTAGTGCTATAGCTGATAGTTATTGGTACTTAGTAACACTAGTAGCTCCAAAACATACATACATACCAGATGTGATCTTCATACTCATCTTCAGGACCATCATCCTAGTCTGAAGTTCTTCAAAACAATGCCATTATTTACAAGACCCTTCATGGCTTCATTGGCAACATCAAGTAATTTGCTTGCAAACACTCAGGGTACTAAATTTGATTAGGCAGAGGAAATCTTAACCAATATTCAGCTGATGCTTATCTTGCAATAGAAACATGATGGTACTGTAAAAGCAACTAGAAAGCATCTCTGGAGTTAAGACTTGATTAAAACAGCTATGCAGAGTTTATCGATCATGCCAGATTTCAGAATAAGAAGTGAGAGGAAGTAAAAAAATACAATTAGTAGTATGTAATGAGAGTAAGTGTATGATAGGCCTTGACAGGAAATCCAGCAGGTGAGAAATGTTTATTGAACTAGAAAATTATTGAGCATGAGAATAAATTTCTTGCTTCTCTTGAATTTGACATGGTGTGTTTGAGTGTTGGCAAGCAAATTACTTTACATTGCCAAACCCAAATGTGTAAAAATGAGTCAGGTCCCCAAAATCATGATCAACTCAACATGTCAAAGAATGTTCTTGGTGAGTTTTCTTATTTTGGGGGATATGTGCTAATGTGTTGCAGACAGATGACCTTTGTAGGTTATTTTAGGCTATTTTTAGCCATGTAGGGATCAGAACTTTGTAATAATTCAGTAAGAATCTCAGCTTTTATTTTTTTTAAAGAAACATGTTAAGGAAATTCCCGCAAAGAACATGTCTTGACATGTGTATATTGGTTAGACATTTATATAAAAAAAAAAAAGCTTTGTATTTTTTCTTTTATAACCTGCACCTTAGTAACGTACTTAGGCTAACGTTGCTTTCTCATATACAGTATTCAAAATATCTTGTTTTGGTTTACATCTCCATGACTGAAAATTACCCTGTGAAGAGCGTGTCAAGGAGCAGTATCTTGGAATCTCAGCTATATTATTTGGGTTATTAGCTATAAATTTTGGTTGATATTAGGGAGTTTTAGTAGTACCCTACCTGTGGGCAGGCACACTGTAGAACAATGCCATTTTTCCAGTGGCTTACTTCTCCGTGACTTTGTAGTTTATGTGAATCAAGCAAACACATAAATAAGAAAAAACACCTCAGAGCTCTTGAATTTATCTTTTTGCACTTGTATCTTTTGCTTCTGGCAAATTTATTAGCAAAGAAAGCAAGTCAGAATTTGTTACTATTTGCTTCAGTGGAATCTGGTTCTAGCTGTAATGACTTAATAGACATAAATGGGTTTTTCCAAAAACCTCATCTTGACAAAAACATTTGGTAGCCAAAATTGTGTGCAATACTGCCAAAATATGTCTGCAATACTGCGTTTCTAGGAGATGAAATACAGAAACACATCTGCTTTTGTAATGCATGGATTCATGCATTCTAGAAGTTGAAAATTACAGATATACGAAAGCTCTGATCAGTAGATCAGGCTGGCATTCTCTGGGAACAAATAAAACAGATCGGTTTTAATGATATGAATAAAAATAACTTGCTAACAAGTAGATTCTTACAAAATAACCCTGTCCCCATTTGCTACAAAGGACTTAAAGCTCTGTTTTCAAGTGGAATGGAATCTTCAGAGTAAAATTCCAGGTTGTTGTCAATGTCAGGACTTCTGTTGGTTGTGTAATGTTTTGTTCCAGTTTGCTAACTTAAAGACCAATAAGCATGTGGCAACCCAGACTGTGAAACCAGTTCAGTGAGCCTTTTAATATCACTGTGTTTTCTTTAACAAAAATGGCACAGTAAGTAGGGCTGCAATCAGAGGGTGCCAAAATAAGGCTTTATTTTTGATTAATATTTTATGCTGGGCGTCAAGGGAAGAAGAGGTTATGTGCTTCTTTCACCTTAAGTACATGCTTTGAGCAGGGTTTGGACAGATGACCTCCAGAGGTCCCTTTCGAAGTAAAATGCTCTCTGTTTCAATGCTTGTCTGTATGTGACAAAGTGAAATCATGTTTCTGATATCTTTGCAGATAGAATATGCACAAGTAAGCGTTTTATAGTCATTTTGTAGGAATATTAGGGAATGTTCTGTTGCCTCCAGAATACTTCTGTACTTGCACATTAACATTTCTGAACTCATTAACATATCATGAACAGTTCATAGAGGTCCGAAGAGGACACACAATAGGCCACAGTCCTTGATACAATTCTCAACAATTATGGCACATTGGGCTGGCTTTCATTCATGTGTTAAAAGTCAGCCTTTTCAGGGGCTTCTCAGTCCAGTAGCTGTTTAACAAAGCATATTATTGACATTCATGTGCTGCTTTATCCATTACTACTAGACCATGGGAAGACACAGTCCTGGGCACTTCTGCTCCACCTGCTGAAGGGCTTTCATAAAACCTTTCCTTGGTAATTGATGTCCCTTACAACCCCTTGCGTACTGAAGGACTTGTCACAGAGTATGTGAGTCTGGAATCAAAGTTTTATCATCATTTATCTTGGACAAGCATGCAACTCTTGGAACCTGAAAGTCTTAGGATTTTTGTTTGCTTGTTTTTGGTTTGTTTGTGATAAATTCAGCAGAATAAAATGGCTGGCAAACTCTTTACTTACTTAACAGGGTGAGGTGTCCCTGCCCATGACAGGGGGTTGGAACTAAGTGATCTTAAGGTCCTTTCCAACCCTAACTATTCTATGATTCTACGATTCTACAATTCTATGATTCTATAAAATAATTCTGCTGTCCTTTCTGAAACCATATGTACACACTACCCTCCAGAGGTGCTGCCTTCTTTTCTTTCTTCAGCCTACAGCTGGATAGATTTGCAGGGAGACTGAGAGTACATTTGCTATTGGCACAAAAAGAAATGCTAACATCCACAATTGTGGTGAAAAATAGGTTTTCTTAAATAGGAACAAAGCTTGTACAATTCTGTGTATGATCAGGATGTACCCTGCAACAGAGAAATGTTAATACTTCCTGTTGCTTTAAAAATCTGTGCCTTGTTTTGACTGTGGGTTTCAGTCTTTTGAACAAATGCTTTTATTACACAACTCAATCATCCAGGTTTCTTTAGTTGTGTTATACCACCTGGAATGGAAAGAAAAGGAAACGTTTACTAAAATTGCTATCTGCTGGAGGTGAATTATCAGATCTACTTTTCTTGAGACGGATGTTGAATAGAGCTTCATAAAGATTTTTGCAATTTGTAGCTCATTGCAAGCTTCATCAATGTAGTGTGGAGGCTTTCAGCTGGGCCTTTCTGCAAAGATCATTCAGAGTGTGATAGCAGGTAGAGATGTCTCTGGTGTATGTTGTGTTGGATGGCAATGCTGAAGAGGCTTTTTGTCTTAAAGCAGACACTGCTATGTTTAAAAAAAAAAGCATGTTGAACATAGGTATATGGAAAGGACTTCTGCTTATGCTTTCTTCCTCCATGTGCATACATTTATACATTTCCAAAAGAAATCTCCATGCTTTTAAGACAGGGCATGTTCTGTGCTGTGTGGCAGTGATAAAGAGAAACAGTGGTCATTCTCATGCTTAACAGCCCAACCAGATGATTGACTTCAGCCATGGAGCACTCTCGAAAGGCAGGGACTTCTTTGTCTTTGGGAAGAAGTACTGTAAGCTTGTGAACCAAACTAATCATCTGCTCTACCTTAAACAGAAGAAGGTATGATAATATGTAGTGTATTTGGTTTCTCAAAGCAGTATTTTGCTTTCTTGCTTTCAATTACCCTTATCATTAAGCAGAAAGTGGAAAACATACTGTCAAGAAGTCAAAGGCATATGATGAGGGCAACTCTACAGTCTGAAGCGTACCTCACTGGGAGTTTCTCTTTGTTAGCACACAGTGTAATTTATGTGTAAAGATGTGGGGGAGTTCTAATTATGCATTTAGTGAATATGACAAGTTATGAGATCATGCATAGCTAATTAGAAACTTCCAAACTTGTTCAGCATTCAGAGACCTTTGCAATCAAATATAAATTTCAAATTTATGCCTTTGTATCTAACCTTATGTAGATGCTTTTTTCAGTGACCTTTAATAGAAACACAGAAGAACTTTAGGCGATTCAAAGTGTTGACTAGTTTTCTCTTGCACTAATTCCTTTAGGGTAGGTACAAGAGCTTTTAGGAAAAGTTCAACAATTTAATTCACTAACCAGTCACATATACATAAATAAAAATTACATAAATACACAAAAAGGATGTTACTGTCCTTTGTAACAGGTCCATGGGAAGGGTAGAAAGGCTGTATAGGTGTTGTGGTTTAACCGGGCAGGCAGGGGAACACCATCCAGCTTTTCACTCGCTCCCCCCAGTGGGATGAAGGAGAGAATCAGAAAAGAGGTAAAACTCGTGAGCTGAGATAAAGACAGCTTGGTAGGACAGAAAAGGAAGGGAAAATAATAACGACGATAGAAGAATATAGAAAACAAATGATGCACAATGCAGCTGCTCACCACCCGCTGACCGATGCCCAGCAAGTCCCTGAGCAGCAGTTGCCACCCCCAGCCAACTCCCCTTAGTTTTACTATTCAGCACAACACCATACGCTTTGAATGTCTCCAGGGATCGGCATCTACCACCATACAAATACAATTATTTGAAGAATGTATTACCTTCATTCTGAAGTGAAATAGTATTACTCTGTATGCAAGGCACTGAAAGTGACTTATTCAGCTGTTTGTCCAAAGCAGATTATGAAATGAATGTGTTCAATAAAATATTCACATAGCATTTGATTAGCCTTAGTTCAGTGTAGTAGTGTCCTAATATACAAGTAGGGTAAGTAAATAAAGTCACTTCCACATGTTCTGGTTGACGTTAAATATTAGATATTAAATTTTCTCAGTACCTTTGTTACTTTTACACTGTTCTGAGTGAAATCTAATGTCCAGGAGCAGAGATGATGACAGGCTGACATTTCTGAATACAACCCATCCAAACAGTTTGATACCAGGTTAAGTAATCAAATTAGGATATTCTGGAGGATTAGTAAGATTTTAATTTCCTCCTTCTTTGATGTCACTGTGAAAGTGGCTAGCAATTCCAGCACATCAAAATGTTTTTGAATAATGTTTCTGAAGGCTTTTAGAGTCTTAATTTGAGTGAAACTTGGTTCTACTTTGCAAAGACTGTAAGACTATTCAAACTCATAAGGCTTTTTTACTAAAAAGCTTTCTTTGATAAATGTTTATTTTTATCAAGACTTCTAAGTGCATTAAAATGCATTAGGCACATGTCTTGTTCAGTACTTATCACTGAAATATTACCTACTCAGGGCTGAGGTGATATAAAGGTGCAATGCAGCTGAATACTCAGTAGTACCTGCTGTCGTGGGACTAGTTTTCAGGGAGAGTTAGGTCAGGAAAGTTCAGTCTGTGTCAAAAGAATCCCAACCCAGTCTATCTATCTTTTCTCTTTTTTCTTTCTTAAGCCTCTGCATGTGAAGAGCTGGCTGGATAATTCCCCCAATTCTGGGCAGAGGTGTTAATTTAAAATAATTATGTTGAATCTAAGTTGACACAATCAGTGTCTGTATTCACAAGAGCCTTCTGGAAACTCAGCTCACCAGGTTCCCTCTGTAATGCTTCAGTGTCTCGTACTATGAGAAATCCTACACGCAGGTTAGGCCCTGTTAAGTTTCTGCAGTGAAAACAGTGGACATAATTTAGTTTTCTGGTAACATTAAAGTAGTAAGTCAAAAATGGGCATAAACTTTGAAGACTCTTCATCAGGGACTGTAGCCTCTTCATCAAGGACTGTAGTGATAGAACAGGGGGTAACGGGCTCAAACTTAAACAGTGGAAATTCACGTTAGGTATAAGGCAGAAGTTCTTCCCTGTGAGGGTGCTGAGGCGCTGGCACAGGTTGCTCAGAGAAGCTGTGGCTGCCCCATCCCTGGCAGTGTTCAAGGCCAGGTTGGACACAGGGGCTTGGGCCAACCTGCTCTAGTGGAAGGTGTCCCTGCCTGTGGTAGGGGGTTGGAACTGGATGGGCCTTAAGGACCCTTCCAACCCAAACCTGTCTGGGATTCTATGATTCTATGATAAGATAAAAGTTTGTCTGAGTTTTCCAGCCGGGAAGTAAATGTACTGATAGATATGCTCTGTATTTCCTAGGTTTTTATTGGTAAATAATGCAGATTTCAAATGTGGGTTGTTTTTTTTTTTCTTTTAGCTTGACTGTTCTTGCTAACTGAGACTTCACAATGAAGCCTGATTTTCCCTTCACCTGGCAAACACTTACCTACCTTTTTCAAGAAAACGGGTGGTTATGATTTGTTTAGGAGAACTCTTTCCTACACCCTTGTATCAGGCTACTCCAGCATTTTTCTACAGAGAAGACAGCTCATGTTATAGCCATAGATGGGCTGACTAGTCAGTGCAGAATAATAAGGATGCAATTGGCATTTATCCATGCAGTCAAAATAATGAAACAAAATCAAGTTTTGGATTTTTTTTCCTCATAGCATTTACAAATATTTGGCTTAAATGTTTAGAGTAATTTCTACTAATACATTCCTCACTAGTCTAGAAACTTCTTGCAATGGAATATTTCTAAAGCTTACCATTTAGCATCGATATAAAGAAGAAAAAGAGATAAACATCTGAGAAGAAAGCTATAAGACAGTGTATTCAGACACCCCAGAAACAGGTATGAGATCAAAGTAAATTGCAACAATTCATCTTCTGCTTGTTAAATGTATATGAAGAACTTGAAAATTGCAAACTTTTCTTTCAGCCCATAAAGCTGTAAGTTCAGAAGGTGAGAAATAAACCTTTGCATTAAGTAAGTGTCACATTAAGGATTTGTATACTCAATGACACTTCCAGAACTGTGTTTTTCCTCACTGGGATACAATCCTAGGCATCTTCTCTAGCTTTCAGGGTAAGAAGAGATTTATTAATCTTAAAATACATTAAAGATTAATTAAAATTAAAAATTTATCATATTTGCCAAATCATTGCCTTTAAATATGTTTATTATTTTGTAATAAGCAATAATATTCACCAATTAGTCTGTGGATCTTAGAAGTCTATCATGAATGTGTACTAACACTACAGCAAGTAAACTATGACATGTCATTTTTAATATTGTGCTGAAAAATGTTGAGTGCTGCCATCGAGCATCAGTTTGATCTCTCATTAACAGACCTCACTTAAAATGTCATTGATTCAGAGTTAATAGGAGGAATAATTAAATACCCTTTGTGTCTTGGTAGTTGAAACGGTAAGAAGCCACCAGCAAGCTGTGTGGGGAGGCGAGTTAGAATTTACACCGTACCTGATAGATGGAGGTTTGCACTGAATGTGTGCTTGCAGCTCTATTTTTTGTTCATCTTTAAGGCTGAAAGTGAAGACAGCCACTGGAGAATGAGAGAAGTTATCTGTAGTACTGCAAAGGATTCTCTCCCCAGGAGAAATGAAGGTCTTTCCATTGTAAGAAGACTATTTTACAGCAACAAAATACTTGGATCGAACAATCAGTTGCTGTAGCTAAAGGAGCCAGTTAATTCCAGTATTGGCTAGTAACTACTTTAAAAATGAGGTCAACTTCTATCCTCCCACCACAGCCATGGTTAAGTGAGATTTGATATAGAGCTGCAGCCTCAATCTCTACCAGGTCTTTGAGTCTGTCTTGACTATGTTGTCTGTCTACAGTTTTTCTGCTAAGGCTCTGTCAGGCTGTGTCCTAGTTTCCAAACAGTATCTTCACTATGTTTCGGTCCCCAAGGGCAGTATCTGCACCAGATTTAATTAAAACTGGGGATGCTAATCAGCAGCTCTTCCTGTAACTGTGAGATTTCTAAGACTTGACTGCAGTCACTGTCCCAAAGTTGTGTCTTTTGCCTTCTAACATTGTAGGAAACATTGAAATAATGCTCAGATCCTGCAGCCTACAGTACCAATGTTCTGTACAACTGACACTTCTCAATAGCAGCAAGTTCATTCAGGGATACTATGTCTTCAAATACCTCAGTGTAAGACTTAAGTAATACCCTTCTATAACAAATCAGTAACAAATACCCATCCTACATTTGCAAAACAAAAAAATAGCAGCAAGACATTTTACTGATGAATATGTGTAAGAAAGATAAAAAGGACCTTAAACAATTTAATGCCCTTCTCCCGCAATGAATTAGATCATATCTATGCATTATAGCAGATAAGTGTTTCAAGGGATGAGACCTTGATTAGACAGGGCATCTCTGCTGCCCTTATGGCCTGTGCAACTGGATTTGCTTCCCAGAGCACGTATTATAGGACAGAGAGGAGTAGAAGCACACTCAAAAGCTAGAAAGTAAGCTTCAGGTAAATGTCCTGAAGCTTAGCAGTTGCAGTGAATAGTTGAAGTCAACAAGAGGAAGAATTATTTACTTTGTTTCTTTAAGAAAGAGGAGAGGAGCGACAAAGAGACAATTAAGTACAAATAGTGAGCAATAAATGTAAATGCTTAAATCTGAAGTGCTGTAATGTTGTCTGAGAGTGCAGAAATTTCATGGCTTATATTTTACTTCCACAGGAGATTTTGTGTTTATATTTAATTTCTAGGAACCCAAGGGCAAAGCAAAGCAATTAAAATGTTGAAGACTTAAAAATAAACGTCAGAGGCTTCAAGTAAAATACCTTTAGCTGATTAGTGGTACAATGCATCTTTAATGAGAAATAAATTAGGATTGCATTATTTCTTAGGAGGATAAGGAGAAGCATTAGATATCTGCATTGATAATAGAGAGCTTAGAATAATCTATCACTATGAGCTCCTTTTCTAGAAAAAAAAAAAAAAAGGAAACTTCTATATGGCCAAATGCATAGATAAGAAAAGCAGTGAAACAAATACATTTGTAAGTCCTTTCACTAAAATCTTATTGCGAGGTGAATTTTAATATAGTCACGTCACTCTTTTGATCTGTTTAGACTCATCCCTTTGATACGTGTCCATGCTTGTTTTTGTCAAATCCTTAGTTTGTCTTGAAGTCTGATTTTAATGCAAACTAATTTATATAAAAAGTGCAGGCTGTAAATGGAATTTGGAATGACCCACATATAAAACACTACGTCCTATATTTACCCACAGCAAACAAAATTCTATTAAAAACAGGGCTCAGAAACACACTTCATAAAGTATTTCTTGTCTGTTATCCTATTGTGGCAGCGTACCAAATGAAGGGAAGAAGAAAAGTGCTTTGATTGGGGAGATTGGCAGCATTTATATTTTAAATCAATTGAATTTTAAATATGCATTTATTGTCTGAGTTGAATTGCTACATAGTGAAAGGAATGCTGTTCTCTATACAATAATTGCTCTACTTCAGCTCTCAAATTGGGTCACAGTAATAGGCAGCGTTCTCCATTCTTTCTTTCTTTCTTTCCTCTTTTTCTTGGAAAAGTGACTGAAACTCTAATCATTACTGCGTTGAGGTGCTATACATGTGAAAATAGTATTTCTCTTGAAAATTATCTTCCTTACCCCTGTTTTTGATGGTATTGTATTGTAAACCACCTTGAAGAATGTAGAAATCTGCAGGCTGAACAGGGTATGCTGAAATGCACTGAATGAGTGCAGCAATTCCGGTTACTACTGGAATTCAGTTTTGGTAATGTGCACCTCACCTTCTCTATGGGACTATGGTAAAATGAAATGAATGAGAATTATTAATCTTATTCTATTTTATAGTCATCATATTCCTGAACTTTTTAGTGCTTTTTAGTCAAAAAAACAAAGGATCAGGCATCAGGGAGAGGTGACAATACTGGTCAACAAAGCTTGTGTAGTAGGCCTAAGTTTTGTCTTCTTTTGGTGTATCATGATAATACAAGCTATGGTTAGTATTGAGAGCAACAACTGGAGGAAGAGGTTAAAGTAAATGTTACAGCCACATTAAATGTCTAACATTTGACCTCAAGTAGAAGTTTATAGTTGCATAAGCATAAATCACATATTAAAAAACCTGTCCCACAACCCTTCACAAATCATAAGCAGCTGCAACACTGGCATGAAACCAGCTCTTATGTTTATTAAATGCTTGTCCTGACACCCAGAGCATGGCTAGTACCTATATTAGGCAGATTTCTTGCAAAAAAAAGAATTTTTGTTATTTGGAAGATCCAAGTGCAACCTCTTCCAATGCCCAATGGCTTCTAGGCCACATTTTGGCCTTCCACCTTTGTAGAGTAGAATAGAAGTAGACATTGCCTCCTCTGGGGTTAGCCTGACCCCACATAAAGGTTAGAAATCTTGTCTAAGTGAATCACCTAGATTATTGCAGTAGTTAGCCGAGGCATCTTCAGGGGCAAATCAGTCCATCGACCTTACACACCAGTTGCGGGATAGGATGAACTACCTGCTGGAGTTATGTATCTCCAGCTACAGGAAGGAATCTAGTTGACCAGACTGGAACAACAGCTTTGACACAGCTGAAGTAAACTGAGGGGGCTCCATCTCCTTCCTCACTGCTTTTGACAGTCCAAGACTTGGAATTAACAGAAGGGCAAGATTAAGGTTCAGCTCAGGCTTTGTAAAACATCAGGAGATTCATTGTCTTTGAGCTCTGTGGCCTGTTAGCACCCTCTTGGCTTCAGTGTTTGTGATGTGTTGGAAGAACTGTGTTCTTCTGTGCTAATATTCTCTTTGGCTCCAGACACAAGTGTATCCAGACACAAGTTACTGCTTTCCTAGCTGCTGTGCTGTTGACACATTAGCCAGAAATGTCTGGACAGGCAGGCTGTTGTATGTGGGACTGCTGGGCTTGGTTCGTTAGAGCAGGATGAGATACCTTCCTATATTTCTGTGCCTTTTTTTACATGGAAATGGGTGAGAAAGAGTTGAATATGCATAGATAATGCCATTATCAGTTAATTTAAAAGGCCACATTGTATATTTTAACACCACCATGCCTTTCTAAATGATGTTCAAGCAAGATGGGGATATATATTTAGAAGATGGATGTTTCAATTGCTGGCTACCCAAAAGTGTCATTAAACCCACTATCATGTTAAATAGGATGAAGCTTTAATGGGTCTCCTAGAGGGAAAAAAAAAAAAAAAAGCTGTTTATTAGTAGAAATGTACTAAACTACCTGCATTTGATAAAGTGCTAATGGAGGAAATTACTTCCAGAGAAAAAAATGAAAGTGTCAATTAAAAAAAATTGGCTCTCTGCATTGCGAGTTTTGGGGTTTTCCTTCTGGTCTTAAGACAAGTGCTGGGTGGCTTCTGTATACCTTGAAAAGCTTTTGGTTTGTCTGTGTTGCCTTAGTTCTGTGGGTGCTGTTGGAATATTTTTCCCCCCTTCTGTATCTGCTGCATCGGGCTGGATTCATTTAGACTGGAGGCTAATTTAATACTCTGGGCTAATGCGTTTTCTCTATTATATGTTTTATTTTTGTGATTTTTTTTTTTACAGAGCATCTTCCTATGAAAATGTGTCCAAGAGCCCAGTGCCGGCATTGTTCAGATTCAAATAGCCTAATCTTCAGATGACTGAGTAAAAAACAGTTAATAAACCCCCTTTATGTTGAGGAGGATGGGATTAGAATAGATGCAAATTACTCATGAGACCTTGCTCCCTACTAAGAGGAAATTGATTGTCAAAAGAACAGATAGTCTAATAAACATTTCCAAAACAGCCCTGCAAATCTTTCATTGTTGATGCTCTCCTTCCTGTAAGTCTGCTGGTAGTTGTGTGAAGCTGGCAGCATCCACTGTCCGTTCAGGCTGCAATTGGAATAAACTGGTGGATTTGGAAGCTGCCGCGTGGCTGCTTTCTTCTGGTGACTGGAGCTGCAGTAACAGAATCACATCTTGGACCTTACATGACTGGCCATGAAAAGGTTTCTTGTATTAGCTCTCTTTGCAGCAGATGGCTCTTATTTGCTTGAGAAATTTGCCCCTCTGATGGATGTTACTTTGGTATTTATTTAGTTGGTTCATGGCAACTGAGACACGCTGGCAGCCTAAACCACACGGCTCTGCATTCCCCTACCTGCCAGTGATGTGACATCTCAGATGTAACCATAGAGTAAGAAAAGAAAGATGTTCCTGGTAACTGCACAATATGCGTGACCTGGAAGCTCCCTCTTTTACACTTTTTTAATGCAAACCAGAATTCCTACATGGTGACTGTTTATCATGAGGTAATAGGTAATGTTAGGGTTTGCTTAGCAAGCTTTCTGGTAAGTAATGTATGTGTAAATGTTTCCTTTGCTTTAAAGGATATCACTGTGTTCAAATAGTAGTTGCAAAGAAGCTTAATGAGATCATTAAGGAAAGCAGCTTATTCCCGGCATTAATGTTAGCTGAAACAATGACGTGTGACCCTGTAGTGGCTTGTACAATGGCATGCATAGATGGGGGAACTGTGCATCTTTAAGCAATGAAATATTTAGTTTTTAATGCTTTGTATATTTGCTTATGTTAGATGTGTCTCTAATTATTTGTTCTCAGAGCAAAATTAAAGGATAATGCCTGGCAAAACCAGACACTAGAAAACAAGTTGCTGTGCTGTGGGAAGAAAGCAGTCATTGAAGCAGCGGGAACACAGGACATTTGGCCTGCAAACAGGGATGACCAGAGAGACTTGACTTCTGCCATTGTCCATTGTCAAGATAGATAAAGTATGATTAATTTTTAACAAGACATCAAGCATGCATTTTCTGGCTGTAATCTCCAGAAGCTGATTACTGTAGACCTATCAAAATACTGTCTCTGTTAAAACTTGCAAGATTAGATGCTGGACCCAAATGAACTAAAGGCAAGCAGTGTGCAAACAGAAGTATTCAAGGCTTAATGACCTTTTTTGGAAAGATTTGTGGGTTCTTAAACTTGTTGTGTACATGAACCAAGATCGATCTCAAAGGCTTTTTTTTTATCAGTGATTTGCCTCCTGTTCCTAAGTCTCCACCTCAGACTGTACTTAATTACGTAGTATTTGGTTACGTTCACAGGTTGTATTTGGTTACTCGCACAGGTTGCTGTGGTGTTCTAATACAAATCTTCCACATTTGGTAGTTATCAGGTAGTTATCATCTCAGCTGTTAGCTGCCTTCAGGAAACCAAAATGAATTGTGGTAATTTGATTTATTTTTTTTCCCTGCCTGACCCCTTGGGCCCACAGAAATGCTTGAAGATGCATTCACTCCCATTACATCCACAGTTTGAACTTTTAGTGACATCTTGCTTTAAAGTCAGTCCCAGGCTGACAGAGTGTAACAATTATCGGCACTGCTGGACATACAAAAATAACATCCTCAACATCAGAAGATTTCTTTTTTTTTAAAAAGAAAGTGTCTCCATTAGTGGATTGTATCAGAATTTAACATAATATGAATCATTTTTCTTTACATAAACACGATGAGGCACTGTGACCCCAAGGAGCTCTGCTATTTCAAATTAGCTAAAGCATCGGTATTAATCCTAAATCAGCTAATTATGCTAAGAAAAGTGATCAAACAAAATTTGTCATTTATGCTGGTAAAAAAGCACACTCCTATTTTATTTTTGTAACTCTGGTTCATACAGTCATGTCCAGCAACACACTATGTTTGAAATCCTTCCTGTGACTGAGTTACAGAAATGAGGCCCTGTTTTCATCTGCGTTATGATGCATCTGCTTCATAGGAATAAGAATACTGGGTGGAAGTTCTGAGTTGTCATTCAAAACAGATGTTTTGAGACAATGTGCATTGCAAGAGAAACTGATTTTATTGATTTTCCCATTCTCACAGATTTTAGGATGCCAAAAAGTTTTAATTTGTGTGCTAACTTACACTACATTTGTCAAATCAAGGCAATGGCAAAATGAACAACTAATGAAATGCAGGATGCTCCTTCCTATTTCAGACTAGTGCAGGGAATTCTTAATTTACTGGAATGAGGCATGGGCTCAAGACGGAGGGACTAGAGAGGCCGTTCCCTCAATTCAGCCAACTTTATGTTCATCAGAATGGCAGCCAGGCTACAAAGTAAAGTAATGATTACACACAACCTGCACATCTCTGATGTTTTGATCTTCTTCCTTTTGAAACCTTGGAAGGTGAGAACCAAAATAAATGTCTCCATGTTTCAGATATAAAACTCAGAGAATATTTTTCTTCATCCTGTGAAGTTAATCACAGTTGTCATCAAGTCTTCAAAAATATATCTGTATTTTTCTACTTCACCATCTAGTCCAGTAGACAATAATAGAAAGTAAGTATGCTGCTTACTGATGACCTGTCCTCACAACAGGCAGGAGAGGAACCTAAGCAAGAGCCTACATAACAACACAGTGCTGTTGTCATGCAGCAAAAAAATCCTCTCAAAACAGCTCCCAAAATCCTCTACAGGACAAGGCGGCATTTAATAAACAGCAGCAGCCCAACTTTACTGTCTTATAAAACTTCAAACTGAAGACAAATCTGCTAATCTTTTTACACATGAACATAATAAGATTTTCTTAGAAATCACTAAAATAAATGAGGATTTTTGGGATATAAAGAAACCTTTATTTTTTTTTAATTGAACTTTAGCTTTGTATTTAAGTAAGTGATATATTCATGATAAAATCCCACAGAACTTCTTATGGTTAACTGACACTTGAAAATGGGAAAAAAAAAATTAAGAATTAAAATTATTAACATTTCTTTTGTATATTAGTACACTGTAACTTTGAAATAAATTTCAGAACCCTATACACTACTACTATTAGCATGTTCAGATTGGTGGAAAGGCTTTCTCCTGAACTTATGCTCCGATCTCCCAAGCTTCATATATATATTTAGTTACCATTATATCCAGTAATTAACAGGTATATTAAAAAAAACCCCAAACCCTCTTTAAACTTTTCCTCCATTCATCTTTACCATATTATGCCAGAGCAGAGAGAATATCCCATGCTCAGATTATCCTCCTGATGAACTTCTTCAGCCATACAATGTGAAGTGACTCGAAAGATTTAAATCATAGACTGTTCTTCCCTCCCCACTAGCATCCCCTCATTCTTGGCACTGTTATTTAGCTGTGATTACTAAATAGCTCCCAGCCATGTAAGACCAAATTTTAATAGTAGTCAGTGGCTTAAAAGGTATCTAGGTATAGAGATTTTTAAACCCAGCACCTGAACTGTGCTTAACTTCCGATGAAACTGCTTTTGGGTGCTTAGGTTCCTGCCTGTTTCAAAGTAATCAAGCCTTTTAGATTTTACTTCATGTTTCCCAGCTGTTCCCTTGAAAATGAGACTCTGAAAATATTCAACTAAACGAAACCATGTGGACAATAAAAGCAAAATAGTTTTCTTTCTTTCCAAACCAAACATAACCTGTGCTTAGGTCACTGGAATGGGCTGGGAGTCAGTCATCTCCAGGCACAGCTGGTTCACTGGGGCAAAGAAATGCTACAGAGGTCACTGTAGAATCTCATCAGTACCACAGACCAAGATTGAAGGAACCTCCTAGATAAACTGGTGTTTCTAAAATGTAATAAAACTGACCCTTCAGCACAGCATTTCATCATCTCTCTTCCCATATTTAAATATCTGTAATATTATCTAGTGAGCATGTTGTATGTGAATACACATAAACCAAACAGAATGCATTACTTTTTTCAGCCAGTATTGCTTCTGTTTTTCCTTCTTCAGGTGCTAAAGCTGTGCAATTTCTATTTATTTCCAGATAACCTGTGGTATAGATTATAATGTGTTTAACTAAATACGTAAAACATAGAACAAGGTTATCATGGTTTAACTACATGAAGACTTTTTTTTCTATTTAACAGTAAACAAATCAGATATACTTGCTAAAAAATATAGGTGGATTGCAGCACATATAAACTTCTTTTATAGCATTTATTTTTAAAGAAGACTTATTCCAGTGAAGAAAATACAGTTTTGGAGGTTTCAACATTTAATATTGTATAATATTTAAGCAAGGCACTCTTACATTGCATTTGGAGATTAGAGCTCTCCCCCTGTCTATGAATCAACAAAGTGAGTTCTGATAACAGTATTCAGCACAGAACATTCCAACTATTCCAACTGGTGAAGCTATAGCAAGAATGGTTTAGCTAATTGATTGGTAGTTACATTTCAAAAGAAAAATAGTTGTTCCATGTTTAGTTTCTGTCAATGGCATCTCTATTAGCTTCATTTATAAACTTCCCATTATGTAAAACCAGGACATAACAGAAACCCAAGTTGTGACTGCAAAACAGAACTTGTCTCCTCTCCTGTTGCTGCTGGCTCTGAACAGCTAAGAAATAACCTATGGTAAATAGAAGCAAATAAGCTGTATAGGCAACAAGATCTGGTATTAAGGTTGCTAAAAGTCTGGTGTTTGAGATTTGTTTTGACAGAGTAAAAAAAATGCTCCATTTATATTGTCTAGAGCTTAACAGAAATGAATAAATTTATTGATTTTAAAATACCCTCTCAAATATAAAACTAAGAAACACTTGAGTTAAAGGGTTATCTAGAAGCTACAATTCTCACTCTGGTACACTTTTTCTCTGACAAGAAATTCTTATATAAGAGCAAAGTAAAACTTTTGAGAACTGTTCTTTTCAATGATACATTACTGTATCAGTTCTGCTATTCTTCCCTATGCCTCATAGGTCTCATTTTCAGAAAGAGAAACCTTTCTATTTAGGATGATAACAAATGGAGAGCTGTTCTGGGGCATGGTGCACAATCAGAAATCTCTCTCTTCAGCTTGGGGAAACTTTCTGAAACAGTTTCTATTTGTCTAACATGGAAAAACCCCAGGTAATTGGACACAGCCTAAGGGTGCTCAGCAAGCATAGCCAGCAGCTCTTGCTCTATGCCTTGACTGCTCAGTTCATCTAAACTGTAGTATCGGTGAGCAATCTTCTCATCTGTGACAACCACCACTCGAAGCCCATGAGTATCTTCTCCCAGTTGACATCCTATTGCTGATGAAACCACCATTTCCAGTCCTCCATAGGACCCTCCAGCATTCCTGTGGTAATGTCCAGAAAATACAGCTTTAACACCTGTTTAACAAACCAAAAAAAAAAAAAAAAAAGAAAAAAGAAAAAAGAGAGTATTTACTTAGCAGTTGCATGTGTAAAATGTGTTTCCAGTACAAGACACTGCTGAGGGTATATGCTGAGGCTTACACAGCTGCTGGGCTTGTAGGGAAGGTTCCATAGCAAGTACAGCTACAGGTGTCATGTTTACTTTCAGTCTTTAATGGTTCAGAAAATATAAAATTAGAAGTAAACCACTTACCTCAACTTGCACTTTAAAGAAATCATTAGTAAACAACAGTAAATGATTCCAATAGTAATACATGATAAATAATGAGTAAAAACTTTATTCTGCTCCAGTAGCTCTTTCTAGGGTTACTGGACTCTGGACTCCTTTGTTTTTACTCCAAGGTGTCTTTGTTGTCTTGCTACTCCTTTGGCTGGAAAGAAGCAGCATTCTAGAGGAAGCTGATTAAAATCAGAAAAACACATTCAGTAATAGGTAACTGCCTAAAGGATGACTGTACTGAAACATGAGTTGAAAGCCAAGGATTGTGGAGCTGTATTTGTCAATTAACATTGAGAAAATTCCCTAAGGAAAGCTTAAACCTGTTTATCCAAGGTCAGTGACCTTAATAAAAAAAAAAAGGGGGGGGGCAGGGGAAAAAAAAAAGACAAGACAAATGAAAAGAATAAATATTGAGAAGATAATTTATCATCTTTCCTCAAAGACATTGGGGGGTTACCACAGACAGAACAGAGCCAGGTACATCAAAGAAACCTAGTAAGGGGAAGAGGCTGAGAATAATAAGAGGGGAAGAAAGATGAGAGCAGCAGAAAAGGAGAGGTTGACCACCTGCAAGAGGAGTCAGGTATGGTAATGACATGCAGGAACGTTTACATAGTATGAGGTACAAACAGGGCAGGTGTGTTCTGATTTCTTCTGTATTTTTAATGACTTATTTAATGTTTCATTTTTTTAAAATAGATTAGATTTTGGACTGTATTGAGTAAAAAAAATCACTCCATTATAAACTTGAAAAAATACATTTGGTCTGTTGCAGGAGTCAACAATATGATACATCGAAAAATTCTGGATGGGTCACATGCAAGTATCATCCAAGCTTGGTCAGGAGTAGAAGAAAAGCTGAATGCCAAGCAGCAGCAGGTAAAGAGGACAAACATACTCCATGTTTAAGGCTTTATAATGTACTTTGAAAACCTTGGCTGAATCATGGTCTAACTGATCAGCTAAGTGAATGTTTAAAGAAAGTTCAACCATCCTTTCCCAGAATATGGTATTTTAACAAAAAAATTAATTAGTTTTGCAAATGCTGATTTTGACCAGCTTCTAAAGATGGTCCACGTGACACGTCTACTCTCCTGCCATGCTCCTCAGAAGCTACGGGATTTTTTGCAGAGATTTGGAAACAATTTAAAATGAAATGAAATTGTGTCATTCTCACCTCCAAACCAGCAGTTTCTGCTTTTTGTTTCTTCTGCATTGCAAACATAAAAAAATCAATGGATAGAAGCTGTAATCGCTACCTGAATGGCCCTTCTGATTGTCATTACAGGTCAAATTCATGCTACCAAATTGATTATTTTCCCCTCCCCATTTGATGTTTTATAATTTTTAATAAAATGTTTTATTACTACAAAATAATGAAACCTTGTTTAGTCTCAGGAGTCAAAAATGTAACAAAAAAGTAATTTTGATGCTATCTTTCGTGTCAAGGTTTGTAAAAACATTAACAACAGAGCTGAGAATCTAGCTCCCCCCTAAAAGATAACATGCTGTCACAGACAAGCATTTCATTCCCAGTTACACCAGCATCCTTCACCATTTAGCCACTCTGTGCACTAGTGACAGAGACAGCTGAGCATCACCCTCAACAGCATTTGTGGTTTGGCAAAAAATTATTCATCATCAGCTTTGTTGCTAATTTAAGACAATGCATATTTTATTTTGAATGAAAATGTGGAGTTAGTATAAATAGCTAATTCTACAAACAGGTTTGAGGATAAATTTTTGGCATGCTCAGTCTAATATCCTTGGATTTCAGACTGTTACAGCTTCCTGAAGCTGCATGGAATGCTATTTATAGTATTGTGAAACAGAAAAATTATTGGACCAGATGGCTGAAAATACTGGGAATTTTGTTGTTTATCATCAAGTGCAAAACATGTAAATTGATTCTATATTCTGTTACAGGTGTTTAGGTCTGGTGTTGATTTATGGTGCTACGAACAAAAATTCAAAAGTTTTCAAACACACCTAAAGGATTTAGGTGTAATTTGTTTATTGAAATACAACAGGTTGCAAGCTCCTTAACCATAATGACACTTGGATGGTTCTAAATAAAGCAGCTAAAAATATATTAATTAATTAATATGAAGTGACTCAAAACCCACAGTAAGTATTCCTGACAACTATGACTAGGTGGCCAGTAGATGCTGTACCTTGCTGACCATTTGTGTTTTTATTGTCAATAAGGTAACAAGAAGAGGTCTAAACATGTGCCTGTTCCTGAGGAGGACAGCATTGAAGAGTAAAGCTCCACACATATGGGGACACATGCCAGCTGTCGGGAACAATGCGAGATGCTTACTGCACACAGCAAAGATCTGGCTTACCACCCCAGCCTAAAAGCTGTCCTTAAGTACGCAGCAATGATAACAATCTTTCCTGCCACTGTTTTTATCATTATATATACAGATACACAGGTATGGACACTGTGATGACAATACCAAACTTCATTTCTTATTTTTCATATATTCCAGTAATCTACCATTCCATGCTTAACACAAAAGGTAACACATGCTTAGTCCTGTTCAAGTGGTAGGCCAGAGAATGTTGTCATTTGTGAGATACTATAACCTTAAATGACATAAAAAAACCCCAGCAGCAACAACTGATCTTGCCTTCAGACAGCAGAAATTCTGGAAAAGAGTAGAAGCAATTTAAAGGCAGAAAGCTGTGTTTAAGAACACACTCTAACTTCACAAGGAAATCCTTCTTTCTCTAGCCAGAAACAAATTCCACCTTTTTTCCTGCAGTAGATTTAGGCCTCTTTCATAGTGATTAAATGAAAAAGGGCATAGGTTAGCATGTCTTAACACAGTAGGCTACATCAATCCTTTGCTTTTATAGGAGTGGTTTCAAGACTGATATAACATACGTAAAACAGGCTCAAAGTATAGTTAAAAATTAAGCAGCTTGGAAAGCAGAATATAAATTATTCTGCTGTGTGCCTCGTGAAAGCTACATGGGCTTTCATATTTCAAAATCTGAACCCTTCTCTAATAGCAAATGTCTCAAGGTGGAAAATAGAGAATGAAGTTACCTTTATGTTGAATACTAGTCAACTAGTCACTATCAGCTAGAACTTGTCTGTTACCCTATTTTAGTTTATCAGTCCTAATTCTCTTGCTCAGTGTAACCTGCTCATCCCTCTGGTGTAGGAGTTACACTTGGAAGTCAGTCAGCATAACACCTCTGAGAGCTTGCTCTGACTCAGCTGCAGGAACCTATCAAAACAATCTGAGTTGCTTTGTGGTTGGGAGAAACCCAATCAGAATACCTCAAAAGGCAGCGTAAGAATATAAAAGTCCCGTGACATAACAGGCTCTTTACGTATATTCTGTACTTACTAGATATTATTTGGGTCCTTAAAATCATAATATAAAGATGGCACAGTCAGTCTGAGAGTGAGCAGTCATTTCTCAACTCCTACCATGTTACAGCTTATTACAGTAACTAGCGTGACATAAGCAATTCAAGCAGTGGAATCATAGAACAGTTAGGGTTGGAAAGGACCTTAAGATCATGGGCAGGGACCATGGGCAGGGCACCTTCCACTAGACCATGTCACCCAAGAGTCTGTCCAACCTGGCCTTGAACACCATCAGGGATGGAGCATTCACAACTTCTTTGGACAACCTGTTCCAGTGCCTCACCACCTTCACTGTAAAGAGCTTCTTCCTTATATCTAATCTAAACTTCCCCTGTTTAAGTTTGAACCCATCACCCCTTGTCCTACCACTACAGTCCCTAATGAACAATCTCTCTCCAGCACACTTGTAGGCCCCCTTCAGATACTGGAAGGCTGCTATGAGGTCTCCATGAGCCTCTTCTCCAGGCTGAACAGCCCTGACTTTCTCAGCCTGTCTTCATACAGGAGGTGCTCCAGCCCCCTTATCCTCGTGGCCTCCTCTGGACTTGCTGCAGCAGCTCCATGTCCTTCTTATGTTGGGGACACCAGAACTGTACACAATACTCCAAGTGAGGTCTTATGAGAGCAGAGGGGCAGGATCACCTCCTTTGACCTGCTGGTCACGCTTCTTTTGATGCAACCCAAGATATGGTTGGCTTTCTCTCTCATTACATGCACACCTATCCATACCATGAGGCTGCACTTGCCTCCTCCACCCCCCAACCTTTCTGCAATGACATCTGGAGCTGTTTATGGGGTGGCTGGGCATTCTCTTCTCTTATTTCCTAATACTGAGAGCAAAACTGAACACTGTGGCACCTTTACATACCTTCTACTTGTAAAAGTGGGACCCATCTTGCCTTGTAGCACTGTTGTTAAAGGAGCAACCCCTGATAGAGAGGATGCTGAGTAGATGAGGCTGCTTACTGCAGCCTCTGAGTTAAGGCATTTGTGGGGAGTTCTGGAGGACATAGGGCACACTAGGCTTAATGATACTAGTCTGCTTTCAGCTTAGAGCTGCCTATAATGGATCCACGTTTGTGGCACTTTCCTGTCCGTCATGCACTTAAACTATAACCAGTGGTCTCCAGCAACGTTCTAGGTGCTACTCTCGGGCACACATCTAGCATGGACCTGACTGTATCTTGGTCCTTCCCTGCAGTGTTACATGAAAGCTAAATGAAGGCTCAAGGCCTGAACATTTGGGCACCTGGTGTTTCACCTGCTTGATTACTGCATCAGCTGGGTCCATAAAATACCCTTAGCAGCTTCCAGTAAGGGATGGTGCTACTACAGGAACAAGTACTTTTCAATATTTTCCACTTTTTCCACAGGTAAGCAAAAAAGTTAGGAAAAAGTAACAATCATAAAACCATAGTGAGGTGTAAAGCCATGTGACACACTTTTAATAAGGTAAATAGTGCTTTGTAAGAGAAATAAATACTCACTATCTTTTATCTATTTTCCCACCATCCAGAGAGTTTAACCTTTGGAATTAAAAGAGGAACAGAAGCCTTTGTGTCATCATATATGTAAACCAAATCCTGACATACAGTTTCTGTGTAATTAGAAGGGCAGGCATACAAAAGCAATACAGCAACCTTAGTTATGCTATAAGAAAACCAAAACCTACCCTTGCCTGAGAATTCAAGGGAAGTATTTGAGAAACCCATCCCAGACAGCAGACAGACACCAGGTACAAAGTCTGGCCTGTGAATCATGCAGCTCTTTTTCTTCCTAGGCAAATAGTGCAACTTAACCACAATTACATTTCACATCTGCTAACTGCCTACACTCAAGAAGGTATTTTGGTATGGAGCTGAAGTAAGAGCGATCTGTAAGCAATGCAAATATAAGACCAGAGAGAATGTGATTTAGAACCTCTTTTATCTCCTGTTGGCTATGGGAGGCAGATTCTGCCTAAACAATCTGGTGTTTATGGGTACTGCTCATCCAAATTCCCCCTTTTAGCATATGTATTCTCATTCAGATCCTAACTGCAGGTGTTCAGTGCTCAAACACCCATGCAGGTCTAGCTGCTCAGCATCAGCCTCTGCTAGAATTTAATATCTGCTTTAGATACCTCCTGGAGAAAATTTTGCCCAGACTTCAGATTTCAGGTACTCAGTGCTAGTATTAATTCTGGTTATTGCTGTGTAACAGTGTGTTACATCTTGAACAAAGAAACAAACAGGTCACTGCTGTGTATTAATAAAAGTCTAACTAACTGATGTTTTTTTATTCAATAGCACTTTTTCGTTCACTCAACTGTATTCCACTCACTTTTGTTAGCTAGCATAAGAAGGAAATCTGAACCAGTCAATGCAATAATACTAAGATGACAAGCAGGCAATTTACTTTGCTCTTGCTTTTGATCTGAAACATAAAAAGAATCTTAGAGATGTGTGCACTCAAATTTAATTTATTCATTTCAGATGTTTTTCTGAAGTAATGCTGTCAAGTTGCCAGCAACCCCACTGCACATCCCCCTTTAAACTCTGTGGGGAAAGAGCAGTGTCCTGGTAGGCCTCTATCTATAGCTGGCTCTAAGGTATCCTCGGGTCAGTTCAATGCATCCAGCTACCCACAAAAAGGTACAGCCCCTTCCCACCACAAAAAAAAAGTAGAGCAGTGATTTGTACTTAATCCCTGGTTTTTGAAATAGCAGTTGGGAAAAGCTTTGACTTGAAAGCTGTATGAAATACTAAAAAGCTACTGTGAAAATACGTGTCCAAAGGATGGCACCTTCACAAGCATTCATTAGTTCATTTGTTGTGAAAACACGCTGATTTAAACTTAAATGCGACTGCAGGTTTCACAGTATCCATTAACCAAAAAAAAGCAGGATCCATTACTGCAAAACACTATTCATACCTAATGGATTTTCTATTAAAACAAAGAAAAAAAAAAAGGATTAAAATCAGAATGAAGTAAAAACCTGTGCAGATAGTTACTATTAAAAGATGCAAAACAAACCTCACACACTGTCTCTGTGATCATCGTCATCTGGTGTCGGGTCAGAAAGGCCTGAACCGCCAAATTCATTTTTGATTAGAGCAGAACCAGAAGCCAGAGTCTAAGGGCACCAGGTCTTGCTCTGGCAGTTCTAAAACTGCACTTGGATCACAAAACCACCTAAACCCAAAAAGCTTCATGCCCATATACCAAACATGAGTTTTAAGAATCAATCAATCGATTGAGGAGAGATCAGGTTCAAGATCATCTTAAGAACCTGAACGTGCACAAGTCCATGGGACCTGATGAAATCCATTCATGGGTCCTGAAGGAGCTGGCAAATGAAGTTGCTAAGCCATTGTCCATCATATTTGAAAAATCCTGGCAGTCAGGTGAAGTTCCTGATGACTGGAAGAAGGGTGACATAACCCCCATTTTCAAGAAGGGGAAAATGGAAGACCCAGGGAACTACAGACCAGTCAGTCTCACCTCTGTGCCTGGCAAAATCTTGGAACGGGCTCTCCTGGAAAGCATGCTAAGACACAAGAAAAGCAACAAGGTGGTTGGTGACAGGCAACATGGCTTCACTAAGGGGAAATCCTGCCTGACCAGTTTGGTGGCCTTCTATGATGGGGCTACAGAACTGATGGACAGGGGAAGAGCAGCTGACATCATCTACCTGGACTTGTGCAAAGCGTTCGACACTGTCCCACATGACATCCTTGTCTCTAAATTGGACAGACATCAATTTGATAGATGGACCACTCAGTGGATAAAGAACTGGCTGGATGGCTGCATGCAAAGAGTTGTGGTAAATGGCTCAATGTCCAGATAGAAAACAGTAGCGAGTGGTGTCCCTCAGGGATCGGTGTTGGGACCGGTCCTGTTCAACATCTTTGTCGGCGACATGGACAGTGGGATTGAGGCGCCCTCAGCAAGTTTGCCGACGACACCAAGCTGTGTGGTTCGGTTGACACGCTGGAGGGAAGGGATGCCATCCAGAGGGACCTTGACACGCTTGTGAGGTGGGCCGATGCCAACCTTATGAAGTTTAACCAAGCCAAGTGTAAGGTCCTACACCTGGGTCAGGGCAATCCCAGGCACAGCTACAGTTTGGGCTGCGAAGAGATTCAGAGCAGCCTGAGGAGAAGGACTTGGGGGTGCTGGCTGATGAAAAACTAAACATGAGCCGGCTTCAGTGTCCGCTCACAGCCCAGAAAGCCAACCGTGTCCTGGGCTGCATCAAAAGGAGTGTGACCAGCAGGTCAAAGGAGGTGATCCTGCCCCTCTCCTCTGCTCTCGTGAGACCTCACTTGGAGTATTGTGTACAGTTCTGGTGTCCTCAACATAAAAAGGACATGGAGCTGTTGGAGCAAGTCCAGAGGAGGGCCACAAGGATGATAAGGGGGCTGGAGCACCTCCCGTATGAAGACAGGCTGAGAGAGTTGGGGCAGTTCAGCCTGGAGAAGAGAAGGCTGCGTGGTGACCTCATAGCAGCCTTCCAGTATCTGAAGGGGGCCCATAGGATGCTGGGGAGGGACTCTTCATCAGGGACTGTAGTGGTAGGACAAAGGGTGATGGGTTCAAACTTAAACAGGGAAGTTTAGGTTAGATATAAGGAAGAAGCTCTTTACAGTGAGGGTGGTGAGGCACTGGAATGGGTTACCCAAGGAAGTTGTGAATGCTCCATCCCTGGTGGTGTTCAAGGCCAGGTCTGACAGAGCCTTGGGCCACATGGTTTAGTGCGACATGTCCCTGCCCATGGCAGGGGAGTTGGAACTAGATGATCTTAAGGTCCTTTCCAACCCTAACTATTCTATGATTCTATGATTAAAAAAAAAAGGTTAAATACAGGAATTGATTATGATTTTAGTAAACCGAAGATGTCCTCCTGGCATGCAATTTACCATAATTTTCTGATCAAGCACACAAAGTCCTTTTCAGTTCTGATCTGACAAAGCTGAACCCAAATGATAAAGAGATTTACTTTTTCCAAAGAGCTGATCGTAACTCTTTTTCCCTGTAGAATAATGCATTTCTGCTAAAGAATGAAATACCTATTTGGGTACAAGTTCCATGAGCCCAACACAGCCTATTTAGCATAAATAATTCATGACCGTAACAAACAACCAACCAAAGCATGGATTGTTCAAGAGTCACCTGAAGAGCTCTCATACTTACATATGTTGATAAGCCTTAGACTCTTCATTAGCTTCACCATAAGTACTTTGGTTTTATGCTAATTCACACACTGCATTATGTCACTTCAGACTGTAAGGCTATACACTGGCTTTGTCAAGGCAAGAGGTTAAGTGCTGAGGAGGGTAATTAATAGTTCATGTAATTCCGCATGCTACCCTAGATGCTATCTGCATGTTCTTTCATAAGATGAATCTTTAAAGGTCAACTCACATTTCAAACAAGAATCATGTTTTAAATTGGATACCCTCTTCCAAGTCAAAACCATGGTATGAACCTTTTGCTCATGGTTTCTACCACAGAGATTTCTCAACAGAAAACTCAGAAACATCTCTGAAGACTTCTTCCCTTCTCCCTTATTTCCAGTGTCTGCAGTCTAAAGCCAGCTCACCAAATAAGTCATCACAAGACCTCTGCCAGCTCATATTGATTTGCATCTTTCTCAGTTTAACAGCTCTGGTAAGATGGACAATTTTTACTGGCACTTCCCATTTTCTCTTGTTCTCTCTTCACGCTTTATGAACCAAAACAGCACACTATTAAAAAGAGCTTTTCTTACAGAGGTAGTATAATGGATACTGCTAAACTAGCTCATTGGCCTAAAAGAGAGAGCTAAACAAGTATCTGAGATTTGCTTCAGATGCTTCATGGAGAAGACTGGTACAGAAAGGGATGACCAGGCCAGCCAGGCTTAGGAGCAACTGCATGTATACAACCATCCCATCCTCACAGCCTGCAGTAGGTCTCATTTAAAAGAGATCATTCTTTGTAATGATGACCATCTCACAGCACTTGAGTGAGTTTTCCAACACTCCAAAACAGAATAATGTTCTGAAGGAGGCTGAGTCCTATATGAAATATTCACCACCTTTTTCAGGCCTGGTGATACTGAAAAAAAATTGAAAGAAAACTTCGGCTACCCCACTGGTGTTAGCATGCTGTTAGTTTTATTCCTAACAAGAATTAGATGAGAAAATAGTTCATTACATGAAAAGAAACTGCATAGTGAATATCATGCAGAAGGCAGGTTGTCTGTTAGCAGTATGAAACAAAGGTTATTTTACAGAATTTTAAAAGTGCAGCATCTTCTTCCCACAGATTGCAGTTTATCACTCAGAGAAACCATTCTGAACAACAGTTCTGCAGCACCAGGGAAAAGGGTCAGCATGATTTTGACATAATTGCACTGTAAGAGAACAAAGGCACTTAGCTGTGTCTCATGGATAATTCCCCTGAAAGTGATTACCTCCCAGCCTTAGCTTATTGTGCAGCTGCAGACCCATAATCTCAACTTACTACTCTACTGCTCTTGTGTTCTGAGGTGTAGAAAAATGCAAGGATATGGAAGGCTGGGCATTTTTTCAACTCCATTTGGGGCAGGAAAGAGAGGGGACTGTGGCCTGCCTTCTCTATGTGGATCAACAGAGAACCACATCTTTTTAAATCAGCATTTTGGCCTTTCTTTTTAAGGAGTAGTTAATGTCTCCATTTTAAATGTGAGATGCTAGACAAGGCATCTTTTTGCTTTATTAAACAGACGACAGGTATATTCCCGATTTTGTGAAATGCATCTGTTCTCCTAACACCTTGAAAAACGTGATGTTTACCAGTTTAATTCAAGATATACAGACTGAGCCCCAATCTCAAAGGAAATCTAGTTACAATGATTACAGAAATCCAAATAGGTTAAAACAGGATGGAAAGTAATGCACCCACTTTTATCTTGAAATACTAAAAATAACTTCATAAAGAAACATCCACCTAGAAAACAATTCTTCTCACACAATCAGATGACACTGGGCTGGAATTCAGACTTGAACAAGCTTAAATTCCAGAGGTGTCTGACTCCAGTTTCTATAATTACACTCACTTCCACTGCTCACTTCCAAAACCCCCTGAATCAGAAGCAGCTGTTTTTCAACTCTAGCTCCTAATGCCGCAACCCCCATTTTGAGGCAGGTTTGCTGTGTCCAAACTGTGACTGGCCTAGCCTCAGTTGGAAATCAAACTGCTCAACCCAGCACTATGGCCAGTGTGAAAATACAGGGAAAAAAATTACAAATATAAAAATAAACCAAAGAAAAGCAGCAGATTTTCCAAATTAGGAAGAGAATGCCTGGAATAATCAGCAGAGGCAATCAGTAGCATGCTTTATTTAGACTGAGCCATCAATTAAATAAATGCTTTTCTCAGGAAAAGCAAATGAGACTGTAAGAGAACAAAAAGGCTAAATTAATGCAGTATGAATGATATAATAAATATGTAATGGGTACAGTACAGACCTTGCTTCTCTTCCCATGTACTCTGTAGAGAATTTTGGGAAAAAAAGTGTTCTGACTGAGCAATGAAATCTATCACATGGTCCAGATTATCCCCCTTTAAGTGCTGATTAATGAACTGATTTTTACAGGAACTGCAGACATGAATCAGTGTTCACTGCATTTCATTTACAGACCTATGGCTCTCAGCACAGACTACAGGTGAAGCTCAAAGCAAACAAATGGAGGCATTTCTTCCCAAAGCTGTGAAACTTGAAACTCCCCCCCACAGACCACTGTGACTGCCGAGTTTTCAAAAATCGACTGAACAAATGTGTAGAAGAATCACTATATCACACTACACAGATAACATTAATATGATACATAAGCCCCCGAAAGAGAAATTGTTGGAGCTGGGAAGAGTACTTGGAGGAAATACCATCATGCACTTTATTGACTTGTGTTCTTCACAAGGGTTTGGCTAGTAGGAGAAGCAAGAGATTGGGCTATAGGGATTGTCATTCTGGTCTAGTTACTCTGCTTTTATGTTAGCTGTTCAAGTTTAATGATTAAATTTGTTTTAAATTAGAATTGTGACTACCTAAAAGCCACCGCTTCACTTGCTCAAGACTGAAGAAAGAGGATATGCTAGCAAAAGCTAATCTTATATGTATTTGTCCCCAAAACTGCAGGAGCTAGAAAGGAGCAGCAGTAGAGCCAAAACAGAAGCAAAGAGGTAGAGATGCAGTTCTGCAAAGAAATGAAATCGTACAGAGTGAAAACCTGAGTGTTTCCAACACTCCAGTACCCTTTCAGAGTTTTAACAGGCAGGAGAACAAAAGTAGTATCCAGGCACAAGGAGATGCTACTATGAGACGTGTGTGTGTGTACACCACACACATGTATGTGTAGATATGTATTTTTTAATTTTTTATTTTTTTCTGGCAAATACAACCATTTAAGTCACATGGATAAACTGATCTTGAGTGCTTCCCCTGGAGTATCAGGCACAGACTGCCTTTTCTTTGTTTCCTTTCTCTTGCAACATATAGCTGCTTTCTGAAGTACTGAACAGCATGGTCGGTTCAACAGTAATACCTGTTCTCAGAACAACTTTGCACTCCAAGATGATGCTCTTTCAGCTTCCCTACAAGAGCACACATTAACCACAGTCATTTTTGCTGTACCATTTTTCTCCCCTAGGCAGGTAGTTTACATCATCTTTTCAAGACTCCGGTGCTACAAAGCAAATGATAATATTTAGTAGTCTTTGTAAACAAAGCCTCTCCTGTGGCATAGAATTGATTATATCTTGTTGCAATTTGAGAGTGCTCACATCACCCCATCTGCCACTCAGGTGTTAGAGCAGCAAACAGATGTGAAAGCATCAATCGCCGCACTGTTAACACAACTGCTCAGTGCTCAGGCATTTCTCAGACCCTGTTCTCCAAAAAACCCCAATCATTTCCCACCAACAGAGCTCCAGTAGAAGGAAGCAGCCCCACTGGTGTCAGGGATCACCACCCTCCATTTCCTGACCTCTTCAGTCAAATTTAAATAACAGCCCTTTAGAAGCTCTGTGTTATTCTACCTTCTTCATCAGTTGTGTGAATAAACCAGAACTGAGTAATTGGAATTTACAGTGCATAGCACCGTAAGAATCTTAATAAAAATATCCCATGCACTGTTGTTGGCAAAGTTGTAGGAAAACTCTTCCTTAAATTTGCTTTGTACACTGAAGAATCCAGAGCTTGATGCAACTAGTGAGAGACAAGATACTACTCTGAAAAGCTTATCTATGTCGAAAGCATTCTTATATAGGACAACAGTGAACACAGCTATCTAGAGAAGGATCCTGGTCTCACTTGGTTTTCCTATGTAATCAGAGGAGAAACAACAGGCACAGCCAGAGGGTGATTCCCAATCACCTGATCAGGGTGCTGGTCTGAATGAGCCTTTTTAGAGGTGCTGTCTGTGCTTCAAGTTCATTTTTGTGGAATTTGCAGTGGAATTTTCTGGTGTTGCTACTTTTTCCATTTGAAAGTGAAGCTTTCTCAGAGACCTGACACAAACCCCAAACAGTCCTGGTTTCCCTGTGTTCTAAGGATCAAAAAGAAGTTTTTATCAACCAAAACTACAGCCCAGTGGATAAAAGAGATTTCAAAAATTTATCAAAGAAAAAATACTACTTAATGTCATTACAGATTATACTAAATCTGTACTTGCAGCATCTTGTACTTGCTGAGTCTCTGAAATAAATGTGTGTGTATCTACATACTGGATTACATTACGTCACCTGGGGAACAGTCTTAAAACCTGTTCTTATACAGTGACATAGAAGATGCCAAACTTGGTCACTGCCTGTACCATGAGTGCATCATTTCAAGGTTGAAAGAGGTTGATCTAAATCACTGAATTTGAGAGTATTTAGATTTAAATTACCTTAAATACTGACAAAGCAACACATAAGCAAGCCGTGAGATTACTCACTTGGTGTATGGGCTTCGCAAAAAATCAAGGTCCCAATGCTAGGAAGAAAATATTACTCCCTTGTCAATCTTGATTACATGACAAATTCATGACACATAGCATATGTTGTCTGGTAAATTTTAGAAACAGCTTTCAGCACTCCACGCTTTAATTTTGTGCTCAAATACATCTCAGCTGTGGATGTTCAGAAAGCTGCTGCTCCTTTTAGTACTACTCTCCTGTCATAAGATACCTAAGATGAGAAGGTAGGTATCCCAGTCTTTTAATGAGTAAAGGTGTTAGAAGTTACAGCACCTACACTCATGAATATAATGAAAAAATACGCCATTTAATAGTTAGGTTATTTTTCCCTGTATGTGCAAATTAAGTGTTTTTAAGCACATCTGAAAAATTGCTTCGAAGACATTTAAATGACCTTTTGAATTAAAAAAAAAAAAAAAAAGCTGGAGACTGCAGTGAATTTTGTTCCATATTTTGTATCTATTACCCAGCGATTCTCTCTTGGACACAAAATCCCTCACCTAGACAGACCACCTATACTTGTCATTTCACACTGAATCAAAAAGTATTTTCTCAACTCTGTTGGTAGGAAACTAGCTGTTAATCTAGGTTTTATTGAACAGCTCTTAAACAAGGTCAGACATTTGCTTAAATGTTTTAGTTCATTAGGGCCATGAAGAAACATTTACTACTATATTGTGTTAAGTAACGTGAGTAATTTCAGTATGTTAGACAAAAAGTCTTTAAAAGATTGTCTCTAGCACAAGAATACCCACACTTTTCTGGTCATTGAAAAAAAATCCTTTAACATCCAAAGGAAATTATACTGCAATGAGATAGGTCAGAAAGAGTATGTTTCCTGTTACATAAACACTTTAACTTAAAACCTAATTTATCACTTCTGCGTATCAGAGAGACATGATATGACAGAGAGACAAACCAGAGTTTTGGCTAGACCACTGCTACTACCTTATTTTCCCCACAAAGCTATGAGCAAACTTACTTATATCAACACTATCAAATACTTCAAAGGTGACTATGCATTTCACACAGCAGAGTCGGGTGACTCCAGTGGAGCTCACAGCTCTTTCACAGTTCTTTTGTACAGGTCTTTTCTCTACTTGGCTTCTGCAAGTAGAGGAGACGGGTAACGGAGGCTAAACTTTCAGAAGTTATACAAACACACTTTCAGAAATGTATTTTCTCTTACATGATAAAGTATGTTTTCAACTGAGTTGATTTTCACTGACACTGAAATTACTTTTTCAAGGATAATACTGGTTACAATGCATTGAAAGAAAAAATGGGCCAAGAGGATTTCTTAGACGTGCAGCTTACAAGTATGGCTTAACTCTGCAGAGTAGTAATACATATTTACAAGTGCCAGATTTCCAATTTATAAATATTTATCATAAGGACATGATTTTATCTTTAATTAGCCCAACTGTTAAGGACACTTCTAATGTGAGAAATGTAATTCAGTATTTCATACCAGATGTAGCCTCTACAGCTAGTCTTTTATCTCTGCTTGTAATGAGCAGATACTTAAACCAAAAACATTATGTAATATCAAAGTGATTAGAAGAGAGTAACTACAGAAGATTTGGGCTCTGAATTTAAAATAATAATTTTCTGAAGTTGCATACCTCACTTTAAAGCACCTGTGCAATACCACCACCACACTTTAAGTATCTGATTATTTCCTACACTCATGCATATGAATTTCTTTGTTCATGGAAAGACCTGAATTAATAGACTGTCCTTCCTTTCCCCTCTCTCTCTAAGCTAGACACAGCATAAACAGGAGAACTGGGATAGTTCCAGGTCTGGTCCTGGGTTATCAACAAGTGGAATATGATACCCATCTGCTAACCTCTTAAACATGCACATTATACTGAAATTTTACATAATTACAAAGCAGACCCTCATAGTGGTTGGAAACAGTAAGCAAGAGGGCACAGGAAGGAAGGAAGGACTGGTGACAGGTCAGGGGAAGTATAGCAGCAGCCTGGTGGACTCATTAGAAGGGCAGACTTACTTACTTTCTTTTTCCAGGATAGTTACACCAAATGTCTAAATTAAGTGCTGCACGGGGTTGGCCTTCTAAACTGCAAGTTATAATTAAAAAAGGCAAAGTATATTGGGATTTCATTAGCAATATTCTGTGTTTTAATCCCCTAACAATGTATGAAGTGAACTGCGGGAAAACCAGTTTAATGTCTGAAATGCTGAAATAGGTTATTTGGCAAAGCAAAAGAAAATCAGAAAGTAAGTGGTGTCATTGTGTATCTGTGAATCTATGCTACCATGATAACTGCCTGTTTGCAACCCACTGATGACATTCTGTGGTCTTACAAAGGCCACTCTTCAATTGAATGATACAATGGAAACAGAGCGCACCCGTTACTAAGGAAACTCTGAGCCAACTTTTGATTCAGCTGATATTTCTCAGCAGCCTGAGTTACACTGAGCTTTCTCTGTTCATTTAATTAGCAAAATGTTAGATTATTGTATTGTGAGTATTACCTATTGACTCACTTGGCCACTGTATAAAATAGCCAGCAGAAGATCAATATTTGAACATATTCATGAAGGAAACAAATAACATCATTTCATGGGAAATGATGAAGGGGATATTGGCACAGAAAGGAGTTTAGGAATTTCTTCTGTAGACTTGTCTTTGTCTCGCTGGCTTCTCACCTCTCTTCCTTTTCCCCATCATTTGAAGCCTCCCCAACTTCTGGTTAAGCCTCTGGACACACATGAGGACAATCAGTCTGAAATATGTTTCTTCAAGGGATGATAATGTAATCATGATAAATGTTACACTGATAAAATTCTGCAGTTTCTTTTATCTCTTGATTAATTATATTCCCAGTCCTGAGTTTTGCCAAATGTTGGTAAACCATGAGGATGAGAGAAAACTCTAGAACAGAACTGCTCTGGTTTCCACATTAATGCTTGCTGACAGTATCCTTCTGCTAAGCAACTCTCCACTGAACTAGGATGCGTTTTTAGACAACAGTATGTAAGCAGTCATTTAGCTGCTCAACTTTCCAAATGCTTCTCTATATTAACTATATATAACTACATTAACACTAGCACAAAAATTAAAAAGATACCATGAGGTATTCTCAGCATGTCTCCTTATGGGGGAAAAAAAAGGCACTTGAATCTGTAAATATGTCAGTTCCCTGGAGAGCCCTCAGATAACTGTGAATTTTGGCCCCATTGATTGGAAACAGCAGGAGATTCAGAGCTTGGAAATTAGGCTGGTTTTGAATGAGCCCAGGCTTAACAATTATATGGTAAATTAGGAACAATATCATAAACAATTTGCATTGTTCAGTAATCCAAATAACATGCTCTTATAGATGCAGAGAAAATGACGCTGATGCAACGATGGCAGGAAATTCGGAGGGACGAGCACACCCCAGGAATATGAAGGCAATTAATAGGAAAAAACAGGAACAGCATGGAGGAGTAGCTGCACACCGTGTCTGTCTGCATGGCATTCAAGTGTCATCACACAAAGCGAAGGGATTTGGCACAATGGACTGTTTAGCACTTGCCCTTCACCTTAGAACTAGCCCCTATTAGTAATGGGATACGCAAGGATTGATCTTAGCAAAGCAGGACTCTTTAACACGGAATATATCTGGAGTGCATTACACTCTTGGTTTAAAATAGGCTCAGTGTGGGAGAAAACAACCTCCAAGGTAATTCTGAATTCTGCTTCCATATTTTATGTAAAACAAATCCTGCCTCCTCTGGCAATACCTGATCTTCCAGTCTGTAGGCAGAAAAAACTCAGGTTGTCTTATCTATCGATACTTGCAGAATGCAAGCCTTGCTGTTTATCTTAAAGAATTTTTCACTTTTACTTTTTTACTTTTCACTCAAAGTTTTAGATGTTGTTTGGTACTTTTTATAAGTGATTAGATTCAGTTGATAATTCTGACAGAGAGCAATCAGGCTTATAAACAGTACCTAAAATTCCTTTAAAACAGTACCACTGAAGTGAAATGTATTTTGTCTGGCAGCACTGCCATTAACAATTTGAAACAAAAATTCAAAACCAGGAAAGTTTGAGAAAATACCTGCTTTATGAAACTTTTCCATTAGCTCCTGACGAACTGATTTTTCCAAGTTGAAATAATCATGGTCTTCCTCAGGTTTTCTCAGAAACAGAGGGATGTGCTGGAACACTATTATATGCTTGCATTTCTGCTGTTCAGCAATAGCCAGTTGCTCATTGAGCCATACATCCTGGGCTTGCTTCAGCTCAGGGCACTTGGAAGAATCAAAGTACAACTGAGAATTCAACACAAGAAAGAAAACACCTCCAACCCAAAAGCTGAAGTAGTCATCTCCCCAGTTACTGCAGTAATGCTCTATTGTTTCTCTTGTTGGGGTATTGCCAATATCATGATTTCCACTGACAAATAGCAGTGGTATGTCCTGGTGGGTGTCTTTCAGAACATTCTTTAAATCTTGCTCTTGGTCTTTTCTCCATTGAGTTCCTATAGAAAAAAACAAACACAGTTTAGTTTTTATGCTGTCTTTTCCTACTCTTGTTGTTAGCTTTTGCTTATGGAACTATGCATAGTAAGATCATGTTAAAATGCAGGGATCTAGAATACATCTTCACTTTAATATTGTAATGCCACTCAACCCCTTCCCTCCCACTTCATTCCTTCCCTTATCAAGTACTCAGCCATTTTCAGTAACTTGCCCTAAGCAAGGCTCTGGAGAGGAACCAAAGATAGCAGAACAGTAGGTGACAAAATGGTCAGTGGTTTGCACCAGAAGCTTTAGCAGGCTGATTGTTGGAAAAAAAAAAACAAAAAAAAACCAGCAAACTTGGATGGTGTAACCAGCTTTACACAGGGGCAAAACCTGGGTTAACTTCTGGTTTATATTTTATGGCTGTGCAAGGAATTAAGGTTGGGTTTGGGTTTTTTCCATTAAAAGAACTACTTTAACAGCAAAAATATAATTAGCGTCTTGTGGCGACTTGTTTATATGCTGAGTCTGGCATTAATTTCACACAAAGGTAATTGTGGACTTTGCTGGTTTTCTCGGCATCTCTGGTTTTATATTAATATACATAACCCAGACAGTTACTCTTCTGGCTGTCAGAGATCTGGCCTTGTCTAGAAAGCTTTATCTAATTGCTAGAGTCAGGTACAAGCACTGAGCAAAATTTAGAAAGGATTTTTTTTTTTCAAAAAGCAGTTATTTTATTCTAATGATGACAGAAGGTTTAAGTTTTCTGAAGAGTAATTTTTAACCAGGGGCCATTGATATGTTCACTATTCATGAATTAAATTGAACATTTATAAACTGTATTTTCTTCCACAATACGTAACATATATCTATATTATATATAACATATATATAACACAGGCCCATTTCACAAATAACAACTGCATTTTTTAACCAAATGGGATTTTTATAAGAATTCTGAAATCAGATTCATAAGAGGCATTTCCATACAGGTCTATACAAATCAATCACCATGTGTTTTTAAATTGTTTTCTGTTTTTGTAAGTACACATGTATGTTACACATAAAAATGTATTAGAGGGGCTCCAGTAGTGTTACTATGAGATAAAAAGTTTTTTCTCCATGTTTCTTCAAAATACTTATGATAAATATGTTGACAAACACTGACCCTTAGTCACTATTATTAACAAAGTTTTAAATTCCTTTTCCATACCCCATGGAAAAGGTACAGGCTGAAGGACCACCTTCCTGCTGTTACTGGAATTCTACAGCTTTGGAAGAATACTGTGAGAAAAACATATTCATATCAGGTTTAAAGTATGTCTAGATGTAAATACAGATGTGAGATTTGATATGTGGTGCATAAAGTCAAAAACCACAACTCTTGTGTTTAACTGCTGTACAGTTATTGCAGCAAAGACTTCAAGTAACTTGGGCGTGTGGTACACAGTGTAGTAGTCCAGAGTAGTGGGCAGCAGATCAGTTTGGCTGGTATTTAATGCACCAGGACCCTCCTTCCCGTTATGGAAAATATCCTTTTTAATCCTAGAAAATCAGGGCAAATGACATCTCATGCTACTTGGAAAAGCTGGATTTTTAAAGAGTAAAACCAAAGATGAAAATAAACCAGACACATTTTGTTGTCCATGAGGTAGGGAACATGGCTGAGAAAGCTGCTTTTCCTGCCACTCCCCACCTTCCTATGCAAAGAGTTGGAAATTTCAAGCCATAAATATGAAAATGTATGGGGGAGAGGGGCGGGGAAAAGCTCAGTTAAGATATATATAAACACATTACACCATGTTCAGCTCCTTGCTATCACTTTGGGAAATTCAGCTAACAGTTTCAAAGTATAAAGACGTTTATGCGTAAGTTACAGAAATAATTTGTAGAATTATGTATACTTCTTCCCAGTGGTGAAATTCAAGCTCTAGAGACTAACACTTAGATTAGATTTGTCGACAGCAGGGCACTGGTTCCTTCATTTAATGCAATATTATTTCTATAGCAACAGAGAGACATATTCAGTGTTTTATTGCAGACAACAGATTGCTCAAAATGGAACACAAGGTCTCTGTCCAAAGAGCCCAGGAAATAATGCTAAGTAAAGATTATTTCAGAACAGTTGTATCTTGGCTTGACCTTTTCTTGGGAGAAGGTCAAAACAACTTCAAAAGAAGAGAAACCCACAGAACTAAAGGTAGGAAAAGGCAGAATAATGTCTTTGGAATCTTTGGGTGTAGTGCTGGAAGGGAAGGGCTGGGATGTACACACTAACAGGGAGTTGTACCACTGTAGCATGCACTGTTTGTGTACAATAAGCCATACCACTACACAGCGCCACCATGGAGGCACCACCCTCTGATTTACAACTGAGGTATGTAATGGATAAAGAAGATGAAGAAGAGGAGATAAAGAAGTGATAAAGGAGGAAGCCGCTAGAAAACTACAGTGGTCACTGCCATAGAATAAAAAATATCCCCTTTAATCTCTACCAGGCGCAGAGCTAGCTATAATACTCAATTATTCCAATTAATATGAAGAACATTATTATTTGATGACATGTATTTGTTTAGCTAAGATAGAGGTTTGTTGTAGGTGAATAGGAAAAGAATATAATGCCAAAGGCTATGTAAAAAAATCTTCTGGGAAGTGTCGGTGTAGATGTAACTGAAACGAGTTTCTGTTCTGTTTATCCTGGCATCATGTGCAGTGACATTTTTAAATCCTAGGCTACAATATGCTGTCTTTATGTTAGGTTCTGTAAAGACACACGTGCCCTGAAATAAATGACTTGACAAATTAATAGCCCATAAAGGGCAGTTTGGTGTTTAGGGAAAACATGACAGTGAGAACTGGTACTAGAGCAGCTGCCTGCCATTTCCCACAGCTTCCCAGTCTCAATTTTGAAAATGGAGCGATGTGAACAGGAGCATAAAGGTGCAGTGCCAATGTCCCTGCTGCAGTGCATCTTTCTCGTTTATGTTATATCACTATTTGCCTAAACACTTCCAATATTCTTTCCTGCACTGCCTAAAGGAGTCAAGACAAGCTGCCCTCACTGAAAGAGCAGATTTCAATAAAGTACTTTTAAAGCATTTATGCTGAAGCTGGCTTCAGTCAGCAGAAGTAGAATTCAAAGATTATTCTGCCAAAGAAATAATCCTTTAACTACTAATCCACAGTCACAGTTTACTTTGGTATTCCACAGAACAGAGCACCTCTGTAAGAAAATGTTGGGGTTGGGTTTTTTGATGCCATAGCTTATAGAACAGCCCTGTTTACCCCCAAAACTGCATCTTTCCAATGCATGCTGCCTGCAATTGCATCTGAGGCAATTGCACTCACTCACTCACCGTAACCTCCACCAATACTGTACCTTTCCACCCAAAAAGTATTCCAAATGAAAAACTAGCAATTGACACCACCACCCATTTTTCTACTGATATGAATCCTTTTGGGGGTAGCTTTTCGCAGGGGGCAGAGCAGTACCTCGTCTTCAGCTGTTCTGCAGATCTTGACACAGACGGAACTGCGCCTCGTTTGCTACACAAAAGGCTACAGACACCAAAAAAACCGTGGGCCTAACGTCTGACTTTGAAAGTTTGGCAAGGAGGCCTTAACTGAGCCAGAGTACATCCCCACTGACACTCTGCAGCAGGACACGGGGGGCTCTGTCTGCAACATCTTCACTCGTCTTAGGCTGAGGACCAGCACAGGTACTTTTAGGATGAAGCTACCCCAAGATGTCTTCAGTCAGTTTAACAATAAAAATGTAGCACAATCATTTCCTGGATTTCTAAAATACTCAGTCTTAAGTATTTTGATGTATTTTAAAAGTACCCCAAACTTGCAAACACATCATTTTTAACGAAAAGCAGAAATTTTCATTTTGAAAAAGAAGATAAAAAGAAAATTGTTTAACTATGAGCTTTTATGCAAGCAACATTCTTGAAAAGCCCTGATATGACAACTGCAATCTGCCTAACATTTAACCCAAGAGACTGATTATCAAAGAACAGGTAAGAGCTAAATTGTAGATTAAAATACTATACAAAATATCAAATAGAAATAGTATCTAAATCTGATAGAAGCAAAATAAAAAATGTCAAAACACCACCAACGAAAACGGAATTTATAAAAACACTGGGCCTGTTCCTTCTGTAATTGATTATGATAGCAGAAGAATGACATCCAAAGACAAGTAATTCTTATTGGAAGCAATCACACGATCATTACAAACAAACGAGGCCTTACAGTGCATCACAGTTGCTTTAATCAGTCTCATTATTTGGAGCACTTTCCTGTTCTTGAGATATGTCCTTTTTTTTATTTTTTTCTTTTTGGTTTTCATGTCTGAAGCCATTTAGAGGACTTTCCCTAGCAGTATTTCCTAACTTTCTAGAGAAAACAGGGGAGTCCAAGGCTATATTCTCAGCAAGCTCCTTCTGTAAGTACCTCCACTGAAACAAATGTAACTGCTGCCTCTCTCCCCCTGCTGGGAAGCAATCTCCTCCTGTTCAAAATAGGATTGCCTTTCATCTCTACTGTTGTTTTGGATGCCTGGCTGTCGGCTCCAGCTTAACAGGGCTATGACCTAAGCTCTGTCATCATCCCTCCCAGCTGCCCCCTACCCAGCGACAGCCCCATTGCTGTGACTGCTACTTGGGAGACAGGCCCAAACCCAATAGCATCATCAATATCAGACTGTATCTTACAGACTCCTTCTGCAATTACATCTTTACTGCATCTTATTTTTATGCACTAGCATAAATAAAAGTATAATTGAGCTCTAATCTTGTCACATCTCAAATTCTGATCATTGCAAACTCACCCCAGCAGCCCTTCAGAGCACTGAAGCTCTGACACCACTCCTCGCCGTGCTGCCTTCTTTCCTAACCTTCGCCACCTCATCAATGTGGGCAACTCCTCTTCACTGTTATGGCCAAACTCTTACCCACTTCTCATTTGGCTACATGCTACCACCCCATAAAAGCAATGATTCTTTCATTGTCCATGAACTGTTACAAAAAAAACACCTTGCTCTCCACATACATTTCTCATAGGATGCTACAAGAATGTGGTAATAGGCAGGCCACTGACAGTGAAAGAAAAGGTCACCCAGCTCAGTCTTACTGGTGCCCTTGTCAGTCCGTATTCTTCATTGTTTCTTGTTTTAAACTTAAAAGTTTCCCCTATAGCATCTGCCATTATGAAGTCAAGCCATACATATACTGCATCATTCCAAATTATCACATGCAAGAATAAGCTGATCAATTTTAATATACCCAGTATAGTCATGTTCTGAAATAGGTTTTTCTGGTTTACTCTGTGCTGTAATAGCTAAAACATCTCCACTCTGTTCCTTAGACATTTATATTTCTAATACTCAAATAGCCTGAAAACTATTTTATGATGCAAAAAATTATTACACAGTTAAAAATAATGTAAATATGACCATTTTCACGACTGAACTGACTACTCAGTGTAATTTACAAAGAACCTCATCTCATTAGTTCCACCAAAAAGCAGGAACTGAAATACTCATTTGTCTACATCTATGACTTATTTTTTAAGTACATTGGAAACAAGTAATAATCTGTTCTGAGATACAAAAGTGAACACATTAAAGTGATTCCTCAAGTTTATTTTGTAACTTGGGCATTGAAACAAGAAAAAAAAAGTAACTCCAGTTTTGGCTAATAATTAACAATTATTACATTAAAGCAATGACAAAACCCCAAAAGTGAAGAAGGAAGCCTATGAGGGGTTCAACTGCTCCTAGAGTTTCAGTGCACGACATTAAATATGACTGCAAATGCAAACATTTTTTGAGTGCCAGCCACACAGGTGCCACTTAATCTAATTCCTGGCATTTACTGTTCCACCCTCTGCTGTGGAAGTATTATTCTTCTCCACTCAAGCACAACTTTGCTCCTCTTACTCATATCCTAGCTATGCAGAGCTGTCACATCAGGCATAGGCCATCACTGCCTTTGGGCCTGTTCTTCTGCTGAAATCATCACAAGCATCAAAAATACCACAATGTTACAGGAGTTACAACAACAAACTTAATAAAACCAAGCTGAAGGTATGAAAAGTCTTGTTTCTAATACCTGTTTAAGAGACAGAGGAAGATTTTTATCTTTCACATTTTCTTCAAACAACTACCTGTAAGAATTTTACAGCTTTTTGAGGCCTTCATCATATTTACATTTTCATGTTAGTTATAGCATCGCAAATAATTCTTTGAAACACTAGTCCCTTAAGTTCAACAGAATTGTCCTCACTGTTAAACTGAGAAATGCTTGCAAAAAGTGGGTACAATTACTTCAACAGACATGTACTTTTCCTGATGTCTAAGGCATTCTCTACCCTTAAAAAGACATCTTTGCTAACAGAACAATGCAGAATGAAAAGGCAGTTAATATCAGCCAGAGGCAACAGTTCAGACAAACCACTTCTTCCTTAGAACATGATCTCAGCCCAAATAATCTTTCGCCAGTCTTTGGCCCACACTCACGCTGGCTGCAGGGTATTCACAGAACAGCTTACACCACACATAGGGAACAAGGCTTGCTCAGAGCCACAAAGAGGAACTGGATGCTCCAGCCCAATTCCTACCCATTAAAGCCCCATTACCCTCCTTTGACTATGTAAGAGTTGGCAGCTTGGAAAAGACGGTTCAGCTTGACTGAGTTAAAATTATGTAGGCTAGATCTTCTGACAAAGACTTCCAAGGAAGAAGAAGAAAATCTTTTACAGTTCAGAGGATGGAAAATCCTGGAAACGTGCCTTTTAAAAAGCAAACACTTTGAAACTAAAAAGACAGTTCTCATCACCTTGTCTGACCATACATGCATAACGCAAAGCACTGCCTTTGTGCAAGTTACTATTTACAAACAGCAAATCCAATTCCAAAAAAACCCCAAAGGAGGTAACAAAGATCCTAACACAGAAATATATTTCATCTACCATGTGTCAAATAAATAACCCACTGTGGATGTCCACTCCATGTATCCATTTTCAAATGTTCATAGACAGGAGCTGAATTGCTAAAGCTGAGAAAGAAGCAAGAAAAGAAATACTACTTTTATATTTTTTATATATGTATATATACAAAATCTAGTACTTGTAGTAGATATTCAGTACCAGTACTGAAACTAGTACTGATACTTGTATCTATAAAGTATATGATGTGAGACAATTGTGTAATTAATTACGTCTCAACGATTTTAATAGAGAGAGAGTTAATGTCGACAGGACTACAGATAATGGTCTAAAATACAAACAAGAATATACCTGCTGAAGATTAAGTATTTGCTTCTGATGGTGCAAGTTTCTTTGCAATACAAGACTGTGATGAACCACTGAACATGCACAGAGAATCGCTCATGCTCCCTACTCTTGTACTGATTAGAACAAATTGAATTTCACACTAACCAGTTTGGAGTCTTCGAATCCTCCATTAGGTTTTACTAGAATCAGGTAATTACTATAAAATGTTTATTTATGCAACCGCAATGGCGTTTCTTGAAATCGGTATTCTTACATGTTTGACAAATAATGTGCTACATGCCCAAATGCTTAGACATTATTAATTCACATTAGAGTAAGAGTTTGGAGAAGGAAATAGCCAAGAATCCTTTTGCTTTCGGCTCCATCCTATTGAGCATAGCAAAGCTTTTCATGGGTTGCAACAGCAAAAGAAATGGATGCAGTGAGTTTATTTAGATTGAGATACCTTACTGTCAGGAAATTAGGTCAAACTTAAACACTGCTTATGTTATTTCAGGTGACAGTACAAAAACCAGCCCCATTGATCAGTCAGTGACATATTTATAAAAAAATTATTGAACAAATAACATTCTTACCAATAGCCTAATTCAGTATAAACATTTCAAAGCCACTACTTCTACCTTTCACCTAAAAAGTCGACCTGTGCCTTTTCTACTTCCTGGTCTATTATAAATCTCCACTGACAGAGAGTCAGGAATTGGGATTTAGCTGCCAATTCTGCTGAAACCGCATTTGACAGGAGAATAGAGCCTCCTCCTCCCCTGCTGTGCCAGGCTGATGGGGGTTACAAAAACTACACACACTTGCTTTTGTTAGTAAACCAAGAAGCCAGTTCAAATGGCAAAAAAAGTAAATATAGTAAAAGTGACATGCTTACAGTAAGTTTTAAAGCTGGAGCCATATTTTAAGACACCTTTTTTTAACCTGCTCATATGCTTGTTATATGGACCAATCAAACATCAGCATTCCTGCTCTTGCCTTCTAGAGGAGAAAGGAAATATTTAAAAGAACTATTATATAATTAAAACTCTATAAAATATCTCCTTATATACCAGCTTCCACAAAGGCCCAGCAGAGCAGCTTAATTTATCTGGCAAGTTGTTTTGGTTTTGTTTGGTTTTTTGTTTCCCTTTTTTTTTTTTACTTATTTAATGTTCCTTTGTTTTAGCAAAATGGGTTATTTAACAGTAGTTTAAAAGCAATAATAAAAGCAGTTCACAGCCAGATTTACTGTGGTAAAATCACTTTTTGAGTAAGATATTAAGCATTATCAGGCATTTTTTCTCTTTGTAGAATGTCTTACTAATTCACTGTATATAACATTAAGAACTTGAATAGGACCTGACATTTCTCAGTAATTTATTCTGTTCACAAATGTATAAATGGCAGCTTGTGGATTTGCATGCAGATTTCATTACATTCACATCACATCTTGTGTGCAAAACCCACCAGCAGCTAATCTCCAAATCTCCCAACAACTCTATTATTGAAATGTGAATAAGTTAGTTCATATCTGATGTAATAAAGTACAAGTACAGCTGTCTGCCTCCTAAAAGGACATCAGCTGAATCGACTGCAAAACAACTGCAAATTTACAAGTTTGTACATTTAACACCTGTGAAGTATTTCCTATGAAGAAAGAACACACACATGCAAACGACTCTGGACTTTTATCAAATATAGTAAGAGCTGTGAAACAGTATTACCTCAACGTGCCTTTTTAGTGGATCCAAAACCAAAAGACAGGTAGGACTTCCTGGGAGATATCAACTTCAGCTCAAAAGGAAACCCAAGTATTCACTGACCTCTCCTGGTCAAGCCCAAGACTATTTTTTAAGTAAGAGAATTTAGAACATTCACAACAGGTTTGAAACACCACCACTTTGATGAGGAACATTTGTTATGGTATGTGCTTTCCCCTTGATTTAGAAAACTGAAAAAGGTCAAGAATTTTCTTAGAGTTACTCTGGCAGGTGTTTGAATTATACGCTGCAGCCTATGGTTTCAGATTTAGAATCTATGAGAACTACACTTTTGGAGGAAGTCATGTTAATGCACTCAATATTTAACAGAAACAAGAGACACAAATCTTCTGGACTGCAGCAGCTGCACATCAAATTTGGGCATGGGAAAGAAGCTCAAGATAATCCAGTTAGTAATTCTCTCAGGAAAGAGGATGTCTTCAAATGTTACAGTGATTATAAACAGAAATACCATACCACTGGTATGGTATTTATTCTGTTTATTTCTATAAACAGAAGCCATACCACTGTCTGGACACCAGAACCATCAGCTCTGATGTTCCTCAGCTCTGAAGCTGTCTATTCTGAATGTAAACAACTTCACTCTCCTCAGTGTGCATGTCAGAGCTTATAAAAGCTCTGATTGTATAAAAGCCAGTATGCCCAGCTCATCTTGTACCCTGATCATCAAATTGTCAAGCAGAAATCAAACGGAGAAATGCTGATTTGAAAATCATGTCCCTTAATTGCTGCCTAAACATGAACTCAGAATCCCAATATTTAGCACCTGCTTTTAAAAATCTCAGTGCATATCATTGCCTGTATTACATCAAAAAACAGTTTGTATGGAAGAAAGGACAGGGAACACAATTTTGAGGTGGCACGTAGCCAGCAGTTTTGCTTTTCACATAAAGCACGTCATGTTGCCCAAAATTGTAATTAACTGAATTGAACTGATATGCTTTATTGAGGCTTAACGGAGGAGTTAGAATGTTAGTGAAATGTGCAGAATTTGTGGGGGAAAAAGCCTGCACCAGAGATGCACACACACACAGAGCACTGCAGGCAGTCACGGGGAGCTGGCTGGCAGGTGAGAAGGTCCCAGAAGAGCTGGGACCTGCTGGAAGCAGCAGGCAGAGAGTGGGACTGCCACACATTCCTGCAGGCAGGCAGTGAACCAGGATGCTTGAAGCAGATACAGAGAGCAGATAAAGGGAGAGAGAAATAGGAGGGATGCTGAAGCAGGCAGTCCACTTGCACCTCCAGCAATCGCAGTGATTCTGGGACAGTGACAATTCCCTCCCAAATTCTTCTTTTTACAGGATACCAGATTTTCTAGGCAATCTATACTTTTCCACCCCTCCACACAGCATGGTTCTCAAGGGTACTGCTTCCCCGAGCTGCAGCAGCTGCCTTGTCCTGCTACTTGGCTACTTTGCCCTGCCCTGCCCCTTTATGCTTATAGCAGTCTTCTGCCAGCTCTCAAGGCTGCACTGCCTCAATGACCAGTAAAAGACCATCTGAGCTGCTTATAGTTTGGGGACCTCTGTTTTCAGCTTGTCTCTATTGTCAAGGCCTTTCCTGTCACTCTGCGTTTAAACTGTTCACAGTAACAACACATGCCTGGCCCCAAGCTCTAGTCCATGCAGCAAGTTCCAGTAACAAGCTGACAGCAAGCCCAGGACTGCACTGCAAAGTCAGCCCAAAGCACACAGGCATACGGCCAGCAGCCTGTAGGCAGCAATGACAATACTATTCTGCCTGCTCCTGGGCAACAACAGCTTCTCACCTGTATGCGACCACTCTATAAAGTCCCAGGATGATTAACATTCTCCTGAAAAATTCAAGAGCTCTTAAGCAACTGGAAAGTATGAAATGGCATTCCCAAAGGATTAGGAGTTTGCCATGGGTTTAAATTGATACTGGCCAATTTACATCTGTAACTGGCTGTAACACACCTATGGAACAGACTGTGGAAAATTGAACATAGAGGTACCACCTCTCTGCAGAAGATTGGTGCACATTACAATCTGCTTTCTCCATCAAGTTCAGCAGAGTCCTCTTGTTAAGTCTCTAAAGTTATATTACAAATATAAGACTATGTATCTTCCATGTTGCCTCAGCATATGGATCTCTCTTGGATTAACCAGCAGTTGTTGCTACCCTACTATTCTTTTTAGCATATTTAAATTTTGTAGCAAGATAGAGACAAAAAAAACCCCAAAAAAAACCCAGACACCTCAACTGCAATTTAGACATTCAGACTCTAACAATCTTCTTTAGCTGCAGCCTAACCCCATCCAGCTCCAAATGTGTGCCTCTGCTTTCTGTCTGGGGGCAGGCTGTACTCACAGCCTGAAACACACCTTAGACAGCACAGTAAAAATATGAAAATCTTACAACCCAACTATGGCCCAACAGAGAGAGCACGAGAGACAGACAGCAAGCACACCAGTAAGAAAACATTATCAAATGTGCCTGCAGCTCTATAAAGCTGATTGAAACAATCAAATGTTTAAACTTGTTCCATTTACAAAAGAGACATTTATAAAAGCACATATGTTTTATCATGCTTTAAGGTACCAATATTCTGATCAACTCCATGCTGTTACACTACCATAGAGAACCATCCAGGCTCTGGTTGACATTGGTGGTTTAAACAAAAAGTATCCAACTATCCAAAAAGTTGGACAAAACTAAGTTGAGAAGCTGGGTCTACCCAGTAATAGCCTCTATAAACAGATGACTGTAAACATTGTACAATTTGTTTTGTTGAAGAGTACAGTTAAATTTTCGATATTGGACTAGTTGATAACTAGTCCCTGCACACAATTCCATGCAATGGCATGGCTGGTAACCATCCCGTTTTCTCCTGCTGTACCATGCAGACTAGGACAGCCTTGTTTAAACTCGACAACTTCAGTTTAATTCTCTCCAACCACCTTCTGTTCATGAAGGTGTAACTAGTGTGTGTCTGAAAATAAAAAATAAAAAAAAAAAAAAAAAAAAAAATTTATGCCATTTTTACTGCAGTGTAATCATAATACTGAAAAGATTTGAAATGTATTTCTGCATATATGTGAATGAAAGAACACAGAATACAAGAAGTTAATGAGACCTTGTCTTTAGCCTGGATACAAAATTCATATTGTGATCATATACATTCCACAAAGCTACTGTCCTTCCTCACAGACCCCTTTACTACAACATTGCAACCACTTGAAATAATACTGAGTATCTTAGAAAGGCCACAAGTATTCCCAATATTATGGGACACAGGGAAATACCACTGTAAGAACAGTGTATATCAGTTAGATGTAATACATTAAACTCATTTTCTGTGCAACAGCCCCCTAGGACCAGGTGTACCAATTTAAGGGCCACTGCTGAGGTCTAAAATGGCACAAAGCAGCTCTAACTCCAGCGAACAGGAAAATAGCTCCTTGCAGTTTCCCTCTCTGCCTCCCCACAGCCTCTGCCTTAAAGGAGGGGGAATGCAGCACAAGCAGTTCAAGAGGGCTCAGAAAGGTAAGTTTACGAAAACAAAAAATGTAGTAAAGTGTCTGAAATGAGTAAGACCACAAATATTTTTATCAGCTATGAGATGAATAAAAAAAAGAATCTATGAAAAAAAGCCTCACACCACCAGACGCTGGGAATGAATAAGAAAGCATGAATAGGCACAACTGCTTATCTTATAGTGATCAAACTAGCATGCAAAATGGACAACTGCTTCTGAAAGAAATGAACGTATAGGCAGATTAATTAAAAAGGAAGAAGTACCACCATAATTGACTCACTAGGCATGTCAGAAAAGCAAGCAACAGAATTCTTGCATTGGAATTCAGTTTATTTCAAATACAAGGGCCTAGTCTCCTGCCATCACTTACACGGCTGTCTAGATGGATTTGTTGTTTGAAAATGGATGTATAAAAAAACCAACTTTAAAATAGCAGATGCAAGTGGGCATCCTCTTGCTCCCTACCTCTCAAAACAAAGAAATTCTGAAGTAGAGCATAACACTCATGGTTCTGACCTGTCAGGTGCTGCTTCCACTCACTTTAGCAGAGCCAAAAGCTTCTTCACCAGAATAAATGTTTCAGAAATGTGTTATAAGTAACAGTTTGAAAGTCTTTAATTTCACAATTTAATAATATAAAACAAAGACAGAAGAAAAATTTCACTACTTGGGCTTAACTGACTGAAAAGGTTGATGTCAGATTAGAGAGCACTGAATGGCCTGGCCAGGAAATGCGTATAGTAGAGATTACGGCTTCACTTAACTAAAGGAATTAGTACAAATATTCACAGTGTACTTCAAGTGCCAGAATACTCAATTCTAGTGATTTTCATTTCTTCTAATTAACACACACACACAAATGAACCTAGAACTGCAAGCATAAACCTTACTTGCTCACTGATCCATTAGCACACTGCTAATAAAGTTTAATCAAGTTCTAGCAGGTTTTTTTATTATACACATTATTTGACAAGTCTCGTTTCATTTAGTCTCTAAACAGCTACATTTTATTACAGTCAAAGCTAAAGGAAGTTTGTAGGAGACTTGCTGTCTTGTTCTTTACCTGTGCAAGCAGAGCAATTACTGAAAAATAATTATGGGATGTACCTTCAGACAGGTGTTTAAAGGACTTTGCCAGCTAGAACTGAAGTCCATCAAGTTACTGACAGCAGTAGGATTATTAAAAAAAAAAAAAAAAAAAAAAAAAAGGCAGTTAAACAAATTCCTCCAAAGGAATTCAGCCACAAAATCAGCTGCTAGATTCTCAGCTCCACAAGTCAGTGCTTCTCCATGGCATCTGCAGGGTGACCTTGGCTGCAACAGCTGAATTCTCTGCTGTTGTTACAAAAGGTGTTGAAATGAAGCAGCTGTTTCCTGGACACCAATCTGCATTCGAGGTGCGGGATGAAGAAGGAAGCACAATGCTTCATGTTAAACTGAACCAGGAAAGACAGGCAAGAAAGGAGTTCGCCCTCTGTTTGGAGGAAGCTATTCTTTGGAACAAACAGCAACTCTGTTGATCTTGTAAGTCAGGATGAATGAAAAGTTCAGCCACCAAGAGTGGGATTTTGCTACAGACCACCCAACAGGGGCAAAGAAGTAGATTTAAGTGTTCTATAAGCAACTTGGAAAAGTCTCCAAATCACAGACCTTGGTTCTTGTGGGAGACTAACCTCCCCAACATCTGCTGATTGCAGTCCAGGAGGGAGTCTGGGACAATCTCTTGACACAGATAGGCCACGCCGAGGCCACTCTCCTCATCCTGCTACTAACAAAGAAGTGCTAGGGGATGTGTTAATCCCTGTTAATCCCAGTTAATCTCTGTTAATCCCTTGGTTGTAGCAGCCACCAAAAAGCAGTTCAAGATCCTGAAGGGACTAAGGCAGACAGCAGATCTGAGGCCTTAGGACAGCAGACTGGCTTATTCAAGGAACTAGTATATAGGATTCTGTGGGAGGCAGCTCTGAAAGGCAAAAACAGTTTGAGAGAATTGACATGTCTTAAAAGACAAGCTTGGATGTGTACCTGATGGGACACATCCAAGAGTACTGAGAGCTGGCTGGTGCCACCATGAGGCACCTCTCTATAATCATCCAAAGGCTGTGGAGTTTTAGCATGCTGCAGTCTAGATGAGCGGAGAACCAGGGGGGTGAAAAGCTGGCTGGACTGTTGGACTCAAAGGGTACTGGTTAATGGAACAATATGGGAAGTTGTCATAAAATAATACAGGAAGTTCCAACTTGATATATATAAAAAAAACAACAACCAAGCAACCAAACAAAAAAACCCCACTAAAACAAAAAACAACAAAAAAAACCCCCACCACCAAACAAACACTTCTAGAAATAAATTTCCAGAGTTTTAGAAAGCTGCAGTGAAACAAAGATATCCAATCAACAACGGTTTGCATTTTGCAGATTCCCATTTTTGATATACTATGTTCTTGTACACTAACTTAATGCACACATGTCTTCAGTAGTAAGCCTTTCATTATCATGGAGTATCTGGATGCAAATCTCTAGTTTATAGAAAGTATTTTCAGTTGCACTATAAGGTATTGCTTAAAATTCTTGATTATGTACCACAATATTTGTGCCACCAGGAATAGACATCCTATTCTTGATTACGTAATCAAGAAAACTACTGAAAATAATATTCAGAGTACAAACTACTTTTAATCAGCACCTAAATACCAAGATACTGATTACTTTGTTGCTCTAATGACATCTGTAATGGATTCCAAGTGCTGTGCCTGATTGCTTCCCAGCTGATCAGGATTCTGTTCATCACTCCTAGCTGCTGGAATTCTGAGATTTTTTGGAGTTCCTTTGCAAAAGACTTCAACATTGCTTCAGCAAAACAGGTACAGTACATGCTTTAAAACAGCCATCATAAATTTTACACTTCATACTCCATGATAAAATGTATTAAGAGGGGAAGATCCGGGTTCCTTCCTTCCCATTTTTATTGACAGGCATCGATTATAAAGCAGTATAATCCAAAGAACTTGACAGACATTGGCCAAATGGATCATAAAATACAGCTGAACTTCAGCTGATCATATTTCTCCTCAATAACCATGCTGCAATAGTCACTGTGACATACTTTCATTAATGATGATGTTTTTATTTCTAATACAGGGAATATACACAAGCAATATAAAAGGCAATTTGAGACATTAAATAAGATACATTCACAACTAGTAAACTTAAATCAACGTCTCATGTAACTTCTGATTTTTGACTACTGAAAGCATGAATTTTTAAACCTTCATTTTCCTGAACTAATATGATAAAGGAATTGACACAGCAATTATTCTTGAAGAGACTCCTCAGCAGAGGAGTATGAAATTATTGCAGTACCATTCTACTACAGACACACAGTCCGCAGGTCCAAACATCCTTGGCTAGAACAGCAAAAATACTTAAATTACTCCAGGAAAATAAATATTACTACTGGTTTTCAATTCTGAAAACATTCATATGTCCAAATTATCTGAAATGCTATTTGCTATAAAAATTCTTGATTGCTTGTTTGCTTTTTTCATTAATATTGCAGAAAAGACTTCTTATGATTTCAGATTTTTGTTGTAACAAATAATTAAAGTGTTGACAAATTTCAATATTACTCTTACAATTTTGAAAAGGAAGTCTTTCTAAAAATTTTTAAGAGTTTAATCAATTGCTGACAGTTTTTTACCACATTGTGTCTCCAAGTTATAATTGTTTACATGGATTATGTAAAGTATGAAATCTCAAACACAGTATTTACCCTGGAGTTAGTGGAGAGAGACTTGTGCCATATGACACATAGCCATGTAAGAGAAGAAATCTAAGAATTCATTCCTCCACGAGAAGGAAGTCACCTCAATCCCTAGAGCTCAGCATGGAATGTGGCAGAAAACTGCAGAATGTGACTGCAGTGCTTCCAAAAACTTCCACTGCAAGGAATGTGGGAAGTTTTCATTTCTAACATCAGAGGATTTCTAGTTTGATAAAAGAATATGCTGCAAATAGATAAGTTCTTACAAGGCCAACATCTTGGCTTCTTTATGCCAAAATCTTGCAATGTCTCATGCAGTAACAGCTATGAACAAGCCAAACCAAAGAAATTACAAGACACTTACTGACAAGACGTTTTTCAAACAGGATGTGAGTTGTCTTGCTTTAAAATATCTTTTAAGTTTTCTTTAGCTCTTTTTGTGTTTAGAAGGAGTTTCTATTCCAGAGGCTAAAGGGAGCAAAACAAGAGGAAAAGGTAGGAAGAAGAAAAAAGGTACCAAAAAAAGTCCTTTGAAAAACCTATTCTTTCACTTCAAAAAGATACATTCATAGAGTTTAAACTGAAGTGCTGATCCAAATTCTTTTAAACACACAGACTTAGATTTGTCTTCCGTGAAGTATTTTTCTGACTCTGGATTTCTGTCTCCCTTGCTGTATCACATATCTTCCTGCCCTTCTAGGCAACCACTCAAAGAGTGTTAATCCACAGGTGTCCGCTCCAAAGAGCAATTCGCTTTTAGCTCTCACTAGTTCAGACAAGAAGACAAACAGCTGACTGAAAAATTGTACTTATATGTACAATTTAATTGTTAAATTGTACTTGCTTGCCAACTCATGGCACAGCAAGCCTTTTCCTTAAAACACAAAGACAACAATGAAATAAGTACTTGTTCCAGTGGAATACTCTGAAATTCCTTTTAGTAGTACATTTCCTCAACTACTTTATATAACTACATGACAACACAGGCTTGCAAGGTATTAACATAATTTCAATCAACAAAAAATTATTAGATGAATTAAAATATGGTGGGTTCAAGTGAGGTAATCACAGAATGATTTAGGCTAGAAAAGACCCTTAAGATCACTGAGTAATGACCTGCTCTTTCTTGCAATTTCTTGGAAATTGTGCTAGGAAGCTTCAAATATTTATACAATGCACAGCACATACATCACGTAATGTAAGTGATCTCGGCAGTACAATCTGTTCAGTTTCTTTTACATGTTTATTAACAAAATGAATATATGATGATGTTTTGCAAACCAGACAGGTTTGCATTTAAAATATTACTGAAGTGTGAGATGTACACTGATAAAAGGCACAATAATGACTAAAGAGATCCATTACTAGAAAAAACAACATAAAACCAGCCACGTGCAATGCTGTTATTTATTGTATCCAGCCATTCGGTACCCAGTGGAAGACAGAAGACTGCTGTCTCTCTGTAGTACGCACTTAACCTCTATCAATGGAAAAGCCTTAGAATCATATTGCTTAAAATCAATATAGATAAAAGTACTCAGAACTTCGCATTGGTTTATGGGCCTTTGAGAAATATCCAGGTAAAATGAAATTAACTTAGCTTTCTGGGTTAATCAAACATGTGAGTGAAAGATCCTTTTCAATAAGATGTAGCATACATACTATTTGTCCTGAATTTTCTTCCTCTTACAAGGGATACTGAAGATAACATAACTGGAACACTTACACAAATTCAAAGTCCTAATTGAAATACTTATTAAAACTCTGCTATAGGAAAGCCAGGTGATTCTTAGGAAGAGATTATTTTATGATTCTGGGTTAAATCTGTACTTCCAAAATTAATGGATCTAGCTTAAATCTGCTGGTTTTTACACTTTCACACTCTCACTAAAATCATCTTCTGATTAAAAGAAAGGCCATAGCCTATAAATAATCATAGAAACATTGAAAAGTTTGGGTTGGAAGGGACCTTGAAGAGCATCTCATTCCAACTCCTTGTCATGGGCAGGGACACCTTCCCCTAGACCAGATTGCTCCAAGCCCCTGTGTCCAACCTGGCCTTGAGCACTGCCAGGGATGGGGCAGCCACAGCTTCTCTGGGCAACCTGTGCCAGCACCTCACCACCCTCACAGGGAAGAACTTCCTCCTAATATCTAAATCTCCCCTGTCAGTTTAAAGCCATTCCACCCTGCCAATCCCATTGACAAGAATCTCCATTCTCCCATTATGGGAATTCTTCCATTCCCATAATGTCAACCAACTTGCCAGCTAAGGTTTTAAAATCCACTTTGTAGGACACTGAAAGAATCAGTGAAAGGTCTCTAACATGCCCAAAACCTTGCTGTGCAAACCAGAGCTGGGAAGCACCACTCCAGGTGCAAGTGCAGTGCAAAGCAGAGCATAGCACAAAGTACACAGGACTCTGTATTTGCAAGCTTACTTGGTGGATTGTTGTGCTGTCTGGTACACAGCTGAGACTGTCTGCAACTCTGCTTCTTACCAAGGCTAAGAAAATATAAGACACTGTGCTTATACCTGCTTTTCAGACCACCTGTCAACTGGCAACATCGCTTTTTCTTTCACTTCTACCTTCTTAAAATAGAAAGTTTTAAAGCTGTAACTGTCAAACTTTGTAACCCACCTTCCTAGATGGTCTGTTGTTCTTCCTCTGACTGTACACAGACACATCAATCTCCGAGTCCCACAGCAAGAGGACAGAATGCTAAATCTTGAATTTGCTGATTTCTAGCATTTTAAGAATTAAGTATTGAAGCAGTTGAATTTATTAGAAAGCCAGAGAATTCTCTGAGTTTAACCCAGTTTCGGTACTCAAAAAGCCATAGCTGTTTTTTGTTCTTGGTACTGTTTTTCCCCCAATGGCTAGAGTCCTTGCTTGTCTTCTAAAAGCAATTTGTTTAGAAGAAATAATTTGAATGCATGTTTTTTGGGCTTCTATTTCAAACAAAATTTCCTCAGGCCTATTGAAAAGCAAGCAACAAACTAACAAAAGTACACCCCTAAAGTGAACAACACAGCAAGTCAGATGAAGAAATCAGAATAACATCCCAAGAATCATATACAAAGCACACATTTTTCCCCAAACACCAAAATGCCAAATCCTATGAAAGAATGTTGTGAAGTCAAGGGAATTAAATGAGCCTTGCTGCCAATCTGAAATACAAAAAAACCCCATTCTGCACTTTTAATTGCCTTACCTGGCATTCCATGGATAAGGTCTCCGCACAACACAAAGAACTTGGGTTTAGGGTTTAGCTTGTTAATGGCCTGCACTGCTTGCTCTGCTAATTTGATTTCTTCTCCCCATTCATCATCTCCATTGTTAGTGTCTCCAACTGCCCAAGCTTTCATCAGTCCAAACTGAGGATCTGCTCCTTGGATGAAGTAGAAGGGCCCTTTCCATTGGTACTCATCATCTAAGAAGACAAAAAGAGAAGAAAAAAAACCAGTTAAGCATTATATAAACTCAAAAAGAGATTGCAAGCTTCCATGCACCATTAAATTATCTGCTCTTCACCTACGTAAGCTAAGACTGCTTAAGGTACAGAATTCTGGTGTCATTCATAAAGGACAAATATAAAGGCAGAAGTACAAGATTTTCCTCTAATGGGTAGCTGCAATAAATGGAAGTATATTAATCTAATTATACCACATGGTAATTACAGACTGATTAGAGGAAAACAATGTGAAGAATTCGGCAAATAGTGCTGGAAATTACAAGATTACAACATAGCACAAGTACATAACATTAGACTTCAGTTGATTCTTTTAAGACTCCTATTATTGCTTCTTTAATTAACAAGTTAAAACATACAGAAAACATTTTACATTTTACAGTTCCAGTAGACTTGTCCTTAAATTATTAAAGAGTCAAATTCTTTTTGTTCTTATACTTTTAGAGAGAAGTTGGATGTAGCACATTCTTTGCAGTTAGAACTGACGCCACTCAACAGGACCAAGGTAAGCAAACACAAAATCCAGCAACACCAGAATTAGCAGCAACCATAAAAATCCTAATATAGAATTGCCACAATAGCTCCGAGACCTACGATAAGAAAGAGAGAATTCAGGAACAAACTTCCATTGGTAGCGTCAGTGCGGACAGAATTTGTACTGCTACAAAGAAAGCGTGATACTTAAGAATAGAAACACATTAAGAAAAACATATCTCAAGACCTGGCAAATAAAGTAACAGTTGGCTACAAATTAAAACCACATATGGGTATCCTGTTTCCTAGACTTACGTCTCAAGTTGGAATTAAAGTACAAACATGTGTACGCTGTGGTTTCTCCAGCTGCCTAAATGCATTCATTTGCAACTTGAATATTTCAGTTTTGACTACTGTATTTGGCTTAATACATTTGGTGTTACTGGGTTTTAAAAAAACCCCAGCATTTAAACTGTTAAAAACTCACTAACTGCATCAATTTATAGTTGAATCTAAAAAAGTGATACAGGAGATTATTTCAAATTACAATATAATCCATAAATATACTCCCACATTATGTCAGCCTGGCTGAAATACAGTTTAAGGCAAAACTAATCTTCCAATAACAGCGCATAAGCAAGTATATGTCCAGCACATGGATTTACTTTTGCTTTTCTTTCAAGTGATCTATAACTGTAACTTCTTACTTTGCAAGAAGTGGGGCATATTTCTTTCAAGGAAGGTTAGAAAACAGAGGTCATAATTCATCTCTTGCACCATGATATGGATAGGCTGGGGTGCAGGAGAAGGAACGTGGGCAACCCCTGGAAGCTGCTTGTAATTGTCATCTGTTGCTATGGCATCAGATCATTTTGCCAAATGTAAGCTTCTACATTTGAGCTAAGCTAACATTGAATTTCTGAACAAAATTATTTATAATCTGTTAACACTGTTAATTTATACCAGCATTGCCTCAATCTAAATAAACATCATGTATTTTACAGATAGAAACTTTTAGCCATTCATTAGCTTTTAATTCTGAAATGAAATTAACATTTCCAATTACATAACTTATTCAGAAAAGTGAAATGATCCATCTCTCCAGTAGTTTGCAATAGAAGCTTTATAGAACCAGCTGAATGACACAAAGTAATTTAGGTTTTTATTTTATGTCTTGCATGGCAAAACATGACTGCCATAAAAACCAGCTTACGTGTTGCATCAAAGGCACTGTTTGTGCAAGGAAATCAGCTTATGGTTTTTATAAGTGGAAAGCTATGGAGAAAAGAGATCGGTAAAGAAAGCTTGCATCTGAAATCCTTTGTGACCCATACAAAATAAAACTGAAAAAAGGGAAAGTCTAAAACACGAATTTGAAGGACTGGCACAATCCTCAAACTCATTAAATGGAAAAAAAATTCAAATCTGTGAACAACATGGCACCTGTCCCTTTCCCAGCAACTCAGCAGACAGTATTGATAACCAATGCTAAGCAAAATCTACTTGGTTTGTATTGATTAATCTGAAGCCAGTAATTTTTCAGTAAAATACAGAGACATTTATGTGTTTATTTTTACAGGAACTACTTTGAAAAGACAGCTAGTCTTTGTTCTCAAAGGCTATGTTTCAATTCTGGACATACTGTACTTCCCTTTTGAGAGCCCCAGGGGTGGTGTCTGGCTGCCAAAGGCAGTGGGAGGGCCTGAAGCAGGCAGGTAGCTGTCAGGCAGGACTGGACAAGGTCCCAGGTTACAAGGAGCTTCATACATAATGCTTGACTAGAGAGAAGTCTGGCCAGAAGACAATGCACTGTTAGCATGCAGAGCTGATGCAGAGCAGGTTGCAAAGCCAGACCAGGAGCTCTTCTAACACATGCTTCATAGATATTTCCCCCTCACCTTATACTCATGCCAATACAGTAGCTCTCTAGGTTTTAAGTACCTGAATATTTCCAAGACTGTGCACAGATGCTCTGGTTTGAGTGGGTGAGTGATGGTCATGTGAGGCAGAAAGAGAGAGAGAGAGAGAGAGAGAGACCGATAAGATGAATTTGAAAAGAGAAGTTCAGTACACAGAATCAAGAAGTGGCAGAAGAAAGGAGAAACAGAAGATGCAGGGGTGGAGGTGAAGAAGAGTGGGGAGAAAAGGAAAGAGACAGGAGGTGAAGAGAGAAAGGAATTGAAAATGATGCAGAGGTATATGCTATATTCTCCTGTAGGAAAGAAAAAGAGAAAATGAAGAAGGCGAAGCAGGGACAACATAGAAGATCCAGGAATCGGGGCTACATAAGTAACATTTACTCAATATGTTCATTTAACTAACTGGCCTTAGTCAGATAATTCTGTAACTATTATCAAAGAATTACAAAAAAATATCAGTAAGGTTGAATAAATATTTTCTACCTTTATCTTGTTATTTGATCACTCCAACTAGAAACCCTATTTAAAACCAAGTAAACCTAGTACTTAAACCTTCCAGTAGCTTATCACTTATCAAGTGGTACTTACTGATTTAATTTACTACTTACTGATTTTTGTCCCCACAAAACAAAGGAATACATGGGAAAAAAATAAAATATGGACACTCAGTTTAAACTTGCAACTTAATTTTTTGTTTACTAGGAACGTGTTTCAATTACTATAAAGTACTATAAATAAAAGCAGACTATCATGAAATGAGTTGTATTGGTACAACAGCAGCACTGGTGCAAACTTGCACCTGCACTAACTCTTAAGCCTGTTCTGTATTCAGCTCAGCTGGGAATTAACTCTTAATTGCCCTCACTGGTCTGTCTGCAGAGGATTTTATGTAAGTACCTGCAAAAGCCTCCAGCTAAAGTTTACAGTGTTGCAATTAGTGCAATTTGGCTAATTTTGCTTAAAACCCCAGCAGCGCGCCTGCACAAGTGCTCTTTCAACAGACCAATATGGTAAGAGTATTGCAATGAGAAACAGAATGTAAAAGCACCTTCTACTGCTATAGGTGGATGCAAAAGGCTTTTGCCTAAATATTAAATTATTTATCAATGGATTCTGTTCAGGTAATCACCAAACACTCTGTACCCCACTCCTCTCCCTCACCAGCTGCATGTTAGCACCCTCAAGCAGAACAGCTACTATAGGCTGTGCAAATGAATCTTCCCTGCTTAAGCTGCAGGTCAGGCACCACAAAAAAGTCTTTGAACCATTTTTTTGGACTTTACAGTGAATCCTAAGAGTGCTCAGACAAATCATTCTGTTGCTATGCTAGGGGAATGCCAAAGTCTAGCAGAAGGTTTATAACAAACAGCATTGGGCACAAGTGGTAGGAGGGGGAACAGCTGGTTTTGCAGTGATTATGTAGTCATAATCCAGGTCCTAGATGCTACTCCATAAGGTTTCAATTAAATAGCACACACAGTTGCTATCTTCCCTTCAAATGTAGCATGCAACAGCTTTTACGGGAATGTCATCAAAGGCATCTTTCAGCCATTAAATGAGCTATGTGGTTGGATTAGACAAAGTACATGGTAGGTAAAGCAACAGAAGATTAGGATTCAATTAATAATTTTTTGCAGTGCAAACTTGAGCAGAGCTGAGAATGCCTGAAAATTGGCTCTTCACCCCTATGAGCAGGGAGGCTGTTTGAAACTTTCTGATTTACAACAGCAGTAAAACGCAAATGCCAGACAAAAGTCAGCAGGTTTCTCAGACAACTGATGTACATACGTTTCCATTTCTGAAGGACAAACGATATCTGTGGAGCTGCTCTACACATTGAGTCACACAAAACTCCTATTTCAAATCCGTTTTGTTTCCAGACCTCCTTAAGAGCTGCACAGCTGATCACTACAGAAGAAGTCCAGCTTCAGAACACGTTGTTTGCCTCAGTTTCATTAGCTTCCCACTCTTTTTCTGCTCCCATGCATGCTGAAGTACAGAGAGAGGATCAATGCAATGTATTTTTAGTAGCATAGGCTGAAAAATGGTTCCAGTGTCTAATTTTATCTAAGGATTAATTCTGTGAAGGGCCAAAGTAGCCAGCAGCAATTCACAAGAGAAAACCTCAGCCATGTATTGTGATCATGCACAAAAAGACAATTCTAGGACGTAAGCGGGATTTAAGCCAAACCTCACCTTTCTAGAGGACAAGACAAAACCTAATACCATGCAGTGCCTTTATTTCTTCCCCTTTTGCCTGCCTTAATTTCTCCCCCCCTTCAAAGAATCACAAACACACCTATATAGAGATTGTTCATATAAAGCACTGCAAGCTGGCCTCTGACAGCCACATAATACTGGTGGAATTTCAGTATCTCCCTGGTGGGATTTTTTTGAAAGTACATTGGTTATCTTTTTTCTCTGCAGTCTACAGCATTTCATGGAAATAAATCAGTTATGGAAAGTTAGTCCTGTCCATAGTCTCTCTATAGACACTATTGCATCAGAGAAGAATGGACGCAGACACACACCTACTGCTTGCTCAGTATACCTGGAGCAGTAATAAATACAAAAAATTCCCTCATTCTCATATTGGGTTTGCCAGGGGAATTCACTTCTCTGAAAGATCAGAAAATAGCAGAAATAGGTACATGGCTCCCTGCCCTGAGCTGTCTCTGTCTACAAAGCATGCCTGTGACTTTTTCTGATTAACCTTGGTTTACCAAGGAACACAGCCTTGGTTTTCTAAAGAGGCTACAGGCAGGAAGGAAAATGGAATCTTCTAAGTGAAGGCAGTATTTATACATCATAAACCATACACCAGGCAAAAACTTTTTCCTTGCAATTGTTTTGCAGTTTACCTTTAAAGGAACTTGTTCTCATTCCTCTCAGCCCTGGAAGAGTTTGAAAAACAATGAAGGACTTGCACCAAATCCTTAATAATTCCTTGTTTAATATTAAAACAATACCAATAACTATGGCTTCAAAACCACCATCATTATTGTCTGTATGTCCATTAGATTTCAACTGAATGAAATATGCATTCCTTTCAGCTGTATTTTCCACGTGTACCTGAGAGACTACCAAAGATACAACTATTAGAAGGTGCAATTTTATGCATCAGAGAAAAAAACCCTCTCAAAACAGGTACCAAAATACATTTTTCAGAGAGAAAATAAAACCTTTTAAGAGAGTAGTTCTTGTAGAAATTAGGTGCAGTGAGCCTAAAACTACATAGATAATACCAGTAGGAACAGTGACAGAAAAGAGTTTCTCAAATAACTTAGACTGTTTTGAAAACATACACTTTTAAACTTCTTAGATAACTACAAAGGTAGGAAATGCCCCCTCAGATACAGTTTATTTGTACTGAGGCTACAGAATGCTAAACTCTAGTCGTGTCTTTATGCCAGCCCCAAATTTAACATGTAAACTCATTACAGAAACTTTACAGGCCAGGACTGTAGGTGTGAAGGGGGGTGTCTTGCATAATGACAAGGTGAAGTCACAGAAAGTTACTCAAATCCCACGTAAAAATTTGCCTAATTCATACAAGAACTGGAGACAGCATTGGGAATGGAATATGCTAGCTGGGAAGCAGTTTTGATCAGTGCTCAAAAATACTACTGTTGAAGAGCTCTAGAACAGTAATCATAATGTGCCAAGATCCTACACTCTTGTGAAAGCAAGAAAAAATAAGAAATCAACTGCGGTTGTATTTAGTTTCAAAGGAAAGCGGATTATATGTAATTACGATGCTCTTAAAAAGTGCAAAAATCCTTGAAGGCAGCACAGAAACTATTCAAAGACACTATCTCAGAGGCCCAGACCATATGCACTGCATTTACTGAGAACTTTAGAAAGACCAAAAAGAATCCAGACTGCCTAAACAACATAAACAGCAGCCATAAGGGCGCTAGTTAAAACAGGCCAGGATCCTTCAGAAAGCTAAGGCATCCAAATAAAGAAAACAGAAAAAGTTTTATAAACTGGAAGGTTAGGTGCAAAAGTCCAAGAAGTCAAGCTAAAAAAAGAGAACTGGAAATAGCATAAATCTGAAAATCGATAAAGCCCTTTTTAGAGGAATTAGGAACAGGTAGCCTGCCAGACACTCATTAAGGCTAACATGTGCCAGACATACAAAATGCACCCTGGTGCAGATACAGGCAGAGCAGAAAAACAATGTAAATTTTTGTATCCACGTTTATTGTGAAAGAACTTGTGAAGACCCAACACCAGAATTCTTCTTTACAGGCAGTGGATCAGGTCTGTCTCAAATCAAAATGCCAGTAAATGATTCAACAAATAGACACGAACAGTAACAAACCACTCAGATTGGGGGCATCCACAGGAGAAGTCAAAAGTTAGTCAGAAGTCAACCAGCTAGCCCTCTGGGGACTTACCTTGAAACTGTCTTTGCACCAGAAGAGGAGGAAGATGGCCAGTATCACACCTACATTTAAAAGGGTTTCCTGAGCAATCTGGTAACTACTGACCACAAAAGTAGCATCCGTACAGGCAAGTTACTGGAAACTTAACAAAGGCTACACTTACTGATTCTTCAGAAAGAGTAATAGACAGCTTTCACATGGACAAGGAAAATCCACTTGATACCATCTCCAAGAGGTATCTGACAGTTACTCACCGAAGACTCTAAAGGAAACCAACCTGTCTTGAAAGATGAAAGTAAGTCCCTGCATGCATAAAAAACTGGTAAGAAAAAAAGAAATGGACAAGACACACACCTGAATCTGTACTGGGACCTGTACTGCTCAACAGATTCAATCCAATCTTTCACAGTAACAGAACACTGAGGAAGTGAAACTTGCTAAAATGAAGCCATTTGGCCTCGTTGTGAAGAAGTGGGGAGAGACTTCCTCACACAGAGACTGTTCAAGAAAGCAGATGAACTTCAATGCAGAAAAGTGCAGGATAGAGCACATGGGAAAAACACCACCAACTTCATATGAACAAAAATACTTCTAGGAAGTGCTACAAATAAAACTCACGTCAACATTCAGTAATGGCACAAAAGCAGAGATAGGAAAGGAATAGAGAACACAGCAAGATAAAATATATGAGAAGCAACTGAATAAACTTAAACAATTTGCAAAAGACCAGCAAGGGAGGCATAACAGAGGAACATAAAAACACATGTGGAACCGAGAACATGAGTATGCAATGCTGGTTATCCTTCTCTTGCAGATAAAGGTTTTGGAACCATCAGCTAAAACTACCAAAAGACAGGTTCAAAGAGACACTTCTCAACTAATTAAACTGTTTCAAGTTACTTGGAAGAAGTGCTCTACATGCTTATATGCTTTCACGGAGTTTCTTTGCACAGCATGATGCTGGCATACTTGGGATAAAAACCAAACCAAAAAAACCCCAAACATGACTTTTTGGGTGGTGACAACAGAATTTACCCAAACACATGGTCCTATTTCTTCACTAAAATACTAATACAATTGGTAGCAGACATCTGAAGCATAGCTTCACATGGGTAGAAAAGACAGTAAAAAATATTTTAAAAGTAAAGGCAAAGCATACAAAGGTTTCTTGCCAATGAAATAGGGTATTTATGCACTGTTTTTTACTATGCTCCACTGATTACATGCATAATTTAGATCCCTAACCTTGACCTTCTGATTCACACACATCACGTATCAAGAGTAGATTAAAGCAGGTTACAGGTATAACCTCCACATGTGAAAGCAAACTGAACAAATTACTATTAGGGGATAAGGTGTGGAAGAGTGATTTGCAGAAAGGGTAGTAAGAAAACAAGGAAATTATGCTTTCAATGGTGACTCTCAAATTTAAAAAGAAACAGTGTGCCAAGCCATACCAGTGGTAATAAATGTCTTGTGTAGCTACCAGCTTAACAGAAGCACTGAAACCTAAAGACTGAGAAAAACAGCAAAACACAAATAACTGATTTTCATCTTAAACTGCGAGAAACTTTGCCTCAGTTTCATCAGCCCTTAGTTCTGGGTTTGTTTTTTTTTACCAATCATTCAGTTCTTAAAAGGTTGTGTTGAACTTTGGCCTCTTAAAAAAGAGCCAAGTAAATTATTGACAAAGAGATGTTGTTCTTGAAGATAGCAGCTACACAACCATAGCCTAAAAAGTCATGGACAAGATTAAACCCACCAATTGGTAAGAACAGTCTTAATTAGTATTTAAAGAATACCACACAAGGACACTTGAGGAGAAAAGAACACACCTGGAAAACAGAGACCCAAATCAAATCTTTTCTTCCCTGTTTAAAGCAATTTTCAAGTAGTACTTTGATAAAGCTCTTGTTCAGAAATTGTTACGCTGCTATCAAACACTCCTTTTGTTACAATTTCACTATACAGCTGATATAACTAGATGGCTTGTCTGCCATCTGTCCCCTCAACAAATGCTAGGCATTCTGTTCCAAATCCACCACACCATCTGCAATTAATAGGTTGCCAGAACGATTGTATACACATACTTCACATGCTCAGAGTTGGTGATTTTTTCTTTATTTGGCAACAAGCAAAGGCAAATATTTCCAATAAAACCCAAGAAAATACCATTAAATTGTTGGGATTAAATAGCCTTGGCCACCTTACCAAACCAATACTAAACCAATACAATTTGTCACTTACAAGCAAATATGAGGACATGAAATACCTTCCATGTGTGGCCATATGGAAAGATTTCTTAACACAGAGATAGTTAGGCACCTGAAAAACCTATGCACATTGCAGAACCTCCATCCTTGGGAGAACTTTACAAGCACGTGAGATATGTACACATGCTCAACATATTCCTCTGTTGGTCCAGCTGCAAGACAAGAACCAGCAGCCAACAAGAGGCTGCAGCCTCTGGCTTGGCAGAGGCCTCGATACCTTATCCACCTGGGGGGAGGCAAGTCCAGAAGCATATCTCGTATGGAGCCGATTTATACTCGGGCACTACCAGCCGATGGAGTTTACGGTGCTGTCTCTGCAGAGCCTGGAAGCACCAGGGGAGCAACCAGCTGCTGACCTCCACCCTAAGGGAAGGTAAAGCACCCTGAAGAAAACAGGATCTTACCTAGTTGCATCTGTTATGGGACCTGCCTTCCATTTGAGTAACATAAACAATGAGCTACTTGTAACCTGCTAAGTGACCCCTATAGGTACAAATACATGATAGTATGGGCCTGGCACCAGCAATTTCATGACCGACGGAGATCCACTTTAGCAGCTCTGACAAGTATTTTAAAACGAATCCGGTGTCCACTGCTGGCACCTCCACGGCCGCCAGAACGCCGCGCTGCGGACGGGCAAGACCGCGGGGGCAAACGCCTCAAAGCGCCTCTGCGCTCCAGCTACTGTGGTGACAAACTTGGGCAGGTCCGGGCGCGCCGGGCACAGCAGGAGGAGAGCAAGGAAGAGACGGAGTAGCAGGCTGCCATAGCTCCGCGCTCAGCCGAGCCCCCGCCGCCCGGCAGCAGCACGCCCAGTGCCGGCTGCTCTCCCTAGGAAGGGGATCCCTATCACGGGCTTCCTGGAGCCGGCAGACAACCCAAGGCCCTGTCCCGGTTCCCCCAGGTGTAGGGAGGTGTAGCCTGCCCAACACCTCCCGCTCCTCGGCAGTAACCCTCCCCCCGCTGCCGCCGCGGAAAGCCCCAGGCCTCCCCTCCGCACGCCCCTCCCGCTCGGCTGCGCGGCGAGGAACAGCGCCCGCCGGCACTGCAGCCCTATGCTGAGGTTCCGCCAGCGCTCCCGCCTCGGCACGGGCCCCTCGGCGCGTACCTTGGCGGAAGGCGGTCAAGGTCCTGCTCCGGGCTCTCACAAACACGTCCCGCTCCGCCGCCATCGCTCCCGCTCGCTGCCGAGAGCCGCCGCACGGCCCCGGGCCGCCGAGGGGGCGGCACAGCGTCCGCCGGGGGCGGTGCCTGTGTGCGGACAGGGAGAGCCCTGCAGAGGCCCCGGAGCGGGCAGGGGGAGGCGGCCTGGGCAGTGCGAGCCGCGGACCTTGGACGGGCAGTGGTGGGGTGGGAGGTGTGGGGGTGCTCCGGGCGGTCTGCCCGGCACCGCCATGTGCGAGGGGTGGCGCGGCGACATGACGGCAGCGGTCGGGCTGGCGGTGAGTGCGTCGGAGCGCGGAGCCTGCCCCAGGGTGCGCTGGTTTTACATGAGTAATGATAGAAAACAGTAATAGATTTCTTTCGTTTTCAGCATTTTCCCTAAGCTGCGAACTGATGTAAACCAGTGTCATCTGAAAGCGTTGGCAGCCTTCCTGTGTACCTGGAAGGGACCATAGAATCATAAAATCAATGAGGTTGGAAAAGACCTTTAAGATCAAGTCCAGGCTTCACCTCTGGACTGCCAAGTCCAAGTGGAGTGTTCTCCAGGGCAGACTTCCTTTTAGCGTTAACTGCACCCACGAAGTTAGACATCACCACTAACTGTTCCTTGAAAAAGAACAACAAAAAAGCTACTTGAAGGAAGTGCAGGCACAGTGTCTCCTTGTCCTACCACCTGCTGTCACTAATTCCAGCCTGGCACCTCTGGCTGGACCCTGCCTTGCCCATGGCTGCGGGGAGCATGATGGGCAGCTACGCAGCCCACACAACTTCCATTGTTCTCACAAGGCTGCACAGTCATAGAATCATAGATTGGTTTGGGTTGGAATGGACCTTAAGATCATCCAGCTCCAACTCCTTGCCACAGGCAGGGACACCTCAAACTAGACCATGTTGCCCAAGGCTCTGTCCAACCTGGCCTTGAACATTGCCAGGGATGGGGCAGCCACAGCTTCTCTGGGCAACCTGTGCCAGCGCCTCAGCACCCTCACAGGGAAGAACTTCTTAAGATCTAACCTGAATCTCCCCTGTTTAAATTTTAACCCATTACCCCTTGTCTTATCACTACAGTCCCTGATTAGTCAGGTAGTAACAGATTACTACAGTCCTTGACACTCAGGTAATAACTAGATGGATAAGGCTTGCAATGTTTTCTTAATCTTTTCTGGACTGGAGTCCCTTTTTGACCTAGCAATGCAAGAAGGTAATAGGGTTGTGATTTCCCATCAAACAGCAAGGACCCCATTGTTCTGCACTGTGTGGCATGCAGAATCTCAGTGCCTCTTTGTTCATCTTGTGAACTCCATGGTGAAGCACTAGATAAGGTTCCTGTTGTCAACTAAAATGCATTTTATGGCTGGATTACTTTTCTGTCTGTAAAAGGGGGTATTTTTATCCACAAATGAAAACGGGTTCATTCCTGCTTGGAAACTGCCATCATTAGATGGAAAGAGCTAGAGAAAATCTTTTTTTATTAGGTAGTTTTTGTCAAATCCTTTCTTTAAGAGGCAGAATTTGGTACATTAAGGAAATAAATACTAAAGTGCATTTTTGATTCCTGGGTGCAGCCTATTTAAATATCCTAACACCATCATATGAACACGTGATGAAGGTCTAATGCTAGAGCCACTCATGCTAATATCAGAACAACTGGCTGAATGATCCAAATAGATTTCTGATGTTTTGTGTTTCCTTTCCATTTTCTTCTTATCTGCTTAATAGGGCGGAGCAGTCCTATACCAGAACATATTGTTGTTGCATGACTTCAGCTAAACTTGGGATGAATTTTTCAGTGAAATGCTGTCAAGAACAGGCCAAAATGTGTAGTGAGATCATCACTGTCTTGGCAAGACAGCATACTGTAGATTTGTAACACAAGGACATGAGATTGTGGTCAGTACAGCAAATGACTGTTATAATTTGTGATGTGATGTGTTGATAAAGGCAACCATTTTTAAGTTAAGCATGTCTGAAAGACTGAAGCAGGCCTGGCAGAGATGCGGATTCTTAGATGTTCTACATTTATCTAAATCTCTGTAATTTCACAGCTCTTTTTTCTAGGCGTGTGTAGGGGGCTCTCTTCTACAAAATTCTGTTGTCAGTGCTGCGTTTGATCTCTTTACAGGATGGGTCATGGAGGAGCCTCAGGATGCTTGGCTCTTTCTAGGTGATGAGTACAGTGAGTATGCAGCATGCCTTTGTTGCTTCCTCTTTAAATGGAACCCTCTGATATTACACCAGTGTGAGCATTGTCTACGGTAATGAGGATGCCATGAGAAATTTCCATTTTGTAGTTGAAACACATTTTCTTGTGATTTTGCAGCCTGAGTGGAAAGTGTTTTCATCTGCAGAAATAAAGGAACAGTTGCATATAAACGTGAGAACTGAGGATGGGGAGTGTGTGTGCAGGAGGGGGATTTCTGCTCTCTCCTGCTTCCTTTACTCTGCCAAATTTGAAGTATGCATTTTTGAAGCCAAGATCATGGACCAAATGCTATACAGCTAAACACATTTTACTATGACTAAATCGTTCAAAGTTACTACTGATCTATGTTAGTTTAATTATAGATTTTCATGAACTTACTCCAGATGAAGCCTAGATAAAGCAGCACAATTTTGTCATAGGACTTGATTTGTTATACAAAGTGTCGTGAATATGTCACTGAACACATAATTTACAGTATCACGTGTCTGGACTTATTTATAGGGTATAAATTGAGAATAATTCTACTAATTGTAAAAAGTGATTCTACTAATCAGTTTCTTAAAATCACTAATTTAAAAAAGTGATTGTAAGCATACAGAGGAGAATATACCATTCTGGAAGAGCATGCAGTATGTTCAAAATAAGATAGATAAAAAGTGAGAAATGGGAGGCATTTAAAAGGAAATGCTTATATAAGGTTTAGCTTAGTAATGACTGTGATTAGAACAGTGCAGATCTGAGGAGACCAGATCTTCTAAGACTTATTCTAGTACGCGTTAGATCATGCTGCCAGTCCTTGCAGTTCTTAACAATGCGGACATTCTGAAAAATCCAGTAGCATACACTCTGCTTCTTACTGCAGTTTAAAGTATGATCTGCACTTCGAAAGACCTAGATAAAAGAAGTAAATAATTCTAAAATTTACTACCTCTGATGAGTAATTCGTATAAAAATCAAACCAGTCAAAGCAGTGGTTAAAGGAGGGAACAGTTTCTCTATTGTCAGTAAATGACAAGAAGACAACAAATTGCAAAAAAAGGAATACAAAAGGTGAAAAGGACATAACAGGGTTGGTCTAGACATTGGAATTAAAATTACAAAGCACAGACAGATATACTGATTTGAAACAAAACCATTGTAGTCTTATACATAGAATAGAATGACTATCTGCCATCTGGAGTTCAGGGAATACGATGAAGATTGGAGGTGTAAACACCACACACAATTATCAACATGTGTTTTCAGTGAATGCTGGTATATTAGAGTCCTTGAGGGATAAGTTAGAGAAAATAATGGGAACTAATAAAACTGGGTGATATAAAAAGGATTGCATCCTTGTATTTGTTTAGAAACAATATGGACTTACACACGCTGAAAATAAATAATGCATACAATGTATCAAGTCTGTTTTCCATTAGTCTCATTCCAGCTCCCATAACTCCTGTAACTGGACAGCATTCCAAGCAGATGTAGCATTTTGGAAGGTTTGGCGTATGATACTTCTCCTATTCTTCTCCCCTGAACAGCTAATGAACAAAAATTAGTAAGTTTTGAAACCTTGCAGTAGTATCTCATACTAGCCCACCCTATCTCCCATTCCATTGCTGAGCATAAAAGACTCCAGGACGACTATGCCAGTATAAATAACCTAAAAAGTTACAGAATCTCATAAAACCTATGCTCCTTTGACATCCTATACAAATATAAATGAACTACTACACTAAAGAGTTCTTATCAATGTTAAAAAAAGGTCCTGTTAATATTTGGCTTTGATACCACATAGCTTTCCATTTTCAAAGGGCCCACAAAACAATATAAAGAATATTAAAAATTAAAAAGATTGGTTGACCAGCACCAATATTTTGTTGCTAGGAAGAGAACAGTGATGACATTGATTATTTCCAGAGTTAAGAATCCACAATGTAATTGATTTTTATCTGACTCATTTAGTGTGGGCAGGTTCCATTTGTTCAAGAAACCTGTAATATATTCCTTGAATCACTGTAACTGTGAGAGATATAAAAGTTGATGTACGGAGTTAAACACACTATTTAACTCAATTTGGTTTGCACACTGAATTCCCAGTTCTGACACAGATACAGGTTCTATCTAGATCTACGGTCACTTTTCTAAGATGTCTCACTTACTTTGTGTGCTGCCAAGTAGTCAAGAGTTCTGCTTTATTCAAGTGCCTCTGATTTTGGATTTCCCTATTCTGAGCTTTCATTTTCAGCTACACTGAGCATTTGCTCCTTTCATTGAGTAATTGAGACCTAGGCTGTCAGCAAATTCAAAAGTCGTAACCAGTAATGACTCCAGTGAATGACAGAGCTCAACTAGAAGCAATAATGTGCTCTGGTGCATATTTTTGACACATTAGGTGTCTACTTCTGAAGAGTCATGGATGTTTGGGTCATGAGTTTGTTTTGAAACAGACAGAGAAAAAATGCATAGGAGTCCAGCAGAACTAGATCTAGGTGAAAGAAATCAAGGCTTTAACTGAGGTACCTGCTTCCAAAGTTATGCAGAAAAATTGTGACCTACTGCCACCTCATTGTGAGCTAAGAACTTTCTGACTTAAATGTTCTCCAGAATTATTACAGTCAGAATTGGACAGTATTTAACTACTATCTAGAATTTATGATTCCTGCTGCTCATCAAGATCTGTCCAGTCACAAATAGAAGGGAATTAGGGATATAAATAGATCTGAAGAAACTACTCAGTGTATATACATGCACATATGTATGTGTGTATGTGTTTTTAGAGTACTATGGGTTTCAGGAATATACTATTTGACTTGGTCTAAGAAGAAAATCTAGATTTAAGAGCTTTTAATCCACATCCAGATCTAAAATTCGGACTTTTTGGACTTTTCTTATTTTAAAACAGATTTTCCATTAATGTACAAGCAAAAGCAGCAATCTGGCAGAAGCAGCAGTATTTAGTTTATGCATCTGTATGCATGACTCTCAGATTCCTTTCTCCTTCTTTGCTGATAAATGACATTTTATTAGAAAAAAATAAAAACCCAGATGATCATTAACCACAGTTGCTATTTCTGCCAAAAAATCAAAGAAGCAGCAATCCTTCAAGTATTAAAATTCAATAAACAATCAGAGCACTTAGATGTTTTTTCAACTAGGCATACAACAAGGACATTCTTGTTTTACTGTTACATTGGTTAACTCAAAATGCATTGCAGACACACTGGGCAAATCCCTTTGTTTCCTTGCTCGAAGCAGAAAATTATTTTTCAGATTGGAAAAAAATCATTTTTACATTACAGGTGACATGCAAACAATTAAAAATAAAAATTATTACATTTCTTTTTTCTTCCTTTCTTGTATAAAGAGAATTCATCTCTTTTTCATACAAGGGGAAATCTTTGGTCACCTGAATTTTAGCAGGCAGGCTCTTTGTAGCTCACTTGTTTAACCAACTGTATTTTTGAGAAGCACATGTATGCCACCATTCTGACGGGTTTTATAACAAACTGGACATAAAGAAACAACCACATCAGATTACTCTGAGAAAAAAAAAGTAATTACAAAAAACTGTGAAACAGAAGCCATTGTCATACCACTTTGCAGAGTTGTAGTTTCTACTGTAGAGTGAGGTTTGACACCACAGAACTGTCCTCTATATGTAAGTGGAAACTTTAGGTGTACATCAGTTAGGCAAGCAAACCCTCTTGTTGATTGGCCTTCATGGGTCACAAACTACCACTACTCTGCCCTCAAAATACAGCCTTACCAATAGGTTGCATCAGAATCTTTGCTGCCTTAGAGAATGATTTATGTTCCCTAAAACCTTCGTAGAATTCTTCTGCACATTAGTATCAACTCATGTTGTGTGCCAGGTTTTGCATGTGAAATAGATGTTAAAATTCACTTTACCATCTATGATCTCACTAATAGAGGAGTCACTGAACTTCCTGAAAAGGATGACTATGAAGAATGCATCTATTTTGCCACAGATTTCTGTAAACGAAAATGTTTTTCAGTAATTAAAGCTGGAGATGAACAAAGAAGGTACTCCGGGAAAAGCACAGATTAATTTAAGCATAAATGACCCATTTAAGGTTTTTTTTTTTCACTCAAGTAATGACTGAAGAAAATGAGTTCAGAGACTGATGAAGGATGCTGAATAGGTAATTATTGCTATTACAAACCTCTTAGTTTAATTCGTAGGAAATATCATTTGAAAATTAAATAGCACTTGATTTTTTTATGTGTCAGTGTGGACTCTTTTTCAGCTGTGTCTAGCACTTTGTTTCTCAGAATTTCAAGGACCTTTCCTCTTCCATTAATGATTGTATTAGATAACCAGAAGGATCCATTTTCCAACACTATTATCTCAGCAATAATTACATTTTCCACTTCTCTCAGGTTCCTGGTCTAAAGATCTGTAGGTGTTTTACAGGGCTTGGGTAAAAAAAGACAAAGATCAAATGTGGACACAGGTAGAGGTACACATAGGCTGATTTATGACTGAAGACATAACATGCACCACAAAGCTTCTACTTTCAAGATTAATAATAGATGAGAACAGGACTGCATGCCCTACAAGGCAAAAGTAACCACCTGGTTTGTTCTGGCCTTTCACTTCAACTCTTCTCCTCCACTGTGTTTACAATTATTTTTTGGGGGTTTCTTCCAGCTGTATTTATTCATAACAACTAAGTCAATGACAGCAAACTTTTGTATATTCCCATAGTGGTGGTCTTTTAATTTCCTAACTCTAATATTTTTCAATTCTCTGTTACAAATGCAAGAGAGTCCATTGTCCAGATATAAAAAACAGACTAAGCAGACTTCAACTGACAATGGAAATGTGGCTTTCCCACTCTTGGAATTTCTTCTGTTTTTAAAACAATGGAGAACAAAATGCTTGGTCTTACTGATACATCCCTACATTTGCAGAAGGATGATAACGATAAAGATTCATGTCCTCATGAATGAATGGCAGGCTGTCGTGGTTTAAGCTCACTAAAGTGCCTCTTCTGCAGATTACTTGGAACCAGTAAAATTTTGATGTTTGCCAATTGGTTGCAGGCATATGCAGTAGAGATCATGTAGAAGCTACATGTTCAGTACAACAGTAGGCTAAGAATGAGTGCTACATTCAATGCTTAGCAAATTTACCAGTGACCTTACAAACTGAACTGCTCCATCCATTTTTGTTTGTATATCAGGTAAAACTAAGACCCTACGACTATGGCCTAGTCAGGCTTGTTCAACAAGCATGGTATAGTCACTGGATGCAGTTGTTCAGGAGTGGGTCTGAGAGTGAGAAAATCACGTAATGCCACTCCAAAGAAGTAGAGAGACTGAAGCCATTTTTGTGTAAGGTTGCACTCAATAAGCAGAGATGTAACAAACCATGTTTAAGCATGGCATGTTGATGACACCCATTTAACAGAAGACAGTCTGGCTACAAACCTATGATCTTGAACTTACGCAATGGCCTTACTTTATCAACTAAGCTACTGGAATGAATGATGAAACAGGAGCATCCTAAAAATAGTGAAGCACGATTAACATTTCTGTTGAACACAGTGGGATGGATTCATCAACTGTAACAATTTTTTGAATAATTAACTTGCTGAATTTTTCATTAAAAAAGCACAACATTCATACAGTGTAATTATTACAGTGTGAAACACGTTTGAATTAGAACAAGATAACTTTGTCATTGGGTACGGAAATGCTTAGCAAATTTACCAGTGGAAATGAGAAATATTCTCCTCCCCAGGTTCTAGGAATTATGTACCTAACATTCTCTTGCAGCACACTGTACAAGCTACTATTAATAATATATCTATAGCTGAACATAAGGTATGGAGGGAGTGTTTAAAATGTTTAATTATTCAAATGAAGGAATTCATTGACACTGCCTTTTTTGCAGTTCCGCAATATTTCTGAACACTAGAAGAGGTCAGCATGCTAGGAAGAATGAAAGTGCCTAGGAGGAGATAAAAACTAAAATAAGTGGAAACTGAAAAACTTTCCTAATAACTGAAGCTATGGCATACACACTGTATATGCTGTCTTCCTGAGTTGCATGCATAAATCAAATCCATTATACATTCCTATGTATTTGGGCTCCTGAATGAAAGAAATCAGATTAAAAAGTATGAGCTTATAATTCCTACAGTGTTGGCTGGTGGTGTTTGCATATGAACAACCTAGCCACGGCTCTCACAGAGATGGCAAGATCACCAGTTAGTGTTAGTATTTACCAATGAACTTTAATATCAAGAAAATATAAATTTACTTTTACTCTCTTTTAATTAAATCTTTACCACATGCAAATTCACAGTAAGATGGATGGTAATACGTGTGTCTCTTCTCTATAGTAAGGAGACTTTCAAGGGATGTCTCCTTACTCCCGTTTCCTGATGAGTTTCATAACTCAAAATGTTTTCAGAGGATGTAGTGACTTTCTGAGTTGCAGATGCCATAGGAATTATATTGGACTCCAGTGAAAACCTTGAAGAAAGGCCTTAAATGTGAACAAGTAATCACTGATTGGAGAGCCAGTGGAGTATATCTAGTGTTGGTGTAGTACTCACACTTGTGAAGAGCAAAGTGAAGTCCAAATGATTCACATTTAGGCTTTCTGTGACAACTGTAAACAAGATGATACTCTGTTCACCAAAGAACCTCTTCTTTCTTTTTCTGTCCTTCCTCCTATTAAACTGAAGTAGCTTCTCCATCTCTTATTAATGGGTTTTTTTAAGTAAATAAAAAAAAACAACAGAAGGAAACCAGGGACAAGTTCTTCGTATGCTGAGAAGATGAAAGTAGAATGCAGAGTCCAGATTCTTGAATTGATTAGGAAGAGACATCTGCTTGTTATCTTCTGCTAGCTATTTAACCCCCATAGAAGAGCACTGGGTGAGACAAACCTCTCTCATCAGCACTTCATTGTTGGTTGTCATGTTTTCCGCTCAGTATGCAGACTTGCAGGTTCATCCTTCTGAGGCATCTAATGTGTCTATGTGTCCTATAGAGAGAGCTTAAGTATCTGAGTTTGCATTTGAGATTCTTCTTCAGAAGAGATTCTTCTTCAGAAGACAGGCATTATGGAAGAGCGGTTTAAAGTCAGGCATTTGGAACAAAGTAAATCACTTTGGGAAAAAAACATATCTATGTATACAATATCTAGAATCATAAAATTGTTTAGGTTGGAAAATACCTTTAAGATCATTGAGTCCAGCTGGTGCTGAACCAGCACTGCCAAGTTCATCATGTCCCTAAGTGCCACATCCATGTCTTTTAAGTACCTCCAGGGTTGGTGAGTCCACCACTGCCCTGAGCAGCCTGTTCCAGCACTCAACAACCCTTTCAATGAAGAAATTGTTCCTAATATCCAATCTAAATATCTGCTGGTGTTACCTGAGGCCATTTTCTTTTGTCCTATCACCTGTTACTTGAGAGAACCCGCACCTCACTACCACCTCCTCTCAAGTAGTTGTAGAAAGTGAGGTGGTCTCCTTTCAGCCTCTTTTTCTCCAGGCTAAATCCTCCAGTTCCCTCAGCCTGCCCTCATCAGACTTGTGCTCCAGACCCTTCACCAGCTTCATTGCCCTTTTTTGGACATGCTCCAGCACCTCAATGTCTTCCTTGCAGCGAGTGGCCCAACAAATATGTATATAATATATGAAAAGTGTGATTGATGAATCTGATTCAGTGGGTGAAAATCTTGATGTACTCTGCCTATTTGACATACAAAATGTGATGTAATATTGTATCCATGGCTGCACTTCACTACAATATTTACTTCAGTATAGGACCAATTTCTTTTATTCGTGATTCCAAAATGACAGTACCTTTTTACCTGCATCAGTTCTCAAGTGATTCTAATCTAGTCTTACAGCCACCATACTGTATAATTATTTCTGTGAAAAGTATTAAAGAAATTTGAATTTGTGAGAATTTGCCAGTGCTGAACTTTTGGCAAAATAGTATTCATTATTATACTTCCAAGCATACCTAGATGGAGGTCAACACATTCCTTGCTGGGACTGATGGGAAAGCAACTATTCTGTTTGCCTCTCTAGAAATCTTCAGGGCTAATTTGGCTCAAGGGAAGGTCAAACTTCACTGGAAACCAGGTTGATTTACATATTTATTTTCAGTCAAGCTATAGTCAAAGTCTAAATATTGTTAAATATAAAATGTGTAACCAGATAAACACATTATTTATGCAAGTCAGCATAAATCTGGAGGAATCTCCAGAGAATCAGCATACAGACTGTGCATAACTTTTGCCTGCCCTACTTTTGAGAATTTATTTAGGACTGTATAAGGCTAAATTTCTTTCCCAGTGCAGGTTTTGTAAGCCAGTATTGCTAAACTGTAGCAGGGATCCTCCCATTGTGCACTGAAGGCATTGAGAGATCTGTACATGGTCTGTTCATGCATTTGATACGCTACAATACTTGAGGTCCATCTACTATAAATAAGGATGGGAAGCTTATCTAGGAACAGGCTGGGAAGCCCTGACCTGAAGAGGCATCTGTTACCTTGCATCAGCCAGAAATAATGATAATATAAACAGACTGGTACTAAAATTTCCAGTCTTTCCTCTTGGACTCCAAAGCCAGAAACAATCTGTGTAGTTCTGATACTGCACCCTATTCTTCCCCTTCAGCTCCTCACTGGGCAAACAGGCTTCCTTAGTCATAATGACAAATTTAAGAGTGACAAATTTGACTGATTTTTTACTAATAATCAACAGAGAATACTTGCTTTTACGGCTTCTGCCAGGTTTGCTTAATTGGACTCTTTGGGTGAAACAAGCTAGCAAAAGGCCATGCTAGCAGTCTGAAAGCTCTAATTTTCACATTTTAGCACTAATTTGCTTCTGGATAAACTTTGGTTAATCATATTTCTGCAACTCAGGCAAATGAGTGAAATCCACCCTGCTGAAAAGAGTCCTGGCCCATTAGAGTTTTATCTACTAATATTCTCCCAGTATTTATTACTTCATCCAGCTTTTGAAGTATAGTTGTTTTGGATGCATCCAGATATGTACAAAGATGAAGTATTTCAGTAGCTAAAATCTGTTCAAAATTAATTTCTCAATGAAAAATGTTTTACACTTTACTCCTAATATACCGAATAACAGATTTCTAAACCTTGGAGACGGGCATCTGGTTTTCTCACAACAGCAGTTCTTCCACTTACTCCTGAGGATACCTTATTCTGCTTCTGCAGGTGAAAGATCAGCACCTTGTCCATACCCACTCAGGCTTTGATAATGATGCTGCTGGCAAGGACACAAAGTAGTGTAAAATGGAATGGCATTCTTGTACGATGCAGCTGTTAAGAATTTGGCAATTGAAAATAGCAGTGCTTACTACTTGAAACTTAGAGTTGAGTAAATATCTTGAGAAAGGTTTTGTGAACCAATGAATTGTTATTATTTCTCACACTTTTCCTTTCTTGAAGAAAAAAATAATTCTAATATTTTGGGGGCTCTTAGGTAGTGTAGTCTAGGAAGTATTTCTCTCATATTCTAGATTAAAAAAACCCCAACCAAACAAAACTGATCCTTGCATTAATCTTATGTAAATAGAAAAAATGCAAGGTAGAAGTTAACTTGGAGAACTTTCTATCTGAGTTTCTGAACAATAAATCTCACCTGAACAAACATCATAATACCATTCTTGGCAAAACTTGCCTACAATGACTGAGCAGACAGATAGGTATATAAAATACTTCTTTACCAAGGAGGAGAACTCACATTTATTTATTTATCAGCTAGGGCTTTAGAGTAGTTTCTTGTCAAGAAAATAATATAACTTATGGCTGTCATTTCTGAAAAAATCTCATAGTGTAAACTAAATCAAAGTAAAAAGAGCATTTTGTGGTTTCTGCAAGTTAAATTTGTGAAGACCAATAAGACTCAACAGATTTTTAGGACAAAATCATAAACTTCTTGTGGTGAACACCATTATGTATGAGGGAGGAGGGAGAAGTGCCAGCTGGATCCATCATCTATCTTGGCAATTATACTGTGTTCATCACCATGGTATCAGAACACCTTTACAAGCTCCAAGAGTAAACACAGTAAAGGATCTTTAGTTTCTCCTTGTGTCCTAGAAGGGATGGCTTTGTTATTCTCATTATTATTATTGTGGGACAGGTAGGTGAAAATAAAGGATTTTACACTTTATTCTTAAGGAGCTGAGATTTGTAATTGTTCCATTCATCAGGGAATGAAACCACAGCTGTATGCCAGCTGCCAAGAAATTTTTATCTGCTCATGGTATAGAGATAACTCTTCTCTTGTCCCAGAGGAATGCAATTGTAGTGAAAAGTGCCGAAGTCAGCGAGAAGTAGCCTTCATCCTTTTACACTTTCAGGACACAAGAAAGTTGCCTAGGAAGGATGTAGGCAGGAAGGTAGGAACAAGGACTGTAGAATCTGCAGCTGATTGTCATTGGCTTCCTTAGCAGTGCAGGCAGCTTCCCTCAAGCATATGTGCTAGAAAGCTGTCCTTATCACTCTGCCAGCAGAGCATGCCTCCCTGGGGCTTCAACTACTGATGGACAGAGACGCCAGGTTCTGTTTGAATACATTTTGAGCAATATACAGGTATCTGCACTGGAGCTTAAAGGTGCACTGCATGCAAAAAACATTATTTCCTTAAATATTTCTACATTCTTTCATATAATAGGCATCACAACACAGCCCTTAACGGAGTTATTTTTGTCTTTAACTTTTCTGTATTCTTTTCTGTATCCTTTAATGTTAGATTTTGGGTTTGCTTTCATTACGAAGAACAGTAGCATTATAAAATAACCCCATTGAAACAAATGGAATTTTATGTGCTATAAAGAACATCTCAATGAGAATGAATTTATTAAATCTTGATCCTTAGAGTGGAAGCTTCACTCCATTGAATTTAATGGTAATATTGCTGTTAACACTGATGAGTCAAGACTTTGTCCTTTGCATACAGCTGTCAGTAAGTAATTAACGTTAACCAACAGACCTAATACTCAAAAAACCTTTTGCAATGAGATTAAAAGACTGAAAACTGGATCCATGGTTCAGGCTTTGTATGGAGGACCTATTTCTGTTCTTGCTGTGCAAGTGTTCATTTTTTTTTTTTTTTTGACTTGAGCTAAACATTATGACAGAAACAAGCGAAATAATTAGGTATTATGAGATATCTGCTCTTTTTCACTTGTGGACATGTTATGTGTTGAAATACTTGCATTGTTTATGTAGGAAAGTGATCCTATTGTTCACCACCTAAATTATCTGTTTCTTCATCTTATTATCAAGGCTTACTTCAACTGTTCTAGTTTGCATAGAAATTGCATGCAATTTCCTTTTTAATTTTGTTATTTTTTCTTTTTAAAGAAGAACAATCACTATATTCACAGGGAGAATTTCTTAAACTGGAAAATTGTATTTAAGACTTCAAGGTGTGTATAAATTACAAAATTGACTTTAAAGAGGCCAGCTTTCTGTCAGGTGTGTAGGAGTGAATGACAGACTAATTCCTACACACACCTGAGAAAATTGCGTAAAAGTTGTCCTTTTACCAAGTATTCAGTTACAACTGGCCCTATATATATATATGAAATATAGGAAATATTTATAGGAAATACTGTATGTTATATATATTTATAATAAATTTATAAATATATTTATAATATATAATACATTATAATATATTTATATATCATAGCTATTATATGAAATATAATATTTATAGGAAATAATATATATATTATTTCCATACTATACGGAAGTATTCCTTTTGCAGCTTCTTTACATTTTACTCCAGTTACTTGCATATATAAACATACAGATTAAGTAATCCATTCTGAAAACTATACTCTCAGGTGCCAGCATTTTGTTTCAAAAATGTGTTTAACCTTATTGTACTCTGCAATAATTTCCTATATGTTTGTTAGGGAGCAGATATCCTAGATATGTTATTAATATTAGATTGCATTTCGGAGGTTAATCTGCTGATTTAAGTAAATACTACAACAACAAAAAGATACCACTAGAATCTCCTGTCAGCATCTTTTTGCGCCACTTCTCAAGACTCCCTAATGTGCATTTCACATCACAGTCAAAATGCTTTTATTTGTCATATTATTTATCTAGCTGTGGGATCACTACACTTTCACAACAATAAAAAGAAACCCTCTAGGCAAATATATGCTACAAAACCACAGGAAAAAAAGAATTATTATCAAAATCTGCTTCACATTATTTACTCTAAACATGTACTTTTCAGTCTACATGATTGACGTGATGCGAAGAGCAAGGAGACTGGACTGATGCTTTTTCATTCCAGACAGGTGTAACAGAATACCTAGACAGATGTTCTAGATATTTATCCCATTTAGGTAGGTATAACGGAGTTGCACTGTGCCAAGAAACATCAGTGATGAATCCTGTTAGCATTATCAGAATGCTCTCTAGAAAGAGAACATAAGAAACAGTGCTTACTTTTCCACCTTGAAATCTTCATGGTTTTTTGAATCATCTTCCAGTCTACCTAGTTGATAGATTATTTCTTCTCACTGGCTATCACACCAGAGGACAGAGAAGCAAACCCCTTTGGAGCTAGCTTTAGTACTGCTCTTCACATTAGCTGTCGAGTGCAGTCAAGAAGGGACAGTTACCATCTGCCTAAAAGTGTGGTCTGGAACCTGTATAATGTGTTTTGTGCATGTCAACAGTTTTACAACATATGCCTAAATTTAGTCTCTGAATTCATTACTGTGCTTTCAAATATGTGACCTGGTTTTCAGAAGTACTGACCAGCCAGACATCTGGTGATTCCAGTGTAAGCTGCGATTATTCAGCATCTCTGGAAAGACAGTTGTTGAATTTAGTAGGTACAGGGTTGGCCTGTGGATATTTAACCTTTGGCAACCACATTTGGCATTCTTGGCCAGGCATGGTAAGCACATAAATTAATCTGATAGGCACATGAAAACTGCAGTGTCATATAATCAAAAAGATATCACAGAACTCAGACCATTATTACTTTCTCTCTACCTCTTATTTCATCTTGTGACCTAACATTTTAAAATCCTGAGCATCTTTGAACAGTTAGCATCCTTTAAAAATGGAACTGTCAGAGAAATGTTCTTCTTCACAAATCTGAGAGTTCCTACATCTATGTATTATTAGTATATGCAAGATACATCAAGCCTTGGATGGGCATGTTGTGACAATGAAGGGAAGCACACTAAAAAGGTCTACTGTTCAGTAAGAACTCTTGATTTTGGTTGCCTGACAGTACATTTTAGAAGACATATAAAATATATGGTGGCTAAAATATTTTGATAGTTAAGTAATATAGCAACTTTACATTTTGTGAAGAACAAGTTCTTCGCTTCTGAGGTTTACAGGTCACTTCTATAGCCCCTGCAGATTAATAGTGCTTAAACTTGACAGACTATAACTGGCTCACTAATTTGACTTCTTCCTGTTCTGGCTTCCATCTATGGATGTTACAGGCCTGGAGAATGTGCATTCTAGACTAAAACTTGTCTACCTCTTCATTACTGCGGAGTTTTTAGAAGAGGTATGGGTTAGATCAGCTGCTCAGCTGTTCCAACATATGCCAGAGTCAGACATCAGAGGATTAGAAAATTTTCTCTGCTATGTGTCCTCTTCTGTGTTTAAGCACAGCTTCTCTATACTCAGGCACAGTATACAGCCTATTATACTGACTTTAACCTTGAAAATTTGGAGTGCTCTTTTAGGTCTGTTTAGAAAGGCTTCCTCTCTGCCTTGAAAAGTTGAACTTATGGGAACAAAGGTGGCTGGTAGGATACAGCTGGAAAGATACAAAAGCAGTTCCAATTTTTTTGATCCTCTGCAGCCTTTCTTTTCTTTTTTGTTAACAAGAGATAAAGATTTTTTTGGCATGAGTTTGGAATGGTGTGCAGAGCCTTCTTTGTCAACTGCAGTAATCCTCAGACACCTGGCCAGTCATTCCAGGTCTAAATTCCATGGCAGTCTAATTTACAACAAGCAGAAACATACGTTGTTCACAGGTACTTGCAATACTGTTCAAGTTGAAATTAACATCAGTTTTGCCAAAGAGAGAACCTGACTGTCAGTTTTCCTTGTTCAGACTCAGAGCAATAGCTGTGCAACAGGCAAACCTGAGGGCACAACTCATTTTTCAGCTATACTGCTGAAAGCTGATTTAGACATTTTGGCACTTTTTTTCCCACTGCTGTATACTGAAGACGTCTGCAGCATGCATGTGTTTCCTCTTGTATATTTGCAAGTACTCCTTTAAACTTCTAAATTTATCTGAATTTTTCTGAATTTCCCTTTGAATTAAACTGAAGTTAAAAGAACTGTCAGGATTTCATTAAGTCCGCTCCAAATGTGAATGCTGTTACTGCCTGCTTCAACCCCAAATCATGCAATTACTACAGTTTTAGTTTTACAGAAAGATTGAAGAGAAAAATACTGTGTGATAAAGGTAATTTCTACATTGTAGAATCGCAATAAATTATCTTCCTCCTCAGTGAGCCATGAAAACAAGTCTCTCAGGAATGAAAAAGCATTCAGGAATGTATTTTCGTTCCTGAAGCACCTCCTGGCTCATTAAGATCTCTCGATGGTGGTCCCTTTGCTGTGTGCAAAGTGTATTTTTTTCAGACTTGATGACAATAACTAAAAAATGCTCAATGTTTATAATTTAAGTTGCTATGAATTCTTGAAATTTCAAGAACAAGCTCATTCTGTCCACTCTGTATATGCATATTTTTTAATGAAAAGAGAAAGGTTAGTTTAAAAGACATGTACTCAGTAATTATAAAAGGAGAAGTGTATTTAGTGTCAACACACTGCAGGCTGGGATTTCACACATTGCTGCACTGATAAGATACTAATGATTGCAGTTACTGGCTAAAAGAACCAAGGATTATGAAGTGTTAGCTATGTAACAAAAAGAAAGGCCTAAAACCAATTGCATTTTAACCATCCAGCAAGCCTAATACCAATGGGAAAGTATACTCTTTATAGAGGAATGACAAAACTTAGTAGAAGCAAATGGGTGTGTCTGATGTATGTATGCTGATTCAGGGATGTAAAAGTGTTCAAACAAACTTTTGTGTTGTGTCATTCAGTGCTGCTTACAATATTTGTAAATCATGGGACTGTTTTCTATATACAGTATCTATAAACCTCATGCCGCTTGTAGCTCCTTGTTAAATACACTTTGCTGCTTCAACTCATGTCTGCTAAGGTATTTCTTTCATGTCTTAAAATACCTTTTTTCTCTTCTGCAGACATCTAATATTTAGCTGTACTTTTAAAGACTAATCATTGCAAACATGCTGCCAGTTGGCCTGCTATAGTAGAATCATAACCTCTTTTGGTTTTGGTCTGCAATACATTTAGTATCTATATATCCAAACATCCCATTATTCTTTAGATTTATCACCACTTCAACATCCAGGTTGACTCATTAACATTCTCTCCTAATTTTACTCTTTTTCAAACTCTCTTATTTACATAAAGAAACCCTGCAAGAATCAGTTCTAAGAATATATACAACTAAACACTGAATTGAACATGTATAATATACATATATATACATATATACAGTATGAGTGTATGCATTTATACAGCTTCCACTGAGACATGACTATAAATTGCTACAGTTGAAACAAAGCATAAAGTTGAACAAGCACTGCCATTGATCCACATGCAAAAGTTTCATTGAAAACAAGTGAAAGAAATTTGAGGAAAATATAATAGGAATACCTAATTTTGTAGAAGGTCTTTGCCTAAAATTCAGTATTTCACTTAACTAAATGGATATGTGCTTGAGTAAAGACAACACTGTAGGTTCCAGTTGAAACATTAATTTTCTTATTTGTTTCAGAGGCAAAATGCATTCCTTTTGGGATAAAACTGGAGAAAAGTAGGTGATTATTACTTACCTTAAAGCAGTATCAAAAAGAGAAGTGTTGAAAGTGGAAGGTGATGGTGCTAAACTAGGAAGTCTTCCACGTTTCTCAACTCAATAAAGACTACTGAAATAAGTTAAAAGTTTATTGACTGAGTTCATTGAGAAAAGCTTTATAAAATCACACAATGACCCAAAATGTGCCTCAGTACTGTGTGTAGTACCCATTTATCTCAACTAGTGTTCTTGTTTCCATTATTATACTTAATGCTTTTTATATTTTGAACATGCAGGTGGCTATGGAGCCATTAAGCCACTAAAGCACACTGCCAGATGTCTAGTAAAAAGGGTTTGTGCCCTAGTCTAGAACAACTCTAGTCCATTATCAGAATTCTAACACATGGTACAGCTAAAGTAACTTCACTACTAATAATGACTAACAGGCACAGAGAGCATAACAACTAGAGTAGCTTATGATTAATTACGGTAACATGATTTATGGGTTCAGGGTTCTGTGGGTTTGATCCAAAGTGGTTTTTTTTTCAAGAAGCTTTAATCACTCTCCTGTCTTCCCCATGCACGTGCCACTTAGGGTCAGATTCTGAGTATATGGACCTGAATCCTGCAAATGTTAGATGCTAGCCTAAATCCTTTGGGGTTTTTCTGCTGTAGGGGAATTCTGGGAAAATCCCAGGAACTCAGGGAAACAAGAAACTTGCACCATAGCTAGTCAGGATTAATAGCCTATAAAATAGATCCTTTTTTTGATGTTATTATTTCTGCACATGTATAGCACTAATCATGCAAAATATTTAAGCAGCTTTTTGGCAGCCAGATCAACAGGGGAACTTGCATAATCTTAAGCGCCTGACAAGACTGGACCTTAACTGTCTCTAGTTGCAATAATAACTATGGAACAGATTCATTTTGTGCGGTATTTTCAGCACAAACTGCATCACAAAGTGTTAAATAATAAATAATAGCAGAGAGAAGCATACACAAGGGAGGAATGATATGATTTCAGAGGAGACTTGAAAGGGGATGTTGATGAGGTAGAGGTTTTAAGAATTAAATATTAAGAAACAACCAAAAAAAAAAAAAAAAGGCTGGTTTTGGCTTGGGCTGATTAGTTTTCTCTGCTGAGAAATAAAGGGACTTTTTAACCTACCTGCTGGGCAAAGATGCAAGGCTTAGTGTCAAACTGTTCACTGGAATCATCACTGTACTTAGAGTCTATTTTTAAGAGAAGGCAGAGGATCTCAATTAGCTAACTACAGCCCTCTCCAGTTCCAGACGTCTGCTTTGCCCTTTGCCTCACCTTTCTGTTTCTTCATCACTTCACAACTCCACATGGAGTTGGCCCAAGTTCCTGAAGCACGGCACTGATACAGCCCCCACTGAAGCGCAGGTGGATTGGAAGGGCTGTGTGCCATTGCGGAGCTCCGCACGCCAGCCCCTCTTCCCAGGGCAATAGTCGCAGCAAGGCCGCAGCGAGGCTGTCACAGTCGTGCCCAAGGAGAAGGGAGGCTGCTTCAAGCGCCAGCCCACACTGTTAAATCACGCCGTAACGGGTTGATTTCCTACATTTGGTGGCAGCATAGTATTCAGGATAACACTATCTCTACTTGGGCAGGTTACTGCCAAACCAAAAGGAAGAGATGAGAGAGTTAAATAACAGGGATGGGGAGTGAATCGCTAAAAAGTCTTTTCTGGAGTCAGTTCGCTGTTTAGGGGAAGTTATTTTAATTCCACGTCTCGCAAAACAACCCACAGCCTCTTTGTGTCCTCTGGAGCCAGCCTGACTGATAAGATTTTTAAATAAAAGATGCGCAGGGGCAGCTCATGTTTAGGAGACAAAAACGTGGCCGCGCTCTGAAGCGCGCGGTGCGAGTGACACCGTACCTGTGCGCAGCGCGCCGCTCACGCCCATGGTGTAGCGGAGGGCGGCCCCATGGCCCCAGCTCCGACAGGACCTGCCTTCGCCTTGCAGGTAAGCGGGTCTCCGGGGAGCAGCCGCCCGGGAGAAGGAGCGTTCTACTTACAGGGAGAGCGGCGCCCTGCGCTCCTCCCTCGGGGCTGCCACCCCGGCCTGGAGCCCGCGGGGTGAGGGGCTCTGTGGGGCTTCGTCTCTCCCGCCCTGGTCTGGGCGCGCGCTGGCCGTTACCTCCCCTCAGCGCGGGGCGCGCGGGGTGGGCTGAGGCGGCGCTCCCGCGCTTTTGGAGACGCACCTGTGGGGAGCGCCCGCCTGGGCGGGAAGTCTCTTATGTAAGGGATGGCGGGAGCTGCGGGGGGGGGTAGGGGGGGAGGGGGGTCCTGATCAGCCCCCAGAGCGGGGCTGATCGGGAACGCAGTTTGGGGGTCAGGCTCGCGGGGCAGTCCCGGGTCTCCGGGCGCACAGCCACCCGCGGGTGCCTCAGAGGACGGGCCGGGCTCGCCCTCACCCGCACGCTGCTCGCCACGGCGGATTTCCCCTTTGGCGGCAGCCCTTCCCCGCCAGCTGGATGCCGCGGCGAGTCCGTCCAGCCTTCCGCGCTCTGCCCGGGCAGCCGTCGCCTCCCGCGCGCTTGCCCGGCTTCAGGAGGTGCTCGGCGGGCGCCGTGGCTGGCTGAGGGAGTTGTGCGAGAGACCGCGCCGAGATCGGCGGGGGAGCGGAAGGTGGATGCCCCCCGCGCCTGCACGCCCGCACCAGGCAGCGCGGAGAGGCTCCCCGCTCGCTCCTCTCCTCCTTCCCCCGCCCTGCAGCGCACTCGCCTCAGCCCTCCCGCCTCGGGGCCCCCTTCACGCTTCTCTCCCCATCGCGCCGCGCGGTGCCCCGCACTCCCTCCGCCACCTCCCCCCCCTCCCGCCCGTACTCCTCCTCCTCCCGCGCGCTCCCTCTCCCGCGCACTCCACAAGTGCCGCGCGCTCGCTCTCCGGAGCGGAGCGGCGCCGGGCTGCGGAAGCTGCGAGGGGGCGGTGGCTCCGCCCGGCCCGGCCCGGCCCGCGCGGGGCTGTCCGCGGTGCTGAAGGCGAGCGCGGGCTGAGCGGACGCCCGGCCCCTGACGAAGCCTCTTTATGTTCAGCTCCTGGCGCAGCGCAGCATCGAGCAGCTCGAGCGGCGGCGGCGGCATCGCTGAACCGGGACTGGGAGGCAGAATGGAAGGCTTTATCCGGCTGGTCTTCGGCTACTTGGTGGCGGACCTTCTCACGCTGGTGTGTCGGGCTCAGGAGAAAGCTGGCCAGCAGCTAGGGAGCTTTGTGGTGCTCTCGGGAGGAAACCACTCCAGCCCTGGGGAACAGCTAGACCCCTCCGAGCCACCTCCCACCCCAGACTTCTGCAGGGGCTACTTTGACGTGATGGGGCAGTGGGACCCCCCCTTTAACTGCAGCTCGGGGGAGTTCATTTTCTGCTGCGGCACTTGTGGCTTCAGGTTTTGCTGCAAGTTCAAGAAGACAAGGCTGGATCAAAGCACCTGCACAAACTATGAGACGCCGTTGTGGATGAACACCGGGAAGCCTCCTTCCCGCATAGACGACCCTCTGCATGACCCTACCAGGGATAAAACCAACCTCATTGTCTACATCATCTGCGGGGTTGTGGCAGTCATGGTGCTGGTGGGGATCTTCACCAAACTAGGGCTGGAGAAGGCACACAGACCACAGCGGGAGCACATGTCCAGGTAAGGCTGAATGCCAGGCAGCAGGGTCCCCCTCCCCCCTACCTGTCCCCTACCCTTAAAGAGGAGAGTGGACCCCATTTGTTCCTGCTAAACAAGCAACTCCTGCCAGGCAGGCTGCGTTCCCCTGCAAGGCGATCAAGAGAGAGAGCAACTTCGGCAAGCACAGCTCCTGTGGTTCCCCAAGCCCAGGTTATCAAAGTACATGCATAATGAGGAAGACTAGAAATAATTGTGGAGGCTGCACAGACAGTAGTCCATTTTTATCTGCAGTGGTTGACCCTCTCCCCAACAAGAACCAGCAACTGTTCCTGAATATACATTGCATGAATAGGAAAACAAACAAACAAATCCTGAAACCAGCAACACTGAATTATAGAAAGCCTGATGGGTTCCCTCTTCCAACTGTTTCAAAGCCTGGAAAATGTTTTTATTTCTCAAGAGAAGGATGTAAACAAATGTTATCTCACCCTCACTCTCCAGCTGCAAAATGGTTTTGGCAGGACCTTCCCTACTCCCCCAACCCTTACAAGTGTGTGAGCTATTTGTAAAATTTCTAAGCTGTGAAAATGAGCCAGGGTGGAAGGGAAGAGAGAGACACAAAAAGGAAAAGCTGCTGTAGAATTTCTTAACTTTTTTTTTTTTTCAAGATATTGCAGAGAGGTAAAAAATTGAATATGAATGTATTGTCTTATCCATGTATGTGTGTGATATACTCTTGTCTCCATACTGTCATGGCTGAGTTATATCAAAGAGAACCTCCCCCACCTAGAGTTAGGCATGCTGTGTACCATCTACTCCAGATGCTGGCTGCCTAGTGGTGGATAGGCAGGTGGGCAACTCGGGACAGAGCCCAATGGCTTTAACAACATACTCCAAACCCAGATTTTCACAGCGGTTCAAAATCAAGGCATAACACATTTGTCAAGTTTGCAGTCTGTCTGATTCTTTATGCTAATCCCAGGCACATGAAAGTAAAGCAGATGGGGGAAAGGCATTAAAAAAGGCAAACAGCTCCATTAAAGTGTCTAAATAGATTCCAGCATATTGGGCAACTTTAGTGATAAAATGCTATTAAAAGGATACCTTCTACTGGACATGCAGTGTGGCAGAAAGCTTCCTCTTGTCCTGGCTGGTAATGATGTAGTTCACAATCTTTGAAGCTTAGATGAAGAGTCATCCTGTGAAAGATGGTCCAAGAGATCAAGTCAACAGCTGGAGCCTTATTTTTTACTGAAGTTTCTGCATGACTTTTTGATTAACTGCTTATCCTGAAATGAACAGAGAAAGCCACAAAAATACTCCTGCAAATGCATCACCAGTTCACTGGCAATTATTTGCTATTTATAAACTGGCTGGTATGGATACACTTTTACTACCAAGGAACAAAGCACATTGTAGAAATTTTAGTCAACATAGTGTGTCTGATACTTCTGCAAAGATGGGTTTTGTTGAGCAAGGTATAATAATCATTTAGACATTCTGAATATTCTCAATTACTAAATTGAGAAAAAGAATACATAGGTCCCAATTTATTTTTAAAATCTTACTCTTAAGCTACAGAGCTTGTTTGGTTCAGCCTCTTCCTGTAGTGACTTCATACAGGCAAAAAGGCAGGACAGAGTGAAGTTGTGGCCATCCCTGCTTACATACGGCTTCAGTAGGTCTGATTTCTTATAGTAGAAATATTTGCTATCTAAAGTACAGGTGTGCAGTATTCTGTCTTAGTTCACGGAAATAGAATTATAGAGGATTGGAAAACAATTCTGAACTCCTTCAGTCATGTATGCATAAAGATTAGGTTTCTGAAGTGGTTCTTGGAAAAGGTTGTCTGTTACCCTGATTACTTAACAGTGTCTGAGATCTTGTACTTTTCTTGCCGTGAAAATATTCGAGTCAGGATTATACAGAAACTTGGAAAGTCATGATCACATGGAAAAACAGTCACCCACTCAGTACACATAATAGCTAGTCATGTTCTGAAAAAGCAGTGCTACAGCTTTTTGGTTTTTTAAAGATAAAAGTTCTCTCACTCCTATTACAGCTGTAGGGAAGACTCACCATTAATTCAAAAAGGAGCATGATTTTTAATTCCCTTCGGCAATCGAAAAATCTGTTCATTGAGGGAAGAATTGAAGTAACCTCTTTATTCTCAAATGTGTGTTCAACTAAAATATTCCATCCTAGCTCATTTTACACTACTAATGTTCTGGAAAAAAGGCTGCAATGCTTAAGAAAGAAACAATTTATCAGTTTAAAAGGTTAATAGTACCAACAATTAAAATATTATGTAGCCTATATTCATATTCACTTTTTTAACACTCATCACTACAAAATAAAAAAACACCACCAAACAAAAACCTCAAAAGAACACTGCTTATGGTTTTTTTTCTTTTTTTCTGTACTGAACCTTATTAATAAGCAGAAGTATAAAGCATCCAGAGTGTTAGGTAGGCCAAACCGAAAGTACTAAGTGTTACTCCATTTTGGCACGCAGCAAGAAACACACGGAGGCTGATTTGTCATCTATTTCCTTAGCTAAGATTGTTTCCTTTCCCTCACTAGACAACGGCTATATGAAACACTAGGATCTTCTTCATTCCTGTGAAAAAATTCACCTATGGTGAATACACTCACCTTCCATTTGTTTACTGCTATATCAAAACAAACCAAGAACACTCCATCAATTTCACTGAATTTTCCTGAAATATTTGACAATGGAGAAGCTTTGGGGAAATTATTTATTTAATGAAAACAATCCATAGGGAAAAGTCTCTATTGGGCAAGTCCTTTTAGGAAAAAAGAGTCAAAATTTGTCCTTTCTTAGAGAGCTTGTTACTGCCTTTTGTTTTGAGAAAAAAGGCCAAGTGTGGCACTGTTGACATTTTCTTTCTTTGTTAAATCAGTGCTTTTCAGTAAAACTCTCACTGTTGGCATGGAACTGTAAATCTGGAAGATGAAAATGGAGAGGGGAGTACAGTATTAACTCTAAAAGGCATATTTCACTTTAGACATCATATGTTAATGCTTTCTTTATATCATTCTCATTTTTAAATTTGTTACTTGACATTAAAAGGAGATAAATATTCCTTTCAGCCGTGGTGTCCAAGAACTAACCTGTAATAGTAGTATCCAGACTAACTCTTCCTTTACCCTCCTGCTTTCTAAGAGAGTAAGGGTATGTTAGAATAAGATGGTGTATGTTATCAGATATGGCAAAGTGAATGAATGTGGCAGTATTGTGCCTAAAAGGAAACAGAACTGATCTGCCTCCTGAAGCAGACCTAGAAAGCTATTAGGCACGTGAGGGCAGCATGTTTTTGCTGCTTAAGAGTACATTAGTGGGACTTCCAGGCTCCGTCAGCTAAAGCGAAGTACTCTCTCTCAAAAATGAGTAGAAAAGGGAAAAGCTTTACTTCTGTTTCATGAAGGAGATTTTTCTGCAAATAAACCCACACCTTAGTCTTCTTTCCTAATCCTTGTGGCGAATGGGCAAACAAACCAAGAACTGAAAGGCCAAAATTTACAATCATGCTCGTATGCTATAGCTCGTGGTTCTTTGAAGCAGTGCTTCTGACAGTATGTTAGCAAACTTCCAAATATTGTCAACCAACTGAGGTCTTCTTTCTTCCTTTCCAATGTGCTGAGCTCGCGAGTTAAGTCTTTTGTTGATCATTCGAAAGGCATGTACCTGGGGCCAAAAATAGTCTGACTTGCCAAAATCCTGAATCCTATGTGTGAAATTATTTCCCTTATGGGTTTTTACCCAATTTTAGAGGCAAAACATAACAAGTGACCTTTCATGAAATAACCTGTGTTTCAGCTTCTTCAAGCTTGTACCCATAAGGGAAACACCTGGCTCCACATACTTTGTAACACCCAAAAATAGTATTACATATCCAAAGAGAAAAATCTTATAGCAAGAGAAATGCTGAGTTTTGTGATACTTGGATAGTTCTGGGCCATGAACTCCTTTGTAGGTAACGTTTCTCCACTTCTGTAATAGTGCAATCAGAATCAGTACACAGGACCTAATGATTTCACTACCTGATTAGAAGGTTATCTTGTATTCTGCATTTCCTTAAAAAATAATTCAGGATAGCAAAGGTGTAGGCAAAGACCCTTTATGTATATATAATTTTTCAGTGCGATCCACTCTAACAATTTCTTCAGATAGTAAGATCTATATGATGATATTCAGGTGAGCCAAATGCATGAAGGTATTATAACAGTCTGTTGGCCTACGTGGAATTTTTCAAAGCAAAGATCTATTCAAGGATTTTATCATGTACTGGGGCACAAACCTCCCTTATCTATTTCTTTATATGGGCGAATCCCTAAAAGAACAAAATACAGTTACAGCGTTTCCTTTGTACTTCAGTGATACAAGCTGCTATGCATTTTTAACTGTCCCTGACATCAGTGGAAGATAAGGACAAGCTCTTTGGTATATGAGCTATTCAGCCCTGAGAAGAGTGTACAACTTTGACTAACACAGTATAAACATAGGTGCTGTGTTGTTAAAAATAGAACTTGATGGTGAGTAGTTCCTTTTTTCTTAATACAGTGGGAGTTGGACAGCTAATTCCTTAAAACCCCTTTGAAAAAGGCCACCCTAAAATGGTAGAAAACTTAGTTGGCATTTTCACAGACAGGCAGTTGTTAATCTGCTCTCATATGGGGTGTTATGTAAAGTCTACAGTGAACAATATTTACCATCAGATTAAGGACAATGAGGAAAGTGTTTCTGAAAACCTGTTCTCACAAAGTTGGGAAATATTAATCCATGTATTATGAGATCTCACAGTTTTAACTCCCACACTGAAGTTAGGAACTTTCATTTGCCTTTCTTCCTTTCCCAGAAATGTGTCCAGCTGCCTCTGGAATTAGAATTAATACTGATGTCAAGAATTTTCTTTGTATAAAGACATGTGCATAAATTGAGGAGATATTAATGGGTTTGGTCCCCCCTTATTTTAAACTATGTTTTGCAATATAATGCTTTCCTGTCTCACCATTTTCTACATACCTTTGTGAGATCTCTTCTATTGAATTTTTATTATTCTGTATGTAGGCCAGCTCTGCTATTTCTGCTGCATAAGCATTACTTCAAATGGGAGCATTGCTCTGATAGCATTAATCATTTGGTTACTGTCTTCTGACCTTTTACAGTATCAACAGAGTATTCTGTAACATGATCACAACTGTAACTAATAATTTAATAGCATAATGCTAGCCATAAACACAATGAAACATCAGTCTTGTTCAGCTGTGTACCAAAGCAATGTTCCTGCAATCTGAAGCAAGACCCAGTTCAGGATTCCTCTCTGTCACTTAAATGAAGCTACTTTTTAATATTTAAAAGCACAGTGCTTCTTGATCAAGAAATCATCATGTCACAGAAGTAGAGTGGAGGAGCTAGATGGCCCTTGCCATGGCTTTCACCAGTGAATGTGCTTGGTTTTATTTATTTATTAGTGTATAAACTAGTCTCTCTTGATGCAGTATCTGGCACACTGTATATAATTTTGCAGAAAATTAAACTAAACTGGGCACAGTGCCCAGAAGATACATCCATTCCCTTAAAAACAAAAACTCTGAAGACACTGGTAACACACGCCATAGCTTTCTTTTGCCTAAGGCAACAGCTTCTGCAGGTGGGCCAGTTCTTTTGTATGGCACAGTAGTCCAGCAGGTAGCTATGTGGCATATACCTAAGGGATAATCCTGCTCCTACAGAAGTCAGTGGTAAAACTCCGTAGCCCAGAATTACAGACAAAGTTAGATGTTGTCATGCTGAGTTTTGGAGCTTAAAACTTAGTCACCAACTCTGGATCCACAGGGCTGATACAAGCATGTGTGCTTATCTGTATGCTGAAGAATGGACTTGCACTCAGCAGGACACCTGGCAGTGAGATTAGTCCTTAGAAAATACACCAAAGCAGGATGATTCTGTCTCAGATATAGTCGATGCCTGCAGCTCTGCAGAAAAAGTCCACAACCAGCACCAGGTTGGGCCTGGCCTAACTGTTAGCAATCCTTTTGCTTGCTCCCTCTTTGCTAGCATAAAGCTTTTATGCTGTTTCTGAACTGGCTTCAAAGCAGCAAGGAGTGTGCCTGTGCAAGCTTTGCTCCATCTTATCGACTAGGAGACTCATAGGAGTCAGAAAAGACATTTTTGATATCCCTTGTGGATGGGAAAAGCTTAAATCCTTGCCTACTCGATTTCTACATGAAAATTATGTGACCTTTCAATTTTGGTGATGTTTTTGATTAATTTGACAACAGCCAAGACCACTGCATTGTGTGGAGCTCCGTGCTCCATGTGTGAACATTTGCTTTGACAGGCCCTGCTGGTAATCTAGGTGTGAAGAGAGCTCATTTGTGAAAGCTACAGACAGGGACTAGGTGCTGAGGCACCCAGCTTAACCAACATGGCAGTGTCACCAGGCACATGCAATGGCAGAATTTTGCAAGTCTCAACAAGCTTAAATTATGTTCTTAAAAAGCTAAGACAGCTAAAGAACTTAATGTTTTTCTGTGTACTACTGCTAGCACACTGTCTACAACAACCTAAAAAGAGCCTCAAGTGCTAAGTCTCACAATGAATCTGATTCCCTGATTTTGCTGTGAATGGAGCTGGTTTCTCCAGTAGACATTACGATGGATGGCATCCCAAACTAAAAACACCCTTAGAATATATTGGTAGTGCCTTACAGATTTTGCAGGATCGTTCTGATTTTGTTGTTGTTGTTGTTGTTTTTCAGGGCTCTTGCTGATGTTATGCGACCTCAAGGCCCTTGTACAACAGATCATATGGAAAGAGATCTAAACATTGTAGTACATGTGCAACATTATGAAAACATGGAGACAAGGCCTCCGCCAAATAATTTACGTAAGTTGCATTTTAACTTTATCAAAATCTGGAATGTTGGCACTAAAATGAACATTATGAAAATATTGCTGGATGTCAAATGAGGATTGATAGGACATGGGTTTTCACAAATTAGAAATAGTCCTTACTTCAGAATCAGAAATATTTAGGTTTTCCTAGTGCAAATAGTGTAACACTGAGAGAAAGCCATTTTGAATAGAAAAATTAGTTGTTATATTTATTTTTAATTAGTTGTCTTGGTTGACTAATATTGGTTTGCTATCTTTGTCTCCTTCTACTTGTTGGTTTTGCTCAGTTCATCAAGCTATGCCTTATGACATGGTTTGTTTTACCAAAATACAAACAGTTCAGCTTGCAGCAAGGTTTCACAAAACGTTTCCTAGGCCTGTAACATCCAATAAGAAAGGGGTCTTGTTAGGCTGTTATACTATCTCCACTAGGAACAGAGTTCAATACTTTCCTGGAGAGCATCAAGTTGTACATGGTTTTCACTTTCACTTTTTTTCCTAAGGGAAAGACAAGAGGAAAATTATTATTTTAAGTTTTACATAATATTTTCATTCTGTATCTGCTATTACGTGTTTATGTTATTGAAGGCAAGGAAAAAGTACACCTTGGAGCTTCAGAGGAAATATGGTGACATTTCAAGTGGTTCTGAAGTCTAGGCAACTTATTTCTCAGTCTTGCATTAGACCACAGAACAAATCTTTCTCATGCTCAGTTAATTTTAGCTTTTGTGATGAGCAGTTCCACTGCAATTTTGGTTTGGATATATATTTGTGTTTTATATCTACCCGTATCTTAAATACACATGCATATATAAATATATATGCATGCTTACAAATTATAGATAATATATTTACAAATTCAAGTTCAATATATTTATAAAAGAAAAGGGTATCATTCAGGGAGGTTTATACTGTTATGCAGTGGATGGCTTTATTCTGTGCTGTAAATCAATGTAGATGTGCATTTTGCTGCAAATACACTTTTACTGCATTGGTATTTGGATTTTGAAACATTTAAAGTATATGCACTAATCTTTTCCTTATCTTTCTGTAAATATAGAAAGCAGAAGATATGCTTGTATTTGGGCAAAGAATGAGTTTTATTTGGACTGCACTCTGCAGTATTCAGAGATTTTACTGCTTTCTTTTGGGGGAAGGGTATGAAAACAATATGAGGAAGAGCAGGTTCGTATGCTGCATGCACTCCTGATACTTGTTTTGTGGTAGAGGCTGACTGTGGTTTCTTACGCACATTGTTACAGAGCAATATGAGTGAATTAAAGCTGTGACCTCTAATAAAGATACCACATATAGTGAAGTGTGACACCTAATCCATCTGCACTGCTCTCCAGCAAAGTACTTCCACCTGGGCCTGTGCAGTCCTACACTGCAGAGGCGGAGTACACGCATACTGCAGCATTATAGCCCTAATTGTATAAAACACACCACTTCTGGAGGGAAACTTATGCTTCTCTCTCAATCAAAGGTGCTTTAGCCCTCTGGAGCTGAGGTGGTGAACTTCTGAAGGTTTAAGGAGGATGGGAATATACAGAATACCTCTCTTTGCTCTGTTTATTAGCTCTTCGCTGATCTCCGGATCCTTCCTGTGACTATGTTTTCAAGAAAAAAGATTGCAAATGGGAATGAAGTTAGGGTACAATCTTTATTTTCCTCTCATGTGAAATGTTTATTCAGAATCCCAATTAATGAAGGAGTCAGAAAGTAAAGAGATTCTTACTGCCCTGCTGTATCTAGATTTTTGTAATCATCACAGAGGTATTTTGCTTAATGCTCTTTGAATACTACAATATACAGTGTAACATACCAGGTCTTTAAACTCATTGTTTCTTGGATTTTAGTTCAGATTTAAGCCTTGCTTCTATATACCCTTGCATATAAACACAACTCACACAGTTACTGCAAGGAAGAAAAAGATAAATTTAATAGTATCTTAGGATCTTGGCTTGTGATGACCCCATATATCTGTACTACCTCTGTCTCAGAATTTGGCCCTCTGGCACAGATGAGAGAATTTATGTGAAACAGCCCTTGCACCACTACAATTTACAACATAGAAGCACTACTACTACTTTGGAGCTATCTTAATAACTGGGTAATGAATAGGGTCAGTCCCAAGACTGCTTCATGTGCAGCTCAGGAATTCCTGCTACAGATGCAAACCTCAGAAGCAAGCAGCCATGATGGTAACTCTTTCAGTCTTTAATCAACTTTATGGATTAAGTCAATCAGTTTAGATTGTTCAATGCAGACCTTCAAGTGGTGAAATTACTCAAGGCATTCTATAATCAATATTGCATACATTCACTTCATAGCGAGTAGATCATTATTCTGTATTTGTTGCCATAATATTCCCTCATAAACTCATCTAAAACATGACTAAATGACCTACTAGAATTAGTCAGAACATCACTAATGTTTAAAGTCTGTTGAGAGCATATGCATTTATACTGCAGAAAAAAAAATCTTTAGAAACAAAAATTACAAAGACACATCTTCCAAGTCCAGTATCTTGGCAATTTGAAATTTTACAGTGGAGTTCTGAAGCACCGCAAGAGTGGATATTACTTTGGCAGTGCAGCATTACCTACTACTAGTGCTGGAAGAGTGAGAGGCTTTTCTGGGTATTTTTACAAGTAAATAAACCAGAGTGAATTACAGCAGAAATTCTATTCCAGATCTTATAGACAGAAAATGAAATGGTAGAAAAATATAGCATCAGACACTTTGATCTGTATTTTTTAAGTTTTCTTTTCTAAGTTACCACTTTCTCTACTAGCCATCTCAAAATAACACTTGCGAATTTGAGGCTGGTGTACTTTTCACAGTGGCTTATAGATATGAAGAGAGCAGGAGGAATCTCTTAGGCACTATGTCTCCTTTCCATGTTGTGTCTTTCAGAATACTGAAGACCAACTATTGAAAGCCAAACATTATTAAAAATGTTCTAATGTGAGTGTTCGTTTGCTCCTTCTGTCCTCTTGAAAACATTTTGCTGATGTTGCCAACCCATTCTGAAAGTGTTTTATGACAGGAAGCTCTGTCAAAATGACAAACTTTGCATGATCTCTGACACTGAAAATGAGTGTAGTTTTGTTTCTGGACTGTTTGTTACCAGAGGACAAAGATTTTACGAGCTGCCTGCAGCTAGCACAGCTATTTGCCAAAACTAGCAGTCCAGTGGAAGGCCAAAAGCAGATATCTCTTGTCAGCATCTTGCAGTTTACTTAGTTTCTTGTCCCTTCTTTACTGATATTCCAAAAAGAGCAGATATATTGGAGGTTCTGGAAAAAGACAGGTTTTTTTCTTTGTCCATATGAATCCAGACAACCTGGAAGCTTTTTAGTAAAAGCTATTTTGTCATTAGTGGTTGTGTGATAATTTTCTTCCAGTACTGTGCTTTACTTAGGATTACTTTTCCATTATTTCCCTTCATTTATATATGCTAGAATGTAGTGGTGCTTTGCAAACAAGCAGCAGGTATGTACCAAGAATCACAGCATTCCAGTTTTCTAACATGCAATGTTAAATAAAATAAAAAGAAAATAAAAAAAAAAAAAAGGAGGACATTTAAAAGTTATGTTAAAAACATAAAACCAAAAGCAAACCTTCCTGCAGAATGAGCTGTTTTGTTCATCTCTTTTATGAATCTTAAGAAAGCAGAAGCATTCTAGATTTTATTTTTCCTTCTTTCCCCCCCCCCACCCCCACTTGTTGTGTTAAAAGTAAGCAATTTATTTAACTTGTTTGGATTATAACACTGGTGCAGTGGGAGTTAGGAGGCTTTTTGCTACATCCTCATTTCCGAAATGTGATTTCTGCTATTATTTCTAATTCATAATCTATGAGAGCAGAGTGAAACAAATACATGAGTTAGTGCAATCCACAATAACTTTTCATAATGATCAGTAAAAGCTCTGTTATTCTCTCCTCAATAATAACCAGCCTTGCACTAGTGTATTTAAAACATTTATGCAGACTCCCAAGATAAAGGTGGGGGAAGCCAATTCTAGATTATGGAGGGAAGCCAATTCCAGATTATGGAGGTTTTCAGATGAAAAACGCTAGCTTTTATTTAGTTTGACATGTATGGATTATTTCTTTATTCTGACTTTAACACTGCAAAAGGGAATTGTAAACACACTACTCAAAGGAAGAGTTGCACTGTATCAAATGGCCAATTTTAATACTGGCCAAGGATTTGCAGCACATGCGATTAAAATGACATTTTCTAAATGCATTTATTTAGACATTAGCATATATTCTAAAACATATGCAAAGGAATAATGTGTTTGCTGCTGCATTTGATTGTCAGTTGTCCTGGATACTTACTGACTACAAATGCTAATGCTGAAAACAAAGCAAAGACATTTCTGTAACTGGTGCCTTACGATAAGTTCACTTTTGTTGTTTTTGTTGGTTTTTTGTTTCTGTGTTGAGATAGTTTAAATAGGAGGGTATTTTCTGAAGTTCTCACATATCCCAATAAGCATTCTGTAGTCCTGCGCTTTCCCCATTTCTGTAAATGGAAGCTCAGCCTTTGTTTCCCAGTAAGAGAAACTCACTAGTTTGACACTGTGAAAATAAATACAGTTAGAATTTGCGAGGGTTTTTTCCCTGTCTCTTTCATCCCTAGTGAATATGGGTTTTGTTACTGTTGAATACAATGGTCTTTGGCAAGCTAATTATTTTTATGTTTAACGTACATAAACATGTTTGTATCAGATGATTCATTGTATCCCATTGCCTAAATATACTTCCTACTGTTGCTCACTGGAAATAAGCATACAGGCATATTAAGAAACTTTAGTTAAGAGAAGTACTATTCTTTAAAATGCAAAGCTCCTGAAGTATATAAAACTAACAACTAATTTACTTGCAGTAACTCTTGGACAATGAATTGCATAACACTGAAAAAGTAGTCATTGAGAATGTGCAGGTATTACTGGAATGATATGCTTCTGGTGACATGAGTTTTGAAACTACCAAAACCCTTGCTCAGACACAGGGCTGCAAAATCCAAAGGACTAAGCAAATAACTGACTGCTTGGCCTTACTGGTATCTAGGTTGTTTGATTGTAGTAAAACGGTTTTTTTAGGCCTGACTCTATGCACAGGTCTAGCCCAGAGGAATATGACTATGTTCATGGCTGTTCACCTGCTCACTCAGAAGGACAAAGTATGGACAGAAAAGCTGAGCTGCACAGACAGGGCTCCAGCTATGTTTTATGAGGGAAAAGATGGACAACACTAATAAGTTTTCAGCCAAGAAAAAGATAGTTTTAGCACAGTGACAGGAGAAGTGAAGAAGTACTGCTGATGGAGTGCTCTGAGACAGTGAAGAATGAGGGAGAATAAAATGGCTAACTTAATTGGAGGGCGTACTTAGCACACAAGAGACTACACTGCTATGACAGAGGGAGGACACTGTAGTCAGCAAGAGTTGGGAATTTGTTTCCATTTAAAGCCTTAGTCTTCCCTGCCAGTATGCAAAAACTCATTTTACTGCAGTTTCTGTGATCTGTCGAGGAAGCACCTTCACACTATTCCAAAATATCTGATAATTTAGAATAAATTCCCAATATCTAAAAGCTAGTAGAAATTAACCCTGGGAGAGGGCTACTTATTATGCTTTGATTGTAATATACAACAAGGAGGACAAATTCCACATTTAAACTACATACTTTACAAAACTAATCATCCAAGGAAAAGCCCACGCTAATATCACCAGCCATGACAAAAGAAATATTCTATTTTTTCAATATAATTTTTGTTTAAGGTTAAAAGTTACTATCTGCTGTGTCATAGCTATCTTGAGACTACTTTTTAAACCACTTTAAATTAATTTCTAGATACTGACTTCAAAAATTATAAATTACACTACCAGTAGAACTTCAAAGCATTAGCAAATCGGTGATAGAATTTTTGTTAATACAATTACAGCTATAGCAATGAATTCCAGAGCTCCAAAGCTTCCATGCTGGAAACAAAATTTCTCATATAAACTTAAGAGTCTGAAGATGCATTTATCTTGCAACTGCTCTGCTGACAGACAGGGTACACCACAAAGTGACCACACACTAGCTGTACAATATGCAGAATTTATTAAACAAGCACACTAAAGCAAGCACACTAATGTGAATTAGGTAAATATCTCTCTCTATATATAGTGAATAAGTACAATAAAGCAAATCAGAGATATAGGTATATAAGTAAAGTACCAAAGAAAGTTAGCAATGCATTAAATCATTACTGTATAGAGAGAACAGAGATTAAGAAGAAATATATCACCAGTTACCACTGAATCATAATTCAGGCCGACACTTCCAGCTGGGAAGCGCCATTGCAGCCACTGCCAGGAGTCTCAGGTAATTGGGAAAATTCCTACATGGTGTGTCCACCCCTAGGTGAGGCTTCTCCTATGGCCACAAGAGGGTCCCGCTTTTATACCCTTAGAAAACAACCGGCTTTATGACAGATCTCTAATTGGTTATTTGTGGGACCATGCAGTTTCTCATGATCTCACTGTTGTCCATTCTAAGAGCGTTGGCCAGGCGCCCCAGTGGGGGCAAGTATGAAGGTCATAGAACAGCTGCACACCTAGGTTTTCCTGCCTCTTTCCAACAAACAGTCACAATGAACATAAACATATATACTCTGCCTGCGGCAAACAACATCCTTTGTTATGGTTCTCAGTCATGAGAGGGAATCAACTCCCAGCTAGGTTCCCATCCATTACAGCAACTCAGTCAGTCACTGTAAGGCAGTAATGTATAATCAGTTCTGAATGTGTGTTTAGCCTCACAATCATTAATGTGAGAAATGTTTCTAATTTACATTTAGATTTTAATTCAGATGCATGATGCTGATTTATGAGAAGATGCTATGAAACTTCTTGAAACACCAATGAGTGTTTTCAAGGAAGTTAATTACAACCTGAGAATCAGAGATTCTGAGTTTGTTTAGGAAAGACAATAAGTGAAACAAATGCAATATCTCATTTGTCATTGACTATTTTGCATTTCAGCAATTAGAGTTCTTTTAGAAAACAGGATGATTTTGAAAATGTTAATATAGATATCATACACAATAGCTTTTTATTCATAACTACACTGGTCTTCACCAAGTGTCATATGTCAGAACTCTAGCAATGCTCCTACTATACAATTAATTCCATACTTTTACAATCATCCTGTTGGCTTAATCTGGCACATGAGAAAAAAAGGTTAAGGCAAATAGTAAACACAAAATCTCGCATGAACAAGGACTGACAGGCTGCATCCTGGGTCTATAATCGAGTTAAACTGTGAACTTAACATCATTACATATGTTCAGTGCGTCTCTATTCTAAAATATGTCTTGTGAGATGCAATTTTATTGGAAACTCTGTGAGTTATGCATCCTTCCTGCAATTTTAGTCAGTGGGATATATTTTGAACCATGTTTGGTAGGTCTTCATTAGCTCTGTTCCAGAGAACCATTTCTTTTAGGACTGAACAATGAAGTTCTCACTCTTTCTTAATTTATTTTACAATAAGAACAATTAGATTAGATTACTGCCTTGCATCCTATCATTTACTTCAAGTCAGCTTTTAATTCAGATAAATTTGACATATCTTAATAAAAATATTCATCAATGTAAAATGTATGTGGGAGACATACATTTAATCACTGACATTTATCCTTTTGCAGCAATAATTAACCTTATGTTAATAAAAATATTTAGCATATATTTTTACACTTTATAATGTAGTTTAAAAGGCTGAGTAATTATTTAATAAATAGCATTGCTGTATTAGACTATGATATAGGCAGCTTTGAGCCACACAACAGCAGACTTGAATAGCACACATAAAGGATGAAACTCATTTTGCTGTCATTGGGGTGCAGATTAAAGTACTTTGAAATGTAAGGGATGTATTTACCATCTGCAAGATGAAAAGTTCAATATCTAAAAGTGGTTTGGCTTTCTAAAAGTTACATGTTTCCCTTATGATTCCACTTTTACTTCCGTACTATCAGCATAATAATTTAGTAAGGGCTTAGCTCCACAAGTGTTTGTTATTAGGTATTGATATGTCCTGGCATCAAATACTCCCCATAAAACAAAGGCACTTCTTTGAAGAGAAGCATCCTCTACTCTTTTGGCACTTTGCAATCTAAGATTTACTTATTAAATTTTCTTAATGAAGTGCTATTCCTATTATATACTACTCAATATCTAAAATTGTATTTTGTCTTTGGACAGATACACTGAACACTATTATTCTCAATGTTGAAAAACTTCCAATGCAAAATATTCCAACTATTAACCACAACTGTCAGCAAGATCAATCATCAGTGCTTCATGTCTGTTGAAATCTTTCATGACACTGGGATTTTTGATGTCAAAAACTGGTATAGGAAACAGTGCCAAAATAATAGGAATCATGTTCTGAGGAAAAAACCAAACCAAACCAAACCAACAAAACAAACCCAACCCTTTTCTGATTGTATTCTGCCAGATTTTAGATCCTTAAAATGAAGAGGATAGAGACTGAGATACCTTTTTTGTTTCATATGGCATGAATCACCTCATTGAAACACAAACAAAAAGTACCTTTTTCTTTCACTAATGGTTTGCCAACATCACCACACAAATTACACTTGCCTTTTGCATGCCAAAACAATATCGTTTGAACTGTTGACTTACAGCTTAATCATCTTTCCAAATCCATGAACTCCCACCCTCATATTTTGTCTCAAAAATCATATATTTGTAACACAAATGATAAAAATATAAATTCATTAATACATCAGTTTCTGTCCACACATCCAGGTGCAAGCATCAACTATTACAAGCTGATATATCCACAGCTAACCATGTGCATTTTTATCACTCTGGCTGTGCAAAGCTTTGATACTATATTTTAGATGTTAAAATGCTCTTATTGGAAATTTAACATTCTGTAGAATTACTTCGCTCTTCATTTTTTAATCAGTCATACCGACTTTGCCAAGCAGAAGCAGTACAGTGGTTCCAAACTAAAGTAGAAGAGCTTGGCTGCATACATTAAAAAGCTTACAAAGACACATCCCAGTATTCCGAGGCAATTTTGATATGCTGTTCAGAGATTTTCACAAATTTCAATCTGCAGTTTCAATCATAAACGATTTTCAGTACCTTTGTTCTATGTTCTTTGCTTTACATCATAACTTCCCCTGAAATGGACACAGTGGCTCTGGCTCCAGTTTTATAATCATTAGGTAAAGTTAAGAAGGGAACTGAGTGTGTCTAATATTTATGAAATAAGCTTTGGTGTTGATTTTTGTAATAGAAAAAATAGTTGAAAAGATGTCTAGAACCATGATACAAAATTACATTGATAATCATTCCCAGGTGATAACAATGTGCATTTGAATGTTTTCTTACGAATACCAGTAAATTTAATCTTTAACTTTTAGTTACCACATTTAAATAGCTTTCAAGAACCCTTCAGTAAAATACTGTCGTTTTTAACTCATATACATAAACATGTCCATGCACCCAAGCTTAAGGCTATAACTACACTTCTGAACACATAATGAATTTGTAACATAATCCAAATAATCCAATTGTCTTTTACCATCCACTTCTTACCAATTAAAGAAATGCACATTTGGTAAATAGTTATTTTACACACACAGAAATATACCCAAACGTGAATGTGCGTGACAAATTAGGTGAAATTCTTATGGTCAAAAGTCATAATAGAGCATTCACTATGTTTAATGGCACAAGGATTTTACCTAGGGGCACTAAAACTCGCTTAGGACCTCATACATCTTATTGAGAGAAATGATGTTGTTAATCTTGAATAAGGAGAGAGATAAAAGGATATGCAGGAAGTTTAGCCTATGGCTTCACGAAAAAAACCTCAATGACAGAGCTTGGACAACTCAGTGCTGGAGAAGAAAAAAAGCATGTTCATTGCCAAGAGTAATAGAAGCTAGCCAGGGGAAGTGCAGTGAAAACTACCAAATGGTTTACCAAATTAAAGGCTCCTGAGAAGCGTTTTGAGAAGCCAGGAGGCTAGAAGTAGTTTCCAGCTAGATGTACTTTCCATTTTTGTTCTGATTTCAGGAATGTTTTGGAGCCTGGCAATGAGCAAAATGTCCATGCCCTTGGCACACAGGAAAAGGAGAACCTTTTGTGCTCTTCTTCCATGCTCCTCCCCTTTGGCAGCACAGCTGCTGTAGTTGAACAACTGTTGTCACCCCCAGTATGCAGAACAGGGCTCTTGGAGGGCTTGTGTGGATACTAAATTCTCAGCCACTGAACCCTGGCACAAAACAGAACTGCAAGTGGCAGCTTTCACTTACATAAATGGTCTAAAATTCCTCTGGATTTAGAGTAGAGCACTGAGCATAGTGGAGATTTATTTCACTGAGGCCTTTCCAAATACTGAGGGATCCAAGTCAGCACGTTTGCAAGGGGGTATTTGGCCAAGAACAAACTAACTGGTCTCCTGGTCCGGCGAGGTGGGGTTGGCCTATGTAAAACAATATGCTTATATAATTTGGAAGCAAATTAATAGTTGAGCATCCCTGAGTTAAAAAGAATGAGGCCTACCAACAGTTTCCAAAAAGGAAAAGTAGTTCTTTCAGCACCATCCTCATCCAGAAGTTAAACTAAGGAACTGATGGTGGTTTATATATTTTTGCTCTTTCTTTTATACATCTGAGGCCTGAAGGAGTTGCTGTGCAACACACTTGCAGCAATTCCTGCTGGGGGCTTGGCCAAGAATCAGGAATATGATTTTTTCCCAAAAGCTTTGCTCTACCTCATCAAATGACTAACTCTACTTTAAAGAATGTATTTTGCATTTACAATAATGGATGAGACTATTTCTCTTTTTTTTCCAAAGCTGAAAGGTTGGAAAAATACATTTCTCCTACAGTAATTCAGATTCTTGTAAAAATTTCCAGTTAATTTCTGAACAGCCAGCAGTACTGTGAGGAAATGTTCCTTGTCCTTTGTCAAAAACAAACCTGACCACTCTTTTGATTAGAAAAGTTTCAAGTTTCTAGTCATAGCTCTGTAGTTAAATTGCCATTAAATGCTTTATTTCGTTAAATGAACTGTTATAATAATTTACTTTTTTGACTTCTAACTTCTTTCCCATCATTTTAACACTTTATTTTTCTTTGGTTCTTGCTTGTCCTTCTTGCATAAGGACCTCTACTTAAGAAAGGAAGAAAAAAGCATGCACTCTGTGGTATAAGACATTTGCAGAAGGCTTTTGCATAGATGTTTAACTAGAATAAAGATCACTTTTGGAGTTATAATGAGCAAGATTCACTTATAACAGCCATCTCCTTAGTCTATACTATGTGTCTGTGGTTAATCTTGCATCTGGAAGTTCTTGCATCAAAGTCAGTAAACTAAATTTTACCCCGGGAGACCATTATACCATCCTTAACCATGCAAAGGTATCACTGTGATGAGAGAGGGGCCAGAGGCTAAGCCTGGATAAAAATGTTTGTAGCAAAAGCAGTAACGATTACCAGAAACTTCTGGATGTTGAAGAATATTGAAAGCAAAATTATTTTGCTTCTTTGAAGATGTCCACATTTTAGCAGATATTATAGAGGATAAGTATATAAATAAAATTTATATTATTAGAGTAGCTCTTTCTCTGACTTCTTCATTATATTAATGATTTAATGCACCCATCTAAGAATTGCCTAACTCACTAATTCTTTTTCTGACTGTGATCTTACACCTCTTGTGGAGAGGCCTAAATAACTATATACAAATAGATTAGGCTTATTTCCTCTCAGAGTAAGCAAATCACAATAGCGAAAAAACACCAGTGCTGCAGGATTTTTTTCAAACACATACAAATGACACACTTCAAAATATGATGATGATGTACTGTCATAATTTAGCATTTCACAGACATTTGTTTTTACTTGGGAAAATCTGGTTTGAAATATTTATTTGCAAGCTGCACCTTATTTCCTAGGTGACACCATTTCCACCATTTCTACAGATGCAGAGACATAGCTGAAGATGTCTCTGGAACCAGAGACACTGGTTCCAGAGTCTCCAGAGAGAACTGGTCTTCCAGTGTCTCTGGAACCAGAGACACTCCAGAGCTGGAGTTATGCTGCAAAATGTGAATCACCTATCTGCTCTATGCATAAGAAAAGATTTTCAGATTTTTAAGTGTCAAAATCTCCCAAACATTTTTAGGTAGGAAAGCAAGTGGTCCATGAAAGCCTGGTCTCTGTAACTGAGTGCTTTACTCTGCTGAAGTTGCCCACTGGAATAACACTACTATTCCCCTTTCCTCTTTAGCACCTCTCATGTCTGTTCATAAGGAAGAGGAAAGATTGTGCCTCTCCACTCCAACCCCTCTGCATCTCAATAGCCCATACACAGTACCTCAGGTTCCTCTTGCATTTCTTGAGTTTGTCTGGACAAAGAATAATATTCTCTGGCTTTTTCAAAGTTATGCATTCTAGTATACATGCAACAGTATGATACATATAGCCATACGCTGACTGATCAGCAAACAGAACAAACCAAGCAGACCTCTATAGAGTTTGTACTTCAGCCTTTTGTCTCCATTCAGCCATTCATTTTCCTAACAGCTGTAGAAACATCTCATCCTTGAGATCTCAAAAATACCAAAATGGGCAAATGGGTTAAAAGTTATAGAGGGAGTAACAGATAGCTAGACAAAAAACCACAAACAAACCCAAACAAACAATAGCCTTGTTCTCTTTTAGGATCAATAAACCTAGAATTATTTACTGAGTGCAATAAAATGCTACAAGATGTTAAGGTGAAATTTGATCCATAAATAAGTATTGAGATACTTATTTGACTGCTCTCAGAGTCTGTAATCATCAAATATAGAAATCTAGTCATGACAGGCTGGGAATGCCAGGAAAAAAGAAAAGGAGGATGGAATAATCTATGGCACATCCTCTTCCCCATGGATCAAAGAAGTTATCTATTGGGATGATGCCTGGTTTGTACTATCTAAATTAATTGTATAGGAAAGTCTAAAGGGAGTCAGGATATGTCAGAAGACCAGATCACAGAGGAAAATACAAGCTCAAAACTTGGCAGCTGATTTATTAATTTCTAATTATTCTTATTTCTGCTTTACATGATATTAAGTGTATGCTAGAAGCTTCTGAGTGGAAAATTCACACAATCGTTAATGCAGTTCAAAAGCAGTATTAATCCTCCTTTATGGCTTGCAACACTCCTGGGAAAGAAGATATTGCACAGCTCCAAGGATGGAAAGTCGCTGGTGTTAAGCAATCTGAGGCTAACTAGCAGATTACAAAGGAAGAAGTCCCAAGTGCATATTTCCCTGTGTGAAATCTATGTATGAAGAAGTGGATTTACTTTCCCCATGGAGTGTAGCCTATATAGAGTTTGGCACCAGTGCACCCTGGAAGTTCACGAGCATGAGCTATAATTTTAAGAATACTCTTCTCATGTAGTTACTGACAAGTCTTTTCAGCTTTGAAAGAATTAACAGAAGTAATTTTATCTTAATTATCATCCCAGGAAATTAAAACCAGGACATCTGCATGTCATAGACCAGCATCACAGGCTGATGTTGGCAATCCTGGCAATCAGTATGTCATGATCAACACCTTATCTGAAGAAACGTTCTCACAGTAACTTCCAGCCACAGGTTTCACTCAATTTGACCTGTGTGAGATAATTCCAAGTGGTAAGCAGACTGCTTGCTCTGTCCTTTGGATTTGATATCAGTGACAGCTCCTAAGGTTATTCTCACCAGCTTTCCTCTGATTAAGATGCAGAGTGCTTTTTCACACGGGACTGAAGCAGGTACACACTTCCTCTTGTGTTCACAGAGTTCCTGACCCCCCCTCAGTATGGTGAAGCCTTACAGCTGGAGTTATGTCCATATAGAGCAAACCTGAGCTTTTTCTTAGTCTGACTGCATGCAAGCTGAGTGCCTGTGAGCATCACATTATCTTTGTGCTCATATGTAGAAAGGTGTTGCAGAAGTCAGTGCAGAGATGGCTGTGGTCCAACAGTCCATTATCATATTGATGGTTAGATACCTGCTGGATAGCATAGATTGCTGCTGCCACAGCTGTCTGAAGTTGTATTCACTGCTCTCACTACCCGTCAGAGCAAACTAGTTTTGGCAAACTACAGTATACAACATCAGGAAGCCTGGCAGATCCAATTCATGAATGAGGATCAGCATAGCCTTAACATAAAGAAATGCCAGATGAAAAGGTAACTTGCTCAGAGCGGATGTATTGAACATATGGGATGAAAGCAGCTGTCAAAGGAAGATGACAATGAAGAGCCTCAGTTCACAAAGAAGATGTCAGAAAGCACACAGAGAGAGTGGGTTCTATTTAAAATGCTCCAGAGACTCTTTTTTTTTTTTTTTTCCCCCCAAAAGAATTTAAATTCCAGAACTAGGTAGTGTGTAACACATGGAGCTGCCTACATAGTTCACTGAATTTTAGAGCAGAGAGCTGTGTCTGCACAACAGTTATTACTCCCTTGGGTGGAGTTACCTGGACTGACCATGCGGCACCTTAAGTTGTTTCGTAGATGTTTGGATGATAACCTTATTATATTTTTCTTTTTAAGCCACAGATAAATAATATCAGAAAGAAAGTAAGCGACAAAAAACAAACTCATTTTACAACAGCAGCAATAACAACTTAATGATTTACCCAGCTATGACTCAAAAGCAGGCCAGGCAGTCTCATTCTCCTCACCCCAAGAAGCATCTAGTGGATGATACCATTGTTTCAGCTCAATCTCTCTCTCTCATTTGGTCTCCTCCTCGCCCATCAAAGCTTTTCTTGCCTTCATGTTTGTGATTATGCTTTTCTGTGCCTGACAGTTGTAATGAAGATATGCCACAGTCAGTGACAAGGCAAGTATTCTAGAAAAACACTGCCAGAAGAGATGAAATGAAATAGCCAATACCTGACATCGGTTTCTGGAAGTGATCACCAATACTTAAATTTATGTCATGCTCTGTAATTTGTAGAAAAAATCAGTATTTGTTTAAAGGTCATGATTAATCAAAAAATCAATGAAAACACTTGCAAATGCATGGAAGAAAATAACTCACTATTAAAATGTCATTGCAGCATAAGGATCCATAAAAGGTGATATGGGAAAAGACAGCCTAAGTTTGTCTCAGTTTCAACACCAACTCTAGCTGAAAAAGTGTTATGAATTTTTAAAAGCTTGAAGTAGTGCCACTCAGAATAACAAATGTGGGTTTTTTAAAAACAAATAATTGTGTTTTCTTACATACTTTCACATACTTATCACTTCAGGGTACTGCAAGTCTATGTATGTTCTACGATGGGATATGACATTCCTCTTCTCTCTCCATCAAATTTCTGAATTTAGGCCACTTACACACTACGTGTAAGCTGCTACAGTATACATAGGTACATATATTAATATACATACCCCCTGCATGTACTATGTAATATGTAATACATACAGCACAATGTATTCTCAGTGCACCACTGACATTGGATCAAGAGGGTAAATGCAGAGTAACATAATGTATTTTTTTCCCCTGCTGGGTAAGCAATCTTTGGTTTGCCTTTAAGTATTACTGGGGGAAGAACGTGTTTGTTAGTAATACACCTTTATATGAATATATAAACAAAATGTGCCTGCTGAGAGATGCATTTTCTAATATTATCCGTAATTACTATTACAAGATTCCTTGAACTAACTCACTGCACATTCTGACACAAATGTATTTTAACAGTGGCGGTGTGATCTTTTCACCCACTATTTGTAACGCTTTATGGTAAAAATTAACTCTACAGACAGAAAATTCAAGAAATTTCTATCTTCAGGTCTTATGAATTAGTGCAAATTAATGTGAAAGTTACAATAACACACTCATCCTGATACAAACCCGGGTTTTTATCTTTCAGTCTGGTATTGTCTTTCATTGTCTTTGACAGTCTTTGAATTCCATCCACTATGTTTTAAATCAATACACTTGAGATGCAACAGTACTATTTGTATCAGCATAATACCATAATAATTTCAGAAATAGAACACAATAAACACTATTCTTGTTTGCATAATCAAGATATGCCCATCTCATAATAGAAGGATGCTTGTAAGAATCTGTTGTATCACTTATGTTAACCTTATTACCTACCCTGGGTAGACTGAGATGTAATTTAAAACAGAAATAACACAGTATTGGGGATAAGGAAATGCTGATCAAAACCTTAAGGATTTCTAGAGGTCACAAACATCCTGACAGTCTGCCAGGATCACAGCTGCTGACTAGAGAACACTTTCCAATTTCCCTGCAACTCCAGGTTAACACAGTTATTAAACACTTTAGAAAAATTAAAAATTGGTACTAATCAGGAGCTCATTCTGGAGGGAGAACCCTCAGGTTTCTAATACCTATAATGCTTTAAATAAGAGTATTAAAATATTTAAAAACGTAAAGTGAGTAACCAGGCTAATTTATTATTTTTTATGCAGTTCACTAAAGAAATTAGCTCAGTTGGCAATGGTCGTTCAAAAATCAGATATAAAATCTGAGAGTATGAAAAAACTCCTTTTATTGATATGGACACAGGCATTGGCAAAAACATACTGTTGTGGGGGAAAAAAATAAAAGGCTTAAGGGACTAGATCTGATTAAACAGAAAGTGGAGCTTGTTACATCTGAATCCCCCTAAATACAGTCATAGTGAGTATAACAGTGGCCAGGTTGTAAGTTTGCAGCCTGAACTAGCTGTCACTAGATTTCTAATCCTTTGAGCATTAAACAATCTGGAAAGAAACAAGCTTGCCAGTTTTTAAATAGAGTCAGTAACCTGTTCTCTTAAGCAGACAGAATTGCTAAAAACAGAGGTGAGAGTGTTTATTAGCAAGTATTTAATTTATTAACATATTTGGCTTTCTGGAAGGAAAAGAAAGGTCTTTTGAATGGAAAATGTTAGCTTTCTTGATTGACAGTTTTGGGTGGAATCGTTACTTGGTGGAAATAATTATGTGACAGACTGACAGAGTGCCTGGGCTATCTGGTGAGGCAGACTGCCTCTGCTCTCTCTTCTCTCGCTGCTGGTACAACACACTTCAGGCTAAAGCCATCTCAGTGGTATCTAAGTTCCCTTGTGGTGGGAGAAAAAGGGAAAAGCGAATGGGCATTGCTGTGATCCACAGCAGTATGCTTACATTGTCCAATCTCCACCTCTGACCACCTCTTAGCTGCATGGACTGTATGGATTCTTACCTTTTAAAGAAGAAATGAGTTCTATTAGATCTATGATCTATACAGATACCCCCTGTATAATACAAGTCCTATAATTTTACCCAGCAGCTCCTATAATCAGCACGTGGGCTGTGAAGCTGAATTGCTGCTATCCTTCTGTACTACAGGTCATATTGTAGTGATAATTTATTTTTTTTAAGATAAATGTGTGATTAATTTTTTCTTTACTTAACTTGGTATCATAAATTAATACAAACCAGAAGTGTAAAATATGCTTATAATCCTCAGAGTTCTGTTAATCCCTAACTGATAGTAGGAAAAAGGAGAATACTACTAATGGAAATAGCATATACTGAAGATTTTGCTTTCATGTGAATGCAATTAGAGCTTTTCCTTTAAGCTAATAGGATAAGTAACTATATGAGGAAATCCACAGACACTGCAAATGTGCAGGAGGGAGAGGGTAGTGGGGTAATGTTTGCTTGGTGTTCAATGGTCCATGTGTAGTAAGCTGGCAGTTCCACCTAGTTCCTACTGGACAAATGTCTACATCAGAAATTCCTGCTTCTCCCCTCCCCCAGCTGCACATGTGGAAGTTTCTGCAGCAAAACTAAAGGCTGAATTTAGAGAGACAGGGCTACATTTTCAGAGCTATTTTAATTTTCATTCTATAGATAAAGATGCGCACACAAATAGATTCCTATCGCATCTGTGGCAGTGGGATTCAGGACATCAGTTAATTTCCTGAATATCTGTGATCAACTCACATACCTTTTGCCAAGTTACTTTATGAGATCTATTTTGATATTCCTAAACTTTGATCTTCTCCTAACATCATTTTCCCACCTGATAAAAACAGATTAATACTCTGTCTCTTGAGAGTAAAATAATTCCAGAGTTTTCAGTAGTTACTCTGATAAATGACGCACAGGATGGATCACAGCTCTAATTAATTTTTTAAAACATGTTTAAATGATTCCTTAATACTGGGAGTTTTGCTACATAAAATGTAGCACATAAACATCATAACCCAAACAAGCAGTGAGCATGTGGTAGTGTGGTATGGCACAACTGTTGTTGGCACTGATTTTGGATTTTGCCTGCACAAATAATGCACTTCAAAAACCATGTTAATATAACCTCTGCAGCAATCCAGTTACATGTACAACCATCAGGTAACTCTCAGTCTTTGATCTATAATATTTTAGCTTGATCTTGGCCAGGACGTGGACCTTTTTTTGTCTTAAGGTGGGAAGGGCCAGGAACTTGGTGCAGTTGGCCAGAAGTTCCCTTCAATACCTATAGCTGCGCTGTCCTTTGTAAGAACAAGTAAGCACCAGGGATTGCAGCCCTTTTGCAAGGAGGAAAAACATGGCATCACTGAAGTTGTCCTTGTAACAGCAACCCCAGGTAGTGCTTTAACTCACTAGGAGCCAGGATGGCTGGCACAGCTTTGAGGCTGCTGTAAAGCACATTGTAACTGAAGAAAATACAGAATTAGGATGCAAATCGTGGAAATACAAAATACTCTTTTCAGCTTTTCCTTTAGTTATGGACAGTCCTTACTGACAACAAGCTCTAAACTCTAATGCTAATAACGAGTGGTATGGATTTATGACTCAACAAAAGCTAACAAAAATCTGTGTTATTTTTAAATCTTGACTTATTGGCAAAACCATATAATTAAAAAATTCTTAATGAAAAGGCTCTTTTCATATAAAAATATTTCAAGCACTATCTGTGTTGTTCTTCCTCATGAGACCATGGCTGCTGACTCTCCAAGGCGTTCTGCCACAGCTAAAGTTTCACAATTCTCTATTCAGTCTGCAAATATCTTCATGCCTGTTATATCTTTCTTTTTCCCTTCCAATATTCTTTCTACTGCTTCCATGTGATCCCTGTGCAGCTGATATTATTGAGCTAACCCTGAATTTGTACTTTTTGCCCTCAATACTTGCAGGTTTGAAACAACATTCAGCAGACTTGGAATGGGAGACATTATTATCATCCATCCTTTTATTGCTACACATGGTCCCTATTGTATGAAATGTGCTTTAATTTGTGGGCAATACCATGCTAGCCTGACTCCCACTTTCCTACATAATTTCATAAGCCTTAACCCCACTCTGTGCAATCTCTGTAATTGTTTAGATGCACAGTGACTTGTCATTTGCATCCCATGAAGCTTTTATAACAATAGCAACTTCAATTAAACTATGCCACTTTGCTTCATCATACTTCCTCCAGAATAGCTTTGCTATCAACATTGCTCGGAGTGGCAATTCTCCTGAGTTTTCCAGAATTTATAGGTCACAGGTAAAACAGCATGTTCTCTGCAAATGTTAATGAGTTTACAAACTGCTGAATATTATAACGATAAATTTGATCATATTTTTCTACTGACTTTACACAGTCTTGGCACTGCAGTATTTTTAGCTTATGTCTGCTCTCAAAGGGCGCAATCCAAAGCTCATTGAAGTCAAGGAAAAGAGGTGTATGAAGATTAGCACCTTTTGATCAAGCCTGAGACAGTCAGTGCTGTGAAACATTATCTGTGCACATCCCTTATATGCAACTGGCATCTCCTTGCACCACTGCAAGTTACTGAATCTCATTTTCTTTGCAGCTTTCCGCCTGATCAGGGAATCTATTAAAGTCCAAGCAGTCAGGGCAGCTGTCTTGAGTCAGATAATTTCCAGCTTCCTAAATAAAGGAAACTAATATAATATCTACTTTATGCCCACATCGCTGTCATAACTCACATGGTATTGCGGAGGGTTTTCAGAGAGGAGGGGCAGAGTGTAAGCAGCAGTGATTTCTAAAGGCCTGTCCCTGATCAGTCCTCTGCTTCTGCAACAGGCTCCCTCTCCTGCTTTTACAAGTCTTTCCACCAACATTCTCGAGCACAGCTCACTTCACAAAGTAATTGCTGTAGCTCTTCAATGTATCCTTTCACACCTGCACAGGTATAGTGCAGACCATGAATGGGAGGGAAGGGTGCATTGCTATTTAGTGTCTCTGCTGATACCGGCACAAACGGAGAACTATAGTCTGGCATCTATGCTGGGCATTTTAATATATTTACAGACTGAAAGGTGACCTTTGTTTAGAAAGTCTTTTTACTTAAGGGGGGTGCAGTTTTTTGTACTTTTTAAATGTAAATGATGACTTTAATATATAGCATTTGAAGTGCTATATAACCTGGTTGTGTCTGGTTGAAGTAACCAGACCTAGCACTACCTCTAGAGAGAAACAAACCATTTTACACCTGCTTTGTTGATCAATCTTCTACAATAAGTTGACTTAGAAATACAGATGGCCAAACTAACATTTTTCAGATGAGAATCTCTATGAAATACAGACCAAATACTGAAAATACTTAGTGGTAACATATTCACTGTCCTTGTCACTGAAAAATGTGTCTTAAAAACCAAAGCAAAAAACCAGTTTTTAGTCTTTTATCAGAACTCCAATCACAGAACGACTAAACCCTTAAAGATAATTGTTCACTGTTGCTTGAAGCTATTAGTATACATGTGCGAAAAAGTTTTACTCACTAGTTCAGTCCGATACTCTCAATTATGTCAAACTTTAAAATCCATGTGATCTTTTTTGGTAGAAAAAGTGATTTAAAATCTACCTTGCCTCTGACATTTAAATATAGGGGTCTATACCATTAACGTATTTACCAAGATATATAGAGATTAATGGAAGATGAACAAAGTAAAGCAGATTCTTACAGAAACAAATTGAATTGTTAGAAAGGAATGAATAAATAGGACTGCTTCTGGCTTTTTGGTGTGTGTTCTCCCCCCCGCTAACCCCCAAATCATTAAGTTTACTTTTACACAGCTTACGAATTAATAAAGAGATACAAGTTGCTATAAGCACCTCTCACCTCTGCCAAATAAACTATTCCCTGTTAATGACATAAACTTTTGAAAGGGTTTTGTTATCATACTGCTGAATACCACTTGTGGAAAAGGTTATTATCTAACATAGAACCAGAGAATCATAGACTAAATGTTACCACATATACTGTGTTTTATGCCAGTACCAGAAACTTCCCTTCACATTACCAATGAACAAGGTTTTTTTGCTTCCTTTAGACACTTGGTGTCCACTGGACACTTAAATAATAGATTTTATTTTTATATTGAAAGTGATTTTGAAGTACTTTAATTTGCAAGCCCTGGCATGGTCAGGTGCCTCTGAAATTCATCTAGATGACCCTTACAGTTTCCTAAGAGCCTACTCTCATACTGAGAAAAAGACATAGAAGATGACTGTTCCATTTTCTGTTTTCCATTTTTTTGCTAACACTTTGGGAAAATGAGTAGCACAAGCAGTAGTCTTTCTATGCAAAAGTAAGCAGAGCCTCCTCAAAAGACAACATGAATCCTTACCTCTTCAATTCCACACAACTACAATGAAAAAACACAATTTTCCCAAGCCCTCAATATTAGCCAAAACTAAAAATACATTTTCCAATCTCAAGAGTATTGTATTTTTCTTTCCTCCAAAGCATATGTTCTAGTCTATGTAATATATTATGTAAAACCACTGTAGACACTTCACATACTTTCTAAATATCTGCTGAGATGGCTTTTTGACTTTTGCAGGACACAGGATGAATGTGCAGTGAATTTACAGAAAAAGCTGTATGTGGAATTTCTGAGATGATATTGATAGGTGTAATTTATTCTTTATTTCCAATTTCTCTGGCCTTTAGTTTTCTTTTCTCTCCTGCTGTCTAAGTGCAGTATTAGATAACTTTCCAATCCCAAAATGCTCCTTCATGCTTTAAAAAAAAAAAAGTGGACTACAGCCAATGCAACTTTTGGGCAACTATCCAAACTTACACACCAGCTACACAGTGCAAAGTAACTTTTGTATCATGGAGCGACAATTTTCTTTTTCTTCTCCCCATTCCCTTGAGGGTTGACCTCCGTGCCTGGGTTGCTCCTGTCTAGGAAATGTGCTAATTGTTATTACTTTGCTTCTTAACATGAACAGTGTTTAATCCTATGCCCGTTAAGTGCCTGAACAGAAGTTTCATAGTACATCAAGTACTGCTTGGACATGTAAAGCACCGTTCAAGGGAGCACATTGTGTGTGATCCTAAAAGCTCTTAGTTTTGAAGATCAACTTTAGGAAAATGGTATTTGTTATTTTCTATTTCTTAATCTATTAGAAATTCCTGTCCTAGTTTTGGAGATATACGAGAGCTTACAGGCCACAATTAATAGAATAGAACCATAGAATGGTTTGGGTTGGAAGGGATCTTAAAGCTCATGCAGTTCCAACCTCCTGCCACAAGCAGGGACACCTTCCACTAGACCAGGTTGCTCCAAGCCTCGTCCAACCTGGCCTTGAACACTGCCAGGGATGGGGCATGATTTTGTGTCACATCCACCCATCATTTGTATATTTGATCAAAGATAAAAACCCAAACCAGTGACAAAATATCAGCCTTTCTGCCACCAGAACACAGCACACCTGGATTGCTGACAGGGACCACACTTCTGACATCTTTAAACACAACTTCAAGAGGGAACTAAACAAGTCAGCAACATAACACAGCAATAGCTATGCTGGCTCTTTCAGACACAATTACAAAGTGTGTGTCTCCAGTCTCAAAATCTTACCATTTGCACTATACCAACCCTGAGTTTGTAAACACAAATACATACAACTAACCTATTATTCCAACATATACTTAAAATATAATATATCATATAATGAATTGAGTTAAAATCAGTGAGTAATTGCATTCCATGAATGATCAGTGGGTTTAAAAACATTTCCAAAACAATGATTATTTTATGCTTTGCTTTGTATAGCAAGATAATTACATAAATGAGACCCTCAAATAAGCAGCTTAAGGTCATATACCATGTACTTCTGAACAAATTTATGGCTACAGTTTACTACACCAGTGACATTACTATTAATTGTTTCTATCTACAGTGATCATGGCAATGTTTTCAATATGAAATATCAGAAGAATTATAAAAGTGAAGAGGCACAAATATTTCTCAATTTAGAGGCTTTTCACAAAGTCTATAACAAGTCCATATCTAAAAAATCAATAGTGAAATGAACTTCTGACATACAACTCTAAGATTAGCTAACAGATCCTGTAACTGATACTTCATAGCTTACTAACAGATTACTAGCATTTCAGCTGAACATTTAGAATCATAGAATCATAGAATCGTGAGGGTTGGAAAGGACCTTAAGATCATCTAGTTCCAACCCCCCTGCCATGGGCAGGGACACCTTGCCCTAAACCATGTGGCTCAAGGCTCTGTCCAACCTGGCCTTGAACACCGCCAGGGATGGAGCATCCACAACCTCCCTGGGCAACCCATTCCAGTGCTTCACCACCCTCACTGTAAAGAACTTCTTCCTTATATCTAATCTAAACTTCCTCTGTTTAAGTTTGAACCCATTACCCCTTGTCCTACCACTACAGTCCCTAAGGAAGAGTCCCTCCCCAGCATCCTTGTAGACCCCCTTCAGATACTGGAAGGCTGCTATGAGGTCACCACGCAGCCTTCTCTTCTCCAGGCTGAACAGCCCCAACTTTCTCAGCCTGTCTTCATATGGGAGGTGCTCCAGCCCTCTTATCATCCTCGTGGCCCTCCTCTGGACTCGCTCCAACAGCTCCATGTCCTTTTTATGTTGAGGACACCAGAACTGTACGCAGTACTCCAAGTGGGGTCTCACAAGAGCAGAGTAGAGGGGCAGGATCACCTCCTTCGACCTGCTGGCCACGCTTCTTTTGATGCAGCCCAGGATACGGTTGGCTTTCTGGGCTGCAAGCGCACACTGCCGGCTCATGTTAAGCTTCTCGTCAACCAACACCCCCAAGTCCTTTTCTGCAGGGCTGCTCTGAATCTCTTCTCTGCCCAGCCTGTAGCAGTGCCTGGGGTTGCCCCGACCCAGATGTAGGACCTTGCACTTGCCTTGGTTAAACTTCATAAGGTTGGCATCGGCCCACCTCACAAGCGTGTCAAGGTCCCTCTGGATGGCATCCCTTCCCTCCAGCGTATTTGTGAGTTAACTTTACGAGACAATGTAACTGAAAATATTTTGGCATGTCTAATTCCGTATTATATGGCAATGGTGAACATAATCCACAATCTGAATGTCTCTACCCAGAGCTCTTACATTTCTGTCCAGTACATTTCAATAAACAAGCACTTAGTTTGAACAGGAGTTCAGAGGGGAACTGCTGCTGGATCACATAGCAGCATGCAGGTGCCCCATTCAGTACGTGCCAGGGATGCCCATACCAAAAAGCTATTTGACATATTTAAAGTATGCCAAATTAGGAGAGAAGTTGAGCTGGAAGTAGAAAACATGACTTTTGGAGTAAAAAGAACATGTTTACGTTGGGTTTAAGAATGCCATCATGCTCATGTTGGAAACACCAGTGCTTCTCCTCCAGCTCCTCCTGCAAAGCTAAGCAGAACTTTGCTTTTTGTGTAGATTTTGTTGAGGACTATGAGGGGGTAGCCTGCCTTCCATTTCTAGTACACCCACAGGTTTTGTTATTGCTCTTTTATTAAAGGCATGATAGACAGAATCATTAGCTGTGCAAATGCTTTTCTTACATAAGAAGAAGAGAGTGTCATGTTGTGATGGTTCAGAGCTGACTGGCAGGCCTGTGACTGCCCAGCTTCTGTGTGGGTACTCCCTCCAGCTGCCAGGCCCTGCTTCTGCTGCTGGGTCAGTCTGCCTTTAGTCTGGATGACAAGGCTTTGCAGTCACTCTATGCCCATCGTCTTGCCATGAGAATGCAGTGAGTGGTGCCATGGGTCTCTGGCAAGTCCTTCAAAACTGCCCTCTTGTGCATCCTGCAGTCCTATTGCTTTTTGGACAGGCAAAATTCAATGGTTTTCCCATCCAGCTCCAGCTGTCTCATGACTGACATATTTGCCATACACCATACTCTCCTCTACAATCCTATAGTTACAATAATCCACGGCAGCTCCTTTTAAACAATGTCACATCTCTTACCACTAAAAAGAAGAGAGACACCTGGCAAAAATATTAAAACTATGCATGGTTTGTGTACGTGGCTCATTTTTCTTAAGACCTCAGTGACCCACGCCTCAGGAATATATATATATGTGTGTATATATATATATATGTATATCCAGGAAGCCTGTGGTGCGGGCATTATGTACCTGTCTATTCTTTGTGGCTGTGGTGTCACGAGATGACATTTTCAGCAGTAACACCCCTCAGAGTGTGCTCATTTCAACCGCTGGCCGTTTTCCTTTTCCTGCCTCTTTACTGAGGATCATCACCCTCCTCCTTCCCACATTACAATAGCATCACTGCCTCGTGGCTGTCTTCTGAGTCAGACTGAAGGGCTGTTATGACTTTAAAAACACTTAGCAAAAGCCCCCTGTATATATAGTTAAAGCTAGACCAGTTCCCCTCACATATCCCCTGTGTGCCTTCACAAAATGGGTCTGGAAGAACACCAGGGCAGCCGGCTACAGCTTGAGGGTATGAACAAAGCTCTTTTGTTGGCATCCCTCCACTTTTAGCTGCAGGCAGCTCATGTTTCTTCTGTAGACGCAAGGTTTGTTTTCAACAATTTAGTGTCCTTCTGAGTTTGAAATACGAGAGGAATAAGCCTGCTAATCAGATCTGAGCCAGGAAGTGGGCACCCCTAAATTAATGGCTATTTTCTTAAGGACTCTTAATTCCTTTAAGGGCCTCTGATTTCCTTTCTTGCTGATTTCCCAGTTGCTCAGAATTAAACAAAGCAAATCTATTCACATATTTCAATATACCAACAGAAGTTGCATAGTGATGAAGTAATTGTACATTAATCCTGTGTTCTTCACATATGTATACAGACATACTAGACGAGGCAAGTAATTCTTCCTAGAAGAGCTAATCAAAGGTTTTAATCAGTTCATTTTATATTAATCTTTTCTGTTTTGTCAGCCTAATACACCTAATAAAAATTTAATCTCTTTGTTGTTTTAGTAATGTCAACCACTATTTTACAATGAGTACTTGACTGATGGTCATAGCTAAATGAAACGACATGTTGGCTTGCCCTCACAGGGATTTTAAATAACTGGTTTAATTCTATGCCTTGGAAAAACTAGTTTCCTCAACAACATGAGGCAAAAACAAGGGAAATGTGAGGCTTGTGTTGACTTCCCGACCCCACTCCCCCCCCCCCCCCCAATTTTCTGATACTGGCTTAGAGATCTTTCAGTTCAAAGAATTCCCAGCATATGCATAAATTGTCTCTTATGCCATGGTTTTATTGAGTCTCCTAGGAGCTCTGTGAGGCAGGTATGGGAAAGGTAGTGCTATAAACCCTCAAAATAACCTTTGTTTTTTTTAAACTGCAAACCATTAACGATCATGAAAATAGTGGTCAGGAGAAGTGAAGTTTCAATCCAAAAGACATAATGAATGGGAAACAGAGTGATTTTTTTTTTTTTCCATGGCCAATGACCTTTTGTTTGTGGCCAACAGAGCACCAGTAATGGTAATGCAAACCTGAGAAACACCTGCAGGCTACATGCTCCAGTGTGACAACTTTTGTGATCAGCTCTGGGGCCCCCAACACAAGAGGGACGTGGAGCTGTTGAAGCGAGTCCAGAGGAAGCCACGGAGATGCTGCGAGGGCTGGAGCAGCTCTGCTCTGGAGCCAGGCTGAGAGAGCTGGGCTGGTTCAGCCTGGAGAAGAGAAGGCTCCTTAAGGGGAGACCTTAGAGCAGCTTCCAGTGCCTAAAGGGGCTACAAGAAACCTGGAGAGGGGCTTTGGACAAGGGCCTGTAGGGACAGGCCAAGGGGGAATGGCTTTAACCTGCCAGAGGGGAGATTGAGATGAGCTCTTAGGAAGAAGTTCTTCCCTGTGAGGGTGCTGAGGCGCTGGCACAGGTTGCCCAGAGAAGCTGTTACTGCCCCATCCCTGGCAGTGTTCAAGGCCAGGCTGGACACAGGGGCTTGGAGCAACCTGGTCTAGTGGAAGGTGTCCCTGCCCGTGGCAGGGGGTTGGGACTGGATGAGCTTTAAGGTCCCTTCCTACCCAAACCAGTCTGTGGTTCAGAGGCTTTCACAGAACACACTGAAAATAAGTAAATAGTCCCCTTGCTGTGGAGCCCATGCATAAAAGGCACTGTCTGCCTGCCTGCCTTTTATCTTGGAGGATGCAAACATGGTCTTTTTCATTATTTTTGTCTTTTCTTTCAGCCTATGCAGGCAATCAGGCAACCCTGGAAGGAATTCAGCATCTCAATGACTGCACTGTGAAAGCAGATATTCAGCCTTTCCATTATAATGTTCTACATAATCATGTTTTTTAAATAAAAACTATAGGTGCCTTTCCCCTCTTGTTGTTTGGTTTGGTTTTGGTTTTGGCTTTTTTTTTTTTTTTTTTGCCTGTCAGACAAGCCTTTCTAATGGCATTTTTATAAACTTTGGTAACTTTTGAGGTTATATGTACACCATCATTCATAGCATTGCCATTCTTACCATGGAACATACTGGTGAGAGAGGGTCTTCTTTCCATAAGGCTTTCGTAAGAGCAAATTTCATAAAGGTACTGATTTAATTAATAGCAGAACATTAAAGCCAATCATCTGATGGATTAGAGCAAGTCAGGATTCAGGCTAATTCAAGTCCCAGAGAGCTGAAAGCCCTCTCTGTTCTACACATAGTCAGGCTACAAGATGCAGCCCCTTGACAAAAACAAAATTACCAACATGCTGCATTTGCTGTCAGAAAAGCTGCCTGCAATTAGCATCTTTTGCCACCAACAGTGACAATAAGAGTGGAAATAGAAATACGTTCAGTGACCTTGAAATGTACTCAGGTATCATTTTCCCTTACATTTTATTTATTGGTAGGAAAGAATTAAACCTATTTGTCTCTAAAAGAAAAGTTCTTGAATATTATAGTGTTTTTATATATATATATGTAGTTACTTGATACTATTTGAATTAGTTGTATAAAATATGTTAAATCACTAAATATTGCACTATGTGTGTACACATATATATTGCATATAAATTCACATAACAATAACACTACTTAGACTTCAAAAGATGAACTTAACTACATTTCAGAAGTTACCAATCCGTGGTCAAAACATGCCATTTTAGAAAAGATTTTTCAGACTGTAGAGTGAAGCAAAGGAAGGGCACTTTGAGATTACATATATATTTTAAAATAAGACACTTCTTGCTGCTAATAGGCTCTCTGTTATCTTTTAGTGGTGCTATATAAAACTGTGTCTCCCCCATTTTTCAACCCTGATTGTAAAAATGCTATTTTTGGTTTGGCTGGCATAAGATTCTTTTGCTCCAGCTTTTACAGATACAACAAAAGGAACCAGCCTGACATTGAAAAGCTCTTAAAGACTCAGACTTATCCAGGAGAAAATTGTCCCAGTGTAGGAGTGCAGAAAGCAGGCTTTACAGGGTATGCAAGACAGCCTCACCATGCTGAATACTACAGCTTCTGTGGAAGAAAGGGCAGGCGTTGCAGCCAGACAGGCACTGCCACTACACTTCTGTGTTTGCTTTCTGATAATCTGGAAGTCTTCTTAATACCATGTGCCTGTCCTGTAAATACAAGATGGTATTGTTTGTGGTGTTCCTAAGGTTCTTGTGACTAAAATCCATTTTAAGACAGCTTTCCAATTCTCCCTTTTCCACAGACTCTCCTTGTTACAGAAAATGCCTATAATCCCAGCAAAATACACAGTCCAGGCACATTTGCTCGCTGAGCAGAACACCATCACTGATTATTATTAACAACTTTGTACGGGTGTTATATAAAATAAATATATGATTTAATAGCTTATAAGAAAAAGTTAGAAGGCTTGACATCAGTTCCCAAAATTTTTATAACTGACTTTATGCTTTCTAGTAATGCTGAGTTTGTAATCCTATGAGTCAGGTCCCCTTTTGCATGGTACACTAATTTGAACACTTACATTATTTTTCCTGGAATATATGGATTCTGTGGGCAGAGTTTCAGGTCCTCTCCCATTGTTCTGTGTCACTGTGCTCCTGCAGCTGCAGATGCCATTTCTGCGAAAGCAAATGTGCGGCCAGAACATCCCCATGACTCAGTAATCCCTGGCTGCCAGAACTATCCCATATGACTTCTGGCTGCCAGAACAGTAGAATAGAATAATATCTATTATTCTTTTTGTGAGGGAAAAAAAAAACCCAACCTTCCCAGGCTGGACTGAAGATACACCTATATAAACAGATCATGTTTATATATCACATGGAAGAGAAGTATATGTTGGTGGTATTAAAATGGTTGCTCAGTATCACCTTAGAATATTCACAAGTGAGTTTAAAGAAAACACTGCAAATGGGGTTCCAGTATTACTAGAGAGGAAAGTAGTGAACAATTTGGTACAGGTCATTTGTTTCAAGAAGACCTTTATTTCCATTTTGTGGTGCATGGAGAGTCATAGTACCAACCCTTGCCATGAAGCCAGTTATTTCAGGATTTCATTACTTATTTTTTTAAAGCAGGATTTCTACACTGCCTTAGCTCATATGCTTTAAAATGATGAGCCTAATTTTAAAGACTGTGACTTTGAGAGCATTTTCTTCTCCATTTCACATACTTAATACAGTTAAGGTTATGCTGTCTTTTTATCTCCTAGAAGTTGCACAAACACACTGATCTGTGTTTTAGTGAGGAGTTAGAGAAGTTATAAACTATGTTTGTGTCACTACCCTGGAGCTGAAGTCAATTAAATGGTCCTTTTTCAGAGTGGGAAGAGTTTTCTAACTCACAGGAAAAGAATAAAGAAATTGACATTGCAGTAGCTATCCTATGGATCTGCACATTATGATTACCTGAATTTATACAAATTTTAAAAATGCTGCATTCTTCAAAGTCTTCATGCATACAACATGCATTACACAATGAGAAATATATAGTCACAGAATCGAAATTCAGGGTGGAATGGACCTTCAGAGGATATCCCGTTCAATCCCATGCTCAAAACAGCTCTAAATAGATCAGGCTGCTCAGGGCCATATCCAGCAGAGTCTTGAACACCTCAGAGGACAGAGATTCTGGAACCTTTGTGGGAAACCTGGCGCAATATTTAACCACTTTCCTGCAGAGCAGCATCCTTGCAGCTTGCACTGTTACACGAGATTCCTTCGCAGATGCAAACCCCCTACTTTCTCTTGTTGAATTTCATGAAGTTCTGCTCAACCATTTCTCCAGCCAGTCGAGGAGCCTTTTCCCCCACTGTCATGCACATACTTGCTAGGAGTGTGCTTCATCCCATTCTCCAGGTCGTTACTGAAGACATTAAGTAACGTTAGTCCCACTGCTAATCCCTGAGGGACACCAGTAGCTACTGACTGCCAGCTGGATTTAGGACCACTGGTCACAGTATTTCAATCCTAGCACTCCTGCCAGCTTTTCACTCACCCTGTTTATCCCATCTGTACCTCATTAATTTGGTGATAAGGAGACTATGGCAGACTGGGTAAAGGACTTGCTAAAAATCCAGTTATACAACATCCACTGTCCTCCCCTTCTCTACAGGGCTGGTAACCTCATCTGAGAGAGAGAGCAATGGAGTTGATCAGGCATGATCTGCCCTTTCTAAATCCCCAGTGGCTGCTCTCAATCACCTTCTTGTCTTTCATGTGTTTAGAAATGGAGCTAATCTTCTTAAAAGCCATATTTTTACCAAGGACCAAGGTGAGGCTGATTAAAGATTTTATTACAAGAAAATTGAGTTGCTATTGTTTCACTTGTATTCTGTAAAAAAAATATTAAATCTAACACAGAATCAATTACTAAGTAAGTTTTATGTACTTTAATACTACAAGTGAGTGGCTTCAGATACGGAAAAACCTGTTTGTAGCAAGAAAGATCTCACTGACTGGAGAGGGATGGAAGCAGCATATTACCAAATATACAAGATAACCAAGAGTCAGTTAATTTCAGATTGCCATAATGGAGGTATTTTGATACTGTTGTGCAAGTAATTATTGAGTACTTTATTAAAAGGCAGATAAATAACTGGCAGAACACCTAAGTTCTTTTCTGAGGATGTGTGAATAAGAAACTCAGTTTAAAAAACCCAACCTAAGTCACTGTTAGTCTTTGGGACTCATCCTGTAAAGTGCTGAGCAAATACTTTCTGAATAAAGTGTGCCTTACTGAATAAAATTCTAATTAGAGTAATTGAGCTTTGATAACTGCTATGTCATTAAATATAAATTGGCTTTAAACTAATTGTATTTGCATTGTAGTATGATTTCTATTAATGAATACATTAATGTTTATACTCTGCAAACTCTTTTGAAGCAGAATATTTAAGTCTATACCGCTTAATTGGAAACGAAATGTCCTCTGAATACAAAACCTGGCATGGAAACGTGACTGTTGGCTTTTTGGGCTTCCTCCATTGTAGAGCAGGGGAGCTGTGTGTTAGTCTCTGCAGTGTAAGGCAGGAGATGCTGTGGGGTTTCTCTAACTTGGGCCAGCTGGCACTGATCCTGCAGAGTCTATGATGCGGCCTCACTAAACTGCTTGCTCTAACTAAATTCCTTATTCAGCAGCAAAGTGTACAGTGGGACCCGATAGTTTTAGATATGGTGAAAGGCACTAAAACCATACAGCCATTTTCCACTTCAAAACCAGGACCACCTGCCTACCAAACCCAATCCTAAATAAGGAGGCAAGAGATGTAAAGTGCTATGGAATAGATCATAACTGAGCTATGTAATGCGCTTCTTTTTGTGGCACTGGGGATGAATACCTCGAGGTCAATGCTAACACGGAATTCTCCCGTTGGGCAAGTCAGGAAATCTCTATTCCTTAAGTGATGCTAGGGCCCATTGTCAAGCCTTACTGGCCTTGTCTAGGAAAAAACCCTAAAGCAACAAACACCACAGCAAACCCCCAAAATAGCTTTCTGCAGCTTGTTAATTGGAAGGGAAACCTGAGGTCAGGTTGAACATCTGATGAACACATCGGATGTGTTCAGCATGGCTACCAAAACCTAAGCATTTCCTCTTGGAAGTCAACTTCATGCATAAAGCCTTCTTTTGTATAGTTGGTCCAGCCTCATTTCATTTCAGTTGCTATCAACAGACAACAAAGAATTATTTGCCCAATTGGACTCAGAAACATGAAGCCTGCATTGCTGTTCTTGTACCTATGGCATATAACTTGCCCCTGCTCTTTGACAGAACTATTATGATTTCTACTATAAAATAACAGTACAATGCAAGTATAATCCTCTTAATTTTTTCATCAATGTTCCTAACGTTGACCTTACTCACTGGAATATTTGCAGAAAGCAAAAACTGGGAGAAAAGAACATGGACACAAACTTATTTAAATATTCACATGAATATTCAATGAATAGGTGTGCATTATTTTCTAGTTATTGCTTCCATGAGGAAAATGGTGCAAGTTATGGAAATTAGACAAAGTTCAAAAAGCACACAGTAATAAAAGTATTAGGGAAAAAGCCTGAGTTTAAGATCTGCTGCTTTTCTATTAAAAATGATTGCCTAAAGCCTATTTTCAGGCGTTTGCATTTCCAAATTCAAGTAGACTAAAATAACTGATTAATCATATGCCAGCTGACCATTAATTTTATTTCATAAACCATTCAATTTTCCAATTTAAAGACACTAAATATTCAGTGACATCCCATAATTCTGGAATGGAAGGCAAGGATATGAAGATCAGTTTTTATGTAAATAACACTAAACAGCTGGAAATCTGAAACTCCATGTGTCAGACACTCCAGCATGTTTGCAAGAGCTTACAGTGCCTGACATGCTCCAGGACAGATCGCACTGTTTCCATCCTGAACATTTGCTGGTGTTCACTATCTCTGTTGAGCCTTAAAGATAATCCTAGTTACCACCCTAGTACTGATATTTAGACTTCCAGGAATTTGGAGTCTGTAGTCTTTTGGCCTAGATATCTACTTGCAAATATTTTACACCATGTGAGTAGTTGCTTTGTAAACCCAGACCAAAAATAATTCTCTATGGAGGTGAATTTTTTCTCCAGGGTTTGGGTCAAAGCTGAATGTGAACTTCCCTGAAACACGGTGCTTGCAGGGAGGTTTTGGTTTATACTCAGCTGGTATTCTCAGCCATGTGAGATGAGATGAGGATGGTTATTATTGTCATAAGGGATAAAGCCAATGGTAAACAAGGGAATTTCTTGACAAAGCAGTGCCTTACATTTTGAACTTTAAAACAAACAAACAAAAAACCCCCAAACAATTTCATGCCTTTTATTTATTTACAATATTCAGTTTTCACCAGAACTCTCTTGACCTAATAGAAATTTAGCTGTGATTAAAGCAGTGTAGGAAACAACTGTGACAAATGCAGCTCATACACCATTGATGTAATAATTTATCATTGTTTCAAGAGGAATAAAGATAAAACACTACATATACTTAGCACGTGATAACAGAGACAAAACTAGTTACTGCCATTTGGAAACTGGCCACATTAGGGCAAAGGATTCTTAAAACTTAGGAGGGGGCCAACAGAATGAAGGTGTATTATGTGCAAAACGTGTGGCAAAAGGAACTCTGGAGAAGAAGGAGTACAGGAGGTAAAGCGCTGCTTTGGTGTCACATTAGCCATCTCATTCCACAGTCTACATTTGACAATTCTCTATCCCCTATGAAAACACACAGGAAAATCTGCTTTCTGGAGGGACAGTATAGGTGTCTGTTAGATGAACAGAATTCTTCATAACAAAGAAAAACCTGCTATTTTGAATGGTGGTTTAAATAACAAAATGGGAAATGTAAATGGTCTTTACAGTGTTTTACAAAGATTAAAAGTGACAGAAATATATTTGAGTTCAACAGATTGTCTTACAGTGAAAAATAACTCTGTACAATAGTTTAAGTGCTGAATAAAATGTTTTGTGACAGAAATTTCTTACAGAGGAAAAATTGAAGGAGGCACTTTTTCAGCACAGGGTGCATATATTTGACACACTGTAAAATTCACAAGTATTTAATTGTCATATTCAGAAAATAGATGCAGTGAACTCTCTGCAGTTTTCAGGCAGTGTCGTGTCTCGTGATGCTATTGTGAGCTAAATATTTTAAAAGTCACAAGCAGCCTTTGCTAAATGCAAAATCTATAATCATAGAATCATAGAATCATAGAATAGTAAGGGTTGGAAAGGACCTTAAGATCATCTAGTTCCAACCCCCCTGCCATGGGCAGGGACACCTTGCACTAAACCACGTGGTCCAAGGCTCTGTCCAACCTGGCCTTGAACACCACCACGGATGAAGCATCCACAACCTCCCTGGGCAACCCATTCCAGTGCTTCACCACCCTCACTGTAAAGAACTTCTTCCTTATATCTAATCTAAACTTCCCCTGTTTAAGTTTGAAGCCATTACCCCTTGTCCTACCACTACAGTCCCTAAGGAAGAGTCCCTCCCCAGACCCCCTTCAGATACTGGAAGGCTGCTATGAGGTCTCCACGCAGCCTTCTCTTCTCCAGGCTGAACAGCCCCAACTCTCTCAGCCTGTCTTCATACGGGTTCAGGCATTCCTAACTGATTTGGTTATCAATCTAATTATATTATCTGAACAGGTTGCCCAGAGAAGCTGTGGCTGCCCTACCGCTGGCAGTGTTCAAGGCCAGGTTGGATGGGGCTTGGAGCAACCTGGTCTAGTGGAAGGTGTCCCTGCTTGTGGCAGGGGGTTGGAACTGGATAAGCTTTAAGGTGCCTTCCAAACCAAACCAGTCTGTGATTCTATGATTCTATGATTATCAGCAACTTCCGTGGCTGAAGCACTATACCTCTATGTCTTTGCTTATGCTGCAGTTACCCCTGCATGACTTTTTTGCTCATTTGCAAAGGCAGATGACTACACAACTTGTGGGAGCCTCAGCTCTTGCCTAACATTCGAAATTTGATGTTGAGTAGCATCATCCGTACAGGGTTTGTGCTTTTCGTTCTAGTGTTTGCAGTACCCTTATATCACCTGTGTTTAGGAGCTGTGAGGACTTTTGTTTACATGTTGCTACATAGCATTAGAAGGCCTACTAGAACCTCATCCTCAATCTAATCAGTACAGCATTATGTTACCACCCAACAGCACGCAGTGATAGAGTGAGAAAAAGTACAGCTTTTCAAACAAAGCTAAGCTGAGGATAATTCAGTTTGGATCACAATTTGGATCTACTGATAAAAGCTAAATTTCATCTAACCTTTGGGCACTGCACTTTGTGCATATCTTTGGGAGGAAACAAGAACGTAACAGATTATAAAGAAAATAATGCTCCTGCCCATAGATTTTCTTTTTCATTAAATGTGTCATGATAATTGTTTTGTAAATGTAATTATTTTTTCATAACAGTATTAGGAAAGAAGAGTAAACAGAATTCAATCTAATTTATGAGACTTTAGAAGATAATTTGAAGCAGACTGATTACAGTGTATCAGTCTTAATTACGGTATATATAAACTAAATGATATGAAATAATAACCTGCTGGTTTCAGACCAAAGAATCAATACACAGAATGGAAGTTATTTTTTTCCATGCACTTAAGTCAAGAAATTAAGACAGCTTTTATGTAGTTTTATGATAGTTCTGGAATTTGACAATTAAAACAACCAAAATCCCATTCCTCCAAAACAAAAGCATGAATCTTCAGAACTAAGCACTTGACTGCTTTTTTTTAATTGATTTTTAAAATATATTTTTCACTTGCTTCTTGCAATGCTAAATAAAAGCATAATTTAATGGAAAACTTAAATTAAGGAGAATCAATTTGTGACGGATTTATGAAAGCATATAATGGCTCTTACATAATATTGAGCAGCCATACTTCTGATTTTAAAAAATTATTTTCTACATGATCATAATGAATGATTCCAGAAATATTACTCTGGTTCTGGTTTTCCCTCTTCTTAGTGACACCCTAAAACTATATCTATAATGCTCAGACCTGTGTCACACCATGCACATGATTCTGGTTCACAAGTGGAACTTCTGATGCACAGGGAAGACACTATCCATGCTTTAGCCCTTAGACTTGCAACCTATTTTTATCTCTGATTTCAGGATTGAAACTCTTTTCACTTGTGTTGCTCCTGGGCTCTGAATACAAGTTTCAGTCCTTGGTCTGTAGGAATTTAAGACTTGAAGTTACACTCCAACTATGCTGGGGTGCTCTTTGTACTTTCTTCTGGCACTCCAGTGGAACAGTGAGCACCACCCTACACGTGGTACGGAATGACTGGTCTCAATATGCAGCAGAATTTCACACAGAGAGAGCTAAAACATTCAGGTTCAAGTTCCTAAAAATATTATATTTACTAGTGTCCTGGGTTCAGCTGTAGCAGTTATTTTTCTCCTTCTTAATAGGTAGTGCACTGCTGTGTTTTCAACTTTAGTCTGAGAACAATGCTGATAACACACCAATGTTTTTAGTTGTTGCTAAGTAATGTTTACCCCAATCAAAGACTTTTCAGTCTCATGCTCTGCCAGTGAGAAGGGGCACAGGAAGCTGGGAGGAAGCAGAGACAGGACACCTGACCCAAACTAGCCAAAGGGGTATTTCATACCACAACACGTCATGCCCAGTATATAAACTGGGGGGAGTTACCTGGAAGGCCCAGATCACTGCTCGGGTTGGGCTGGGTATTGGTTAGCAGGAGCTGAGCAATGATATTGTGCATCACTTGTGTTTATTGTTTTTTTTCCTTTCCTCTTTTAGTTTTATATTCTCTCCCCTTGTTATTTCCCTTATCAGTATTATTACTGGTGGTAGCAGTAGTGGTTTTGTGTTATACCTTAGTTACTGGACTGTTCTTATCTCAACCCGTGGGATTTACATTCTTTTGGTTCTCCTCCCCATCCCTCCTGGAGCGGGTGGGGAAGAAGGAGGGGCATGAGCGAGCGGCTGCGTGGTTCTGAGTTACTGGCTGGGTTTAAACCATGACAACTAGTAACTGATAAACAGGATTTCATTGTGGTTTGAAGTGGCAGAGAAAGTGAGGCAGGATAATGCAGGCAAGCTGCCAAACAGGAAAGTCAGGTTTTGCAGTACAGAAAAGACCCTAAATCCTACAACTAGTAAACAGAATGAGCTGGGAATAATTTTCCGGCCTGAGGTCAAATGGTATGGCAGAGCACATATCCACACAACTAACTATTCTCACACCTCCAACAGTGGCACCATCCAAACGGCTTCTGGGAACAGTGTGTGACCTATGCTGTCACCCAAGCCATGTGCAGACCCACAGGCTGGTGCTGATCCCGCACCAAACCTGCAGAGACTGCAAACCAGGGAATAGGATGGACAACTATGTGCTGGTTGCTAATACTGTGGCTAAGAGAGAGGCCCTGTTTAATTTGCTGTCACAGTTTGATTATCTAAAGGATTCACACTTAAGCACAAACGAGGTCCAAGCAGATTTCAGCCAACCAAGTGTAACTTCAATAGCCTAAAAATTATCCCAAGTTAATTTTAATCACTTCAGAATATTGTGTACAAGTTTTGTGGCTCTCTGGCACACAGCTTCTCCAGGCATGCACGCATGTTAGGCACCAGACTCAAACTCGGGGACAGCACATCTCCCATTTTGGAGCAGCTGGTGCTGCTAGATGACTCTAACACCACCAGACCACCGCATGGCTCCCACTGCCCTCTGGGGCTGGCAATCACAACAAGTCACCCAGACGTGACTACAGTTTTGAGCAAGCCTTCTCCAACCTGCTCCAGTCCCTTCTCTCCTTTTTTTACTGCATCATGGCTTCTCTGAAGGTCAGCCATGCAACCTCCAGAGCACTAAGATTTTGTGACTAGGATTTGGCATTTAAATTGCTTTTATTTTATTTTCAAGGCAACATTTTTCCTTTTTCTCTTTAAGTATTAGCTACTCAAAATGTCAAAGACAATTTCCAAGGAAAAAAAAGCTTTTTCCCCTCGCTCCCTACCTCTGTATACACACACAGAGCTATTTTTCGCTGTACTTGTTCTTATACTGAAGGTAAGCATGCAGGTTGGGGTTATTGGTTCATTTGTTCAGCCAATTTTGCAGAACTGTCCTTGGCATTCAGGGAGAAATAATTCTTTCCAATCAGCAAAAAGGAGAGAAAAGAGATAATCCAATACTGCATTAGATTTGCAAGCAGTTCAAGGTCTTATCAGGCTTAAAGATCTTTTTTCAGAGAGGTAGAGGTTTTTCAAAGAAATATATAGAACATTGTAAACTTCAAGTAATAGTTTTAACAGTGGAGACAGCAGGGCAGAGGCAGTATATGATTTCCGTTCAGATTCTGGTGACCTTGACACTTTAATTAAGAGCAAACAGTCCATTACTGTTACATCTTTAAAAAGACAATAATTGCCTTTATGTTTCTTGATGGCCAAGAAAAGAAATTTTGATACTCATTTATCAATTACTTGGAAACACCTAATACCAAGGTTAGTTCCAAATTCTGAGTTCGATTTGCTGAAAGAAAGGGTGCCAGCAAATTTTCAATCTTACCAGCCTTGGCCAAGATAGGTCTTCCAACAGCACTTGAAAAGAAATAGTTGTCATTAGCTATCTACCAATGGATGCAATTTTATATTTCTTTTTTCTGCATAATAAACAAATTCCCTGAATTAAGAGTGAAGTACCTCACTGAGTTACCATGTAAAGCAGGTAGGAATTCTTTAGGAAAAGATACAGGGACTAGCCCTGAAAGTGCCAACCATCCTTTCTTCCTGTTGGCTTTTGGTGCTCGCTATTTGACAAGGTTTGACCAGGGTGAAATGAATCATTTGCCTTTTTTAAATGCCTGCATTATTTCACTCCAGTTAATAGATGTCATGCTTTACCATGAAGGGATGCCTGAAGAGAATTGCATTGTGTAGAACTGGAGCACAAAAATAGCCTAAAACCCAAACAGATCCTGAAATTAAATAGTTTATCTATCACCTACCTGCTGATACCTGCAAAATTTTCTTTGAACTTCTAAACATAGAAGAGATCAATTTTAAGGCACCATAAACAGAGGTGGCAGTCAGGGCCTGCTCTTAATCTGTTAGTACAGCTATACGTCACTTGAACAAAACTCCTATTAACCTCAAATTCTATGTGAAAAAGAAAAGTAGGCACTGAGCTGGCTTTCACCACTGGCTTGCGCTGATGGCCAGCGCAAGGTCTGTGCATCAGTTTTTTCTAAAGGCAGGTTTAGCTGGAGCTGGACCCCTTCCCTACTGGCAATGTGAAGTGGCCAGACACGTATCAATGCCTGTTAAGAAGCCGTGTACTCCATGAACCACTACAGCAAGCTCCCCCCGCCGCACACACATGCTCCTTCCCTTTCTAATGTTTGCTAAATAAAATGTTGAGACCTTTAAGTATCTTTTTTAAGACAATACCCTTAAAATGAAACAAATTAAAATCAAGCATGAGGTGGTAGATTCTACCTCTCCTTGTATGACCTGTAGTTTCCATTTTCTTTATGAATGAATCTTCATAGATTCTTCATAGATCTTGCTCTTTTTCATATTTTTATTGACACAGTATAAACCAACAATAAACCTGCTTAGCAAAAGTCCTAGCCTGTATGCAAAGAAGCTAGAATTGCACCTTGTAAACTAGGTGCACCTGCTTCCAGGGAAAGAGGTAAAACAACTATATGGGTTTAAAAAGTTTCGCTTGCTTTTGCTCCACCTCTCAGTTTATAGTTCTCAAAGACATCTATGAAGAGGCCTTCGACCTTCTTTGGGGCTGCATATTTGAAATACTGAAATATGACATTTTCCTGATCAAATTATACTTTTGAATGCTTTTACCAAAACCAGTGAAATATTAGAATAAAATAATCCTTTGGACACAGATTTTATGAGGCAGATGCACATTTGCAGCATTTTAAGGTTTTCATAGTTCCTTGGCTTCCAACAGCCTGACTCAAACACTTCACGTTAGCTGTGTGGTTGAAGTACTTTGTTAAATATAGACCTAAACAAGAATTCTTTGGCTAAGACAAACTCATCCTCTCTTCCATTTATGAAATAAAACAGATCTTACCTCAGCCCTCGGCATTCTGAGAGACAGAAAATTCCTGTTTCTGCTTATAAAGAGTCTGATGCCAGAGAAGCTTCCCAGGAAATGATGAGCTGTAACAAAACATACTCCTTGTGAGGTGAAGTTCACAGTCAAGAGAACAATACAGTTTCCAGGTCTACTGAAAGTATTTAGCTTTTCAGGTGAAAACAAATCTTCTAGTACCAAAAGTAAGATTCAGACACCAATCCTACAAACGACTATGAATAAGGGGTTTTCGCATGACAGCATTCAGTTCTATGAAGCTGTTAGACTTTGCAAGCACTTGCCAGATGTGAACAAGGTTTAGAAATCACCCTTTTTTTTTTAAGGATAAATTATTTAGTTTAAATTTGCTCAGCAGTAGAAACAATAAGGATTTTGTTTTATTTAAGGAGAACGCTTAAAACTGATTTAAAAGACATAAAAATACTTTTATCTGGAGATTCAGAAAAGGATTCCATTGAATTCAGTGGAGATGTGTCTCTTCTCCAGGCTCTGGCTCAGGCTTGACTGCTATCTTGATAGCAGAGGGAGTTTTTTTACGGAGAGCACCCTAATGCTACCTTACTGCTAACGGCTACAATTTCAAAAAGAAAGAATTGCAACTCTCTGCAGTTTGCAGAAACCCCTCAAAACTGTGCAGTAAAATTGTGATTCTGAGCAGATGTGCGTTGGCATGCATTCCTCTCATTTGGAGATACTTGCATCTGTCAGGATTTGGGTGAGCTCACAGCTACCACCCTGCCATATAAAATCCAGTGTGGATCCCCAGAAACCTACAGGTTTATCAGAGTGTGTAATACTAAAACATATCTTTTAATAAGCAAATCTGGAGTTAGAAAAACCCCCAGCTTTTGCACCCATGTGGTGGTCTTCAACATTTCTTTGCTCCTTTTAAGTCCACTCAGGATCATGCCTAGGCTTTTAGCTAGTTCTTTGTTTCTTCTGCTGATCCTGGAGTTGCTATTACCTTCAATGGCATTGCTTGTCTTCACAAAAAACTAAGTTTGGCAGTTACATTCTACCACAAAATACCATTCAGCACTTTCTAAAAGGGGTAAGTAATATAGGCCCTGCAGAAGACCCCATTCTTGTTCTTGTGTTTTTTGTCAGCTGGTTGTAACTGTAGGCAACTCACAGAGGCCACATGCCTCAAGGGCTTCTAAAACTTTTGCCTCCCCTGGGCAAGGAGATACAGCTTGTCTTAATGGTTCTAGATGGTTACTAGAGATTGGTATTGCTTAGCTATACTGCATCGATGATCATTCTGAGCAGGCAAGCAGTAATTAACCAGTTCCATCTGTATCTACATTTGGGCAGAGTGTGATTTATAATGACCATTCCTACAAAGCAGCAGAGGGGATATGATGAACAAGTCAGCCCTGATGGGCTATAGTGGTGTTGAGAGTCTGACAGACCTGACAAAGCTTTCTGTAAGAACATTAATATACAAGTTAAGCTATAGCAATGAACTTCCTACAGCCTGAAGTCTGAATACAGAACATATACGTAACCTTGCTATGCTATTCAACTGTAAGAATTACTTCATAACAAAATTTACCCTAATATAGAGACATTGAAAATACTATCTGAAACTACGATTGTGGAATTTTTGGTTAGAAAGTCCCATCACCTCAGATAAGTAAGGCACTTTCTATTAAGGTTTTCCATTTAAAATTGAAGCAGAGATTCTCTGACAGTCACCTATTTTAGAAAGCAAAGTGCAAGGTATTACAGTGCATATACCAAAGTTGACTTTTATTACTATTTTTGGAGTACCTATTATTCTGATATGTTATTACAATTACATATCCATGAAAGAATATAACTTTTCCTGACTGCTACAAAAGTTCTAATAGTTACTGTAAGTAAGGATCTTCTAGAAATCTAAATAATTCAAAGACTGTTCAAAACTTAGTCTCATAACTGTCACTATACATGGTCAGAGTTATGATCATGTAACATTCTTATTCTGAATCATTCTGGTGATGTAAGGGACTTCATAGGATTTGCATAAGAGTTCTCTGAATTACTATTTGTGGAAGTTGTCACCTTGACATTGGGAAGCCCCCCAGAGATTCAAGTTCTTCCAATTCACCTGCTTAATCCATAAAACAAGATCTGTGGACAGTTCCTTATTTCCACACAGCAATTTCTACAGTATTGAATTACAAAGTTTTGATGCATTTCACTGTTTGCTACCATAGATGTGACTCATTGTTTCCCAGAAGCAGCATTTGAAGGACAAATGCAGAACTGTTCTTGTTGGAGATGGCAATTTTTCCTCACAGAAAAACTTAGTGGTATTAGTACTTGAGTACAGTCCTTGGTCCTGGGCTGCTGGGCGAATTTCTCCTTAGGAAGGTTGGACTTCAGTTCATCGTATTGTAAATGGGTCTTTCTAAATATTCTATACATTTTGAATAGAAGTCTAACCAACTCTGTGAGTTGATTCACCTGCTAAAAAGAGCCTGGGGAAAATGTGGTACTTGAAACCAAGTGACCTATGTGAAGGCCAGCACTCTCTTTTACAAAGGAAAATGTTGCTCATACTGTTATTTACCATTGGTTTGCAGTCCTGGTACAAAACGGATGATTATAGTATTTCAGTGTGGGTCTATCTGTAATTAAACTAAACTTAAAAATAAAGCAAGTAATCTGTTCTGGCTATGCTGTAGTAACAGCTGTCAGACTGAGCAGCACGTTGTAAATCACCTTCTGTTTAACATACAAGCATTAAGAGTTATTTATAACTACACATATAGTGTAGTCACAAAGGATGTTTGGTGATTCACAGATGATAACAAAGAACATGCTATGGGACAGACACAGGTGAGAAAGTAGCATTTTTTTTTAGACAGAGCCATTTGGCATTCTTCACACTATTCCCAAGCAGTCCCCAGGGGCATCAACAGCAACACTGGACTGGACTTCTATTTACTTCACCTGAAAACCCAGCTCTGCTGAAGCTAATAAGAATTTTGCCCTTGTTTTAATAAGAGCCAAACTTCCACTTATGTGGCAATTGTTTATTATGTGACAATTAACTGTTTATTATGTGACAATTAATACTACATTAGCATAGAACAACCAAGTGAAAACTTGAGTGTGTCAGCTTTGCATCGAGTGCAATAATTCCCCAGGTTCTAGCTACCTCTGAATCATCAGGTACTGCTCATACCTATGACTAAGGGACATACATTCTACTTTGCTAAATACATTGCAGATGACAGCAAAAAAATTGGCCCAGGGGTTCCACCTGGGGAAAAAAGGCAAGTTTCAACCTGTTCTGGAAAACTTGCCTAAAACTATGCAAAGCAAACATATTTCTAATTTGACAGTTGTGATCTTTTTAACATCAGGATTTTAGTTAGGAAAAATTTAAATAAAAAATTAAAGTCTGTCAGAATATCCTAGGAAAAGAAGTCCCATGCTATTTAAAGGTTGATAAAGACCAGCTTTCAAACAGATTGGCTCCTCCTCTCAACTTTTCAACTAGAGAAAGTATCTGCTCTGAGGACCTTGACACCACTATGTAGAGAGGTGACCTTGGAGTTCACCATAACACATATAAGATAATTCAGGACAGGCTTTCAAAATTTGTATGCCACAGACTCCATGGTTACACATTGCTGATTGTTGAGGAAGGGAACTTACTTACAAATATATTGAATTTTTAAATCTGAAGGCCTTCAATTATGGTGTTGGCCATTGCTCTTGTGTCTGGTGACCTTAAACCTCTACCCTGGCTGTGATGTGTGCATTGTGATTTCTGGTTGATCATCATCATATGCAGCTAAAATGTAAGAATTTAAAAACCACTGATAAATATAAAATTATTTTAGCTATATTGAATTGATTGCTGGAGATTTGGGCTCTGATGAAAAAGGAAAAGCTTTCTTCCTGCTTACAGGGGCTCTCTCCTGTTCTGCTATTCGCAATATTTGATCGATTGCCTCACTCAGGCATAATTGAATCTGCCAGAAATTTGGGAAAGAGCTGGATTAAATAGATCTGTGGACCAAAATTTTGTGATGCAGCTTTTGGAAAAGAAAGCATTTGGACTGGTCTTCCCATACTGTAATGGTAAACATATGCCTGTGTGAGACCCACAGCCACCAGCTCGGAGCAGATGAGTAACTCGGCATCCTAAATTGCTGAGTTGGTAGTCTTTCTACTAGTAACATGTAGTACTGTATGGATGTGTTGCTTTTTCAAATACCAAAGCTTTTCTAGTGACAACTAAACTTAGAATACCTGGCTAGCTCATGTAGAGTAATGAATAATTGTTACAGAAAAGAGCAATTTTTGCTTATTGGTGAATTTTATACAACTGATCATAGCAAGAAGCATCATTCCAGTCTCCAGGCTTGCATAGCTTACATACTTCAGAATGTAAAGTAAGTCTACACAGAGAGATTGAAGTAGTATAGTAAATGAGAAAGCAACAGAAAGGAGACTTTTTTTTTTTTAATAGTAAGTATCAGATAAAAATTAATTCTTATTAGTTGTTTCTAACCAACAGCACGTCAGTGTTTGCAGTACTTTAAAATCAGTAGGGATATAACCTTCTGTCACTTACAAGTGTTAGGAACAATTGTTAGATGCATTCCCTAGCCATTGAGTGAATTTAATTCTTTGTGGTTGACAGTCATAGTTTTGACTGTAATTACTGGAGATGGCATTGTGGATGATTTCAAGGGCAAAAAGCCCCACTTAAACCAAGATTTACAAATGGAAATCAAACTTAGAAATAGTATCAGACCTACAATTCATTGATGGCAAGCAAAATTTTCTTTATGATTGTAATGTAACAGAAAAGCTACATCTACATCCAGATTTTTTTCTTTAAAGTTCTTTTCAACTTTAGGGGTTTTGTTTTTTTTTCATTTCACTCTTCTGTTTTACTCATGCTTTATAGCAACTCTCGGAAAAATTGTATTACAATAACTTTGTCTTTTCAAATCACCCCTAAAACCTCATGCCATTACCTGGTAACTAATACAAATCTAATCAGCTCATCCAGCTTAAGTTTTCATTGCTTGTTGAAATAATAGCTCGCAGTTGCTCTTGGACAACATAACTACTGCCTGAATAATGCAAGCTCCAAAACCACCTATAAAACAAGCAAACAAAGACCCCACAGGCTTTAATAAAGGCTGAAACAGGCAATTGGACCTGACAAAATAGACCATCTAAATGGCATGTTTATTCTTCACATTCTGTCTTTGAAATGAAGAAACAGTGTCCACATATCTTTCACAGTTCATTAATCTTACCAGGATACAGTGGCACATTAATCAAAACTAGTCAAAGGAATGCTGTCCACAGGTGACTAATATACACAAGACATCTTGTTGCATTTCTTTGGAGAAGCATGTTTATCCAGCAAAGTATCCTTAAGGATTTAATTCCAAACATAGGCACCCCCAGTATTTGCCTAAATAAAAATGCAAAGGCTCTTTTTTCTAGAATTCCTTTGTTCTACTAAAAGTTACTTCGTTGTTGAGGAAAAAAAAAAAACACAACACATCTGGAAAATTCTCTTACACCTCTTTAGGTTTCACATGAGAGTCAATCTATGACTTCAGTTAGATGGGGAAAGAGATGAGATGGAGACATCTGCTAATTAAATGTCTCACAATTACAGAAAATGAAAATGAATATTAGAACAAAAAGTTATTTGTACAGCTTGACAATGGAAGAATGTATACTGAAGTACAGAACTTTGGAGCATACCCTGGAGTCGACAGACTACCTACCTTTCGGGAAGAATAATGGTAACATTCTTTGGCTTGGCTTTCACCAATTTGACTGATGGCTAAAAATCAAGACCACAGCTGCCATGGAAAGTAATGCCCTTGACTGGTGTTCATTGCTTTTTCTATCTTCAGGAATTAGATTTTTGAAGTTATATGTGATCGATTGTTACATTACTCATTGTTTTGCTGGTTTGTGTTTTATCAAGCAACAGATGCTGACCTTTGAGGTTTTGATTTTTTAATGCAGTTTAAATTCATAATAGTTCTCTGCACTCACTAACACATGTATTTCCCCCATACTGTTAGAGTCGCAAACAGAAGTCCACATAGCAAATCTAGAACACGTCCATGAAGCAGCAACACATGAAGCTCTGAAATGCTTGCTTAGAACAAATACATTTTAAATACTAAGAGGCATTAAGTAACATCATAATAACAATTAGAACTACACATTAAAGAAACAATATGCATGCTTTTAGTTCTTACAATAGCATACTCCAGGCTGTGTCTACTTTAATGTATTTCTTTGGTTTAAAAACTCTCTTGTCTTCTCTCCTCTCCTCCCCATTTGGAACATATATTCACTTTACTGAAGTATGTATCTTTCCTTGGAGACATAACTGTTGGTCTTGAGCAAGTCCCGAGAACAGGTATTCCTCAAACTGTGATTTTCTGTACATTAATAGCACAAGTAATGTGCTTATGTTAATAAGACATTTTCAGTGTCTTAAAAAAACAATACAAGAAACCCTATAATTTTGTAGACTTTTCAGAATTAAATATAGGTGTAAAATTCAGAATCCACTTGGATATAAGGATTATGCTTTGGCACAGGCATTGCAGTACTAAACTACTAAAGTAAGAGTGAATATAAGATAAGAAAATACCCTACCGGAGACGAATTTTGATACAACAGGAGAAAAGATCAGTAGAAATCAAAAAGATACATATAAAACAAATCTATAGCATAGAAGTAATGTAACATCCCAGATGTTTGGGCTGTTTTATTTGACCTTTAGAGTCTTTATTCAAGAATAATGAGAAGATCTGAAAACTGAGAACTTCCGCTTAAAATGTACATATTTGACAAAATTAGAGCATATATAGATGTCATTTTTTTATAATCTCAACATTTTAAAGAATCTGTAGATTGATATCTGTAGGAATATGTTGTGTTTGAAGTATTTTCTGTATTCTTCCCTTATAGAACCAAAATATGGAAGAAAATGTATTTAGTTCCTGTGTTGTTGCGACTGAAGTTTAACTGGTTCAAAGGATGTACATGCCAGAGAAGATTGTTTTATGGTAGAATAACTGGCCGTGTTTCCACATTAATCTAACTGAAGAACAACTCTTTCTGACAGCACCTCTTACAAACTGAGTCTTGAATCCAACTCCTCATAAGGAGAATTAGCAGAGCACATGACTCTGGCTGTTCTAAAAGGCAGTTCATGCTCTGTATTACATCAGACATGTTTTCAAAAAGACAAGCAAAAGAATCTCTTACACTTTTTGCCTCTTTAGCATAATAATAGGTGTGTATGTCTTATCCCTTGTAGGTTTTTTAGTACTAGGGACTGCTATGAAGCAAATGCAGTAAAACAATGTAAAGCAGGAGCGTGAGGAATGTGGACAAGATCAACTCATGTTTTAGTCATATGAATCACTGTTTTCTTCTTACTGAATTGTTAATCTACAGATTGGTGTTAATCTAGAATTTGTTAAAGAAATTTATTTGTTTTATCATAGAATCATAGAATCCCAGACTGGTTTGGTTTGGAAGGGACCTTAAAGCTCATCCAGTTCCAGCCCCCTGCCACAGGCAAGGACACCTTCCACTAGAGCAGGTTGCTCCAAGCCTCGTCCAACCTGGCCTTGAACACTGCCAGGGATGGGGCAGCCACAGCTTCTCTGGGCACCCTGTGCCAGCGCCTCAGCACCCTCACAGGGAAGACTTGCCTAAGACCTCATCTCAGTCTCCCCTCTGTCAGGTTAAAACCATTCCCCCTTGTCCTGTCCCTACATGCCTTGTAAAAAGTCCTTCTCTAGATTTCTTGTAGGTCCCTTTAGGTATTGGAAGGTGGCTATAAGGTATTGGAAATTTTACTTGTAGAATGTAAGAAGGGATGGAGTCAAGTAAGCCATTCCTTGCCCAGCATGGGTCTTTGAGAAAGAATCAGGAGAACTTACAACCCTGGCACAGCTCTGCTGCTCCTCACCCCCCCTACTCAGAACATTATTATTCTTTCACTATTCTTAAGACAAAGCAGGTAGGAGTGCTGCCCAGGCACTAAGGAAGTACATGCAGTGCCCTTTCTAAGTGAATGCAAGAAAGTGTCCCTGTATGAGACGAGTCCCTTAAGCTCCAGTTGAAGCAACAGGGTTTCTGTATCCCCAGCTCAACACTGTGCATCTGGGCCCTTGTCTATGGCCTGTAACAGCCATGGAGTCACGGCAATGACTGCATCAGGCTCTGAATCCAGCCCTGGAGAGGAGCTAAGGCTTCACTCATCAACATAAAGAAAGGCTGAAAAACCTGATGAGCAAAATAATTGCTTTGAACCTTTTCTTTATGAAATTCTCATAGAATTTCTCATTAATTCTCTGTCTGTCAAACACGGTGTGGCATAAGGAAAAAACAAGACTGCATTTTCCAACTTATGCATCATCTGAGGATCATCAGTATTTCAGGTACTGAAAACAATCAACCTATTCTTAAGATAAAGAATCAACAAAGTCAACAATCAACAAAAAGGCTGTTAAATAGCAAATATTACATAAAAATCACATCACATTTAGGCATGTTGAATGAAGAAATCTATGTGTTATTGTAAGACTCTCTTGTTTTCCTATGTTGTTATATTTCATTACCATAGCACGACAATGAGCTTGTAAAACAGAACAGAGATTTTACCTAACTATCATGTATAGATTCACATTAATTTATGCTACCACTGAATTCTCTCATGTAACATTAGGGTTTTTTTCATTCATCACCTCTACAATTTTCTGCATTTCAGCCCTGCAGTTCATTTGTTGTTATTAATTTTATCTGCCAGTAGAAGTTACCCTTAGGTCCTTTGTACAAATAATGTCTTGGGGTAATAATAAAAAATGATCTGATTCCCTTATCAGAAATGTAAAACATTGATGTTGCTCTACTGTCACCCACAAAAAGTGGAAAAATATGAAGGAATGGAAACAAATGTTCAAAAGAGAGAAGTGCTACACTATGCCAAGAGTCTGATTCTTGTCAAACTCCATTTGCTACATTAAACCTTTTAAAGTGAAATGACTGGGGAAGTCTTCCTAACAGGTATGAAGTGAAGTTTTATTGTTTCCATTTCACAATCCACGAAAATAGTTTCAACTGTTTTTAAGTTAATTCCTTTGTTTTCAAGCATCAGACAAATAAAATGCAGCAACATAAACCCCCACACTAATTCTGAAACAACCATCATGTTGTGGTTCGACCTCAGCTGGCAGCTAAGTACTATCCTAACAGGATGGGGAGCAGAGTTGGGAAAAGGTAAAACCCGTGGGTTGAGACAAGAACAGTTTAATAATTGAAGTAATCAAAGCAAAATAATAACAACAACAACAATAATAACAGCAACAACAATAACAACAATGACAACAATAGGAAAAAGAGAGAAAGAGTATTAAACCCCAAGAAACACAGGTGATGCACAATGCAATTGCTCACCACCCACTGGCCGATGCACAGCCTGTCCCTGACCAGTGATCAGCCCCTCCTGGCTCATTCCGCTAGTTTCTATGCTGGGCATGATGCTCTGTGGTATGGAATATCCCTTTGGCTAGTTTGGGTCAGGTGTCCTGTCTCTGCTCCCTCACTGGCAGAGCATGGGAGACTGAAAAGGTTTTAAAGGTTCGGCTTGATGATGTTAAAGGTCTTTTCCAACCCAGTTGATTCTGATTCTATAAAAAGTCCTTGATCAGGGTTAGCACTGCTCAGCAACAACTAAACCATCAGTGTGTTACCAGCATTGTTCTCAGACTAAAGCCAAAACACAGCACTGCACCAGCTATTAAGAAAAAATTAACGCTATCCCAGCTGAAACCAGGACACATCAGAGGGTTGGAGATAATAAATGCAAAACATGAATATTTAGGAATTAGGGCACCAGAAACTACTTGCCAGAGGTAAAATAGTCTGCTACAGTCAACGGAAGTTTAAACATGAGTTTAAATTACTTACAGAGGCATACTTGGGCTCTGTTCCTGAGTCTCTTTTGTGTTGTCCAAAGATGAACACTGGAGTGCAAATGAGAGTTGGTCTCAGCTCATCCTTATGCTACCAGATTTTTTTTATTGTGTTCTTACCGGCATCCTGGACTTTTTCTCCATTTATCTAAGAAAAAGTTGAGAAAAGTTAAATAAGAAAGCTCTCTAAATTGGAACTATGAATATATTCTTCCACCCACAAAGAATCTACTAGATCTACTCCTCAGCATCTTTTGTCCAAGGTATCCTTTTAGCTAATACAAAGAATACCAATAGAAGAAGGAGCTGCTCTCCCCCACAAACATGTTCCAGAAAGTGGAAGTTGCTAAGAAAGAGCACACAAGTCAAACAGTCCAGGTATTAGTCACAGAACCGCAGAATCATAGAATGGTTTGAGACTTAAAGCTCATCTAGTTCCAACCCTCTGCCATGGGCAGGGACACCTGGCAGAAGGAGTCAGTACTCATCTTCTTGGGCTTTTTTATTTGAGATTTGAAAATAAATATTTGAAAATGTTTTAGAAAACAATGATAAAAAGTTGCCTGGATATTTATACAGGAAACTTTTAGTCAGTGCTTGCTTTCAGGTGGTTCTTGCATGGAAGAGCCAAAGGAGGCCATTGCCCAAGGCAGCAAACTGGGACAGTAAAACAGCTATTGCCATCCTGTTCACTTTTCCTCTACCAGAGCTCTGAAAAACGGACTGGGGCTACTAGTAACAATACACTGATGATTTTACAAACTGGTGAGGGAAGCTCTGGCAGCCCACCTTACAGAATACCTTTCCCTTCTACTGGGAGAAGATTAAGGCCATTAGAAGGAGGCAATGATTCTGAGTGTGAAAGGAAACCTCATGCTGCAAACACTGGAGCTTCCACAGAGAGAGGCCACTCTGTAGCCCTCGCTGGGCTCAGCAGGAGCAGTGGGCACCACAGGTAATGCTGCTCCCCACAAAGCAGAATGTGCTAGTGAGAAATTATGAACTGATTCTGGCAGTGTAGTCCAGATGGGTGGAGGGAGATATGGGGCTACATGGAGGCCAGGGCTTACACATGTGTCTCTCTGCAGAGACAGGACTTTGGGATCTGATTCACAGCAGCCCAGTGCAGTTCCCAGAAGGGGACTGCAGCAGTGGATGGGATGGTAGCCTGTTAAGGGCATCTATTAACAGTTGGTGCTATTAAATCAGCCTTCTAGCACAGCCTTTCTAGCTCCATGTATGGTACTGACACCATAGAGTAGCAGCAGTACTGTTTTTTCCAGCAGAAATTTCACAGAGCTGGGAAGGGGGAATGTGTCAGAGGATGGTTTCTCCTGTTGTCCACCACTGCAGTGTGTGGCTTGGCACACCATCCTTCAGGAGCTTGGGAAGGGAAGTGAAGAGAAGCATGCTGGAGATGTGCAACACTGGCCTTTGCATTTTCATTTTCTTTTCCATGTCATGCTCTGTATGTCTCATGGGAGCTCCAAGTGATTAGCCACAAACTCTGGTTGATGATCCTTTTAAAAGCAGTTTGCTGTGCTCCTGTAGAAAACCAGACTGTCCTTCAGGCAAAAGCAGCATATACAAAATAAGATGTATTTGCTAAAACTGTGTCTTTCCCACTTTGAAGCTGCCTGTAATTACATACCTAGGGAATAGTTTCATGTTTACATTTGCAAGTGTATGGCTGGTTGTACTTAGCGTAGTATTTTTCATCTTTTCCTTTCTTGTTACACTTTTTGTGGCCATAAATTAAATTACATTATGTTACTGAAAGAATGAGGATTGAGAGCAAGTCACAGCAGCCCTGAAACAAGAGGCCAACCAGTAATGCACTTTTAGGTGGTGGCCAGCTCCCCTGAGCCTTCTGAAAGAGCTGCCAGCCGGCTGCCTCTAACAGTTCCCATTCAGAAGTAAGTTTGGCTCTTTCCCATGATGTCTAATGCCCGAAGGGATCTACTGACTGGTCTGACATCACTTCTAGGGGAGGAAAGCTGGCTAGCTGGCACAGCCTCTCCCCCCTGCAGCCAGACCAAATGGCTCTTGCTCAATAAAGCTGGCTTGGGGCCCTTGGGTTCAATTCTTCTCTTGGATTTAGGAGCATAAATTCTGAAAGCCTTAGCTGGTTTCAAAGGAGGTCTTCCAGATTTACACCAGTTTTCTTGTGATCAGAGGCCAAAGTGAGGTCCAGAGTACATAAAATACATCCAGGCTTTTGGTCTAAATTTATAAGGTTCCTTTATAAAGCTTTCAAACAAGATTTATCCCCTGGTTAAAAATACGTTTCAGTTGACTTCATCCTTGTCAGCCATTGAACAACACCCTGAAAATCTTCTTTTGCCACTAACACAGCATTTATTATTTATATATGTGATTACATGTGAACAGTACCACAGAAATAATTTCAGCTATAAATTTACTGTCTTCTTTCAAAAAAATCATTGTGGCTTTATGATTTTTTTAAATTAATTTATTGCTTTCACAAACGTTAATAATTTAATAGAGTAATTTATATTCCTTAGGTTGGTAGCTAATTTTCTTCACACAAGTAGACTCTTAATACAACTACGGTTACACACGTGAGCTCCAAATAATGATCTTGAGGAACTCTGCACTTATATTAGTGGGATTTGTGCGTGTTTCTGCAGGCAAAATGTATGTTATTAATTTTTGGGCAGTATTTGTTTCCACATTTTGGTTTTCAGTATCTTGGTCATTAGAATTAGAGAAGCTTGATGATGCATATTATTGTGTAAGTCTTTGAATACTTCACGTATTCTTTGAGTATTTTAATGTATTTCCCAGAAAAATCCCTGCTTTTTTATTAGGTGCTTTAAAGGATGGTTAGAATAGATGCTACTTTGTGCTATAATGGACAATGTGTAAATTCTGCTTGGAACAGAATTTAGGAATCCTGGAGATTATTAAAGAGATATGCTGTTGGCATGTCAGTAGGTCTGTCTCTTATTAAGGTTGCTTAACACTGCTTTGTAAGAGCACGTTTTCAGTTGCAAGCACTGAGAAGCTTCAACCACGCGAGCTGTATTTTCTGTGCTGTCTGCTTTAGGCTACTTATTTTTAGCTAGAGAAAGTCCCAGACAGAGCAGTTCAGCCTTTAAAAAACATTTAGTCTAGCTCAGCAAATAGGTGGGAGGAGGGCACAGGAAATAGCAGTGGGGATGGAGAAAAGCAGAAACCCAAGGGAAAGAAACTAATTTGGAGCCAGGTACTGGGCAGGGAAATGACAGCTTTGGAAGATGGAGGAAAGTGAGGTACTGACCAGTGAGGTGTGAGTGCATTAAAGTGAATTACAGAGATGAGTTTAAACTGGAGTCCTGAAAAGTGATCTGACAGAGATAGAACTGGACGAGGAAGCAGAAACTGAGGAAGAAAATTTTTGGAGGGACAGGGTAAGCTTTGGAAGAGGTTTCCAGGAGGACTTGTTCCATTACCTTCCCATGGATCGTGGTGAGGCTAACTAGCCTGTGGTCTCCTGGATCCTCCTTCTTGAAGAAAGAAGTGACATTTACTCTCCTCCAGTTCTCAGGAACCTCTCCTGATCACCATGATCTTTCAAAGATAATAGTGGCCTTGCAATGACATCATCTGGTCCCTTGGCACTCATGGGTACAGCCTGTCAGGTCCCATGGACTTCTGCACATCCAATTTGTTTAAATGCTCCCTAACCTGGTCCTCTTCCACAAAGGTTGAGTCTACCTTGCTTCAGACTTTCCCAGGGGTCTCAAGGACCTGGAATTCCCAAAGGATGGTCTTACCTGTGAAGACTGAGGTAAAGAATGTTACCGAGGGCAGCAGGCTTTTCCATGTCCTTTGTCACCAGGGCCCTGGCTGTATTCAGCAGTGGGCCCATGTTTTCTCTTGCTTTCCTTCTGTGCTGGTGTACTTGTAAAAACCCTTCTGGTAGCCTCCATGTCATTCATCAGATTCAACTCTGGTGGGCTTTGGCTTTCCTAACTCCATCCCTGCAAGCTTGGACAGTGCCTCTATTTTCCTCCTGGGTCAACTGACTCTGCTTCCATGTCCTGCATGTGTTTCCTCTATGGTTGAATTTAGTCAGGAGCATCTTGGTCATTCATGCAGACCTCCTGCTGCCTTTGCTTGATTTCCTGCTCACAGAAATGGACCGTTCTTGAACTTGGAAGCGGTGATCTTTGAAAATGAGGCTGCTGGAAAAGAAAACACACTGAAATGTTAAATGCTGCCTCAGAAAATCACATTCTAGTTCTGACTAGCAAAGGTTTCCTGCCTTGCTCTCATTAAGCAAGGCACTTCAACCAAAATTTTCATAGCCATTAATTTCTTATTTTTGAGGTGTCTGTCCTGAGCTAATGTTCTGATTGACAGAAATGCTGAGCACTGTTTATTGCAACTGAGATGAATAATGATCTTTAATTTGAACATGAAGAGCTTTATTATGGTTCTAAACACCATGTTCATAGCATCTCAACAGTGCACCTCCAAGTGAGAGGGTACTTCTGACCTTCATCTCTCTGTGCCTCAATTAAATGCAGCCCTTATCTTGCAAGAGTTTGTGAAGTTAAATTAATTAGTCATTGTGAAGCCCTTAGAGACAGTAGTGATAAATGAGACAGAAGAGTCTATGCAGGAACTATTTCTCTTCTGAGATGGTTTGAACAGTGCAAAACAAAGAAAACTGGTGCCACACACAGCATAAAAAGTGTATCAGGTAGTTCTGAGCAGTGCTTTGTGAGAACTGCTCACCCTTGGCACTTAAAAAAGGTCCTGTGGAAAAAGGTGCTGAGAGATTATGAACTGCATATGCATGGAGAATAAAGCACAGCTCCAGAGACTATCTTAAATTCTGGCATTTTCCAATTTTCAAATAATGCTCTTGCAAAATTTGAAGTGTTTTTACATGTAGCTGTGACAGTGTATTTGATACTTCAGCAGAATAGGTGCTGACAATAGGTGGTTTTGTTGTTGGTCACAGCTCTTCAGCTTTTCTTTACTTTGTGACTCAGATGGTTATTAGTATGCTTTCATTATTAACACACAAAGGTTTGTTAACTAATGAAACTACAAGAGTGTCCCTGGTAGTGTAAGAAACAGCCTCATTAGAAATAACACATTTCTCAGAGCTTAACACTGAACTTGGTATAGAGTTAATTATCCATGTTTTGTCTGAAGTGAAATATATATCTTAAATGGTCTCTAATCATGCATTCACTCAGAGCTTAACACTGTGTGCATATCTTGATTACTGAAAAAATAAGGTAATAGAAAACATCTATATTGCAAGGAAAAATACATATTTTCATTGACATAATGGAACACATTTTCCATAGCATTATGGTAGTGCAACAACTGCAGTTTTGTCATGTATTTTATTCCATTCCTTTATTTTCAGAGGTTTAAAGCTTGGCTAAAAGCCTACGCTAGAAAATTATAACATGAACACTCTGCCCTGTTATCTTTCAAAAAAATCAGATTTTTTTGAAATTTAAGTTCCAGCAACATGGAGTTTTCTTCTCTCTAAAAGATGGGACATGCACTTCTGATCATTCAAACAGCAAATGAGAAAGTTTCCCCCATTCACGTCAAAGAGATATGGAATTAATGAACTTCAAACCTGAGCATACAAGCCTTTTGATAACAATTTTGCTGTGGTTAAACCCCAGTTGAAACCGTAGAGCCAGCATGGTTTTACAGCAAGCTGAGACTGAAATAAAAGGGTGAGTCAGTGCCCACATGCTGCTGGACCTTCAGTACTTCTTGAGTCCATCTAAACTCATGTCTGACACTAATGTGAGGTTGTACCACAACCTAACTTCTCTGCTAGCTAAAAATCTGCTTCCAGTTTAGCTGTTGTCAGTACACAAACCACTGGTTTTGTGCTGTCCCTTCTTCCTCTGGGGTATTTACTTTGCACTAGTATGTTCCAAGACTAACCATGTCTCCTCTCAGCCTTCTTTTGTTGAGCTAAATGAGCTGAACTGTTAAACTGCCTCACATAGAATAGGCTTCTTGAGCCTGTTCTTTTGGGAATGCCCTCTCTGCATCTCCTGTTTTGAATTCAACATTACTGTAAGGCTGACCAGAACAATAGCACAGAGAAAGTCTTTCAAATGCTTTCCATAGCAACACTACTCTTTCCTCTTTTCCAGCTGCAGAACACTTCACCTGTACTTAGAAACACTGTACTACCTATTAAAAGGCACATTTTCCACAGCTGTGGCAAGTGAAGGTTTGCCGTTATCCTAAATAGAACATGCCCATATCTTTCTCCTCATCTGCTGTTCCAGCACAGTAGAGAAGATGGGACAGTACCATGAAGCAAAACTGTTTGGAACACAAATGATATGCAGTGAAACTCTGAACCAGACCCAAATTCTTCTCACTGGAGTCAAAACAAATCATTCCTTATTGCAAAAAGAGCAGAAAAGAGCACATAAACACATAACCTACAGGAATATCCTGAAATATTTAAAATTCCTCTGAAAATGTATGAGTACTGCCTAGTAATGCTAGGAGCAAAATTGTAGAAATGAGCTTCCAGAAAGCCAGTCACATTTCTGCCTAATACATTGGAGGGGTAGGGAATGGTGGGGCTGGGAGCAGGATTCAAGTTCCATTGCTTCTGTTAAGTTTGGGATATCAGGAACACACATAGCACAGCTCCTTGGGCAGCCTGCCACGTCTGCAGCTCCCTGTCAGTGCCCCTGAACGTTGCCACTGGTCCCTCCATCAGCACCCACGGTAGGAACTTGTGTGAATTACTTCTTGTGCCTGGAAGAGACTCCGTGACTAACTGCATCCTTTCCATGCGACCCTGCAATCACCACCACAGGAAGTTTACACTTTGCTGTCATTTACACCCTGAGAACTATTATTCTGAATTGTGACAACTGTCAATTTCACATAATTAAGGAGGGCTCGATGTAGCAGGAAAAAAAGAACATATTTGCACTTGTGCTCGCTCCCCTTCACCCCCTCCCAAGAAAAAACTACTTAATTTGACCAGGTTCTCCGTGAGGAAAAAAGTGGTACTCAGAGGCAGCTGGAACCTGAACCTTCCAGTTTTAAGATGGCAGTATATGAAATAATTTTTCATTAAGAACAGTAAGTATCTTGTTGATGTGTCAGGAACTTCACAGTCTGAGATATTGTTAAAAATGTAACCAGCCATGGCGGTTTCAAAAGGGATCTGTATATATGGCATGCTCCAGCTGATGACAGAAATAAATCTTTTATATACAATGTCAAAGGCAGAATTCTGCAGCCTACACAGAGACAATGAAAAGCATGATGATCCGAGGTGATATTTTTAAGTCTGTACCACTATTCAGAATTATGCAATCATTCATTTGACTTAAGAAAATGAGAAGTACAGAGATGAGAAGACTAAAGAAAGGTATGAGGTCTTCCCAGCTGCCCAGTTTATTAAAGGTACCGAAATCTGAAAAGGCAACACAAGTAAGAGAACTAGAGAACAGTGAATGTAATGAACCATGAAAAATATGACTGTTTCTTTCAAGCCCATAGCTCTCTTTTAGCAGTTGTGTGAAACAGTTCTCCTTTGTGGGGGCTTTTTACTTTTTCAATGAATGGTTACAATTCTTTTTATTCGTGATAAAAACTACCTATCCTGTTGGCAGTAAGGGCACAAGTCTGCCTTTAGGAAAGAATTCTGAATGTTCACACATTTTTTCTATTACAAAAAAAAAAAAAAAACCACCACTTTTGCAAAAATATTTTGCTGCTGTCAACAGGTTTTAGTAATTTTGTTTTAAGCCAGTGATGCTTTAGCAGGTTAAATGCAGAAGTACTTGTTAGTGAGTCATGTAGTTGTTAGGGAGTGATGGGCACCTGTGGGTGCTGGTGGACCTGGACCAGGCACTGACATGGTGATACCAGGAGGGCAGCGTGCTGTGGGGGTGGTCCCACGGCAACCCAGGGAAACCTGCTGCCTGCTGCTTGTCCTGCTCCCACTGTGCAGAGACAGCTTTTGCTTGTGTGATACGGTCAGAGGAGTGGGGTTGGTTTATTGTCTTGCTCCAGCTATGGCAGTCAAGTGCAGAGCTGCCTAACAGATAACCCCAGACTGCACCAATCCTATGGGTTGTGTATCTTAATGGCCCTTTTTCATTTCCCACCTTTTTACCACCACTTCCTCTGCCCCAGTCTCCTTCATAACACCCACCTGATTATTTTTTCCCCAATGCTCCCAGTTTTGCTATATCCATCCCAAATTTGCCAGTTCGATACCATTACCTAGGTAATTTTGGCCTTTCATGGTCTTAGTGATGCAGTTACCTTGCTGCCTTGCAAGATGTTACTCCCCAAAGGTCTCCAGAACAGCTCCCCAGTTTTCCGTGAAGCTGGTCCTTCTGTTCTATTTCTCACAAACTCCCCTTTCACCACCTGGGAACCTAGCCATTCTGCACCACACTATCTGTAACTTCAATTGTTTTCTCACACTCCTATCAATCATGTTCAGCACTTCCTCATGTAGTGCCCAGCAATCTTCCATATCCTGTTCCCTCACCTAACCTCAGGCCAGGGCTTAGGCAGTTATTTGTTCTAGTGTTGACTCTCTAAGATAGGTTTTCCATATTTTTTCTTCCTGTCCTTCACTCAATCCAGATGGATCCTCTTCAACTCCCTTAATTTTCAAATCCCACTGCATCATCTTCCTATAAGCTTCTTCGTTACTTATCTATCCCCCTGCTCAGCTGATGCCCTTGTTCCCTGGATTAGGGATGTTACAGGACGAATTCTTTCTCTTCCTCCTATCAGCCTGTTAAAATCTGAAGACAGTTGCTGGCCTGAAGGAAATTTAGTTAACAACAGAAAGGCTTCAGCAAAGAGAGTTGTCTTACTGTCAGCAGAAGCAGATGGAAGTGCTTACCTCGAAAGCAGTGCTGGAGAACTAGTTCTTCCTAATACACATTCTTAACCAGCTCCTTGAGTATCAACTTCTTGAGTACAGCAGTACAGACTCTGAGCAGAAGAACTGTGTGCTTTTACATGCGGATTACAGGGAAGAATAACACGGGTTTAAGATTAAAAAATTTAAGTGTCCTCAACGTGAAGCATTTTGAAACCCCTCCTATATTTCTAAAATTCATGGCTCTTTAAAGGACTTCAAGTTACAAACCCAAAACCTGACATATCCAAAATAACTAGAAACTCTAAAGATTTTGTTAATAACAGTGAAATATTACAAACATATTCTTATGTACTCCCATCACAGCGTGGGACTCAGACAGATACAGTGCTCCACATTACAGCTTTTTGTCATTTCATGTTTACTCTCTACTCAAACCTAGATCCAACCAGCACTGTAAGTCTCTGCCGCGCTGAGTTGAACACAGCACTCCAGCAGCAAGGAGAGGGAGGATCTGCAGAGTAGGAGGAGGCAACACAATGTGTTTGGAAGTAGATGTCATACTGATGGGACTACTTGGGTAATTAAAGCGAGCAGGGGAACTGAAGTGGTAATGCAGGCATCAGGATGACTCCAGTGAATTTGAGATCGTTATATTGTATTAGGATGGGATGTGGCTTGTTATTTTCCCCTTTTCAGTGCTCCCCCTCAAATTTATGCAGAATAACAAAGATTTGAGAAATTCATTACTCAGATTTCATAAACATCTTTTGGCTATAAGCACACATTTTGAAAGAAAAAATTTGTAACTTTTGGATGATCTGTAATGTTGTGGGTTTTGAAGATTCAGAACTTTCAGTTGGTTTTATACAATTGCAATCTCAACTGTATCTACGTTTCACATAGAACCATATATTTCATTCTCCACCCTGCCTAAATATTCTTTTCTCATTTTTTCTCATTTTTTAACATTTTAACATTTTTTAAAACACACACACACACACAGAGAGTGCATTTTTTCCCCATTAGGTACGGATTTACCAATGCAGCATGTACTCCTTTGTGTCATGTCAAAGTGGAGCAGCTATGAGATGGTTCTGCCTCTTATTCAGACGAGGCCGTATGCTACTCTGCCATTAATTATCCAGAGCTACAAGCACATCCCCTTTTTAACTGAAGTGTTGAATTTTGTCATATTTTGAACAAAACTGCATTAAAATCCCGCACTCAATGCAGGGTAATGCTGTTCTCTCTCATTTTACTACCATGAACTTCTTTGAAATTCAAATCTCTTATTACTACCCCTTATTTACATTGGGCTGGGAGATAAAAATGGAATTGAAAAAAGAATAAAATAGATTTTAGCATCTTATCTTCAGATTCCCCAGCCCTAATCTGCCTTTCAGTTCTCCCAGCCTGCACGAGAGAAGACGACTGGTATAATAAGGGAAATCTCCTGAACAGGTTGGCTGCAATGTGAACAAATCCAGACGCACCTGAGGCTTTAAAGCTTCATGACAGCACCGTGTTCTCAGACACCTTTCATGGGGGCAGTCACGGTATGGTAATGGAGATGGTTGTAGCTTTGCCTAAAGCAATCCTACTTCTTCTCTGAAGTCAGCTAAAAGCTTCATCAGGAAACTCCAGAAAAATGGTTCATTGGTAGGTGGGAAAACTGACATTAGCATTGAGTTAGGGGCCTTGGATGAAACAAACTGCCACCAGAGGTTATACGGGGCTGGAAACTTTGATGTAGCTGGAGCAGGGCTCCTTTGTTTTCTGTTTGTAAAAAGCTCCCCTGCGGAGTTTTTGTTTGGGTTGTTAAAATCTGTTTAACTCAAAGAGCTAACAATAAGCACTTGGGAGCAAAATTGTCTCTTTGAAAGTCTTTTTGCTGTTCAACTGCATTGGTCAGCCCTGCCAATTTCTAGCTCTGTTAGCTCTCACTGCTCCAAAGGCTGCTTAAGCAAACAATTAAGCTTTGCTGATCACTCTGTGCACCAGAGTGGCAAAACACACGCTTTCCCTATAGCCTAAAAGTGAACCAAAATACAAACACTTTTTTCTTGCTGTTCCCCATGCCATGATATTAGGCTGCTCGAGTTTTCTAGTTTTAGTAGTCTAGTTTTAGTAGTCAAGGGCAACCTAAGCTTAGTAAGGACTTCATTTCTGATGGATCAGAGCCCTGCACTCAGAGCAAAGCAAGTATTAAAGACGGGTGTTATTTTACACTTAATGTTCCTTGAGCAAGGCCGTTTCTGTTGAATGCCTAAGAGCCAGTTTTGATCACTGATCAAGGTTGTTACACACTGCCCCCACACCAACTGATTTGATAAGTATTACTCATTATTTCCGAACTAAACTAATGTGGCCCCTGCCTCATGCTCATTGCACTGGCTGCCTCTTTCCTTTGCCAGGACCTAAATAATGGCCACAAGTGACTGGCTCACCACTGGCTGCATGTTGTGCATTTAATCCTAAAGCAGGAGAAAGGTTTACACACAGCATTGCAGCCAGAGAATATTTACCTGTTAAAGTGGTCCTTGCGATCCACATGACCTGTGGTGGGCTGCCTGCGTTTTGTGTCAGCTGTGAGATGGGGCACCTCCAGCATGTGGTTTAACCCACAAGCATCTGCCTGTGCCATCCCATTCCTATCTAAGGCAGCCTCATAGAATAACATTCAGGATGTCTGTGCAAGCAGAAAAGAATTTGCTCTAAGGTGTATGTCACAGTGTGTATTATCAAAACTTACTACATTGAAATAGTCCCTAGATCAGGAATCCGGTGTGCCAGGTTCAAGGTACAGAATTAAAAGGCAGTCTGGGAAGTTTATTGTTTGTTCTGTTCTCAAAAGTCTTCTGGGGAACTGGTGAAATATTTGCTTCTGCAAAACCATAGCGATTGAAAGACAAGCTCTATAGAGCACCTGATTTTATACGGAAAATCATCTTTGGAAGAAAGGGAACCAAACTTTGGCGTTTTTCAACCAGTTCTAAACTTAACATCTAATAAATTTTATCTCTGCTAGATTTTAAACTGTCTTTTGCTTTCAGCCTGAGATATCTAGAATAGTATCATTCCAGCCAGGTCTTATGGCCTGCCCTCCACACTTGCCCTACTCCCATTTACCTAGGTTGCCATGGCTTGAAAGTTGATGGGCACAGTATAAAGAGCGAGCTTCTCCTGCTTGCTTTGGTACCAGTACCACTTTTCCCTCCCCCTAAAAACAGTAACAGAAAGAAGCAATTGAGAGTGAACTTTCTATGCTGCAATTCTCTGTGTAAGTGAGAAAAAGGGCCCTTGGAGTTTGTCCCGTGCAGATTTGGAATCACAGCTAACTGCTCTTACTCTCCTGGCAGCTAAACAACCTATTAACCACTGCAGAAGACACTGGGTGGAAATTCACTACATACCAGTTGTTTAGAAAAACAAACCAGGAATTTTGCTTAATGCAATTATTTTATACTGCTTTTATCTACCAGGAATGGCAGCACTTTTTAGAACATTTGGAGAAGGCAGGAGGTGTTTTGTGGGAAGTAGTAATGAAAAATTCATGAAGGATTAAAAATAGTTGGATTTTTTGGGTTTGATTCAGAATCTCTTTATATTTCCTTTAGTTTCCTTCCCTTCCCTATTTATATTGAATATAAACAAAGAACTTGTCCTAAAAAAGTTAGATGAATGGGAATGAACTAGAGTGAAATAAGAAATAAATCCTATAATTTCTAACAGAGGTGTTAAACTCTAGACCCTATATCTGCACCCAAGTGTCGAAGTGTTGTTGTTTGTCTGGATATTCAGACCACCCACAGATTTGTCCATAGTTGCAAGAATTTGTAGGTGATGAATTCCTGGGGAATCTGTCCATTTTCATTTTTTACCTGAGAAATGATGGTCTGAGACATTGTGGTTGTATTTAGCTTTATGTGAGTCTTGTGCTGAGCCTGCACTCCTTCCCTGTCACACCGCTTGGATAAAGTGTTCCTCTAACACAGGGCTGCAGAGACTGTAGGGAGAGGGATAGAGAAAATGCAAGAACAGAGATAATTGATGTTATTATGAATCATGTTATCTGGAAGATCTCTCCAGCTCTAGCCCACTAGATGATACCAAGGGAGCACCTGAAGTGCAGTTCTCTGGTGCAGGCACCCTAACACACTCTTTTACAATTATTCCTCCCAATTTACCCAGGCATTTACAAGCCTTCAGAAGATTGCAGAAATGAGATAGCAAGAGAATAGAGAAAACACTGCCACTTCTCAAAGGCATGTAAAGCCCCTACAAGAAGACTGCCAATCCATTTTGGGCCAGGTTTACATGATGCCAGGGTGACAGGAAGATGTTAGAGGGGTAATTTCCAAACTGGTACCTCCTTCTATGACTACACCTGGGTGCCAGCACAGTGCCCAGGGTGGTTAAGTCTCAGAGGAGCTAAGCAAATGTGCCATCTTCTTTCTAACTGTCTTCTATTAAAATAAAGTTGCATTTGGTCACACTTAGGGTATTCTTTCAACCCCTAAATTTCAGAACGGCTTCAGGGTTAATCTTATGTTTGCTTGTTTTCTTTTTCTCACTATAAATGCGATGAGCAGAAAGATGTTGCCATGGTGAGATTTTATAATGCACTTAAAAGCACTTGTTACAGTTATGTACCGCAGAGCTACTTTCACTTGTGTGAACTGTAGAGATACATGAAAAATCACCCCAACGAAGTAGTAGTCTACTGTCTCAGATGATTGCAATACTTATTTAAAGTACAGATGTCACGAACATTTTAGCAGCCACTCCATTATTTGGAGACCTATACATTTACAGCTGGAAAGGGGAAAAATGGTTGAACAAAATCATTACACCTTATACCTAAAGTGTCAATATTATCTCAAGTCCAGCTTTGTGGTAAACTGAATTAGAAATTACAAATGCAAAATAACACAGGGTTCTTGCAATCCAAGTTACATAGAGTATCCGTTGCTACTCTATGTGCTGAGGACATTTTTGTGTAGACCCATGTGAAATGCAACAGTTTTGCTTTGAGCATTATTTTGCCACTGCAAAAAGCAGTTTTCCCAAATTACTGAGGTATAGTATCATAGATCCTTCTCTCAGGAAAACAGTAGGCTGGGGGTCAGTGCTGCACTTCAGCTGAGTGGGTGCTGCTCTGAAAACGAGGCTCTGGAGCAGTCCCAGTGTCAGCAGGCTCTGCCTCCTGTCTGACTGACTGTTTTACTGGCATCTGGAAGCATACCTGCCCCAGTTACAAGGTGGCTTCCTTGTTCCCTTGGCATGCTCATGGTCAAGCATGTGAGTACCCAACAAGTTCTAATTTTCCTTGAGTCTGAACTTGAAGGCTCACTGTCTGCAGAGCTTTTAAGTCTGAGAAAATTTTGGGGCTCATCTTAAACAGCACAGGCTTGTGCCATGGAATTTCCGCAAGAAGTTACAGCACTTAAATCTCTGGCACACCTGTAGCATGTCCATACTGCTGGTTTGTCTGGGATAGAGCTGAACAGCTCCCACTAGAGAGGATAAACTTTAATTAACATCTTTTTAAACAAATGCTCTAAGCAGTCACAGTAAGGCTTTCTCACTAGCCCCAGAAGGAACTATAACCCACCCTGAGTTTATCACTAATTGAAATACAATGCCATATCATTCTGAGTCCAGTAGAGAAAGAGGAAACAAAGCTTAAAATAGTCTTTTCAGAGCTGGATACAGTTATAGTCTGAAGAGGGCTGTGCAACTGCTTTCTTGTTATGTGAGTGCTAGTGTGTGCTAAGCAGTACTGCTGGAAAGAATTAACTCCCTGAATCTCTGAAGAAGTGCCTCTTCTGAGGTTATGGACTCAGCTGTGCACCCACATGAGCAGGGGCAGCAGCAGAGAGCAGCCCTTCTTGCACAGGCTGCCTCCACCTTGGAGAGCGTTTGCATAGGCTGGAGAGAAAGGAGTCACATTGATTTCCTTCCTTTCACTAGCACTAACTCTTGGCTCCACATCGTCACAGTGAGGCAGCCAGCTCATTTTATCAGTACTGAAAGAAAAACCCACAGTAACCCACAGCCTTTCACTGCCAGAATCTGTGACTTCAGAAGTTCCAGCAGAATTAAGGTGATTTGTACAGAATTTATGGGGATGACGTATGGAGGCCCCTGTATCAAACTAAAATCATGTGCATATACACAGAAAGACATATGCATATACATACATACATTAAATATATTATCTACTTTATATCATATTGTGTATGTATTTCTGGAATTTACTCACATTTCAAAAGATCACACAGAGTTTTGAAACCAGCCTTTCAAACATGAACACTATACTACTTGCTCTGAAAAAGTGCAAAAGGTGATTTCAGAACCACCTAAAACTGTTGCACTTTTCTGATAACATTTCTAAGGTCCCTGGTCTGTATCCTGTATTTTAAAGTTCTGAAACAGTGGAATTAGAAAGAAAAATAAAACAAATCACTGGTTACAATCGCTTTCAATACTTATGAATCACTTAGTTCGAAAGCAGGTACACAGTAAATGACTGTATGGGTTATACCTCCTGTGAAGACAAAACCTAAACACTAATTATTGTTAATAAGTGGTGCTGTATAGAAAGGTTAAATATCCTCCAAAGGATTACAGGCGGGGATAAATATTCCTGAATGCTTGTGCTCAAATATGGTTCCAGTGTGGAAGGGACAGGGGTTGTACTGTTATTACAGTCCAGTGATGCGAGACAAATGTGCTCAAAAGTTAATAGCTAAAAAGAACAAAACTATCATTTTAGGGGTATGGATTGTTTTACTCATATATGGTGACTCTATACAGATACAGTAAAGTCATCATACCAGAGTGTAACCACCCCTACAAAGACAGCTCCTACTCCAGCTACAGCCATCAGGGATGTGGCTTTGCTGATACAGTTCACTGGTACTCCCGTACCAGAAGAGTGCTTCTTTGGTTTGGTAAAGCTTTGGTTTCTACTTAATATTTAGCATTTGGAATCTGGATAATGGCAAAATATTTCTATAATCATGAACTATGGCCTTTGACCTCTCTTCTGCTATAATCAGTGAAAGAAGACTTATGTGGACCAGCTCAAGAGGTCAAGGCACAGGGTGAAGTCTGTTAAGAGATTCTGTTAAGATTCTACTACCAGACAAATAGCAAATGTTGCACTTAATAACAATCTTCATCTAACATAAATGAGAGAGCCAAATGTGCCTAGAAAAATGAGTCACAAATCCTTTTAGTTTTCAGAATATATGCATATATCATCAAGAAATTCCAAATAAATATATTTTGAAATATTGTCAGGACATCCACTGTTTGAGACACAACTTTTATCTTCTGTCTTTTTACTGACAATAATGGAGTGGCAATCATTTCTCGCAGTATGGGAAAAACATTCTGTATAGCAGATCTGTATAATGATTATTTGTTTAAAAACTTGCACATATCCCAGTAAACTGCCTGAAACATTTAGTATAAAAATGTAGTATTGTGAATTCTGAGAAAGAAAGGAGGTTCAGGTCAAACCAAGGTCAAGAGTACTATTCTTATACTAAGCAGAGACGCCACAATAGGAAGGCTAGCAACAGCCCTTCCCTAAATTGTCCTGATTTATGTAAATCCACTCCAATATTGATCCACACAGAAAAAAAGAAAAAAAACTCAGGGAAATGTGGCTTATAGTTATGCATTGTTGAATGATATTTTAAGGTCCTAACACCATTTTACCCTTCCTGATTTTTTGCAGTCTATGTTTTGTCTGAATAAGTCCATTTGTACAGTGCTACAGCTAAACCAATAGGAAATTGGATCACGTCTTTTGAAAGCAACAGGAAAATATGTTTTAAATTCCACCTAAACACATGAATGCTAACTAGCAAGAAGCAGAAAATACAAATGAGTAAATCAAAAGAAGAGGAAAAATAAGGTGACAGTGACAGTTTTGTAGAAGAAAACTATGCTCAGCAGGGGAGGAAGTTTTCAAAAGTTTTCAGAACTTGGTATTTCTTTATGAAATATGTATAAGCTGTAACAGCCCATTCCTAGCTACACACAGCTGTATTTGAAGTATTGAACCAAGGACACTTTGGAGTTACAGGAGAATAGAAGCAGTTGGAACAGATATTCAGAAGTGTGAGTTGATATATTTTCTTTATGGCCACAAGTCTCAGAAATGGCTGCATTGATTTTTTTTTCCCCCAAAAAACATTTAAAATAAGTCACTTTTGAAAGAGAACTTTCCATACAGCAACCAAGCTCAGCAGCATTAGGAGGCTGAAGGAAGGTCAGCTGAATTGCCATTCTAGCCTAAGATGCACTGTAGTGGCTCAACCCTTTGCAGCAGTGCGTGGTACTGTTACATGCACCACCCGCCAGGTTTCACAGTCAGCCTGGAGATCTGCATGGGCTGTGAGTAGAAAACAGCCTCTTACTTTCATTTACAAACTACCTGCAAATTATGTCCTCTGCATTGTGACTGCTGAAACCACTGAGCTACGGTGTAATTCAATTATGGGTTAGGATTTAAACAGTCTGTAATTTTAGCCTTACATTTTCAACTCCCTACATAATCCCTCTAACATGTACTTGACAGTGTACCTTTGTCAACCAGCTGTGGGTCCAGCTCCTCAGGAAGAGAAAACACCCAACCAGAGTTGAAGGACATCTTCCCCGATTATGCTCTATAGGTCCTACTTATCTTTCAAGCCCTATGTCACTCTGGAGGAGAGACAAACGGGGTACTCCTTAGTTTCATAGAATCCCAGACTGGTTTGCGTTGAACGGACTTTAAAGCTCATCCAGTTCCAACCCCCTGCCATGGGCAGGGACACCTTCCACTAGACCAGGTTGCTCCAAGCCCTGTCCAACCTGGCCTTGAACACTGCCAGGGATGGGGCAGCCACAGCTTGTCTGGGTAACCTGTGCCAGTGCCTCAGCACTCTCACAGGGAAGAGCTTCTTCCTAAGATCTCATCTAAAATCTAGTGTCTAGTTTGCCCAGGATCCTTACTGATATGCTGTTTCTGAAAGCCTTCCTTCTGTGCTGTAGGAGAGACTCTTTAATGTCTCTTTTTCCTGTTGTGGAAGAACAGCACATGTACAAGAACATGAAGACAAGAAACAACCTTGAAGAAATTATAATAGGAGAATGGAGTACAACTATGTCCCCCACTGCAAAATGCAAATCATATTTTAAGATTACTGTTGTTCTAAAGCAATAACCCCTTAAAAAAACTATTGAAATAACCACATTTATACATGCATTCAAACACACGCAGGCACAGACAGGAAAGAGAAATACATCACATCTAAAGAACTGCTCCGCTCTGTCTCATGCAGTCACTTTTTGCAATTGCTTAGGCTAAATCAAAACCATGAGACTTAGCATATTATACACAAGTATTTATGGATACACTATCTATTCTCACAGTGACGTACGCACACATTTTTGTGCTCATAATTTCTACACATATGCATTAGATATGTGCCCTATTTTTATCCTGTCATACAAGTAAGGAGAATTGCAAAGCCATTTCCCTGCCAAACGAAACAGTGAAGACAAAAACATTATCTCTGCAGCCATCCATCTTGTGTCGTCTTTGGCAAGGCTTTCCAATATTGCCTTTTCTTCCTTTTTCCCCCCTTTTCTTCAACACTGTGTTTTAGCAATTTTAAAGTATTTTTACAAGTGGGAAACCTGCCCATTCCCGTCTCACCAGCGTTGAGTGTGTTTCCATGGCTACGGTGAGGTGGCTGCCACAGGCTGGCGGGAGCCCATGGCCGTGGCGGGGGGCAGGAGGTGCTCACCAGCACCATCACCCTGGATTAGTCATTACGTGCAAGAAGTTTAATCGAAAATTAAGTGGGTTCTTCTTCTGAAGTGAGCCGTGTGCCAGTGGATTAATTTTGCAAGAGCAAGAGTTCCAACTGCAGGGGGAGAAGAGAGACGGACTGAATAAAAGCGTGTGATGATTCAGTACTGGTGCAGATTTCTGTGCTGAAAGCCTTGCCCATTTCTGTAGTATTGATTAGAATCAGGATTGCAATGGGATGCTGCTACCAGAACGGGGCAAGTGAGCAAATCCATGTTGAACAGCACAAACTGCAGTGCTGGGGTGTGGGTTGTGCTGCAGCAGCCCTTTGAAACAAAGGAGCTGTGGCACATTGTCTGCCACTGCTTACACAGGAACTCAGCTCAGAATTGATCCGAAAGGCAGCAACGCTCTCCCTGAGATTCCCTCCAAGAAGTACACCAGGCAAGTGAGCGTGTGATTTTGTACAATGCACTGAATATTTGGTATCTTCAAGAAACGTCTTATCAACCAGCTGCACATGATTCTTCCTTTGCCCTAACTTTTCTTTTCTCTGTGAACAGTTCCATTTCTTCCACCAAGTTTTAGTGGATAGTAAACTGTAGCTGGATGTCAAACTTTTGGGGAAGACATTACAAAATCAAATGCAATCAGCCTTCAAAATGGCATGGGACTCCTAATTGCTCTGACAATACTTCTTCTGGTATTAGGGTAAGTAATAACAACAGATTGGAAATGCTTTTGAGCAGAGCAAGGATAAAGAACTGCTGCAAAGGAAATGGATAGCGAATGCTGCACTAATAAAGCGTGTCTCAGCTGCCTCTTCTTGTGAAAAAAATTGTTATTACGCAAGTTCTCCTTCTTACTCAAACAGACTGATTCAAATAAGAATATGCATTGGCTGACAATAATCAATATTTACATCTCCAGTCTCCTTTATAGATGCCCCAGAGTAAAATGGATAGATAATTTAACTCTTACTAAGAGCTACAAAGAAATTCCATGAACGCACTGCAAGTCATTATCAAGTCAGGATTTTGCCAGCTTCCAGCATCTTTCACTAAACCCTAAACTTGAGTACTGGCATAACTGTTTGCTGTTGGACAAGTATTAGAATACGTATTTATTTTTTAATCCTTGCAAGCACCTCCCCAGCAGAATTTCTGGGATCTTCTCACTAATTTTATCATTTCCACTCTGAATGCAAACTGCTCACTAGATGGTTTCCAAAATACACAAAAAGACTGTCCCTGTTTGAGGAGCTTGCAACTGAAAGACATCACTGAATCTATTTTAGAGGAATCAACACTGGACAGTTTATACACAGTCTGAGTTTAATGTAACCCAATATGAAATAAGAGTCAAATTAATTTCTTGTCATTAGAAAGCCCAGGACTACCATTGTATCTACGTTTCTAAAGTTGGAGCTTTGTTCTTTTTATATCTCCTATTTTGGTTTCAACAAGCCATCGTAGTTCTTAGAGCAATATTGCAGATGTCCTTTGTGCAACATGACCCAGCCTCAAATTCTTGCATTGCCTTTGGCAATCAACAGTGAAATAAATATATACATGTGACTCAGTATTGTAGCTGTGACTAGTGTGCTAACCTCACTCATTCTTTCTGTCTGTCTACCGTAGTTATTTCTGGGGCACCACACTATCTGAATGCTAAAAATTGTCCTTGACAGGAGCTGAACCCACACATGCTCAGTTTCTGAAGCAGCAGTGTAATTTCTGGCACTAGAACACCAGTTCTAATTAGGGAAGAATGAATCTTTCTAAATAAAATAATTGACCAGCATGGCATCCCCACAAGTGAAGTTGGTTTAAACCAAAGCCTAGTTGCAGTCTTCAAATCCTGGTAGTTGATCCAAATCTTTCATTCTTCCTCCTACCCCCACAACTTATTTTTCTGTTTTAGGGTCAGGGAGAGGACCTAAAATACCATCAAATATATATTTCTGGTAGGTCTGAAACCAAGAAAGGTAACCTATCTGAGGAGCAGTGGGCTGCAACCCGTATCATTTAAATTTCATGTAACACTCCGTGTAATTGGGTACTTCTCTGGACATTGTTTAGGTCCTCACAGTAGTATTTCTTAGCAAATTTAAATTTGGGAATATGCTCAGAATCCTAACATGTTTTATCTTTGAGAATAGGAAACATGGGCAAATAAAACAAATACCACGTTTAGCAATAAAAATCATCGGTACTTTACAGAGCATATTCCGCTAAGTTCAAACATGATCATGTTCTGATGCTAATGGAAACATGAATGGAAAATAGGCAGAGGCTGTGCTCTTATAATTTTAGTACGCTCTAAAACCAGTTATGTGTGTGTCATTACAGAGGAAAATTACTTGGCTTCACAGACCTCGTCTTTGCTCAGAAAATGATTTCTTTTATTGTAGGGTTAACATCTTAAAGATTTTATGTATTGTAACATTACTGGGTAAAGGACACTTGTAGCAGGGGAGATTATCACAGCATCTCCTCTTTGTTTTACACTAGAAATGGTCATTTTCATGTTGGGTTTGATGTAGAAAAGGCACACCTTTGCCAGTTTGTGCATAAGCACTGTCCTAAGCAGCACATGTAGCAATCATCAAGGAGGAAATTTTGTGCAAATACATTGGCATTTTGTATATCCACTGTGGTAATGAATGTTACAGCTATATACACTTATTGTCACAGCTTTCCCTAGACAACAGAGAGAGGTGGAGTCCTTAAAACACTGGCTGGGAACTGGAGCCTTTTTGGGAATGTACATGCTAGGTGTCTAAAGCAACTGCTCTGAAACTGCCCTGAATTTTAAGTTGTGTTGCATGCCTCTCTTGTTAGTTTATAACCCTCCTCCCCGAGTTCTGCTGGCATTGTTACTGTGACATGGCAGCAACAAAATGATTTATGAAACCATAATTACTATGTTCGAATGAAGTTTTTGAGAGTGAGTAGGGAAAATTTTAATTAATAATGCATACAAGCATAGCCTATGGAAAGAAAACCTAATTTTTGAGGTCAGGACTACTAAACAGGCAGATGTGAATATAACAGAAAAAAAAGAGCTTTTCTACATACCTCACCTGATAATGATCTGAATTTTGACAGAAATTTGCTTTTCTGGGTAATCAGGAATGCAGTATTTGCATGAAATCCACACAATATTGTATTGCTAGGGCACTGATAAAGTACCTAGGTGCTGCTTCATGCCTATACAGGCTGGAATAAGACCTGCCTTCTTTGCACACCTCCAGGAAATGCTGCCTGGAGCCTTATCTATCCACGGCCTCAGCTCATCAGCTTACAGACTGCTCGTTTCTGAATCTGGCATACGATCAAAGCCCAGGGAAGCTGGTGGGGTTACTGGTGCTGGTGCTCGTGGGCTTTTCTGTAGGTCCCAGGAGGAGGAAGAGAATTAGAACAGACATAATTTACCTCCTTTGTTTTACCTTCATAATTTTTTTACCTTCTGAAGTTACCTTTTTTCCACTTATGTACAATAAACCCCCTCGAATTTAACAAAATATTTTCCAACACTGTTGAAAAAAGAATCTGAATGAGAAAGAATAATCAAAATGAAAAGTCATTGCCAGCCAAAGTGAATGATGGAAGTCCCTGGACAGTGCTCCGAGGGCCTGCAGGTCAGGTTTTGTACCAGGACCTATCCTAGAGGGAGTGTTACCAGCTGGTGGAAGAGAGGAAACAGAATGGGATAACAGAATATTCACAGCAATAACTTTAAATGTCACTCGTACTGACATTCAAATACATTAAACATTTTTATAAAGGATTGAATGCTTAATATCGTCTTGTCAGGGATATAAACAAATTTCACTATTATATCATATAATATGTAAAACAATTCCAAACCCACTAATCACAAGAATTGAATAAAAATCCCTTGTGTTTTCAAATTATTATGTAAATTATTATGGTAAATTTTATGTTCCTGTGATCACTAATGAAAAACATATAGATCTAAAAACTATTTAACAATTCTGACACCTACATCCACCAAGAGCACCACTATGTATAGCTCAGCAGTTCGAATGCTACAGGAAGAGCAGCTAAGCTATGTTAAGTCAGGACTATCCCACCCAGGTCTTCAGGCAAAGCTGTCAATCAGAATAAGTTGCTCGTGCAAATATTCCATTTCTAAAGAGGCTGCATAGACATTAAAATGAAGATCATCATGAAACGATTACAGCATTAAAAAAATATACCTTATTCACAGGTCCTATTCTCTTAACTGTGGTTATAATGCGATCTGTGAAATAAGGAGTAGTAAAGTAGCCAGTGTTTTTTTCAGCAGGGAAGCAATTGCTCTGTATGGCTCCGAGTGCCTTTCAGCTCTTCTACTACATATATTTAATTCCCTGTGCAGCTACCTCTGTTCTTCAGCAATGGAGACTGCATGATGAGTCAAATAATTGCTGATGGAAGAATCTCAGCTATTACTTTACCTATTACTTCATGAATAGGAATTTGCCAGTATTATTCTCTATGAGCATGTCCATTACAGGAATGCAAAGAAGAAAGTCTCCTGACTCTCTCTAGAATTTTATTTTCAACTTGCCTAAATACAGTATAAATGTGGCAAACATTTTATTAATGGATAATCCTGAATTTGAAATAGCATAAGATGGGGAGTCAAGGAATGATATAGAAGGGTGAGATGGTCAAAGGAAGGAAGAAAGAAAGGTAACTTTAAGCAAATACCAGTGAAAGTGAGAAAAAGAGATCAAACAAGATTATTAAGCAAGATGCTTCCAGATTTGAATGATGTACAGTGAAGACTTAGCAACAGCCCCCTTAGATTGTTATTAAATTACTTTAGATAATATTTTTACGCCAGTTACATCCCTCTGTAAGGAAGCGGGGTTTTTCAGAGGACTCACAGTCTCCAGTCAGTATTTATGCCAGTTGACGTTAGGCTGATCTACTTACAGTGAATGACACAATAGATCAAAGGCAAAAATAAAAACACAACCCCCAAGAAATCCAAACTAAATCGACCTCCCACTGCTCAACCAACAGTCTGGCAGTGGAAAGTCTCTTGCACAAAGGTGGCAGAGACAGCTGCAGCCAAGAAGTCCTACTGCAAGAGCACATCAGAGGCAGGACTTCAAACTGCAGCTAAGCTTTGCAGCCTGAAGCACAGATGCAGGAGGCTGTCATAGCCTAGGGGAAACTGGAGTGCTAATCTGTGTGACCTGCAAGACTGGCAGTCATCTCCACCAAGCACAGAGCAGGGTGCCATACAGCATACTGGGTTTAACTCACACTCAGCAGCCTCCTGCACTGAAGGAGGGGGAGTGTTGTGGTTTCTCACTTGCCTGAGGGAGAGGAATAACCCCTCTAGAGAATTCTACCACAACTTAGCCATAGATAGATCTTAATTTTTTTGAGTTTAAATGACAAGATACAAAGCGAACGTTGTTCTTCTGGTGAAATAATAAGAACAATTTTCTAGTTCATACAGAAGATTTTGAAACAATAGAAAGAAATGTGTAAGAATGAGGGATTCATTAAGTGTTTGGAGGTTCTGATGTTATCAGACATTTAACAGCAGTTCCCCAATTTCCCAATGCCACCAGCCAGATGTGGCAGTCCAGCACTCCTGGGCAGCATCCTTTGTAAGTTTTGCACTTGAAAACTGGAATCATCAGTTAGGACAGAAAAAAGAAATGTGGCTCCTGTAACCCTTCTATCATTCTTCCATGCAGAAGACAGAGCAGATGAGTAACCAAGATCAGCAAAATCTTACCTCCCTTGTAAAGAATTACATTGTCTTCTACACAAAACAAAAAAGTAAACAAACAAAAAAACCCCAAACAAACAAACAAACAAAAAACCTAGGCATGGAAAAGGAAGAAAAATGCATGTTTTTACAAGAGAAAAGCATCAAAGATCTCCAGGGAGACCATATAGCAGCTTTGCAATACCTAAATGATAGGGGCCTACAATAAATCTGGAAAGGGGCTTCTGACAACGGCCTGTAGGGACAGGCCAAGGGTGAACGGCCTTAATCTGCCAGAGGGCAGATTAAGATGAGCTCTTAGGCAGAAGCTCTTCCCTGTGAGGGTGCTGAGGCGCTGGCACAGGGTGCCCAGAGAAGCTGTGGCTGCCCCACCCGTGGCAGTGTTCAAGGCCAGGTTGGACACTGGGGCTTGGAGCAACCTGCTCTAGTGGAAGGTGTCCCTGCCCATGGCAGGGGGTTGGAACTGCATGAGCTTTAAGGTCCCTGCCAACACAAACCAGTTTGGGATTCTATGAATATCTTAGAATTAGCCACACATCTGGTGCTGGCATGCCAGCTTACAAAAGACTGCTAAAACTAGCTGGCTGGAGTTCCTATGAACAATGAACAGACAAAGGGTTGACAAAAGGAAAGAAGGTGGCTTCCTGAGCCGTATCTCATTGAGATGCAACCACACCAGCAGTGGGGTGTAATGCAGTGGGGACCTAAGCAGAAGCCACAGCAGATGCAAGGGTCAGCCCAGCCCTAGCAGCCTCGAAGGGTGGAGAGAGCAGCCACTGGCTCTCAGGTCACTGCTCCATGGTGGGCTCTGTGGGGGTCTCTGTGGGGAACACCAAACAAACAAGTGAAGGTGAAAATGAGAAGACTGGAAGCTAAATCTCTGGGGCAACTGACTTAGTATAGTCTGGTTATTACGAAAGGAAAAGTGTGGTGGAATGGAAGGAAAAAGAAATAAAAGTAAGAAATGTCAATAGTCAGATTCCTCAGATTCGGTCTTAGTCGAACTGGTTGAGAGGATTTGCCTGTGGTAAGATGTAGGTCAGTCCTTCAACGAGCTTTGTGTGCGGTATTCCCACACGTGCCAACTTTTTCTGATTGCTTTTCTCCCAGTGGCAACGTCACGGGTCTTTCAAATATAAACTTTACAGACATGAGCACGAACCCAAGAGTTCCTAATTGATTACGATTCCATTAGAAAACAGCAATATCTGCAAGTCTTACATAGTCTAAAGACAGATCAATTCTAACTATGTTAGTACTTTTAACACTTCCAAATTCCGAGCTAAATGTTTTACAAATTACAAAATCCTCATTTAATTACTTTAATAAATCTTGTTTACAGATGACTGTGAAAATCAGTAAAAACTAATTCACTTTGACTGTTCTATCTGCAGTGCTGACAAAAATAGAACAAATTTCTTTTTACTATGGTCTGTAAAGTGGAGAAAAAAGCTTTAATTGAATATAATCACAATATGCTATCAGCACTTGTTATTATTCCAGTATTATAATTTGATATTTTTAAGTCTGAGGAAGGAATTTCTTTAACGAGAAAGGAATTTTATTCCATTTGTTATGGAAAACAAATGTTGAAAATAAACTTGGTAACATTTAATTTTAGTTTAAAAGATTTGTATTTTAAACACTATTATCTGTCTTACAATATCAATGTCCGAGACATTTACTGCATGAGTTCATGTGTTGGAATCTTTTGTTAACGGTTAGTGATCAAAATACAGAAGGATTTGGCTCAATATGGTTACAAAACCTTGGCAGCCCTGTGGGCCACACAAACCAGTTAAACGTTTTGATCTTGGCTCTCTGGAACCAGTTTAGCAGAACGGCAAGGGTGCCACTGAAGTGTAGAAGAAACACAACACATGGTCACGAGTTGTTAATGACACTCAGAAATCACCAAGTTTCCTAATTCACCATTTTTCTATTGTCCATATTCATAATTGTCAGCAGACTACAAGAAAATGATTAATTCTACACTTCCAGTAAGGAAGCATGCTAGATAGAAAGCTGCTTCTTTGTGGTCTTTTAGGTAAGTGATTATGAACCTTTGGGTGAGATTTTCCTCCTTTTTAGAGTCATATCTATAGCTCACCATATTCTATAAGACTCTCACTGACATTGCTGGAACAAAACCCACCCTTGAATCCTTAGAGGAATACAGTACCAAGTTAAAAGCTGATTATAAAATACAAGGACTATTTTCTACTTGGGCTCATTACTGTTTTTCCTTCTGGAGCTCAGCTGAGCTGAAACATGCTGAACATGACATAATACAGAGATGACAAGAAAAATGCACATTCATAAAATGTAAGGATCAAACCAAGAAAACCCAAATTCCATTAGCATTCTTTTCAACTTATTTCCTGGTACATGAACTAACAACTTACGTAGGAACCCAAAGGACGCACAAGCTCCCCCAAATGGGCAGAAAAACATGCTTGTCCAGCCAAAATTAACAAGTATTACTTCTCCCGTAAATGCCAGTATAAATCTCATGGTGTGTGAGGTATGCCTAAGGATAGGAAACTTAGGGATCTACTTATACTGACATTCATAAAAAAGCCCCTTTCCAAATCTCTCTCTCTTTTGGAGGATATAATTTCTGGTGTCATATCTTTCAGAAAGGAGGATCTCCACTGTAATAGCCTTTCTCATTTCACTGTCACGTAGACACTCTTACAGTACATAGATCCAGAAGACTGAAACTTTCAATTATTGTCTTCTGATATAAACTATTCAATTATTTCAACTATTGACTTACGATTTCTTACTGACCTAGTTCCACCTGAAGCAGATCAGTTGCCATCACTGTCTTTAGCAGAGATGCTCCTTTTGAGGGCTTAATAAGAATAGTTACAAATTCAGTTGGTTTCTTTCAATGTACTTGGAGATTATTTCAGCATACAGGGTTTTTTCCTAAATGAAAACAATATCTAATTTTTAGCTGACATATGTATGTACATAGTAGGGCACAGCATGCACACACAATATGTTTCCTGATTACTGCACAGTACTATTAACATCACATTGCATGCACAGTACTACAATTCAAAAGCATTTTAAGCATTCTATTTTTCTCCAGGCTTGGCACAGCTCTTTTCTTTTGATTCTGAAATCTGAACCCTGATCTGAGGAAGTGAGGGCTGTGGACATCTCCATTGTGCAGCAGGGAGGAAAAGGATTTGCATTCAAATGAACCAAAAAAAGGAAGAGAAATGGTCTATAATTAAGACAGTGCATATAGAGATGATATTTGAAAGGAATACGTAGCAAAGGAGAGAGATCAAGCATGCCAGAGCCTTTCCAGTTCAGCATTTGACAGTATACCCACTCGAAGTGACCCAGCTGGAACCATTACACCTAGCTAGGGTAGATGAGGCCAAGAGCTTGATTTAGCTAACATGATACTAAAGGTGCTTGTACTGACCAGATAGCAGTCTGTTAGAGCTGCCCCTAGTGCTGCTACTAAGGTGAAAAATTGGGCTCTGCAAACTAAATAATGCCTTAGTATTTCAAACATCTGGCAACAACAGATACTTATCTAAAGGAAGGGAAGTTGGAGCTGTCAGAAACAAAAACCAGTGTAACAGAAGTTCTGAAACTTGATGTAAAAGGTCATTCTCTCGAAAAAACCATATGTCTGAGAAAAAACTCCATGAGGACTCTAGAGGTGAAAGGAGCCCTTATCACAAGCCTGAGCAATCAAAGTTATAAAGAAAACTGTATTTCTTGAATATGGTATTTCGTAAAACATAATGAATGGGACCAAACAGTTTACTCCAGCAGAACTCTCGCGCCACACACAAGCTGAGGAGAGGAGACAGTTATTTTGAAACTGAACTTGGTCCCGAGACAAACGTAAGTCTGCTTTACAGCTGGGTGGAGGAAGACTCACTACTAGTCTGCAACCACATGCACCCTGATACACCAACAGATTGCTTGGTGCTATGAAGAACATCGCTCCAAGCAAAGACTGTGACATTCAAGGAACTAATAATTTGAAAAAGTAACAAGACTGTCGATATTTTATAATCTTCTTATTCCTTCTTTTTCACTAGGAAGACACTGCTTTCTGCAGCAGGCAGTATGGTGTCTGTGTATGTGTGTGGTTTTGGTGTGTGTGAGTGCTTTCTATTGCATCAGTCAGAGGCTATTAAGCTGTCATAGTGGAAAATCAGAGCAGTATCTTTTAAAGGAGCATTTTTTTAACCATTACTCTGGTATTTTCCTTCTCCTTGCCATCACCAGAAACACAGGATACTGCCATGTAGTCACTGACTTCTTGCAGAATGGACTTAACTGAGACATACTGATTAATTTTAATGATAGGTTATAAGATTTTTGCAATAATATTTTTTTTCTATTCAGGGATTATATTGGCCTGTTTGACCTTCTTAGGGACAGAGTTAAAAAGCTTTAGGTGCTATTAATAGCCATTATCTCCAATTTCAGAGTGTGCAATACAGATAAACTGACTGAATTGCTCAGTCTGTATATTGGGCCAGTGGTGTCTGAGGTCCGTGGGTCATGGACGAGAATTTGGTATTTTCTCCCCTAAATAAAATCCTTTACGCCTGCCTGATTCCCACACATTGCTAGTGGGAATGCCAACTAGCCATGTAAAAGCTAGTTCCTGTAAAGCTTTCAAAATCCTAACAAAAGAAAAGCAGAGGAGTTTGCTAACACATGGGAGTGGAGGGGTATTGGCATCCGTGATTTGCACAGCTATAGCCTTCATCTGAAGTGGGCAAGCCTGGGCCTCACTGGCTGAAGTGAGTAGGACTGTAGCCCACAGACCACATCGTGCCTTTATCTTGCTATACCTAGTAAATAAATACAGAGTTAGCTAATAAGTAAAAAAAAATACTGCTTTTAAGAAAAACATACGAAGAAATCTATTACACACATTCTTTGACAAATGTGAAACTTCTCAGCACTCGAGCAATCTCACTTGGAATACCGCTTGCAGGAATCCTCCTGTGTTCCAGTTAGATCAGATTATCCTATTCCCCATCTGCAGTTTTCCCAATAATACTTGCACATTTGTGCTTTTTTCCACTTTGAGACTGCATGAAAATACTGCATTTTTCAACAATTCCATGTTTGAGGTTGGAGACAAGCATCATTTGCACCCCTTGTATAATCCAAAGAATTACTCCATCCAAATGCATCTCAATTACTGGTGTTTCCTGAAAACCTGTATTGTGGAGCTCTGTATGAATTGTCTCTAGGATTCTTCTATCAATTTCAGTTACAAGTGTTTTGTTTTTTTTCTTTCTGTGCTTTAAGTTCAGAATACAATAGTGCTGTTAGTTTGGGGGTTTTTTTCTTGATCTAAACTTTAAAAGCAAATAGATGCTTTAAACGTAACATAACATTTCTACTGAAAACACAGTAGCCAAAAAAACATTCAGTTCTCTCTTATATAGACTTGTTAGTCTGCTAGGACTAAGATGAATAAAATGTGGAAATAAACCAGTTTTGAAAGTTCCCAGCTTTGCTTGGTTATTCAGTTATCCTTGACTGTACTCTGAAAGACAGCAGAGAAAGTTGATGTTTTGATCGCAAATCCATCCATCTGTTCTCATAGAAGATCATTATTTATTCACCTAGATTTGGCTATCATTGTTAAGAAAGAGTAACTCACTCCTGAACTTCGAATGCTTCTTACTGACCTTGAAGCTAACCCCCCCATCATAGAGCAGTGGAAAACACTGAGACAGTTTGTTCCTTTAAATCCTTTCCTAATGCATGCTTATATCTGAATTATCCTACTTTTCATTTCATCCAGCAGCTCTCGCAGATATCACCTGTTGATGGATTTATAGTAATCCTATACATTATTAAAAACTCAAGTATTTTTCAGCAAATGAGATTTTAAGTATCATGATATCTGGAGTAATGTAGTGCAGTACGTTTGAACATCTGTGTTTATGAGCTGTTGCTCTTTCCATGAGACACTGTTTCTTCCATTGATATTGCAGAAATTGTACAGAGACACTGTCTGCATTTAGTTTATATATTACAATAGCAACAATTAATCTACTTACAGAAGGTACACATGGGATTAGCAGCAGTTCTCCATGTTTTGCATTATGCTTCTCAACTCATAAGCAAGTGCACAGAAAGCGCACCTTACGGATTCCCTAAGACTTGAGCAGACCTTCACCTTTATCTCTGTCATCATTCCCTTTTGCTTGGTGTCGTCTAGGTATTTTACATCAGTAAGTTTCTTTGTGCATTTGTTCTCTCATTGCAAAATATTTCCTAGATGGATATGAGATAGTTCTTAGCAAATACTTGCAGTTCTGCTTTAAAAGGGAAGGGAAATATTGTACTCACTAAAAAGATGGAGCTATAGGTAAGTTATGACTTCATGTGAATCAGTCAAGCTCCATTAACCTCAGAGGAACTGCATCAAATTAGCCAAGCTGAGGACCAAAGTCTTAATTATTCTCTCCATAATAGACGACTTTGACCTTCTGCCTTAAGACTGTGGCCACTAGATAGCTGAAACCTCAGCTTTTCATAAACAACAGGGATTTCACTCAGAGGAACGCAGATATTAAATGCAAATTAAAAGGTGTATTGGGGATTCTTACTGTACAAACACCTAATGCAACATTTAGACTTTTCATTCTTACTTAGTTGAAAATTATTTCTTTCCTTACCTGTATAGTTTAATTGAGGTTGCTTCCTTAACCTTACTATTTCTAATTGAAAGCTACAGTAACAGAGTTATGGTGTGCATAGATTTAAAATATTCATTTACAAAGAAAAATGCTTTTGCCTAAATTTTAAAATAAATTATCACAGTCCTGATGGCTTTTCAGAAGTAAATGTCTCAGGGGAAACACCCAATGCAAAAAACTTAACTAGCAATGGGCAAAAGAATAAGCAGGTCTCAAAGGATTATATTTTAGATACTTTGTTCAAGATCCCAAAGCTGTAATGGCATCAGATGAACTTCCAAATTATCAAGCAGGTCACAGATTACAGAGTGCTCCAGGCATCGTCTGACCTGGAACTGCGTGTGTCAGGAAAGTGGTTGCAAGCCTAGTCACTCCAGCATTGCCTGTGTGCCTTGCTCCCTCTTTGAGCCAGTGCCTAGGTTCCCTGACTACCTACACCACATCCTGCTAATTCACTCCCAGATGCCTTTCTGAAATGACGAACTGATTTTTTCTGAGAGGACACCTGGCACAGCTGCTAAGGCATTGTGCTCTAAAAACCACCAAACAGGCAACATTGGATACCCATCCTGCCATGTTCTGTCTGCTCCTCCAAGGACAGTTTCTCAGTAATAGTCCTTGTGCCCTCATATGCCCTCACGGCATACTGAGGAACATGTAATACAACCTGGCATCACACAATAAAAGTGTAGTCTTACGTTTCATTAAGTTTCTCAAGTGCATTTCAGGCACTTTGAATACAAAAGAAGTATTAAACAGTAATTCTGTCCCCAGGTTACAAGGGTACTGCAGAGGAACCATTTGATCTGCTTCTGCTTCTGTAAATAAAAGAGGTCTGTGGACTGACCCCGGTGCCAAACAGCACTCAGCAGCCATAGAACTGGAGAGCGGAGGAGTGAGAGAAAACTTCCTGGAATGGTCTCTGAATTAGGGAGCAAGCGGATTGCAAGGAAATGGACCAATCATGGGCTAGAGCTCTGATTCTGTTTGCAAGTGCTGTCCAGGATAGATAGAGTTCGTTTAACCCAGTCATTATTAGTGCTGACTGTGGGGCATAATTTAGCAGCAATGGTCTAAAGGGACAATACTGAAACAGCATGTAAAGAATCAAGAGGTGTGACACATCCATTAGGACCACTACTCATACTAACTTAGGGCATATAAGCCATAAGTTCCTACTCTGTCCATGAAAGTAGTTACCAACTCTTCAAGAGCCGCGTACCTTAAAAACTAATTAGTATCATGATGCACTTTAACCCAAAGTCATCATTCATGTTAGGGAGGAGCACAAGACAGCTGTTTCCTTTGCAAACTACAGAAGTTTGTCTCTTTTTCTGTTAGTAAAGCAGAGAGTAAGACTACAAAAAAGCTGCTTAAAGCTAATGAAATACTCTCAAAATTTACATGCAAAATTTAAGTAATATCTTTCTGGGAAAGGATAATTCATGTTTTAGAGAAAATAAACTGAACTTCAGAAAGGCACAGTGAAGTTTCTGATATGATGCCATATATACGACTAGTATTTAAGATGGAGAAGACAGGACCTGTTAGAAATGCAGAGTGGATAAGAACTGCAGGTCATCCTGAAAGTAACTCTCGGGCTGCAGGGACTATACATGGAGAATTTCTCAATGACCACTGCAAAGGTTGGGCTTAGTTGATCTTTCCACCAACAAAAATCTAACAAAAACTAGAAGTCTGCTAGTTGAATCTGCAGATGACAAAAGGTGAAAAGTAAATGCCACATGGGAGAAAGCAGTATCATGCAAGAAGAATGATCTTGAGGAATGAAATAACAAAAATCAGATGGCTTCTGCCAGTATAAAATAGAATGCTGGTACCTGGGGACTAATATGAAGTTCTGCTAAAATCAAAGGGCTATTTGAATGCAGGTGATGTATTCATGCTGTGATTCAAGGCACCAAAAAGTCTTCCTGGTTACTACCTGATACAGCTCTAGGTCATCTGTTCCCATGTAAACAAGCGATAATAATTCAAAGTGCAGGAAGTGTAGAGAAGGACCATGAGGAAGGTAAAGGAGGGAAAAAAAAAAAATCTATTTTAAAGAATAAGATTAAAAGGAGCTGGTTGTGGCAACCCACACAAAATGACAGCTGAAAAAGAGGCAAAACTACTTTTGGCAGAAGTATATTGGAGGGAAGCACCAAGCAGAAGAGCTGTTTGGTCTAGTGAACAAAGTTGGTACAAGTACAAACTGGTATAGATTGGTTTTGCATATACAGAGGTTGCAAATAATAGATTTCTAACCATGAAAGGAGTGAGTTCCTCAACCAGTATCTTTATCAGAGTAAGGAAAGCAACTGATCTCAAAGTAAATGTGAACCATTTACACCATAGTCACCTGAGAAAGAAAACAACTGGATTTGATAATCCAGAAAGTTCTATCCAATCTTATTTTCATGTTCCTGCCACAGTAATGTAGTGCTGAGAGACATAGCTTCATTTAAAAACCGTAGAGTATTTGTGATACATAAATGCGTAAGTTCATGTCTAAAATCTTGGTCATGTGGAAGAAAATGTGAAACGCCTCCTATTTAGAAGATAAAACTCTCTTATGTATACACTTGGATCAATACAAGGTTATTTCGCTACTAAACTAAACTGAACAGCAGCAACTTCTTGTCAGGACAAATTAAGTAGAGGCAAAGATCTACTAGACTGTGCATCAGCTGTGTGTTTCTTACTCTTGCTATACTTAGTAGAAGCTAAAATAGCACAACATGAAATGGAAGCTATCAGGTGGTTTATGCCCAAAATTCAAATCAACCTTGCAGTTTACACAGAATATCCTCCACATTTAAACTTTATGTATTTTAAATTCATCGTCTTCTTGCTGAGGGAGAAAATCAACTGGCAATAAACACTGCTTATATTTTTTATTCTGTGACTGCAGTAACTGCAGCAGGTACTTCGACGAACTAAAAAAACCTACCCTGACATCATCAGTGTAAATGGAAAAGCAAAGAAATTACATGCATTTCTAAGCAGCATCTAGCACTGAGAATTCTCTGCACAGGAGGAAATCTCTGGGGGTGTCTGAGCCAGTGAGCAAAGCTCGTGAATCCATACTGACAACAAATCCTGGGACTAGAAGGAGCTGTCGCAGACTGACACTGTGAACCAATTAGCCACAATATGAAACAGGATTTATCTACCTTTACACACAGCCACACTAATATATAGTCACACTGCTCTTGGAGCATGAGCTGATACTCGCAGGTATCTCCACAGAGGTGAGGATTCTGAAATGGAGCTCCACTTTGTAAGGGAAGCATGATAGTAAGTTCAAACAAAGGAAACTTCACACTTGGATTCAGCTTCAGTTCTTCATCTAAAAGGTGTAGCCCAGGTTATTATCCATAGTTTTTCATGCACAGGCTCTACTTGTCTGATTAGGAAAAAGTGATTTTTTGAAAAATTGCTAGATCACTGTCCACAGGAGAGGAAGGGGAGTGTCATGGAGCCACTGATCAGACCAGCCAGGCAAAACAGTCCCTTCTTTATACTAGGAGATCTCTTAAGCAAGTTACAGTTGTCAGACTTCCATTTGATTTGCCTCTTGTATTCTGACACAGCAGTTTACTGTATCTCCTTGGGAGCTTTGGAATATTAAAGATGTGGGTAGATATGGCTTCAGTTAAGCTGTGCTAGTGGGAAGCAGAGTCCTGCTGTCCCTACAGCAAGGAGTCCTAGGTCAGGGTAGAGGCAGAATGCGAAGGAATTTCCTAGTATAGTATTTGTTGAGTTGTGTTTAAAAAAGCAATACAATTTTCTCTCTTGCTCCAAAATTGCTGAGGAAACAGCAAAAAAAAAAAAAAAAAAAAAAAAGAGAGAGAGAGAAAATGAGAAAAAACAACACGATATAAAAAAGTTTTAACAAGGAAAATTTTCTCTCAACAGATGAATTCAGGGACTAACTAAACAAAGAACAGAGATACCTAAAGAGAACTTACAGCAGAATTTCAGTAACTAAAACTAAAGAACAGATCATAAAAACAGAATAAATGAGCATTTTTCAAACGGAAATTATCACTCATATTCTGAAACAACTTTACAGACACTTTGTTGCTACTTGGCTGCAATGTAATCAACTGTACCTAAGACTGGACACAGATCAGGTTAGGGACACTTTCCTGCCACCTCTGGAAACTGTGCATTAGAAATAGGAAATACAGATTCAAAGGGAAATCATGACAGTGATCAAATGTGTAAGTTGTACATTTTGCAGTAGGGAGCCGTTGATGGAAATGGCACTGGGAGCAGCCCTGGGTTTCCTGTCCACACACAAAGTTATACCAGAATAGGTTCTGCACTGCCAGTTAACAGGGTAATATCATGTACGTAAACTGGCCTGAGGACAAGCTAGCTCTTGACGTTGTTCTGAGGGATAAAGAACTAGCATTCCTAAGAATATAATTTACAACTGGTTTAAGGACATTTTATGCTAATGCAGCAGTCTGAGGGGCCTTTAATTTAAGTGAGGCCCTGTGTCTCAGACACTAATTCAGCTCATGCATCTGTACAATAATAAATACTTAATTACCTCCAGGGTTGTTTGGGGGCCTAATTAATAATGTGTGTAAAGTGCTCTGTGATCCTTTGGATGAAAGACAGCACAGAAGAACAAAGTACAAAACATATTTTGCGAAACATAATGTTTTATAAACCAAAATAAAGCAAGGAACAAGAATATCAAACTGACAGGCACGATGTACTCGCTAGTTTTCAAATCCCCTTGCCTTCTCCACTCCATGCTCCCATCACTTAACTCAGAGTTATGTGGTTGCACAGTTATTTCTATTACAACTGGACATAATCATCTTAGAGAAAAGCAGAGCACAGGTGCATTCAAGCCTGCAAATGTTGCATGTAGCAATAAGTGTTTGGAAAGCGGGCACAGCACTGTGGAATGTGAAGGCTTTTGCTCTGTGGCTCTGCATATTCTCTGCATACTCATGCCCACAGTCTGCAAGAGAAAAAGCCCAATTCCCTGGGCACTGGGACTCCTGCTACAGAGAGATGAGGAGAGATGCATCCTCTCTCCACTGGGATTCTGTGGGAGGGGAAGTGCCTTCTCTAACCTTTAGCATCAGGAGCAGAAAGTTCCCTTTCAGTTCTAAGTACGGTTTGTTTCCATAGAAAGAAATGCAGCTCCATAAAAGCCTGGATAATTAAAAAAAAAGAAAAAAAAAACCAGCAACAAAAAACACACCCCAGGAAAAAAAAAAAAACCAAACCCACCAGCAACCTGTTTCGGTTTTTTTAAGTTTCAATAAATGTACCTATCTTACGGTCTTACGTGCATAAGCCCAGTTATAAATGATCCTATCAGCTCCTGTTACAAAGTACATCATTGTGATTCAGCAGAGGTGAAAAGAACAGGGAGTACACCGCGGCAGACAACACAGAGGCCTTACAAAGGGGCTGACACTGCCAAGGTCAGCCTCTTGGGGTCCTGTTCTACCGGCTGTGATGCTGGGTCTACATGGGAAAAGATAAGGAAGAACGCACAATAGAATTATTTAAATTTAGATGTAAGTTTAAAGTATTTTCAATACAGCTTTAAATAAAACTTCAGCTGACCAAAGTAAAATGAATTTACTTAAAGACAACTTGTTTCTGATGAGACTATTGCAGAAAGAGATACTTAAAATAAATGTATGAATACTGCAGTAAATTCAGTTGGATTAATTTTGCTTACGTGTCCCTGTCTAGACATCATGGACATGTTTTTAACTTACACCCATGCAGTAAACTTGTAGAATAAAAGATCTTTTTAAATACTGCTATGCAGTTCTTAGCCTTTGAATAACAGCAGGAAAAGATGGAAGTACAGCCATGTTCAATGGCTACTGATATGAACTCTGGTTGATGGAGGACTGATTTTTAACAGAGGCCTGTAATTTTATAGGTGAAACTCTGTGTTGCCAATTGTATTAAATTAAATCAACATTTTGCCTCTGCAACTAAATGTGGATTTAACTAACAAGACAAAACCATAGGTCTCAGACAGTAAAAACTGAGTCACTGAAAAATGCACCTTGTGAGTCTCCCCTATATATCAGAATAACTGCAGTTCTTCTACTAAACAACATGCTCTTTTGTGAGACTGGGCAGAAATTCCCAGCCATCAACACAACTTCACGAGATACAGCTGTGATAAAGATTTCACACTGTACTTGGGACTACTGCTTAAATTATATGGGCTTGGTCACTTAATGGCTTTCTGACTCTTTATAAGGCAAATCTGTGCTGCTTTATTGACAGAACTATTTATTTGTCTTGGTATAAAGGCAGGCAGTAGCACAGAAGGCTGAAGCAGGGAGGACCTCACAGGCCACCCCTGCCCACCTGGCCCACTGGCTGCCACTGGAGGCCTGTGACTGCAGCAAGGCTATGGGAGCATGTGAGACCCATCTCACCCAGATGTGCTTGTGTGAAGCTGGCACAAGACAGAAAACTTTTGGAGCTACCTCACAGTTTTCAAGAAACTGTTTTGCAATGCAGGGTACTTGAAGTGGCAATAATAAAAAGTCAAGTTTTGCTAAACATCAAAAGGTGAAGCATCCTGTAAGGTTTTTTGTATGGGCCAAGTAGGAAAGCTTTTCTCTTTCTAGCAGTCTGATTCCATGCTTAGTAAGGTTCTCTGGGCAGTTTATATATTTAGAGGGAAAGATCCTTTAGAAAGAGAAAGTTCAGTGTTCTCATTTACATTGATTTGAATGAGAACTAATGCTATAATGAAGTTAATGCAGAACTTGGGACAAGGGTGTGGAGCATCATTTTCTTTCTTTCATTACAACAAAAATGTTTGAGACACACCTGGTGATAGGAGACTGAATCTTAATGTAATATGCTATATGGTGGCTAGACAAATCAAAGAGAAAAATGGCAGGAAAAGAATAAGGAGAATGATCCTTGTGGAAGCAACGTCATTACATATGATCAATGCCCATTTGGACAACTCACAAATGCTCCAATGCTCATACGTAATTCATTTGAGTGCTTTTAAAGACACTTGAAAATCGATACATGAACATTCTAGTAAGTGCTTAAGTGGCTATAAGGAGCATGCATGCTGTTCTCAAGCATTCAACATGCTAAACAGGCAAAAATTTGCTTCACTAATGTCACCAGGTCATGGTAAACAGTATTTATTTATGGTCTCTTTTGGTTATTGAGTGGAAATGATTAAATCTGTAAAATGTGAGATCAAGAAAAGCACAAGACTACATCACCTGCTACAGAAGGTATTAAACTATTGAGTAAAGGAGTTGTCGGAGTGGTTTTGTGTTAACTGCAAGGGAGCCATGCTATTGCTCTTTTGTGAAAACTCAGGAGAAGGAGTAGAATTGGTCTGTGTATTTGTTTACCTGAGGCTATTTCTGTCAGTTACCACAACTGCAGTAATGAGAATTCTCTTTTCATCAGAAAAAGAAAGGAAACTCACAACATGGCAATTTTTGGCAAGCATGATCATGTACAAGAAAAGCTTTTCTTGTCACATTTCCAGGTCTTTCCATGCTGTTATCTGTATAGTAGATGATAACACCATGTGTCACACACAGCTGCATCATACAAACAAAAATACATACAATAGCAAATGTATGCTGAAAAATTTCAGTGGAAAGCTTTTTCTATCCGATTAGGCTGTGACAGAGAAGCTGCTTACATTTGAAACTTCACAGAGGTGTAATTACAATATTTGTAGAGATCTGGAACTTCATGTAGAGTGTGGATCGCTATATGTAACATACCTCTTAGCCACCATTGATTCTCATTGCAGCAAGCCCTTTAACTCTATTTGATATATGGTAAATGTTAAAAAAGTTGAAATAGAATCAGCAAAGTTTTGTTTTAACAGAAAAAAATAACTATTTATGCCAGTTTGTGATTAGACTTAGGTTGGTTGTATTAACCCTTAAAGAAGCGCAAGTCAAATTAGGAAGAATTTTCTCTCGCAGTTGTGGTTCAGACACACAGCATACAATCCTTATCATTAAACTGGGAAAAGGAAAATAAAGAGACATCAGTTCTGATTAAAATAAAGCCAGTTGAATTTTTAACTTCTGTCGTTAGCCTCAGGTTTGATTACCTAACACATTAAACCGACATTATATGCTGTGTTTTACTGTGAAGTGAAATGCTGTTTCAAGCAACTATGTGGAAGACAGTTGCACACGAAGCAACCATAAAGTTTCATCCAGTCCATGTATATGTGCAAACTGTTCCCCTGAGATAAGAAATGTTATTCCATGGATACAGTTACTTTTGTCTGCAAGTGTTTGCGCTGTTGAGGGCTTAGATGCCAAAAGCCCTGCATATAAACTCTGTTGCTGGTATTTCAGATGCTGCATGCTGAAGGTGTCCCAAATGCAGGTTTTAGTAGGTATTGGTACCGCTCTTGGTAGGATACAGACACCTGTCACTAATTTCTGAACCAAACTTTAAATATGTCTGTGTAAATATACTACTTGCTTAAAGGAAGCACATCTTGTATGTCTTCATAGAATCCCAGACTGGTATGGGTTGGAAGGGACCTTAAAGCTCATCCAGTTGCAACCTCCTGCCACGGGCAGGAACACCTTCCACTAGAGCAGGTTGCTCCAAGCCCTGTCCAACCTGGCCTTGAACACTGCCAGGGATGGGGCAGCCACAGCTTCTCTGGGCAACCTGTGCCAGCGCCTCAGCACCCTCACAGGGAAGAGCTTCTGCCTAAGAGCTCATCTCAGTCTCCCCTCTGGCAGGTTAAAGCCACTCCTCCTTGGCCTGTCGCTACTTGCTCTGATAAAAACGGACTTGATGGGCTATATTTTAAGGCCATGTCATTCACTTTTGAGAAGCACATTTCCTTCATGGACAGACAACTGCAAACATTGTTTAGTCTACTAAAGGAGCTGTTAAATACAGCAAGGCACATGCACTGCTGCCATCACTTTTGGCACTCATTTACTTCTCCAAGTGTGTTCAATACTACTATCACTCTGTTCTGGTCATCTTTTACTTCCCAGTTTCTTACATGCTGAGGATTGGATCAGAGAACTATTTTCTTGTCTTGGTGTTTCCTAGTTCATTTCAGTTAAAATCTTCTTTCCTACCATAACATATTGTTTAAATTTATGAAAAATTACTAATTTGAAGAAGCTGTTAAAAATAATGGGGTTTTATCCAAAAAGCAGGGTCAGTAGGATTTAGCTTCAAATCAAGAAGTTTTTTAAAATTTAAAATTAACAGGATTTTAAAAGTAACAGGATGATTATTTCATGCTTCATAAAATTAAATCCAAATGCTACACATTTTCTGTCCTAGGTCAAAACTTTGATGTAGAAGCAGATACTTTTTAAAGCTAATCTTAAAAATTTAATAAACCTTAATGAACAGCAACAAATTAAAAAAAAAGAGAAAAAACAAAAATGCTCAACCCTTTACTCCAGAACAAGCTGAAATATCATAAGCATTTTTTTAAAAAACAATTCAGCATCTTCTTCAGGTGACCATTTCATCGCACAGAGACAAGAATATGAACCAACAGGATGAAGTCCTATCTGTCATACAACCAAGACACCAAAGGGACCAGCTCTTACACAAGACTAACAAGGAGGCTTGTTGATTCTACTGGCACCAGGCACATGGAAGTAAAACTGTGCAAGTGTTTACAGTACAAAACTTAACTGCCAAAAGAATGCCAGAGATCCCCAAGGGCACGGAATGGCTGTCAGCATGGTGGTATATATCATGAGCATGTTCATATTTCAGTATGAAGCTTCATCGCATTTCTCTTTTGCTTTTGTAGGATATTGTTGATGTTCCCTAGAGGTGTCAAACACAGCTCTGCTCCCCCAGCAACTTCCATGTCTATAGAATGCCACTTCTGCTGGATGATTAATGTTCAAATTCTTTAAAGTAAATGCATTTTTGTAGTTCAAATTCTATACCAGGAGATAATATTTTAAAGTATGGCAGTTCTAGTTATTTGTAATTACTAAATGCATTCATCTTTATTTTTAAGAAAGGACTGAAATTTAATAATGGTGTATGGTGGGAACTGAGAGATTTATTTACTCTGTTAAGAATGATTTATGAAAGTCTTGTTATGGGAGAGAAGATGACTGCAACTGAAGGTGAATTATTGTGCACAGTTTAATCACATGACATCTTAAGTACCTGTAAAAATACAAATGACGGCTTTAAAGTTCTGATGGAAAGAAACATAGTTGAGGTCACCAGTCAGCTGGGAACGTATCAGTAATGTCTTTTCTGAAGCTCAGACTAAACTTCTCCTTAGCTTCAGACTAATTCAGTGAATGTTCTTCCTTCTTCTCCCTCTGTTATAACACAGAAAAATTCCCTTCCAAGTTTCTAATGAGGTTTTTAGAAAAGATATTTTTTAGATAAAATATTTTGAAAGAAGACTAGATCCTTGGTCACTGAAGCAAGCTAGCATTTGGGGAGTGCTAAAATTCAGACCTGTGAAGAATATTCCTAGGGTTACAGACTATACACATCAAGGATTAAAGCCAGTTCTGTTGCCATTTTTTGTTAATGAAAGACTTAAAAAAGAGAAACTGAGAAACTCATAAAACTGTACTGCAGCTGAAGAGCACTACGTAAGAGTCAACGTGTAGCTGAGAACCATCCCAGTCACCAGCAGCTCCAAGGCTGGTAACTGCAGGGGTAGGGAGCAGGGCGCGGGGCTGTCAGCGAGGTGAGGTGACAAAGAGGAATCTCAAACAGCCAGAGCCGGTCACAGCAGGATGGCTCTGGGCTGTTATGCAACAGGAGGAGAGAAGAGTGGTGCAATGCAGACACTGCCTGAGCAAGGCATTCATCTAGGAAGTTAAACAGTCAAAGGGATTTCACATGTTTCTTAGCATCTGCTGATAGAACTTCATGTTGCTTCCTGATTAATTAAGGTCTTCAATAATTCATGAACTTCTCTTATAATTGTTATTACCTTACAATAGTATCTCATCTCTGCTTTTGAGTGAGAACAGGTATGGAAGTCCAGGAATCTTCATTCTTTCCATGTGCATCTTACAGCAGCAATGCCCATTCTCCTAATGAGCACACAGCAATCACAGATGTCAAGAACAGCTTGATTCAATATATTGGCACGCTCCTAGGGAACGCAGATACCACCTGCCTTTTCATTCCTTCCAATGGGATTTTTCTAACTTTGTTTTAGTGTAACATAGTAGTTTCCTAGCAATGTGACACACAACGAAAGATTCCATACAGCATATGAGCCCTTGCTTCTGCTTCAAGTGCTGAAAACCATCAAAAAGGCAGAAAGATGAGCAATACTGTTGTTGATGCCATTATTGTTCAATGACTTGGAAAGGACAGCAGAGGGAGTTTTATCATCTTGAAGTGTATTCACACTGCCTCTGTCCTCCCAAGTACGTGCTTTAGATTAGCTTTTGTAAGGGTGAAGAAATTCTGTACAGAACAATTTTTTTTTTTTTTTTGAAGAAGAATATAAATATTAAGAGATGTAGGTGCTGGAATATGGAAGGAAAACAAAGTATGACAATGAACAGCCGAGCCTCTGTGATGTATATGAAGTCTGCAGTCAAAAGCACAGATTGCGTTGTGAATAACGCATTTTGTATAGAAAGAGCTCTAAATAACTCAGCAGAAAACACAGTGTGTAAGTAAGACAATTAAGCAATTTTACCAATTAAGCTATGGTCTACCTCAAAATGAGAGTCATTATTTACAGCTGAGATTGAGGACTGATAATAATTATGAAACAACATGTTTAAAGGGGACTGGAAGAAGCCTATTTCGTTGTAATACATGTAAAAAGTAGATCAGCCTTGGGTACGAAATAAACAATAGGCCAAAACAGTCTAACCTAGATAAATAAAATGCATTCACATTCAAGGATCCTACTAGCAAGTGGCCTAATTACATTTTATGAATCCCAAGGAAATAAAACGGGAGCTGCACTCAGCCTCTTTGAAAGTTGTATCATTTTTATTTAGGATGCCTAAAATTATATTTCTAAACTATGAAGGCAGCTTCTGAATTTGCATTTTGAGGGAGTGTGGCTAGTTCAATCAAATAGCAACTGAGCTGGGGCAGTACTTCAGAAAGACACTATTTCTGGCCTCCCAGAAACACAAGCCTCTTGTGACTGCAAAGTTGTGGTTTAGAAGTCAAAGATGTCTCCTTATTGCTAAATCTATTCCAAGCAGAAAAGAAAGCATAGAGAGGTGAAGTCGCAGATATTTATTAACTTATATGATAACCAGAAGGGGTAAATTGATGCTCTCTTCCAGAGGGTAGCCAAAGTACAAGGGGAATATAGAGACAAAACAGCAAGGTAAACCAAATGAATTCGTAACGAGACAGACAGTAGGTGTCTTCCTCTTACCACTTTAGATGATGACACAATGCTGAAGACAAGTTAGACAAATGCTTAACATATTTTATCAGGCAGTACTAAGTATCTGCTGAGCTTCATGGTTTAAAAACTGTAACTTGATATTTAAGTTACGGTTATATGTTATATGAATTCATGCCAATAATTGGGCACATTAACACACCACTTCTGTTGACATGTCTTTAAATCGAGAAGACGGAGCACTGACCAGTGCCTAAAGAACAGGAAATTATGAAAAGAAATCATGAACTCTTGCTTCTCAAAATAGATGTTTTATAATTTGCTGGACATTTTGTCAGAGCTAACTCAGTTTTGAGATCTTTTGATTTTGATTGAAAATTTAATTTTTTGACGCCAAAATCTTTTAAGCAAAACCAAATCCAACTAAGTCTCTAATCAGGATATCAGAAAGATATGTGATGTTCACAGAATACTGAGATTTAGAGAAAGAGCAATACTTTTTCAGAAAATGCAAACTATCAGATGCCAGGCTAACATTTAACCTTTCCATGGTTTCACACAATGGCAAAGACTAGAAATAAGCTACTGACAAACTATTTTGAAATGCTCAAGAACACCTGCCTCAGGACTTCCTGAGCTGTAACTGTGGTTCTGAGATTAATTAGCTTGGAAGTACAGTCCCAGATATAGGAATCCTTCTGGATACCATTTGTCCTATTCTGCCAATCCATATGGCCAAAAGGAGGAAGATTGTTTCTGATGGGAAATTACTGTGTCTTTCTTCCTGTGGCTGGTGGAGGAGCACAGTGGAAGGAGAAGAGGCATATCCACAGTGTCCCTGTGGATTATAACCTACCTCTAAAAGGATGTTGACAGAAACTTCAAGTTATAATTACCATCAGGTTGGCAAAGCATTGATAGATTTTGCTGGCAATAGTACTTCACCCAAAACCACGTTTGCACTATCATAAATTTCACTGGAATTAAGAAAATAATATCCCCAGTACCAGAGTCCATCTTTCTTTCTGATTTGCATTTTATGTACTATTTTAGCAAATACTTAATAGTCACATGTTACCAGCTATTTTACTGAAACATGTCTCTCTGTCAAGGAGCAGTACAGGAATTTTCGGTCCAGCAAGCTTCTTATCATAGAATCACGAAATGCTTTGGGTTGGACGGGACCTTTCAGTGTCATCTATTGCAGCCCCCCTGCTGTGTGCTGGGACATCTTTCATTCTTGGTGGAGGGACACTCCTGAAAGACCGAAAAAGTATTCCAGTGGAAGTATTTAGTTAAATGCTCTTTCACTGGAGGATGTAAATCCTTTTAGCTGGCTCACAATTTAAGAGACTTCAAAAGGTAGTCTTTGAAGTTTAGAAAAGACCTTTGAAGTGGCTAAATATGCAAAAAAAGAAATCAGAGTGTTTAGCACAAAGTACTGAACTTCATTAAGTGTTTTTGTCAATTAGAAAATACAGCAGTTTTTGCATAGCAAAAGAACAAAATTAGGGTATCCTGTTAACAAAGGCTTCGGATATCTCCTGACAGAGCCTCTGAAGTTACCTAAGGACTACAAATGAACATGCAGCCCTATTGGGAATACACAGACTGGACACAACATTTCCCTTTGGAGATGCACCTAGCTATCCAATAAGGATACTCCTTTGTGTTCTCAACGGTCAATCTGATACGTGCGCCTGCCCATGGGACAGAGCTGAAGCTTTGTAGTGTCCCATGTAGATCCCTTACCTATATTTGTTTAGATCAGAGCAGCATCTGCATCTGACACAAACACTTTGGGCTGTGAACTGTATACTTTGAGCTATGAACTGTATCTGTGGTCATGCTCCGACAAAGCTGAAAGCCTGAACAGCTTTTGTTAACTCCCTTTTTAGGCAGGAGATGTACTTGGAAGTGCATTATTTTTTGCATTTAATTAAACACATCTTTTCTGTCTTTTGTAAATAAACACCAGTAGCCTTAAAGGCCCCTTATACTTGAAGTTTCAGCTACTGGACTTACTGAAGGAGTGCTGATAGCATCTGAGATGGAAACAGTCTACTGCCAGGGTACGGATACAAAGATAACAGGAGTAAACTTCTCAAAGAGTAAACACGGGGACAGCTACTAGGATACAGTCTGTGCACAAAGATGTACCTTCTGCATATGCATGATTAGCAAACACATTGTAAGCTCTCACTACGCGAGGGATATCACCCTGCTGGATAGAGGCTAAATGTTGAACAGTGTCAAGCTCAAGTCCTAATAAATCAGCCTGCAGCAAACAGTGCATCCTTTGTAGAGGGCAGATAGCACATAAGTCCTTTCTTTTCTTGCTTATTCAGTCATAATAACATACTATGGGGGAAGAGGCAGAACAATCTTCCTACAAGAAACCTTTAAAACAGAATGCATTTTACATCGACAGCTTCTGTCTATAACTCATTGGTAGCTACGAATACATAAGTAGCTGGTGAATATTGTTATTTTGAACTGAGAAACTTTCCCCACCTGGTGTTTCTGTCTGCTTGATCGAAGCACTGAAGTTACGTGTTTGGGCTGCTTTGGGCTGCTAGTTTTACAGCTTCTAATTCTTTCTCCCTTAAGTAAGACATGAGACAACATTTTCTAAAGAAACTGCTTCTATCAAAAGAGAGAGATAAGAATGCTGATATTGTTGATCTGTACATTACATTGTTGCAGCACCTATCTAATTAGGAGCAGGAGCTAGCACAGAGAATACATCTAGGCATAAGAAAGAGGCAACAGATGGATTCAGGAAAAAAATGGGGAGTCCAATATAACAATGAGATAATATTTGGTGAAAAGAGAAGAGGTCAGAGCATACCAGTTGCATTATCACTCAAAATTTTCTGTCATCATATGGACAAAAAGATGGCAGGAAGGGAGATGAGGGCAGACAACAATTAGCTCTGTGAATGCTGATAGGAAGCTCATGCTAAGTATGAAGATCTGTGTTTGAAAATGTAACAGAGAAGTTTTCAAGCTGATGTTAATGGTAATGTACAGGACAGTTTGGGAGCTGCTGTATTAGGAACATCAGGGCTGACAGATGAGACAAGGATATGGCACAAAAATTATGCCATACATGTTGGAACATTTTAAGGTGGGATCTCAGGTGAGATCCCTTGATAAATAAAAAAAAAGTATCAAACATCAGTTCTAAATGGAGGAAAACAACACAGACATGAAGAATCACTTCTTCTAGCACTGAAATAGGGAAAATGCCCCTGATAAAATGAATATTGATCCTTCAGATTAATCTCTTGCTCATATAAGAATATATTTTAGGGGGTAGCCAGCATCGATGTAACACTTGTTTTGTCTGTTGACTGTCATAATACTTTTGCCTACAGCTGAGAATAGAATTAGCAGAGCTGAAAGACTACTATAAAGCAAATGGTATATTTTTATGGTATTTTAGTCCAGACAAGAGTAGAAGGCACTAAATGCTCACACAGTAAAAAAAGACCACAACATTTTCAAACCAAAGTTCCTGATGTCTCAGATTAGCCTACGTGGATTTGAATTAATGACAGAACTGAGTGTTGGAAAGTTCAGATACAAAGGTCTAAAATATGAAGCTGGAAACTAAGATGTCAGAGGGTCCCCTCGTCATAGGCGAATCTTCGCCCCTGCTAGTTAGAGTTGAAAACCAAAGCTCATTAATGCAGCAAGCTACTAGGTTGTATGTGCAACACACAACATGCACTTTTGGGCAACTGCCTACTGCATAAGCCTTTACCATCACCCACACTTTGACATTGAGTCTTATAAACTTAACTAAAGATAAGATAAAAAGATACTAATTTTGCTAACAGCAGAGGATTTTTTAACATTTCAACATTTTGACATATATGAAGAATACATGCGTAACTTTGGAAAGTATAGTTTCATGGATATTTTTGTAGAAAATAGGAAGCTGGCCTAACAAATGAACAAGGGATTTGACTATGACTTATACAAATCAAGAGTTATAGGGCCAGAATTCCAGTTAGTGTAAATTGTTTCAGCTCTGGTGACTTCATACGTTACATGATAATAGAGCAACGATGACTTACACTCGCTGAAAATCTCACCTGCACTGTTCCAAACTTCTTGGAGAAGTCGGAAGTGGAAACGCTCAGCATTTGAATTTGCCCAGTGGCAAAAAATGGGTATTTAGATCTTTCCAGGCACTTGGAGCACAGAGAACACCATTTGAAGGACATGGATGATATGTTTTCAGTAATTGCCATCTAATTTCAATCTGCTTTTCTCCATTTAGTTCTTTTTTATTGCTTCCTCCTCTTCCTGTCATTCCCACCCTCAGCCTCAGGGACCTTTATATTTCTCTCTTTGGCTGGCCCCCTTTAATAAGGCCATGCCTTGTTATTTTATTACTCCTTAAGCAGCCCCCTGTGCTTGGGAGCATCAACTCTCCAGATCCAACTGCATCTTCCAAAGCCGAAGTGTGAAAGTATTTTGGCAGGATTCCTTAGGAAGAAGGTAAAGACATACAGTTGTACTGGTGATCAGTAGGCTGGCTGAAAAGCACTTGATTCACCACACTGGATTTTCTGTGGGAAAATTAGCCTAGTCACCCTTTTAATCCTGATGATTTTTATAAGTTTTTGCTTGCAGATGTCTCGATTCTTAAGCTGTTAATATTATTCAACATTTGGAATATTATAAGAAGTTAGAGTCAAATCCTACTTGCATTTAAGTTACTAGCAGGTATGTCATTGAATTTGCAATATCAGGCCCTGGTAGGTTATTTTTGGTCAACCAAAACATGTATATGTATATGTACTTTTGTGTAAACGTACACAATGCATAACAGTTTCACTGAAATTGCTTTACTTTTTATACAGCCAAATTATATAGCTCTGCCTGCTCAGTCTCTCCAATTTTCAAGTCAGCTATATCTACTTTTGACTTTCTAAGCTTGCTGAATCATTGCCATGCATGAGTCATGCTTGGCATTATTGTATTATATTGTCAGATGTGAGAAGAGAAAAATAACACCATTTATCATAAACAAAGATTTAAAAATTTATCATCTACAAGCACTGATTATGTATTCTCAGTAATATTGCTTTATATCAGAAAGTCTCTCATTTCACAGAGTATAATAAAAAAGTTTGAACTCTAACCAAATCATTCGTACATTTGTAGGCATTAATCCACCATTTACCTTTCCACTTCTTAGACAGGAGCATCTGAGATCCCATGTACTTTATGAGGAAGTGAGTTTGTGACACGGTTCCCCAGAGCACATCTTTTCCACCTCTTGTAGTGCTATAAATGCATAAGGTCACCTTTCCTCCCAAAGGCCACTGCCTGAATGTAGTAAGGGAATATAGTAAGTTAATTGTCTATAAGCCCAAAAAGTTCATGAGAGTATTTTACACAATTGTTGTTCCTAAAATATGCCATTTCCTTAGACAGAACAGTAAAAACAGACCTTAATGGAGAAAAGGGAAACTTGAAAAACGACTTATGCACTGGATGGTTCCCATGGCTCTAATTCTTTCCTATTTGACTTCAGTTTCACTTGCTTATTACTTTTTGGAATTTTAGCTATTCAGGCTGATACAAAAATCTGATACAAATCAAGCCAGTTCTCTAATTCCTGTTAGAGTCACACCAACTCTTGTTCTAGGTGAAAATTCCACTGAAGAAATATATTCATCCATTTCTAGAAAGAGGCATAGGAAAACCAGATGCTTGTCTCCTTAAGAAGGTCCAGTATCTTAAACAGAGACGTTTGTATTTCAGGAGGAACACTAGCTTGTGTCAAGCATACCAGCCCCACTTGTGCTATGCAGCAGAAGTTCCCTGAACATCAGCCTGTGCCAACCACCCCACGCAGCCCTGCTGGGCCACCCACCCTGGGGCGACCAAGCCCTCCCCTCCCATGTCAACCACAAGCGATTCCACAGGACTCACCCTCCCTAAAGGCATGCTCAGACTTCACGCTGTGATGTCACTTTCTAGTCTTCAACAGGCTGCTTGCTACAGGTATTATGTATGTAGAACACAATAGGGAAGTAAAAGACCCTGCTTAACGACATCCTTCAGGAACAGGGAAAAGATAATTTGCTTTCCTCCCAGCAGACAGGCCAAACTCAGGCTTATTGGGACAATGCAGCACTGAACGTGTTAACAGTTTCCTTCCTCCACTCCCAGATTCTCTGCTATTTAATTGGAAGATATATTTTACCCCACTTTCACCTGAAAAGCTGAATGAATTGCCAGCACTAGGAAAACAGGGAAAATACAACATGTGGTTGCGTGATTAAAGATGATCTTACAATGTGTTCATACTAACTGGATAATAGGCACTTCTTAATTTCTGCATGCTTAGTTTTGCAACCTTAATAATCTTTTAGCATCTTTGCCTGTAGCTTTTTCTGAAGCAAAAATGTCTTATTGAGTGATAATTATTGAAGCGAAGATGGTATTATAAACATTTATAAGGTAAGCCATCCAATACTTGTTGGTCACAGTCAGTGCATCCTTATTATGCCTAAACCAGCTTGATATTTATGCCATTACTAAACTGTTGTTGCCTTTTCACCAAGAGACAACCAAGATTATTATGAAGCAGAAGAATGTTTTCAGCCTTACACTTCTAGGCATTTCCAAGAAAGGCATTTAGTCATAGCCTTGTGTGCAGCTCCGAGTGATGGTTGTAACAGAAACACTAATATGAGCAAGCTTCTCAGACTTGGACTAATTGCTGACTGCTGACTGCTCATTTTGTGAAGTCTCAGCTCAGCTACACACATACATACAGCTCTGCAGAGATGTGAATCAGAGCAAGAGCAATTAGTTAACAAAAAAATAGGCAGAAGCTGTTAAAAATAAACCACGTGATTTTTTTTTTAACTTAATTGTCCAAAATTATGCATCCTCAGTCTTTGCCTTGTATTTATTCACTCGCAGAACCAAACATGCATCACTTTTCTTTGTGAAAATACGCATTTGTGTCTAGAGTCTTGATTTGCAAGTGTCAGTTAAGGTTTGTATGTAGAAGATAGAAAAGGGCATGTGAACAATTCTGGGTATAGGCTGTAATTTTTAGCTACTATTAAGATTCATAAATCCTGAAGTTGAACATGAGAGATGATAACCAGCACAGAACTAGATACCAAAATATCCATGAAAAAATATGCTACTAGATTGGACAAGAGAGAGGGTAAGGAACTAAGAAATCCATGTGACATTTAAGTACAGAATCTCAAAGAAAACGGAACACTTCATCAGCTAAAACAAAGTTAAAGCTTGTTTAAAATGACATGGCTGCAGCTGACCCTGTGCTGCTGGACAGAAAACCAAATAACATTAACAAAGCCCCTATTATATATTTCTCAAATGTTTTCTCCATAGTTTAGGGAAACTCTTTGAGGAGTACTGACTAACTACCAGAAGGGAAAGTTAGGGTGCTCGAGGGCAGGGCTGCCATTCAGAGAGATTTACAATTGGGCTGGAGGACTAGACCAGCAAGAACCCCAGGTGTCGTGGTTTGAGCCCAGCCGGTAACTCAGAACCACACAGCCGCTCGCTCACTCCCCCCCTTCCTCCCCCCACTCCCGGAGGGATGGGGAGGAGAATGGGAAGAATGTAACTCCCACGGGTTGAGATAAGAGCAGTCCCACAACTAAGGTATAATACAAAACCACTACTGCTACCACCAATGATAATAATGATTAGTGAAGTAACAAGGGGAGAGGATACAATTGCTCACCACCCGCCGACCGATACCCAGCCCGACGCGAGCAGTGATCTGGGCCTTCCGAGTAACTTCTCCCGGTTTATATACTGGGCATGACGTGCTGTGGTATGGAATACCCCTTTGGCTAGTTTGGGTCAGGTGTCCTGTCTCTGCTTCCTCCCGGCTTCCCCTCCTCCCTGGCAAAGCATGAGACTGAGAAAGTCCTTGGTTGGAATAAACATTACTTAGCAACAACTAAAAACATCAGTGTTATCAGCATTGTTCCCAGGCTGAAAGTTAAAAAACACAGCACTGCACCAGCTACTAAGAAGGAGAAAAATGACTGCTATAGCTGAACCCAGGACAGTATCCACCCCTTATTCCATACCATTCACGTCATGCTCAGATCCCACATCTCTCAACACACCATCATCCCTGTCCCATATATACACATATATATACACCCACACCCACACACAAAGATATCATTCCCTAGTCCATGGACCAATCCCTGTAAAATTGCTGAACTCATCCAGTCCATGATGTCAGGCTCCATCTCTTGTAACAGTCTTTCAGGGCAGGAGGGACGGTATGTAGTGTTGGGTTGTTGCCTGCTGATGATACCGCCAAACTCGTCTGGTCACTGCTGAGCTTGTCTGGTTTCCTCAAAATTCATTCTTTGTTGAGGTGATGATCGGAGGGAAGTCAGGGTCAATTGCTGGCGACCTGAAAATATCTAGCTGGTGGGCTATAAAAGTGTTATAGAGCAGCCAACAGCATACAATTGAGTTCATTGGCTGTTTTCCTCCAAAATCAAATCCCCTTGAGGTACACATCGGACTTCCCCATCTTCCCGCATTACCCACCAAGTATATCCAGGTCCCTGAGGAAAAGCAACCCCACGAGTGGGTTTGCCTTTACCTGAAGCAGGAATAACCCAGACTGTCTTCCCCAACAAATTCTTTATGTGCACCACAGGAACTTTATCCTCCTCTACAGTACGCAAAAGTTCTGACTGGGCTGGGCCAGCGCTGTTGGCAGATCCCCTACTGTTGACCAACCAGGTGGCTTTTGGTAAATGTGTATCCCAGTGTTTGAAAGTCCCACCAACCATTGCTCTCCGTGTAGTTTTTAACAGCCCATTGGACCGTTCGATTTTCCCAGAGGCTGGTGCATGGTAGGGGATGTGATATACCCACTCAGTGCCATGCTCTTTGGCCCAAGTGTCTATGAGGTTGTTCCGGAAATGAGTCCCGTTGTCTGACTCAGTTCTCTCTGGGGTGCCGTGTCGCCACAAGACTTGTTTCTCAAGGCCCAGGACAGTATTCCGGGCAGTGGCATGGGACACAGCGTATGTTTCCAGCCAGCCGGTGGTTGCTTCCACCATGGTAAGCACATAGCGCTTGCCTTGGCGGGTTGGTGGGAGTGTGATATAGTCAATCTGCCAGGCCTCCCCATACTTGTACTTCAGCCATCGTCCTCCATACCAGAGAGGCTTTAACCGCTTGGCTTGCTTAATTGCAGCACATGTTTCACATTCGTGAATAACTTGGGCAATAGTGTCCATCGTTAAGTCCACCCCTCGATCACGAGCCCATCTATATGTTGCATCTCTGCCTTGATGGCCTGAGGTGTCATGGGCCCACCGGGCTAAAAATAATTCACCCTTATGTTGCCAATCCAAGTCCATCTGAGCCACTTTAATCTTAGCAGCTTTATCCACTTGCTGGTTATTCTGGTGTTCCTCAGTGGCCCGACCCTTGGGTACATGAGCATCTACGTGGTGTACCTTCACCACCAGGTTCTGCACCCGAGCAGCGATATCTTGCCACAATGCAGCAGCCCAGATGGGTTTACTTCTGCGTTGGCAGTTGCTCTGCTTCCATTGCTGCAACCACCCCCACAGGGCATTTGCCACCATCCATGAGTCAGTATAGAGATAAAGTACTGGCCACTTTTCTCGTTCAGCAATGTCCAAGGCCAGCTGGATGGCTTTCACCTCTGCAAACTGACTCGATTCACCCTCTCCTTCAGCAGTTTCTGCAGCTTGTCGCAGGGGACTCCACACAGCTGCCTTCCATCTCCGATGCTTTCCCACAATACGGCAGGACCCATCAGTAAACAAGGCATATTGCTTTTCACTTTCTGACAGTTCATTATATGGTGGGGCCTCTTCAGCATGCATCACCTCCTCTTCTGGTGACATCCCAAAATCTTTGCCCTCTGGCCAGTCCATGATGACTTCTAGAATTCCTGGACGACTGGGATTTCCTATTCGAGCTCGTTGTGTAATTAGTGCAGCCCACTTACTCCATATAGCATCGGTTGCATGATGCGTAGAGGAGACCCTGCCTTTGAACATCCAGCCCAGCACAGGCAACCGGGGTGCCAGGAGGAGCTGCGCTTCAGTTCCGATCACTTCTGAGGCAGCTCGAACCCCTTCATAGGCTGCCAGTATCTCTTTTTCAGTGGGAGTATAGCTGGCCTCGGATCCTTTATATCCCCGACTCCAAAAGCCAAGGGGTCGACCTCGAGTCTCCCCTGGAGCTTTCTGCCAGAGGCCCCAGGTAGGACCATTCTCCCCAGCTGCGGTATAGAGCACATTTTTCACATCTGGCCCGGCCCGGACTGGTCCAAGGGCTACTGCATGAACTATTTCTCGTTTAATTTGTTCAAAGGCTTGTTGTTGCTCAGGGCCCCATTTGAAATCATTCTTCTTCAGGGTCACGTGGTAGAGAGGGCTTACAATCTGACTGTAATTTGGGATGTGCATTCTCCAGAACCCCACAACACCTAAGAAAGCTTGTGTTTCTTTCTTGTTAGTTGGTGGAGACATTGCTGTTATCTTGTTCATCACGTCTGTGGGGATCTGGCGGCATCCATCTTGCCATTTTATTCCCAAAAATTGAATCTCCTGTGCAGGTCCCTTGACCTTATTCCGTTTTATGGCAAAACCGGCCTTCAGCAGGATTTGGATTATCTTCCTCCCTTTCTCAAAAACTTCTTCCGCTGTATCGCCCCACACGATGATGTCATCAATGTATTGCAGGTGTTCTGGAGCTTGCCCCTGTTCCAGTGCAGTCTGGATCAATCCATGGCAGATGGTAGGGCTGTGTTTCCACCCCTGGGGCAGTCAGTTCCAAGTGTACTGGACACCCCTCCAAGTGAAAGCAAACTGTGGCCTGCATTCTGCTGCCAAAGGGATTGAGAAAAATGCATTGGCAATGTCAATTGTGGCATACCACTTGGCTGCCTTTGACTCCAGTTCATGTTGAAGTTCTAGCATGTCCGGTACGGCAGCACTCAACGGTGGTGTGACTTCATTCAGGCCACGATAGTCTACTGTTAATCTCCACTCTCCATTAGACTTTTGCACTGGCCATATGGGGCTATTAAAGGGTGAGCGGGTCCTGCTGATCACTCCTTGGCTCTCCAGTCTGCGGATCAGCTTATGGATGGGAATCAAGGAGTCTCGGTTGGTGCGATATTGCCGCCGGTGCACTGTTGTGGTCGCAATTGGCACTTGTTGTTCTTCGACCTTCAGCAACCCCACAACAGAAGGATCCTCTGAGAGACCGGGTAAGGTGGACAGCTGCTTAATTTCCTCTGTCTCCAAGGCAGCGATACCAAAAGCCCATCTATACTCTTTTGTGTCTTTTAAGTACCCTCTCCTGAGATAGTCTATGCCAAGGATGCATAGAGCCCCTGGACCAGTTACAATGGAGTGCTTTTGCCACTTCCTCCCAGTCAGGCTGATTTCAGCTTCCAGCATAGTTAACGCTTGGGATCCTCCTGTCATTCCAGAAATATAAATGGGTTTCACCCCTTGACACCTTCATGGCATCAGAGTACACTGTGCACCAGTATCTACTAGAGCCTTATACTTCTGTGGGACTGATGTGCCAGCCCATCTGATCCACACAGTCCAGTAAACCCGATTATCCCTCTCCTCCACCTGGCTGGAGGCAGGGCCCCTCTAATAGTGATCATAAAATTCTCCACTTCTGTCTTGTAGAAAGGGATTAGTATTCCTTATCACAGGAGCTGGAGTAAAATCAGCTCTTTCACTCCATCTGGGAAACTGCTCACCAGAGACTGGAGCAGCAGCTTTCCTGGGAGGATCATCCTTGACCGTTGTTCTCCTCTTCAGTTCACGCACCCGTTGCTCCAGAGCTGAAGTAGGTTTTCCATCCCACTTCCTCATGTCTTCTCCGTGATCTCGCAGGTAAAACCATAGGGTGGCCCGTGGCGTGTACCTCCTATATTTTCTTTCTCGAGCAGTAGGGTGCCTTCTGTTAATAGCTGAGACATGGGTTGGTACACGTGGGGAGCTGGATAGATCGGATAAATCATCTCTCAATTGTTTGAACTCCTGGGACAGTTTTTCCACAGCTGAAATGATGGAAGGGGTGAGATTGTCTTCGAACTCCTGGAGTTGACGAATCAGGCAATCCACTGTTGGTGATATTCCGTCATTCCAGGTCATTGATGCCAATGTGTGGGCATATGATGATGGCGCACTCCGTGTAAGTTTCCGCCACATGGGTCGTGTACATTCAACTTCATCTGGATCTACGGATGTGTTCCTGGCATCCGGCCTACGACAGATCATCTCTATAATGGCTGATTCCCTCAGGGACTGGATGCCTTTCTCTATCGTGGTCCAGTTGGCTGAGTGACTCGTAATATCGTCTTTGTAGGGAAACCTTTCCTTCACAGCTGCCAGGAGCCGCCTCCAAAGACTGAGGGCTTGCTTCTCTCTTGCAATCGCTTTGTCAATTCCTCCTTCCTTAGCAAGTGATCCGAGCTGCTTGGCTTCCCTACCTTCTAGTTCGTGACCGTCGGCCCCATTGTCCCAGCATTGGGGCAACCAGGTGACAATGTGCTCCCCTGGAAGACAGGTCAAATCTTTTCGCATATTCCGCAGTTCGGTTGAGGTCCGGGGTCGAGAAGTGACCTCTTCTTCTTCCTCTTCCTCTGACCCACGTAGTAGTAACTCTTGTTCAGATGCTGTTGCATGTAGTAATGGCATTGGGTCTTCATCTTTCTTCACTTTGCGGGTTGCTCTTTGTGCCTCTCGTCTGCTTTTGCTTACAGGGGCAACAGACATTGTCACAAACTGGCCATTTGGTTTAGCTGCAGTGTTTGTTACTGTGGTTGGAGTGGCTGCCGTGTCTGCCACTAGGATTGGAGTGGTTGCAATGTTTATTGCTGGGGTTGGTGCAGCTGTTGTGCTTGGGAGTTGAGTAACGCCAACAGCTGCATTGTCTGTTGCTGTTGGGGTTTGAGTAGCTACTGTGCTTGTCACTGGGGTTGGTGTAGCTGCGGTGCTTGAAGTAGCCATATTGTCTGTTGCTGTCGGGGTTTGAGTAGCTACTGTGCTTGTCACTGGGGTTGGTGTGGCTGCGGTGGTTGGAGTAGCCACATTGTCTGTTGCTGTCGGGGTTTGAGTAGCTGTTGTGCTTGTAGTTGGCATAGCTGCGTTGTCTGTTGCTTTGCCATCAGATCCAGAGACATTTTTTTCCCTTTGAAGGTGCTGGATGGTGTTGAGCAGGGCTCTGTAGGCGTAGGCCAAGCCCCAGCACGTTGCCATGATTTGTCCCTCTCTGGTATAACCAGGACGACAGCACACCTCGTTTAAGTGTTTTACTAGTTTTTCCGGATGTTGCACTTGTTCAGTGGTGAAGTTCCAAAGCACTGGAGGGGCCCACTGGCCTAGATACTTGCCCATACTATCCCACACACCCTGCCACTCATGACTGTCCAGCCTCAGGGAAAATCTCTTGGTGGTCCTCCTATATCGTCGTCTAATCCTAGACCAGATTCAAACCTGATACTGCTGAATTTTTGAGATTAAACGAAATAGGATGTTCCTACGACGGGATGGCCGTGGGTAAAACACACTCCGTATGTTTGCCAACATGCTGATCCCCAGCACAATCAGCAGGCAGGTTTCAAGGGTACTCAAAGGCCATCTAAAACCTTCAGAACTCTCAATTGCTGTTGCAAATAGGCTGGTGGGGGAACGGGGGGTGAAAGAGAATGCTTCCTTCGTAAGTTTACCCCCCGAGGAGAAAAAAAAAGATATGCAATTGCTAAAATATTTCATTATATACCTCCCAATGTATAGAGGTGATGGCCACGCTGGAAGCACAAACCAGACCAGTTTCATGATCAATGAGTCTATTGTATTACAAGTCATTACCATGAAGTACAGTGAAACAAGAACCTTAGCCCAGGTCCCCCAGCCGATAAACGCTAAAACAGCAAATAGCGGCTGTAAGTAAGGTACAACACGCTGAAACTCTGAGATCAAGCACAACAAGTCTGAGAGCCAAATAATCACCGTTGTGACGAGTAGTAACAATGAATGCTTATCACAAATATGATTAAACACACTCTGGTCAGATCTGTCGTTATCTCAACCTTTCGGGCCCCACGTTGGGCGCCAAAAAGAACTGTCGTGGTTTGAGCCCAGCCGGTAACTCAGAACCACACAGCCGCTCGCTCACTCCCCCCCTTCCTCCCCCCACTCCCGGAGGGATGGGGAGGAGAATTGGAAGAATGTAACTCCCACGGGTTGAGATAAGAGCAGTCCCACAACTAAGGTATAATACAAAACCACTACTGCTACCACCAATGATAATAATGATTAGTGAAGTAACAAGGGGAGAGGATACAATTGCTCACCACCCGCCGACCGATACCCAGCCCGACCCGAGCAGTGATCTGGGCCTTCCGAGTAACTCCCCCCGGTTTATATACTGGGCATGACGTGCTGTGGTATGGAATACCCCTTTGGCTAGTTTGGGTCAGGTGTCCCGTCTCTGCTTCCTCCCGGCTTCCCCTCCTCCCTGGCAAAGCATGAGACTGAGAAAGTCCTTGGTTGGAATAAACATTACTTAGCAACAACTAAAAACATCAGTGTTATCAGCATTGTTCCCAGGCTGAAAGTTAAAAAACACAGCACTGCACCAGCTACTAAGAAGGAGAAAAATGACTGCTATAGCTGAACCCAGGACACCAGGAAGTGCAGCAAGGACACATGTAAAGTCTTGCACCTTCAGATAAGCCTCCTACAAAGCTCTGCTGATTAGGATCGGGAGTGCTGCTGAACAGGAGGCTGAGCAAGAGCCCTTGCAGCAGTGAAGGCTCACAGTATCCCTTGTCTGTATTAACAGGAGTGTCACCAGTGGATCAAGAGGAATGATTTTTCTCATTTAGTCAGTACTCATCAGACCACAGGTAGAACAGCGTCCATCTAACGTACCAAACACTCTGCATTATGGGAAATAAATCTGTTATTCCCACAACAAAAAAAAAAAAAACCCAACACCAAAAAAAAACCCAAACAAAGAAACACACACACACAAAAAAAAAAAAAAAAAACCAAAACAAAATGAGAAAGCTTGAAAGCTGCAAAATATAAAAGTGTTATTTGAGACATAAACATTAATCCCTCAAGGTATTTTCCTACTTCATCCTCATTTCCCCTACTTTTCCTCAGACTTTCAGATGCTTTATGAAAAGGATGAAAAAAAAATCTTAAAAGTTCTATTTCAGACTGAAAACTCCTTTCTTTCTCATTGCCCCAGGATATATCTGATTCCAATAAGCTACATGAAAAATCTATTTGGGATTTTCTGATATTCTCTCTGTCCTGACCTATTATTGTATCCTATTTCAAAAGCAATGTAATAAGTGGATATTCAGAGGCTCTCCGCATTCATGGAGCTTAGATGCAGACGCTAACATGCAACATTCAGGTTCTTGCTCACATTGAGAGGTGTGGGGTTCTGTGGCTTTTTGGTTTGGGTTGGTTTGGGTTTTTTTAGTTTGGGTTTTTTAGTTGCATAAGGATTAATCATAAAATGATAAAAAATGCTTATCAAACATTAATTAAACCTTCAGGACTTCAATCTTCATTACACAGACATCTCATCTGACAGGGAGGGATAGAACAGAGTCAGTCAGAAGTTCTCAACTTTTTTAATTGGAACTTGTTGAATCATCACAATTGCTTCAACTCATCTGCCAATTGAAATTTAACGTTCAATTTTAAATTGCATTTCCCTGCATTGGGAAGAGTGTGGCCAGCAGGTCAAGAGAGGTGGTTATTTTTCTCTACATGGCACTGGTGAGGCCACCGCTGCAGTGCTGTAGCCAGCTCCGGGCCCCCCAGTGCAACACACATGGACATGATGGAGTGAGTCCAGCAAAGGGTTGTGAAGATGATGAGGGGCAATAAACAGGCAATAGCAGAGTAAGAACGAAATGCAGGTCTGTCTACTGAGATACATATTTCAACGTTCATAGAGTTTAAAACTGAAGATGACTGGAAATCGCTGATGAGCAGGGAATATACCCATGCTTAGCAGGTCTTCCAGCTACCTGCATTCTCCTCCCAAGGCTTGTGCTAGCTACTGGAGGTGGATCTTGAGTTAATTCTTTTGGGGCTCTTCTTGCAGTATTATTTCCACAGTGCTTCTTCCTAAGTGAAGGTCAGGAGTTAGTTTCATTACCTTGCAAAAGTGTTTGTCCTGAACAAGTATTCCTTGCCACTATCTCCAGTTACCCAAATAAAGATAAATGAAGTTGGTATAAGAGCGTAAGGAAGGAGGAAAATAGTAAATAACAGAGGAGGAAATAAATAGATCTAAGCACTGCAGTATGCAATAGGTCTGGGAGAATTTATTGCATTTTCTCAAGCAAAAAAGTGGATATCTGGAAATGGCTGGGTGGCTACTCTTGCCTGACTTTTCTGTGCATTAACAAATTACGAAATACAAGGTTTGCATCACAATATAAAATATTAGAAGTTCACTTTAAAAATGCCTATATGTTTATTGGAATTGACTTTTCTGGTTCATTCTGTTCTTTGGAATCTTCAAAATGAAAAAAAAAGGCGGAAAAAAAAGATATTTATTGTCAAAACATTTGGAATGAAAATGCTTTGTATATGGATAAACCTGTTTTGCTGCATTTAGTACTCCTACCGATCTCCATAGGGAATTCCCTCACCCTCACAGGAATTCAATGTAAAACGGTTTTAAAGTTCCCATTTTGGTATGTGTTTTTTGCAATTTAATTTTTTTTCAATCTATTTGAAGCCTTTGTAAGGCTAAATACTAAGAACTCTTCATTAACATCTTGCTTATTGTGGATCAGTTCAGTTATATATAGTCATATACATAAAAATGTATTTACATATATATGTATACACACCCCATTCACACAAATCCTTTCTAGCCCTACTTTTGGGGAAATAATAGATTCAATTAGGTTTTAACCCCTCTCAATGTTCTTTGCATTTTCATAGGCATTTGAAAAATTCTGGTTTTAAAACAACCTCTTTGAACCATGCGAGGGGATTAGCCTTTTAAATTGAAATCACACGTCAGGTACATGTGAATTAATTAGCAATAGGGTACCTTTCAAAGAGAATTAATTCCTTTGGGACAGAAATCAAACATCTCCTTTACAACGGGTTTGAGGTTTTTACTTCTTCATATTTTTCTCTTTTTGGCTCTTGCAACTACTTGGCTATGACCTTTCCTATTTAATACACCCTACTGGGGAGAAAAGTCATTTGCAGAGAGACTTGACAATTTATTACACTGCACCAATACAAGCTCCTGTTTACACAGATGCTGCATACCTCCATAAAGGAGTCCCACACTAGTAAAAACCAGAGAGCCTAAACTGGATATTCAAGGAACAGGCTAAACTAAACTGTTAAGATCATGGTCATTGTGCAAAAATATGGGTATACATACACAGATCTGAGGCATATTTTGAAGGAAACTTTGTGACATAATGCACTTTGAAAACACACATACTTCTAGAATTTGCAATAAAGATCAATTTCTTAGAAGTTTTATTTCTTATAATTACAAAAAAAGTTATTCTATTATCAAGTATTCTATTATCAAGTATATTCTCACTTGGAAAATGAAATATTTCAGGTAAAGGGAGTCACAGAATGTGCAGGCACCAACAGCTGAGAATTTAATTATGAACAAGCTTAGTCTGTAACATGCACCATTCAAAAACTTTTCCCTCAAAACACCAAGTTTTGCTTGCACCAAGAACAGTACCATAAGTATATGTTCTACTTGATTTCTTCTCTTCTTCATGGCTTGCAGAGATTCATTGACCAGTGTGTAGGGATTTCTGCCTCCCATGTTCTTCCTAATCCATTCCATACTCCTAATTTTACTTTGGACACCATCAAGAAAGATGTCCATCCAGAGTGTGATAAACAGGTCATAATAGCTAATACTAATTTACATTAAAATACGCAGATGTATTTTGTTTTTGGTGTTGTTTTTTTTTTTACTAATCTGTCATGTCCACAAATATTGTTTTTATTTTTTATTATGCATTTAGATATAAAATATTAATTAACTTTTATTCGCAAGGTGGCTTTACTCTGAGCATCTGTTGTCAGGAAAGGGATAACAGCGTGGAAAAAAATGTTAGTCCTAATTTATTAAGCCTGAGAGGGTTAATAGGTTAAAAGAAGCACTTTTAAACTCAAGTAGAGACTGAGGTTTCAGGATTCATGATCATTGCTACCCTTAATAAGCCCAGTAAAAGACTGACTTGACTTCCAGTATTTCATGTTGCTGGTTCTTCAAGTCTACTACCAGTCCCCTGATCTTTCCTGATCAGGACTTTGGGGAGCTCCCCCCCCCCGTATTACCTGAATAGTGTCTGAGGCAGTGAGCTACCTCAAAAATTCCTCCAAGTCAAATGCAAAATTTACATTCAAAGTACTGGTAGAATAAAAGGGAACTGTGTGGTGAGTTTACCAGATAAACAGAACTGTTAAGAAAGATGACATAGCATTACTAAAGTTATAATTCAAGTTGGAGCATAAGTAAAATGCTTTCATTCAGCCCTGTTCTTATAAGTCTGCTTATTATTAAGTTTCCTGGTTTGACACTTCATCCTAGACTAATGTTACTTTGCCAGTCAGTCATATTGTTTCTGTGGCATGCTATGATAAAATGTGTTGGGAAGACATTAACTTTTTAAATAAAGATCTCCCAAAACTAGTCCCGTTCAAATCCTGAGCAACTTGACTTTTTCTGAGAGGTCTAACTTATGCCGAGGTTGCTGTTAGGGAATTTAGAAGACTTGATTCATGGCACAGATGCAGACCCCTGATAAGGTTCAGTAGAAGTTATTTAACATCCTCAGTCTCAGTGCCCTATCTGACAAAAGGGAACAATCACACAAACAACTTTAGAAACGCCACTGAAAATAGTGCATGTCTGAGATAAGCAAGGATGCAAATCAAATGCTCCCTAGATAGTTTTGCTTGATTTAGTAGGATTCCTTTTAAGCTAAGTAGACAAATACTTCAAAATCTGATCTTGTACAGGACAGGCAACTCTAAAGCTGCCTTGGTAACGGTCATTTGTGACAGCGTGTCTAACCTGTCTCATAATCTGTATAAGGAGCATCACAGAGAGTGCTCCATACTATAAGAGTGCTGTATTACAGACGAGTTTTCTTTCTGCAGTGAAAACAGCAGCCAACCTCCAGGATGCAATGAAACACCCATGACCCTACAATAAACTAGATTTAAAATAGACAGGTAACAGGCTATGCAGCCTTGAACAGGCAAGACTTGAATGAAAATACAATTTCTTATTAGCCAAATTAATATTGTGAAGAGCAAGGCAAGTAAATGCTTTTCCCCGGTGGAAGAATTCCACAGACATCTCTGTAAGGACAGCTGATGATAAGAACACTACCACTCTCAGTGGATCCCTACTGATTAAAAATTCAAAGAAAGATGTGAAGCAGAAGAAGGAAGCACTGCAAAGTTGTAGTATTTAGGGAAAAAATGGAGACATTCTAGAAAAGTTACTGTGCTGCTTAACTCAGGGACAGCAAATTAACTCATGCTTATAACGAGAGAAGATGTTTATAGAAGGAATGGATAAAATAGGACTATACGCATAAAGGGATGAAAGTAAAAGGGAAATTAGGAAACAATGATAATGGACCCAGTGACCTTTGCTGTTCCAGTAATTACAGTTATTATGTTCCTAAGTTATGCAATTTTCTCATGGTTGTGGCTTGTATTCTATGAATAGGACCCTTGGTGTTAAAGTAAACCAGGACTTGTGCTATTTTTGGTTCTAAGCTAATAATTAAACAAACTAAAAAAACCCCGACACTCTACATTCAAATCTTTCCTCCATGCTTGAATAATAGAATGAGATACAAGCTGCCAAAAATAGAGATATTCAGACATGAAGCTGCTACTTTGCGCTAAAATCTTCCCATTGTCTGTATCTACTTCAGCAGGAGGGTAAGTGATCCAGGCTGGGTGTTTATTTAAGAACATAACGTTGCCAAAGCCAAAGTTTCAAAAATCAGTTAGGCCTCAAAACATGCCAGACCACCACCAGATCAATTGAAAAAAAGAAATGCTTGAAAGCATACATTTTGGAGGTGTTTCCTCCCCCCCGCCTCCCGCCCCTCCCCTCCGGTTTTTATCTTTAGGATATACTTCTGTAAAACCTTCAGTCTTTTTTGTGTAAGTAAAACACCTGTGCACTGATCCCTCCTTTCCCTTGCTCCTCTTTACATGAGTTTCATCTGGATAAGAGCTGGGATTCTGATAGAAGTACAGTTTCAGAAAGTGAAGCTTAAGACTTCAGATTTTTAAAGACATTTAGGCACCTAAATACAAAGCCAAAATTCTAGTGTGAACATTCTGCCTCTTCAGGCACCTAGATACTTTTAAAAATCTCCCTGATGCCTATTTTCTCCTATCAGGGATGCTATGGCTGCATTATAGAAGACAAGGGCAAATCAGACAAAACAAAAGAAATCCTGATAGAAGAGTGTGAACAGAACCAGGTGGTATCTGTATTCAGCAGAAGGTGAACATTCCAGGACAGTAATTTGTTTTCTTCTTCTTTCCAGTCCAGCTCAGTCAGCTGTTGGAAGTCCTTTTAGAAAGCCTGCTGCGAGGAGGTTGCCAGCAGCCAGGTTTATAACCTATGCCCCAAGGCTGCAAGGGAGAGCAGGACTTGCAGCACACTGTGGGGAAGGACCAAGTCACCCTGGAAAGATCAGAAATTCCACCTAGAAATTCAGATGTTTTAGATGAAGACGAGACAGATGGGCAGATGCCTCTCCTGCTCAGCTTGCCGCCTCTCTCTGCCCCACACAGGAGAGAGCTGAAAACAGTTTAGTACATACACTTTACTCTTGAGTGGACTCTTAACATTGGTTAATGCATCAGAGTTAGGATCCTGGGATTACTTTAGATTACATAATATAAAATTAACTTTAAATAACAATAAAGTTAATTAGTGATTTAAGGTAGTAATTAATCTGTATCGCAATGCTGCAACTCCTGCTCTCTTTCAGCCTTGAAGAAAACTATGGGTCTCCCATTACACCATTCCCACCTCAAACATATGGCAAGATGCTCAAGACCAAGACTTCACTGGGAGCAGGAGTAACTGCCAAACGAGCACTTTGAACAGTTACAAAATCTGGGCTCTGCCGAGCCATGTGTAACACACAAACAACCTATTTTTCTTACTACAAAGTGTCTTTTTACTATTATCATATATTCTTCCTGCTAGATGAAATGGTTTTGAAATCAATGGTGCAGAAGCTCTATTCATTTCAATGGGAATGAGTAAAAGATTGAAAATAGTATGTAGAGCAATATCTGCTCAAGCCACTGAAGGGAGATTATCCCATGAGATGAATCAGTAACTCCATTATGTTCTAAGGCCAAGTTCCTAATATACAGTTAGCTGTTATAACTGTAACACAGATGCTCACTGAGTAGACCCAAAGGCTCTTCCTCAACACAAGTAGCTGGTATTTTGGATTTACTTCTACTAGTTATTTGCAAATGGAGCTCTGATTCCTATGGAAGCTCCCAGATCTGTTCCCTCACCAATATCCTTCTCCCTTCCTATCAGCAAATACAGCATTTACTAAATGCACAGCAGATGCTTTGTTTGTAGAAATTGTGTTAGTCAAGGGAATTGACAGTCCAGAGAATTTCCATGTTGACAGAGCTTTTTAGTTTCACGTGAAGGACAGGGTCTGTGAAACAGGGCCTGTGCATTTAGGTGGGTTGAGAGATTGAGAGTAAATGGAACAAGCACTTGGTTCCTTCTCTTTCTATGCAATTTGAAACCATTTTGACTATTTCCAGATCTTGTACCACCTATGCAAAGAACTTTTTTAGGCAGCCAGTTTAAAATGCAAACAATATGTATTATCATTATTATTGCTATTACACAAAATCCTACCAAGAGGCAGCAAACTTTTCATTAATTTCATTTACAGCTTTCTATTTACTACCAATCATACTGAAAGTCAGCATGCCATGGTTGACTGCACAGAAAGCACAGTCTTGTACAGTCATAGAAGCTGGCAATCATATAATGTTACACATTAAACCAACTTCATCAAATACTCAGTCTTTTAGGTGATAAAAAGACGCAAATATAGTCCATAAGGTAGTCTGAAGCATCAAAACATGCAATTGGGAAAGCACATGCTCATCTGAAGTATCACAGCTGATTTTGTGAAGTTCTGTAGTAAATGTTACTGGAATATTGGAATGTGCTGCAAATCCCAGATATGTACAAACTCACCTCAGCTAGTAGTCATCTGACACAATATTATTCTTTCCTGCTTTAGTTTTGTTTTCTCTAGAAGCACAAAGCACTGTATTGCTGAGAATTCTCTTTTGAAATCAGGCTGTATATCAAAAATGACTGGAGAACATTTAACATTTTTGGTAAAAGTTGAATGCAAATTGCATCTTAATGACAATCTGTGTAGAAATTTCAGGCCAGCATGACATATACCAGCTATGATATTATTCTACTTCCATTGTTATAAGAGCAACCATACAATATAATGCCATATTGACTGACTCCTTAGTACAGCAGCATTTACAATGGGTGGCATTCTAAAAGAAAAAGGTTATAAACTTTATACTGTGGCATTTTCAAACTGACAGAAGTGATGATTTAAAAGAACTGCTACAAATATTACAGCTGTCCAAAGACAGGCAGTGAAACATTAATACTGGGAGATCCTTTATCTGGATAAAGTTTGACATTAATTTCTTTTGGCTGAAAAAATTAAAAACTCTAGAGATATTTTTCTGCAAAATGAGACCCAGATTTTCCAACGAGCTCAGCTTTTATCTAGACCTTCAAACGAACTAACCAGATACTAAGCATGCTTTGAGGAAATTGTAGCCTGATAGCAAAGATGCCTACCCCCAAAAGACATTTTAGTCTTCATTAGAAAAACTTAGGAAACAGGTACAGAAGTAAAGACGGTCAGACCTTTATAAAAAATACTTTTATTGACATTGAAACCTTTCCTAGAATTGACTTTTTTCCATGCATCATTTTTCAGATTCAGATTGCATTCAGATGCAGGTTTTTATATGCCAGATGAACTGGACTGTGCAGCTGCTAAATACTTTGGGATGAAAATTAGGATCTGATTTGTATTTTTCCAACAGCCACCAAAACAAAAAAGCAGTAAAGGTTAGTAAAACCTTATCATTTGTCAGGAATGACATTTTCCCATAATCTTTTATTTTAGCCAGCTCTGACTGTGGAACAACATGAGAGATGAGAGAAAGGAGAGGCAAGGGTTAAAATAGAGGTACCAGTTCTGCCAAGAACAGCAAGTACACCCATATTTGGGAGAAGTAGGGTAATATTCTGATTATACCCATGTATTTGCAATTGCACATTATATTCAGCATGAGGGAGATTAGCTCATGTACACACAGCAGGTATAATCTCATTCCAAAGCTCACAGGTTACATGGAATATACCCAGGGCCTGTGATTGCACACTGTAGTACACTGTTCCCCATCTTTTCCTTACTTCTATAAGACATGTCTGGATTTCCTACCAAAGCAGCAGATAAAATAAACAACTAAAGCCTTTGCCTTTAATAATATATTCTGCTGTTCTGTAAGAGTGTATTGGTGGTAGGAGGAAAACAGCTGGGAATATTCAATTCCTGTGAATGTGGATTTTCATCAAGATTTCAGAATTGTTTTCCAGAAGATTTCTTAGCACTCTCTACTGCTCTGTGTGAGAAACATTTCAGGGTAGAGCAGAGGTTTGAGAAGATGCAGATGTACTGAGGGGTTTAGAAGCAAGACACCAAAGCATTACAATAACTGTAGCACAGTGGTTCCTGTGCAAAAAACCCAAACAATTAAAATAATTAAATTTAAGCCAGCATTTTCCAAACCACAGGAGCTGATCAGCTCTTTTTCTCTCCTTAGAGCTGTAAAAGGTCCAAGAAGAAACAAGTGTACCACTTCCATTCTCTACACTGAAGCATTCTCATTGAAATTTGGAGGGTGGGAAAGAACAGATTTATTTTAGGAATGAGCATAGAAAAACAATACTTGGGAGAACTTCAGTGCCTTTCTTTTGAGCATGGTGACCACATCACCGTTCTTAGCTTAATGGCCAGTGTATGGTCAAATCTGCTGCTTTGTTCTTTGTCCCCCATTCAAATAAATGACCTCCTCCCTGGCTGTAAAGCTTGGACAGAGGCTAACCCTGAGCTGCTGCTCCAGCTTGGACAGAGGCTAACCCTGAGCTGCTGCTCCAGCTAAAACTCCAAAACCAGACCCACAATCCCAATCTCACAAGACTAAAAAAAAAGAGGCATGATATGAGGTACATAAAGATGTTGCCTGAAATGGCTGGTTAGTTTTAAAAGGGAAATGCTAAAATACCAATGCAAGCATAGTCTACTCTAGAAAATCAGACACGAAATTGAATTTTTGTTGTTATCTGATGATAACATTTTATTTTCATCACTGACTATATTCATTGTATAGGACTTCTATGGGATTTAATAGTCTAGCTTGTTCAGCTATGGCAAGTGGTGGCAAAAGATTTATTACAAAATGCTCTTGTACCATTTAAAAGAATTTCAATAGTGCAGTAATTTCTGCAACACGACCCGATTTTGGCCATGCTACTGAAACTCCTAAGTGAAAAGTTTAACCAGAGTTTGTTGCATATAGCATGGTGACAGCTGCAGTTTAACCAGAACTGAGTTAGTTCTGCGTACTTTTAAACGTAACTGGCCAACCAACAGGACATGGATATTTATGTCCTCTGAAGACTAGTTGGTGTTGCTATCTTGAATATGTTCTACTCAAAAAAGAAGCTTTTTCTGGGAGGAGACCACAATGTTGCCATGCAGTGATGAACAGTTGAAATGATGGCAGTATTCCCAGAAAGTGTGATTATTCAAGGATCTGTCCAACCAAAGGACAAATAAATTATTTTCAAATATCTTTGTGAAAACCTCAGTCTGATCAAAAATCTTAGGATTCTGGTTTTCCTTGGTAAATGACACATTTTAAAATGAGAAGCAAAGCTCTATTTGTCAAAATCTGAATGACTGACTTCACTTAAAATGTTTAAGAAATGTGAAAATGTGGAGGCAATAGAGCTAATGAACCAAGCAAAAGCATTTGACGTATCTCAGTTACTTACTGCTGGTTCTTTGGAAGATAAAAAAAGGTGTTGTCAGGACTCATATACTTGAATAATAAGTGGTCTTTGTGTAGATTTCCCTTTGCATTTCTCAAGCAGTTTTTTATTTTTAAATCTAATGATATAGAAAAATATTTTCATTATGACATTCCTTGGGTTTACATCAAGTTAGGTACCACGGAGGAAGTCACTAAATGGACAATACTTCGTATGACTAATGTGGCCAACTCATCCCATACACTGTAGTATTATGCACTCATACAATCTTACGTGACTTGGATAATTACCTCCAGAATTGTGGGTTAAACATTAGAGGTTGTAAAAACGCATCGGTTTTCTTTAACATTAAACACTACCAAAAGTATTCAATAAAAATTTTTCTGAGTAAGAATGGGGCAAAATTAAGATGGTGCCCAAATAGGGTTAAAGCAATGGCATGAGAAAACAAGGAAGTGCGTTCCTTGACAACATCCACTGAGGAAATGGAAAATGAATTCCATCTTTAGAAAATTATTTGTTACTATACTGAACATATAACACTTGGGATAAGAACAGTACAAGATGATCATAATGGGCAAATGTTGCAGTTCTAGAATTACATACAACATTTTTGCTATTAGTTCTTTAGGATTTTTAACTGGAACAGAAGTGTTGTTGTTGAACTGCATCATGAACACAATCACTAAACTGCATGAAATGAAAACATTCATTAAAACTTCATGGAAACATTGAAAACAGCATAGCAAACAGCCATGGAAATCTAACAGCTGTAGTAAAACTGTGAAGTCCACCAAATGCAAGTCCTGAGGCTTGTATTACTGATTCACCCAAAAACTTTGAGTACGAGGATCACTCACGAGGATACTACATGATGCTCTGAGAGTCTCTGAAGGTATTACAATAGATTTACTGGACCAATACACATGTCACAGTTATACTTATTTAGTTTCCCAAGTGAGCTCTAGCAGAGCATTCTTATTTGAATAACACTGACAACTTGGAGCTGTAAAAGCTTAAGAGTCATGCAGAGATTTACCCAGAAAACTTAGTTAAAAAGAGCAATTGGAATTTATAGTTGAAACAGTACTGCACCCAGTCCTGAGAGATCCTGAGGATCCCAAAGCATTCTGCTTTGGGCGCAGATTTGGTAAAAATGGAAGCATGCACATGGGCCTATTCTTATTCAGGTCTAGTGGAAGGTGTCCCTGCCCATGGGAGGGGGTTAGAACTAGATGAGCTTTAAGGTCCCTTCCAACCCAAACCAGTCTGTGAATGTATGATTTAGAATTACAGAATAATTCAGGTTGCAATGACCGTTATAGGTCCAACTCTGTGCTCAAAGCAGGGCGAACTTAAATCCTCAGGACATTGTCCAGTCAAATTTGTAGTTACCTCCAAGGATGAAGATTCCACAACTTCTCTGGGCATCCTCTTATAGTACATACCTAACAGTGAATTTTTTTCCTAACCAGAATATCTCATGTTCCAACTTGTGCTCATTAACTCTTGCTCTATGATTTTTTCCCTTGAAGAGTCTAGCTCCACTTTCTCTCCACCCTCTCATCATGGAGTTGAAGACCTCCTCTTAGTCTTTTCTTCTTAAGGCTGAACGAACCCATTCCCTCAGGCTCTCCTCACAGCGTATGTGCTCTAGACCCTGACCACTTTGGTGGCCCTCCACTGGACTCACTCCACAACATCAACACCTTTAGTGTACTGGAGAAGCTCAAACTCTACATGGTAGTCCAACCTGTATTTTCCCAACTGTGAAACAGAGAGAAATAACCACTTTTAGAATCTGCTTAAGTCACTGCATGTCACAGATTTGCAAGGAAGGCTTTTGCAGCCAGACCTGTGGTACCTACTGAACAAGTGACCCAGTGAAATGGCTGTGGTAGGTTTTGCCTTTCATCAGAGAACGACAGAACAAGGAGACTCAGCAACAAAGGAAAAAAAAGGCTCAAGGTTTGACTTCTGAAACAGATTCCCTTACAGGAAAACTGGAAGGTCAGAGCTGCAAATACTCCTTAGCTCTGACACCTGGGGTGGAATTCATTTTCCTAAACGTAAGCATCTCCTATCATTTTAGACACCTTAGAGTGGCTGACACATCTCCCTGGGCCTGGCAAATAGATATAGGGCTTACAAGACCTTTGCTTTCCTGGAGAGGCAGCTGGAGGCAAGGTGGGAAACTCTTGATGTCAGCAATGGTGTCTGCAGTGTTCACCTGCAGTTACTGCTGTGGGTGGCACAGACCCACTCGCTGAGGACCACTCTGGCTTGAGCTGTGCTCAGCAACTACAGCTGCTCTGGGGCAGGTTTACTTTTGCCATATTCACTTTCACTGGACTTGGTGTTGAACATGGACAGCATTATTACATTAACTCCAAGCACACACGTGAGAAACTTGTCAGCTGTATAAATGGCATAAAAAGCACAAACTCACAATTCCCTGGTTACAGCAAACATCACAGATACTCAGTCCTACAGAAGACATAGGAGGGGAATGGTTCAGTGCTGTTGTAGCCATTGGCTTCTTTCCTCTTGCCCTTAAAGGCCTGTGGTGTAACAGGGAGACTGTCAACTTGGGAATTCAGTAATCCTAGCTGACTTCACCACACCAAGGCAGATCTGTGTGTCCTGCACATTTAGCCATTGCTTCAGAATTGCGTCATGAAGATCATAAGTGCCTTTGACATTTGTCTTTCACAGTAATGCAAGTACTCTATTTGAATTGCTATTTTTTATGGTGCTTTAAATGACAGTAGATTCAGAACTGTGCTCTGAATACATCAATTTACAAAGAGCATGTTACTTCAGTAAAATGAAGACTTCAGAAGAGCTGACAGCAATCTAAAAAGAGTTATTTATTCTATACATTTATTCTGTGTAACGTATTGTTTATGCTCAGTTTAATAAACAGTTTATAAAGGATGACTAATACCAAATAGTTTAGACTATGATTCTCACAAACTATACATTCCTGTCTAAAGCTCCACCTGGTACAAAGTTAAGCAATGAGTATAAACCTACAGACAAAAACTAAAAACCCACCCCCTTTCCTCTGCCTCCAACCAAGTAGCTATATCTGAGCAACTACTCAATAACCTGAGAATGGAATACAAGTCACAAAGATGGTATACACAGATGAAAGAAGAAAAAACGTATTACATCCATATCTGATTACTACATGGATAACATTTTCACAAGTATATATATCTTAAGGGAAGCATTTGCATTTTTAAAGTCTTAATGTCTTATAGCAGCTTGTGTCTTTCAAGAATTTCCAGTGATCGCATAGACATTTCCATTAACACTTGACAATTTTGACCTCAAACTCAGACCCCTTTCCAGTGACTGTTCAGTTCCAGTTCAGCTGCCAACTTTTCTAATGCTTCCTTAAGCCTGTGCAACTATTTTTAACATGAAAAAAATAAATGAACACAGCAAAGAACATTGCAACCTTAGGTAAGCTAGTACCAGATGAGAGCCATTGTTAGTTACATTTGTTTTACTTTTTCCTGTAGTGTTCCTCATTCTATTCTTTAAACACAGACAAATTACATCTGCACAATGCACTTCGGGCTCTTGGCTTCCTGTGCTCTTTTGTTCTCCAATTCATCTGTCTCAGAGTTCTCTACCAGCACCCGTCACCATAGAAACTGAGCACGTTTCAGTGATTACGTTTGATGTGTTATATAAAACTTCAGATATAGTAGGAAGGCTTTACGAATGATTTGTAGGTGGGCCTCAAAGATGATCAGCATCTCAAAGCCCCTTCTGCAGTGAGCCCAGTGCTCTGCGTACCGTCACCTCAGGCTTGTCAGCTGCTGGGATTTACTCAAGCCCAGCGGGAATGGTGAAGTGAGATCTACTGCAGTAGCTTAACCTGCTGGTCACTCAGAAGATTAAGATCAGAGGCAAGAGAAGTGGCTGGGAGCCAGAAGCTGGATCAGAACACAAAGTGGGATACATGTGGAAAACTATGGGAAGAAGACTTCAGGCCCCTGGCTGCTCTTGAAAATACTGTAGCATCAGCATGAAGGGAGCTGTACTTGTCACAATGAGTAGTGCTGCAACTGTCACCAGCAGGCTGGCAATGCCAAGAAAACATATTTTCTTTGTGGACACTGGGGAAAGCAGCCATCCCAGCAGTATTGCCATTGTAACTGTTGTCACTACTGCAGTAAGAAAAAGGATCCTAGCCACTACAATGCAGCACTATCTCCTCTCAGTTATCTCACCTTAGTTACTAGCAGCTCCTTGTTGCTAGTATGGAACCTGTTCAAAGGTCAGGTAGACTGTGCTGGTATTCAGACTCTTACTGATAGCCAGGAGCAGTAGACTTTTATGGTGGTCTCCATGTTACAGCTTCAGTTCAGCAAGGTTCTTAGGCACATGCTTGACTAAGCAGATGACTAATACCCCCAACTTCAGGCTCTTCAATGAAAAAAAGCCACAAGAGACTCAGCTCTGTCAGTCTTACCAACCTGCCAGAAGTATTTGCTTGCTGAGAATCACAGTGCAACAATAAATCAAATATTAATGTGAATATTAATTGCGCAATCAGGCCCCAGGTATGCAAAGAACTGCATGGATGGGCAATTATGTCTGCTCTCACAGGACCCTGTGCTGCACATAGGTGCTGCATTCCTGCAAGTTGCCAAAAGCTGTAGGAGGAACACAGCTGCTCATATATTTCATCTTAACAAAACAGATAATCTCAAGACTATTATTAAAATAATTTGAAGTGGATGTAAAAGCAATCCTTAATTAATGGGAATGATTCAGTGTGTACTTCTGTGGCATACCGGTCTAAACTTAATTTGAACCATAAGAGAAAAAATGTCGGAGTTGAGAAGTATGTTGCTTAATTCATCTTGTATGAAATACATTACTTAGAACTATGGGAAGATTGAGACAGAAAAATGCAATTAAGTAGGAATGTATGTCAGTGTTTTCTGGCCAAGCACATGAAACTCCCCCAGTATGGCACCACAGGGGTAGGAACACCAGGCTGACATGCTCCACATTTTCTATTAGAACATGACTCCACATGGAACATTTTAACTTTTTCTGGAAATATTTTGTATCGCACTAACAGCTTTGATATTTTTTAATATATTTTCTACATAGCCATTTTTCCTGAGGCCACTGTTGTGTGAGCCAAGAAAATGCTTCATAAGCATCAAGTAAAACCAGAGGAAATAAAAAAATTATTTTTTGCTCATTTACTAATTCCCAACGAGTTACACAGAAGTTCCATTTCATATGAGATAGTACTAATGTCATCAGCATCTATGTAATTCTCTGGGCCAGAATCTGCTCTCCTCTGAGTTTCTGCTTTTCGACTGTGTAAATGAGAGCAGTGTAAATGAGAGCAGTCCAGTTCTGGCTGAACGAAAGTAGGAAATATTATTCTAGGTGCAGTATTGAATGAGTTAAAGAGGGAAAATACAGTATTTTAGCGCAGGATCCAAATTATACTACAGTAAACAAATCCTGTTTGTGACCATTAAACATGCATATGAAATGTGATAGGTAATTAGTCACAGCACACACACTAACCATTTTACAAAATAAAATATTCAAGTAGTTACACATTCTGATCATTCCTATTAGTAAAAGAAGTTAATGTTCCTAGCAGCTGATTTTATATATCTGTCTCCAGGGAAGAAGGTACTTTAGATATAGGTTGATAAATTATCCCACCACACAATAAAACAACAAGCCCTGGATGCACAATGCTGCTAGATCAGTATCAGACATCCACTTAGTAGTGTCAGGAAGACTTTACGTAATTTAGGGCAATGAAAAATGATAGCCAGCATGTGCACCTAACACACTGCTCAAAAGGATATACCATGGTGTTTGCCACAGCAAATGCAGCATTGGAATAGCAAAGGCTAAGGATGTCTTTTCTGGTGGCAGTAGTAAGAAGGGCTGAAGAGCTCCCAAAGACATCTGTGGGACCCATCGCTCCCTTGGGAGGGGAACTGAGCCTGAGCTCCAGGCAAAGCAGCCTTTGCTCTGGGGTTCAGGCTGGATTGGGCAAGGCAAGGTACAAGCAGCACAAAGGAGCAAGGACCACACTGACAGAAGCTGGTGATGACTGGGCTGTGGCTACTGCTGTCCCAGTTGTAGTGAGTGGAACTCCAGGAGCACCGTGCACAGCCCCAGCTACCACCTGTGCCTCTCCCAGCGCTGGGAACAGGCAGTGGTATCAACCGTGAGAGCGCTGCGCTCTCATCCTTTTCGTTGCTTTTCCAAATGAATAGCAATAGCTGGAGAACTGCCCACTGTTCCTTCCTTCCTTCCTCCTAGAGATAGAGGAAGCAGAAGGTAGTGTCTCTCCTCCTTTTTTGCTTTCCTTATATCCTTCATTTTCCAGTTTCTGAGATGGGATGACAGTGAGGCAGCGTCAACTTTAATTAGACCTTACTCTGAAGCCAAATGCCATTGCCAGTGAATACGAAAATAAACTCCTTCTAACAGAGTAAGTTGGCTTCAGACGCCTGTTTGAACTCAACAAGCCCCCAAACCAGGACTTACCACTGCCAAAGTTACAGTGACATGGACTCCAGCCTGTCACAACAAACTTCTGCCACCACTGAGGCAGATAAGAACAGCTTGTTTACAGATCTTTTTGACTTATACTCCAAGTTGCATATCATATATTTGATGTAAAGATTGAAGCAAAAATATTGGACATTGTAGCACCACCTTTCTGAATACAACCAACTGTGAAGTATTTTTAGCAATTCAGTAAAGAATTCAGAACAAGAGACATGGAGGTTTACAGTTCTGTATCTCTTAGTGCTATTGCTCTTGTTACCTTAAAGAACTTTCCTAAAACTACTACCTGTATCATCCTACTCAGTGCCTAACAACCATTTCTTCCCCCTCCTTTTTTCCTTTATTTGCACTTGGAAGTTAACTGTATTGGCAATATCATTACAGGTAACCAGCAGCTTCTGATCTCTGCTTTAAAGACACAAGATCTCTTGCAGATAAATTAACCAGCATGAAGCAGGTATCAGAAACTATTTGGGTAATATGCAGAAGATGGATAGCTGCGTTTAGTAAAGAGACTATTCTGTGTTACAAATAGGTGATTGTAGGGCCTGCAAAAGGAGCAACAGAAAGTAAAAAAATTGAAGCAGGATGAAGACTACACTGTGGAGAGCCTCAACCCCTTTTTCTGTGTAAGGAAGGATGGTGTGCAGGTCACTACACAAGACTTGGGTAGAAAATGAGCTCCTTAGCGTCTGAAAAAGAGGGAGGAATGAAAAGAAGAGAGTTGCAAGGCACCAAAAATGGGTGCTGGCAACGCATATCCCCTATGAATAAATGGGGCTGAATCTCCCTTAATAACATGGAGAACTTTCTGCATTATGCATCGGGGCACAGAGGAAAGCACAGGGCACAATTCAATTACACACTCCAAAGCAGAATAAAGCAACTAGAGTGAGTTTATTGATCTAAAGAGAAAGATAAAGCAATAGGTAAAGATAGGAACATTTCTCTTTGTTACTGTCTTGATCCCAACACATTTACTGGCCATCCAACTTGGAGACCATCTTCATTATTGCCATTACAACCATTCTGCTTACACTCATTACTCCCTTTGACACTGCACAAAACACAAGGAAATGCAATTATCACTTCCATGCAGTTTAACAGCCTTTTCATTTGTCTGCCTAATGGGAAGGACTGATTCTGCGTTCTTGCTGATGGAAAGAAGGAACAGTAAATCTGCATTGTTGAGCAGCAGTGGGTTTGGCACTTGACATTAGAAAGCATAATGTAATAGGGGTATTGCTGAGTCCCTCTGGGTTTAGAAATCTTTTAGAACCCCCTTTTTTTGCGTAACAGCTTAAAACACAATCTAGTTACTCACCCAGACATTTTATCAGCATTTGCTGAGTTTAAGTGCAGATCCACCTGTGACAGCATTTTGTCTGCCAAGAGCACCCAAGACATATGATTCACTAGACAGAAGACAAAAGAATAGTTAGAGGGCAATGTCAGTGTTTCCTGAGCAATAAAACTCAGTCTCATCAATAACCTGCACCCGGAGCCCCTAAACTTTCCCAAGAAACAAAAAATCAAAGGCTGTTGAATCAAGGCTTGATGGCATTGCCAGAGAGAGTACTGCAAAGTGGGAAAGCTAAACAAAAGCAGATATTGTTCACAACTACACAAGGATAAACAGACCTCACTGGGGTTAGACTGTTTTCCTGTTATCTTCCTTATCATAGCAGGATTCTCATCACAAAAAATCTCATTAGATAGAGCTCTGTAAAGAAAAAGAAGTCCCACAAAGGAAAGCAAAATTCTATTTATTTTTTAATAGGAAAAAGACTCAACAAAGGAAAAATAAAATAATGATAGCATGACAGGCTGAATCCTGTGTAAGAACTTCTGACGCTATGCAGTACATAAAGTGCCCAGGGGAACACACACAGTACTTGCATGTACTGGAAAAAGAGAAAGGAAATGACAAAAGCACACAAGTGAAAGACAGGAAGCAGTGCTGAAGGTGCAGCTCTTGTGGACACCTTCTGATTGGGCTTTTCCCAAGGCCAAACCCAGGTCCAAAGTGTGTCCCATTTTTCCCTGGCAGGGAATGAATGACTACACTAATAGACATGATTTTGTCCTGCCATTACTGTACTATGCTCTATTAGCTGTTAAGGCATTGTCTGTACTATGCAGCACAACAGATGAGTTATAACTGATACGGATGTAATTCCATAAATAATTTTGACCTTAGAAGCAGAGTTGACCTGCCCTCGTCCTCATCACTTACCCCTCTGCCCTGTATTGCTCTTAAAAAAAACCCCAAACCCTGATAATTTCATGACCCATTTTACCACATAGATCCACAAGGAGTTGCATCTATGTAACTGAACATAAGGTAAAGTTCATCATGGCAGGACAAATAAGAGCCTGGGGAGGAGTGGGAGCATCTTAAATAGGCTTTGCTGGCAATAAGAGCTGCAAGAAAACAGACCAAAGATGTGAGCGCAATTTTATGTTGTCTTTTTTCTTTCTACTGAGATGAATTATAATCAAAGTGAAAAGATGAACAGGTAAGAACCTCCAACTATGCCAAAATCCAGGCATTTGAGAAATGAACCAAGAGAAACAGGTAATTACAGTCCTTGTGCAATAGCTGTGACAGCATGTTAATCTTAACACACAGCTCAGGGTGAATAAACAAGTGTAAAGAACCTAGAGGTGAATAGAGCTAAAGAAAGAAACTCTTCGGAAAACTGCCGCATACATCAATTAACTATTTGCTCAGAACAGATTTATTTCCCACCAAGTATTCCAAAAGCTCAGTTGGGATTGCAGAACAGGTATAGGAGAGAACTTGCTTTCTCAGAAATTGAGGTGAAACTGGAAGGTTTTGTTTCGGAAGCTCAGTGTGAACAAACCTTTCCGAGTGATACTGAGGACCAGTATTACAAGTGCTGAAGTTCCTGGTTGCTAAGATGCACTGACCTCTCTCAGGGAGAACATTGATTATCTGATGTATCTTTCAGAAAAGCAAGAATGCAAAACACTGCCATTAGGAAATTAATACGCAGTCCTTTCAGTGAGGGAGTTTAAGATTTAACTGACTACAGCTCACTAGGTAAATATCATCTTCAAATGGGCATCAAAGACAAATCTGAGGAAATTTGCCATTTATTTCTCTCTTCTATATATATATGTTGATTGCAAGTCTTCTATCACCACTTACGATAACTAAGCTTGGCAACTAATAGCATTTGGGGAGCAGTTTGTGCCTTCTGTATCAATGTTACGAAATTTGTAAAGCAGATGGAGTCTCTCTGCTACTGCAACTTAAACACCCCTGTGGCTCTTATTTGTCAAATACACACATTGCACAAACATCCTGATTGCCTCTGTCATCAAGGAAATCAATAATATCCTGAGTCCTCAGCAAGAGCCCTTCTCAATCTTCCACAGTGTGTTGTATTGCTGTGACTGAGGCATACAAGCAGAGGATGTTCCTGGAGTCCCTAGCCAGGCGATCCAGCATCCAAGAGATGAACACTTCTGCTCAATAGATGATTTGTCAAGAACATCTTCAATAAGAAGACCATATGAACAAACAGATGAAACACTGTGGTTTTACTGGAGATTTGGGTAGCTGAGCAAATGAGACAAAGGTCCAGTGGGTGAGCGTATCACCATTTCATATGCCACAGCTCTGTCCCTTCTTAATAGCTCTCTGCTCTCCACAGCAGAGTTGAAGATTTCCCAGTTGACTTTGCTGCTATATTTAATGAACTAAATATAGCGAATATTTGATTCAGATTTGTAGAGTTCCAGCATGCTATTTCTCACCCATGCTAGCAAACACAATTTATGCCCTAGAACAGTGCCATGCCTTGGGGTTCTCCCCAGTGGCCAGCAAAGTGTGGAGGGACAAGGAGGCAGGGACAGGGCATTGCAGTGCCTGAACAGATACCTCCAGCCACCGTCCCCAGGCAGACTCATTCTATTAACTGAAATTTCCCTAATCTAATTCTAGTAAGGACATTTCCAACATTTCTAATTGTATAATTATCCACTAGACCAGTGACAGAGAAGGGCTACTTTTCACTGGATGTGAGCTTTCAGTGGATTTTTAAAATCCGGGTTAATATTTCTCACTAGAGTAAATACAGATTTACTGAAGTAGGTAGCTTTATCTTCCTTGCAGAGCCAAGTGTTCTGCCTCCCTAACAACCTCCTAGAGATCCCTAGTACGTGTTTTGTGTTTGCCCTTTTCAGATGGGAACACCAGGCAATCTGCTCTGCTTTACACATCCCCTTTGGGATGCAACAGGATAGACTGGACAGGGAGAGGGACATAAGTGCTGCTCCTTGCTAATCTTGAGACAAGACATCGTCCCTTTGCCTTGCTTGGCTTGGAACAGCACAGAAAAGAGCAGCATTATAATTATACTCTTTGGTACACATTCCTTAGAAGAAACCATTATTGTGGTCAAGTGGGAAGCATGTGAAGTACTCTAATCAACAAGGATTTGCAGGATCAAATGTTTGCTTTTAGCACCAGGCCCTTGAACTCTGGCCTGCTTCGTGTCTTAATGCCCATGCAGCCAGTGAAACTACTCCATACTCTATGACTTTGAGCACCAGATTAAAATTAGCTGCTGAGATAATTCTGGCTTTTAAAAAAGAAGAAATAATTTTTAAAAGCACAAAGATTTATCACAGTTTTGCCTTAATTAGAAATTCAGAGGTTTTTTTCCCCGTGAGGAACTTACAATGAGACAAGCATTATATTTGAGCTTCTTTCACTTTTCAGCTGTGGTAGTATCAAAACACACTAAAACATCAATATATTCTGTAACATGTTGTAGCACCTTGCTGTTCTGTCCTTTTTAAAAATTAGATAAAAAAGAAAACATTAATGTCTTTCTTGAAGCATATTTTATGCATTAAAAGTACCTCAATTCAGAAGGACTCCTTTATTAGCAAACCATGAGTGATGCACAGGTTAACAAAGCAACTGGATTTTCCGGACTCAGGCTCTACTAGAGCAGGAGTGTTGATTCTGTGTTAGCTGGAAAAACACTACACGTGATGCAGAGAGTGAATGCAACACAGATATGAGACCAAGTTCGAGGAATTTAGATGTGGTTCTAACAGTGGATAGCTCCTTGTATTTATCACACATATTATCATTCCTTTTCTCTTTCTTTGACACTGGGACAACAAGTAGCACAATTTACTAATTGCATTGATCTTCAAATTTGATTTTTTTTTTTGTTTGTTTGTTTGTTTTAATGTTTAAAGTTGTAACTTTTTTCACTGGAAAAAGAAAAAATAAATTGTATGAGCTTTAGATCAAATTTGTGACATATCCTGACTAAACATGGTTCCATAAGGAGAGCTTCCATTCTGGAGAGTGGAAGGCAGATTGTATCTTTCATGTGATTTCATATCATCTGAATGTCACGGAGCAATGGCCATTGTGCATCTGTTTTATAAAGCATCTGCTTGAGTTAAGCCTGGGACTTGACTCAGCTAAGAATGTGGTATCAAAATCTATGTCAAAAATGACAACAAAATACAAGAAATACCCTTAAAGTAACAGGTGTGGTGTTTTTATAGTTTTTCTAATTCAACTGATAAAAAGTGAGGCAGTTGTAAAAATCCATACAGTCATTAACTCAAGCATATAAGCATAAAACATTCAGCAAAAGAAAGCTTTAGCTCTCATAACACTCTTCCTCTTGTCCATCATTTTTTCCAGTAATGAAGGGAAACTGTAACTAGAAAAAACAACTGTCATATTGAAGGCTGATTTATGAATTTGGTGTTATTTCTTTGTAAAAGTCCAACTACTTGAGACCATTTGTAGAGTTCAGTTATCACAGAATCATGGAATGGTTTGGGTTGGAAGGGACCTTAAAGCTCACCCAGTTCCAGCCCCCTGCCATGGGCAGGGACACTTTCCACTAGAGCAGGTTGCTCCAAGCCCCATCCAGCCTGGCCTTGAACACTGCCAGGGATGGGGCAGCCACAGCTTCTCTGGGCAACCTGTGACAGTGTCTCACCCTCAAAATAAAGAACTTCCTAACATCTAATCTACATCTACCCTCTTCTAGTTTTATACACCGAAAGATAACCTAAACATAACTCAAGAAATAAATTCTGCTAGAAATTAGGAGAAACAGTATCCACTTAGACAACAAAACATTGCTCTATGATTAAGGGCGGGATATTTACTCTAAGGAGCACGGAGCTTGAGTGCTTCCAGGACACTCGGAGGGAGTAGTGACAGAGCAGAGCTCAAGCTGAAGGAGAGATCAGGAGTGCAAAGAGATTGCAGATAAATCCATCTCCCACAAAACCACTGCCTTATGAAAACCATGCATCAACCTCTGACCACTGACACAGTGAAAGTACCTATTTTTTTCAGTGTTCCTAGTTTCTTTCTATTCACCTCTAGGAAACTGATAACATTTCTCTCTACTTGTGAAAAAAGGTCCATTTTCTAAAATTAATGCAAAATCCATGAAACTTTTTTCCCAACTCCATTCATGTACCTCAGGGAACTAATGCTCAAGATATGACTGTAGGTTGCTAAGCTACCTCTCTCCAATATATAATATATATTCCTCAATAACAGATTTCAAAAGAGCTAAGGTCTTTCCTCTCTTTCCAACCTGTACTACAACAGTACCTTTTAGGCAGTCACAGAGTAAGTGGGGATGGCTCATTGTTTCCTGGTCTGGTCAAGTACTTCAATAAGCACTTGAATTATTTAGCATTGGTTTAAATATCTTTGCTTTTTAAGATGGCACATATCTGGCTTTAGCATGCCACTTACAAGCAGGCATTGAAGCAGAGATGAAGTAGATGCTCTTCTGGAGGAGATCACAACTTTCCCTGCAGAGGCTGCCCAGCAAGCTGAATGGCACCAGTGAATCATAGAATCATAGTACGGTTTGGGTTGGAAAGTACCTTAAGATCATCCAGTTCCAACCCCCTGCCATGGGCAAGGATGCCTCACACTCGACCATGTCGCCCAAGGCTCTTGTCCGACCTGGCCTTGAACACTGCCAGGGATGCAGCATTTACCACTTCTTGGGGCAGCCTGTTCCAGTGCCTCACCAGTCTCACAGTGAAAAACTTCTTTATTTCTAACCTAAACTTCCCTTGAATAATTAAAGCTCATTACCCCTTGTCCTATCACTACAGTTCCTGATGAAGAGTCCCTCTCCAGCATCCTTGTAGGCTCCCTTCAGATACTGGAAGGCTGCTCCGAGGTCTCCACACAGCTTCTCTTCTCCAGGCTGAACAGCCCCAATTTTCTCAGCCTATCAAATTCACTGCTGGGAGGACTGGGGCCATAACCCACTTATTAGCCCATTAACACTTCTTAGGCAGCACGTTTTGTCTCATGTGTTTTCATCTTCACAGGTTCACCTACCCCTGGATAGAAGTCTCCAATAAAAGGCTGGAAAGGCTACTAGGTCTGCAAAACTAATATACTTTTTTCCTCTCTGGTAGGAGTAGAAAAGATTCACCAGGACAAAGGTCAGTCATCTGGGGCACTTCTTGATTTTAAGCAGCAAGTATTTTCACATCCTTCCATCCAAGTACATAAAGCAGCAGCCAGACTTAAGCAATTAAGCTTCATTTCAGAAGTAGTTAGGTGGTTCAGAAGGAAAAGTTTTCTGAGGGAGGGCAGATGGGCCTACCTTAGAAGCATGCACACAGACTGTCATACAGAGGAGAACAGTTACAGTCCACATATTTTTAACATAGGACCTTCATTTTGACAAGTAGTAAACAGAAATTAGATAAATAAAAAGAAAACAAATGTAAGAGACATCAGTGTAAGAATGAAGAGGAGGGATACCCTTGCAAGTTTATAAACTGCCTGTTCCAAAATGGAATGAAACTGTTGTACTCTTTGAAACTGGTTTGGTTTAAGCATGTTACCATCATCCTGCCCCTCTGCAGTCTGTGAATAAGCACACACATAAAAGCCTACAGTTTCTCACACTTTCTTTTTCTGACAGTCATGAGGTTTGGGGTTTTATTTTAAAAAAGGTAACATATTGTCCAGTGCTGAATCTTAACAAATACTTTGTTAGAAAAACTGAACTAAGTTTAAAGCTGAAAAGGTATTTTCTTCTTCAGGACTTTTATATATTCTCTGTCGTCTCATAATCCACCCTATCGCCTAAAAGATAATGCATCAGACAGAAGGATAAGGAAAACAGAGAGTTCTACTAATGGAGAGAGATGCTTAGTTATCCAAATAGGGTGGCTGCCTGTCTGTTAAGATGCTCACTTTAAGAAATTCCAAGAAATCTCTAATAAAGAGATTACATAAATTACAATACTTATGGTTCCCAAAAAACACCAAGTGCTAAAATAAAAGAGCAGGTATAGGGCAAATTTCCATGTTTCTGAAATGCATCTTTCCCATACAATTGATTTGTATTTAGTTATACTCCAAGACTGCTGTCCCACCTACTAGATCCATGTCACACTCCATGAAATGCTTTTCTGCTGTGTGTCAGCTTATACGCTGATGTGAAGCTACTCTCAGTTCACCATGTCCCTACGCAAATGTCGTAATTCATCTGTATGATGCTTTTCTCAGCTGGCTACACCACATATTCCTGTACCTATCAACTCATATTGAAGGACTGTAAGGGCTGTGTATCCCCATTGTGGAAAAGCTGTACAGAAATTGTCTTTTGTTTTCTAGAGAATCACAGAATCATAGAATGGTTTGGGTTGAGAAAGGACCTTAAGATCATCTAGTTCCAAACCCCTGCCATGGGTAGGGATGCCTCACCCTATATCATGTTGCCCAAGGCCCATCCAGCCTGGCCTTGAACACTGCCAGGGATGGAGCGTTCACCACGTCCTTGGGCAACCTGTGCCAGTGCCTCACCACCCTCACAGTAAAGAACTTCTTCCTTATATATAACCTGAACCTCCCCTGTTTAAATTTAAATTTAATCATCACCCCTTGTCCTGTCACTACAGTCCCTGATGAAAAGTCCCTTTCCAGCATCCTCGTAGGCCCCTTCACGTATTAGAAGGCTGCTCTGAGGTCTCCAAGCAGCTTCTCTTCTCCAAGCTGAACAGCCCCAACTTTTTTAGCCAGGCAGATTAATGATTTAAATATAGATATATATTTGTAAGTATAAACCACGTTTTTCAGTATGTTCTTATGTTTGGGCTGAAGTATTTCAAAGCTACAAGCAACAGTAAAAAACAGGGTTATTTTACTAAGAACTATTTTTTTTTATTTTTAATCAGGGCATGATGCTGCATATAGATGCAGGGCTCTCATCTTTCAGGTTACACGATTTAGCATTCCACATAAAGCTTCTCCATAGATGAACTATGCTGAGATTTTATTCTGTTGTCATTATATTAATTATCAATAAAGTAAAATTTTAGAAAGAATGTAGGTTTTACACAACATATGTTAAAGGGGGGGAGGCTTACTGCACATTGACATGTCAAGTTTCATAACCAAGATTATCACTGATCTTAGATGAAGAGCTCTGTGCTAGAAGATACCCATGGAATTCCACAGAATGTGTCTTTTCGGCTTGGCTAGGACCAAGTGATGTATACAGCAAGTATAATGATATGAGCCTAAGAGCCTTTCCCAATAGAAAGACTCACAGAACACCTCCCCCATATAGTCACTCAGCCCACCAAGAAAAAAAAAAATAAATCTTGTTTAGCATATCTTTTTCATCATTCTGTAATATTTCTGTATATAGTATCAAGAATCAAGGGTGCTGCTTTTTCCTTTACAACACCAGCTTAGAAACTCATCTCATTTCTAGATAACACTGTAAAGCAATATGCATAAGTGATTTCTCTGGAGTGATACAACAGAGACAAGAATTGACAAAGAACCTGTTCAAGCTGTTCCATGGGAGCTGATACCTAGCTATACCAAATGAAAGAAGCCTGGTTCAGAACGACTATGAGAAGGGAACTGAAGATTCCTTGGGCTGCCGGGCATGAGGTGAGCCCACTCAGCATGAGCACCAAGCAGATTGTGTCGGGAGAGTCTATGCCTCAGTGCTCAGCAGTCTCAGGTGGGAAATGGAAATTGCACAGCATTTCATTAGTTACAAATGCAGTAAAGCAAATCGTGCTCTTTCACATCCTGGTTAATGTGAAGTACCTGGAGAAGTCAATAGAACACAAGGCTGGTACTGGAGATGGGAGTATTTGGCATCACAGTTTTAGAACCACCTCAATGACAGAAGGAGCTCAGAAATAAAAAACCAGTTTTGGGGAGAGCATTAATCAGTGAGCTTTTTTACTATGTAAGAATACTTTTTTCCTGGTATCATTTCTCATGGAGGTTGTTTGGTTTTCAGTTTATGCAGTAGCAAGCTCCTTATCTTCTCTAAGCCTCAATCTTTCCTTATTTTTCTGCAGTGGGCCAGGCAGTGAAATACAAATGGACAATGGCTTTTTGCATTATTTCAGGTACAGTTGGGTATAAGGCAGAAGAGCTACCCTTTTTTCCTCAATATGTCTTCTTGCTGTACGGAGAAGGAATCTATGCCATCTCCACGTCCAGTAGGCCAGGGTAAGCGTGGTGACAGGGGAGTCAGGCACCTACCCAGGACTGAGAACTTGCAGGCACATATATATGCGTCCACTGACAGTTAAGATGCACACTAACATAGGTTGCTCTCTTTTAACTTCAGCAAATTCTAGGGTTTATGGAGGAACATTTTCCAAGGAGCAAGTGAGTTGTTCCAGTGAGTCTCAATTATTTGCTAATGAGATGTGTAATTCCTAAGTACCATTTTGAAAATGTACCTCATACTGCTAGAATGTATCCTTGTGTTCTCTAAGGGTGAAGCAATTTCTCTGAACCTTGGAATGAGCTGGTAGAAGGAATCGGTACTTCATGCTTTCTGGGAAAAACCTAAATCCCATCAGGTTATATCAAAGCAGCAATTGGTGTGGGAAGGGAACGATTATAATGGTGTGAGGCTGAAAACTTTATTTTAGACTCCTGCGTAATTGCAACAAGAAGAAAATCTCACTGACATGAGGCTGAGAAGAGGTGAAAGGGAATGAGCTGCCATTTATTTATTTTTAAATGGAATGGGCAGTTCTGAAATTAAATGGTTGTGCACAGCTGGCAAAATACGGCCAGAAAATAATCAAAGAGGAAAAGGGAAGGGGAGAGTGAGGGACACAGAGAGAAATAGAGGAAGATTACAAGGAAAATCACCACAATGGAAATGCAGCCTCAAAATACAGGAGTACTAATGTGGAAGACGCATGACTTCACAAAAGATAATTAAAGGAACTAGAAATAGAATTAAACAAAAATAAAGTTATATTATTAAGCAATCTGACAGTAATTATTACTTTGCTTATTGGTTAAGTGGGTTTGCATAGTAAATATAGTTTCATACATAAAGTAAATTGAAACACTTCGGCTTGGTAATTTTAGAAAAAGACATAAGATCTGAAAGCTGAATTTGGCTGCTCTGAACTTCAAAGTGCCTTCTCCTGTGATGTGTCACTGTTGTTAAAACAGTGTGCCCAAAATGGTAGCAAGCACAAGAAAAGTGAGAGGTCTAATAATTAATAGCAATGATGTAATTACAGAAATGTATTTCTTTAGTAAGAACTAAAATGTCACTAGGAACACAAAGGCTTTGCAGTAGACTGTTTAAATGAGTTGAATAAGTCAAAATAAAAGTGCTTAGAATGAAACTTCTGAAGATAGGCAATAATGCATAACTGTATGTGGCCAGAACAATGTCTTCAGTATCTGCATTACCCCAAGCAATTCATACTGCTGAACATAGTCTCTGTCTTGGAGATCTCCAGTTTTCTTTGGAGGTTACCCTGGATCAGTTTTGAGAACAATCCATCACGAGAGATTTTGGGAAGTGAAGATCAAGTATCAGCAGATCTTAAGGTATATGAGGCCAAGATATCTGAAGGAATCTCTTTCTCAAATCATAACTTCCTTTCAGACTCTGGTCCCATCATCATCACATGTCAGTCTCAGGTAAGCCCCCACTAAAAATTGGTCTAGAGCACTGTAACTCTCCTAGAGAAACAGAACTGCTGGGAATCTTGCCTCCTCTAATTCACATTAGTCCAAGTCAGCCCACACAGTACAATTAAGTAATGATATGTTTTTAAATTGTGTTAAAAGTAAAATAAAAAATTCAAAGTTGTACTTGTGAATTTGAAGGTGATAGATGCAGCAGATTAAAGTGAAAACATATTTATCCTCTTCTATTTTCCATTTGCTGGCTCTTCTCATATATGTAAGTTATGAAAAGTTAGGAAATCTATAGAAATCTGAAAAAAATAAATTCATGCCTGTTCTCTTACAGTACACTTTCCAAAAAGAACTGGCTGAAAGGTTAGCTCTTTCCCTAGGGCTAACTAAGAGTTAAACTACTCTGAGAAGGTATCTTGTTAAATTATAGCTATTGTAAGCTATTAAATGTCAATTACAAGGGTAAGCTGATTCCTACTGCATATTTATTAAGATTAATTTACAAGGTGTATTGAAGGAATTATTGAACATTTAAAAATGTTACTAGATACAATTACTAATAAATCATCCTGACAACACAAAAAGCCCTCCTATTCTTCTGTAAGACCACGAAGCTCATTAAATCTTTCAAACGAAACTCTCTTCTGCCAGATACAGAATCTGCATTTTTCAGCTCCTGCACTGAAACAGAACAGTCTCCACTGCACACAGTTGCTGGCTAGTGTCAGTGTGGTAATGTTCAGCACATAGAATGTGCTGAAGAGCCTCTTCCCTCTGCCTGGCTGCCATCTCTGCCTGCATTTGTTGATATCCTGCTGCCTTCAAAATTCCCAGTTCATGTTTCGGTAACAGGGGTCATTAGCCTGAAGGGATGCAGAAGGAAGTGCCTCTAGAAGTTAAGTGACAAGTAATGGCTTAGGAAATTCCAATGTCAAAGATGAGAAATTGTCAGAGTAGATTTTCAGTATTTATTCCATTTACATGCGATGACTTGAGGACACAGATGACTGCCATTTTGTCATTTACAAGCAACCCCCCAACACCTGCAATAGCTGTTCACAAGAAAACACAATGCCAGGGAGCTATTTTTTTTTTTTGTTTCTTCATTTTATTCCTCTTTTATTGCTATGACCTTTAAAAATATTTGTGCGGTCTTCATTTGCTTTTCTTTTCTTCCATTTTCCTTCTAAATCTCTACACAGCATTGTCAGTGGATGCATTCCTCTGATCTTTCTGTTGGCCTTACCTAGAAACATATTTTCCTAACATTTGGTTCTGTATTAGCCTATGTCCCTGAAAACACAAGTGACATGATTAATCAGTACTGATCTTTTTCTCTTGCTCCCTGTCCTGGGTTCAGCTATAGCAGTCATTTTTCTCCTTCTTAGTAGCTGGTGCAGTGCTGTGTTTTTTAACTTTCAGCCTGGGAACAACGCTGATAACACCGATGTTTTTAGTTGTTGCTAAGTAATGTTTATTCCAACCAAGGACTTTCTCAGCCTCATGCTTTGCCAGGGAGGAGGGGAAGCCGGGAGGAAGCAGAGACAGGACACCTGACCCAAACTAGCCAAAGGGGTATTCCATACCACAGCACGTCATGCCCAGTATATAAACCGGGGGGAGTTACCCAGAAGGCCCAGATCACTGCTCGGGTCGGGCTGGGTATCGGTCGGCGGGTGGTGAGCAATTGTATCCTCTCCCCTTGTTATTTCACTAATCGTTATTATCATTGGTGGTAGCAGTAGTGGTTTTGTGTTATACCTTAGTTGCGGGACTGCTCTTATCTCAACCCGTGGGAGTTACATTCTTCCCATTCTCCTCCCCATCCCTCCGGGAGCGGGGGGAGGAAGAAGGGGGGGGGGGAGTGAGCGAGCGGCTGTGTGGTTCTGAGTTACCGGATGGGCTCAAACCACGACACTCCCTTTATTAAAACATTTGGAAGAATATTCTCTGCTGCCCTGGTGACTCCTCTGCAGCTTGGAGCTGGCAGCTCCTGTTGTTTTATCTACGGTAATTCATCTTGCTTTCTATGTACAGTTACTAACAAATCAATCAAACTCCTCCAGGTGAATTTAGTGGAGGCCTCGGACTATTTAATCCTCGGACACTATTTCAATTTGTATCAAAAAGGGCCTGGTAAAAAAGAGACAGAACTGTTCCCTCATTTTGAGTGAATGGAAACAGCTATTTTTTTAAGTCTAGAACTGCCTGTAAATCAGAGGCATTCTTAATAGAAATAGCACAATCTCTGTGCTATTTAAGTGTATTAAGTGTATTTAAGTGTTAAGTGTATTAATACTTAAATTTACCATTAAATTTTTGGAGGGTCTGCATAGAAAGCTGAATCCCTGGAATGAAAGCGTGATGCTGATAGCTTTGTTAAAGATTAATTGCTTATAAACACCATTACAATTAGAGAGTATGTAGACTACCAGCACATTATGTAAATATGGAAAACAATTCCATTTTAAGTGGTATGATTACTGTAGGTGACAGAGTACGTTTTCTTTCTTTATATCAGTCAAGCCAAAGTAGCAGGGATCTTAACACATTGCACTACAATATTAGGACATTAGCATTAAGAAACCATTAAATAAAAATATTTCTCCAAGGTATTAATTAGAGAGGCTTTGGTTTATGCTGATAACCCTTTTTATACCCTTTTTCTTAAAAAGGTCATTTCATAAAGAACTGAATGCTTGCAATTCTGGGTGTAAAAACCTGCAGGTAATGGGAGAAAAAAACTAAATGGAAAAAATAGAAATAAAGTGGTATTTTTCATCAGCTCTTACATGATACTTCTTCAAATATACAGCATGTGGGAGAATTAAATGCAATTCTCCCCTGCCTCCTACCAGCTATTTGTAAGGACAATAAAATACAACCTCTGACAAACATAGGAGCCTTTTGCTCTTTAGAGGCATCCCCAATGCTCCCAGCAGGCACGGGGAAGCCACATTTCCTTCCTTCCCCACAGCAGGACCAGAGCTGGTGGGGCAGGCAGGGACAGAGGACTTGGTGTATGTGCAATGAGCCAAAAAAACCCTGGGCAGCCTCTCCTCTGGGGCCTCACAAAAGCCCTCCTGCAGTTCCTTTGCACCAATGACTTATGAGCCAGAGTTGCACTGCCTGCCTTTCTCTTAGGTCATTCTTACTCCTTTTAAAAAGATGCACAAGAAGGAAATTGGGAAAAATGTAGATTCACACCACTGCAACAGGCGTAATACTTGTTACTGTGACTCTGACCCCATCAAAATAACTCTCACACTCATGTTCCTTTGTATGCTAGTTGAAGAGAAAGCCCAGCTGGCTCCCTTCCCACTCAGCCACCCAGCATTTGCATCACTGAAATGCTTTGCTCTGCAGCCTGCATCCCCCAGCCAATATGCTTCCTCACATCCATAGCCCTGAACTGGCCCTTTGGCCACTGCTGTGTTTGTGGTGGGATGCAAGGATCCAAGCAGCTCTGCACTCAGGTAGCCCAGGGCTGGAAGAAACCCAGTAATCCCTTACACTGGCTCTGCGGAGCAGAGTTCTGCCAAAATGCAGCACATCCATCTTGTGGTCCTCGCAGCCCTCCTGGGTTAACCAAGGGGCTGCTCTGCACAACGATGACTGGGTTCACATCCAACCGTCCATCTAAACACAGCTACACTGCTAACATGGACACATGAGCCCATGAAAATTACTCCTATAGGCCTGTGAAAGAAAAGCCACCCTGCTTTAGGGGATCCCAGTCAAAATCCTCTGAGAACTGTTATACAGTGCACAAATAAAACCCACTTGCCATTTCGGCTATGTGTTCCCTCCATTCACCACTCCCCCCAGCATACAATCTTTGGTGCACTTTTACACTAACAGGATAGCAGGGATGATCTTTGAAATGCTACAAAGGGCAGCATTTCATAGCAACTGCCTGTGTGAAGTCTAAGCTGCAAACAGCCTCTGCTACCACTGCAGTGCGTCCACAACAAAGGGAACACTATATTAGCTCCAGAAAGGTAATGAAGTTTAATGATACAATTACACCTTTGTCTTTAATGGAATATAGAAACAGTTTTTATAAGGGCAGAGTACTTTCTCACCTAAGCGCTGTTTGGAAGAGAACTGATAGTAAGTAAAGAGAGAAAACTAGTTTCAGAAAGTCAGTTTCTAGTTTAGAATACTCTCCATGACATTTTTTTCTTGCTGATTATTGTCATTCTTTGTTTCTAATAACAATGGAGTCCTGACAAGCCCTCTCACACACTTTCAAGTAGTAAAACTTGAATGGAAAGATTTAGTTTCTTTCATATTTGTCTTTTTCATTCTCTGCTTGGAAGAGGCCTGACTGATCTGAGGGCATACTGGATCAGACACTGTCACTTCCTGTGTTTCTTTTCTCTGTTACAATTTTATGTATGCTGCCCTGCTAGCTGCTCTGAATCAGGAGCTCAGTTTGACCGGAAAGGAGTCCAAACCAGTGAGCAAGTGGCATTACACAGCGACCAGCTACAGCTGGAGTCTGGGTTGCTGTTGTTATTGAGCTCTATAGGTCATAAATGTTTTCTTATTATGCCTCATACCCTTATCTGTATAGTGAGCAACACTCTACACTGTTGCTGCTTATAAGCATATAGATCAAAGACATTCTTTTCACTCATGTATATATGTATGTAGTGTGCATATAAACAGTAAGTCTGTATCTGTTCTCCTTCATCAGCCAGCTTGGCACAGTGGGGTTCCTGGAAGAGAGACAGGCTCTGGTTTTGAATGTGTAAGCATCAATAATTGCCAAGATTACCTTTTTATTATCCTTACTATTTCAGTCGCATGAAAGGGTTTTTTCAAGCAGCCTTTTGTTTGTGAGGAAACAGAAGTGATTGGGCAGCTGAGGACTATGGGAGATGGTGTAAGGTCAAGCTTGGAGCTTATAAGAAAATTAAAATGAAGCCTCTACTCATGAAACAGGTCAGCCACAGGTCCAGGGTCTATTTGTGGCAACTCAATTAGAAACATCTGACAAACAGTTCAATCCTACATAAAGGCTGAACTTGTAAAGGTCTGCAGAATGCTGGGTTACTTCCTATTCAAACTGCAGTTCCTGAAGGATGCTCTTCCACTGTAATTAGATTTTCAAAATACCATGCAACTTTGCTTATATCAATTTTTTTTTTCTGCTTATGCATTTGCCAGGAGAATATGTTCTGCACTTTGGGGTTGTTCTGGAGAGAGTAGCTGCAAGACATGGAAACTCCAGATACGTATTATTGCTCAGCAAGAACTGAATATACATCCCTTTGCTGTTGTTTACTATGAGAAAAAAGCCCACAACAATTACAACTAAGAGTAATAAAGTAAGGAGAGCAGATTATGCTTTGCACTTGGAAGGGTTTTAAAATTTCAGAAGTTGTTTTACTTCTGGTTTGGATGAAAACTAAGTATTTTGGCACTGTCTGCAGAAGGTCAGTCCAGCACTGAAGCTCTGGCTGTCCTGCACCTCGCTGGACAGGACACAGCTGGGCAGCTAGCTGCTGAGGAACTGCAAACTGGAAAGCCAAAATCCCAGTGCCATATCAGTGCAGCAGAAAAGCTGCACAACAGCCAGGAGCTGAGCAGCTCCCAGGCAGCTCCTCAGCTGTGCCACACAAGAGGAGGGAGTTGGGGAACAGCTCTGAGCTTTCACTTCCCCATCAGCTCGCCAGGCAGGCAGCAGAGGTGCTTGGCAGATAAGCTGACAGAGACTGATACAACTTTCAAAACCTCTCCATTTTTTCATTAGCCTTTGGTTAAAACCAAATTGCCCCTGGGTAATACTTTGATCTTCACAAATCAGCATTCTCCAGTCAAAGCATTTCTGACCAGCTTTAGCTGAGGCTCTAAATCACAAATTCCACAAGAGCTGGATGCCTGCCTCCACCAGACTGCTTTGCAAATCTACTCTTCTGAGAGCATCACATTCTTGGGATGCAGGCCTGATGCCATGGGCTTTAATGTGTTCAGGATTAGAGCCCAATGGATTTCACACTGAGAACAACGAAGAGATAAACAACAGCATTCTTTAAGACTTTTGTGAAATAGTCTGTTTCTGAAGACTTGGGACAAGAGAAAAACATATTTACATGAATTTATAATATTTAAATTTTTAGTCCTCATTTTACCCTTCTTGAAGAATGAAAAAAAATACTAATGATTTATGCTTTTAGGAGTGGGGAAAAACCCATGAATAATAAATGTCATTAATGCCAGCAGCAATTATAATTGAATTGCCCATAGACATTTATTTCTGTTTATTTTTCCCCTCACTGATACTACTACAGGAAAACATGAATTCACAACTGAATTTGATCTAATTTTACATAGCTAGAATTAAGACTCAGTATTTTACTTACATGAGGGTCACGATACTTGTATTTAGTTGACATTCAATAGGCTGTTCTAATTGCACTTTGTTTTGAAATCAGAACAATTCTTTTGAGACTCAACAGTGTTGAGCCATGGGCCTGAAGTTTTAGTACAAGGCTTCAGGTCTTTGCACAGATGCCTTTAGCTTCAGATGTTTTGGAAAATAAAAGTGAATTCAGAATTTAACAAATCAGAGGCCTCTGTATTTGTTCAAAATTATTACTTTTTATTAACACTTCTAGCCCTGAACCTGGGATTCAACTGGCTTGTTCTCAAGAGGGTGGCTAACCTTTCAAGCAACCACTGATCTTATCTTAATCTTTCCAGGCTATGTATTTTTAATTCTCGCTATTGGTGTTTTTAAATTCTTTCCATGACTACAACATTCAATCAGTATTTACAGCTGTGTTCCACCAAAACTAAAGTTTAAAGATTTCCTATACACAAGCCTAGAAGCATCCTAGTCTAGCACAGTCAGTAAGCCACAGGGCTGGCAACTTACATATGCCTACTGTCGATTATCCAGGGTCAAACAGGCCCTCCTTACATTGCCAAAACTCCTAGGAGTTTTACTTACAAAAGTTTACTCTTTTTCTAGAGTAAATATATCAGGCTTTCTTCCTAAAACCAAAGTGGCCATAGTTTATTTCAAATCACTTTCATAAAACACATGCAGAGTATCAACCCTGCCCGTAGAGCAATCACAGTGGGCAAAATAACAACAGACTCAGCATCCAGAGCCTTCAAACCTTTCTTCTACTGATAGCATTGTTCTCATGTAAAATCCACTACACTGTCAAAACAGAGATTTTCTATGAACCAGGCGCATATACAATCCCTGGCTACAATCTATCAACACATTTAAACACGTTCAGTATTACACAACTACAAATGTGGGAGTGGGTGGTTGGTTCCCATAAAACTGCTGCTAATGTATGATAATCACTGAAACTTTAGAGTTTTAGCTCATATCTCTCAATTCTGTTTTTGGAAACAATCACAACAATAACATACAGAGGATAATGATTTGGATTATTAACAGGTACTGTTACTTATGGCTGTGTACAGCTATATCATTTTGTGCTGTTGATACTGGCTCTGATATTGCTTAATTGAATTCTACCTAAAAATAGGTACGAACTAAAGTGATTTGGAGGAGGATATATGAAAATTTTATAACATGTTTTCCAGTGCCTCATGCAAATCTTGGCTATTTCCCTGCATAATCAGTTTGCGTGGTTGAAGGTTGAACTGCACAGGCCTGGATCCTGAAAACAGCAATTTCTGTAAGCAGTACTGTTGAAACCTGGAGTTTTCTGCATACAATGAAAATGACCCACCATCAGGGATTAGACTGAGGATATGTGGTCTTTACCCAGAAAAGGACTTAGGTGCTTGTATAGTGCCACTATGTGGGATGGCTTTAGGTGTTTGTGCTTAAGTGCTTTTCATCAAATAGGTCCCCTTCTGGAAAATAAAATATTATGGTTGAAAGCCTGCTTTGTCCCTTCCTGCGTTCAACTGGGCTTGGACTTCACATGAATAATGTGTCCATATACACAACAAGGTTGTATGGGACCTGATCTAGCTGGCTTGGCTTTAGAAGCACCAGTTCTGGGCTCTTCCAGACACAGCTGACCCTGCTGAGATATGTGTATACCGAGGCTCTTCTAACTCACATGTACTCCTGCCCAGAGCTGAGATTTTACAGGTTCAGATTTAAAATGCAAAAATACTGCTTTATTTTCCCCCTTTATAGTGTTTGTGTTATCCTGTTATACACTAGATGACACCAGTGGCTGAGCAATGTAGATCCCCAAGCAGACTGGTATAAAATGAATGCAAAGTCAGCAACCTTGATGCTAGCAGAATAACTCATTACAAATCATAGCACCTGTTTTCACCTTCACTCCATAGAAAAGCCTCATAGTCTAATATCCTATGGCATAGAGTGTGTAGTTCACTTGTCAAAAAGTACTTCTGGAAAATAGGTGTTAAACTCATTGTCTCTTTCTTAACTTCAGACTTACTAGAGCAGAATAGACTATTTCAGTTGGAAGGGCCCTACAACAATCATCTAATCCAACTGCCTGACCAATTCAGGGCTGACCAAGTTAAAACATGTTATTAAGGACACTGTCCAAATGCGTCTTAAACACTGACAGGCTTGGGGCACAGACCACCTCTCTAGGAAGCCTGTTCCAGTGTTTGACCACCCTCTCGGTAAAGAAATGCTTCCTAACGTTCAGTCTAAACCAGCCCTGGCACAGCTTTGAGCTATTCCCGTGCATCCTGTCACTGGATACCAGGGAGAAGAGCTCAGCACCTTCATCTCCACTTCCCCTCCTCAGGAAGTTTGTGCAGAGCAATGAGGTCACCCCTCAGCCTCCTTGTCACCAAACTAGAGCAGCCCAAAATCCTTATCCGCCCCCCACAGATCATGCCTTCCAGCCCTGTCACCAGCTTTGCTGCCCTCCTCTGGATGCATTTCAATGGTCCTGTCTTAAGCTAAGCAAAATCTTTCAAGCCTTTGTTTTAAATGCACAGTTGGAAGCCCAAGTACCAATATGAATAAGCACTATTCTTTAAGGAAACCTTGCTAGGAAGTGACAATAGTTAACATTCTAAACCAAATAGATCTTTAAATACATGTACAAGACAGAATGCCTACAATGTAGAGTTTGTCCCCCACTTATACTCCCTCTGTCATAATAAAGGTCAGGTTCTTTCACCAATCTCTAGTCAAGTGGACTGATGCATGTATAATAAATTACAGAAAAGTCCTTTGTGCTTCTATTATTTTGTGAAAAGGAATTGCTAAGCAAAAGGTGATCATCCACCCATGAGGAAAAAAAACCCCAAAACAACACAAAAACATAACAGAAAAACCCTTATGCTCTTCTTATTGAATTTCAAATAAAAGAGAAAAGTCCTATTATATTCTTTAGTCCTGCCAAGGCCAAACAGATTCATAATTGGCAGTTAAGCACATATTTATTTGCCTTCTGGGTTTGTCTCCAATCTGAAGAGTGAAAGATCTTGTCATTTATTTCAATAAATGCAATAACTGTTGACACACAAGGAGGTATTCCTATGGTATTTACTCATGGGACAAGAAGTTGTACACAGCTTTCTCCACCTCACCCTGATTGCAGGCAAACCACAGAAATTTGCTACAGCTTAGAAACACATCCAAGTTTCTTCCATGGCAAACATTTAAATATAAGCTTAATAAAAATATAGAAAGAAGCTGGACACCTCTAGTTTCCATGTTCTGCATAGCTATTGCATCATTAATACTTATAATATTCAATGAAATACATACAGTGTGTAAGTACATAATCCTTTTATTTCCCCAATAATTTTCTGCAAGATTTAGGATTAGTGAGCATTTAGTAATCCCAACATAAAATAGATGGAGTATTGAGAAGAAAAGCTGTTCTGATGCCCTATCCTGTTTCTGTGTATAGTGTTGTCCACTTTCTATATTCAGTTGCTCACTCTACATTGCAAGGACAACTGGTATTCAACAAGAGGCAAACTCTGCTTCAAAATTTTTTCTTTTATTTAGGGTTTTTTTTTTTATGTGAGCTCCCCTAAGCACTAGGTGATATAACAAATCATTAGTGGTTCTCTAATATAAGATATATATAAGATATAGATATAAGTGATTCTCCTAGATACAGAATTTAATCAAAAAAATCTTGCTGCTGATATCAAATGCGAGCTTACTTATCCATACACTTTCTGTGCATTAAGAAAACAAGTTCTAATATAGTCATCTGAGTTGCTGGCTACAAAATTATATTGTCTCTGGATGTGGAAGGGCTCGGTGCTCAATGTGCTGTGTTAGGATGGCAGACCCCTCTGTCTTGCAGACATTATTGCTGTTTCCTTGCTCATAAACTTTTGTCTAACTTGATTTTTGTCTTCAACTATTTGATAAAACAAGACTGTAGGATATCATCATACATTTCAACCACTTCTTCCCACTGAAAACTGAAACAGTCCCACTAAAAACTGAAACAGTCCCACTAAGCTGCCTCATGATAATATCTAGTTTTCTAACCATACATGAATCCATTCTGCCAGGCCAGTGCAATGAGCAAACGCTAGCTGCTACTGTAAAGTGTGTACAGATCAGTTAGCATGAAAAAACGTTGTTGTATTATAACAACTGCCCATCTGCAAACACAAAACCACTGGCAGAAGTATATGAAGTGTTTCTAAAAAATATACTAGATGAAATGATTGCGTTGCAAGTCTTTTGGTGACTTCACCATGAGTAGACAAGGCCATTGTGGTCTAGTCAGGAACTGAGGTACTGGACTCTGAGCCCATTGCTATTGGCTAACTAAACATCTACTTGTTTTCTCCTTGCAAAGAGAGGGAAAGGCAGGTTACTCTACCAATCGACCAAAAGCATCACTACAACTATCAGCAAGAATCACCTTGGGTGAAACAAGACAGTTGTTTAATAGGTCATAGAAACATTACATAAAAGATTAGGATGTGGTCCAAAAATCCATAATCAAGATAAAGAAGGAAAGAGTAAATGATTGCTATGAGATTTATTTTCAATTGTACTGGAAAGGAACTATTAACTACAGTATTTCTGGCTATAAATACATAACACAAAATTTTCCTGAAGGAGCATTGATTAAAGTTGGAGGTAAAATATAATCAAGACAAAGGGAAACACATTTAAAGCATATTGAGTTTCTGTGGGAAGTTTGAGTAATGATTTGTTATTGTAAACAGAGTTTATTTTACAGTAACATGCTGTGAAAAGCAATAGTTCTGACAGAATTAACACAAGGACATAGCCCTTGGTCACAGAGGAAGTTCACAGGCACCCAAATGTCAGAGCTTCCAGCAGGCTCCCCTTGGGGCAGGGACTGCCTTTTTCTGCCTGGCAAATTCTTACACATCAGGAATAAATAAATACTAGTAAGACTGCATGGGAAAACTTTCATAACAATCCATGTAACACTGCAAGAGTTCATTGCTTCAGTCAGCTGCATAGGAAGCTTCTTGCTCATGAGCAAAGTCCCGGGGTTGAAAACCTGCCCCCATGCCTAGCTCCTGGTGCTATTGCTGTGCCTAGAATTTAAGTTCTTCCAGGGGTTATTCATTTCAGCTATCATAAATGAAAGGCCCTCAGTACCTGACCAGACTTGACACTAGGGCAGAGAAGGTTGAGACCTTGGCTTCTACAAGCTTTACAGTAAGATGGAATTGGAGGAAGTATTGAAAGGCTGTTGCCAAAACAGTTTTGCTACCAGCAAGAGAAGGGCAGCATACAAACCATACGTGTGTGTGCCTGGCAGGAGTCCCCAAAGCCTTGTTCTTGGAAAACATTCTGAGAAAGCTAAAGAGGCACTCCGCAATTCATTAAAAATAATGTATGCAGAGTAATAGGTTGTAACCAGAAATGGCTGAGAATAGAAGCATCAATTTTACTTTTCCTTTTGGGTCTGTACTGTATTTGTGAGATTAAGAACTGCACTGTGAAAAACCAGTGGGTGGCAAGAGTCCAGCTAATAAGCAGACAGAACTGACAAAAAAGGTCATATTATAAAGAGACATAAACTGTGTCCACTATCCAGCCTGCCTGTTTAAGCAGGTAGCATTGGGCAGGCTCTCCAAATCTGTTTTGGTTATTGTTCTCATGCCAAGAAGCACTTGGGTTCAACAGCAGCGTTAATCAGCATCATTGCTAAATAAACTGTCCCAATCCCCATTCATCATTTTGTACCAGCTGATTATGGTTCTTAAAGGAACTTACATTTGATGTAGCAGCACTGCAACAAATTATTGAAACCCCATGCCTGTATTTCTGTTTGAGTATCAATTTACCAGGAGGGAAAAGGTCCAGTTGTGAAAGGGTTCTCACATTCACTAAACCTACCCAGCTCGCCCCCACTAAGAGGGAAAGGACTGCGAGACAGCAGCTTTTTATTTGGATAGTAACTAAACAAACAAAGTAAAATCCGTAAGTCAGAAATGTCAGTCATTAGTACATTGCCTCATTTAGGAAAGATAATACCGCATGAATACAGAGATCAGTGAGAGCAATTATATACCAGACTCAAAATAATGTTCCTATGGCTTAATGAAAGATAGAAACAGAGCTCAGGGAAATGTCATGGGATAACAACCACCCCCACCTCCAAGGCATCAGTGCAAACATAACCCATGTTCGTTTGCAAGGGACTGAGAATTAATTTAACAACACATTTTTATTCAGTGGCTCCTGGGAGAAGGGTTGTTGATCTCAGTCACTTTGCAGTGACCACATCATAAAATGAAGCTCTGAAAGAGAAACTTAGTAAGTTGGTCTCATCAGGAAGGTCAAAAGATGGGGTGAGACATTCTCAGTGAGGTATAGGGCTCCTGTGTGAGGTTAGGGCACACTGGCAATGTGGAGTGCAAGTAAACACACTGACATGTACAGTGTGTTGAGGGTACAAAAGGTTCTGTGAATCTAGTTCAGCATCAGCACATTTGTATATTTAACAATGATGAGGTATCACTACAGAAGATCTGCTGAATTACTGCAATTTAGTTTCTAAATATTGGCCTAACTCCATTAAAGTAGGTGTTCACAAAATACATCCAGACAAAGCTTTGGAGATGATTGCCTGATTCCGCTGTTGTTGAAAAGCCTCAGTTTCACTGGGAGCAAAGTAAAGACTGAGTACTGACCAAAACCCCACCTTGAATAAGAAAGACAGTTCTCAAAATATCACATCTACATTTTCATACTTTTGCCTCAACTTACTGATTATACCAATGCACCAATTTGTAATGGGTTAGAGAGAAGAATGAATAGTAAGCAAATAGAAGCCATAAAAGAAAAAACCCTAGCAGCTGAGACTTCTTTTTTATCTTTTTCTTTTTAATTCCAAAGAAAAGAAAAGAAACTGAAACACTCCAATAAATAGAGGCCAGCTTCTTTGCTGTAGACTCACACTTGGGGAATTTATATTATAATCATGAGAGCAAGACACCTTTTATTTAAAATTAACTTAGCAGCAATTGGAAGGAATCATCTTCTTCCTCTCATTTTCTTGTTAGACCACAGAAGGGTGGCATAACTTTGTTTTCTCAAACGAGAAACAAGTGAGAATAGAGGAGAAAAGAAAGTGGATGGGAAATGTGTCTGGTGTGATCATTCCGGCCACAATTATGTCAATAGAAGTACTCCTGTTCCTGCATCTTCAGGCTAGCATGGCACTGTAGTTCTTCAAAGCCCCAAAGTACTGGTAAATATAATTTCTCACCTTCTCAGAGAAGGGGGAGAAACCTGTGTGGTGTGCAGAGACAAGAGCATATCTTCGTCCTGCTGTAACTGTCTCCTTAAATGCAGCCGCGAGAAGGAACAAGAGACAGAACAGGGGATGAGGATGGCTCCAGAGGCAGTTAACTTGGCTCTCCAGGCATAAGGTGAGGACTGAAGCCTTAGGCTGAAGGTATTTTCGTGTATTCATATCCTATTCCTGCCTCTCTGAGCTAGTACAGATACCTGCAATGCAGGTGGTTTTCAGGGAAATGGAGCACAGACAGCTATAAACTTGCAGAAGACATGGCTGAAGATGCCACAGAGCCAACTGGTCATTCCCTGCACAGATTAAGGGAAAGAGTGAGACACAGAAAAAGATCTAACTTAGGATAATGTAGAACAGAAATAAACATAAAGAAAGAGAAGGCTCTGAAAGAAACCTGGTTTCTGAAAGAAACTGGTGACACAGTACAATTGTCCGGCTGTAAGAACTGCAGGTCTTAGATTTACCTTTGGCATGGCAAGGGGAAAGACGAAGAAGGTGCATAAGCCACGAGCACACACCCTCAGGACACTAATGTGACAATAGGGCCCCAGCTGCCACACCTGCAGCGCTGAGAACAGCAGTGTTAATGTAAGTATGCACTAAGAAGTGTAGTAGTACATCTACAGCCCACAGCACAACAGTACATACAATCCCAGGTGCTGAGCCTTACATGAATAATCCATGCTGATTTCCACCACTGGACAGGTGGAGGCTTTTTCCAGCTTTCCCTTCATGTCAGCTGCATATCTTGAAGAGTATTCTTGACTAAGCAACTTGGTATGATAACACAACCTATTATGCCTTATTCTCAGAGGAACAGAGTGACCCGTGCCTAGCCTACTGCAGTTATTTTGATAATAGTCTTTACTGAACATAGTTTAGAAGAAAATATGTGAATTTTAGCAAAAAGGTAATAGGATGGAAAATCTCAACTTCTCTTCAGGTGGCCGAAGTTTTTTTAAAAGCCACTGGAATTTGCTGCTTCTAAGCAATAAGATTTTCTCCTTTATTGAAAGGTCTGTTCATCATTGTCCCTTAAACAGTAGAGTTACCACTCTACAAAAGGCTGTTAAAATGCAAAAATAGAACTAGGTCATCTTTATGCTGCACGTCAGTGTATGTGCATGGACGTTATTGATCACAGAAATTACACATAAGAGGATCTTAAAATAACATCGGGGGTTGAGATGGCAGCTATCACAGTTGCCTTTTAAGTCCGAAGGTTCAAAATAGAATGGGAACATTACTGAAATGCTAAAAGGAAAATAAAGTTCCTGTTGATACAGGATTGCCTATCCTAATTGTGGAAGGATTTTCTCTGTCCTCCTTTTCTTCTGCTCTCATATCTACTTGGCACTTCCTTCAGTAGGTTGGGCGGTACATCATCAGTAGGGAAGATCAAATAACAGGAAGCTGAAGTCACTCTGTGTACTTCTGAATGATCCTTAAGATTATTTAGAGTACTAAAATTAAATGGCATCTGGTAATATTATGATCATCTCCTTTCAAAACTGTAATTTAAAGTAAGATTTTAAAAGTAGGAATAAGTCCCTTCCCCTATCCAATACCTAGGTGATAATTCCAGGAAAAAACGGGCAGATATTCTTTCATTGTTTCTCATGCTAGGTTCTGAAATTCACAATTCGAAGTGCAAAAAGGAAAGTATTTTTTTAAATTCTGTTTTTTACATTTTCTCTCTCTTCCTGTCTCTAGTGCCTAAGCAGGAAACAGACTTATTTCACCTCTTGCTGAAATTCATCAGTGGCTATGCTAGGAACCATTTAAGAGTAATGAGAATATTACAAACAAGTAACTGGTTCGTGGCCAATGTAAAGTACATAGCAAGAGTTACCACATAAACATCTGCCACATGCTTGGTACAATGCCGTGACTAGAAAGGCCCATGAATACTGGAACGTGACAATGCTTCCAATGCCTCTTCTCAAATCATACAGGGGGTTAAGGATGTTTTCCTTCTAGTGAGAATGTCAAGCTCTTTAACAGGATATGTAACTTGTAGTCACACCACCTATCTGTAAGGTACCATAATAACCTCTTTGCTAGGCTGCATGGTTAGAAATTATTTACTTTAAAAAGAATGAGATGGACATCTAGCAGCTTTACATTTACTCTTACAACATCTAGTTTACTTTGCTGACATTATTATATTTCAAGTTTCCTTTCAGAGGCCTAGAGAAAATTACATGGGCTAAAAATAAGAGTAAAGTTAAGAATATACCATATCACCCCTCCAAAGAAAGCATTTTCTTTTTCAAAAGCAGCTATTTGTCTGATGTTCTGTCTCACCTAATTTTTTCCCCTGAAACTCTTGTGCATATATTTGGATAAAACAACACTATCTAAATAGAAAATAATTTGACTCTAGCAATTATTGAAATAACAATGTGGAAAACATCATAATTAAGCAGCTAAATGTTAAGCTATTATTCTACATACAGGGTCAACCCAAATTACTGTGGCTCATGTAAGTGCTCACTTATAAAAGGCTTGGTGTTGATTAAAAGAGAACCGTATGTAGGACTCCAAGTCCTACAAAATAATTCCAGGAATTTTTGTTTGATTTCCAGCTATTCAAAGGTAACACCTGGAGATTCCAAGAATTAAATTGTCCCTTTCAGAAGATGGTGCCTCAGCATTCACTAAAATAGTTCCAAGCAACTAACCCAAATCAAGCATCAGAAAAGGAAGGGGTCACACCTGAGGACAGAAAGGCAGATTCGAGAGCACTTAGAAAAAATTATAACATGTTTATACTCAATGGCCCAGAAGGATTCATCCTGCACACTTAGAGAAAGGACTTGAGTCCTTTAAGTGCCATTATCATAAAGAAGTCCCTCAACGGATGAAGTTCTGTAAAACTGTCAAAACCAAAGGTGTGCTGTCAAGCCTTAAAAGAGGAGAAAGAACACAATTCAAATAATTTAGTAATAATTTAATTCATTAACTAAGGGACAGGGGAGAGGAAGGGAGGAAGGAGTAGAAATCAACAGTTAATTCATCGAACTTCTTACAGCATCTAGTCAAAACATGGTAATGAGTAACAACTAATAAAGCTTTGTCAAAAACAAATGGAGCTAAACCTAAACAATTTCCTTCCATAACAAAGTAACAGGCCCTTTGTATGTGGGAAAGCTGTAGATATAACAAATCTGGATTTTTAATAAGATTTCAGAATCTGTTTCTAGCAGGTAGGCACAAAATGCTCTAAAAACTTGCATTCAGAGAATAATCCCCAATGGCTCATGTTTTGCTTTGTTTTTTAATGGAAGCATATACTGAACAGAGTTCTGCAGGGATTTCTCGTGTCTCCAATGTTGTGCAATACTTTCATTAAGAAGGAGGACAATGGGACAGAGTCTACATACACATTACATTTGTGGACAACACAAAGCTGGAAGGAGTTTCAAAGGCCTCAAAGGTCAAAATTAAAATTCAAAAGATCCTAAAAAGCTGGGAAAATGGTGTGAAAAAACAAGGTGTATCCTATTAAATGATACACAAGGTTCTATGTATAAGAACAATGACCTAATGAACACAGGCTAGGAATGAGACAGTAAAGAGCAGTCTGACATAAAAGGGTTTCTGAAATTTAGGGGATTGAAGACAAGAAATTGATCAACACCACCATGCTGATGCCAGAGAAGAAATGGTATGCTAGGGTGCATAAATAAGTAGAGATCTTGCAAGATATGAAACATATGAGAAGATAAGAAATGCCAAGCCTCAAGAGGGATATGTTCAGAAAGGCTGGGTTTCTGAGACCTCTGATCATTCTGTATGAGAAGCCTGAAAGCATTCCTATTCTGTAGCGCAGAGACTTCCAAATGCATAAAATGCTGCAGTATAAGGGAAAGTAATCATCTGCTCTCCATATCTCTGGAGAATAAGAGAACTAATGGACTTCAACTGCCTTAAAGGAAATGTAAAACAGAATATAGGACAAGTACTGTAATGGTCAGGACACCACTGGAATAGCATTAGAACTGGACCAGATTGTGCAGGGAGGCTGTGGAGTCCCAGAGTGGGGGCTTTTTAAAAACATGACTAACATATACCAAGGGTACAGATAATCCTCCTGGAGATGAGCATGGGATAAATGAGGTGATCTCTTGAAAAGCCAGTCATTTGTATTTTCCGTCATTCTATGTAACAAGATAACATGCATCCTACTCCGTAATCAGTAAATTGTGTTCTGTGCTATTCTGAAGATAACAAATTATGGCTATTTCTCTGAGAACAGAACTCTAATTCTCACCAACCTTCTGAGTTCTTTCTCTGAGGTTTTGTTTACTTTACCCAGACTAACAAAACAAAAATGGCATCCACATTAATAATACTTGCACATGTGGGTCAGAAAGAAGAGATCCACAACTGGATATTACAGCTTCACGGTAGCACACTGATATATTTTCACCTTTAGAGAGACTCTTCTCCATTGCTGGGTCAGGTATATCAGGACAGAATGTGCCACTGGGATACGCCCAGGTGAGGTACATATTTAAGTGAAGTGTTTCTCAAGCCTCACATTAGCTGGATGATTAGCCAGGGAGATTGTCCTCAACCTTTGCTGACTGAAGTGGAATAATGCTGAGCAACTTCCTTCCAACTTTAACTCTACCTCTACCTTAAATCTTAACTCTTCAATTGCCTTTGCTAACAATCAACATGAGTATCCTGCAGGCAATTTGCTGCATCCACAAGCTATACGCAGGGGACCACTCAGTTACTGCTTGGACATAAGAGCAAATAACAACAACATGAAGTAGGTAATGTGTTTGCTTTTATAATTTTTATACTGTCTAGTCAATTCCTTCTAAAGAGACAGCTGACAAACTAGTGGAATGCCTGAAGTGAGGGAATTTTAATTGTATACAAGCTGCATAAAAATTTACACTTATTGGTCATCAATAACCATTACGGTAAGAGAAAACAATAAAAAGGGATATAAACATTCACAATAAATATTATGATAGACACATTCCCATTAAATATATTAATTGTTGGAAGGAAAGTAATTTCAATGAAAGACAAAACTGGCAAAATAAAGAATGTGAGCTAGCTGGTACTTCTTAGCAGACTCTTTTTACTTCTGTGAAAAGGTACAAAAGTGTTTGATTTGTAAAACAGCTGATGCCTTTTGGGGAAAGAACATTCTGCTGGGCAAAAAAAAATAAATCTGTTGTGAAAGTAAAATTTGCTGGATTTCTCTTTTCTTAATTTGCAGAGCTAAGGACATTTGTAGTGCTCAAAGTCTGTATAACTGGTGGGTTTAATTAATTTCTCAACACTGTTACTTGAGGCAAAAGGAGATGAAGAAAACCAGAAATGTGGGTGGGAGTGAGAACACAGCAATGCTCCCTGCCCTCCCACAACTCAAGCACTGGAAATTGATATGAAAGCAGGGTCTTGATATCTCAAGAGTTCATCTGCTTATTGCCTTCTTAGAGGTTATAATCCTCCTTGTTTGTGAAGCCACAATGGATTGCTCCAGAGATTACAATGTCTCAAATCCTATCAAAGGATTATAAGTCTGTCAGGTTGTGAGTAATTACGAAGGAAAAGCAAACCTTCAGAGGACACAAATAACCTTCATAAAAGGAGATGTGGTGTCACAGACTAAAAGTCTACATGAAAAACCAACTTCAGACTGTAGCACTTGTGCAAAGCAAGAGCCCAGAAAATATTACAAGAACGTGAGTGCAATAGTACAGCATGGAGCCCAAGGGAGATGGAAAGCAGAAGAGAGGCTTCCAGCCAGTTTAGTCACAAGGCCAGTGATATCCCACCCTCCCACCTTCCTCGGATGGCAGTAAAACAGCCAACTGATTTCACAGAACTCTGCTCCTACATGCTCGGAGTCTAACCAGAAACAAGGAGCCCAAACCTGAAACATGATGAAGACCCCATCTCCTAAATCACTGCGACCACAAAGAATTGAGCATCTCACAGCATCTTCAATTAGAAGACAGCGGGAAACTTCAGTCACCAGCTCTTGAATTTAACTGATACACAAAGATGCTGTTATCTCTTTCCCAATTTGTAATCTGAACAGAGTTCCAAAGAACTCACAGGCATAAGATTCTTATATATATAATTCCCATAGATTTAAACATAAACTGGCAGCAGCACATTAGTAAGAAAAAGGCCCTATTACAGGAACATTGCGTATACTTTCCTGGCTGCACTCAGATGGCAGGGGACCCCCACACCTCTTTTGCCACAGTACTACTAAGCTTCTTTCTTTTACATTTCAACCTGCCCTAAAATCACTATTTGAGGAAATATAATCTCTGACTCTCACATAGGTAAGTGCCTGAAGGACATAGATAGAAAATTAAAGGGGTGGAAAGGGGAGGAGTTGTACTGTAAGATCAGTGATGTCCTCATCTGCACTTCAGATAAAAGCACAGAAAATGAAGAGTCCACCTGGTTTTGAGTGCCTGTAGATACCACTGCCTTCACCTAACGCCAGCACAGAATTCTACTACACTGGAAGGAAACTTAGGAATTTTGCCATTTAAATACAGGCAGGGGGCATTGTTTGAGCAACAGCAGCACCCCAGCTGCACAGCTCCCTGTATGTCTCTGCAGTTTACCTCTCCTGCCAGAGGGATTCTAGTGTGCTCCTCCTAACATACACACCAAAGGCAGAGCACTGTGGATTTAGTGACCTGGCTCCTTGATCTTCTTTCCCATGCCCAGATGAGTGACATTATCTCTGAAAATCAGCTCATGAATCTCCCTGCTGTAATGCTTTCTCATAAAGACTGCATCCACAATAACGTTGTTCATCAGTGTCTCAAATTAGATCTACAAGGTGCTAAGAGTTACTGTGCCATCCTATCGCTTGCCAATTTTCAAGTTGAACCAACAGGAATTTTGGCATTAGTCAGCACTACAAACCCTGCTGTTTCACAAACACTTGCAGCAGGGGATACACTTCACTTGCCTGTGTTCCATGCTGCCAGCACAGCCCCAGCACCACTGTGTCACAAGGAGTTTAATACCTTTTCGAGTTTGACTGTGCAATTGAAGATGTTCCTACGTCCAGCATTTTTCTATTTTGGAGAAAAAAGCTTCTCCTCAGAAATCTCCTGAGGGTATCTTTATGTGAAAGACCATGTAACCTCTACCATGGAAGACAGCAACAGACCAAGAGGTTAATCATGTAGGAAGTGAATAGAAAACATACAGCACTATATGTCAGTATGCCGAGAGACACTTGTATTCAGTGGCACGATGGAGAATAAAGAGTAGAGCATGTAGCATGGGACTACCTCCTACAATTGCTTGATAGGACAGGGGAAGGCACAAGACAGTATGTTTGATGACAGGCATTTACACTGTAGACTGTCACTTCCATTAAACAGAAACATTTTTTTTTCTGGATGAAATGCCATCCCACTCATCTCAGATCCTTTTTGTGACGGTGATTAGATGGGTAGGTTGTCTGTGTTACAAGAATGTTTTTGTGATATGATGTGGAGACAGAAGAGATAACTGGCTAGCATAAACTGCCATGAAAAATATTATTGTCTCAGAGCTATCACATTTAGGGAAAACATGACTACTCACATGACTTGGGCATCACTGTTGAGAAAACAAAAAAGTCTGCATAGCATAAAGGACAGACTTGTAGGGATGACTTACAATAACATTATATACAGAATAACACGACTCCATGTGTTACTGAGGGTGGAACCTCATCTCAGAAACTGCATTGCAAGGGTACAAGTTGAGAAGTGGCCACAGTAAGATCAAAGCTTGGAAAGACTGCCAGATGAAGAAAAGTTGAAAGGAGTGAAATTATTTACTTCAAAAAAGAGACAACTATTTGAAAAGCAGGAAAAAAAAACCCCATATAAAATAATGAACATTACAGAAGCTAGATTACAAGCACCTGTCCTTGCTAAAGTACAGAATCAGTTACATTGCAAGGCAGAGAAATTCAGACTGGATGACATGAATGCTTTTCAGTGTAGGACTTGTACTAGTTGGGGGAAAATGTTGCTGCAGAGTGCTCTCAATTCAACAAGAGCTGAAATTTCATTTTATGACTATGTGGAGAACAAGACCATACGTATTTCTAACAGTTAATAAAGCAAACCAAAGAGTTTAAGAAGATTGCTGTTTTGGGGCATAACCCCTAGTATAAGGTGTAAGCACACACCTTTCAGAGACAAAGTTGCATATTTCCACTGGGGCTTTTGTACCCTCCTGTCACACATTTACCATGAGAGGGACCGCACATATTAGTGTATGTTTATATGTGCACTAACACCTATTGGGTGTGCAGCAGCCTGATTCTGACATACCAGCTGTTGCAGGACATACCCTTGTATACTCCTGCATGCAATGATGCTCTGGATGTGAGCATCCTTTAAAAACAGAACAGTTAATACAAATCTGAAGGAAAGGGCAAAGAATCTAAATAAAAAGAAAATGACAATGGCAATTGAGTACCTACAAAGAGACAAAAACTCAAATTATGTAGGTGTAGGAAAATGCACACACAAAAAAACTGAGAGAGGGTCAGTTCAACTGCATTGGGACAACCTACAGAGAGGCAAAAGCAAGTATATAGACCAATTATCTGAGTTTCAGATCAACATGAGCCGCAGTCCCATCAATGGAGAACAGTCTTATTATCCAAGAAGGAATGGGTCTGAAAGGAATTGGTTTACAGCCATAGTCGAGCTGTTAGAATCCCACAGCTTTCATCACATCTGGTATTTTTCAGAAATGGCACCTGCAGTTTCTGTTGGTCAGGTTTGTAGGAGTATGAGTATGGATTTGCAATGACGGATGCACTAGTCTTATAATTAAGTATAACACACTCAAAACAAACACGCATCTCGGTGGCAGTGCAGTTATGAATGGGAAGGGAGCAATTTTGTACTGGTATTCTCTAATCGCTCAGACCTCTCACTTTTCATAGCTGTTATTTTCAATTTTAGTTAGTTCAGGCCATAGCTTTTTCTCTTGAGATTCTGCAAATGCTCAGCTATTATTATATTTTGCTTTGAATTTTCCCTTTTCCCCCCTTGACTTCCAGTGTTCTTTTGTCTGTCTTGTTCTTATTTCTTTTGTATGCATGTCTGCAGGTGGCTTTTATAGCAAAATCTCACTCTGCATTCCTGCCCATCCCCACCCTCTCCTGTTTTGTTACTGCATCGCCCCTCTCATTGTTCTTTTCCTCATGCCTGTAACCGCTCATTTACTAATAGATTCCATTCTGTGCCTGTGGAGTTTTTTCATTCTCCCTGTCTTCAAGCACCAAATCATTGACTCCATTGCCACAGAAAGGAGTGAATCCCCAGGCCACTACAGAACAGGTTTCTCACTCCCAAGGCTGAAGAGGAGAAGAACAGTGGCTGAGCTTAAGGGATGTTCATGGCAGGTTGTTGGCTCACAGTGAACAAGCTTATTATTGCTAGCAGCCTACTGGCATATCTTCCTCTAATCCTGAGTATTTCCCATAACTCTGGCAGCTTCTTGACAAGAATAATCAAACTAGGTGAGCAGCACAACATATTCTATTAACAGGGCAGAAAACAGAACAAACAAACAAAAAGTTTTGGGACCTTTGCCTTGTCTTACCACGTTCATATCAAAGGTATGCCAGGTGTTTTCACCTTTGGTTCCTATTTGTATTTAATAATTGCTGAGATGCTCCTTCCTTGATTTCTGAATGAAGAGCGTAAATTAGATATAACACCATCTTAACCGGATAGAGCGTAGCATAACTACAGCAACCAACTACATTATTGTTGTCACTGTGATACACACCAAAGTAACTCCACAGTTCACAATCAAGGAGTGGGGGAAACACTCCAAAAAAAACCCAAAAAAACCAAACCAAACCATTTTCACTTGAAAAATGCAGTAAGCTGTTACCTGTGACATCCAGATACAAGTTTCAATTGCACAGGGTGAGAAATAGGTCAGGATTACAAAGAGATATGGTAATGATCAGTCTTCATCAACTACTAGGACTGTGACCAGAAGCCGATGCCTGAACCATTTCAAAGGCTGGGATGTACAACCTGCCTGTCTCATTTTCTGCCCAGCAGACATCTAGCTTTTGTGGGGTGAGCTCTCGCCTGCTTTTTTAAAATCCTATTTTGGATCTGGTAGTTGGAAGACAGAAAGCAAACCACTAATACTGTGTCCAGAATGACTCCTCAAAGTCTTGGGAGGGCACGAAGCAGCCTGCTTCAGCAGAAAATAAGAAAGGTTGTGAATACTGCAGGGTTTTGATAGCAACACCAGTGTCAATCAGGTCTGTTTCTGCTAGAAGCTGTGGCACAAACAGTTTGTTGACTCTCTGTAATGTTCATATTCTCCATCTTTTAAAAATAAATACATAAATTGGCAGTGGCACCTTGCAGCTGGTTATATGGGATACTGTGCTGGACAATGTACCAGTGACAGGTTGCCAAAAGCACTGTATCAGCACAGCCACAGCTTTCAGGTTAAAGTTGTTCCCATCCAGTGAAGCCAGCTATTTGCAAATACCAATCACAGAGTGTCTGGTTTAGAAGTATAAAGTACTTAGCTTGGCAGTAGAGGTCAGTGATAAAGCTGGTAGAGGTTTTTCTTGGTAAACTTTCTTCCAATTGAAACCACTCCCTTGTATCCCAAAATATTTTAAATAATCCAATAGACTACTATTTGCTCCCCAAAATTCAACATTTATTTTTTCCCAATTTCAGGAAAAAAAGTCAAATCCTCAAATTGGAAAATCTCAAATTTCACAGAGAGATCTTGAGAAGCCATTGTAGACAAATTTCTTTATTTCATGAGAGAATCCCTATTCCGTATTGCTGAGATCAAACCACTATTTACAAGTATAAGACAACACTGCCAAGGCAGTGTTTTTAGTTACAAATGTAGATTGTCACAGAGTATGCAAGTCCTGTTTTAAACCTCCTTGTTGCTCATGGCTAAGCCTGTGCTCTCCCCAGTGGTTAGACTTATGCTCCCCATCCCCGTGTGTGCTGCAGGATTTGCATTATACCACTGTACGCCAATCATGAGCATTTCCAAAATAGCATCCAAATATAGGTGAACTTACCCATCATCACTACATTAACTACGTGGGGAGAAACCAATATGCTTATATTTTCCATTCAGAATTCTCCCCAAAATTCCCATCTGCTCACTTATCTTTAGAAACCCAAAGCTAAGGAATGAGATCACATAGTTCAGAAAGCTTGCAAACAAATGCAACATTCACCAGATACAGCCAGTTAGACTAAAACTTGATATGATTCAGATTTAGGCAGATGTATGTATCAAGCTGAGATTTTCCTTTTAGGCCCTAGGAATCCATTCCAATGGGAGTTTCTTTATAAAGAGGAATTGTTCTTCAATATAGTCCAATGGACTTTGCCAGAGTTTGGCCTTTCGCTTAATTTACTTTGCGCACATGGCTAACTGAATGAGTGATTTGAACTGTCTTCTATGTGATGACTTAGTCTTGTGTAAGCATCTGGGTATGAGTGAAGGGCACCGTGCAGTCACTGCAGCAGTGAAAGAATGGCTGTCATTAATTGCTTGAAATTCATAATTCAGGAGAGTTCTGGGCTTTTAACAAGACAAAAGAGAAGTCAAAGATGATCTGGAAATGGAAAAAAGGTTTCTTTACATCTTCACAAACACTCAAACAACCAAATCCATAGTCTGCCAGGGAAAAACCGGGACAAAACCCAGGTACACTGAATTCATTTTCCCCAGTACATTTCTGGGGTAACTTTCTTCACTACATTTAAAAAGATGACTAAGTAAAAAGCATAGGTCTCAGTAAGAAAGACAGCTAAAAAAAAAAAGAACAAACCAGTTCTGATTAACTACACCTTATTTACTTTGGTTTTGCAAGTCTTCACAGCTGCAAGTCACTTCGACAGTATAGAAATACCAGTGCACACAATACTTTCATCACAGTGAAATCATGATGTTTTGACAGAGGGAATAATAAGAATTGCCACAAAGGAACTTCATAGTAGTAGCATCTATGAAGTGCCGATTTAGCTGTATTCAGAAAACAAAATTAGTGGATGTAGCGGAAAAAGGTTGACACCTTCCTTATATTATAGGTCCCACCCATGCTGGTGTCTGTAGAACTGCCGTGTTACCAGAGCTAGCACCTGGCTGTGCTAGCATTCCTCCTCAAGTGTACCTGTAGATGCAACCAGAAAAAAGAGATATTGGGAAGATATGGATAGTTTGGAAAGAGTGGTCAGCTATTTTATGGTTCAAGACACTCGAGTAAGAGGCTTTCCTCAGCTGTACTCTAGAGACAGAATGGGAACAGAACAGGATTTCAGGAATTCTTTCTCTAAGATCAAGACTTAGTTACATCAAACATGCCAGTACTATAGCTGAACAGAAACTTACTGAGAGCTTTTGTTTATTAGAAAACAGCAATTAATTAAAATAACAATCGTTTCTGTGAAAGGGTTGACTTAATAAACTTACCCTTTCAAGGTAAACCTATCAGAAAGGACTCAAAAAGTGTTCCTATACTTTTTGGAGGAACTCTGAATGGAAACATTTCTGGGTTTCAATCCAAAATAACATTTCTGTTTTTAAAAATGAGCCAAATTATTTATATAATTTTGAAATCATAACTGTTTCTCCTGATCTGACACAACATTTAAAAAAAAAATTAAAAAAAATTCCAACTTCTGATTTAATTTGTATGATAAAACAAACTTACAGAAAAACTCTTTTGTTATGGGAAAATAATTTCTCATTCAGCTCTACCTACTATCTACAACCAGTTTGTTCCAACCAGTAACAGTAAGAAGAGCCAGTGTTACTAGATGGTAGCACTTCTACTGTTTTTCTGGAGTTGCCTCTAGGTGCCCTCATGATTTGTATGTTGTAGGAGGATGTGACCACATTGCTCTGCAGAGGCAGGGGCAGCCTCACCCTGCACAGCAGGGACTGCACCAGGTAGCAATAATGGTGAAGAAGAAAGTTAAAAACACCTCAGGTTTCCTTTTCTCTCCCAGCAGTAAATGTGTTAACTGACTTCAGAGCTCCTGCTCATGTACTCGGTTTCATTAATGTGCTATGGAAAGCCAAGTGGCTCGATTCCCTTAAAATCCTGGCAAACTGCAGGAATATTTGGCTCCTGCCAGATACTGTGGGCACTTGGGGAGTGGTCCATTCACTCCACCACCACAAGCCTTCTTTCCCCTAAGTGCCCAGCTTTCTCTCTACATGATCATACACCAGTACTTGATGCTGTGGAAGTTACTGTGTTGTCACAATTCTGCACCATGGTTTCACTGCAGGAGAAAATGCACTCATCTGTGATTTCAGAAGCCATGATAAGGTTCTAGGATTGACAATCAGCTTCAAATAGCTCAAAATACACAGCCTGGAAAAAGACTCAGCAAAAAAAGATATGCTGACCATGTTGAAAACTGTTGAAATTTAGGTTTGCAAACTGAGTGCAGCATACAATTCTGACCAAACTTTTTAGGGACTGGAATCAAACATCAATAACAACTAATAAATTATGGTACATCTTGAAAAGTATCCAGGCTATATAAGATATAGCCTGGATATATAAAGGAACAAATCAACTCCAGAATGGATATAGGGTAAGTGCTGGGATGGAACTCTACATAAGCAGTAATTAGCTCCTGCTTTTAGTTATGTCTGCTACAGAAAATGTCATCATGGTGTGATACTATGATACTGTTTCTGTCACGGAAAAGGAGAAAACATAAGGACAAAGTCTGAGCTTTGAAGAAATTACCTAATGATGGTCATTAGGCAAAATTGCACATTCTACACTGTGGGGCATGTCTACAGAACACAATATAATGCTGTGCAAATAACCAAGGTGATTCTTGTATTAAAAGCTTATACGTGGCAGCCTGCCTGATTAAATCAGCCTGGCTATTCAACTGCACAAGACAGAGTGATGCTACTGCCCTGTATTCAAGCTAGTTCAGAATAAACTTCAAGTTTTGGTTTGTATCTTAATGCTGCAGCAAATTCGGTCTTTGTGTTGGTGTTCAATTGTTTCGAAAATCTATTTTTTAATTCCAAGATACTTTTTATACAAGAGTTAACAGATATTGCTACAATCATTCGTCAACCTTTAATGCCATTAACTGAGGTACAGGTTTGCTATACTCAAAATCCCACTTCATAGTAAATAGTGTTTTGTTTCATTAAATCTCATGATTCAGTCTAAACTGTACTGAATAATGATGTTAAAACCTTAAGACTGGTTTATTTTTTTCTTAATGCTTGTTTGTTTTCTTTAATACAGATGCACCACAGATGAATAATGTCATGCCAACATCTCCCCTCCTTCCTCAGATGGCACATCAACATTCGTATCCCAGCCTGGGACAGATCACAAACCCATATGAGCAACAGCCCCCAGGCAAAGAGCTTAACAAGTACGCCTCTCTAAAAGCAGTTGGTAAGTAAGCAACATGATGCATGACTTCTTCAGAGCAGCATGTTGCAACAATTTGCTGTTGTCAGCTGACATTCTGCTTCAAAGTGAAAAACAACGTCTTGCTCATCTGGACTTCTTCATGACAGAATTTCATATAGAATACCATGTTAGTTAGAAGTGTAAGAAAATTACATGTAAGTATTGGTGATCACATGCAGGTAGTTAGAAATTCATCCAGAACACCTCCATACCTACTGTACACCATTCATCAGCAAGTTTCACCTGGTACATGCACAGTGTTCAGCCTGAGTTCTTTATGCCCTGAATATACCTCCCTATGCATTTCAGTATGTATTTTCTATACCTGTCTCAACAAATGAGAGAGAAAAACATCAGATGTGTTGCAAATGCAAAGCATATAATTTAGACACCTGCTAAATACTTCCCAAAAGAAAAGGTACTTGTATGCTTGTGAAGTAAGAGCTTTCCCATTTTCTGCAAGATGTGCATTAGTAGGTCACTAGAGGAATATTCTGAGGCTGTATGATTTCAAACAATTAGTTCATCAGAAAGCTTCTAATAAAGATCACAGTGGTGGCTATTTCCTGTGACTGATTAGTATCATACTATGATTTTAAACAAAGAGGAGAAGATCCTCAAAGAAGGAGTTGTGGGGAGGGAAAAGGACAATAGTGGAGAAAGATTTCAACATAATTTTCCTAAGCATAGCATAAGCGGAAGTTGGTAATACTTTTCAGGGGCTGTAAATACCTGCTCACACCATATGAAGACAGAAAACCTTTATCACCTTACGTTTCAGGCCCCTTTTAGGCAACACTAAATTACGAACTGGGGGTGTGTATTCATAGCTTCTCACTAACCCTTGCTCAGCTTACATATACGGATGTTACCATCATTCCCCCTGAATTTAGAGCAGTATCACACTGCCTATTTCCAGACAGAGCTATTTAGCTCAGAAAAACCACAGAATAGCTGAGAACATTCTGACTTAGGAATCTAGTATTCATCATGCCAGAAAAAAATTCCATCACAAGCTGACATTCCCTTATCTGAACTTCAGGATAGCAGACCTCTAACAAAATGTGTGCTGAAGCCCCATCTCAAATAGTTTGGCTTTGCTTTATCTTGCTGGTTTTGATTGTTGCAAGCGGCGTTTTTAAATCCGTTTGTAAAAGACAAGGGTTAATAGCTTTCTGCTGAAATCTGAGTTCAGACAGAGTAGCTTTATAATTCCTTCTTCAAAGGGTGATACTGTGTAATGATGTGGTGATTGTCACAGATTTATGCACTGATACCAGCCTTCTTCCTCAGATGTCAATTTAGGTCAAGCCAATCATCAAAGCCAAATGGTACTTAAGCATACTAAAATGAGAGATGAAACACTTAAAAGAACCTTCTCTCATCTGCCCAAGAGCCACTGAATGTACTTGTTTTTTTTTAAATTATTAAATTAGAATGTAGATATTTCTTGGGTGTCTGAGTACAAGTTTTTAAAGCAGCTAGATTATAACCATACAGTTAAATCAACCTTGAAAGATTGTGCACTTCAACTCCAGAAGTTGTGTAAAGCCTCTCAGAATCTTAAACTAAATTAAACATAACTTGCAGGGGACATTTTGTTCCAGGAGGATTGTACCATCTTTCCATACTTTCCCCCTATCATTCCTTTCCGCTCCCTCCCCTGTCCCTTCCCCACCCCCCCACCCCCCATAGCTTTCAGCAGAAAACAATAGAGATTTTGAAGCTGTGATACATTCGCCCCTTCTGCCTGGAGCAAGAGTTAAATATGCTCAGTTTATAACCACTTTCAGACTCTCAAGGCCACGATTCCTCCTAAGAGATACTTCTTGAGTACATCCCAAGGCCACAAAGAGGTTTTTCCATAATGCCAGCCAGGTCTGGGCTTGTGACCATGCTGACATCAAGCTACCCAGACCGCAAATTGCAAAGTTCAGATTGGCTTTATAAGACTTGTGAGAGAAAACAGCAACCAGCCCACATCAGGCCTACCAATACGGATTTAACCTCACAATGTCTTTTGAACAAACAGACATAGGCTGAGTTCACCCTGACCTGGTATTCATGTCACAGGGCAATGGCATTTTTCAGATGCTAACTTTGAGTCGCATTAACTCATCCCCATAGCAGTTAATGAGTGTGTGTAGTCCATTTCCCTTTGCATTCATTGATAGCAGCTTGAGGATGGATTCATTTGTCACAACAGAAATGTAATAGAAGATGTGTTTTACATTCCTCCACGTGTGTGAAACAGATCATATGCATTTAAGTGCTTCTTACACTGTATGATCCCATTGTTTGGGTGTTGTCCACTTAATTCTCTTCTGCAAGGGGAAGGAGGGAGTGGAGGAGGAAGCATTCCTATTGCTTTGTAACAACTGTAGCTATAGTACGTTAATATCACTCATTATAATGTGGCCATGAGTGGCAAGAAGTTTAGATAACTGAAAAAGGGATGCTTTACCAGACGCAGTATTAAATTAACTTCCACACAGCTGCTTTCTTCTGGACTACAGATGTCCTAAAAATTTGGCTGTCTAATTTTAGAAGTGAGCTACTCATCCCTCAGTGAGTGGCTGCTGTGAAAATTCAGTTCATAGAAATGAAGCGAGTCACAGTGATCTTGATCATGTTCAGGATCTGCAATAAATTCAGTACCTAAAACTCAAGCACTTGTGAAAACAAGAGAAACAATGCCATTGCTATTAATTTGCATGGAAGCAAATGCATTAATTTGCATTTGCACTGAAGGAGAATGACCAATGCCTTGGTACTGAGGACAGGTTGATCCCTAGGAAGCTATTTTAAAGCTACACCCTAGACTCCAAATCATAAAGCTGAGCAGAGCGCAATTTGAAGTAGGACTGTTCATGCACGTATGCAATGCAGTGTGTGCACTGAGAGTGTCTGATTCAGCACAACAGGGGAGAAGAGAGTTAAAAAGGCCAATGTGGTTTTATTTTATTTAAAAAGCAAAATATTTTTATGTGAACCAGTTCAAACTGCACAGTCAAACCCTTACTCAGTGGAAGAAGATATTTTCCTCATTACTTGTTAGGAATTTCTTTATTTGTTGCAGCCTTCAGAATTCCTTAAGCACTGACCAGCGGCTACTGACCAAATTCACCTTTTCCTCTTACTGTCTGCTGGCATTTACATCTCTGAATGATTTGAGGACATTCTGTGCCTATCTTATATTCTCATATGAGTGCTTGGAGTACAAACAAGGTAATAGTGAGGTGAGATTTACTTACTGTTTTCCTCACTGCACCGGAATTTCACTTTCCTTACACATACCTTAACACATACACTACCAGGGAATAATCAGCAGAAGGTAGAGGACCCCTTGGAAATGAGTCAGAGTAACGCATACTTCCCAAAAGAATAGATAAGCAGCCAATGTGTCTGATAAGTGCACTGTGTTCGTCCATTATTCGTCCATTTTTTGAGCCAGAGAATGTTTTTCAACAGTGCCAAATTTGTCCCACCAAAGAATGTGCTTTTGCAGTATTTGATTATTTATGTGAAAAGTGCAAAAAGAGGTTTTTCTGCATAAATTATTCTTATTTCCAGTTCATCAACCATGTTTTTACTCCATGCTTAAATGGTTATTGCTCACTTAAGCAATCCTGACATGCCTAAAGCTACAAGTGGATGGAGATCTTGTATGTGAACACCTTCATGAAATTGAAGTCCCAGGACATGCAAAGGTAGCTCATCACAAATTTTTATACACATCATTTAGACACATTCAGAAAGCATGAACAATCCCACTTCAAGTTCCACTCTGCTAAGCTGTAAGAATTGGAGTCCATCCTGTTGCTTAATAAGAGTTTTCTAGAGCTCAAATGTGCCTCCCTATACTGCAGTATTAGCTGTATTTATTCAGGGCAATTGTTCTGCAAACCTGGCTCAGTAACAGCTCATTTTCTTCCCTGAGTTTCAAGGAGTGCAAGGTGACCAATGTTTTTCAGAGCCTTTTTCAAAAATTAATACGCCAAACCCAACTTTTTAAAGCTATCAGAGAGGTACACAAGACATACACGTGCATATTGAGAATACAAATATTTCTACAGTTTAACATGATTATATTTTAGATTTCTTTCATAAATTTTCTTCTTCCTCTCTCCCTCCACACACAAACCTTTACGGAACTGACTGGGCGGGACTTGAGAAGACATAACTCAGCCAGTTTACTGAAACTAAGACCCAAAAAGCCTTCAGTAATACTGCTAGTCTCCTGCGGGATGAAATCAGATCTAATTGGTTGGATATAGTGAAGCCAGAGAGTGGCAGCAGACTCACCATCACATAGGTGAGCCTACAGGTCCCAGCATTTCTTGAAGCTTCCCAGTTCTTTGGAATGTTAGACAGTGCTCCAGCTCTGCTTGCAGCTGCAAAACTCCAAAGTGAGATTCTGCAAATCTGGCATTCAAAGAATAAATATCTCCTCCTTAGGTCACTATTTCTATGTAGAAGATATTGTGGCCGCAAGTGCCACATGGCAATGTCTCCCTCCAAAAGGTGAAGCATGTGAGAAAACTGTCTGATTTGTCCTTCACACGTACATACACAGAAGGATATAAAGGGGAAGATCACCATAAGGTTAACACTAAGGTGTTTTCTTTGAATCATCCTCTTGTCTGATGTGAAATTTGGTAGTGCCTTCTCTTAAGCTTCAGATCTTCATTTTCCATAGAAATGAGCGTAACTCTATGCTGATACAAGATCTGTTTCATGAGAATAAAAGTGACTTCACACCTGCCCCGTAAGAATCTGATTCCTATCTCACCAGAAGAGGAGATTCTGTACCGTTCCCTATTGTGCTTTGAGCTGGAAAGAAATACTGTAGTTGGAAAAATGGAAACACCCAACAGGGAAAAAGGCCTGCCCTTCCATTCACAGGGGTTGAAATAGTTCACTGTTGGAAAAACACCCTACAGAATTACTGGACATAATATGATTGTGTTACTTTACTTCCCTATACCAACCCACTGTTATAGTGACAGATATATATTCACATTTCTTTATAAGGCTTAAAAAGGAATTGTGCTTTCATTTCAAAGAGTAAAGAAATTTTCAGCTACTACTTCCATAAGCAGTTGCACAAAAATGGATTTAAAAAATCTGGGACATGGGAGTAGCTCCCTGTACCTAACACCACGGAAACAGGGAAGTACAGATTAATGCATCATTTGTCATATCCAGAGGGCAATTCAGTTAAAGATTTCATATATCTAGAGGTATGTTCCATGACCTGGGTAATGCTAGATGAGGCAATCTGCCCGATTCAACACTGGAACTATGGATCTGTCTCAAGGAAGTATAACATAAAAGCTTGGTATCTTTTTAACATTGTAATTGACTTAGGCCAGCTTTTGAGCATTCATTTGTTAAGGAAGTCTTTCAATCTTTAATCCTTGCTTCTCCTTCAGGCACAGGAGAAAAGCCAAGGAGGAGCCAGCCCCACCTCATCACCCCACTGCTGGCACTGTTCCCCCAGCCTTTCCATTGCCCAGCCAGATGCAGTGCCAGTGCCACCGGTTCTACCTTCCCCTCTGCTGAGGCACCCCCTCCCCGCCTTACTTCACATCCTGCCCAGTGCATACAGACTTCCAAGAGCTTTTCTTGCTTCCCCTAAATCATTTAATTGCTTTCTCTGTTATTTACCATACTGGCTTCCGACACCCGCAGGCACTCTGTCATAGGTAAATAAAAAAATGCTTGCAGAGACTTGATCAAAATATTTTCCTGTTTTATCATCCAGCACACTCATTTCTTCTTCCAGCGTGGTAACCATATTTTAATTATAAATATGTTGTTTGTGCAAAGGCTTAGTATCTTGAGCAAGATCATCTGCATCTCTGACATTCTTTTACAGCCTTTCAAAAGAAAAGACTTTTTCATATAGAATCAAATACTTTTAAATTAAATTAATTCAATAATTTCAGGTGATATTCTTTCTAAGGCTGGGGAATTCTGCTGTAAGCAATCAGACATCCAAGCAGCCTTTGCCCATACCATCCTTTTGCAAATACATGGAGCTGGGAGAATGTAATGCTTTTGGGATACATGGGTCTTAGAAGAAACAACATCTAGGCTGCTGGGAGGAAACTGCAAATAGTCTTTCTTTTACAAGAAGCAGTTTTAGCACCAGAATAAGATGCTCTCAAACATTTCCATCTATGTGTCTCATTTTTAAGACTTTAGCAGCACATTGAACTTGTGAAAGAAAGGAAATCTCACCTTCAGGTGCATTTAGTTGAGGTTTATTCTCAGGATTTTTTGGTTTCTGGGTTGGAATCACACCTAGGGAATTTGTTTTTTCTGAATTTGGTCCACTAAATGGTCTTATGATGGATGAAGACTATTTATAAGGAACTATTAAATTCTTAACCTATTTCTCATGCCAAAATAGCAAATTTAGATCTGCGCATCCTTAAGTCTTGTTCTTGAAATTGATATTCTTTCCATCCATGTTCTCTACAGTAGATCTCCTACAATGGAGAAACAGCCATTTTATCTTGCTACCAGCATTTCACGTGAAAATGAAACCCTCACCAGTGAAGTTCAGATTATAAACGCCACTTCGCAATCCATCAGTTATACATCACAGAGAATCATAGAATCATAGAATCATAGAATCGTCAGGGTTGGAAAGGACCTTAAGATCATCTAGTTCAAACCCCCCTGCCATGGGCAGGGACACCTTGCCCTAAACCATGTGGCTCAAGGCTCTGTCCAACCTGGCCTTGAACACCGCCAGGGATGGAGCATCCACAACCTCCCTGGGCAACCCATTCCAGTGCTTCACCACCCTCACTGTAGAATCATAGAATCATAGAATCGTAAGGGTTGGAAAGGACCTTAAGATCATCTAGTTCCAACCCCCCTGCCATGGGCAGGGACACCTTGCCCTAAACCATGTGGCTCAAGGCTCTGTCCAACCTGGCCTTGAACACCACCAGGGATGGAGCATCCACAACCTCCCTGGGCAACCCATTCCAGTGCTTCACCACCCTTACTGTAAAGAACTTCTTCCTTATATCTAATCTAAACTTCCCCTGTTTAAGTTTGAACCCATTACCCCTTGTCCTACCACTACAGTCCCTAAGGAAGAGTCCCTCCCCAGCATCCTTGTAGACCCCCTTCAGATACTGGAAGGCTGCTATGAGGTCACCACGCAGCCTTCTCTTCTCCAGGCTGAACAGCCCCAACTTTCTCAGCCTGTCTTCATACGGGAGGTGCTCCAGCCCTCTTATCATCCTCGTGGCCCTCCTCTGGACTCGCTCCAACAGCTCCATGTCCTTTTTATGTTGAGGACACCAGAACTGTACGCAGTACTCCAAGTGGGGTCTCACAAGAGCAGAGTAGAGGGGCAGGATCACCTCCTTCGACCTGCTGGCCACGCTTCTTTTGATGCAGCCCAGGATACGGTTGGCTTTCTGGGCTGCAAGTGCACACTGCCGGCTCATGTTAAGCTTTTCGTCAACCAACACCCCCAAGTCCTTTTCTGCAGGGCTGCTCTGAATCTCTTCTCTGCCCAGCCTGTAGCAGTGCCTGGGGTTGCCCCGACCCAGGTGTAGGACCTTGCACTTGCCTTGGTTAAACTTCATAAGGTTGGCATCGGCCCACCTCACAAGCGTGTCAAGGTCCCTCTGGATGGCATCCCTTCCCTCCAGCGTATCAACCGAACCACACAGCTTGGTGTCGTCGGCAAACTTGCTGAGGGCGCACTCAATCCCACTGTCCATGTCACCGACAAAGATGTTGAACAGGACCGGTCCCAACACCGATCCCTGAGGGACACCACTCGTTACTGGTTTCCAACTGGACATCGAGCCATTTACCACAACTCTTTGCGTGTGGCCATCGAGCCAGTTTTTTATCCACCGAGTGGTCCATCTATCAAATTGATGTCTCTCCAATTTAGAGACAAGGATGTCATGTGGGACAGTGTCGAATGCTTTGCATAAGTCCAGGTAGACGACATCAACTGCTCTGCCGCTGTCCATCAGTTCCGTGGCTCCATCATAGAAGGCCACCAAATTGGTCAGGCAGGATTTCCCCTTAGTGAAGCCATGTTGGCTGTCACCAACCACCTCATTGTTTTTCATGTGCCTTAGCATGTTTTCCAGGAGAAACTGTTCCAAGATTTTGCCAGGCACAGAGGTGAGGCTGACTGGTCTGTAGTTCCCCGGGTCTTCCACCTTCCCCTTCTTGAAAATGGGGGTTATATTACCCTTCTTCCAGTCATTGGGAACTTCACCTGACTGCCAGGATTTTTCGAATATGATGGACAGTGGCTTAGCAACTTCATTCGCCAGCTCCTTCAGGACCCGTGGATGGATTTCATCAGGTCCCATGGACTTGTGCACGTTCAGGTTCTTAAGATGGTCTCGAACCTGATCCTCTCCTACAGTGGGCCTAAGGTCTTCGTTCTCACAGTCCCTGCATTTGCTTTCCAAGACTTGGGTTGTGTGGTCAGAGCATTTGCTGGTGAAGACTGAGGCAAAGAAGTCATTAAGAACCTCAGCCTTCTCCAAATCCATGGTAGCCAGTTCTCCTGATAGCTTCTGGAGAGGGCCTACATTGTCCCTAGCCTGTCTTTTATTTGCTACGTATCTATAGAATCCTTTCCTGTTATCTTTTACATCCCTTGCCAAACTTAATTCTAGCTGGGCCTTAGCTTTCCTAACCTGGTCCCTAGCTTCTCGGGCAATGCTCCTGTATTCTTCCCAGGCCGCCTGTCCTTGCTTCCACCTTCTATCCTCAAATCCTTCCACTAAAAATTAGGTTGGTTCTGTGGAAACTAGTTGGTTTTAAAAATCCTTATTATAATGAATCAAAAAGAAACAAAAAATAATTTTCTCCCTTATATAACACATGACAGGCAGATCTACAACAGCAGTAATGTGAGTCCAGCTGACTGCTAGAGAACGCTGCTCCTTCAGAGGCTTTGTACTGTCTTTTGATTGACTTTTGTCTTTGAAGACTGCAGCCTTCAGAGGTCACAAGCTTCAGTAACCAGCTTTATTTCCATTTACTGAGATCATTGATGGCCACGGGAAGGAAACTAGCAAATCTAAATCAAGCACAGGTTATTCAAACCTATTTCTATGAAATATTAATGAATTATGCACGACATTTTTTTACACATTAAGTGATGTGAAGACCTGAGTGAGAGAAACTTTACTGTTAGGCAATGCCACTAAATGAAAGTGAACCAATAAAAAACAAAGTTCAGCTCATGCAAAGACAAAGTCTAACAATATTAAACATTTTCACTTGCAACCATTTGTAAACATCCTTCTCCTTTGGACCAGGAGAAAAGCCAAGAAGGACTCAGGAGCAAGTCCCACTTGCCAGCGTTTTATTTTGCACTATAAACACCTATCTACATATAAACTTACTTCTCATTCTGCAATGCACATTTTTTTATCATTACTTAAGAGTAGAGGTTGATCATAAAGATATGAAAAGAATTGTGAACACTTGCAGTTAAATAGCACCAGAGCGGGATCCTAGCTAAAGTTTAGATTTAATCTGAAGCGTGACTTTTACAGTTCCACCCATGGAGCCCACCCATCAATCGCATGGGTGGTTCTGAACATGCTCCACTCATGTTTTCCTCCTGGACTATTAGCTGTGCAGGGCATTTATGGCAAAATTTTGCAAGAAGAGTTTCATACAGTTGCTCAATGTGTGATACCCTGCAAGTGGTTCTTAGCGGTGCCAAATGAGTGTTCTAAACTCAGCACATGGAAGTGAAGTTCTAAATGATTTCAAAGTCTCAACTTTGAATGAATTCTAGGGAAAAAGTCTTGAAGAGAATTTTCTGTAATTAAATTAAAAGTTTCTCTAACTAAAGGCTTTCATGGACCACTTGTATTTATTGAGTAGTCTTTCAGGCTGACAATACTCTAACATAAATCAGGTTAAAATGACTGAGCCAAGATTTTTAGTTTTTAAAACTCCAAAGGTAAAAATGAAAAGTAGCTTTTTAAGGAAGAGCTTTGATTTAAATTTTCCCAAGAACTGACAAAAGAATAACGGAATGAAGTCAGACAGTAAAATTCTGAAATCCCACTACATTCAAAGCTTAATCAAGGAATAAATTTAGGAATCTGAGGCTTGGGAAGCATACTCGGTGAGAAACAGACTTCAATTCCTATACTCCTACTTTATTTCCCATAGTACTACTGATTCACACTGGGCTTATTTTTGTATGAAAGTATTATTTCTCCAAGTAGATCAGAATCTGCCTCAATGAGGACAAGAGAGCTTTAAACTACTCCGTCAAGTCTGTTGCATTTACAATGTTTGTGACATGAACATTAAGGTTTGGTAATTTAAAGCAGTTACAAGGATTACTTTGTTGCAAGGCAAGTTTACTTACGAAATAATACAGATTTTTGGTTCTAACCAGATCCAAAACCTCAAAAGTTTCCAAACTCTTCAGCTTTGTACATGGATATATGTCATCAGCAGTAGTGTGATGTGTTCTTCAGAGTCACCCATGAATATCAATGAAGACTAGTAACACAACTGATAGGAATGAATCCCTTATTAACAATACAGTATAAATAGCAGCAGTTACCTGTCTGCTATTTTGGTTCTGCAAAGGATGTTCTAAAGACAGTAAATGTGTTTAAGAGAGAAATTACACAGATAAAAGCCACAGAGATCATTGCTTTACACCTACACATGCACACTATAATAACAAAGGGCTTGAGGCATGGAGGAAGAGCAGTAACATGATTTGTAATACCCCCAGTTAAGTTTTCCCAAAACTTTCCCCTGACAGCTCATTTGAAGATGGAAAAAAATGAAAGAGAAACTGGGGGATGGGGAGGGAGAATTTGATATCTAGCAGTTACGATACTACAGCGTCAAAAAATCACCACAAACAAAATACCAGTCTGTCCCATCCTAGCGATAATACCATGTACAACACGTAATTTTTATAGCGGCAAAGTTTGCAAAGCTTTCTGGGCTATGGAAGGTGCTCCTGAGAAAAGTTCACCTTCCCTTCCAAGCGACCTGCCCCAGGAAGGAGGAAGACGTGCAGTTCCACAGGGTTGGTTCTCACTTCCCAGGCTAGGTTTAGGACTGCAATGCTTGGAGAGAAGGGTAGAGGTAGAAGCTGAGCACCGTGGCATGGCACAAGTCTGTGTGTGCAATATTAAATATTCATTGAAGTCAGCTTTGTTACTGATTCTTGTTGACTGTCAGTCACAAATGCTTCTGCTTTATGTGAAGGCTAATCAGAGGGTTCTGTTCAGAACAGGCATTAGTGCTGCTTGGCCTTTGGGTTTGCCCAATCTTTACAAAAACCTTATGAAACTGATTCTATTCTGACAACGCAAGTTAGGCAATTGCCAGGGAACACTATTTCTTTCCAGTTTGACACGTATCTCTGGTTTGGAAAACTCTGACTATTAGGCAGAAGACTTTAATAATACAAACGTCATGTAGTCTAAGAGGAGACAGGAAGGGAAGGAAAGGAGAAGAAAAAAACAACTGAATGTGTGCAAGTACAGCTATGGAATTAATTCCTTAATAACTCTCTCTTAAAAAACATTCCTTCTGGCAAAAAGAATAGAAGAAGATAACCTTCTAATGGAAAAAAACTCATGCCACGGCTAATTTTAAAAAAAACCCAAACAACTTCAACATGGAACAATTGCTAAAAATTCTTTAAAATTATAGCAGTCAAGAAACAGATCAAATAAAAATAAGTTCTACAAAAAATAGTTATTACATCACTGAGGCTTTTTTCATTTAAGCAATACAATTTGAAAAGCCTTTAGGCCTCATTCTGGATTCAGAAGTAATAGTGCAAATCTGGTATGATGCCAGTCGAGAGACAGAAAAACACAAGTTTATTCCAGCACTAAACCCACATCTAAATTATGTATTCAGAGCCCTGAACTCATTCTTCTGTATTCTCACACAGCTTTCTACATCACAATTAGGAGTATTTGTAGCTATTTCTAACACACATTTAAGAGTTATAACCAGCAGTACACTAAAAGAAACAAAAACATGTAAGAAGAACTATGAAAACTTAAAATGAAAATCAGCAGACAGAAGAATGCCAATGGCAATGTGTGAAAAAAATTAAATTAGGTTCATGTTAAGAACAGTTACTACACATAAATGTGGGCAGGAATATAACAGCTTTTTCAGTCACCATTTTGACACCTTCAGGAAAAACAAACATGCATTTTCAGATGCCCTTAAACAAGCTGAAGGTCCTCACCACCCAAAAAGGTTACAAACAATTTCAGAGTATTGTTGAGGTATGAAAGCATTGCTGCAAACTTTTCACACAATCAGATTTGTCTTCTTGAGAAGCATTAAAAACCAGCAGTGAAAAAGCAAGCAAGCCCACTGAAGGAAGAAGCAGAAGAAGCCTTTTAAGCAAATCTTCTAAGTGTAACCTCTTTGGCTTCGGATGGCATTTTTAGAAAGCATGCCAAACCCTCATTTCCTATAATCAGTTTATGCTGCAGACATGCTTTATTCAGAAATTAAGCATGACAGCATGACTCCTTAGACAGTTTCTATTTCAAAAGGCAAGTTTTCTTACCATATATAAGGTTTCCAGTAAAACTGAAACTGATAAATATGCCTAAACGAGATAAAACTAAATAAATATTTCACAGTAGAACTTTCAGTATTTATTTGCTGTTGTAGATGCCATGGAAGGACATGAGCTTATGACGCCTTTAGGAAGAAAATAATGAGAAAACAGATTTACAGTTATTTACAGGACAGCCACTGGCTGCATTTTCAAAGAAGTCAGAGATTTGAATATATAATTCTCTTAGACTTCTTTTACAATTTCATCCATTGGTTCAAGAATAGAACCGGCAATCTTATTTCCTTCTCAAGTTTATCATTCATTGCACAATACTGAAACAGCTGCTTAACATTTTAATGCTTGAAATTAAAATGTTCAATCACGTGAGGATACAGAAAAGTAGTGTGATCTTTGTCTGTCTGCATGCAACAGATTTCAGGTCTCCTGAAAACATTTACAACTTGAATGTTAATTTAACATGATGTAGCCACCATTTGTTTCCAAATTGACAGAACCTATTGATTCTGGTAAAGCTCTGAGCTTCAGAAAAGCTCTTTTTACCTATACTGCTTGGATACAAGTATTCTGCATGTCATTGGTCTCAACAGTAGGCACAATGTGTGTGTGTGTCTAGAGTATTTTGACCAAAACCAAATCATTCTATCACTGCAGCACTTTGCAAAATTGAATCATAAATACTGCAATTTAATACTATGTAAATCAATGCAGTCAAGTATACAAAGGCCAACAGGAAAAGCTGTTTTTCATGTCCAAGGAAAAACCTGCCTAAACTTACATAGTAAATAAATGTTTTTAAAAAGAAAAAGAAAACCCAGACTTTGCAGTGCTGTGCTTATTTGGCATGCTGTCAGAAGAGGGTGTTTCTGCTTGCAGGCATGTGGCTGCTCCTGTGTTCCAGGGAACTGTAACCCTGGACATGAGGTACCACACATGATGTCTGATGCCTGAAGAGTTAAGCAAATTCTGCCTCAGTGTTCCCAGCCAAGCAGCAGCCTTCGCTGCCTGGAATGGATAAAGAGAACACTGCTGAGACTGGAGGCTCTACTTACCAAGTCTAATTACATTCCTATTCTAAACCATTCCTACTGCATTTCAAAACCCAGAAACATTCTGGCCTCTTCAGCCTTTCAGAAACTGTCAAGAAAGTAATCAATAGAAAAGAAGAAATGTTTGGGCCTACATATTTATTTTTCATCATGTCTGATACGAAAGTAGAATTTTATTTCACTGGGAAAACAAATTCAGTGTTGTGTCTGCAGGTAGACAAGCCCCTTTCAAATAACATCTGCAGAAGAAAAGGTTGATATGGTGTGTCTTTTCATGCCTGGTTGCTCTCCAGATCACTATAAGAAATGGGTAAACGTATAAAGTGGTAAAGGTGGCCAGGAAAGGAATAACACATGGCCATAAAAAGTATGTTCATCCAAAGTTATGAAAGTAATTTATGGGTAGTTCTATACATTATGTATTTTTCTTTATCTCTATCAGCATAGGGAATAAAAATAATGAGAAAGAATTCACAGAAATAAGATGGTATCTTCCTTTTTAGAATATCTTAAATAAAGGCAAACTGATGTTAGCATTGTTCAAGGAAGAAAGGTAACTATTTAGGTCCATGTTAGTTTTTTCCTCCTCACCCAAGAAAAAACTTTTACTAGTTTAGAAATTATATTTCTTTGATTTTCAGATGAACTCCTGCAAAAACTCTCACATAGAGTTGCCTTATATCTCAGAAGCCTTTGAGCATATTGTCTTAGATGCCAGCTTAGAAAAGCAAATGAATAAGCAATCACACATTCAGATGGGATCAACACCACCACCACCACAGGCAGCATCCTAGTATCTCCCTGGGCAAAGTTCTCATGGTGCCTTTGAGCCATGATTCATTACCTTTTTGTCTTCCCTGGAGTTTTCGCTTTCATTACTTGGAGAGAGAAATGCAGGGCTCCCATAGCTTCAGGGAACTACACTAATGTCTCAGCAAAGTCATGGCTGTTGAAGCAAAGTTTTGGTATAAAGTGTTAAATATTACATAGGGATAGCTTTACTGTTACACAGAACACATCTACAAATACATTACTTGGTGTGTCACTGGAGTAATTTCTTTGCTATCCTGTACCCCAGTACTTTCCATTGGTTTGCTTTCTGCATCTCTAGCCCTAAATTTGAAACACAGTCTCTTTGTGGCTAGAATAAAGCTCAAGACTTCACAAGGTAGTTCTTAAAATATATTCAGGTAACAAACAAGTCTGTGAAACATCTACTGAGGAATAGGGTTCCCTCTATATTTTTGTACCTTCTGACTGTGACTGAAAGCTCTCACTGAAGCTTTTATTTTCTTTTTTCTTTCTTTTCTTTTCTTCCTTTTTTTTTTTTTTAACGTCTTCAGAACTTTTATAAGGACTCACTCCTTTGTGGATTCTGCTCTCTCACTTCAAAAGTTCTTCAACTCCTGGGTGCCTCCTTTCACAAAAGCTGTAGGACATATTTTCTTTCAGGGTTCTATACATTTCCCATAGCTATAAGTAATGCAAGAATTCAGTCATTTTATGGACCTACAAAGATAAGAGGATTAGCAATGAGGAAAAGAGTAAAAACTACTGCTTCAGAAGTACCCAAGACCTCCTTAGTTAGCTGTACTGCCTACACAGAAATGCTTATAACTGCAATGTTTTACAAGAAAAAAAGAAAGCAGTACACAATGCTGAAGCATGTTCACATGACTTTGTGCCAGAAGTGGTTACACAGCCACTAGGAAGACAACTTAAGGACCAGAACAATATTACACAGCTTGAGGGCCACCTCTCAGCACAGGTACCATACACTCAAGTGCACGCACTGAGAAATTCTGACCCTATTATTGGCACAAAGATTTTTGCCACTGATTTCCAAGAAAACATATTGTCATCCATGATACTTACTCTAGAAGAGACTCACTGGTTTACTATCTTTTGTTCTATAGCTGTGGATTAGAAAGAAATATGTGAAACTTCCATGTTTGGTCATGGCCAGTCCTCAATCAGTGCTAGAGCAAGACTTACCTCTGTTAGTGACAGATGTAGGCAGAATGGTGAAACTTCAATCAAAATGTATTATCAAAAGCTGATTCCTTTCTGGCTACCTCATCTAAACGAGCCTAAACTCACTGCAGTTTTCCTAGGCATTCCCATGTCCTTGCTATCCCAAGCAGCTTGGTAGCTATTTCCTTTCAAAATCAAAATTCAAGGAATAAGGTAAGAGTCCCAACTTGAGATGTTTGACACTGATACTGGCCAAGTCAAGATCAAAATAAAAAAGCCTTTAAGGCACTGGTGGGTTCAAGTAAGAGTGAGGAGTGGAGTCATCCGCCTTTTAGATAAGCTCATGGTTATACAGCTGCGTGGGATTTCAAATCTATATTCCCTACCCAGAAAGGTACATCCCAGCTTCTGCTGGGATGGTCCCCACCCTGATGAACTTGTGCTTCAGAACAGAAGAAAATTCAAGACATTCATCTAGAAAGACAAAGGAAGAGAAAGCATCTCTTTAGCTTAATAGTTAATGTGCTCAGCTGGAAGGGAGAAGTCCTTCTTTTGATCCGTACACTGTTTCTCTATTTTTTCAGTTACTCATCTCATCCACAGCAGGAAGAAAAGCCCAAATTCTCCCCCCTCCCAGGCACAGGCTTTAGGTTGGAAAAAATTCATATTTTAACATTTTTTCCAGCTGAACAGCTACAACAGTAACTAAATTTGTGGGTGCATTACCTTAAAGAAGTAAAAACCTTACAAAAATATTGAAACTGAGAATATTTTTATAATTAGCTGCCAAGATTGGAGGGAGGGAACACAAAGAAGAACGCTCAGAATTAAAGCCCTTCTTTTCCTATTGTTCATTTTGCAATTTTGCAATTCTAATTCTTTACTCCCTTTGCAAACATGACAGTGATATCTTTAAATCCTATTTAACTGATTTATATACAGAAGCCAATGCAAAAAGCACTTCTATAGCACCTTTCATCTGAAAAGTCAGTATACTCTACAAATAGCAATTAAACTTCCTAACACTTAACTACCTCCTCCAATGTGTTAACAGCTCATTTTACAGCTGGTGAATCCAAGGCAGAGGGAAGTTGAGTCATGTACCCAAGGTCACGTAAGAAATCCATCCTGTAACTTCAGAATGTCTCTTCACATGTTCAAAGTCCACAAACTATTTATAGGGGCTGGTTAAGAAGAAAAATAAACTTTCAGAGATTCACAGCTGACTTCTAAAGTAGCTGGCATCAGGATACCATAAACATCCTTTTCTTGATAAAATATTTGTTAAGAACCATGCTCAATCTCACTCTACTGAATCTTTTCTGCTTTGAAAATCAGAAGTAAAGTCCCTGTTTCTGCACAAAACTATCATCGGGTCACTCACACTGGCACATAGCACACTGGTATTAGAAAACCTATAATCTAGTCAACACATTTCAAGACTTGCCAAAAACCCCTTTGAAAAACTGAACAATTTGGGTTTATCAACGCATTTTTGCTATGTATTTCCTACAATGGTACTTCCCCCACCCAATTCTGGTACATGTGCCTATGTGTAAGCCTTAGCATGCATGCTGAAAGGAAACTGGGTTTTTAAGAGGTTAAAACATTAGAGAAGGAGGCTGGCTTTCAGTGTTAGCATGATTCTCCTAGGCATACATAAGAAATTCTCAGGCAAAGCCCTACAAACCAGAATTTGATCAGGACAACCACAAACAGCAGCTCTCCCACACTGTCAATGCCACACAAAAACGCAAGCAATCAGCCAGCTTTCTGCTTGACTTTACTGATGAGAACAAACCAGGCTTTGACCTGTAAATCCTCCTCAAGCCCAGTTTCCAGACAATAGCTGAGAAGTTCCGAGAAAGGGACTATGGGCTAACCTAGTTTAAGCAACTGTAATGAAACCATATTTACCGAATTAATCATTTAACCTTCTGTATGATCATAGAATCACAGCATGGTTTGGGTTGGAAGGAACCTTAAAGAGCATCCTGCCACAGGCAGGGACACCTTCCGCTACAGCAGGTTGCTCAAAGCCTATCCAACCTGACCTTGAATGTGATCTTCTATAAGAAACAAATAGAATTGAAAATTTTACATCTAACGTGGCATAACCAAGAGCAAAATCACAGATGTGCCACAGGTACAATCCTTGTAAGGCTCATTTCTTCATTGCTCAGTGTTTGCAGTGGAGGTGGTGTTTATGTGGAACAATACTACTATGTACTTTCTGTGAGGACATCAATCTTTATGTGTTTGGAGATCTGAATAACATTTCCAATGCGTGACAAGATTCAGAGCCTCAGGACCACTGCTGGCAGGGGGAAATGTGTGAGCAAGGGAAAAATAAAAAGAAACTAAGGAAATAGCTCGAACTTGTTGTGGCCTTTTCACTTAGCCATACAAAAGAGAAAAATGGCACAAAAAATCAGGCTATACAAATATCTGCAGGTTTGGTCATCATTTACATAACTGCATCACCACAGAAGCCATTATTTGCCTTCTACTTGATTATCAAAGATCTTGGTTATGTAAGACAAATTGCTGCAGCTTATCTAAGATGAAGTTAAAAGTACAAACTTACAATTTTACTCTATCCTTACATGAGATTAGCTTAGTTTTTAATTTTTCTATGCAAATTAAACCAATTTAAATGTGAAATAGTCAGACAAATGTATCTATATTAGGAGCTGGACATAATTAACTACGCTGAATTTAAATCACGTAAGCTAGCGTGACTTCCAGATAGACAAGGTCTAAGCCGTGACATAGATCACTCCCTCAACCAGCTGACTTGTAGTGCCTTTGATGTAAAAACTTATACAAATAAATACTTGTGTGGATATTCACATTGTCTTTCCTGAAACTGTTTCTCTCAATTGCAAAATTACAGATTTGAGAAATTACAAATACAGACTGCATTTCTCCCCTCGTTTTACTCAACTTGCATAACACTGCTTTGTGGCATTCAGTGAATACTAACAAATTAAAAGGAAAAGCCAATTTAGAATTGGAAAAAACTCTTCCAAGGAGAAATAGGTACAACCTCTTGAGTACTCAGAGTACAGATCTCTAAATCAAACAACTCACCCAAAAACCAAAGCAGAACTTGGCAGGTTCTCTTTGTAACACATTGCAGGTCTAGCAGCAACTGCAACTGCTCATCCTGTACTGAAATGAGAATAAGCCATTATCTGCATTCTGGGATCTGTTTAAAACGGAAGACACCTGTATGCTGTAGGAAAGCAAGAACTCATAGTTTAAAGAAAACCAACAGATGGAGATGGGTAAAGCACACAAAGCCTAACTTTACAGTACAAATGAGCAATTTCAGCTCATCAAAGAGGAAACACCTCTTTAATGACAAAACTAAGGATATAAGAGCAAAGTCCAGTTGCACAGTCATTATACAAAAAAAAAAAAAAAAAAAGGTCATGAGATCAGAAACAGCAACTGCTTTTAGTAATATTCCTCCCTGTTGAGGGGCCAGGACAAGGGGGACGCAGACCTGAAGCCTGAGCTTGAAGATTAATGTGGTGCTCATGGGAATTTCACTGCCCTGCATAAAGATCCAGTTCAGAACTAGAGAGAAGGAGAAACTGTAGAGTGCAACAAAAGCCTCCTAGAAATACTGGGGAGAGAGAAAAAGAGGGAAAATAAGCAAAAAACAGAGCAGGGAATTAGAAACCAACTCATCATGAAGGCAAGAGGAGCTGAGCTGTACAGACAGCTACACCTAGGAGACTTCTGCAGAGAAGCCTTACATGGCATAGCTTCAAGGAAAACTGATGGATCTAGCCAGATACAGCAAAAGTCAAATCCAGACTGACACAATCATATATTCAAAGCACACCACTGCTGATTAACACACCACTCTGTTTGTTGATCTACATATCTGGCAGTATCTTAAATAAAAATCTAGAGTTTTGAAGGGGATAAATAAACCTTCTTTACATAAAAGGCGAGATCTTGAAAAAATGAAATTCAGTTAAGCTTGCCTTAACCCCTCATACTTAGTCTCAAAACTGACATGAGTTGCTGGAGTGCTGTAGAATGCTTTTAGCTTCCTGACCATGGCTTTTAAAGCAAGGCTAGCAATACAACAATCATGCAAAAGCATGCTCTGACAGACGCTTGTCTAGGAAATTGCAGAGGGCAAACTCCTAATTTTAGAACTGCAATGCAGTATTTGTTGGCAGGGCTATTGCTGTATTTCTTAGTGGCACTGGCCCCAGAAAATTATAACAGAATCTGGAATTTAGAATTTTCATTGACTGTAAAATCACAGGGTGAATACATCACCTTCAGCAACCCAAAGAATTTTCAGTCGCATAAAACATTAGTGAAACTCCAACCATTTAGAAGAGCAGATTCCATCCTTCATAAACCACTGGACCTTACAACTGGCTTGGTTAAACACCCACATGCCACTTTGCATTTAAAGGGATGTGCTCTCATACATACCTGTCCCCATAATGTAAATATCAGCACAACCTGAATGATAAGGGGCAGACACAGTCTTTTGTTAATGGGCACCAGGTCTGCCTGTATGAAAAGCCGAGCATAATGGTATCAAAAAAATGCTACAAAGAGAAAACAAGGAGGGGGAGGTGGCACGGATTGCTCCTGCTGATGGACCTGTGAGTGTATCTGGCCCGCAGATGTAACTGCATGATGTACTGTAAACTCTGTAACATTTTTCTTCTGTCCAACTGATTTTTTTTTTTTGTCCTCTACCCCTTTTACATCCAAATAGCTGACAAAGTCAACGATGACTTCTACACCAAACGCCGGCATCTTGCAGAACTGGCTGCCAAGGGGAGCCTGCCACTCCATCCAATGCGCCTAGATGAAAACAGAGCTTACACAATCGACAGTGGCCTAACCAAACAGAATGGGCAGAAATCCAGAATGGCAAAGATCCACACACACCCACTAGGTTACAATTCCCACTACAAGACCTGGGATCCCAACGACCAGTCTCTCAGACGGCAAGCGTACACAAACAAGGGAAAGCATGGTATGGGAGACCCAACACTAAGTGACCCACTGACAACCCGGAGCCAGCATTATTTGGGCCCACAGCCATACTTCATAACTAACAGCAAGACAGAAGTAACTGTTTGAGTTTGGTTTCCTTTTCCTTTATTTTTTTTTAATGAAATCCTTTAAAAAACACACACAAATACACACACAACACAAACACTCAACTGAAAGGCAAAAAATAAATTTAAAAATAGAAAATAATAATAATTAAAAAAAAAAAAAAAAGAAAAAAAAAGGAAGAAGAGAGAAGGAAGGAAATTACACCAGGACACTCTTGGTATCCAACCAACCGTAGGCCGAAGCGTGGGTTAATACCATTCAGCAATACACACTGAAGGTTGAATTATAAACTCCATTTATATTTCACAACAGAACACAAACCCTTGTGACTAAATTTTTTTACTTGAAACTAAAATCCATGATGAGAAGTAGCACAATCTAGAGAAACTTTATGTCTGCTTAAATATTTACACTATGTTCCTGCCTTGAGACAGAGGAAGAAAGAGAGAATGATATACTGTAATATATTGTTTCAGAGAGGAATTTTGTATAAAACCTATTAATAATCACTAGACCTGTGAAAAGCCAAGAGTACACATCTTGGTACAGCCCCTAACATCTGCTATCATACTTTCACACCAACCTATAGAAAGTGCAAAAAATATAAATACAATAAAGGACAAAGACTCTTTCACAAGGAATTCATGAAGACTGTTACAATTAAAAGCATATGGAACCTTTCTGGCTGGCAAAGAATTCTGCAGGATGATAACAAAAAGCAGAAGATTTTATTTGAGTTTACTCCGTTTGATTTGAAATTTTTGGGAACCTCCAAAATAAGAAGAGACATATCATATGACACAGAAAGCTGCTGGGGGAATAAGGGCATCAGAAAATTCCCTCGCAGTCCTCCTGGTTTCAGGCAGATGGTAACAATTCTCACTTTGCAGACTGTCAGGACTTTTTCTTCACCTATATGTTTTGCCTATCTTCAACTGCTTCAGACTGAAATTAAGCGTGGGTGGTGCCTTTACTGTATTACTATTGTTCAATGACAGTCTTGTTTCTCAAAGTGACCCCCCTGTTCCTTTAAGCTATTTCCTCATGTTTTGCTAAGGATGATGAGGGTTCTGCCCTGCTCAGCCTGCTCTGTTTGTCCTGAAGGCAAACTGGACTATATCTCCATGCAGTGGTTGCAGAGTCAAGACCATTTAGTTAGCCCCTCAATTTTCCCCAATTTAAACTTCTTCCCCCTAGTCTCTCATTTTGTATTTGCTTTTAGCCATGGTAGTTCTCTGTAGTTCAACTAAATGTTATATGGTATAATGTCTCTATCGTTTGGCTTTGTATAGTGGCGTTCCCTCTTGGTGGACTATTTGGTGGAAGAGGCTAACAGAGTAGCCTCAAATGTCAGAGATCTGGGTTTAAACTAAACAAACAATTGGACTCGTGGTCTTGATTGTGGTTCTGAAGAGCAGAATGCCTTGTTTGTGTGAGTAAAGCCACTCTTGAATTGGACACTGGTAGCAGACTCACAGTCCTGGGCCTCTAAAGGCTTCGGCACATCCACAAAGAGATAAACAGAGTTGGGATGGGATGGTGGTGCTGCAGCAGCCTGACGACAGGCAATGAACTCAGTCTTTCACTTAAATTCCTGCCCTTCCACCAGAAAAAAGTCATTTGGCTAAATCCTAACTATCTTACTACAGTCGCATTCTCACCAGCTGTCAATTCTTCTGGAGATTAGTTTTGGAAGAGTATGCAGGGAGGAGTGAGAGCTGTTCTGTTGTAAGTAGAATTGGAAGTGGCATTTCTTACTGTACTCAACGGACTGGCAGTGCTTCTTAGTCAAGGATGCAAGGGCTAAATCTGAAATGTGATTAAATGGAGAGACCATTTTATTTTTTAGCTATACTGAGATTGATTTGCATCCTGAGAGCACCGGCATCTCTCCATAAGCGTGCTGCTAAATTGTATCATCATATCTTTGAGACTATCAGAAGTGGACGAAGCCCACGGGACAAATACTTTGCACACAACCCAGATTCTCCACTATCTTACTTTTATTCCTTTAATCTTTATTGCCTTCACAACTGGCTGACTTAATTTGACCTTTTATGGAATGTTGCTGTTAATCCATATGCTTTAGATACACATTACAGCTGCACTCTAATTCACACAGGTTTCGTGTAACTTGAGCATATTTTATGTGGAAATATTTTAGTAACTGTATGTTCTGTAAGTAAACCCGTGTTAATACTTGTTAACTACAGAGTTTATGATACCAATAATACTTCCTACAATGTTTGTTTGTTTTTTAAGAATGTTTATTTGTAAACATATGTATTCACTATATTAATATGAATTTCTTACCTGGCAATAAAATTGATTCTAAGTGAATCCAACTTTCTGGCTCATTTCTAAACTTGCACCACTGAGCCAATTTTTTTAGTATTAACTGAGCTTATGGGGCCTCTGACTGCAGCCAGTGGGGTTCATCTCAGCACAAATGATGACTTGACTCTGCCATTGGTAGTCTTGTGAATGAGAGGTTCTTTGGGAAGCAGCTGCATGTTTTACATGTTACACGTGTGCAATGCCTGTTACATGCAATGTTATACAATACCCACAAGATGTGCAAGCCTTGTGGAAGCCTCCAAGCGCCACACACAGCTTGTGTCACTTCATTAGCTAATTACAGTTTGGAGGAAAGAAAAAAAAGTGAGCATGTCACCTCCCGTATTAAGACAGGCTAAGAAAGTTGGAGCTCTTCAGCCTGGAGAAGAGAAGCTGCATGGTGATTTCATAGCAGCCTTCCCGTATCTTAAGGGGACCTACAAGGATGCTGGACAGGGACTCTTCATCAGGGACTGCAGTGATAGGACAATGGATAATGTGTTCAAACTAAAAAAGGGGAAGTTCAGGTTAGATATAATGAAGAAGTTCTTTACTGTGAGGGTGGTGAGGCCCTGGCACAGGTTGCCCAAAAAAGTGGTAAATGCTCCATCCCTGGCAGTGTTCAAGGCCAGGTTGGACAGAGCCTTGGGTGACATGGTCTAGGGTGAGGTATCCCTGACCATGGCAGAGAGGTTGGAACTAGATGATCTTAAGGTCCTTTCCAACCCAAACCATTCTATGATTGTATGTACAGGGCCAGATCCTGGTCCTCATCTCTGCATGGAAGTTCTGCAATAAGCTTCAGCCGTGTCCCAGGATTGGAACTACCCAGTAAGAACAGCTGAACACTGGTGTATATTGCTTCAAATTTTTTGTATGTTCATTAGAGGAAAACCTGTAAACAACATCTGTGTGCCAAGTCTGCTGGAACAGAAAGTCCTCTACAGGCTCCTCGTACTGCTAATGGTTCATAAACCTGACAAAGAACAGAATCTCAGAAAAGGAGTGTTTGAGTAGCTTCTTCTTTTCGCTTTGCTGCAATGATATGGGATGAATTTCAGCAGAAGAGATGAAGAATCGGGATTCCTAGCTTCAGAATCAACTTAGTGCATGACTTAGTACAAATTCTTTAAACAATTTATGATTCCTAGGAAGCCATGACACATTATCAGAATAAAAATATCAATCCTAAAGTGTCTGGAACTAGCCATTTTAAACAGTAGTCTCCTTTTCATTATATATACCTTTATGGGTGTCATGAAATAGTCAATAAAAGCCCCATTTCTGGTTACAGGAGCACTTCTCTGCCTCAGGCACAACCACAGAAACAACCCCATTGTGCCAAGGGGCTAAGGAGACACATACAGAGTGTGACCACAATGCCAGAAAAGTTCTGAGCAGCCCAGAGACCCATACAGGAGCCTGGGGAATACAAGCCTAGCCTACAGTAGGTAGACACAACTTACTATTACAGCTCCACCACTAACCCATCTAATTCACATGGTGTTACTATCAGCAAATGGAATCATGGATGGCAAAAAGGACAACTGCTTCACTAGTAGAAGAGCCTCTGCACAGGCTTTTCTTCTTCCCTTGCATCTGATTTTGTGTCTCTGCATGTTCTTGTCTCTTAAGTTAGCCTGAACCTTTTGTTAGCATGAGCAAGAACTGCACTAGCTTCCCATAAGCATTTCTTCCATAAGGCTCTTTGGTATCAACACAGATGCACTTGCACAGTACAAACAAAAGCGTGTTTTGCCAAGAAATGAAGATATTCCATATATGGAGCTGTGGAATCTAAAAGTCTAAATGTTATCTGGTTTCCACCCTTTACCCTGGAAACATCTGTTCTCATGAGTAAATCTTTTGAGAACAATCCTCAGTTTACACATATGGTGACATATAGACAGAGCATCAGGTCTCACGACATTCCACACTACCTACAAAGTGTCTCCAGGACTCAGACTTTACATTTTAATAGATCTGGGAAAAGATTCATGCTTTGCTCTATTCTTATAGAATGGTTATTGAATTTGGGGTACTAAATAAACAACCTTAGTCCACAAATGCCTTTTGCACAAAATTCCGAGCAGTTTATTTAATCCTTGTCGCTATACTTAAATACATGAAGGACTTCCAGCGATATAGTCTTTACTGTAATTATATCATCTTTCTATTTGTCATGGATAACTTTATTTTGCTGAAAAAAGTTATGACAGGAAGCATTATTGTATTAGATTATATCATCTATCACCAAGTGCTGACAACGTGAAAATAGGATGAGTTCCACATTAAAGTGAGCATTTTTATTTTTATGAATGGGAAAGTAAAATTACTGTGTCTACCAATTACATATGACCAGATAAATTGTGTCATTTATTTCAGCATTAATATAATAGATATTTTATATATATATTAGTACTGTACCAATATTAATATTAGTATAATTATTAGTAGGTAGTATATATATTAGTACAGATGCCATGACATGGGTATTACTTGGGTATAAAAGCTGGGTTTTAGCTAAAAAGGACTGAAAGTCCTGTTCATTTCAAGTTATCCAGCAATTTGCTCTATTTATTGTTTCTAAAATATCGTTACATGGTCAGTAAGAAATAGCCTCCAGGATCATTAAAAACCCAATTAAGAAAATAAAATTAAAACCCCCTTGTATTAGTTCTATAACAAAGTCCTAAAAGGGTAAAACTATTATTAACGCTGTTGGCTGTATTAAATATCAGGAACTACTCAGAAAATTCCTGGTAACTAATCCTCTAGAAATGAGACTGGTTTGCAAGAACCAAATCTGAGGTTTTCTAATTATAGATAAACTTCTCGATTTACCAGTAATTTGGCAGAAGATGTAGCATATAATGGCATTATTCCAAAAGTAACCTGAAGCCATGACACTGTCTCGGTTTACAAGATGTGTGTTACGTTTACATTACACTATCAGGTTCTGACCACTAGGTTGCCCATAGAAGAGTGTGGATATCTATCCTGACAGCTTAGGAGTCAAACTGAAGTTTCTCTCCAGTGTTTGCCCAAGACGTGAACAGTTTCTTCTCAACAACAGGCTTAATGTCAAGGGGTAACATTAGAAGAGATGAAGAAAAAGACTCCACAATGGGAATTTGTCACTGGCAGCTTGGGTTATTACTCACAGAGCACACCTCCTGTAGCACTCATACTATGCTCCAGCAAACTGCACCATCAGCCCAGCTGGCTCTCCTGGTACACACTGTATAGGACCATGTTTAGGAGGGCAATGGCAGATGAGTGTGACTAATGAGGGAAGATAAACTTCAATGTTTTATGCTAAACTACTAAATCAATTCATTTGAAAAATGTGACATAATAGCACATTAATCTCAGCCTACAGATGGGGAAAAAAAAAAAAAAAGGGCCAGCAAATTCTATTACAGCTCAAACCCCAGGGGAAAACTTTCAATGTAAACACCAATATACAGCTCTAATTTGAAAAGTGTCTGTAAAAAACAATTCTTGGAATTCATGCTTTAGAGATTTCCAGACTCAAATTTGCTCAGCCTGCAAGTAGATGTGCCCTCATACATGCCAACTCAATCTGGAACATGAGCGTTAAACCAGGCCTTTCCTCCCCATCCAGCTGCATTAATGGAAATCAGGACCAAATTAGGATACTGGTTATATCCTGTATATGCGTAAAAGCTGCTGTCAGACAAATGCAGCTGATGGGACCAATAAACACTTCTGCAGAAGATGCACCATGAAGAATTTGACACACCTCATTCAGCTGTGCTGGCCCTGCCACGTTACCAAACACAAGACAGACATACATGTCATCAGTGACGACAAATTACATTCTTTGATACTGGACGAAAATCAATCCTGACCCTAATTCTGAGGATTCTTCTGATGTGAGATTCTGCAAAACAAAAAATGCCTGAACAGGCCAGGGCTCCCTGGACAGGCTCTCCTTATCCCAGGACTCCTCTTCTAGCAAGATAATGGTGTTGCTTCAAGACCAAGGTGTTCTCTTCAGTTTCATTTTACACCTTCAGAACTCAGGGTCCCCTTCCAGGAAGCAGAAGCTATAGATTCAAGCTTACCTATGGCTGAGATAGGTCTACAACCACAATCTATCACTGCTGCTCTTGTTTCATGTACATGAAAAGAATAAAATCCTACTTGTACCTAAGTGCATGAAGTAATGTTGTAGTAAGTGTGCTTCTTCACGGATTCATGAACAGGCTCTTCATACCTATCTTTCTCTGCAGGTAACTTGAGAGCAATTTTGCATTCCAAAACAAAACCATTTTGCAAAAACTACCTTTTTTTTTTTGGTAAGGTAGAGTTCTTTTATTTTTTGTCTAGCCAGGGCTTTAACACCACACTCAGTTACACACACAGTTGCACCTTGTCTGCTTAAGTCAACACTAGTTTCCTTCACTTAGCAGCTTCACCTGCATTTAAATCAAAAAAGCCATCACTGCTTGTTAATAGGGGTTGATGTTGTACTGGCAGAGTATACACAGTAAATAAGGCTGGGAGTAGAGAAGGACATCAACAGCAAGGATTCAAATCAAGAGAGAATGTCAGGCAGTGCTGCTGCTCCATCTCAGGTTCAGCCACAAACTAGAACTGAAAAATGGCAATAATTACAAGCCTGTACAGTGGTCATTGGCAGGGTTATTTTGTCAAGGAAGCAAGTCCTACCAAACAGCAGGTGTGTCAGTGGAGCCATTAATACTCCCTGAGCAGAAGCACAATCTACTTTTTACTGCATGCAGCTTTTGGCCTCATTTTCACTCCCCGGTATTTGGGCTTACACTAACATTTTGATCACAGTAGTTATTATTTGAGAGACTTTTGCCAGTGTTAGTGCATATAATTCCCCCAAATAATTGGTCCCCAATGGATAGAGCACTTTACCTGCTATTTACTATTTCTTTAAGCAACAGAAACATTGCAAAAATATCATAATTGTGCTCTATTGCCCTACCACAGCTAGAGAGAAACTAGATTTAGCTTTGTCCTTACAGGTGTAAGGAGAGAGCTCAAGGATGCTCTATTTTCTGTGTCTTTTCAAGGCAGTGTTATACTTCACTCAGGATTTTTCATACACACTCTGCAGGAGAGAGCACTGACTACTGAGCACAGAGACATCCTGTTGACTCCCTCTTATATGAGGGATGAAAAAAAATAATCATACAGTTGAAAGGCAAAGATAGACTGGACTATCAATACTGGCTTTGCCATATGCCATGGTTTGGTGGCTACTTTCCCACCACCCATCTGAAGACATCAGAAGAACTCTGAGGTATTTTCAAAACCAATGCTCTCCAATGAACTTCTGCATTGGCTCTGGGGTTTGTTGCTTGTTTCTGTTTGGTTGGTAGATTTTGGGTTTGTTAATACCAGAATGGCCATATTCTTGTCCAAACAAAAAACTGAAGGAAAATCAGATTATCAAAAATGTTCACTAGATCAAAAGAAAGGTTAGAAAACTTAAGAGGTGACTAAGGCTGCAGGAATAAAAAAAAAAATACATAGAATTGAAGAGTGCTGTCTGTTAATAACTACAGAAGTTCTACACCATCTGCTAATTTCCCCTTTGTCAGCTGCACAAGGGAACCACATGAGAGACACCATAATAAACAGAGGTATTTTTTCCCTCTTGAGTTCATAAGTCTCCAGAACCGGTGGCATATATGTTCACTTACACTCAAGCTGTTAATATATACAAGTGAGAAGAGAACCAGTATTTTTATCAATGTGGAATAGCAGCTGAGACAGACAACACAACCTCCGCAGAGGGACACATCCATATGTTACACAATAACGAATGCCAGAAAAATAATACAGTGTTGAGGCTTCTTTTGGAGAACTCTATTCAAAGGCACTTTAACTAGAGGTCAAAACCCCATTATCCATGAAGACTTTGCAAAAACTCACCTAGCATGAGAATTCAGAAAAAATCTTTTGGAAAGTCCATGCATTAATCCCCAGACCTGCTTCTATTATCCAGTCAGGACACACACTACCTCCTGCCAAAGCCCTGCTATGCATATACTATATTTCTTGATCTTTTCTGTTGCCTAGTAAAGGTTTTTGAATTTGCTGCCAATTCAACCCCTGAAGCACAGATGGGAATAAAAGGCATCTTACCTCCTAGCATACTATTCTATATCATGTTTTCTACTATTTTCAAGCTGTACAATCTCTCAAGCTGTACGACATACTTGCTTCCCTTGGGAGACTATTTCACATACACGCAGAATCCTAATGCCCCTTGTGCATATTCTTGTATGTGAGGTTTGAAGCTGTTATATAGAAAGGAGCTCTCTGCTCTTACCTGTTTTCAACTCACTCTTTCAGCAATAGGAGGAAGAATTGCCAGGAAGTTGTTTTATAGGTTTCTCATCCAAAACTTCAGACTGAGGTGTGAGCAGGAAGGCACTTTTGGCACTCTGTTGGTGAGCACAGAAAGTATCACCTGTAGCATCCTGATCAGATGTGCAGACTTCTGTCCTGTATTCACGCAGTGACATCTTAAAAGTCAGCTGCTCATTTCTAAGAGAAAGATCTTCAATGAAACAGATGGCAAATAGAAATATATATTATACACTTTATCAAGACTTCTGATTCTGGCTTGTGTCATTTTCATAAGAAATTTGGGAAACATGGGTTAAATTAGCCTAATGTAAGTTATGACCATAATGGAACTACATAGTTATCAGTAAGCCTCTAATAAACCACAGAGGAATCAAGCAGCATTCTTCAAAAGTTTACTTCAAATTATCAAAATCTATTTGTATTTTGCTGTCTAAGGAAGGAAAAGTGTTACATCTACAGGTAACTCCTGTCAGCTCTTGAAAGGAAAGTAACATAAGAATCAAGAAGTATTCACCATATAACATGGTGGTATGAAATAAACAGGATGGAGCACTGAGGAATAACGCACAGGATCATATACATACAGTTGTTATATATTATAGCTAGGAATAATAGCATAGGACCTAGAAGTTTCAGAGTAACAGCTCAGGCAGCAGATCTGCAAAACACAGGGCTGGGAATTATAACACTATACAGCTGACTATGAGTCAAGAAAATCAGACAGGCCAAACAGTAAAATTGTATAAAGTAATCTTCCCACTCTGCTCAAATGTAATAAAATCTCAGCTAAAATATTGTACCAAGCCTTGGCCATCATGTTTCCAGAGATATAAGGATCAGCTGGAGAGTACCAGAGAAGAGAAAAATCAGTAAAGTTATTGTAATCGGTTATATGTAAACAATCAGTATGAATAAACAGAGGTGTAAAGAAAACAAACTGTGAGGAAAACAGTGAAAACACCACAATTGTTTATACAACAGAACAGACAACTGAAGAGAGATATTATGTACAGATGATATAATTTGTAACAAAGAGTCACTGAAAAGAGGGTAAAAGAGTTCATGTCCATTGGAGACAGAATACTGAGTTAGTTCTCTCTGCAGAAGGGAAGGCTCATGGGGGACCTCACTGTAGTACTCCAGTACTTAAAGGGTGGCTACAATGAGGATGGAGGCTGTCTCTTCACCAGGAGCCACATGGAGAAGACAAGCAGCAGTGGGGTACAAGTTGCAGTGGGAGAAGCAATTTCTTTTACAGTGAGATCAATGACTGGAACAACCTCCCCAGGAACATGGTAGAGTACCCATCACTGGACATTTTCAAGACACAAATGGATCATCTCATCTAGACTCCCTATCCCATGAAAGGTTGGAACTGACAGCCTTTCAAGGTACTTTTCAACCTGGGCTATTCTCCAAGTCTTCAGCTTCTCTGCTTACACCACTGGTGACACAGGTAACAAGTGACATATATAAACACTAGTGTTGAGACTGGTCCATTGATATTTAATGAATACAGAGAATTATTTTTTTACTAAGACACAGTATAGTCAATAACTGGCAACAAATCATGTTTAAATGGCACTATGAAGCTGCTTGCACTATGTATACTTTAGAAATACAGTCCTTTCTCCAAAGATCTTGTATTTGAAGTAGAATTACCCAGCAGACAGAAGCTAATACTGAATGAGTTTCAAAGGTTTGCTCAATTCCACTACATCAAGGTCAGTAATTGTACCCAGGATTCTAACTGTACTCAACCAGGCCCCTCCTCCCCAGGGCATCACTGTGCTCTAAAAGGCTGATGTCCTTCTGCCACTCCTTAGAGAATCTGGTTTTGATCAGAAGTTTCAATGGACTTTAGCATTATCCTACTTGAATAAGGCAGAGACTCCAACAGCAGTTTCAGAGTTCTGCTATTTGGACCACAGCTTTTGTGAGAATAGTGCAAATATGAAGGAAGGGGGATCAAAGTGTTCATGAGGAAAGAGGCCTCAGACATAAAGAGAGGGATCTCAATTTATATTGTCTTTAGTTTGTTTCACAGGGTAAATGTGTGATGCCAGGAAAATAAAAAGAATCACAAACTCAGTTCAGAAGGATGAGGGCAAAAGAGAAGGAAAGACTGCGTGGGAACAGAAACATAACAGTGGAAGATTCTGCACATAACTCTCCAGCATCAATGTAGCCCTCCCCAAACCACTTTTTCCCTTACTACCTGTCTAGATGGAACTATTGTAAAATGGGTGCCAGATCTGATATTCAAACAACAGCAATCAGAGAAATGCAAATGTTGCACTAAGATTTCGCAGGGGTTCAGTACGTATGAGCATTTTCAGTCATGACTTAAGAGGACAGACTACAGAGTACACTTGCAGAAAGGAACAATTTTGGACTGCAAGTGCTTGCAAGATGTGACTGGAATTCAAACGGTCTGGATGATCCAAGCTATTTCAGACCACTGCAGATCAGCTACAGCATTTGCAAAGTGCTAGTAACATGAGGACATGAAAAACTGACAAGGTAGAAAATGATGGACTAAGAAACTTTTCTGCAAAAAGCATTTTTTTGCGCTCTAATGTCATATAATCCCCTCTACTCATATGGGTAAGGCTTTAACTGAAAAAGCATCCAGAAATTTATAAACGAACTCCAGAATTTAGAAACAGCAATAGTCTGATGATTAGAAACTACAAACGTACTGAAGACAGCAAAAGCCAAGATAAAAATAAAACTTTGTTATCTCAGAGAGTATTTCCCCCTTTTATTCTAGAGAAAAGAGAGCCATGGAGAGACATGATTTCACCTGTGAGAGATGCTGAAAAGAGGGAAATGATATACCCCACTGGAGACAGGAAAAAAAAAAAACTAGTTGGAGTTAGCATGGTTTAGTTAAGTATTAGAAGAAAACCCTTTTGAACGGTGTGGAATGACAAGCAACGAAATGGATTATATGCAGAGGCTGTGGAGTTTCCATTGCTAAATGATTTTAAAGAAACTTTGAACCGATTCTGTCAAGAATGATTTAGATATTGTTGAACCCTTCCTGAAGAAGAAAGAGGGACTAGAAGAATTTTAGAACTGTCGTGGTTTAAGCCTAGCTGGTAACTCAGAACCACACAGCCGCTCCATTACAACTCTTCTATTATTTTTCCTCCAAGGCCCACAGCAAAGATGGGACAGAAAGTCTGTTCCCCTAGGAATGAGGTTTTCCTCACATTTCTTGATCAGTTGGCAGCAGATGAAAGCTGTAATTAGCAGCATAAAGGTATCTGATGTTTCCCCAAAATACAGTGTTGTTATACTGCACTTGCAAATCAGTGCATAGCGTTCCCTAGACAGACTTATATAGTAGCTAATGGTGCATACATTCAGACACACTACAGACTGTCTGCAACAAAGAATCCTGAGGCATGAACTAACTGTGTTATTACGTATTACCAATATCATTCACGCATTTGACAGTAGCTCTTTTATTCCATGTCCTTACCTGGCAGTCAGCCACAGTCATTAAAAGGCCAAAATCCTGATCTCCAGTATAACATTTCCTTCCAGAGGTAAGGAAAGAACCTGCCTCTTCAAGTCAGCTCACAGCTACAATGTGAATAAATCATGTCTCTGTATTCCAAGAAAGAATTTGAAAGGGTAGAAGAGTACTGAAGGGAGTTACAAAGGTTTTGAACCAAGAAGTAAGATTTGGCTTCCAAAGATCACGGTTTCAATTCCCTGGTCTGAATGGACTTCCTACATCATTTAGAATGAATCAGTTCCTTTTTTGTGGTATTAGTTCATTTTAAAAGTGGGGAGAAAAATTATCTGTAATTTGACTGACTGGCAGTTCCCTGGGACAAATAGTCTGGCCTTACTATTGGAGAAAGGAAAGGAATATTTTCCCAATTACTCCCAGTAGAGTTCGTACACAAACTCTAGTCAGTCATGAGAAGCACACATAGGGTTAAAGCTCCCAACAGACAAATTCACTGAGAAATTAGGCAATGATGTCACTGTGACCAGAAGTCGCCTTAAGATAAATAAATGGGCTTTCAGTATTCCCTGCAGTCATTTGCTGTCCCTTGGCACCAAGATGAAATCATAATGCTTTGTAATTACAGATAAAAGGGATTTGACATGAGAGCTCTCCAAACAAGCCAAACATCCTGGAAAGTGGGTAAAAAAAAAAAAAAAAAAAAAAAAAGACCCAACAACTTGCTTGCATGCTCATTCTCCAGGCTCAAGAATAACCATCAAGACAATTTTCTTCTTATTAGCAGCTGTTCAGAAATCAGTACTAGATTCATTAGTTAAATCAGTGGGCTTTCCCAGACAAAAAGAAAATTATGGAAAGAGGAGGATTTGAGAATAAATTAGCCAGAGCATAACAATGTCACAAACATGACACCCTACAGCTCTGCAATGTAGAAATGACACAAAAACAAATCCCCAAAACAAAAGACACATTCCAAGCATAACTGAATATGTTAAAGTGTAACCTCCCATTCTTTTGACAGCACAGCAGATGGACTCATCTACTCAAGCAAAGACTCCTCTGAGAAAGATTACAGTGATGCAACAGGAAAAAAGTAAGGAAACCTTATGCACTGCTATGTCTGTAATTTAAAAATAGCTCTAAATTGTATTTAAGGAAAGGTTGCCATCACCCTACAAAGGACAGGATGAGAAAAGACGGCCTAGAGTCTTTCTCTTCCTATTCTCCCAAGCCAAGATCATAATACATATATGAAAATTCTTAATAACTACCACTGTAACCAGTGTTACAAGAGTTACGCCAGTAACTTGTTTAAAATAGTTTGGGGGTTGTTAGCTGTCCACATGCATTCTGAGGGTTTAATTCTGCAAGTACTTGCTTTTGAGGGCTGGTTTTATGTTCTGGGCTGCTGCCTACATAATAGCCTTGGGTGCAGCAGAGACACTGGTAAAAACTAGTGAGACTGACAGAAGAGACTTTGCTCTTAAGGGAAGCTCCAGCAATCCAGGCTACTGCTACTAACCCACTACAGAGAAAAGCACTATAAAATAAACGTAAGTTGAATTTATATCAACAATACAGATGTGCATGTGAAAAGCATAGCCCAAAGTCATATAGCACGCCTGCACACATTTTTTATTGATGAAATAGAAAAACTGTTTAAAAATCTAATTGAAAGTACCTCACACATTTGCAACAGAGAAAATCCAAGCATGTTAATTCTTTTCCCAGCGAGATCACCATTCGGAAATGAGGCCCATGTTAGGAAATTCAAATTAGCAGTAGCTGTAATTAATTTTATCCCTTAAAGCCTTTTTTAACAAATTAAAACAAAAAAAATACTGGTTTTTAGGGTGAACTGTTTCCTCTTTTAAATGTGAAATACTTTGGCTTAAATAATACAAACTTCAGATGTGACTGCAAACTTGCATCTGAAAAAAGCAATCATTACCTAGTCTAGAACTTTTTTGGCCACTAATTTTCTACCTGCTGTCAATGCTTTCTTTGATGTTGTTTTGCCCTGCTGTTGCTGTTTGTATGAGAATCCTTGTCTTTAGTTTTCTAAACCAATGTCATGATCTCTACTAGAAGGGTGTTGGGAGATGTACTGAAAGAGGATCATTAAACAGGACTTTTAATCTCATTCGTACTGGTGAGAATCCATCTCCCTTGACAGACTGTGGGAAAAACTCCTATATCTGCCAAAAAAATTACATATTTCTTTTTATTTTGTATTATTACCATCTATAGACAACCGCATTCTATAAATAATCTAGACCTGGTTGAATACAATTATATATAAAACATAAAAAGCACCCCCACAAGTTACTCTGCAGCTTAGACATAACTTGTTGATCTCATTAGACGACAGAATTGGTTCACTTTATAAACGTGAAACAATTATTCTGCTGTTTCACAGGGAAAGTGGTGATACTTGCTCAGTAACGCTGGCAATCATAATTTAAAGAATTTATATACATGAGCTTGGCTCTTGAAGAGAAATAGAGATTGCTAAAAGAAGTAGAAATTGGATTACTATTTTAAAAATCATTGTAAATTCTAGAGAAAACTAGTAAAATGCTCCACCACTGATGCCAGCAGGAGCACTTCACAAGTATTTATTTCAACAAGAGGCAGCATCATGCCCAGATGTAATCCTTATAGATACTTCCCTGCTGACCTCCATAAGGATTAGCTCACACCTGATGACTTATCCAGCAAGGTACTTAAGCACATGCCTTATATCTGACAGTTATCTGGCAGTTAAGGGCAAAGGCTCCGGACTTAAAGCTAAACATATTCTTAAGCATCTTATGGCACTGCACTCTAGCTGAGAAAATACCTTTTTGAAGCATGGAGAGTTATTTAAATCCAGAGGATAGGATCTGAATTTGCTGGAGTATTTAACCCAATACGACTAACTGCTCTCTGCCTGCTGAGCTCAGTTTCTGCTAGAGTTGTTTTGCTCAATATTGACTTCTGTAGCAAGTTGCTTGTGTTGCAACAACTGTTCTAACCTCAAAAAAAAAAAAGAATTGCCTAAAATCTTTTATTCTGTGGTCTACCAAACTGCCTGATGTTGCATTAATTTTATTCATTATTTACATAAAGTATTAAAGTAATATATAGTAAGAAGTCCTAGCTTCCATATTAAGTTATTTCCATTTCTATATGTATCATTTACATTTTCCAGTGGTCATTATCTTCTAAGCAAATTAAACTACAAAGTTGTAAGACAACTGCATATTTACCAATATTACTAAACATTCTTTTTCCTTTTTTTTTTTTTTTTTTTTATAAAATGCCATTTGATAAACATTTTGAAAAGGAAAGAAGAAAAAGGAAAGCAAGTGTCTGACTGCAAAAAGGGAAAGTAAAGTGAAGAACCTTTTTCAAACTGTATCATTAGCTAATCCTAGTTACCTGAAGAAAAGTGGTTGCTGGTAACAATTGGTTGGTTCTGAGAGGCCTGAGCAACTTCAGGTGACCTGGGATTCCTTAGCAGACCTTCATAAATTCAAAATGATCAGTCTCTTCATTCCCTGTAAGACTGATGCATGCTAAGGGGTATATTCCAAATGAAAGAAGTGCAGAGAAGAGACTTTCATTCTAACATGAGATTTTTCTTAAACATTTTTATGGCTACTAAACTGAAAGGAAAGCTGCATTCTGACCTTGGATGGAGCTTCCTCACCTGAAATTCATGAAATCATGTTCACTCAGGTTATAAAAGATAATTTTTTTTTCTTTTTGTTTGTCCTCTGATGATAAAGGTCAGCAGCTTGTCTTAACATCCTCCAAGAATGACTTACAGCCATCTAACCAGCCTGAGAGCTTCGATACATGAGATTCCTCTTGATCTCAGTATTAGTTCTGTGGTTTTAAAGGATGAAAGGTTGCCTTTAATAAAATGTTTTCATTTCCATACATTATCCACAGATGAGCTTTTCATGATTTTCTCTTGCCATACTTCATCTTTCCATAAGTGACTTTATGCAGCTTGCATACACTCTCCAACTCTGTAAGGAGTAGCAGAATATACATCATAGGATAAAGCATCATCTCCAGTTTTAATGGGAGGTTGCAATAAAGTCAGATATTTCATAAATGTCTAGGAAGATGGATAGCAAGTCAGACAAAATTAAAAAAATAGGCAGTATCAATCTACATAATATCATTTCCTGTCAAGGAATAGGCTATCTTAAGTGTCTGTAAACAGCAATATTACTCATGGCTACACCACAATGCAATTGCTTCCTGGATTTGAATGAGGTTTCCTTGAATATAAATGAAGAGACAAAGTGAAGATAAAAGAAGCAGCTGAAGCTAGAAACCAGAAAACTTAAAACGAAAATGATCAAGTCAGATACACCTCCTTTTATTGTGTGTGTGTAGGAATGATTATTAAACCAACAGATTTATAACACTAGCCAGAGTGAAGTAAAATGCACAAAGAAAACTGTTTCCCAATTACATTCTGCCAATGTGCCTCAGCCTTGACATCCAGCATTACTGCCAGTGGAACCCTAAGCCTCTTTTAAATACAGTCTTAAACTTACTTCAAACTGTTTCAGAAGAACTGGTGATTTTTAAAAGATAACCAATTGCAGAACCCTCACAAATGCATACTCCTTTGTGCTGAGGGAAATCTAATACTTAGGTCACCTGTAGTAAAAGGCATCATCCAGGCCTGCCGCATCTTCAGCATGTTGATTATTAACTGAAACTTGTAACAAGAAACAGAAGGAATTTCATCTGCCAGTGTCAGTGTGTTGTCCTGATTTGGAGCAAACCCAAGTGAGTAGTGACATGTAATTCCCTGGGTCTGAAACTAGAGTAATAGGATTATGCCTAAACCTTTTCAAAAATTAGCTGCTGAAAATGCAAAAAGACCAATATATGAGGTGACCCACCTGAACTGCCTTCCCATATCATCCTGATCCACTCCACTTTCAAGACAGGCAGAAACCAGCACAGAAACTGTCATGAAACCCTGACAACAGAAAATCTCATCTGAGACAGCTTGAAATGAGAAGGCAACCTCCCCTCTGGTAGCCAGTACAGAGATGATGGGAGACTTGACATGGCAAAAAGAAAGGAGCAGCCCAGAACAGATGCAGCAAACTACTAACAATGAAAACAAACAGGAAAAAGATACTCCGTGTCTTCTCCCAAAATGAACATCTCTCATGGACCAGACAGGTGGAGTCTGGATTCCTCTAGACAAATCAAGGCTGTCTTCCTCCTATATGGGCATTAGGACAATGTTAATAACAAAACACAGCAGCAAAGACTGAGCTGAAGGAGCAACAAAAAATTCACTCCATTCCAAGAAAACATATTGGAGATTGCAGTGGCAAACCCACCACAGCGGACATATTGGTTATCGTGACAGTACACACCACAGCAAAATTTCTACAGAGACTGCCTGAGCTGGACACAATTTCTCCACTACTGTCCCAACTCTTCCACCACAGAAAGAGCTGAATTCAGATTAAAATAAGGCAGACTTGGGCGTTTGCTTCATGAAACATAATTACTTCTGACTCAGTATGTTAGAAAACCTACTTAATTTTTAAATATTTCTGCTGCAGGAATTTAAAAGTATTTTTAGTTTAATTTTGTAAACTTAAAAATGGAAAGTTATTAGATGGAAAATTTGGATGCTCATTTCTCTGTTTAATGGAGACTGTTGAATCTGAAATTTTCTAAAAACCTGAGCTGAAAAAATGATTCTTAAATGGCATTTCCCCATGAATGTCTTGTTTTGACCTTTAGGCAACATTTGGCTCTAGCTTTTTTTCCATGATAAATGTACAATTGACTCCAGCTCCTGACATAACAGTACTAACATCTAAAACTGTCTCCATGTGCATGTGTAGTACCTAAACAGGATACTCATCACAGCAGCCTTCCAGTATCTGAAGGGGGCCTATAAGGATGCTGGGGAGGGACTCTTCCTTAGGGATTGGAGTGGTAGGACAAGGGGTAATGGCTTCAAACTTAAACAGGGGAAGTTTAGATTAGATATAAGGAAGAAGTTCTTTACTGTGAGGGTGGTGAAGCACTGGAATGGGTTGCCCAGGGAGGTTGTGGATGCTCCATCCCTGGCGGTGTTCAAGGCCAGGTTGGAGAGAGCCTTGGACCACATGGTTTAGTGCAAGGTGTCCCTGCCCATGGCAGGGGGGTTGGAACTAGATGATCTTAAGGTCCTTTCCAACCCTTACTATTCTATGATTAAAGCAGCTCATATCCATCCAGCCTTCCTTCAAGCTTTCTGAAAGACAACCAAACTTTTCAAAAGAATCAAAAGCTTTCATTTACAAGGGAATATATATTGGACTTAAAATTCTATTTTTCTACTTTTTTAAGTCCAGTTGTCTGTGTTATCTTGCTTATTTGTATGGCAAACTGTACAGTTAGTTGTCAACTAAAATTACATTCATATTATCCAACTGAAATGATAGTTTATACTATTCAAACCAAGACATGGCCTCCTTGTGTAACGACAATAAATACTTATTTAGAAGTTTCTGAGATCCAGTTTCACAACTTATTCAAATATAGTGGAGAAAAAGGAAGCCAAAGACATTTTTATATCAATACTTGAAAGAATTATTCAGTGTATTTCAGAGTCTACCTGTTACAATTTTGATCATAGAAGATTATTTGCATAGTGTCATCTTCCAAAAATATAAAAGCTACTTATAAGTACAACTACAATTGAAGACTACAGTGTCTAAGATCATTAAAAGAAAAAAAAAAAAAAAAGGAATTGATGCCAATCTTATTGAGCAAAGTTGTAATCTTGGGACTTCAATGCTTTCAAAACTTGCCATGTTTAAAACAAGACATTTTATGGCAGATGGGATTCCCAACTTAGTTTTCAAATGATGAGGTTCATTTTAATTTTACTCAGTCAAATGTTTAACTTGGACAAAACATTGTTAAAAAGATTAAATCGGATCCGGCATAAAAATCTCAACGGAAACACCTGTGCCATCTACACAGGAGTAAAATTTGAATGAATACATCTTGAATGATATCTCTTATTAATGCATTAGAGATAGCAAATGTTTAACCAAGGAGATAATCCTGAAGTAGTCCAACAGGAAGACAGGGCCAAGAGGAAAAAGCATTTCAATAATAAAATAAGAATAGTACAGGATCGTCCTGAATCTTCTCTCTCATAATGGGCAGAGAGGCTCAGAAATAGGAGCAATTTTCAGTATAGTATAAGGCCAGGTGAAACATACTTAAATTGTGCTCACCTGGCTTCTAGCTGCTTGCAGTTCAGGATTTTCAGAGCCAAGTATGACATCCTTCTATTAAAGAATTCCCTGTGGATTCTTTTCCTTTCATTGCATTTCCCAGTTACTTTCTACACATGTAAATTTTTAGGACCCTCAAAAACCTGTGTGTGGCTGGAGCCTGGCACATGGACAGATTTCCTGGCTTGACTTCAGTTTAAACCTCAAAGCAAGATAGCCAGAGCAAGAGAAACAAGTTTAAGGCTAACGATATTACCAGTCCATTAGTTACCTTCCTTAACTTCACCCTTAAGCAGAGTCAAGTGGCTCTTCTAGAAGAGCTTTTTTCCAGTGCAACACTGACATGAATGAAAGGAGACACGACAATATTCAAGTCAATGCAGTGTAAGTTAATTAGCTTCTAACGAGCTTCAGGATGTCAGACTTTCAACTATTAAGATAAATTTTATCCCTTTTCATTAAAAAAAAAAAAAAAAAACAAAAAAAAAAAACCAAAATCTTTCATGGCCTTGCTTCCAAGGATCTCTGATGGGAATGGGAGTTTGGCAGTAGTTCCATAGCTGTCAGCCAAGTCATCAGGCATAGAATGTTACTTTAATAATGGATAAATGGCAACAGATTTAACGTCAGCAGGTATGTAACCTAGGGACATAGGAGAATTAATTAAACCAGTAAAGGAAAGCAGAAGCTCAAGAGGAAAAACCTGAACAAGAATTTGGGAAGCACTGATGAGGCCTGATTTTCTCTCTCCACAGCTTGTGCCTCCAGCAGTTCAGCCCTTAAGATGCAAGAAAGCTGTGAAACGAGCTATCAGAACACTTGTCAATCACTGGACAAGCTATATGATGGTCAAAAGGTACTTCTAGGGCCTGCAGGAAAATAACAGAATGAATTTATGATGTAGGTTTATCAGTGACTAAGCAACTGCAGTTTTGATTATTGCAGCAAAGAGGCTTAAACAGAAGGGGGAGAGTGATAATAGCTAAGTTAAGGATTATAATTCCTACTCTCTCTTCATCTGAGACTTTCTTTGTTTCAATTGCATTTGTTAATTTCCATGTCACAGACTTTCTGTATTACACGGGGAAGACAGACCATTCTGCAAAATGAAGCTAGATCAGGTGGTGCTCTTTTTCATTCCAAATCCAGGGGTTGGAAGTTACATAGGCAGAGGTACACATTTAGCACTGGAGATGCCTGTTCCTCTTTGAAGATGTGAAACAGAATGAGAGAAGAATAACCTACATTCGAAAGAAACACAGTTGTCACATTCATTAAATTATCAGCAAAAACAAATCTGAGGGAAGTCTTGGGAGTACACAACATGTGTGTATATATTTTATATATACACAAAGTATGTATGCACTTGGTGTGTAAACTACTTGCTTTCTCTATGGAAATACAATTAAGAATCCACCAAACTGTCAATTGTCTGGAGTCTTTGTTAATGGCCTGAGCAGGAATGACTAGTAAATGAGAAAAAACTTCTAACCTTGGTCTAAATAATCTGTATCTTATCATTTCAATCTGCAAGCAAATTAAAGACATCAGAACTTGTTCTCTGGATAAAAAACTTTCACCTTACTATCATTTGAAGAAGTGTTTTCCATCTGGTTAATCAATATGGAAAATTAATGTTGTCAGCTCCTTAGGTCAAGTGAAATTAAATTAAGATGATAGTTAAATGGAAGATACATAGTTGTTCATGTTCAAATATATTCTATAGAGCCAAAAGTACTAGCCTGGAGCAGGCATTTGTGTATCTAGCTCTACTTATTTTTATTATATGAATGTAACACTTCTTCATCAGGGACTGTAGTGATATGACAAGGGGTAATGGGTTCAAAATAATAGGGGAAATTTAGATTAGATACAAGGAAGAAATTATTTACTGAGAGGGTGGTGAGACACTGGCACAGGTTGCTCAGAGAAGCTCTGGTTGCCCCATCCCTGACAGTGTTCAAGGCCAGGTTGGACACAGGGGCTTGGAGCAACCTGCTCTAGTAGAAGGTGCTCCTGCCCGTGGCAGGGAGGTTGGAACTGGATGATCCTTTCCAACCAAACCATTCTATGATTCTGTGAAAGGATCTGGCTTCAAACAAACTTTGTGTTGCTCTTGTTCTGCTGAAAGAAGATTGTTCCACACGTTAGAAATGAGGCAGAACAAAGAGAATGGGGAATGGAGTAGTCTAGTAAAGAGAAACATTTCTCTTATAAAAAGGAGGTTTTTGAGACTCCGCATGTTCAGAACCTGACTGATTATCACATTATACTCATCATTTCTCCAGTTCTTAACTTACACGTGGATAAACAAGATGGAAATGTAACATTAGAGAAAAAGTAAAGAGAGCATTATAACACAGGAGCTGAAAATGCAATTGGGTTTTCAAAGCATTATTACTTCAGATTTATTACCAGTAATAGATAAAATGTGTATCCAGTTTTCAAAAGAATGGGTCTGTCACTAGTACTATGTTGACCACATCCTAATCTGCATTCTTAATGAAACTGAAGCTAATCTAGAACCCGAAGTGGAAAGGGGTCCCCCTTCGTAGGTTTTTGAAGGTGTGATAATGGAGGCATAATGGGCAGACCAGCGATGGAAAGAACTACCTCAGATTGCCTAATGCAACCGCCTCAAAACGCCAGAAATAGATGACAGATTTCCACAAGAAACCTTTTCTTAGTTGCTTGCAGCCATTCAAATGACAGATATTTTCCATTCTCTTCTATATATCTTAATGTGCAGGCAGTAGATAATTTTTTTCAGCATGTTACATTTCTATAAAGCCCTCAAACTGAAGTTCTATGCTTCAGTTATTTATTGATGAAATATTTTGCATTTCATGCTACCTCCCCCCAATAACCCCAAGCAAAATTAGCATAAGAAGTGGTGTTTGAGAAAGGTATTTCAAATTATTTGCACTGCACTGAAAATCTAGCTGAATAATGAAATTCACTTAGACTTTGATGCTGAGAGTCTAAAAGAGTTTTTCTCACCAGTAGAAATCTCCTATTAGTGAAAAGTTTACCTAGAGAAAACAAGATCAAGACCATTCCAAGTGCTAATTACGTTCTGCATATGAAGTCGCTCCACCTTCAGAAGCACGAGTAATGAACAGACAGATTTTTTTAATAAACAGCTTCTCTAACAGGAAATTAGAACTGTACATCCTTGTTGAAGGGAAAGTAACAGCAGAGCTCTTTCAATTCACTGAAAACAATTCAGCAGTTTAGTCAGAATGGAAGGAGGACACATTAGTTGCAGGACTTGTGTGTTAAGAGCAAAACTAACCTGCATAAGCACGTTGATGTTGTACAGATCTCTCTGGAGTCCGAGTTAAAGAAAACAAGATGCGACAAAATGGAAGAGCTGCAAATGGAAAAACTACAAACATTTGTGAACAGGTTCGGTAGCCTTGCTGCAGACTAATCAATCACCTCATAAGTATATGGGAATTCCCAGAGTGGAATAACAGGTAGATAAACTGGGTGATACAATTTCGCTAGTTCTGCCACTACAATGGGAAAGCAGCCATTCATTCTGGTGATGACAGTTATTCCCTCTGGCCATCACCACTAATTAAATCGCTATCTTTCCTATTCCACTTTTTCCCCAGATATAGATATGATCAAAGACAGAACAATATAAAGAAGGAACAGGAAACTAGATTTAGGAAATAATTTTAAAAGCAAAGTGAGATAGCCTGAGATACTAATGCAATCCCGTAGAAAACAGAGCATGCTTCTGACAGAAATACGGGAGCAACAGTGTGTGAGGTGATGTGTGTATGACTATAATGTTGTAACTGAAACCTCATGCCTTTCATAACTCCTAAAATTGCTAGAAAAATGCATAACGCACATAAAAATGGGAATAGTTTATGGATAGTTTATCGGTAATGTATTAACTACAGGTTATTACAAGTTCCACTGCAGCCTGTTTCAAAATTAGGATTGATTTGGTTTCAAATACTCAGAACAGACTCAGAAAAGACAAGCTCTCTTTGAAAAACAAGTCATACAACATTACTTATTCAAAACCATGGTCCAGCTTAATATTTACAGGACTCTGCATACTAGGGGCTGCATTCCAGTGCTCAAACCCTCTCCTACCCTCATGCCATGCATTTCCAGTGATAAGTATAACAGCTAAAAGAAAAAACAAATTAAAATACAATCTGTAGAAATTGGTATTAGCCTATCTTTGTGGCTTTTAAATGACAGATAGAGTAATACAACAGACAGGAGAAAGTTTCAGCTGAAGTGATGCACCTAAGTGAGGTCAAGTCCCTTTTCTAAATACAACACATTGGTTTGCTGAAGTGGCTTGGGGATACTCTCACATACACTCTCCCTTTTGCAAGCCAGCTCAGATGCCAGTCACTACTGGACACAATTCACCCCTCAGGTGCCCTGAGAACCTTGTGTCACTGCCAAGACTCTCAGACTTTCTTCTCTTACACAAGGAATATACAGCTATGTGCAAATGGGGGCCTAACAACAGAAAAAAATTGAAATGAATGCTGTGAAACAAACCCAGCATGGCAATATTGATACAATTCCAGCAACTTCAGTAGTGACTGGCCTCAGTCAGTATCCCCAAAAGAGATTCATATCACAACAGCATCAGTGCCTCTCATTTCCAGAATGGTGAACTAAAACTCCAGTAAGCGCAATAAATGGCTTACACTTGCTTAGTGTAACAGTAAATCCTCTGGATGGTTTCTGATGACAGACTGCCTCCTAACCTCTCTCAGTTACAAGCTGCTACAATAGCAAGATCACTAGAATATAGGTATGTTACAATAGGGAAATACTGTAGAAAAAGGACAGACTTGAAGAAAAAGTTATGAAAAACACTGGTAAGACTGAGGTATGAGTAATTACAACACCCTACTATAGATCAGCATGTGGTTGTGCCAGTTTTCATATAAACAACAAAATAGTCACTCTTTTCCTAATCTTTACACCAGTACCCTGTTTCAGAGATTCTTGCCTGTAGAGACAGTTTCAACATTGCTTTGAACTCTCTAGGTTTCCTTCTCCAGCTACTGTCCCTTTTGAGCAGAAAATATCCCTGACATATACTTGGTTGACCATTTTTAGCATATCTGAAGTCCACCCAAGACCAGCATTCCACCAGGAAGGATCTCTGCCCAAGTTAACACCAATGGAAAGCTGAATTATGTGTTAATGAAGACAACCAAATCGCATCATCCCACACTGCTTAGTTGCCATGTAATTTTCTTTTAATTTTTCTCAAAGGTACTTCAGATTTCACCTCACCATCACCTCACCATTAATGAACCTTGCTAGACTTAATGGCCCAGCAGCTCTTTGTGTCCCTGCCCGATGAGGAGTCTGTCCATTGTGAAGACAATCTGCCTGCTTTAGCCTCAGGGGGCTGATCCACCTCAATTAGTGAGACATCAGGAAAAGGAAGACTCTGAATCCTGAAGCATCTTCTAATGGGTCATTATCTTCTATAGCCTGTAATACTATGTCTTAAGTTTTAATCATCAAGAACTATCTTGCTGTCTACTCCTTTGTGGAAGAGAACAGGAGTCTCTATCCACTCATTGCATTTTTCCTTTAAAAATAAAATAAACATGCAAAATCCCCTCACTGCACAAGCATGTGAAATGCAGAAAATGAACATGATGGGGAAAAAAAAAAAAAAAAAGCTTCAAATTGTAAGTGGGACTGTAGATGAGTAGCGCAACTTAAAAAGGGAAATACAACATCCAGTACTTAGGGAGTAACTGAAGCCCATACTTTAATCATATTAATGAGCAACCTAATGTCCTGGCACACTTTTCCTGGGCTAGATCATGCAGACCAGATTTATCATAACACACTTGTGTGAGCCTAAGCAGTGGGTACAAGGCACATTAAAACTGCAAGTGCCTGTTGCTGTGATGGGTGTCTTAAAGGAGGGTCCAAAAATATAGAAAGGTGTTCCTTGCACAGCAGTCCTCTAATATGAAGCTCTTTGTTCACTTGTACTTTTCCCTGATAGTTCTTTAAGTACTGAAGTATCCCCTGAGGAACTTTGCAGCTTAAGACATTACTGCCCCAAGCTGTCAACCTCAACCCTTCCATAGAGGTCACTCACAACAGAAGCTTAACAAGAGATGCTAACCTGTCAGCTTAGAAAGGTGAGAAGTGCACACACATCCTTCTCTGTCAACTCGTATGAACATGTTAACCTATAGCAGAGAAGATGGTGATATAATGCCAGGAACTGCTGCAGCAACATTCATCAGATGTCTGCATCTTAAGCATGGTTTTTATCACAAAAAGGGTTTTAAAACCTTTTAGCTTTGGTACAGCAAGCTATTAAGCCTGTGAGCACTCTGGCCAACGTTAGCGTGACTATAAATATGTAAGACAGTACTTGCTTAAGCACCTCACTGAATTAGGTTTTAATGCCTTATATATCAGTATTTCTAAAGCAATTAACGAAAAAACCCTAGAACATACCAGCACGAACTCCCCTGGGAGAAAGCATTAACTGAAACAATCATGCCATTGACACATGGTTTCTATTTCTAATGAGGCATGCCAACTAAACAGAAAATAAAGGGATACAAGCTCTGATACTCCCAGATATAAAATAATCAGTCTCAGGACAGAAAGCACTATTATCCTGAGAGCTGACTACCCAGTGGCTCACAATAGGTTTCTTGTACTTCGTGGCAACCATGGCTGCAGGAGACACACAGGCAACAGGTCTGACATACTACGGAAACTCCTGCATTCTAGTTAATATATGTCCATGTGTCTTCCCTTTTAGCTTCACAACTCCTACTAAAGTGATTAATGCTGGGGGAGGGAAGTATCAGATGACTGGAAGACAGAAAGTTTAAGATTGCCCTTTGTTAACTTGGTACACTTCTCCCTGGGACAGAAGTGTATTCAAAACCAGGGCTAAGGAGCTGCCTAAAGACATTCCTGAAATACTCGCAAGAACTGAGCAGGTGATCATGGTGCTGGCTCAGGGACCTACCCCATACTCGATTCCCTTCTGCAAGGGAATACATCCCAGTAGTTCCCGGAGCAGCTCTACTACCAGTAGTCGCTAAGACATCCATTTAATGTTTTTTATTACCCTGCAGCCACAGGAAGAAAAATCAATTCTGAAAGAAATAATGCCTGAGGATGTGTAAGACTTCACTGAGGTTCCATTGATCCTCAATATGCGTGTTATGATACACATCTATAGAGGTAGAGATATATGCATATATTCAAAAATATCAACCTGCAACACAAACTTCAGAAAATGCAGAACAAAGATATATGAAAATGCACCTAAATTTACTCCCATCCTGAAAGAAGCAAAATGTAAACATATTATTAAAGGATGGATTAGCATGTCTAATTCCATGAAAATCAGAATATGGATAAAGATATAAAACTGCAATTAAAAAAAATGGAGAACATTAATAGGATGAACCGAACACTCTAATGCAAAATAGTATGTTGAACTGTAGTCCTGTTATCAAAATGACTAAATGAGAAAAAAAATACAGTCTGTTCCTGAGAAAAGACTGGTAATAAGCAGTTACAGTTACCATACAGAAACTGGTGATAGTTTCTAAAACTTGGTTAAGTACCTTCTATCATTCACAGGTACATAGCAGGTTTTTTCTTCAGTTCATTGCAAAAAGAATGGAAAGAAGTAGATTTTTTTGGTCACAAATACTGCTGAATAGATTGGCAATTATGTTTTTCTTCATTCTTTGGCTATAGATTAAAACTGCAGCTTTATATTACCCATTTTTCTCTTTTTACTAAAAACATCTCAGAGAATTTTCATTTCTAACTATTAAAGAAAACCGTTTTCAGTTTCAAGTTAGAAATACAGACATTCCCCTGCTTCTTAATACAGTATTTTTTTATCTGAATTTCAATTTCAGTTTACAGGATGTTAAAATATTTTCATGTTATAGAATAGTTTGGTCAAGAACTATCTAAATCAATCAAAGGTGAAATAAAAGATACCAATGATAAGGTGGGGTTTTTTGTCCCTGCTGCTGAAGTAGGAGAAGATGCACCTCCTGAAGAAGAATCATCAGCTATAGTCCTGAAATAATTAAATCTTTTTATTTTGAGAAATGATGTAGAAACTAATTTCCATGGTTACTTTGTTCTGCATCTCAGAGTTCTAATCCTCGAATTTCTCTGTTGCACCCAGTATACAATGCTAGCTTGTTTCTAAAGTCACTGTCTACACAATGAGTTGCAAAAGTACCTTGTATATCACAAGATTTATATCCTTTCTTCACTTTACAATCCTCTGCTTACCTCAGTTTTGTTTACTGCTTTACTGTACAAAGTACAAATACAGCGTTTGGTTTCTTTTTACCTCACTGAAGGAGTTACTTCTGGTGAAGCTGATTTTTTGTTATGACTTTGCTCCCAATAGATTTTTCTATCAATAAAGGTGTACATGGAACAAGTCACAAAGATATTTTAAAGATAAAATACAGCTAGATCTCATCAACTAGAGTCAGGGTTTCTATTACTGTAAGTGCACTATCCTCCAAAGGGAGCTTATTTAAACAGCAATCTTCTAGGTATAACTTCTTCAAAAAGATTGTGGCCATCGTTGGATTTCCAAGCCCAGAAACCAAATAATTGTTCTTGGTCATAAGACAGTTTTGGGTCAGGAGTCCTAAAAACACACTAACAGTAAATTCCTCAAAAACTGGCTTAAGATCAGATAGAAGCTCTAAGCGTAATGAGTTTGAAACTTGCACAGTTAATGTCTAGATTGCTGTAGGTGCAGAGAGGTGACTAGCTGCATTTGGGGAAGCTCTACATATGACTACCTCAGCAGAGCAGCTTGCAGGATCAAAGCTATGCCTTCAGGCTAAGACCAATGAACCCATTTCATGGATGACTTGAATCAAACTTTGATGCGGAAGTGAATCACTAACTCATTGTTTCCCTATGCCACTAATATTTGTAAGCCACCTTATATAGACCATAGGATAATTCAGGCTGGCAGGGGACACCAGGAGGTTATCTAGTTCAGCTTCCTGCTCAAAGTTTCCTTCTGTTCCTCTTTCTGAACCTTTCTTCTATATACATATCAAATGTACAAATGCATTTCATTACTCTATGTCGTAAGCAAATCCAGTTTAAGAAGGAGATGTTCAAGGCCAGGCTGGATGGGGCTTGGAGCAGCCTGGTCTAGCGGAAGGTGTCCCTGCTTGTGGCAGGGGGTTGGAACTGGATGAGCTTTAAGGTCCCTTCCAACCCAAACCAGTCTATGTTTCTATGAGATTATGTTCCAGGATACTATTTTGCTTTGAATTAAGGAAAAAGTAGCCCCACCGCCTTATGGAAAAAAAAAACCAACCCAACATCTAACACCACATAATATGGAGCATAAATCATTAGCTTTAAGGCCATTTTGGCTTTTCTGTTAGCAACAAAAGTGCATGTAAGAGTTAACATTAAAAATTAAAATTAAATAAATATGCTCTCTAATGAACTAATATACGTGGGTAAGGTAACATCTGCTACTTTGTTTATAACAAATGTGTCAAATATTAGATATGCCAGCATTCATGCACATGTTCTGATGGAAGTTGGAGAATTTGCTTTATTCAGCCAGCAAAAAATGGAAGATTTTATGTCATGGCTGAGTAATACCAGACCTGAGAGTGCTAGGAGAGCAAGATTGAATTTTCTTCTTAAACAGAGAGACAGCTCTTCTTACAACTGTTGGTACACTACAGAAAAGGAGTCTAAATTGAAGTGATTTGGGAACGAGAAAAGAACCTATTTTTTAACCAGTTCTGACCTACTTTCTATCTCTAAACAAAATTCTAAGTAAGGAGTCCAGTAATCCTGGACTAGGTCAGGATTAACCATGGGAGGTAATGCGACTCTGCTGCTTCCTTTGTTTTTCTCTTCCCTTACTGAACAATCCTAACAGGAAAATCGCAGCATTTCCCAAATCAGCTTAGATCTGCTCTCACAGAGATCACAGTAGATTCCCTACTACTTCACAAGCATCATCTATTTCTTTCTAGAAAGTCTTGGGAGTAATGAATTTCAGTGGATTTGTTAGCACCCACCTCAGACCATAAGCAAGAAGATTCCATGCCAAAATCTATTTTTTACAGGGGCAAGTAACAAGGCAAAGCCTATATCCTGAAAGGTGCCCTTGAAAGGAGTTGCAAATTGATCTAATGCCCAGTTTCTTCTCTAACTATGTAAACTGTTCACATTTACTTGCTGTAATGGATAACAAAACTTGAAAGCTTATTAGATCTGTATTTTAAACATTTAACAAGAAACTAGAGCAATTCCTCCATTTTGTTTGTAAAGTTCACATTAACCAAAATGTACTTTTAATTCACCTCCAGCCCACAAACCACTTTTCTAGTTAAAATGTTGGTCTCTTATCTGTCACATATGAAGTCCTGGCTCCACTGATACAGATGTTAAAGCTACCACTGATTTATTTTGTGTTGGCTCCTATGCCACATGTATATAATTATATTCTGTAATATATTCACCCAATCTTAGTTATTAATAACCAAATCACTTTAATAGTCCAAAGAGTTCTGCAAATATCGCTATTCTTCTAATCTCCAAACATGTAATGAAAATGCAAACAACATGAATTAAAAATACATAAATTAGTATGTTCACTATAAGACAAAAAAACATGATAGTGATAATTTATCATGTATCTCCAGTATCTTACTTATGCTGCTGTCCATAGTAATTTAACATCAAATTGATGTACCCAAATGAACTAGTCCAGAAAGTTTGTTACAACATAAGGAGTCACAGGCAGTACTTTCCCTGAATGAAAAACAAATTCAAATAGCATTGGGTTTGTTCTTTGCATATTAAAATAATCCATCCAAAGGGGAAGGAAAAGGCAGCTATAGCCACCCCTCTCCTTTCTGTGCTGCCAAAGGCAGAGAGAATACAAAATGCTCATGTCTTGTTGCTGAAATAAATTGAATGGCTTGGCACTATGATCACACCTTGTAAGGTCAGTGTACAGGAGCTAAGGGGATGATGCTGAATTTCCCAACTATCAGAGGAATTCGATGAGTCTCTGAGATGCAGGTGGAATGGCTGTGCAGCTGACACTTTCCCTCTACTTCTGCACAACAAAATGCAAATTCACTTCTAAATCCTTTTTCAGTACTACAGATCACATCCAGACAGAACTTGGTTTACAAACTCCTTTCAAATGATAAACACAAAATGTCTCATGCATCCTATATGCAAACACTGCATTAACACTGGAGAAGCTATCAGCAAGTTACTCAAAAGTTGAAATGAAATTGTTTAAAATGAGATATTTAAAAGTTAAAATAAAACTGTGCTGCTGTGGATCAACTTTAAACTGTATTTTTTAAGTACTAGATCAGAACTAATTAAAAGGTAAGTGCATACAATGAAAAAGAGATGAGAAACAGCATTTTTAGTCACGTTACAGATTTAGACATTATCTACTAATTCTCCCCCCAAACCTAAAACCAGCATATATCAATGGGAAAACTGTAGAAACAAACTACAGTTTCCAAACAATTATCTAACTATCGATTTTAGCAGACTCTCACATTCCTTATAAAACCATTCAAAAAGACAGTCTAAGCTCTCATTCAGGAAAATGCTCTGATATTGAGGATTGAATTTCACAGGTACTTAATACTTAATGAGGATGCCTTCCTCAATACTCAGCTGCATTTTCCCTTGAAGATCTCCGAATAATAAGACTAACCCATGTTTTAGGTGAACGTCTGCATTACTATCCAATAGACTTGGGTGGTCTGCAGCTGGTTAGCCAAACACACATTTTGACTGCTAAATGGCAGAAACAGCAATTTGCTGTCTTATGTCAGCACTGCTGTGTTAAAATAATTTTTAGACTTCCTTCACTGATAATTTGAAAGGATGAAAAGTATCAAATCTCTGTGGTAAACGTTCAGGTTCTTCTCCAGTGAATTATTTCGTTAAATCTGGAGGGGATAGAAGGCTGGAGGTCAGTCACGTTGATACTGGAATGAATGCTCCTTGAACAGCAATCAGGATACTTGAAAATAATCCACTACAGATTGAACTGTAGTGAGGAAAGCATTTGAATAAGAGGTACTGCCTCAAAGATCACAGATGTAATCTGGCATTGTAACTACAGATTCAACACAGACACTAAAGTTTACTCCACCAAAACGTCGCTTACGAAATGTTAGGTAAAAACACAGCAGGGGGGAAATGCACAGAAGCACATCGCAGACTCAAATGGCAGTCAAGTCTGGCAGAAGTCTATCACCTAGTGACAGCTTCCTTTTCTCTCAGCTGTTAGGATGATATAAAGAGAAATGAGTGAGACAAGTCCTGGGCTTCATTACTGTAGGAAGAAAATGGTTCCCAAGAGAAAAATGATCAGCAAGTTGAAGTGTTTTGATATGGTCAAAAAGTCATAAACATTTTAAAATGTTTTCAGATTGTTCAAGCCAACTATATTCATATTTGATGCATTAAAAACCAAACTTGCTGATATAGACAGAAAACATAGTATTATGGAAAGAGAATATTTACTGGAAATATCAAGGAAAGGTCTGAAATTTAAGTCCTACCTCTAAATCAACCACTGCCAGGTTGGAGGGAGATTTGTCTGATGTATAAGAACTATAATTGCAACCTCCTCCTTTGAGTTTGGTGTTTATCTCCCTAAATCACAACTGTCATGTCATGTGCTTGGGATATCTTAGTCACTGTGTATTTGTGAATACTGCATATGTCAAAAGAAAATATCACTGGTAGGAATACCAAATCCAGCATATGAATGCCATTACTTTGAGGTAACATACACAGTGGGAAACCTTAACTGAAGTAATGGAAATCAGAACTCCCTAAAAAAGTGAAGAATTAATCATTCTTTTTTATGATTTCTATTGTCTAGGGAAAAACACCCTCGAATCTTCCTTCTTCCTAGTTTAATTTCTCTTTTGTTCCCTTCCACTTGAGGTCATGCAGACGGAAAAGCAACAAAAACCAGCGGCTTAACACCTTCACTGTAAAGGGTTTGCTAAGGTAAGAAAACCCCAACCAAAAACTGTCTGAACAGTTAGCAGGCAATACCTTATGATAAGGGACATCCTTACAAGAGATGTAGTGGCTTTTATCAGAGACATGCAGCTGCACAGTGTGGCCCCATTAAGACTGTAAAATGATGTTTAGATGAGCTACAACATGTAGCCTTCAAGACAGTTTTGAATTTATTTCCAACATGAGAAGGGTGAAAGAAATCAAGAAGAGGAAGAGATTACATAGAACATAGTGGTTTTGCTGTTTAATTCATCAAGTAATTCCTTCTAAGAAAAAACACATTATCATTGAGGAATTCCCTGTTCTGTTCTTAGTCTTCTGATGACTGTATCTACTGAACTCTAGTGTACACACCTATTAAATGGAAATGTAACCTTTCTGAAAGTGTAAAAACCTGTAAAAGGTTTCCACGGCATGCTTACAGTTTAGAAAACACCTCAGAAAACCACAATTTACATGATGAGTTTTGGAAAATACCTTCTCAAAAGGACTTCCTCACTTGGGAAAACAACAAACACCTCTGCAAAATAAAAGTCTCTATCACTGTGGGATAATATTCAAAACCCCAGTTATTAACCACTAGCTCAAGCAAAACCTTGCTCAAAACAGATGTCCACGTACATTTCATTACTCTCAGGAACACTCTGAGGACTGTGGGTCTGTAAAATGTCCAGGGTTTTTCCATGGAATGTGCAGTACTCAAACAGCATTCATACTGTCCTCACCTACTGACACTGAACATTCACATGCAAGCTACAAGTATTTGTAACAGCAAAGTGACTAACTGAAGAGCTTAATTGCAAAACATTTCCTAAATCATTACAATTATACCCCGACAACCTTACAAAAGAAATGCTTGGTGTAATTCCACTTCAAGAAAAGTCAGAATATTTGCTGGAGCCAGGAGTATAGGCCAGACCAGCATCTTTCAGAGGGTTAAAATATACCATCACCTTTTGTTCTCACCTGCTCTGAGGAGCCCGTGCACCTCCCCCATAAGAAAAAGTGAGACTCTCTCCTTTTAATTCTTTCAAAAGGATCAAGAATGCTGGCAAACAAGTAAGATATTTATAGTTTCCTGTTCAGACATATGGTTGAACCCAAGTCATAGTTGAAGAACAGATTGTAAGAATGGTCTGATGCTCAAACACATGTATTCTCAATTTATAGCTCATTCTGAGTGAGAATTCAGTACACTGCAAATAATTTCAGTTGTAACTTAATACCCACAAGTACTCTATCTCCTGTGCTCCAGCATAGAACGATACCATAGTTGAAGAATTAATAACTTGGTTTTGAGGCCCTTAAAATAACACTTGTCAAAAAGTTCAAGTTGTTCTTACAATAAATTACCAAGTTTCTCACTTAAATCACCTTCTCTTGGTGTTTTCTAATAAAGGCAGACATTGTAGTGACATTGGCTAGACCTTAACATAGTTCCCTCAGGCAAGAGAAACATGAGCAGAGCAATCAGTTTAGCACATGGACAAATTCCTGAAGAGTCCCCATGGAAGCTTGCATCATAGTGCTAATTCCATTTCCTTCCCTTCAACTTGTTAAGTAAATGCCCTACAAATGCTAGAATAATTCAGGGGGAGAAGGGGGAATGAAATAAAGAAAGATAAAATGACCACTGTGATGATAAAGAAGCAATTAGACTCTGATTACCGTATAAAATAGGTAAGGGAAGGAGGCAGACTCAGACAGAGAGTATTGGAAGTAATTTAAAGTTTACTACATGATATAAAATCAGAAAACCTGTCTGATTAAAACAAAGACCTATATCAAAGAGAAATCTATATTATAGTATAAACTAAAAAAAGAAATGTTTTATGATATTAATCCTCATACCTCTGAAAACAGAGTTCTCTGCATTTCTTGAGGATATAATTAAGTCACAGATCTTTCTTTTAAATCTAAAACTGAAGTGTAAAGTCAGTTCAGTTCCAAAGGACTCAAAATAGTTTTATTTTTTATACTTCCCTACCTTGATCTCTTAGCTTTGACCTGAAACATTGCCAAAAAATATTCAACCTTGCTACCAGAATTCCATTCACCCTCTAAACTACGATAAAATTCATTATCAAGCTTTGCACTTGACATGAACACAAGAACTTCCACCAGTCATTTTCCCCAGGTGCAAAAGAACACTTTCTGTCAGCTCAGAGCAAGTTCATTCATGCTTTGTTCAAGCTGACCTTTGTCTATCAAGAAAATGTGTGAACTACTTAAATTTAGCTAATGTGATTTTAGAAAGATATTGCCTTTGTCCTCCCAAAATTGCACCCCAGAAGAGTTTTCAGACTCAAATTGCCATCACAGCACTTCAGGATTATAGAAAAGCTAACTACTTTAACTAAGCCTGTGAATTTGAAAGGCTTTGATTAAATTGCATAAAACTATCTAGATGGTTTAATTCAGAATTTAAATAGTTTATTTCATGTGTCTTAATTCACCTTCACTGTAATTTAGATGAAACCAAATTAAGCCCAATTTAATTATGCATAAGGTTGCCTATACAGCGATTAAGCGTTGTTTAAGCTACTAAAAATAGTTCAGTCCCTGCACAGACATTCTTTCAGGACACGCTTATATATTATATTCTCCTCAGTGGCAAAACATGCCTCTGACATCTTTTGCCCAAGCCAGTTGTACTTGTCTCCCACATCACAGTTCGTCATAGACACACTTTTGAAATGATCCAAAGTGAAAACAACTTTCTGAAGCAAAGTTGCTGCCAAGGGCAGTGTATGACACCACCTCAGATTTGGCAGTTGCACAAAAGAAAAGCTGGGTTGGCTATTCACTGCATTTTCTTCTCTGCATTGCCTGTTATGTTTTATTTTACACACACCCCCCTCAATTTTGTGCATGCTAGCATTTTCTTTGCTATAATTACTGCAGAGCATTTTTCTTAGTACTTCTGCAACTTACATTATTTAAAACAGTGAAATGAATGGAAGTTTTAAAGAGCTTTCTCATATTTGGGATTTGATCATAATTCTTTTCCGATGATGGCTTTCTCATTTCCTACAATACTCCTATGTGGTATTTTTTGAGAACAGAGTAAATGCTGTCCTGTTGGGCTGGCCTGTGTTTACCCACAACCATACAGTGGGCTGCTGTGAAACCATTTAAGCCATTTTTAGTGCATGTGAGCACAGGAAAAAAAAAAACCCAAAAAACCACCGAACAGATTATGACACTCTTGAAACACAATGAAGTATCTGAACAGAATCACCTGTGGTTGCTGTTAACATTACAATTCTTTGGTGCTTCCAAACCCACAGAGTTGAGGACCATTTTATATATAAACATGTAACTGCCAAAGATGCTTCAAAGGTCTGTTACAGCAGTTTTTGTTTGAACTGCAATGTATGCTATACAGTACATGCAAAGTACATAAAAGACATGATGCTTGCTAGATGAAGGGTTCCTGACTAGAGCTAAAAGAGCTGGCTCAAACACAGGTGGGAAATACAAAAGCTACACTTTTATTTCTCTTGGAATAGGTACATGAACTTATCTACATTCATAGTAATCTCTTCAGTTTCATCTCAACATATTCTAATATGCAGGAGGATACTATAGTCTGCTTCACTGTGTTTTCATATTTGAAATCCGATTCACAGCAGTAAGATTATGCAGGTAACTCAACAGGCAGATACTTTTGGTCCATGTGGGATAAAATTCAGGCATTCATGTGTTTCATATATTGCTAGCATTGCCTTCACTTCCAAGCTGAAAAGATGTACTACATGCAAAACTTGGAGGCAAAGGTAATACTTGCATTATACAAAACACATGAATGCCCCAAGTTTATCCCACATATTTTTAGTCAACAAGAGCAGACACAAAACTACTTTAATCACAAGTTACAAGTTTCTGTCAAGACCAAGTGTTTTACTTACGTTTAATCACATATCAAGGCTGTTTCTCAGCCTGTGTTATGCAGAGGGACACAAGTTGTTTATAAGCTGAATCTGAGTGGTCCTGCTTTAAATGGCGAATTGGAGTGACCTCCTGAGACCCTTTGCTACCCATACTGCTCTGCAATTCTACAAATAGCCATTAACTGATGGCAGTATGTAATTATAATCACAAGTGGCACCTCTCAAAGAGGAATTGCTCAGAGATCATGATCATTCTACTAATGCTAGCTCAAAACTGCTGGTAAAATACCACCACTGAATCTCTACCTGTAGCTGTATGTGCCCTTTTTTTCCCCCTGATTGGTCCTGCTACATTCAACTGTGACACAGGGGATGGTCTAGCGATCCAGAAGGCCTGTTTGACTATGCGAAAGAAGCCTTGTGACTTGTTACAGTTAAAACTGTCAGATATAGTCCACAAATACAAATATTTACAAATGGAAAGGAAAAACATCCAATGTTATTCTGTTAGGTTTCTCCTTGCACATGCTTAACAACAAAGGGTGAAACAGTATGCAAAGATCACCAGCACAATAAAAAAATCCTTCGTATTTTCTGTGTCAAAGTCACCATGATGCTGCATCTACATTCCCTTACTTGCATTTTTTACAGCAAAACAGTTATTAAATTTACCACATTACTTGCTGCTCATGAAGGAGGAATTTTTAATTAAGCCCCTTAAGCAAGGGGATTTAGTCCTCAGCAAATATGTGAAGACGTATATACAAGAGCTGTGCTCAGACTGTAATGCAAAAACCAATAAGCTTGTCTAGTCTGAGTTTAGATACAGACATCTTCTCAAAGAAGGTTCACTGCATTTTTCTTCTACTTAGTTTTGATTTGTTGTTTTTTGGTTTTTGGGTTCATTATCCCTGGCGGTGTTCAAGGCCAGGTTGGACAGAGCCTTGAGCCACGTGGTTTAGGGCAAGGTGTCCCTGCCCATGGCAGGGGGGTTGGAACTAGATGATCTTAAGGTCCTTTCCAACCCTTATGATTCTATGATTCTAGGATTTTATTTTGTTTGTTTGTTTTGGGGGGATGGGGGGGGAAAGGTGGAGATGATAGTGGGTTGGGGTTTTAGGTTTTTTTTGCTTTTACAGGCTTTGTCACATATAAGTCCAAAGCTCTGTTCTACAGATAGACAGGTACACCACAAAGTGGCCACATACTAGCTGTATAATATGCAGAGTTTATTAAACAGGCATGCTAAAACCAATAAACACACTAAAGCGAGCACACTAATATGAATTAGGTATATATCTCTTTACATATAGTGAATAAGTACAATAAAGCAAATCAGAGATATAGGTATATAAGTACCAAAGAAAGTTAGCAATGCATTAAATCATTATTGTATAGAGAGAATAGAGATTAAGAAGAAATACATCATCAATTACCACTGAATCATCATCCAGGCCCACACTTCCAGCTGGCAAGCCCCCTTGCAGCCAATGCCAGGAGTCTCAGGTAATTGGGAAAATTCCTACACGGTGCATCCAACCCCAGGTGAGGCTTCTCCTATGGCCACGAGAGGGTCTCACTTTTATACCCTTAGAAAAACAACTGTCTTTATGCCAGATCTCTATTTGTTTACTCGTGGGCCCGTGCAGACTCACTGCACCGTTGTCCACACTGAAAGTGTTGGCCAGGCACCCCAGTGTGGCCAAGTATGAAGGTCATAGAGCAGCTGCACACCTAGGTTTTCCTGCCTCTTTCAGACACAGTCACAATGAACATAAACATATATACTCTATCAAATACACTGTGACAAACAGCATCCTTTATTATGGTTCTCAGCCATGAGAGGGAATCAGCTCCCAGGTAGGTTCCCCCATTACAAGCTTGTATGTTTCAGGTAAAACAATAGTGTTTCCCTTTTCATTAAAACTCTTATTCTACAGGCAAATACACCTGAGGAAAAATAGACAATAACAAGTTTGAGGTTTTGACATTTCTGTCAATACTGGTTCTTTATGAAGAACCTGCTGCGCTCAGCAATGTGCAGGGAAGAAGCCAGGCTACCACTGACTTTAACAAAGCATGGTTTTCCAGAGGCTTCTACCATCTTTTATTCATACCTCTACCTACCTTTCTCCTGATTAAGATGATGCATGTACAAAATGCATTTGCTGTAAAGCAGTAACATCTAACGGAGGAAAACTACCACCTTATGCCAGCAGTGCTTCTTCAGTAGTAAAAGTCTGATTTATAGTCTTAGCAGAAAGTCATTTCAGGTAGAGGATTCCCTTGCTGCTGGAGAACCTAAAGTCATGATTTCAAGCCACTGTGGCACTTTCCTTTTCTTGTGAAAACAGCTGTAACGTTTACAGTGGTTTTGCTGAAAAGAATCTCTCAGTGAAATCAGATCTTAAGCTAGCGGGGAACTATAATCTCACATGGCATTAACAGTCTTCCTCAGTTGGAAAACATGGGCCTAATTTTAACTCACATTTGGTTTACAGCAAAATAAGTCAATGACTTTAATACTACTGTAAGCAAATCAGGTCAGATTGAGACAGCTTACATTGTTCAAGATGGTGCAATAATCAAAATTCTATGCATTTAATAGATCAGTGTTGTGACATTTTTACAAGAATCAATATCCTGGTTAATGCTCCCCTTGTATTAACTGCTCTTCTACAACAAATTCCATACACCTATTTTGTCATATATGGAACAGATCCTAATGTTATTTACAGAGAAATAACTTAGTTAAAATGAGTAATACTCAAAACTATAGAAATAATTCTATATCTACTCAAGCAAAGGCACTCACAACCTGACCCACTAAGTTGAATTAGTGGTTTGCTTTCCCTATTGCTGATAATCTTTGAGATTTCAGCATTCCAGCAGCAGAAGCATCAAAAATACTTTACAATAAACATTACCAACTGAACATTTGATTATTATCCATCTAAATTCACTAACAGTGATCTCTAAACACTTAATGTGAAATAAGCAGCACAGGAAACATTAGGCGGCTGGAGTTTTCTAGGGTTTCTCCAATTATTTCTATTATATACTTTAGTCAAGTTGTATTTGACGATCTGTTCCTTAATCAGAAATCCAGCCATCATTATGACAGCATAACAAGGAGAATACAACATAATTTAATTTGAAGAGAAATTCAGTTCATTTTTGAAATCTATTTTATGTATTTTTCAAATGAGCTAATTTGCAAGCAACGATGTACCACTTTCTACTACTTGTCCCTCATTTCTCTGTCACCAACACAGTGAAATCACTATAAGATCAAAATCAAATCACATGGAAATTAAGGTCACTAAGAGGCATACAAAAGAAACCACTCCTTCATGTGACTATGGAAGCTTTTTATTTGTTACGATTGAAAAAGCTTATCACTTGCTTGCAGAAAAAGTCATAATTTGCATGAAAGAAGGATCTCCGCATGCAGTGTTGATAGCAAGGTTCCACAGCTGATCTCTGCTGCAAAGCCTGCCACAGGAGACCAGGATAGAATTTTATTTTGGCTGAGAGCTGGCTAACTGCAAACCTGAACATCCTCTTACTTTCTAAGAGCACCCAATTCATTAACATCAAGGTTCAGCAAGTAACAGGAGACTTTGCTGCCTGCCTGGTACTGTAAGATCTCAAGGGCGGTGGGGTTTCATCAGGAGAAATGCTGCATTCCACAAGTGTGAGATTTCCTATGTGGCTGCTAGATGCTTCAATTACTGCTACTGTGGAACTAGAGTAATTTCACTGCAGTATAAAGGGGGAATACTTTTTATTTTGTACCTTCCAAATACTAGGAAGGTACAATCCTTTGTGCTGATGCATATGGCTACGTAAGAGGTAGTGACAAGTCTGACAGTTTGTCTCCCACTGTTCAACATTAAGGTTAAAGTATTTATACTCAATTAAAAATACTTTCCAATCATGATACTTAAAAAATAAAGCCTATTTGTTGGAAAGAAGAAATGGTGAACATCATATGCCATGCTGAGAAAGCTTCTCATTTAGATATGCCAACTTCTCTTTCCCAGGCACAGCAAATCAGTAGAAGTTTGGGGGATGTTTATAGATCCATGCAAACGATAGTTTGTTTTGTCACTCAAGGCTATACCTCAAAACAAACCTCCTTACTTTTTGCCCAACCAGGAAATAAGAACTGACAAAACAATTGAATATTATATTAAAGATAATCTAAAAAACCAGCATGTTGCTGAGTGAACTTAATTATAAAAATAGGTCCCTTTCAGTCACAAGTTTTTGCTTCCATGCCAAATAATCAGATTCAGAGATTAAGACAGCTAGAAAATGCAGCTTCAATACACAGTGCCTAAACACCAAAACTGACATCATCCAAAAGAAACATCAGGAGACACTGCCCTCTCTACCTGCAGAAATTACTCCAGCGCAATTCAGGGTGTTTGCCAGTGTAGGCCATCATGAAATTGGCAGAGAAGTGGCAGATCCTGACATTTTAAATGAGATGAAAACAAAGAATGAGACTAATGAAGAGGTGGAATGTGGGCAATAAAAATGTACCCACATCACATATGCCAAATAAACAGAAGAATGCTGGCACCTCAAGCTTGGGTCCTGAGAATAAGAAAAAATTGCAATAAAAATAGCTGGTGTGTGCCCTGCAATAGACAACCGTAAGCTAACAGCCAATTTCCTGGGCAAACCAAGGTGACTGACTGCTAAACCTCGTTTAAAACAAAACAAAACCTATCTGGAACTGGATGAGCATGCACAGGAGGGAGGTGGTTACTAAAAAAAAAAAAAAAAAAAAAAATGTTTTCTTACTTCAGATCAGTACCTTAATCACAGAACAGAGTCTGAGCGAGTGAAACATCCCTACAGAATCTCAGGGCATCCCTGACTAGGGAATTAGAGATTGGTTAAGCTCAATCACCTCAAAAAGGACAAAATGTAGTAGCAAGACAGAAGGGTGAAAAAAACAAACCAACCAACCCACAACTACAGCAAGCACCACTGCCCCACCTTCCCACACACCTTCCCCACAACCCACATCAGAAGTTAGGCATGAGGTTAGTCCTCTATGAATCAAGTCAAAAATTAAGGAAAGCACAGCTGTATCACTACTTTGGAGAATATAGCATGCCTTACAAACAGATGGTAAACACCAGCTCAGACTGTCCTGACGCTCTGTGTAGGGACACTAGCAGGAAGCAGAGCCAGAGGTTTGTGGAGCGTAAGGAGATGGATTTGGAGAGGGTGTATTGAGATAAGTCAAATGCCCAGGCACTGAAGGATAGCAGGCACAAAGCTCCCTTTCCCAGTACTACTTTACAAGACAGCATGCTACACAACTGGTTTCCTTCATTTGCATGCCTTCCCGCTTCAGGGAAGAGTTTACTTTTGTTGCCCTTGAGGTGGGAAGTTTGTCTGAAGTGGGGACTGCCCATTTGTTATGCTGACAAACACCACTGCTGCATCTGATCAAGGCCTCCAGGTGCACTACAATAACTAATAAAAACTTAGAACAGTTCCTTCCCTGGCGACAGGTTGTTACCAGTTTGCATTGCCAGGATAGCTCACTGCTCTCCAATACCTTTTAGAAATAAAGGGTTTAAGCATTTTTGCTCCTTTGTAAGATAAAGGCAGAGGAGAGCATAAAAGCTGGAAAAGCAACAGGAGATTAGAAGGGCTCTGGAAATCTCCTCTTTCAGCCCAAGCCTGCGTAAAGTCTCAATCAACATGGCGCCCTTCACACTCTGTTTGCCTCCAAGAGAATGTCCCCCCTAGTAAAATGATGGAGATTTTGGTCTTTCAGAGAATACTCTTAAGCCAGCACTCCCCTTCCCTAGAAGCAGGATATTTTCCCCCACTCTGGCCAGTGGGTAAGCTCAGATCACCTGAACAGGTCTGACTTTTGGCCAAACCCCAAAACTTGTTTTCCTCAAGGCCCAGTAACAATAGTGATTAGTCAGAAGCCTTCCTTACATCGAAGTGCTATTTAAAGAACTTAGAGAAAACATTTTTAAAACAAAAGACTTAACGTCTCAACTTCAGAAATGCACTGAAACTTCATAGCATATGAATTCTGGCAAAATAATGTGTTATCACCTCTTAGAAACAGGAATTTTTAATTCACCTGCTGTGGGGGGATTGGGGGTTGGTTTTGGTTGTTTTGTTACACTTGCATGCACATACAAACTCCCACGAAAGCCACTCTATTGCTGCTGAGGATTGCTTTCCTCTCTCTGCCCTAAAAGGAATTAGCAAGTTGCTTTCATGTTGGGAGTTCCTATAATGCAGGATAGTTTTTCTTTGCTGACCCAATTACATAAGATATTAACAGAAGGGAGGTTATTGCACAACATTAAGAACCTTAGGAGTTACATCCAAAGTTACATGGTTCCTGTTGGTGGCTTTTAGTACTCAGTATTAATTTCCCCCATTTCTCTGCAACACATAAAATTCTCATATATTGATTCATTCAGATAATCTGAAGCGTCTTCCATACAGAAGTCTTCATGTGAAAATTATTATTTATGAGGTGTCAAGTAAACAGTATTACAGCTGCAAGAGACTACTTGGTAGAGGCATGGGACACATATTTTAAGAAATCGACACGCTTTGTTAATTAGAAATGCCAACATTTGACATTTTTATTCCCAATAAAATTGATTTATTATTGATCCATTTAATTTGGGAGTGAAAGCTGATGCTAGGGATTTGGATTCACAGTCCACAATGGTAGATCTCCAACCACAGTGCAGTACAGTTTCAGATCACCTTACACAGAGCAAATAGACACAAATGAAATGCACAGAGCCCTGTATACCTAAAATTCAGAGCGAGGCCAGCCATGTGAAAGAAACAGTTTCCATCCACTTGCCAATTCCATATTTCCCACCTGGGACTCTGTGAAGCACTTTTTAAGCAGCCCTTTTAGTAGCTAGAAGAAAACTCATTATTTCACCACTCAAAGCTATGCCAGTGACCAAAATAAAAACAAAAAACGAATACAAACATTACTGATTTTCAAAATTATTTTTATACCTCGCAGTTCTATCTAAGGTGGGCCCTTGATTCACAGCCGAGTTCCTTCTACGGCTGTGTAATACCATCATAAAGCACTAATAAGATAGATTTAGGAGTTCTTTTTCCAGAAACCTTAGTATTTCCCTACACCAGGGTATTTAACACATTGGTGCAAACTGCTTTAAGCATCACTGTAAAAAAAAAAAAAAAAAAAGGTCCACTGATTTCACCCATGCTACAAATTTATTTTCTTCCCTAACCCAGATATCTAAGTATCATATGCCACCAACTTCTAGTCTCCCAATAATCTAATCACAGTAGTCGATAAATCCACACAACCACAGCAATAGAGATGATAGCAACACGCATATCAACATGGAGTTAAAGTGAGGAGGAGACTGTGAGCTACACACAACTTGCTACTGATGATGAACCTACACCAGGACTAAAAGGGTACTTCTTGACTATCCAGGGCAGTATTTGGAGGGTTTCAGGCCAAAACCCATCACCAGTAATCCTTTCAGTCTGAGTAAAACAAGAGCTGGCTTACTCACACAACTGCGTCATAGTTTATATGAAACTTCATCTTATTTCTCAACATGTAACAGCAAGTTTGTGTGTTTAAGCTTCTTTGTTATTTATGTGAAACATGAACGTTTCTGCAAAACAAACACAGCAAAACCTGTTCATAATGGGCACCAAAGGGACTTCTACTTTTCAGCTCTTTGTAGCAGCTGGTTGAATAAAGCAGGGTAATTAGATTGCAGCACTCAGCTCAGATTTACTGTCTGTGAGAAGTACTGCTGCCCCATGTGAAGAAAGCAACATAAACAGCTTTGGCTTGAGAGGTATCTTTGATATACTGACATTGTCTTCATGAGGTACCAGTATGCCAGGTTCTCCCCGTGTGGGATGAACAGGCGAATCTTCTGCTGGGGTGTAGTTAGTGTGCAAAGAGAGTAATGGAGAGGCCATCTGAAGTATCTGGAGCATCTCTCAGTTTGAATGTAACATGCAGGAAGAGAAGGTTCAAAGGAAAGATGCAGTAAGGAAGGCATAGCAAAAAAGAAAAAAAGAAAAAAATAGGGCAAGGGGAAAAAAAAAAAAGAAGACAAAATAAGTGAGCTAGAAGAATCTTCCAGAATTAGAAGAACTCTTACACCTTCTTTAAATCTGAAACATTGCAGTCTATTCTGTGAAGAACTGCTGCACTATGGCTAAGCCTACACTGTAGGTTCCACCTGTGTTTCTACAAGTGTTTTTGCCCAGATTACATAAAAAGAAAATAAAAATCAATTTATTGTTCTGATGCTTGCTGTCATTTGAGTGCAGGAGTTGTTAAAAGTCCTTCTGTATTTAGAAGGAACATTCTCCCACAGTTTCCTGAGGGTAAAAATAATCCTTGGACATTTGGCACAAAGAATGATGAGATTTATCCACAGAGAGACAAGTGAGAATAGACCAAGTGACAGCACACCAAGACAGGAGGAAATCTCTTCAGACTCCATGCCAATCACGTGGCCTAATTGTGCAGCAAACTTACCTTTAGCTGTGCCACCATGGTTACTTCCCAACAGTTCATTTTGGAAGAGGTGCAGGAAAATGTTACAAAAATGAAGATTTGTTAGAGTCTTGCTGGACACCACTAGTAAATATCAAAAAATGCTGAAGTGGAAGATGAAGGCAACAGAAAGAACAAAAGGCATAGCTTGTCTTTTTTTCATACTGATCTTATGAGATACCATTTCAAAAGGGTTCTTCTCGAAGCATACAGACACATGCTAGAGGCTCGGCATAATTATTTAGGCTCACTGACTCACAGGTGTTACCTTTAACTGGTTTGTCAGTTGTCATGCACCATCTGACAATCATACTGAAGAGATGAAATACAAGCAAGACTGCACGTGTACTTTCCAACTATAGTTCTTTATATTGCACCAAAATGACTGTCAAAGACAGAAATCTAAAGAGCAGCTCTTCTGGTAGATTTTTACGCTAGCGCCACATGCTTACCTACAAGACACTAGCCTTTGGTTTACATACCAGGGTTTAAGATCAGAGACCTGCAGAGCTACCACACTTAAGGTGCCAAGGGTACGAAGCATTCAGAACCGTTATCAATATTTTGTTGTCAGACTATGAGGTCATATCAAAGAAGCTTTTGCACAAGTCTACCCTTAAAAGGCAGCTAATCTAATCTTAACAGTGTGGGTATTTCAAACCATGATGCCTTTATAAAGCTGTAGATGTCACTAATCTAAAAGAGTTCAGAGACACATTGGGACAGAATAAAAACTGTTTTGAAATCTGTTCGTTAGAGAACTGTATCCTTTCCCTGTGCTCTGTGACAAAAACAATCAAGACTGACAGACTGGAAAATCTCTTGCTTTGCTGTAGCAATATTGATGCCCTCGTGGCTGGTAAATTAAGCCCACATCTGCAGGTATTTGTTCTGTCCCACTAACAGGAGGTAAAACAAGGAGCCAGAGTGACGCATTCTAGGCAACACTGAACTGTACCTCAGGATATCCGAATTCAGTAAATAGAGAGTAATTACTGTTTGTTTGTTTTCAGTTGATCTAAATTTCTATAGTGACAAACATTAAGCTTCTTAGGAAGCACAGCAATGAAGCATCACTTCCTGTGAACAAGGAGACTTGAATACAGCAATGTTCTTGATTCCATGTAGTCACTTGAGCACATCATGGAGATTTTGTAGTTATGTTCAGTCATGTTTTCTGAGTCACTTCAAAGAATTTCAGAACAATACTTCAGATAAAGTGACAAAGGAAAATCCTATATAAACAAATTACATTTACAATCAAGACCTATACTGCTACCACCATTGTTTGGACTTGAATGGCAAGCAGCATGTAAGAGACACTTGGAAGAACAAACTCCCGTATGATCACGGAATCATCATAAAATGGTTTGGGTTGGAAGGGTCCTTAAAAATCATCTAGTTCCATCTGCAACTTCTCTGGCAACCTGTGCCAGGGCCTTACCACCCTCACAGGGAAGAGCTTCTGCCTAAAATCTCATCTCAATCTCCCCTCTGTCAGGTTAAAGCCATGGGTTCTCACCAGAGTAGAGGGGGAGAATCCCCTCTCTCGACCTGCTGCTCATTCTCTGGGGATGCAGCCCAGCACACAGGGGGTTCCGGGCTGAAGTGCACACTGATGAGTCATGGGGAGCTTCTTATCAACCAACATCCCCAAGTCCTTCTCCTCAGGGCTGCTCCCAATTCATTCTCTGTCCAGCCTGTATTTGTGCTAATATAGTTTCTTGCTTTTTATGTACTTCCTGAAAGAGGCTCTTGCAATATTCTTAACCATTTATTTAACACTTCAGCTATGCCTCGTCTCTATGATTAAGGGTTATAAATATAGTCAGAATAATTCATCTCCACTAATTCTTATAAGGAAAAGAAAATGAAATTTAAAAAAATGAAACAAAAAAAACAACCAAACAACAACCCTGTGTTTTAAGCACACTGGCCCCTAACATATGCTAGTAACTATAAAGTAATTACAGGTGCTTAGAAAAACTTAAAAGAATACTGGCTGTAATAGTCGTAACTTCATTTAAGACACCAAATAATTGAAACTAAATGCTTTGCTAAGGGAATATGTAAATGTCGCTCCTTGAAAACAGGGCTTGAAGGTAACAGGCACACTTGTAGCTGAACAGTCATGCTAAGTGTTTCTTGTTCAAGAAACAGAAGTCAAAGTTTCTGAAAATGTGGCTAAGATAGACATACCAAATTATCACAGCCAGTTCTTTTAAAAGCTTTGAAATGTGCCAATCGAATCAAACCATTTCCTTTTTATTTTACTAGATTTTAACTTTTCCTGTGCCAATCCAAGGAACACTTCTAAAAGCTGCATTTTTTCCATAGAGTGGTCCACATGCTTGGGATTTACATCTGCATGGAGGGCACATACAAGGTAGTACCTCATAGAGGACTCCTATTATATGTTTCCTGCTCACAAAGTTAGGAAAAAAAACACAAAACAAAAAAAAAAAAAAAAAAAAAAAAAAAAAAAAACCCACCACAAAAAACCAAAACTAAAACCACAATGATCTTACCAGACTTTATAGCAAAATCAGGAACACTGAGCTTCAAAATTATGGGTTTAAAAGTAGACATATCAGACACGCAAATAAAAATATGGGAAGTCTTGGCACACACACCAGATTACATCTACAAAATACTACGGACACATGCAGACCCTGTAGATCCTAACACCAGTAGGCAATGCAGCATCTGAAGAGATACAATAGATATCGCTTGCTCTATGTTACAATGTCATGTTATTTAAGACCATGAATGGATCACATGGAACCCTCTGTTGAGAAGAGGAAAACTGTTCTTCAAGCTACCCTATTTTCAGGGAAGGAAGCTTCAGACTAACAAAAGGGCAGACGGAGAAAGAGGTAGAGAGCAAGAAGAGCTCAGCAAGATCTGGGAGCCTGCAGTATAATCAAAGACCAGGAGACTACTGAGAAAAGCAGATTCAGGATAACAGCAGAATACCAGCTCTAGGGTTGATCATCAATTTTGGATACCAAGAGCTATGAAGGAAACCTGAAAATATCACCCACTGTAATAAATATTGTATACAATATAGAATAAGATCGGAAAGTGTTCAAAGATGTAACAGGACAACAAAGTACCAAATTCTCACTGAAAATGCATTGTAAATGTGTGTTTCCAAAGGTTCCCCTAGAACACTTCATCAGCCTGTATTTTCAAATTAACTCTTAAAATGCAATTTCTTTTTGGGACAAACTCAGATTAAAATAAGGCTCAGGTTGCTTCCTGTCCCCACCTTTTTTCTAATATTTAATCGAAGTGCGAATGTTGCCATATTTCTGATGTAGCACTGTCAAGAAAAGAAATCAGAATTTGTAGCTTCAACTTTAAGTTTACTTTATACTAAAATTTCCCAATCACCAGTGATTTCACCTGCTTTGCCCCCAAAGGTATTTACTGAAAGAGAAAAAGCCTTTCTGATGGCATCTGTGTCAACGAAGTACTGGTATGCATTAGAAAAGCAGCATGACAGCCCAACAAGAGGCTGATTTCCCCCTCCCTCCCATTGGTATCTAGTTATTCCTGTTTCAGAGCTTAATCCAGGCTACAACAATGCCAAGCTGTAACTACAGATTATTTTTTTCCAAACCATTTTTCAATGTCATTTCTAGATATATTTTACATTTTTATTGCAAATTCAATTCCCAAAAGAGATCAAGCACTTTGCAAACTATGTGAAGGGCTGCACCTCAACTGTCGGAGAAAGAGCCAAGTAAATACTTGTCAACAGGTGGCAACAGTTATGGGTTAAGGTTATTTGGGACAGGTACCTATAAGAAAAAGATCTCCAATATATGTAGCAAGTAAAATATAATTCAGTACTACCAGGATATGAGCCATGGATTTTAGTGTCTTACTTCAGCACTTCTTGACAGACAGACCACACCAAAGTATGATTTAAGTTCAGCATGTTAAACACATGCACCGCCACATATCTTACTGGAAGTCAATGAGGGATAGCTTATATTGTCACACCTTTGCCATTTAAGCATGCCAGCTTTGTAAACATAGAAAGCTTTAAGAAGGGTCAAGCTCATGGAAAGAAATTTACCATGTTTGAATATAATTACACATTTTTAAGAACTACTTAATACACCTAGTATCTTAACACATGAGGACACCAACCCCAAGTAAGAATATCAACCAGTTGAAACATGATTGCTCCTTTACTATTTTGGTTTTTTTCTGCAGCAAGGTATTCAATAGTCAATGCAACAAACCATGCTGTCTCCAGCTTACAGATATTATTGACAGTTGAATCATCACAAGGTGTCTCTGCATCAGTATATAAAGACAGACTGCATGAAAAAATCACAAGTTGTGTTCAAATTTGAACAACAACAAAAGTCCTTGCAAAATAGCAACTTAAACAAGTAGATTCTTCTAGTTACATGCTTTACGGGGGCGGAGGGGAGGGAAGGGAATCATCCTGAATGTCATCTCAGTTCAAAAGAAATCAATGGCAATTGATTTGGTGTTGTTTTGCCTTGCTCCCAGTGTCCCTGCCTCCTATGGACTTCTTTTGGCAAGGATCTTCCAGTCATAGGAAGCATAAAGTCCTAGTGATATACCAAAAGTGAATTAATTAGAATATTTAAGTTAATGAATTAATGTTATATTTTGATAACGTAGCAAAACAAACAAACCAACCAACCAACCAACACCCTCCCCTCCCGAAAAAAACCCCACAAACATACACCACCACCACCCTTACCCCCTCCCACAAGAAAAAAAAAATATCTGCACCAAGAAACAAGTATCCTGGAGGATACTTGAGATATGCCATACCAAATTAAATCTAAATGGAAAAACTACCCTTCTGCTTTCTACATGCAAGATGATTTCATGTTGAATGTGTACATTCCTTCAGAGGAAAAAAGCTGACACAAGAGATCTACGTTACCAAAGGATATAGGGAACAGTGAATTAAAGACTTACAGATCAATCAAGACTGGGAAATGTAATTTGGATGATAGAATATCTCTGGGGTTTTCATAAAAAGGAACATAAGGAACATATGGATAATCAGTCAGATTAACATCTAGATATGATCAGATCACTGAATACTGCACCTTTCAATACTGTTTCATCACACTATGCCAAAGAGGTACCTTCCAAATAACCCCTATTAGAAAATGAACTAATTAACCCAGGAGAAAGACATTCAGAAACTCCTGTCAGTACAAGTCAATGATTAAATCTGGCACATGGTTTTTAATGTTTTTGAAAAACAGGTAAGATTTTCAATTAGTGTAGACTAAGTAGAGATTTACAGATTTCAAAGGCTTTCTATCAGTTTAACAACTGTTTCAAATCTTCAATAAGACATTATTTGATAACAGATGTTAATCTCCCTTGTTTCTAAATCCAAGAGCAAGAAAGAATACCTTCCAAAACAGTCCTGTTTACAATTTCATCTCAAGGGAGAAGGGAAAAAAAAAAGTACTTCAATAAAAAGCAATAAAGAAAAACAGTTTCATATTCACAAGAGCTAATTATGTTTACTAAAAAGAAAAAAATTACTTTCAGCAAAATGCAAATAGCAGCAGAGGGAGATAAATAAAAACCCAACGGAATTGCTTGGTGTGATTTTGCAATCACAGCTTTCAGAGGCAGAGAGCTGAAAAAGAATAAAACGTTGCTTTCCAATAACACAGAAATAATACTGTTACAACTAGCCAGTCAACAGAGGCAGAAAATGGGTAACTAGAAGAGAGTGCCAGAACCAGCTTTTAGTGACAGTGATAAAAAGGAGAAAAAAAAAGCAGCAGCAAACACTGATGCAAACAAGTATTTGTAAACACCAGATAAAGAACAGCTGAAGGCAATAACTCAGACTATATAACACGGCTGATAAAGCAGCCCTGCAACATTCTAATCACCTGCAGCCCCAGGACTCTTTTTTTTTTTTTTTGTGAGGAGCAAATAACTCATTTTTTTCTTAGAGCAGTAAATTCCATGCATAATTTTGAAGTCCTGAAATAAGATGCATCCCTTAGGAAAGCAGACAGTTTCCAAGTAATTGAGAAATGGACATTGGAAATGGAATTACAATGCAGGTTGGATAGAATAATTCCCATATGAGGAGATTCCTCCAGAGCAGGATGTCCTTATTATTAGACTCATCTTGGTGCCCAGAAGCAGCATCACTTCTACTGTTTGACTCTGCACTGTTAATTGCTGATCATTCCACCTCATCTATACAGAAAGAGGGGATGCAACGTAACAAAAGAACAATCAGGTAGAGGTTATAAGAAACAATGTAGAGGCTTTATAGAAGTCTCCCACGTCCATCTATGAGTGCACATAAACTTCAGCAGAGGATTACCAGAAGGCATTTGAGCATCTTAACTTGCTTTTTCCATAAAAAAGAGGCAAGTCTCATGTATCCAGGCTCCCACTTTGCCAAATGAACCCCACAGAACCCACCTAAAGGGCACACAGATCTAGCTAATAAGAGTATGGCCAAAGCCCAGAATAAAACGTCACGTCTCTACTATTAAAAACTGTCATTTGTCTTCATTGTATTTAAGTGATCTTGAAGTAGAGAGAAATATGTAGATGGACCTTGGGCCAATAATAAATTCAACAAGAACGGAGCCTCAGAATGCAGATGGATGACATAAATGTGTTGAAAACAAATTAGACAAATAATTGAACATTAGTCTTTATATAATTAATTTGTTATTGACATTAATTGTACCTTTCCTCTTGAATTTCTATGACGCTATTTGTGATCACATCGTTTCTAATTTGCCTGAAGCCTTGTGAGGAGGCAGCATGTGCAATAACACAGGGCAATGCTTCCCATAGCTCCCTGCTGTTACATTGTAAATGACTGCACAGGCTCACCCCTGTTTTCTATATATCTGTATTAAAGTAGAGCCTTTACACTTGCCAAAGGCTTTTGTCATCTACATGCTGTATACAAGATTAAAGCTAGAACCAGGAAAGAATTACAATTCATATCCTTGAGAAGGCATTCTAGTTTTCGCTATACATGAAAGTATCCCTGCATACTCCCATTAACGATAACAAAAAATACAATATGAACCTCCGCTCTGAGCATTGAGCTCTAAAATAGTCCCAGATTCTGACAAACAGCATGCAATTAAAAGAACAAGATCAGAACAGGAATCAGATATCTTAGCCTCTCTGGAGGGTGCCATATCTGCACACATGTTGATAGAACTATTCCCTTTACTTGGGTGATTATACTGAAAGCTGTTTATAACACTTTCCTAGACTAATAAAAGCCACACCTGAATAGATCTTCACCTACTGAGAGCCTGCAAGTTCTTTATGCACAAACTGTCCCTTTCATACTAGATATTCCTGTTTCTACTGACCTGTGGGTTTTTTTTGAAGGTTTACATGACAGTAATATTTTTTGGTGTACATCTGACAAAAGCGCATCAAATGTTAAAGCGCAGAAGATTAAGTTTTACCAGCTTGAGCTCCCAAACTCAAAGACTGGCAATCATTCTCACTGTTATGAATTCAGCCTTTGGCTTCCTTAGCTGTAATTGATTCTATGAGAAGTCAAGAAAACAGGTAACACCAAGTAAATTTTAAGGACTCATTAAATAACTATCATTCCATATGAATTTTGGTTCTTGACTGTACCTAGTGAAACTGGGGAAAAAGTCCAACCAATAGGGGTGGGTATACATATTTTAAACCTTATTAAGCATCAATCACTTAATAGGAGAAGTCCTGAAATACAGCATCAGAATTTCCTCATCTTGAATCATTTTGATTGATAGAAAGATTGGACATGATGTCTACTGTTGTTCTACAAGGCAGAAAGCATTGTTTCATAGAGTGTTGTATGTGATTAAGTGTTCTCTAGTACCTTCTGTACTTTTCCACAAAATTCCTGCCAATTTAGTGTGGTAGCAAGTCTCCTGCAGAAACTGCAAATGGAAAAGGACCTAGGAAGCTTTTCCCCCACTGGTACTCGTTAGGCTCTGACTGAAGAAAAGTCAGTTAAAAGAACCCACAACAACTCTCAAATTCAAAAGCCAAAACTGAAAATTCAGCGGGTATCAAGTCTTATACTGCTGTGCTTCACTCTGCATATTTCAAGGTACATGTGCTCCCCTGTGCAGGGACAGAAACCTGGCCTACTTGAACACCTTTTTGGAAATTGTCTAATTCAAATACTTTCATTGGGCTCCCACCATCTAATCCAAGTAATAATATTTCCTCTCCATCTAATTAACCACAATTTATTGGTTCAGTTGAATTTACATTTTCCACAGGTTCTTGAGAAGTGAAGATCTGAATATTGCTGTTGCCACAAATCCTTTGGTCTTAGTCACAGTTTAGATACAGCTTATTTTATTTATGAAGGATTTATTAGGATGAGAGGTATACAACAAATATTCCTATATCCACTGGAGCTGGGTTCTGCCACAATATTTAAATCTTTGGCACATATTTCAAGCACATGTACAAGTTTTATTAAATATATGTCCTTAGCCAAACATTTAGAGACACAACTAAAGCTTAAAATTACCAAATATTATGTGCTAGATGATTATTATTCTTGTGTTGGTAAAGCACACAGTTTCTTTTTGATATCTAATCTTCACAGCTTTAAAGAGACACAGAGCAAAATAAGCCACATGTAACCTGTTTGATTAACAAGCTAATTTCATTCTGTTTCATAGCAATGTTGTTTTCCTACTGGTTTCTTGCTGTTCTTATCCATGTGGATTTCTTTCTAAAGACAGTCTCTTGACTGAGTTAGCATCTTTTTGTACAGCACTGTTAAGAGAGTAAATAAAGCAAAACAGTAAAGGGACTTGAAGTGGTGGGCTGAAATCCCAGAGAAAGTTTTAAGAATAAGGTAGATAGAGGGACAGAATCTCTTTTTCTTCTGCCATCTGCTGGGGAAAAATCCAAAACCAAGATATGAAGTCCTTTTGAAGTCATAACACAGCCACATATGAGCATATTCTCAGATTTCACATATGGTGGGGGAGGGGAGGTGGATTCCCTTCACTGTGGAGTGCAGGTCTCCCCCATCCTCGTAACAACAAAGATAATTTTCAAATCTTTTACCGCTTCAGTTACTTGCAGAGCTGACAGCTATACTAAAATTTCCCCTAGTGTCAGGCCAGCAACACTGAAATGTTAATTACTTATAAAAAACATTAACCTAAAAAAGTAAACTTTCTGATATTCATGCTCATCACCTGTGTTTCACAGACATTAAAAAAAAAAAAAATTATCATAAGGATAGTGAAGAGAAGAAACTATGACTGCTGAGTCGCTAAAAAATGCTTGAATGTTTTCAGAGGCATAGGCCTTAAGCATTTAATTCCTATTGATCTTCATGGAACTCAGGCACCCTCTAGTCTTTCGTGCATCTGAGACTTACATTCTTAAGGCCTTTCAATCATGGTGAAAAATATGTACCCTGTCACTTGCTAAACAAGTTCACTCCAGGTCATATTTATGTCAGCTTTCACATGGGCAATGCTAGCAAAAAGAACAGCAATCATTTTCATGTAGCTTGGGGCTTGAAACAAGCTCTCACTTCTACAGGAGTAAATTCAGGGTAATTCCATTTACTTCATTTGATTGGATCTGGCCTCTTGCCTCTGACACTGCCTGTGGTAAAAAACCTGTACTGTAACATTTTTTTCCCCCCTCCAAAATAAGATTGCATTTTAAGGAAAATGCTTACTAAGAGGAGGAATGCCAAGTTTTTGCACCACTTCCAGAGGTTGCTGGCCTCTCTATATATGAATATTTAAGAGCAAGCAACAGAAATTATTTTTTGTAAAATGAGAGGGGGAATTCATGCACACGCATAACACTTGCTATAAATTACCTTCCCCTTACACACACAAGTAAACCTCCCCTCCCCCCATAAAAAGAAAACAAAAGTCTAAACGCACAAGATGCCTGTAGTTACGTCACCGCACTAACTAGATTTACAAGGGCAGAAAGATCCATCCTAAGGATTAATACTCCAGTAGTAAAGAGAAGCAAGTCAGATACCTAAACATCTTTTCTGGCATGGCAAACTGTTTTTACTTCTTTGTTTGCTCTGACATAACTCTTTGTAACAGTGGTCTGTCAGGCAGGCACAGGTGTATGGTTGCTATTCTGCCAGGTAACACACACATCACTGGCAAGGGGAGCCACTGTTAGGCACTTGCAGAACACCTTTTATCACCCCTTTAGCAGAGTTTAAAGTTCAGGAGATCTTTGCATTGCTGCTCTTGAAAATTTTTGTTTTGCTAATTAAATATACAAATATCCCTTAATAACTTACAGTTCCCCATGATAATTATTCTTTCCACTGAAAATTATGGCAACTGGAATCCTCTGCACTGGAGCACATAATGTGTATGCCAAGAAAGAAATCAAAGTGTGTCATCACCGTTGATAGAAGGATAAATATAGTTGAAGTCAGATTAATATTTCCAAGATTACTCATTTCTACTTCAAAAGAGAAGCAAAGATCATGTGCAAAATGACAGCTACCCATCTGGGACTAGAAAAGTCACCATATGGATGTTTTTTTGCTAATTATAGATAAATTTTTGAACTAAGGGATTTAAAAGTAGGGATCTGTCAGTTCAAAAATATACTTCCTCTCCTCCCTCATTCAGGCAGTGCTTTGGTGCTGGCTAATCAATTAAGCAGAGCATTGGATCACATAGATTTGCATCACATTTAAGAAGGCAGTTTTCTCCTGCCTCATGTAACATATAGTCAAATTTGAGGGTCAATTAAAGGAAATTTGTTACAATGCCTTCTCTATAGAGCTTCCCCTGCTCTGAAAAAAATCTTTTAGCCCAATGCCCCACACACTAGAGGTCATGAGACTGCCTTGTATTACTTCTTCATATACGATATTTCTACTTGAACTACAGACTATGCTCCTAAAAAGCATTCCAAGTAAATTAAAAGATGTTTCAATAACATAATTATCACCCAAGGTAAGTTCTTCCAAAATCAGTTAATCTACATGAATTATGAAGTAGATATTCCTAAAATTGCACAAGTTGGTTTCTGTTCCAGTATAAGATTGTACTTTTTTTTTTTTGTTGTATTTTGCCTGCTGAATTGACTGAATAATTCTTTATCACATTACTGAGTTGGTTGCATGTATTTATAGACCAGCCACATTATTCTTCAGCCTTTGCTTTAATACATTAATAGAGTGAGCTTCTTGGCCTTGGGAGGTGTTTTCTATATTTTAAGACAGAAAAAAAGAGCTTCTCTAAACCCTGCAGCTTTTGGTCTCCTTCTAGAACTGCAAACACTAGACAATACTCCAATAGCAATTATATCAGTGCCAAATGCAGAGGCTGTGCAGTCTTTTCATGCCTGCTTAGCATTTTATAGCATTTATACATGGATTGCATTAGCCTTTTTTTTCCACTACAGTAGAAATTAACTTCAGCACATAAAGATAGCTGATGTGAAGAAAACTGCATCCCTAATCAATGGGGAGAAACAGGCTTTTCCAGAAGACCATCGAGAGCACTCACAGTAAGCTCATGACCTCTGATAAAGGCTCTTTTTCACCCCCTCTGTTGAGTAGACTAAAGGTTAGGCAGGGCAAGTACACTGGATGTCACCCCTCTCTCCCAAATGTTCTAGGGGCAGGGAGAGGTGTGGGGAAGAGTTAAAAAGATACAACCGAGTTCTGACCAACAGCTGTGCTCTTCACACCTCTCCAGAGGAGTTTAAGACACATAATAGCATTTTCAGCTGTACTTTACCCATACAAACCCAGTACGAGTTCCAGTTAACATACAAGTTAACACAGCAGAGACGTTTTTTCATGTTTTTCTTCTCCTGTCCTAGTACAGTCTTGCATTCTTTCCATCATTAAACCAAGTGCCTGGTTATGCACAGGTTATGCACAGAACCAGTCCCTGTACCTGCCCTACACGCACCAGAGTATCTACTTCCTGAAAATCACTATGAGTCATCTTTGTCATCTACACATCAGTGAGACTGAGGATGAAAAGGTACACGGAAACGGTAATTCCACCTGATGCATTTAGTTTACTACTTGAAAGACAGCAACTTCGCCTTGCAGAGTCCCCAAGTGTCCCAGGAGCTAGTGCTTCCAGGGAAGCAGGCTGCCTGCAGGATCAGGAAAGGTGCTATCAGCAGCTGGTAAGCAAGGGCCTATATTCCACCTTCTCTCATTACCTTTCCTCACAACCAAAGTGGACAAAAATGCAGAGAGATAACCGCAAGAAATCAATTCCTTTACTTACGTGACTTTTAATATAGGTGATGATTATCTAGCACAATGACTGTCTATTAACGTAATTCTCAACTTGAGCATCAGTTAATTAATCTTTTATCCCAGATATGATTTGTATCCCATCAAGGACCTAGCTTAACACATCATTTTTAGTTCCAACTACAATGCTACACTATTTAACCACAAGAATTAACTCTGTCCTCATCATTGCAAACTTATTTCCAATCATCTTGTTATGAGCAACTTAGTAGGTTACATTTTATCCATGCCATGAAATATGGAAGTTTAACCAAGCATAAAAGCCTTTTGACTGTTGCAGTCACACTCCCAAATGGAGCGTATTGATCCCCACACAGACCACAACCTGCAAAACAATTGATTGCCACTTCAGTCCCTATTAGCTTCAAAGTTTCCTCATATTACCACAGAGTTTTTTACCATTGCTTGCAAGAAGAAAAATTACAGCACACAAATTATTTAGTCTTTCAGCTAAACCAGAAAGCCTGTACTTCCCTAGAGAAAATACAGGAAGTTAGTCAGCCTTCCGAAGTATCATCTAAAATTCAGCCTTAAACTTAATTTAACATCCACCCCATGGACAAGAGCAGCAGATCTCTTTAGCAAAATGAACGTAAGACACTTAAATTCTATGCCTATGTTCTGAGCTATTTGCTTTTAAACACAAAACTAACCTACATCTGCCCCAATCACTCTCTTCTCACCACCTTGGCAGCCATCTTAGTTCACAAGCCCCTACCATCATCACACTCTGAGATCCCTAAGGAAGAGCTTTACCCTCCCCTCATGCCCTAAAAAAATATCACACAATCGTTCCATTATAGCTCTCCTATTTACCCTAATCTCAGCTACAGCTTCTAGAAACACTCCAGCTTTTTTTATGTGCTTCAAAAGTCACTCACAGGTAAAGCAGTTGCTCTCCCATTTGGTGCTATGCACAGTACAGCCACTGCAGCCCAGCAGCAGATGAACTCCTCCAAAATCCACCATGAGTGAGACAACAGGCCACAGGCAGCTGCTTTTAACACTTTTCCACACCTCCTGAGACAGGTTCCAACTCCTCCAAGCTAAGCACTTCCATACCCTTACACACAGCCTCCTGCCAAGCCACTTCACCTCAGCTGCCCACAGGAACCAGCTCCCCCTGCAGCACCTGCCACTCATCCCCTTCAGCTGGGGCTTCTAGAATATTCCTTTGAAGGCTCCAATTAAGTCTAGACCTCCTTATTTGTACAAAAAGCTCAACTTAAAAAAAACCCCAATAAATAAAATAAAGCATGGGAGGAGTGGATTTAGGAGTTGAACTCCGAGCTTTTACATACGTAGCTCTGAATTGCATCTGGAAAATTTAGTAAGAGGCACAGGGAGTCACAGGCTTCAGGTTGAGATTCTTGACTATGCGTATGGTGACTAAAGAACTGCCTAAAGGCAGCACAAACAGAAACCTTCAGGATAAGCTCCTGAAAAACTTTACTTTCATGAAAGGCAATAGATAGGTGCTACTGAAAGACAGCATCTGCTTCCACTTGAAGCTTGCAAGGCTGAACTTGAAAGAATTTAAAGGTTTAGTTTTGCTTTAGAAGATTTGTTGTTGCAGTCTCTGCCCTGTTGTGTTCAGGAGAGCACTAATGTGGAATAAGGGAGTCAAAGTCAAGTGTTGCTTATCTGAAGAAGTAGCAGCAAAACCTCACTTTTCTCACCTTTCTGGAGAGCAAACTATTTTCACAACTCACCTAGGCCTTTCTTTACACCTTCTATCAAAGCTGTACCACACTACAGAAAGTAACAGCAAATTTATGGGGCTGGGAAACTGAGCAGAACTCTGCCCTAACAAGGCAGAGCATTCCCTGAGGTGAGAGAGGATGGGTAGGCAGAAACTGCTTCAAACACAGCATAAACTTCTGTATTCCCCATTCTGTTTTTTTCTTTTACTAGGCTGGATTTTTAAGCCATATGGCTGTACAGTGGATCATGCTTTAAAGTAATTACCTCCAAAATGTACAAGCATTTTACTAACATTTAATGTTTTTTGCCAACTAATATGTATCGTGAACTAACTTGTGAGATGTTATAATCCCATTTACATATTTCCCAGAGATGTCAGTGTGTTACAACAGAAACCCGATTAGTTCTTTGCTGCTTTCATGAAGCTTAGTTTGCTTAGGATGGCTTCTTTTGCATTCAGCTGGACTATTAGGACTAAGGAGGAAATTTCACAGAATACCTCTCCTAATTCCCTGACACTGTCCTTTGTCTTAACACGAAATTCAGGGGAAGAAAGGAGGAAATCCCCCAGAAGAACAAATAAAAAAGATAATTTAGCCTGTCTGCTGATAAATGCATTGGTATTGATGGAGTTAAGGGCTTGGCACAATCAAGTTGTTTATCTGCTGAAAATATGAAGCACAATGTGAATCATTATGATTCCAAAGAAAAGAAGATATATTTGAAAATGAACAACAGCATATGCTTATGCTTCCTTAAAATTAGCTTCAGGCCATTTGTTTGTATCCCATGATAATACCAAGCATGAAACAAAAGAAGAAAACTTCTATTTTGTAAATTTCTTTTAGGAGTGAGTCCGTAACTACCTGGATATGCAATGAGCACTGCTCAGAAGACACATCCAAGGTTCTGTTCTACCAGAAATTCTAGTAATGCAGCCACTTAAATACACTACCTAGAAAGTTTAGTGTTTTAAGTGTAGATCTTCCCTGTGTACAATGGAACAAGTAATGTGAATTTAGGTCCTTTTGATACAATGCTAACTTTCTAAATACATGCAGTTATATTTAGGAGAAAAGGATGTAAGGTAATGACACCATCCATCAGGATGGTGTAGCAAAAAGGTACTTCAGAACAAATGGCATGGTATACATAATGGGGGGTGTCTGTGTGTGCTGTAAGTGTACAAAACTTTAATTACAGACAAATCATGTATTCTGATGTACTGACCCAAATTAAAGCAATTAACACGCATATACCCTCTTCAGCATGTTGCTATACTACAGAGTTAATGCTATTATATACATAAACATATAAGGCAAAAAATTTTTGCAAGCAACTGCAAAATGAGAATGTCAAATCCTCAACAGAACGTTAGAGTACCAGCCCAGATGAAAATCGATGTACTTTATCAGAGAAGACCTTTAACAAAGCCACTCGTGAATTTACAGCATGCTGCTTTTCCACAGCACAGACTAAAAACTATCAAAGTAGTTAGAATATGTAATTTGAACAACAAATAGATTTTCTTTCATAAAACTTTAATTGGTAAGGGTGCTCTTCATTCAACCTGCCACTTTAATCTACTGTGGATATCTTAAAAGGAACTTATTCCTTACACCATGCATTGTGCCATATATCATCTGTACTAAATACCACCTCTCACCTGTATTATAAAATTATTTTGCTAATAGGTTATTCTGATAACTTTTTTTTTTTACTTCAGTATTAAATAAAAAGAAAAGGGAAGAGCCTTGCCTGCATGAAAGAAGTATTTGTTTCTCTGCGCCCTAAAAATAAGATTTTGATAAATTTTACAAGGTGAAAGGTTTTCTCTTGTCCTTAGTAGGATATTTCTTCTCTAGGCAATATTCTGAAGTTTTATGTTTATACTAAATAATTCTATTGTGACATCATATATGTCGAATGTGCTTTGCAGACCTGTAAAGTCACAAAATGGAAAATAATGCACCTAACAGACTGGCTGAAAAACAGGAATCACCTTCAGGCATTCTGATTGTTTGCACGGCAAAGAAAACAAAAAACTGGGGCAAGCTGACAGCTCAGCAGCCTCATTCACATTCTGTGGGGACCGGGCTGGCTCTGAGCAACAAGAGGTGGCCCAAAATCTGTCCCTTGTGTAGAGCCAACACAGGCAGAGCTGCTGATGAGGTGATAAAGGTTCCAATGTAGCACTACCCTGGAAACGTGTTAACTCCAGCTACCACGGGAAATATCAGCTGTCAGCAAGCATACGGTGCTTGTAGGAGGGCTGGCAAATGAAGGCCTCTCATTAATCTCTTACAGATAAATGATGGCTTTGCTACAATCTCACACAGGTGTTTAAGGAGCCCACTTGTCTTATGTTTATTATCCAGAGTACAAGAATCTGCACTGAAATCAGAGAAGCTGCCACTGGAGATGTGCTACCTCTTTTCTCAGTGGAATATGTCTTGATCTTCTCTGGCATAGCTAGAGGAGAGGAGGAAACTTCACAGAGGGAACCTATTTCTCCTATGCAGAACCTAGAATTTTATAGTACAAACAAGTATTCAGATTAGCTTCTAAAAAACAAATAAAATGCTAGTCTTAGTAAGTACTGATTAAGCTTTTAAGAACTACGAGAGCTTTAACTGTATTCTTGTGTATGTGTGTGTGCAAAAAAGCATTATTACTACAATCAACAAGAGTTTTAGCTTCAAGCCATGGCTGTGTATGGCAACTTCTCTGAGACTAGATTTCAGTGCAACGGTCTACACACCGTCCATTGAGCAGGACTTCTAGAGTAAGGTACTGCCAAAGCTTAGTCATGAGATCAGAAACTCTTCCTGCTCTTGTACCGCTGAAAAGATTTTGGGGAATAGAATGTGTATTCATATACGATTTTTGCTTTCCCCTGAACCTCCTGACGCTGTGTATATTAATCTTAATGGGTGACTGCAGTAACGATGATGTTACAATAGAACAGATTTTGAAAAACTTACTTGTGCTGCTTAATATTGTACCAGAGAACAAAGTACTATTGGCCCCAAGGGTGCCAGCTGACCCCTTCAGTTTTCTTTGTTGTTTCCCATTGTTGCTACTATTTTACATAAATGGAAATGCAGCTGCATCAGCAAATCAGTATTATGAAATCTTTAGAAATAATGAGACTTAGATATTTAATAATATTTTAAATTTAAATAATTCAGACTTTCAAAACTATTTTTTAAATGCGTACAAAAATCTAACTATAGTGGTACAAAGTATAACCAAGGTAATCAAAACAAATTCTACTATTTGATCTGCTATACCGCCTGGCATATACACTTTGAACATAATGGTATGAGGTGCTACACATGAGAGGCTTAGAATGTTTGAGTGCTGCTGTTTCCTGGCTAATTCTTGGACCTGATGTGCGTTCATGAAATAGAAAGTTATCGTAATGCATTACCTACCTTGTGCAGCAGAAGCTCCAGACTGTGGAATAAGCTTTAGCCTGTGTTGGCATTATGATGTACAGGCTCTTCATTAGGGGCTGTAGTGACAGGACAAAGGGTAATGGGTTCAAACTTAAACAAGGGAAGTTTAGGTTAGATATAAGGAAGAAGTTCTTTACACTGTGAGGGTGGTGAGGCCCTGGCACAGGTTGCCCAAGGAAGTTGTGAATGCTCCATCTCTGACAGTGTTCGAAGCCAGGTTGGATGGAGCCTTGGGTGACATGGTTTAGTGTGTGATGTCCCTGCCCATGGCAGAGGGGTTGGAACTAGATGATCTTAAGGTCCTTTCCAACTCTAACTATTCTGTGATTATATGATTCTATGATTCTGTGTTACAAGATGTTACTACACAATAACGCGGTCTGACTAGAAAAGAAGCAATGTTTGACCTGATATTCATGTCACTAGGGTGTATGGATTATGCCAGTAAGAGCTGTGGGCCCTGCCCTTTTTTTAGGAATTAGCCCAATTGTTGATTTCTACAAGAAGCTCAGAGAAAGTTTAGCACAGTTTTGCAGATGACTGGAGCCAAAGGCATAGTTCACAGTTCTGACCATTTATTCAAAATGCACTTCCAAACTCTTAGTTTCATCAAGGCAAGTGAAAAGTTAAGGCTGCCATTCAAATAGTTATGCCTTGTAGAACAGTCCATACAAAATTATCCACTGTTTTGACACCCGTGCAATGTTTAATGTCAGAGGGTTAAACCACAATTCCATTTTGGTATAATCATTTTAACAAAGCATTTTTCTTCATTGGTATGTGATGTTGCCATGATGGTCTCAGAAAGGGAAGTCAAGGGCTGCTATTAAAGTGGTTGTGCTTTAAGACAACATTTCAAGTTTCCCATGAAAATTTAATAGATTTTGATGTTTCAAAGTAACATCTGACTTAACAAGTGCTTGTGCCATTACTCACATGTATTTAACTGTGTGATGTTGTAATTTCTTCTGTTTCCACCCCCTGGAGAACATAACAGAACAGAAACATTCCAAAAAATGTCTTCTAAGCCTTCTGGGCTGAGGACAAAACAAAGATCAACATTAGTATTTGCTTCAGTTGTATGGAGATGTTCTATCTTGTTCTATGAATACACTTCAAGGCACGAAGTCATTCAAGAAACCTGTAGTTCAAACTTCCTTCTATCTCTTGCTAGCACAGTTGTAACGCAACAGACCAAGATCAGAAGCAAAGCAAATGGGAGACAGACCCTAAGTCACTCCATATGTGTGGGTTTGAGTCCAAAAGCAGGTAAACTCCTCAGATCTAAATAATGTTCCCCCACAAAAAAAACTTGACACCCCAGAAAATGCTCAGGGAACAAAGAAGCAGATAATAGGATTGTTCTGTAGTTCTGTCAGTAGCCTTTTCTCACAGGATATAAGAAATAAGCTTTTCTAGCAGATGGAGGGAAAGGAGGGGCACACTATATTCTCTTTTTAAGGAACCTTCTCCTAGAAAAGTAGTTTGACAGGTAGGTATAAGTTAACATAATTTACACATTTCTATAGCTTGGGTAGGTGTAGCCTATTAATACAGGATGATGTAACCCATGTGAGAAGAGGCTTAAAACTGAGGAAAGATGAAAGAAGATGCAGGATGAAAGCTACAGTATGTGATGTGCAATTTACACTATTATTCTATCACTTGTATCCCCCAGCTGTCATAGATCAAGAGTAAAACATTACCTGCGTCTACGTAGAAATATACATAAAGAGCCATAGGCAGCAACCAGGGGAGCAAAGAAATAAGACAAGTATTTGAAGGACACTTCAAAGAGTTTTACCATAGAGAAGAAAAATTGGTGATTTTTTTAATTTGATTTTTTTTTTTACTCCTATGGTGCCTTTGCACTATACGAAAAAACTATTTCACCCTCCCTCTGTCCAGTGAGGAACAAAACAAGCAAATTTGGGAGATCAGCTACTATATCTTGGGTTTTATTAATAAAATATTTCAGTATTTCATCCCAATTTCCAACAGAAGTCATTACTACATTCTATTTTATTTCCAACTCTCTCAGAATTACTAAACCATTCCGTTGGCCTGGCTGGCTTTTTTATTTTCGACCTTTAATACACTTCTAGTTAGAAGCCTGCCTTTCCAAATCTATATTTAGATCTGTATATTCATCAGATATAAAACAATGTAAGCAAAATAACATTTCCTCATTGCATTTAAATGGCATTAACCATATGAAGCTGCGTAACCTTGCAGTATCATATGTTACAGAAGTTCAGTAAAAATTCTGACCAAAACCCTGTGTCTGTAACTTCCTTCCCACTACTTCCTGCCTCCAGCAGGTGAATAAATTTCACATGAAAATACCTTTTTTCCTGGAAAAATTTTTGGAGCCTTCTACTGCACTATTCAGCACACTGCAATAGAATTTCTGCCATGGAATGAGCTAAAAAAAGCAACTATGTATGTGCTCCATCCCTGGCAGTGTTCAAGGCCAGGCTGGGCGGGGCTTGGAGCAACCTGCTCTAGTGGAAGGTGTCCCTGCCTGTGGCAGGGGGTTGGAACTAGGTGATCTTATGGTCCTTTCCAATCCTAACTGTTCTATGATTCAATGATCCTGGAGATCTGTAAAAATATTTAGAAGGCCCCGTCCAACCTGGCCTTGAATACTTCCAGGGATGGGGGTCACAACTTCTCTGAGCAAGCTGTGCCAGTGTCTCAACACCCTCACACTAGAGAATTTCTTCCTAATATCTAACCTAAATCTACCTTCTGTCAGTTTAAAACCAATCCCCCTTGCCCTGTCACTACAGGCCCTTGTGAAAAGTCCTCCTCCAGTATTCATGTAGGCCCCCTTTAGGCACTGGAAGCTGCTCTAAGGTCACCCCTTCAGGAGCCTTCTCTTCTCCACGCTGAACAAGCCCAACTCTCTCAGCCCGGCTCCAGAGCAGAGCTGCTCCAGCCCTTGGGGCATTTCTGTGGCCTCCTCTGGACTTGCTCCAGCAGCTCCATGTCCCTCTTGTGTTGTTGCCCCAGAGCTGGATCAGGACTGCAGGGGGGGTCTCCCCAGAGCGCAGCAGAGGGGGAGAATCCCCTCCCTCGACCTGCTGCTCACGCTCTGGGGTTGCAGCCCAGCACACAGGGGGGGTTTTGGGCTCAAGCGCATGCTGCCAGCTCACGTTAGGCTTCTCATCACCGAACACCCCCAAGTCCTTCTCCTCAGGGCTGCTCCATCCAGTCTCCCCCAGGCCTGTGTTTGTGCATGGGATTGCCCCAACCCAGGTGCAGGGCCTTGCACTTGGCCTTGTTGAACTCCATGATGTTCGTATGGTCCCACCTCTCCAGACCGTCCAGGTCCCTCTGGATCTCATCCCTTCCCTCCAGCATGTCAACCACACCACACAGCTTGGTGTCGTCAGCAAACTTGTTGAGGTTACTCCATCCCACTGCCCATGCTGCTGCACAGATGTTAAACAGCACCAGTCCCACTACTGACCCCTAAGGAACACCACTCGTCAGTGGTTTCCACTTCGACATCAAGCTGTTGACTGTAATTCTCTAAGTGTGACCATCCAGCCAATTCCTTATCCACCGAGTGGTCCATCTGTTAAATCCCTCCAGTCTAGAGACAAGGACATCATGTGGGCCAGTGTTCAAAAGCTTTGCACAAGTCCAGATAGATGATGTCAGTTGCTCTTCCCCTATCCACCAATGCTGTAACACCATCGCTGATCTCGTCACTGAAGAGCTTAGGCAATCACAAAAACAGCTAGAGACAAAATTAGGGCCAACATCTTGTGATCACCCATGCCTCTATAGGAATCACTAAGCTAAGGCATTTGAAAATGTTAATTTGTTTGGAGCAACACATTTTTAATTCTTTTGTTAGGTTGTTCTGATTTTCTTTTCCCCCACATGCTACAATATTTAAAAGACATTAAAACTTTTATAACAGTTGGTATTTCATATCAAGGCAAAAATAATATACTTTCAGCTGTCTTACTCTGTGTGAAGCTTTTAAAGAACCTGTATTATCTGCAAAACAGTAATTGACAACCTAAGACAGAATTACTATGTGTGATTTTTTTTTTTCCAAAGGATAAACAGATCTCTTTGTTTTGTTATTCTTTTTTCTTTCAGTATACTTTGTCCTTCTCACTTGAGTAGCCTCCAAAGCTCTGACTTCACATTCCCTATGTACATACTAAGAAACCCACAGCTGAAATAAATAACATAATTCAGATTGGAAGGGATCTCTGGAAGTTATCCCATCCAGTACCACTCACAACAAGGTCAACTTCAAAGTTAGATCAGATTGGTCAGGGCCTTGCTTGATTATCTCTCCGGATGGATTCTACAGTGTATCTGGGCAACCTGTGCCATGAAAAATCTTTTTCATTATATCTAGTTAGAGTTGTCCTTGCTGCATCTTGTGGCTGTTGGCCTTAGTCCTTTTGCTGTGCACCTCTAGAATACTCTGGCTCTGCCTCCTCTATAACCTCCCATTAGGCAATTGAAGTCAGAAATTAGATCCACCTCACTGTGGCTTCTTTAAGACACGCAGTCTCCTGCTACGTTGTCCTTTAGCTTCCTAATCATGCTCATGGTTCTCAGCCAGACTGGCTCCAGTATGTCAGTGTCTGTCTTGTACAGGGCATCAGAAAAGACACAGTATTCCAGATGTGAAAGTTTTTTGCCTCTGTTTCTTATTATTCAGCTATATTTGGAGTAAGCCAGGTATTTCACTTCCAGTTTGCTCTCAGTATCTGGAAGCCACAAGGAATTCTTGCCAGTTGTGCAGCTAGATAGTATTTTAGGGAAAGGCCTTAAACAAGATGAGCTTCATTTGCATTTGGAGTAAGAGTAGCAGTAGTTTTCCACAACTATCTCAACAATAAAATAATCTTCTCCCATCTGGGATGCATACATATCTCATGCCTCCTGGGGTGCATGTAAAAATAATCCTAGTCCAAATCTAACAAAAGTAGTATATTTAAAGCAGTATATAAAGTTTAAAAAAAATATAGTAAGTTAATGAAGGAAATAACTCTCTCTGTAAAGGTGAGGTATGTTAGCAATTTATCCTCTCCTTTGTCTCTGTTTCTATCATATGTTAAAGGGCCTGTCAGCAAGGTAGCTCATCTATATCCTCAGCAGGCATTCTGTAAAGCGTGTGTTACACATAGGAAGGTGCTTGTGAGGTTTGACAACTGTAACTGGTTCAGAGCTGAGAGGATATTCCTAGTTTGTATTTTGTTTATAAATTGTTCTTTGAGTACAGATTGATTTTAAAGAAACAAGGAAACGACCAAATGAAAAGTAGTAATGATTTCAAGTCTGGTGAATTGAAAGTAAAGGTTGAAAATTCCTTTACCAGTCTGTTCACATATTTGTTCTCTGACACAGCTCTCAAAGGAAAGCGCCTAATAAATAACATTCAATCATAGATTCAGGGCTGCTATACAGAAAAGCATAAGAACTAGAAACAGAAACAGAAATGTTGGTCACAGGGAGACAAAGGCATCCCTGTTCAAATTCTGCCGGAACCTATAATCTTGAATTAGATCTACAGAATACAATCTTGAACAGATATTTCAGTAATAATTCAGCGTAAGACTTTATAAAAGGATATTTATTCAATAAACATCAAGTGCAAGTGATAACAACAAGGTTCAAACTGCCTCAAAAGTTCTCTGAAATAAATAAAACTAAGTTGAGTCCCTGTTCAGATGTATACTCCCATATCTAGCTTTGGGAAATGAAAATCTAACCTTTCTCATTAGCCTTCTAAGTAGCTTTTCACACTTGCAGATTCTCAGGAGCCTTTGTAACATGGAATTGTCTGTCCCTTTAGAAGCTAACCTGCAAAACAATTACATGAGCATAGCCTGGATCAATTAATTTGGTGTTTTGTAGTGCCTTCAGCTTCAAACACTAATTGTTCAATGTTCCGTTCCCCGGAATATATTCACAAGCAATTCCCATGAGCCTGAAAGTCTTTGCTAATTACCCCAGTGATATCCATTCCTGCTCTCCTATCATCTAGTTGTGTGATTCACCTCTATTACTCCTACATGGCCAGTCTTTGCTGAAGATTGCCACCCTCTTGACCTACACCAGCCCTTCCCCTCTCCTTCCTCAAGAGACTGAGTCCAAATCACCATAGTCTTCATTATAGAAAATAGTAAGTCTGATGGAGGAAAAAAACCACTTCCCTGCAACGGAATTGTAGGCTGCCAAAGTCCTCCTGACAGAACGTATATATCCTGTCCCACAGGACACAGGTTTAAAGGCAAGGTGACCCACTTACTCCAAGGGTGTATTTTGCCCAGTTTCTGGGGCTTTCATAGGTGCAATCACAGCATCAAACATTTATATAATCAAAACACAACCCTTCAACCCAAATAATGTGTTATGTTGTGGAACAATAACAGGAGAGTTATCATCTGCCCTAAAGGTGAAATAAAGCAAGTGTAAAGCTCATACTCTGGCTGATTTGTACATCTGATCTGGAGGTGATTCTTGATCCAGGTGAACCTATAACACTGCGAAAAGTTATGAATGATCACCTGATAAAGTGTAGCTTAACTTTCAGGAAAGATGTATTGATAATTTTGTGATGCCCTTGCAAGAGGCAAGCATGACTGTTTGCGTAACTATAGCAAGCTCTTAAGGCACAGTGCCTTCTAGAAAAGCACTGCTGATGTTAGGCTGGTATATTTAAAACCAAGATTGACTGCAGGCTATTTATAAGTACTTCTGCTTGTGCACACTAAAACTGAAACAGTTTAAACTCAGAAAATGCACTGTCTTCATGTCATTTGTTTCTCCTTCAACAGAAAACCGACCACCCCCCACCCCCCCCATACAATTCCCACTAGCTGGGCAGAGTGTAAAGAAAAGCAAAAGAATGACATGAAAATCTAGCTAAAAGAAAATAATATTTTTTCAAAATTGCTTTCTATCTTGGAGAGATTTTAAGATGAGCAAATTTGCTTTCTGATTAACAGATTCCTTATATTATGCCTGGATCTCTTGCCTGGTCCTCATAAATATGCAAGTGGAAAAAGTGAAACTCAAGAATACAAAAACCTATTGATATATTAGATAGTTGAAAATGGTGTGGCAATACTTTCTTTCTATCCTGACTTGAAGCTTTATTTATTGCTGATGCACTTAAGTGACAGTGGTCTTAAAAATCCCTACTTCATGGGAAGAAATAAAAGTACAAAACTTGTTTTTCTCACAGTGAACAATAAAGTCATGTTCAAAAGAGTGATGGCAAATGCACAAGATTTCCAGACCAGAACATTAGAGAGATCTTTGAGGATAGAAAATATATATGAAGAGTGATACTTAAAAGTTTTTCTGACAGCTGGAGTTTTTTTGAGTCAAGATTCAACATTCTTGAGTTGTTGCTGTGACATTTAATCTCCCTGGGTGTTCTCTGCCTTTTCTGCTTTCTTGGCCCGTACTTTGCTGGAAACCCAGATGGCCTGAGATAGATAGGCTACAAAATATCCTGTTGTACATAAGAGTTTAATAATACGATAATATTTACTTCTCTTATTGTGTCTGTGAACAAAATCTTCGATGTTTATTAGAAGTTGTCACAAAACAGTACTCAGATAATATAAATATAATTGTATCAATAAAATTACCTTAAATTCCTGATAAAGTATCAGCACATGAACATACAAATTCAGCTCCAGTTTGCCCTCTGGTGTAAGAGGCTGAGGGGCATGATTTGGAGGCAGGCAGGAGAGGTTCATAGAAACAATAGAATGTTTGGAAATCTCAGCTGAGTTGGAGCGGTAATTACAGATCAGCCTCTCACTAAACTTTTTCTACTGCACTTTTTGATTGTCATACTTTATTTTTTATAGTGACAGAACAGTTTTGTGAATTACACCATCAGTCTGACTGGTTGTTATGGATGGTTGTTAACTGCAGCCCAAGATTGCTTACTAAATTATTAATATCATTAATAGAACTTTAAAGTTCTTACTGGATTTTGAACATTATTTTTATCATTTGCAATGTTCTAAAATGAAAGCAGGAGGTGTTTTACAGACAGCCTGTCAACAGAAACCGAGAGATTCAAATAATATGAAGTTCCCATCTTAAACATGCTCCTAAACTAGGTCTTAACCCCAGTATTACTGGCAACATGTTTACAAAATCAAATGTAATTTTTATTCTTTATGGATGTTTTGCAAATTCTGATCTCCAGTTTTTGGTCTTTTCCATTATTCGCTCACTGCAATCACACTGTATTTGTGTTCAGTGCAGTTTAACAAAGTTACTTCTGTTAGAGTTTTTGTTGGTAAAAAATGAAATATATGACGCAAACTAAAAGTTTTTGAATAAACATCTACCTGAAAGACTGTGGGTGATGAATTAATCCAAAGGATTTGCTAGTAAGGCATTTCATAATGTTGGAATGAGATTTCTGTTTCTCAAAGTTTTTATCTTTACAGATCCCGTTCAGCACCAAGATCAACAGCTTAAAAAGAATCCCAATCACATCACAGTTTTATAAAGGTAGAGCCCATAGTCCCAAGAAGGGCAAAGCCCACCTATGCTACTTGATGTACATATACTGCATAAAGAGCCCATGGGACAAGGAAAGGAGAAGGTTACATATATTTCCCCCAGCTGTATGAGCAACTGGTGAAAAAGCTAGATCCTCAATGTAAAAGATGCCCTCATTTCAGAGCTGGGTGAATACTTCAGTCTGAATTTTACTTTACTACCGAAAAGACCATGTAGGTCAGCCAGTGCTTGCCTGCCTCAAACTTGTTTTCATTTGTTTCAAAATATTTCACAATTGGAATTAAGAGTTATTCTCTTACACATATTATCCTCCACCCTACAAATAAACTGAAAAATATTTATGTCTCAGGTTTCCCTCAGCTCCAGTCTACTTCATTAGTCACAAAACTGGTCTTGATGTCTTGTTCAATAAGCACTTGCATTTCTGATTTTATTTATGACAGGTATACTGGCATGCCTGATTTGGCTTATTTTTCAGACAAATTTTCCCATCGAATGTGATTTTAAAGCAAAATCAATCAATCAACCCTGTATGCATGTAATGGTTCACAGCTTTTGTAGTTCTGTTTGAAAACGTATCAGACTGAATTCCTCCATGTAGTATTCACTCTTTGTTCACATTGCTCCTTTCAAACATGTCACGCGAATGAGAATGGTTTATTATTCCTGTTGGCCTTGAAGAAATCTGGTTTATGCTTACACTGGCCATGGTATATTAAGGCCATGAAAAAAATGACAAAATATACCCATTTTCCTGTATTTGAATCTGCAGACAGTAACCATTTTCTAAGCATCAGACCTTTGAGCTTTGCTTTTCATATCCCAAACCTCTAGTCAATGTATGCGAAAGAAAAAGTAATGCTTAGTTAATAATGAAGGCTTAAGCAATGATTCAATAGAAGACTGAATGACTTGCAAATGCAATATAATGGGTAATCAGGTGGGGAGGTTATCAAAGTAACCGATTTGTACATCTGCTCCTGGCCAGAGAAACTTCACAGCATTCTTATGCCTGAATTTCATTTACACTGCCAAATCCACCTCAGTGTAATTATCCTAATTTTAATTCAATATGATGGAAGTATAGTAGATAAAAGCTGTCACTTCATTTTATTTCCTTCTATTTCAGTCATGGCTACATATTTTAAACCAAAACATGGGACCTCCATTTAGTGCAAAAGGGAACTAAATTTTGAAATTCAAACAAAATGAAGTGGGATTCCAGTTGGCTGCACTAAATCCAAACTTCTGGGGTTTTATTTAAAATTTATTTTCACAAAACCAACTGCCAATATTTCCTCTTTTTTTTTTCCTGTTGCTACCAGTTTAATGTCACTACACCACCTATATGCCTAAAAACCAAAAAGGCTCTCAGGTCTTTTAAAAAAAATCTAATAGACTATCTTCAAAACATAAAAATCACAGAAAAAATTACAGGTGTCTTGTCTGGTTTATGCTTAACTTAAAATTAAAAATGTTGTTGTAATTATGCTTTTCTATTTTAACTCTGAAAGAAAAATAAGTAGGCTTTTAAAAAGTAAAATGGGTGAGTTATTAGTCTGTGAATTGCCTGCTGTGCCCAGGCAGTAATGTTTTCTAATGTGTATGTCTATATCAATATAATGACAGCACCATGCTTCAGATCAACTGGATACTAATTACAGATTTACCTGATAGACTGGAATGACTCCCAAGGAGCTGCTGCACTCTATTTAGCAAATAAGTGATTCTCCTAAAAGCTGCATAAGGACTTGTAATGCTAAATAATCTCATCTGGATACCATTTTGTAACACAGTTTCTTTAAAAATCAGAAAGTTTTGAAAAGCTTCAGCTAATACCTTGTGAGGATGTGGTAGGCCAGTGCAGATGCTTGGAGCTTCAGATACAGGGTTTTCCTTGAACTCACAAAGTCCATTTGCACAGAGAGATTACAGCCCCTGAAGCAGCTCCTCAAACGTCAGCTCTAACGTCTCCTTTAACACTGTGAAAAGCAAAAATTCTCCACTTCACGCACTGTGAAAACTAGGAGACACCCATTGAAATTATGAAGCAGAATATTCAACAAAAAAAATGAATTCATTCTTCAACCACACATGATTAAATCGTGGATCTCATGACTGCAAGTAATTGTGGAAGAAAAAGGAATAAGTAGGTTCAAAAAAGATGAGCAAAAAAAGATAAGCATAGGGAATACAGCTAGCAGACCTTTTAACATGGACGGGATATAACCGTATCAACTTAAATCAGTCAAGAGTGATCTAAAGCTCTTGTTTTCTGAAAGTAAGAGAATGGGTTGATGGAATCATTGCTTTAAAGACCCTAAGTACTTTCTAGTGATTTTTCCCATCACTGAAGCAGTTGAGGCTGGTATAGAACCCATAGTGCGTATGCTAATTCCCACTTACAGCATCAGCAATCCCACTGCATCACTGTGGGAAGGTGTTACTCAGTGTGAGCAGAGTATCAAGTTGTGAGCTGTAATCATTGTTTACACAAACTTGGAAAGCCTCAGAAAAAGACTAAAAAAGATCTCCAAAGAGGTGATTAATTTGTTCATGACCTGTTACTAAAAATGTAATCAGTGAAGTATAAAAAAGGTTTTATACTCAATATAATTGCCTGCCTATAATGTAATAGTAATAATGAAAAACACCTACAGTAAAGGCTTGTTAACTCAGTGTGGGATATATGATCCCTTTCTCAGTTTAAAGCAGAGAATTTTTTCTGAGCCAGCATCAAGAAGAATTAGACACTTGCTTACCCTTGTTGCATTTTTTGTTTCAAAAGCACAGTAGCACAATCAATTGGTCCCATCTCATTTGGAAACTCAACACTTATTTACAGTTCCTATTATGTATCATCACTCTCCTTGTCTATTGCTTAAAACAGATATGTTTTGCTGTTCTTTGATTGTTCTTGTCTTTCAGGTATTCACTTCTAGGTAATAAAATGCTCATCACAAATTATGCTAAATAATTTGGTGATTTCTGAAATACGTACCATTGGCGAAGAAATGAAAACTACACCAAAACAAATTAAAACACAATACAATATATACTACAGTTTATAAATGTTGTATTCAGATTACATTGTAGACAAATTCTTGTCATTTACCCAGGCTCTTTAATATCTTGTTCTACAGGAAAATTTGACATTTGTCTTTAAATAATTTACATTGCATCCAATGCGGCAGCAAAAGCCATTGCGCTCTTCTGGATCTGAATTAAATCACTGGATACTGGTAGGAAAAAAAGGAGAATAGCTTAAGAATTCTAAACTTGTGGCAGAATTTTCCTAAGTATATGGTAGTTCTTACTTTTTACACTGTAGGGGTTTTTCCCGACATGGTACTCAGGAAAAAAGATAAAATTGTACAATTGGTTAATATTCTATAACTCATCGTTACAGATCAGTTCTGATTTCAGAATACTAAGTAGTATCTTACACCCTCCCATTGAGATTGATTCGACAGACCTAATCTGAAAATAAGGTAGCATTCAGCATCAGTAATTATAAGCCTGTTGACTTATTTTCTGCAGATACTTCTGGGGTTTGTGCAGTGATTTGGGGCTTTTGTTTTAAAAACGACTAGTAAAATGTACTAACAAACAAATGACAGTGAAATGGGTCCAGACAGCAGATCATAGATGAGACATTCTTGGAAAAACAAGTAAAGGCCAGAAATAGCCACTGCTGCCAGGAAGAGTTCCCTGACCCCAGGGAGTAGAGACTAAGTCTAAAACATTCAGTGGGAATTAAGCTTTGTCACATCATAATCAGTTACACTGTGGCAAGAATGACAGTTCTGCAGAGTAATTTGCCTCTAAGTATATATTTTGTAATTATCTTTTGGTTTGTTATTTATTTTTTATAGGGCAGAGCTCTGTGTTTTGCCAGGCTTTAATGGTTCAGATCTTCCTAATTTCCTCACAAATAATCACACCAAAAATAGCTCAAGAAGTGATTAATAGGAAGCTCCAGTTTCTTATTATTGCTGACTTTACCTAATTATTGCATGTTGCTTAACACTCAGATATACAGGCATGCATATAAAAGCCTTACACCTTCCCTTACAAAAACTAAAATTACAGTAACTTCTGCAATCAGAGTAGATGTAATAGGATTACCTGTTCAATCTATTCACTGAGTGCCTCCACACATGCTTCCTAAAATCAACAGTTATCCTTCATAGAGAACTATAAATGCATAGCTATTATGAACAAGAAAAAAACTTAAAACACTATGTGCTTTTGAAGTTTATTTTCAGTAAACAAAGCGTTCTCTTTTTCTGAAAAAGGAAGAACAGATTTTAATGGTACAAAAGCCTAAAAAATGGGATTTTCTAAGGAATCCAAGGAGATCAGGCACCTACTCCCCTAAGCTCCTTTGCAAATTGTAGCATTTATCTTCAGAAGTGCTTACAGCCAGCTGGAGAGAGGCTGGCTGAAAGGATCCCATCCGGATTTTGCAACCCTGAAGTCATGTAAATTGTACTGCCCTCTTGATTTGCTGGAGCTTTTAAGCAACACAGGCAACATTTCTGTTGGAAAAATCACTAGTGTACCCCAGCATGCCCTAAAAGGCTGGGGGTGAGGAAAGCACATTCTGAGTTTAAAAAAAAAAGGAGGATGGAAATGTAAGAGAGCAAGATACCCCAGGGGAGGCAGGTTACCTGCAAGGTGCCTGGGGGTTGGCCAGCCGTGAGCTGAAGAGCCAAAGCAGGACTGAGGAGCAGAGAGGTGCTTTGTTGGTCTCCTCTGCTGGGAGCCCCTGCGCAGAGGAACAAAGAAATGATGAGAAGCGAAAAGGGTTGTGCGCTGGCTCCTGAGAAGATTCACTATGAGGCTTATCCATGTACTTCTGTGACCTGAAGCCAGATACCATCAAGGACAGACTTGCCTCAAACCATCCCAGCCTGGGCATTCCTGCTAGGGAGGGCACTTGGAGCCTCTGGGAAGTGTGCGAGTGGCAGCTGCTAAAGGCTGGCGGGACAGGAAGGAACTGCAGCAGGACTGAGGCAGCTAGAGAGAATACAGCCTTAATCTGTACCTTTCAATGTTAATGCTGTGTTAATAGAAGATAGAGCCAAGGTTGGGACTTTCACAGTTGTTTTGTACTGCTGGCGAAAAACTGTTCCAAGGATCAGATGGTTCACATCCATTGGAAGATAGGAAACAGAAATGAAGGAGGCAGCCCAGAACAGCTGCAAGGGAAAAAAAGCAAGGTGAAAATTACAAAACATAGTTTGTGAGGGACTCTTCTGTCCAAGTCTTATTCCTAGAGACAAGCTGATTGTGGTTATTTCCCAAGTGCATTCCTACTGCACTAGAATGCAGAAGCAAACATTTTGGTCTTTTCTTAGAAATTTGAACTAAATATATCAACTAGAACTTCTTGCTTAGATAGAATATCATCATTAGTGAATGGATAGAGTCAGGCTTTCAAAACTCTAGTTTGGAAGAGGCATAGTAAATCCTACAAATAGAGTTTTGTTACACAATGGAGAAGTGTGAAACCTCTAATTCAGATCAATTCTCGGGCTGACAATGCTATATGTTTGTAAAGGTTTATGAACACTGATTGGATTTGGTTCTATAGCTCAGAAGCCACCAGCTATTCTTCTCAAAGTCTGGGTATCTTTGTTCTGTGTCTGTATGGATGGAAAGACAAAGTTTCTAATACATGATTTGCATTCTAACACTAAAGAAAATAGCTAAATGGTATATAATACAGTACAGGAAATATATACACTTTCAAAACTGCAGAAGTGCATTGAGCATATGTCTCAAATGGTAAGAAAAGTAATTGATCTTATATTAAAAGGCTGATCCTTCTGCAAAACATGCTGTGTTCAACCCCCAAAGAAACAAGTCCAGTAAACAACTTTATACCATTGCATGCTAAAAATGGTGAAGTCAGGCACAGGGAGCTCCTTTCATGCATCATTTTTGATTGTCCTACTTTGCTCTGTCAGGAACAGCAGCGACAGCTTAAGCATTAAAGCTTTTTGACATTGCAACAAACCAAACAAAGCCTAGTTGCACATTTTTGAATTTATTTTATACCACATCTAAAATATAAACAAAATAGGGAGTTTTCGACATTCTCAAACAATAGAAGCCACTGGGCACTGTTTCCAGAGATGATGTTTTCCTCATATAAGGATTCTCGCAAGTGGAGTAGAAAAAACACACTTGATAGCCAGCTCCAGAAGCCAGGCTGGCCAACACAATCATTGCACATTCTGTCAGCACATTTCCTCCCTTCAGCTTTACTTCTCCAATCTTTTTCAATATTGTTAAAATGAGCAATCATTCGTGATTCACACTCCCAAAAAAGGCAGAAACCAACAATTCCCAATGGCTATAAATTATTAATGCAATTGTGCCAATCACACAGAGCTTAGTGCTTTAAAAATGGAATGAGATTATCTGCACAGTTATTTTCAATCAGATTCATCTCTTGTTAGTGGGCATTATGCATATGGCTTGCTTTCAGAAAGCTGTCTTCTTTAAAAAAGATTATTGCACAGTCATTTCTTGTGAAGCTCTACACTTAAGACACCAAATCAATTTTTTGTTTGAGGAAATAATTATATGTAATGGGTATTTTCTTTTATAGATAGACTGATTCTTTCCAGTGTAAAAGCCTGCTTTGTTCTCAGTTGTTATTACCATTCAACCCATCCCTGCTTTGAGTTGGTCCTGATATACACAAGTCTAGCAAATATATAGGCAAACCTGGTGGCTGAGGTATAGCATGTTTTTTTCTGCAATAGCTTCAACAGGCTGTAATGGAGCCGTTTGTGAAAGCTACTGTACAATGTGCCTGTTAAAATATAGTGGGGTCTCTGGCTGCCTCAAAACCTACAAGCTAGAAAATCTTCCTTTCTGGTCCACAAAACTCTAAAAAAATTACAGTCAACCAGCATTACAGATTCAAAGGATTTAAATATAACAGTCAATTTTGTGGAATCCGGAAGGTGGCCCAGAGAATAATTTTCTTTGTGTGTTCTCTCTGGCAAATGGTGTTAAATTTTTGTTAGACTCTGGACTCTGTACTGCCAGGTCCTGCACTGGAGGGCATATGGAAGAGACTACATAAACTGGAGGCAAAGAAGGATTTTGTATTGACTGTTGCATCCTATAAGAGGCTTGTAAAATTGTCTTTGTGCTCCCAACTCCACACGACAGACTCACAGTATCCCAACATTACACCATGGTGTCTAGGACCCATTAATACTCTGAATGCAAAGAAACTGCAACCAAATTCAGTGATGCCTCAAGTTGCATGACTAGAAGAGTTATTTTTGTATTCCCTTGAGCATGCCTGGCTAGCAAGGTGGAGTCTGACCTGCATTATTTTCAGATAGTTTGAGAGCTGAAATCACAAAGCTAAAGACACTGATGCAGAGCACATAAGCATGTTGCACATAATGGAACTTAAATATATTCTGAGTCAACAAAAATGTCAGTAGCATACTCTGGCACATGCTTAACTGCCTTACTTAATGTAGACCAAAAAGCAGCTCTCACTTTCCAAGACCCATGCTTTTTGCTTTGAGCATTACATTATTTTATCTCTTGCATTAATGGAAAAAGTGATCTTTCAAGCACTGAGCTGTCAAAATACTGCATCAGGATTTTGCTATATTATTTTACACATTTCAGCTCTGTATTTCAAGTACTGGCCATCATCATATTGAAGGCATCTCCTACAATACGAAGAACTGTGATTCTTGCGGTCATATGCCATGATGCCATTTAACAACATGTGTTCCCATCTGTGAATTTCTTTCTGGCATTTGGCTTGTATTTTTCCCATCTAAAAGTCTGGCAATAGTTTCTCACTATTAGTCTCATAAGAGTGTGGGTCAAACTCATTCCGCTGTGAATGTGCATTTGTACTTGCAGACACTGAGTGATTGATTGGTATCAGGCAGAAGTGACTTCTCCAGTTACATTTCTGGCATGTTATTCTGTGGTTAATCAGTTCTACTGAGTGTCAGTCAAACCTACCAGATGTGACTCTAATGGATAGCTGCTAGTTGCCTGATGTCTGTTTTGTCACTGATGTGGCTGGAGTGCTCCTAAAAGGTTAAAAAAAAAAAAAAAAAAAAAAAAGAGAGAGAGAGAATAAAAAAATAAAAAAGAACAGCATGTAGCTTAGCAGGTATGAGGAAGCTGTATTTAGAAAGTAGCCGTGTTTGTCTATCTCTGCTTTTAAATATACAGTCAGCTGATTTTTTCAATACGAATTAATCACAGGACTAGCTGCCCTTGTTTAATCAGGAAAGACTCATGCAAAACAGTACTTGGGATTTTTTGGTATGTCCTGTGGGGGGTAAAAGAGTGTTATTAGAAATCTAGTTATTTAAATGCTTAGCAGTTCTGGAACACATGTATTATGAATAATCTTCATCAAAAATACCACAGAAATTTGTATCATGACTATGGGTTTCAGGGTGAGGCAGAGTCCTGTTTAAGTAAACACTGTCATGAAGACAGAATGGAAGATTTTTCTTTCCCAAAAGGAGCTTAAATTCAGTCATAGTGAAGGACTGAAATTTTGTTCATTTATTTAAAGACCAGAAATCCACTCAGTTTTAGATCCAATATGAATCAAAGACTGCAACTTGAAATATCCCAAGATTCCTTTTCCACACCGGTTTGTATCTGACTGGCCCTGGAATTTCCAGATATTTGACAACCAGCAGACTGGAACTTATAGCTCATATTGATGATAGATGTGGTTAGATTACTCAAATTTCAGACATTTAAGTATAGGGGTATTTATTCAAATATAATCTTTAGAAATTGTGCATTCAATTCCACTGGTTCTAAACTTTATTTATGGATCTGAACAGACCTGATACAAATTTTTAACGAAAGGTCAATTATTTCATTGTTGTTTAAGATCGAATTATACTGATGTTTTACTTACCATACAAACTTCTATTGCGTATTTGCCAAGACTCTCAGTAGCAGTTAAATCCCCTGCCTGCATAGTTCACTTATTCTCTTCATTCATTAGCTTCAGTAATATTATTTGTTTCAGCAGTTTGGCTTCAGGAAGCCTGCCTGTCACTTGAAAATAAAATTAAAAATGTGTAACACTTGCAGCCAAACTCTGCTCATCCTGTTCAGCTTTACTGGAATCAATAAGAACACCTAAGCATGTCCAGCAAGTCCTGCTTGTTACAGAGTAGAACTGAGTAGTGGAACGAATCACCTTACATGGCCTGAGGCCTCTCAGAGAGCAAACCTTGCCACTATCTCCACATTTTAACGTTTTAAAGTATTAAAACATACTTGGAATAAATAAATCTCAAAGTTCAGGGTGAATTCGATAGGTGAGCTCATTTCAGGAATTGCTTCATATGGCCATTTTTGGTTTCGGACTTCTTTTGTAGACCTGTATTTTAATATGGTAGAATTGATTAATGCTAGTTTCTGAAACAGAAATTGAATGCAAAATTTAATTCTTTTAGAAATTTGAGGGTATATTCTTGGCCTAATATATATAAAAATCTATAGCTGCTGATGACTGACAAAATTTATCTTCAAATCTATTCCCAATTTGGAGATTAAAATGATGCACATGATGTCTAATGGAGAACACCAAGAAGGCAGGTTTTTTGAGTGACAACTTTGAAGACTTTTTTTTATTTTGTGTTTAAGCAAACTGTAACTTAAATCAAGCATGAATTATAAACCTTGCAATAAGAATGGAGATGGTAATTGTGCTTCATTTTGACCATGAACATGACCTTTTCTCTTCTGACACCTTAGAAAATATAGATATACATCCAGTGCAGAGCAGAAATTGACACTAATTCACTGACCTAAAACATTTATATGCTTTTGTTGCTTTTAATTTTCAGTGAAAAATTACATAGTATCTTAAACACATCCCCAAACAGCATCGTGGTGTCTTTACATTTTTTTAATAGGTCAAGAACAGATCAAGATCACCGTCATTAGTCCTAAAACTACTGAAATTCTGGCTTCATAAACTAGAAATTAATTTGGGTTTTTTTTGGCACTTTTCTGGTTGGTACAAGTGTTTTGCTTTCCCCATTGCTGAGATAAAATTTTAAAATAATATGTTAAAGAAGAATGCTGAGGAAGAAAGTCTACCCCTACCTTGATCATATCTTCATTCAGCTAAATTAATGATACTGAGAAATGCAGAGAAATTATGACTGATTCTAAGGACTCAGAATTCAGTAGATACAATTTTTACAGCTTCTTCATCTGTAAATGTATGCATGTGTCTGTGTATATGCACAGAACACACTCCACATTTTTTTATGTGTGACTTCTTTGCACCTCAGAGAAGTCATAATGAGCTGTAGCTTCAGTAATTCCTTGTAAGCAAATGGAGCACAAAAATTTGGCAAGGATGTTGGTAACACTGATAATGCAAAAAAGAAAAAAAAGGATCTAGATGTGATTTCAGAAAAAAGAGCAGTTTGGCAGTAAGAATATTTATAGTCCTGGAAGCATAGAAGAAATGTGAAACTAAACTTAGAAAGTCAAATAGACCAATTCAGGAGAGGTAAGGGAAATATTATGGTTACAACGGAGTCTCTCACAAAGGCAATGATCAGCTTTGTAATGTGCATAGCAATGCTTTCTTTTATGTGCTAGAAAAATGAAGCACTGAACAGGAGAATTGTATATTGCATAAACCTCTATAAAGGGGCTAAACAAAACATCACAGAGCTGGCTTCATCCCAATATGAATTTAGGGAAACAGTGCTCCCATTCTATTTATCAATTTACCCATCCCTGCCTATGCTGTAACAGCAGTTCTACAGAACTCAATTAACTTGCACTGCAAAGTTAATATTAAAGCAGCTAAGCAAGTGACAACTATTACTATTTTTAATATAGAGACCTACTCCTTGGAAAAAGTTTTACTGCACATGTAGGAATGGGTTAGGGCCCTAAGAAGAGCAGTGAAGAAAAACCAAACAAACTCAAACCCCATAGTTTTAATTGGGGTCTCAATCTAAAATCTGGAAGGAAAAACACAGTTGAAGAAATTAAGCGTAAGAAAGAGCAGTAAGCATTTTGTACTGTATGTAATACTTCTTGAATGCAAATAAAACACAAAGCAGGAAGAATAGCAAATTCTAGAAATAAAATATAAAGGGTTGCAAGTGTTTGTCTACCAACTAATTCCCTTCATATTAGTGGTAGGAAATGTTTTTATGTTTTCAGATGTGGTCATTACCAGTGAACAAGCTGGCACAAGATGACAAAAGCTTCTGTGGGGAAGTACACAGTGTCAGTCCCACTCCTCTGGGTAACGCTGTCACTGCATGAGAGCCACAGGCCACCTCCTTTACATGGATCTGCTCTGATCTCCAGTAGGCTCTGGTCCACGCAGGGACCATTACAACAGAACATCTAGTAAACATGTAAGACGATATTAACAACACATATCTACAGGAGAACAAGAAAGATACTCTCTCAGTAATATTGTCTCAGCCAGTGACAAGTTTGTATGCAGGCTCCCAGACAAACATGCTGTTAGACAGCTACATTCTAGAGTGCAGAATCACTGTGCTGGTTTAAGACTCAGACCTTAACGGCTTTCTGACAAACCTCTGGTTGTAGCTTCAGCAGACAGCAGCCATGCCCTTTCAAATTGCCACTTTTATTTTTAACATCTTCATCACAACCTACGAGTAGTATGCTGCTTGTATGCATTTTTTTCCTATGTATACATTCATATCACGCAAATAACAATCTGCTCTAAACCACTTGTCTGTTGCCTCTTTTTTTCCCTCCTGGACAGCTGATCAAGTATAGGAACATAACCTGGTTTTGTCAGACCTGCAATATTAATAATGAGATTTCAAAACATGTCCAAGGATAGCACTGAAGAAATTATTACTGAGGCTGACTTATTTCATAAACCTGTCAAGTGATTTGGTCACTGCATTTTTATCAGCATCTCCAGAAAGCTGGTGGACTTTTATGTCAGAGAAAATACAGATGCTTTTATAGCTCCATAACTGTTTTGTTTCTTAGGATGCTCTAAGTTTATCACAAGGACAGAAAGACAGGATAAAAGCCTCCCACAATGAAAGCAAGCTGTTAGGTTGTGTGGTAATGCTGCCAATGCAGTGTCACTTTGGCGGTGCCTTTTTAAGTGTTTCTTCGTTTGGTAGGTACCCAGTGTTTGCCAGTGTGCGCTCTGATAATCTCACCTGCTGCAGCTGGAAATTCACTTTCTTATAACCTCTCGAAGTACACGTAGAGGCACTGGGTGCTGGGGAACTGTGGGTGTTAAACTGCTGGCCTTGAATATCACACAAAAGAGCCTGCTGCCTGGGTTGCAGATCACAGAGTATGAATGTTAAAAAGATGCCTTGCGAGTATGAAAGTATGAGCAAGGAATTTCTTAATGTAACATTCAAAACTCTTCAGCCCCATCATGTTTATGGCTAAGACTTCTTTCACGTCTACCAGTCTAACGAGTGAATCAGACAGGTTTGTTGCTGAATAATCCCAGGTACTGGCAGGTACTGTTAGGAGCATACCACAAATATGTCTCTGGGTGTGTCTTGTAATAAAATGCAATGAAGTTATAACAAATAAAGTTTTTTATTATGCTCTTAATTACAGTTAATGTGAATGATAGCATTTACCTTAGAGGTGATGTGTTTTCCATTAATTATCTTGTGGAAGAACTAAAACGGCTTATAAGCCTCCTAGCACTAGTTTTAATAACATTTGCTTCTCTACAACACGTTCCTAGCAAACTGTTAGATACAATTGTAAATCTTGATGTAACTACATACTAGCCCCTTCAAATCATTCAGATCATCCTCTATATTCCTCTACATGCCATCTTCTTCATACATGAGCATGAGTAGCATTTCCGAATGTCACTTGGGTTACCATGAAGGCCTACTAGTAAAAAGATAATGCTTGCACTTTTAAAAAAAGAATAATCACATACAGTCAACAACATTTTACCCATACCTGAAATTCACTACATTTTGGTATGAAACCAAATCCCAATAAAAGATGAAAAATGAAACACAACACTGCAAGAATTTTCATATTCACTAACAAACAGCAAAAAGTATGATGCTGGGTTTTCCCCCATACCTAGGACCATTAGATTTTAGATTTGATTGTCAGATTATAGAAATAAAATAGAAATGAAGACTAATGCAGAAAAAATACGCATCAGCCACATCTTTTGGAGTGTCCAGGCACAGAAATGGGCATCCAGATGCACGTTGAAATCCTAATTAGTGATAATTAGTCAGTAATCTGAAACCTTAAAAAGTATCACATATGACAAAAGATTTCCACTTTGTGACTGGTCTCTAACTGCTTACTTAGATTGATTAAAACCAAAATCTTTCAGCTGCCTAGGTAACACATTTTCTGATGTTCATTGCTGAATTTTTAGATAATATTTCTCAAGAGGCCTTATGTAATTAAAGAGGTTTTAATCACTAGGATCCTGTAGTGAAGGAAGACTGTTAATGAGAGTGCGCTCAGGACTAGAGAGAACGTAAAGGAAGCTACAGATCTTCCTCAGGGGTGTTTCCTTTGGGACACACAGACTATCTAACCTAGCAATGGAGACAGCTCTGGATAAACTGCAGGAATAATATCACAGTCCACAAGTTCTCCTGGTTTAATAAATAAATGACCTACATCTTCCACTGTCTGTTCAGCTGTATGTTAGCACCCTGTGCCACTTGTGTCACCTTATGGCCATCACTGCCACAGCATCAGGCTGCTTCACAATCAGTCATGGATTTTTTTCTAATGCACACTCCATTTAGCAAGACATTATTCCTTATTTCCAGTTCGAGAATTGCAGTGACAAGAAGTCTGTGATTAAACTGGAGATTAAGCTTCTGCTTCCTAGGCTCAGCCCACAGTGCTGCTCCCCATCCATGCCTACCTGGTTTCCTCTTGTGCCGTAAGGAGAGGACACCATGTAGGAGTAGTCCATTGCTGAGATGAACTGGAGAGGGTCAGTTTCAGAATGTATTGCAGTAAGGTTTTTCCACAGTTCTGCCACCTCCTGAATCATGTCATTGCATTTCGTGAACCTTCTTTATCAGGAAGAATTTGCAATCACCTGAAGTACATGAACACAAAAATAAAACTTATTTTATCTGTTAGGAATAGTGGTAATGTCTTAATCCCACAACTAAATACCACAAATCAAAGCAGAAATTAATCATAAGTGGAGACCACACAAATGAAGTCCACCACATGCAACCACAACCACACATGCATAATCAGAACAAATGAAAACAACACAAAACTATATCCCGGATAAGTCCTAGACTGAGCTGGAGCATAGTATAACACCCCTACACTTTGGTACATATGTGTCACACTGCAATCAGGCCTGCACTTGAAAATCAGCATGTAATATGTTACCTATCTGGAAATGAATTGACACCATATTCACTGGAATTTAGTGGAAAAATACTGTGGCTGGTACTGAAATCTCAAGTCAGAGGCCTTGCCCTCTCCAAAGCTGGAAGGGATGCAGATGCGGTGCTAGAGACCAATTTATGTGCGATCCAAACTTCTTCCCAGTGAAGTTAATTGAAAAACTCCAGCCACTTTAAGTGGACTTCAGAGAAACTGACTTCTACTTTGTGGGTTTATCATATGTTTTCTTAGGTTTTGTAACTATTAGTTACATTCTAAATTATTTTAACCCCCTATGTTAGGCTGAACTCACTGTGTGTATTTGTCAGGACTGCAAAAGGCAAACTAGCCTGTTTTAATGTGTATATTATATGATTACTGGGTCGAAAGCTTCCACTAGCTTCTACGGGACAAAAACCTGTGAACTGTAAGATGTGAAATAAGACCAAGAAGTTCATTATGTCTTGCAGAAGAGAAGCAGTGGTATAGATAGCTACAGCTCTTTCCAGTTCTGGAAAGCACAAGTTTCACCACTATTTAAGTCCTCGGCCTTTGCACTTCAGATAGGTATGTTCTGCCACCCACACAAGTTTCTAACCAAAGCCTGAGTTCAGTATGTGTGCAGTATTTCTAAGTCCCAAAAGATACTGCAACATTTGGTACAGCCAAACATCCTGCTTAATTCATTATTCACTATTTAGAATCTTGTCAGAATTCCAGGCATGAAGTGAAAGAATAAAAAAAGGAAGATAAAGAAGTTAAGCAATCACACACCACCATCAACAACATAAATAAATCAGAAAGCCCATATGCTGGAATTCATGAATCCAAATTACATGACAAAAAACTTACATACAACAGAAATAGCACAAAAACCAGGAGAAAAGCATAAAAGGGGCATATTTCCAGTGAGTAATTGCCACAACTAGTAATGCCTGTAACTGCATGTTTTTTCCATGAACATGCAGCTTCATCAAGTGTGACAGTAAACATCCATTCCTGATGCTTCCTTTTGCATTCTCCTGGAAACACAACAGTGATCAGGGATACACAACAAGCTCTGCTGTCAGAGCTCCCCCCCAAAACCCTACAATTTGTGTAGCAAACCAAGGTCTTTTCCCCTCCCAAGACTTCACTGAACCAAAAGAAAATTCACTCTTTCCCACAAGTCCTTTTAGTCCAGGATCTCCACAGCAGGACTGGCAGAGAGCTGGGCTGAGCTGCATTCTGCCCTAGTCAAAAGCTCCTTTACAAGTCTCTTGCAATCTGCACAAAGAAGGAAGCAGCTTTGTAGCTTTGGCAACCCAGCTTTAGTCTTTCTATCACATCAGTGATCAAATGGAAAAGCACCACTCTTGCTTGTTCTTTTAACAGATTTGATTGACTTACAGCTACAAACCTGATTTTAGCTGCAAAAAGATATTTAGCAGGTATACAGAAGTCTAAGAAGCAGCCTGAGCTGGCAGGCAACAGACCAAAAGTGTCCACTTCAAGGCAATGGGAAGATAATGGAATCTTAAGTGACAGGTCTACCTAGGGGTTACAGCAAGAAGTTGCCCCTGTAGAAGTGGGCTGTAGCTACCAAACAAAAAGGCGATGCTGTCAGGTAGACTTCAAAAATGAAACTACAAAGCTTTCTCAACAAAGATGTGTACCATTGATTTGATCAAAGTACAGAGGATTCACAACTCTTCTCAAATTCAAGATACACCTTAGTGCAAATCATGAAAGTGCACTTTAACAGTTTATACAAACCTTCGAATCTTCTCTGAAAGGATATCAAACTTGATAGAGAAGTATCCTCCTCTGAAAGAATACAAACCCCATGATATTGGGGTTTGATATACTTATTTGAAATTTTGCAAGGAAACCCTAAATATTAGTTGCTCTATGCTGTCACCGAATGAGGTTTTAGCAAACCAGTCCTAGAGAAATAAGATTTCAATAATAAATTGGTTATACAATACAGAGGTTTTATATATTGAAAATATCATCTATTACAAAAGTTAGGTTACACTGTTATCTGAAGAGACCAGGTAAAATTATTGGCAGAGTATTAATAGTGCTACAAAGTTGGAAACTGTAGGTAGGAAAAACAGAAGAGAAAATAGGATGTTGTCAGAAACCTTCAGGCTAGAAACCTGCCTTTGAATTCTTAAATGTGTGATAAGAAGAGTTATATAACGTGGTTAAAACTCAATAAACAAAGCCTGTCTGCTCAGGAAGCCAGAATTAGACTATTTGTTTCCTAAAGGAGGAATGTTTAAAGTTATTTCTCTGTCAACGGTAAAATTATTAATAAACCTAATGAAAAATATAGAATCTGTGGGAGTAAAGAACATGCTTGGCTATAACTTCACTTTTGTTTAACTACAGAAGTATTGCTAGTGAAATGTTCCTCTATCTTAAAATATCATATCTGGTAAGATAGTTCTCTATCCTAATCACCCCAGAAAAAAAGGTTAAAGAAGAAAGGAAGGAAAAAAGAAGTGGGGCACTGGAAGCAAACACCTTCCTGGTAGTGTAACCACCTTCATTTGATGGAAATCTGTAGAAAAGAAACCCAGCTTTAGCCAGCTTAACAGTACCCAATTGGCTGTTAATGACTTGTTGTAAAACTACCTGTATTATGGGAAAAGTGTATGGCTTTTTTTAAAAATGATCAGAGGTCGTAACATAGGTCTACAGCATTCTCCTTTTTCTTTAAGTGAGTGAAAATAAGGGTCCTGGCTAGCTAATACAAGCAGCATTCAATCTTCAAAATACTTCCCTAACTGCAGAAAGTGACCACTTCTGTTGTTCAAACACTGTCTGAGTGTTCAAACAGCATCGTGTGTGTTGGATGAAAGGTACTATTTTATTTCTACCTCTTTCTTCTGGTCTGCACATAATCTGAACAAGTCCAACTGCATATTCAGATTTCTCACTCTGGAAATGAGTTTTGTAGAAATCACAGCCATCCTGACAATGGACAGGTCTGGTTAAGAGGCATGATAAGTCTGGTAACTCCTAGGTTATTGTTTCTCAGAAAGAAGAGAAGCTGCTGCTGAGGGAAGAGGGAGTGAACAAAAGATGAACATGAATCAGCAGTGCACCCTTGGGGCAATGGATGCTAACTGCACAGTTAGCAGGAGCATAGGCAGCAGGTCAATGGGAACTGAGTATTCCCTTTTAGGTAGGACCTTTAAGGGCTCAGCTACTGCCCTCAGTTTTTTGTTCCCCAGCACAAAAATACTGGAGCCAGTTAGTTAGGAGGCTGGAGCACATAAGGTTCCTGGAGATGATGAAGTCAAAGCCAGGGTCTTCTTGAAGACTAGCGAAAGGTCAATACTGACAAGACACATCAAAGATAAGTACAACCAGATATACCAAAAAAGGATGTTCATAGTAAGGCACATCAAACATTGGCACAGACCTTGGAGATATTAAAACTTGTCAACACTACACCCAAAGCAACTTGATCAAGCTTCAAAGTTAGCTCTGCTTTAAGCAGATAACCTTCAGAGGTCCCTGACAATTTAAATTGTTCTGTATTTTTAGTTTGGATATAAATATGGTATTTCAACAACACACAATATATCTGAGTATATTCCCTCAACTACTTACAACATAGAAGGAACATGGTAGCAAGAATGTACTCTCATCATTGTCCAATTTTCATCTGTGACTTTGTTGTACAATGATGAAATATAGCTCCACTGCACCATGTAGTATTATTTTTATAACAGTTCCTTCATACTAGGTATGATGAAGGTACAAAAAACCCCCAACATTCTAAACCCACCATTTTGCAGTGATCCAGGAGAATTGTTTAAAGGAGTATGCAAATAACAGTTTCAACCAGTCAAGCTCTGGTTTACTCAGCTTTACTGCTCCTTGACGTCCTTTCTTTTGTACAGCTGCTTTGAGAACAGCATGTCCTAAGATTATGGCAAGAAGAAGAAGGAAACAACATGATTCCTCTTCCAAAAAAGTGAGGTGAGGAGCTCCGTGTGCCTGCAAACAGCCATCTGTGAATAATCCAGCTCCTGAAAAATCAATGGAAACTGGATGGGGGCTTCCAAAACTCCATTCCACTAGATATGTTTTTACTTTGCATTTGTTTTGCTGTCATATTGCACACTGCAGAGAATAGGATTCAGAACATCAGGAACCTTAAGTCTGAGTCATTGCAATGGACAGAGTTACTTTTCTTGGAGAAAATATACTGAATGCAATTTAACTCTTAAAATATACTCACAGCTTGGAAATGCAGAGATGTGCCAGTTTAAATGAATGTGTGAGCACAAAATCTTCACGTGTTCTTGTATTGAAAATCCTGCTGAGAAAGCAGTATCACCCAGTGTGCCATCACCTCCTCAGAACAGGAGCAAGGACTTGTGTGAATATCACTACTCACTCTAAGAAAGCAAATAAGCACATGAAATAATTAAGCAAGAAAAAGAGTAGGAGGTTGATGAGTAAGCACATTCTTTGCTAAGCAAAAGCAGCACAGACTAAGTCCTTCTGAATGTCTGGAAGTCTATTTGAACTTAGCAGTCCTGATCTATATGACCTTGTGTGACTACCTAGGAGTCAACGTGGAGAATATTAAGCATAGCTTGAGAATACTTGGAAAATATAACATAATTTCTCTGAACCTTGGATTTTTAAAAATCAAGAATGCTCCTAACAGAACCTGATATTTTATTTTTATTTTCTAGGAGGAGTTGCTTGGTTTTCATGAATAATATAATTTAAAGCAAAATCACACAAGCAGCTTCATAAATACTGTATACAAGCCAGAAGTAGGTAGACATGTATTTCATTCTGATCACATGCCAACAGGACTCAGCTTTTGAGCTACTTTGCAGTTAACAACAAATCAGTGATCAGATCTATATGTCCATACACGTTATATGGGCAGGGCTTGGAGCAACCTGGTCTAGTAGAAGGCGCCCCTGCCCATGGCAGGGGATTGGAACTGGAGGAGCTTTAAGCTGCCAACCCAAACCAGTCTGTGATTCCATTAGTTAGGGCGGTAGCTGGAGAAATACAGAGAAGTTTGGCAAGGAAAATATTTATGAGGTTACTGTCCTTTCATGACTTCTTTTTGTCTGGTTTTAACAAGGAATTACAGCAGAGGGTGGGTCAGGCCTGCACTGGAGGTTGCAGAAGACCAGGGTTAATGATGGGGTTACTCTTTCTGATGAATTGATAACCTGTGGTTTGGGGGCAGCCATTGAGCCTTAAGAAATAATTCCACTAAATTAAATCCAGCTTTGTGTAAGAGATATGTGCCACTTCAGTTCTAACTTACACATACTCTTTAAACAGAAAAAAAAAAAATTAATCATTACTTAAAATTCCTTACAGAATAGCAATTTACTTGTAAGTCAAAAGCAGGATTAAAGTTTGTTTCTGATACTAAATGGTATTTACAGAAATGCAGGAGGGATATGTGTGCATCTATCCTGAACGCAGAGACAGACTGGTTTATTTACAATGATCTGTTTCAGAATTTATTTAAATATTTTACCACTATCCATACTCTGACAACTGGAAAATAAATAAGATGATGATGCATTACTTTCCTGTCAGTAAATTAGAGAGTATTATTAACTCAAGTATTCATAAAGATCTGCTAAAAGGTGGTTTATGTCTGAAGATTACTTTTGTGTGTTTCAAAAGTGTGATGATGATTTTATGACTTGGGCTTTTAGGAGTGTCTTAATAAAATTAAAAATAAAAAGCTTTACCCGATGGTTTTATGTTCCATTTGGGACTGCTTCTAACACTGAATTTTTTACTTCAAAATACATTACCTCCTGGAACTGGTTAAGTTATTTGAGAAGTTCAAAATGGATCTTAGTGGAGTTCTTCACAGAATGCAAATACTGCTGCGTCACCTACCCGTGTTTTCTTACACCAGACAAAACCCTGTGCAGAGCTTGACAGTTAACAGTAAGAGAGCTGAAAATCTGTATTTGTATTTGGCCTCAAATTATTTTTGAATCAATAAGAAGCTGCAGAGCCTTAGCTTGAAAAGTCTGTTGGAGAGAGATTCAAACTCATGAGAGGAACAATCTTCTACCCAACAGCTCTGCAGGTTCCCCTGATCATGGACACACCAGTTATGCTGGAACACAAGAAGGAATTCTCAGTCCCTCTCATCAACATTGCTCTTTTGAATTAATGGTGAAACATTCACTGAAACAGAAAATGGTGTCCAGATTGTGTTTTCTTCTTCATTTCTAAACACCCAGTAGGCCAGGGCAGAACATGCTTTTCCACTGGCAGCTCCTCTCACTGTGCTGCACAACATGACCCCATTCACAACTGCTGTTATTCAGTCCTACTTTAACTGTGTAGATGATGGTTTCACTTGAACAAAACCAACCACAACCAACCACAGGCTCTCCAAGGGAAAGCCTCCTCCTGCCCTAAAGCCATTCCTTTGTTCAGAGCCTCTTCTCTCTTCCCACCCCTTCATTTAATCTGATCTGCTCTTGGCCTCACATCACCTGTGCAACATAACTAAAACAGAAATTAGCAATAAACAGTCCACTGTGATACCAGGTCAAAGTTAGAAAGAGCTGCTTAATTTGGGGACTCTCTGTACCCTTCAAGCAGTTACGCAGCTGCTGCACCCTCTCCTGTCTTCACACATCTCCCCTCACTACCCAATTACAGACGTTTCCCATGCATAGTCACTGCAGAGACCTAATTGCTCAGACTTCAGTCAGGAAATATTGGATCAAAAGAAGAGAGTAAGAAATAAACTGACATTTTCCACACAATAAATAGCTTATCATTAGCATTGCATAAAGCGTTATGACAAACTTAATTTTGGAACTATTGACAAGAGCCTGGAAGCTAATCTTTAATCGTGAACTTTTTAAAAGTGCCTTTGAAAGGAAAGTCTCTGCTTTTGTTCTGGCACATCTGTTTTCAGGTTTAGATTTATTGGCACAGAAATGAACAAGATCACAAAGCTGATCTTCAGTCATCACTCTGGGGCTTTTTGTACTTGTTTGGGCTGTTCAGACTTTCAAGTTACCTTGATTCATAGCAATGGAAAACCATTACTCAAACCCCTCCACTAACAGGCCCAAGTTCAGAGGACGCTTTTCATTGGATACCAAGTTAGGCAAGGCTATAAGATGAATCTGCCTTTTTTAATGCAAACATGGTACATTATAAAATACAGAACTGAATTCTAGTTGAAAGTAAGCTAGAATTCCAGAGCAGAAAAACTTTGAGTTGGTGGGTGAAACAGCTTAAAATGAAAGGATCTGTTAACAGATCTACTCCCCTCCAGTTCACCCTCACTGGATGAAACCTTTGCTTCGATCATCCTTCCTAATCCAACACAGTTCCACGCCTTCTTAATTTCCAGTAAGCTCTTTTAGCTCCTTCTTGATTACATACATGGAAAGTGCTATCTGCCATCACCTCTAAGGCTTGCCTGTGACCTGCACTCAGCTTTTCTAAGAGGTGTTCGCAGTCATCTTCTACACTTCTCACCTCTTTCTAGCTCTCTCCCACGCTTTCTGCTCCAGGGTACTGCAGAAAGCTCTCAAGAGCTGAGAACAAACAGCTGCTCTGCAGGAGGGTCCACATTCCCATTTCACTGGCCAGGTCTCCTGGAGCCAGGCGGGACAAGACAGCCTTCCTCTGACCCCTCCAGACACTCTACTATACTCAACAGCTGTGAACACCTAAGCCAGATATACCTTTTACCTATCACATATATGTAAAGTCAAGCATGCTAGGAAGGAAAAAACATTGATAGTGCTTATACACCTTCTTGAATATGGCCATCCCTAATCCAGTCTGAAGTCAACAGGACCTTCTTTACCTTTTCCAGGGAGCTATCTGGAGGAGATGCTAGTGGCCAAAGCTGCCAGTCTCTTGTAGAGAGAACAATGACTGCTGCCACTGTATTTAAGCCCTCAACTATAATTATTTGAATATTTACTTTTATCTGAAGATGTGATCAAGCATTTGCCATAATGGGATCACTTTCCAGCCTAAGATTAAGTCTTCCTTTCTAACAAGGTTTATCTGCCTCCTGACTTTAAAACAACCCCTAAGATCTGCATGCCATAGCAATGTAACTTGAATTAACTAATAATTCTCATAAGTCTTTAGGGTAAGGAAACACTGTCTACCTCATTATCCAGTAGGAAAGAGGTCCATGAAAAAGCTGACCTGATCAATGACAGCAAATGATTGTCAGAATCAGGCTCAAAACTCAGGAACACTTACCTATAAGAGCATTAAGCAAACTGGTTTGTTGAACAATGCCTAATGCAAAATAGGAGGAAAGCTTAATTTGGAGCTTGCCAGCTCAGCATATAAGCTCAAAACAAATCTGAACACTAGAAAAATACCCTTATAGCCACCTGAGATCAAGAAATGGATTAAAGATAATGCAGCAATCAAGAACCCAGTTTTTGAGCACTTTTGAAATTAATTGATAAGGTCAAATCAGAATTTCTCAGATACTTCAGAAATGAACATCCATATATAACATTTTCATAGAATCTTAGAATGGTTTGGGTTGGAAAGGACCTTAAGGTCATCCTTAAGATCACCTTAAGATGAGCAGGGACACCTTCCACTAGACCAGGTTGCCCAAGGCTCTGTCCAACCTGGCCTGGAATACTTAATATATTTTAAATGAACACTTCAACACATTTCAAAAGTCAGAAGGGGAACACATAGTGAAAGGTTAGTATCTCAAATGTATTCTTTTCTGGTTTTAAAAAATAGACTGTAACTAGCAAGCATTCATTCACAGATTATAAACCTCTGATCAATTGCTTCTGAAACTAAGCTCAGTGCAACCACTTGATATAAACTTCAGTATTTACAAGGGCTTACGAGATCAAAATCAATTGTTCATGTTCTCTCTCATGTTCTGAATTGTGGAAAAAAAAAGAGCTTTTGACTGCTAAAATTTTCACACTTGCAGTCTAATAATCAAGAAGAGCAACTGCTGGTGTTTTGAAGATATCAATATACTCTTGCTCGTACAATATACTTTCCTCCTCTCTACAATTTTTTTGCGGGACATTTCAGTCAAGATAACTGTAGTTTTAAATAACCTAACATCCAGGGAATGAAACTAAACATAAGTAGCAAGTGTACTCCATATTGTTTTGCTTAATCTACAGATTATGCTTAACTACTGTGAAAGTCTAATTTCAACCCATTTACTCTGTGAAGTGAAAGAATCCCCTACCTTATTCCTTCCCTGATAATCACATTCTCAAGGAATGAACAGACACTCATAATTACTGCAAAATAATTCAATGGCAACAAAATCTAAGCATTTAGCAAATGCAGAAATCTTTGTTCTCCTCATATACTTCATAACACTTTTTATTATGTGCTTCAAACCAGGACATCAAACTCTCATTCTTTTCTGTTCATTAAAGGTCTGTCTGTCCATAAGATACTGTTGATATGAATTAGTTGAAGCTAGAGAGCTTGCTAGAAGCTTAGCTAGGCTTCTTACATTATGACACATGTAGAAGACACAGGCAATGGCAAAGGACCAGGAATAGCAAGATGTATTTTGATTTCAGTCACCACTAGTAAAGAAAGAGAATGCTATTAATAAAAATCTTACGAATATAGTGGCACACTACTAAATCTCAAATGCCATTAATATCCATAACTGTATTTAGGACTAAGTAATTTATTCTTAGAGTTCTGTAATAATCTATCTTTTTCACTCCTACCAAACAGTAGAAATCTCCATTCAGCAGAAAATTGCTTATCATCTGGCCAAATTACTGAAGGTGAAGTGTTCCTTGGACAGAAGTTGGCTCCTTCATCACCTCCCTCTTTCCAGAGGAAACAGGAAAGAGTTACTGAAAACATTTTCTAATAAGTGGCACCACTTCACTCGTGTGGAGCTGATCAACTTTATTAATTCCACTACACTATGGTCAGCCTCCTCCTTGCATTTCAATGCTGAACACCTTGCAGCAAAGGCTAACTATTTAAGGGAAAGAAAGTGTATCACTGACAAGCTTACCCTTGCTGACTTGCTTCAGTTCCCACTCCTTCATGTTTTTTTCCTTTGACTTGAATTCCCTCTCCAACCAACCAAATGGTTCTAATGCACATGAAGCAAATGATTTTAAAAGGCTTATAACAGAACATAAACACAGTTTTCAAACCCCAAGGCTCATATCTGAGTTTTTTAAAGCTGATAGGTCTTTCCAAATGTTCCCGATGCTTCCTAAAAAGGCACATAAATTCTGCCACGTATGGAGAGGTTGCCATGACAGACACAGTGGTGCATCTAAAATTCTCCAAAATGTTGCTATGGCCTTTAAGCACAGGAAAGCATCTGTGGATGTAGGAAGACAATATTGCAACACTAAATAAGTACATGAGAGCCTCTTGTTCTGAATGCTAGACCTTCTTATATTCTTAATCAAGTCACTTCTCTTACTACCAAGTTGACTTAAATGTTTCTTTTACACAGGGATGCTATTAGATGCTATTTAGAGTTGACTAAAGCAAAGCAACTATGATGAAGTTTGATAAAAAACCGTAACAAAAGTACTTGGCAAAAACTGCTTAATCATAGGAAATCAAATCAAATAACAAATCAGCAAATCAAGCATCTTCGGTGCTTGCTAGTTGAAAGTTTCATTATAAGCATCAGGTGAAGAGACAGAGCTTAATGGTCTTATTCTCTACAAGAATATAACCTCTGTTTCTTAATTTCCAAGTTGCTAGGGTTCACTGGAAGACAAGAAATATGTTTATCAAAATACTGATGTTTCAACAGTTTTTCTTCCACACATAGGGAGAAAAAACCACAAAACCAAAACCCTTTAATGTTTTCAGGGAGAGCATAGGAGACTTTGCCTTCTCAAACATCTCATGAAACTCTCCATCCCTTCATGTGTCTTGTTTGAGTTTTCACTTACTGCAAATGTTTAGTATTATTACCCTAAAGCCAACCCTCTATGCTGTGGTGCAGTGTGAAAAATAGACATTCCTTCTGCCACACGTGATTTGAAATGTGTTTCTTGTCATACCTCATGTTTCCTCCTCCTAGTTTAGAAGAAATTATATTTGTCATGATTTGGAGAGACTGCTCCTTTCTATCACCCCTTAAAAAAATATCCAGAGCTCTGTGCAACAGCAATTAAAGAAAAGATGGGTTCTGGCACTGGCCTTATTTTTTATAATTGCAAGAGAAAATACGAAACTCATATGGGTCTTGTTAGTTCTAAATGCACTCCTACTGACTCCAATTTGCTTTGTTCTATTAATTTATCATCTTATATTTGGAATGATTTTATAGTCTGCTAGGAAAAGGTCTCAGAAGCATGAAGCAGATAATAGAATGAAGATGCAGCTAAGTGTGATATTTCAGAGCAATTTGAGTACTGTTTGTGAATAAACTATTATTCTAAACGTGACCCTGCAGTTTTTATGCCTACAGTATATACCACATTGTTTAGGATTAACAAATCTGACAGTCTCGGTGGCAAAACTCAGTGAACCCCATACACATGAGCTTGCAGCCCTTTTACAAGCTTAGCTGGAGAAGACCCCGTAATTTGTTCATCTCTAACTGACGTGTCTTTGCATTCATCAGCTTTCTCAAGTCTGTCCAAGTCAACCCTTGAACAGCACATGCAACAAAATAACAAAATACCAGGACTGTACAAAATGAAGGCATTTCCTAATGCTATAATTTAGATTTAATCTGTAACTTGTTTGCTCATTAGAATAAGAATATTGTTGCAATAAATTGCAACTGTGACTTATGTTACATCAGGATGCTTTGCTATTTAGACTGAAAGCCACACTAAATTTTGAGCCCTTTAGTCTGCTTGACTGCTTTCAGGATTCTCAGGGTTTGTGGCTTTCTTTTCATACCAAAAATTAATAAGAATATTGTTGCAATAAATTGCAACTGTGACTTATGTTACATCAGGATGCTTTGCTATTTAGACTGAAAGCCACACTAAATTTTGAGCCCTTTAGTCTGCTTGACTGCTTTCAGGATTCTCAGGGTTTGTGGCTTTCTTTTCATACCAAAAATTAATAATGTGTTGCTTCATGCTTTACTTAGTTTATCTACTGAAAATTCCTACCAGCTACTCCTAAACAAAACCCATGTGAGAGATATTGTGATATATGGACACTTCTGCTTTCCAAGATGACAAACATGTGCGATAGCACTATGAAAAATGTGCATCTACGGGTAGTCAGCAAGAGGCACTCCAGCTGAATGTTTAATATCCTGCAGGAACTTCTGCAGCACCCACAAAAGCACCAAGAACTACAAACGCAATTACGCCTTTCTGATCAGAGCAGTAAAAGACAGCAACAAACCCATAAAGTCGGCTGAACTGGTTTTCCTGGTTTGGGGTTTTTACTCCTTTAGTATCACCAGTGGTCAACAAAGGCATTGGATGGCACAACTCCCTCTGAAGAATATCACATCTCCACAATACCTGGAGGCTCTGTGATGCCCCAGATACTGCACGGGAATGACACACATGGTTTTTAGTTAGATTCCAGGCATTATTAGAAAATCTGTGTTATTTACAGTATCTTTGCTACATTTCGACTGGAACTGTCATGCTCTCTTAATTCCCTTTTTTATTTAACTACAAGTTCTTTTTTCTCTTTCTTAGCACTACTAACCCACGTAACGACACCTGATGTTCAAAGAGGTTGTATGTCTGTGCATAGAGCTCGAGGGTGCTCCTAGGTATAGTGAGTTACCTTCCTTTCTGCAGAAAATACTACCAATCTGCAGATGCAAATATTTGTCTGTGTTATGATACACAGAGAGTCATCAACTGGTTTACTTAATAATGATCTTTATATTGTTTTGAAAAATACTGGGTATGCTTTTAAGACTTCATAGGATTAAGAGAGTAAAAACCCAACATGCTACCCTAGAAACACAATGGGGAAGGGCCAGGAGTGCAGCCACACGAAAACAATATCACAAGAGCAGAAAAACAGTTCTATTTGGTAATTATTATGGTGAAAATCACTTGCACAAAGGTCACACCTGACCAAAAAAACCTCAAAACAACCAGACCTGGGAGACAGAAGAAATTAAAAATCTTTTTAGCATAAATAAAATATTTCAGATTTGTTTGAAGTGTTTAAAACCAAAAATCAATGCAGACATTCATTCTTTGGAAGAATGTCAATTAAAGTTATATCTAAAGAAAGCCAAAGGATATTATTGATCAATACCAGCATCCAGCTTCAGTCCAAAAATACAAAATTGAACAGAACAAGAGATGCAGCAATGGGGCGAGGTGGCTGGCAGTGGGAAGAGCAGCACCTCAGCTTCCCCCAGGCAGTGGGACACTCATACAGGTACTGTGCTGTATCACTGTGATCATAAACAGATTTGTTTGGGTGACTGTGCTTTACCTTGGCTGAGGTAAATACTTCTGGACTTGGTACATTCCTGAGGATCTTCCCTGTAAGTCTTGTGGAATCACCATGGTAATACTCTCTGTTGCAGTAATTATGCATATATATCCTCTCTGGGTATCTAAGGTAGTTATAATCTGCAGAAATTAAAGTAATAATAAACCAGTCAGTGTAATACAGCTGTGGACAGCTGTAAATAAAGTGCTTATATGGGGATAGAGACATTGCAGAGCTTTAGAAAAACGTGTTATGAAAGAGAAGAAAATAAGCCTGTTTCAATTTGTGAGGATATGCAATTAAATCCCTGTAGAAATCTTGTTCATCAGTAATTACAGAAGGAGATAAGAGTCTTCTCAATTAAGATCAGGCAGAAGATGCTTTCATTTAATATGTCATGAGAAGTATCACATCAAAAATAATTAAAGAGAGACGTAAAAACTTTGAGATGTTTTAAATATATTACCTCCTTTGAAATTTAGAAAAGCTTCAAAGAAATGTCAGGTTCTGGCATGCTATGGAGAGAGGACTTGTGTTTTAAAACAACAAGGCCTTTCCCCTAGTTTTGTCTATATTTAATGGAGCCACTCAAAAAATAACAACTGAAAAACTAATTTAAATTCAGACATGATCCTTTGGATAACACTTTTAGCTCAATAGCTGGAATTATTAGGAATGAGCCTGTGGCAAACCCCAGATTGGGAACATGACACAAAAGAGTTTCTGTCAAGCTTTTTCAATTATTAGTCTTCTCTCTCTGGTTATTTCTGTTTCCTTTACACTGGCATGTATAAGTCATAGAGCAATATAGCAGCATCCTCTCTGAGGAACACCTGAGCAGCCTGTGCTAAAGCTTGGATTCATTTTCACAGGTTGCAGATTGTCTATGGGAGGCCAGAATGCATTTTGAAGTTTTGCATTATTGTTACATTTTTAGAATCATCTCTCATCATTCCTCATGCCTTTGGTAACCAGCCTTCAGGGCTCGTTCTTACTAATTAACTAATCACACACTCATTAATCTGTTTTAGGCAAAGATAACAAAGTAGAAGGCAAAGGCAGACATGGATTTCTTTCTACTACTTCAAAAAGATTTTCTTCAAGCTCTGGTTACACATACCCATTCTGAGCCATGGCCCCCTGGTCTTCTACATGGATTTTCCCAGAATCTGTGTGAATTCATTTTTATTTGAGACACTTATTGTACTTACTCAGTGGGCTATTACGTGTGATATGGATTGGCTAAGCACTGTCGTCAACTCATTTGAAATCAATGCATTTATTGTTCACACCTGGTACACCATTTTGAGCAGAGATAGAGTATAATGAAACAAGAAGAAAGACCCATTGGAAGGCAAATAATAGCACAGAAAAAAAAAGGAGAAATAAAATAGTCATGGACTGGAGACAAATGAATAGAAAAGACAGAAACATGGAGATTAAAGATAAACATTGATCAAAGATAGAAAAGGAACTGCAGACAAACGAGAACCTGTGATCAAAACCTGATGGAAAGGAGCATGGTGAGATGTAAAAAGGAGGAAGAACTAAAAAATCCTAAGCTCAATGCTTCAGGATAGCCTACGTGCTTTTGATTCTCTACTAGGCTCTAACACAGCCATATTTAGAAAAGAAGTATATGAATTTCACTACATCCCCTAGGGATAAAAGACTTTTGCCTGGATATCGAATCATTAACTCTCTCTTGTCCACGTTGCTGTGATGTTCATCTTCCTAATGCTATTTTCAACCTGCTTTGCTGGTTGCAAGAAAGGATTCCCTCATATTTCTGTCAGATTTCTAAAAAAAACATCTGTGTTAACCCTTACAAGCTAAACTCTATCACCAGTCTCATTTCTGCAGAACTGCTATGAGTAACTCACTACTTGTGGAATTACTGCCAGATGATATCTGTTTATGTCCTGACCAGCTGAGGTGTGAGTACCTCCTCTCCAGAAAGAAAGGCCTTAGACCTGCTATGACACCCATTCAGCAACAATTAATCAGAACATGGAAAATGGTTTTGGTTTTGGTTTTTTGATATTTTTTTTTTTCCCAAAGAAATGAGCTGAAACCACACAGAAGAGGGAAATGGACTTTCAACCCATATGTTTGAGTCCATATGCTATCAGATGTAAGCACTATTTATGGTCCATTATTCCTGCAGCAGATCTAGGCTAGAAATCAGGGCCTACCACAGGTTCATGCCCGCAGGGTGATGGCACTCTCAGAATCCCCAGGCTAGTATAAATAATTACTTTTGAGTTTCATTGAGTTTGTGAGAGCAGAACCCTGTGCAGTTATTGCTGACAGCTCCCAGATCTGCTCTTTTGTGACATTCCCAGTCATTACTCCCACGTGGAGGTGCTGTAGCAGACTGTTTCTGAGGCATCACAGTTTTCTTACACTGCCTTAATATTGCTGCACAACAGAAAAGCTACAGCTGGAAGTGACTGAGCAAGTCTATTTTGCTATAAGTGGCAACTGTTCTCTTTGTTTCAATAACTACTTTTCAAACAAAAATAAAATTATCCTGTTATGATTTTCAGATGATTTGCCAGCTAACCTTTACTGGCCAGCTAATCCTAAAATTAGAATACCTTTGGGGTATTTCTCATCGAATGGGCCAGTTAAAGCAGCCACATGGCTTTCCAAATATTTTAGCAAATCTGAAGCACTGCCACAAGAATAATTTTAGTTCATAGAACCGCAGACTGGTTGATGTTGGCAGGGACCTCTGGAAGCTTATCTGGTCCAACCCTTCTGCTGAAGGAGGGCCACCTACAGCCAGTTGCCCAGGACCATGTCCAGATGGCTTTTTAATATCTCCAATGAGGAAAACTCTCTGGGCAGCCTGTGCCAGTGCTTGGTCACCCTTCCAATAAAAAGGTGCTTCCTGAGATTCAGAGGGAACATCCTGTGTTTCAGTTTGTGTCCATTGCCTGTGAGCCTGCTACTGAACACCCCTGAAAAGAGCCTGACTGTCAGCTTTGCACCCTCGCTTCAGATATTTATATACATTGATAAGATCCTCCTGAGCCTTCTCTTCTCCAGGCTGAAGAGCCCCAGATCTCTCGCAGGAGAGATGCTCCAGTCCCTTCATCACCTTCATGGCCCTTCACTGGATCCTCTCCAGTATATCCATGTCACTCATAGCAGGGAGCACAGAAGTGGACACAGCGCTCCAGGTGTGGCCTCACTAGTGCTGAGCAGGGGGGAAGGATCCCCTCCCACGACCTGCTGGCAACGCTTTCTCTAATCCAGCCCAGGATACCATTCACCTTTTTTACCACAAGGGCACATTGCTGGCCCATGTAGGTGTCCAAACCCACCCGATGCCTAAAAAGGAGGGGCACTGGCTTGGTTTGTACAGGTTCAGACAGAAACAATTGCCTATATTTGAAGAGCTGGCTACAAGCATTTCTCTTGTGAGGACATCTTGTGGCTACCATTTCTCATTATTGGCAATAAGCCACGTCACAGAATTTGGCTGCAGAGAAGTAATTGGAACATCAGGAGTCTTAAATTGCATCTTATGCCAAATGTACGTCCACTTTTCACATTTAGTCTTGGTTCATAGAGATGGGATCAGAATCAGGAGCTATATTTGTAAATGAAAATGATAGGAGATTATTTCTCCTACCGCAACATTCAAAATATTATGTGTTTTGCTGAAGATATTTTAAACCTTCATTATTGCAATCAATGGCTTCTCTGTTAAGCATGACATTAGCATCTACTGGATAAAGAACTGTTAATAATGCACCACTGATGAGCCCTGTAAATTGCTGAATGTTTTGGAGATGGTACTGTAGCATCTGTTCTGGGGACATGATTCTCTAGGCAGGAGATGGTGCATATCTTTACAAGGTATCCCAATAGCTACTATCTATCACCCTGTGAAGATGACAGTAGTTTTGAAATGTACTCAAAAGGCTGCTGCCATAAGATATTGCTAAGAAAATAAAGTTTGTAAACACCACACTTTACAACATTTCCCAAGGTTAGATGCTCTTCATTAGAATATTACAATGCAAAGTTGCCGAGGCAATTATTGAATTAGATGGACCTAGAGGACAAAAAGTTAAAACTTCAGACCTTCAGCAGCTGGGATAGAACAACAAGGCAAAATCCACATAGTCACTTCCAGTGGGACTGACTCTACCCTGCCATCATCTCAACAGCAGCGAGGTGAAAGCAAGGGCCCTTCCGTTCAGTTCAGTAAACCTCTAGTCTCTACACTTTGCATGTCAAAGAAGCTCCCAGTGTTTAATATACCTCAAAAGAACCAAAAATTCATCTTCCCCTTTATCCCAGATACCTTGTGAGGAATCTTCTAGTGCTGGCAGACATGAGGGAGTGATTATCTAAGACAAATTTGTTTGTATCATTTCTTGATCACAAATGATAGCAGAACAGAAAATATTTGCCTTCATAAATCAAAACTTTCATAGCTATCTCCCAGCAATGGGTTACAGTACATTAGGATCTACATGCCACTGATGAAAGATGTACTATACAGTTAATGATTTAATCAGTACACTGTGTTAATTATAAATGAAACCAAAATCAAGATGAAAATGAAACATAGAAATAGTACATATGGGACCGATCCTGCTTGCTGTATTCACTGTGGCATTCCCATTTAAATCCAATGGGACTAGCTGCATGAATGAGGCAAGCAGGATTTGATCCAACGTATATTATCTCTCATAAAAAATATTTAGATGCTGCTGCCTGGAGCATATTTTATAATGTTCTCATTATAGAGCAGATTAACTCTATATTAAAGGAACAATGTTAGAACTCTCTAATGGAATCCAGAATAGTTGCAAGAATCACTTTCTGGAAATGTTCTCATTTGGGCTGCCTCATTAATCTCTTTAACCATGGAACTCACATTTTAGTTGCAAATAGTACCCAGGCTCCCAAGGACCTGGAAGAACAAATGGTCCTCCACTGCAAATAGTCTGCAAAGACCCTAATTCCATGGTCCCAGCTATGGAGAGAATGCCTTAGGGGAAGCTGATAGAAAGGAAGGACAGACCCTGAGCAAGATGCTGGCCAAGCACTCGGCCGGGGCAGCCTCCCCAGCACTGCTGACATGGGCAAGTTGTGACATGGGCAAGTTGTCCAGGCTTTCCAGGCTTCAATTCTCCAAAGTGCTGTCCATAGCACTTTCTCCTGCAGGATTGTATTAGAAGACTAACCAGAACAAGCGAGTGAAGTTCACAATCATACCTTGTCCTGGGTTCAGCACAGCAGTCATTTTTTCTCCTTAGTAGCTGGTGCAGTGCTGTGTTTTTGACTTTCAGCCTGGGAACAACGCTGATAACACCGATGTTTTCAGTTGTTGCTAAGTAATGTTTACTCCGACCAAGGACCTCCTCAGTCTCATGCTCTGCCAGGGAGAAGGGGAAGCCAGGAGGAAGCGGAGACAGGACACCTGACCCAAACTAGCCAAAGGGGTATTCCATACCACAGCACGTCATGCCCAGTCTAGAAACTGGGGGGAGTTACCCGGAAGGCCCAGATCACTGCTCAGGTCGGGCTGGGTATTGGTTGGCGGGTGGTGAGCAATTGTATCCTCTCCCCTTGTTATTTCCCTTATCATTATTATCATTGGTGGTAGCAGTAGTGGTTTTGTATTATACCTTAGTTGCGGGACTGCTCTTATCTCAACCCGTGGGAGTTACATTCTTCCGATTCTCCTCCCCATCCCTCCGGGAGCGGAGGGAGAAAGAAGAGGGGGAGTGAGCGAGCGGCTGCGTGGTTCCAAGTTACCAGCTGTGCTTAAACCACAACATACCTCTAACCCTGACTCAGTGATAGATTCATACAACCTTTTCATCCACATGTTTCTACTTAAACCCAACTCCCTTTTCCTCCAGACTTCCTGTTGTGCAGAACTGTACACACAGGGAAGGCCACACACGCCAGCTTTTTCCAGCTGATACAGTAAGGAGTGCTCCAGTAATATAATTTAAATAAGCCTTCAGGTTTTCTTCATGGTGCCAGTGTTTGTTTCATTTTCCACACAGCTTCAGGACCAGAAGAGAAGCATTTCATGTCACTTTTCTCTCCTGCCTCAGCCTGTATCTAGTGCTGGCTTGATACATACCTTGCAACTGGCTCCCAGCTTTAACATCAACAACTGTGATCCGGAGTATGTTTTGCTAAATACATCTGGCACTGTTTGAAGCAGTAATATAGACAATGGCAAACTTACTCAGTTAAAACAAATCTCAGTGCTGATAAGCATTTAATTGTGTCTCAGGGATCTTTCCCTGCCCATATGTGCAGAGCATGCAAGGAAGCATCTCTTGCTGGTGGTCCCACCATAAGCCTCTTAAATCCACAAGACCAGTTCACTTTCAAAAAATAATTTAAAACCAGACACACAATAAATAGTAATTTAAATAATTGTAATAAAGAGATAAGGTTGAACAAGAACCCCAAAATCTTCACCTCAAACTCCAGCTATTATGTAACAACTCCCATCAAGATTCAAATTAATAAATAATATCCTGCACACACACACCTTTTCCTTCTCTTTCTTCTTTAATTCTTGTCTTAAACTAGATCCAGATCCAGGGTGAACACAGCCTGTGAGCCTGTATTCTAGATTCAAGTGTTTCTAAGATAATTTGGATATTTTTAATTCTGCAGAATCTTATCTGAACTGAACATTTTCCATCCCTAACAAGTGGCATATATCTATACATATGTATAAACTAGGTATATGTGTGTGTGTATATTGCCACAAGGATGTATTAAATGCAATTAAACCCTTGATAATAAATGGTTCATCAGTCCGCAGGTGATGTACTAGAAGTGATTGCTCCTGTAGGTAGTAATCATCTGGTGCAATTGCTAGAATTAGAAATTCCCTCTGGGCTGATTGGATTTTATCCACGAGAAGCAGTGAAGTAAAAAAGGGTTTGGGGGTGAGGTTTTTTATAGTCTAAAACCTAATATTAGAAATTTGCCAATTGGAATGAGTGCCTTTCCCTTGAAGACATACCCTCCTGATGACTGAACCATTTTGCTAAGGCAAAGATGAAATTAAAAGGCTCTTTCCCACCTCCAAAAAAATATATGCAACTCTCATACATACTAAAACTGTTTTCCCATCGGCAGACAAGCATTCCATAAATCTATATAGGGACTGAAATAACATGGTCATATTTAAATTAAAGCACGGGAGCTAGTTATTGTTATCATTTGGACACTGTCAGTACAATTTATAGATTATATTTGAAATTACTACAGCTGAGACCACTAGACCCCTTGATAGCAAACTGAAAAACTTTTATGTATATTGAATTTAGACTACTGGTAAAAATGGAAGTGTGTTTGTGTTTTAATAAAAACCCTACCTGTTAAATATACCGTCCTTTTTTTCTATTTTTTCTTTGATTTTGTCACAGAATTATTTTTCTTTAATCAAATATCAAAGCTGTACATACAGTTGTGGCAAATACTACTCATCAAAAAGAAATCCAATCATCCACAAAATCAAAAAGCTCTCAAATAGTGACACTTAGTTCCCTGTCACATGGTTTCTTTTCAAGTTTTTTGAAAACAACCCCACCTATATCCTGCTAACCTCTAAAATTTTGTTATTAATATTGTTACCTTCCATACTATATTTAATGGAAAAAGAATATAAGCATTTAAAACTAATTTCAAATTGGAATTTAATAGCAGCACTCAGATTATTTTCTTATTTTTCTCATTAAAATTCTGTTGAGCACAAAGTGTGCATCAGCCATTTCAGCTTCACTTGGGCAACAGGATTACATCCCACAATAAAGGAAAATGAAGCAGAAGACTGGTTGTTTGCTTTGCCTTTCACAACAGTGCACCAAAATCCTAACATGGTCACTTAATGCCATTACTTTCAACAGTTAAACCAAGCCCAAAAGCAGGCCAAGAGCTTACAGCAGCTACTCCAACTGGGAAACACCTTGAGGCAACAGCATCCAGTCCCTGGAGGTAGAAGGATTTTGGAAAGGGAGATAAAGTTAACAGTTTCAGAGTGGAAAAAATGGTTTATGAGGAAATCCAACAGTATTATGGTGAAGTATAGATACAGCTAAATAACTTTTAATTATCCAGAATTAAGCAGTTCCAGTGGTGTTCTGCTGCACTGATTCATTTGTACAGGAATCAAGTACCTCGCTATGCTAACAGAGTCAAGAAGCAAAACACAGTAACCACAGCCATTCTGCATCTTTCTCATTCAAAATAAACTGATTTTTTCCAAAAAAAATAGGTTCTTCCTTTTTCCCACCCAAGCCTTTTCCATATATTCACGCCTGTGCACTCTCCCTGCCAGGAACCACCACTACCTATCATGCCAGCTAATAAACTGGGAATGATTGTGCAGCTGGTGTCACACCAGTTGAGACTGACACAGGGCTCCAAATCACCCCTATTCCCAAAGTGGTTAAGCACATGCTTTATGGTTGGCTGTTTAAGGAGCAGGTGGACGAGGCAGCAGGTCACTAAATCCCACTGTATACCCCTGCTGCACTTCCAAGCACTCGCATTTGCTTCCAATTTGGACAGCAAAGACTGTTGTATAACCCTTGCTCTCCTGCAGGATTTCCTCGTGTATGCTACCACCTGTATGTAAAAATAATGGCTAATTACACATTACAACTTAAAACGAGACAATAATTATTTATACAAATTAAAAAATAGTTCCCCAATTCCCCCTCAGTGTATGCGAGTCTTCATATCATACTTTGCACTCTTCTACTACTGCACTTCCTTCTCTTTCCTTTTTTCTTTTCTTAGAGTCTAAATGAAACTTTGAGGTGTTTGGGATGTGGTTTCTTCAGAATATACTCAATATACATCTAGATGCTTCAGCAGAACAAACAGCAACAATAAGAAGCTGACGTATAAAAGGCAAATTATAAAATGAGACCTTTGACAACACAACAGAGGCATCAATGAATGGCTGAAGGGTCATCCCTGATAATTTGATTATTCTGACACTGAAAATGTTCTTGCAGTGCAAAGTAGCAATTACAGCGTACTCAAATTAAACAAGAGCTTATTTATAGCAATAACCAATAATCTAAGACCCAGCTTAACTGAAATTCCAAACCATTGACCTGCTTTGTGGAAGCAGTGGGAAAGGTGATAGCTGTTTTGACACGAGCAGAAAACTTACTGTATAAGACAACTATGCAGCTGCCTTAAACCCCTTTCCTTTGGAGGTATGACATGCTTCTGCTTCCAGTGTAGAATTGCAGGGATCCAAGAAAGAATATGGGATAGTGGCTACTAGAAACAGAAACCCCACTATTTCAGCAGGAACTGGGGGGGGGGGGGGAGAGGAAGTTATCTTTGGGAAAGGGTTCTCCAAAGCCTACATTATAAAGTTGGCAACCTGAAGTGTGTATCACGAATGGTTCTCCTGGGTTTCTTTGGAAATAACCAGACATTGCACATAAAATTTTCAACACCACAGGGACACTACAATTCTTTGAAAAATAGTGTGAAGGTTCCATATCCCTTGGGTGCATTTGAAACGTGTAAGGCATGAGAATAAAGATCGAGGGGAAAATAAGACACAAACCAGAAAGCAGGCAGAGCTTGTCACTGTATCCCTTCTTTAAGCACAAACTGAAGACAAGTTACAGCTAGTTTTAGTGAATCTTGACTAGATTTCTAATTTTTCCACCTAAGATTAGATATCATTTAAGAATCCAGAAGATAAAACAGACAGGGATATAAAAGGAAAAAAAAAAAAACGAAGAGGGAACCCATCCTACCCAACTTGGGATAGGGAGAATTTTCTTCTTTCAGCCTTTAGCAAAAACAGGGAACAGATTTTGTCTTTGGGAATCTTGATATTTGCTCCATAACTTGAAGCATGGATCTGAGGAGATTCATGCAGGTTTGTTTATTCTGAAGTTCTGCTGAGCACAAGAATGCTGCAATTATTTCCCAGATTACACAAGGTCCTGCTGGTTTAGTGATTTAGGCCTTTTTTCCACTAAGTACAATTATTTCACATAGAATCATAAAACCCAGGCATTGGAGGGCTGTTATTAGGTCCCCCTAAGCATCTTCCTCAAGCTAAACAAGCCCAGTTCCCTTAGCATTGCCTCACAGGGAACTCCAGCTCCCTTAACTCCTTGGGCTTCACTGAGCTTGCCCACCTTTATCCACATCTTCCTTGTATGGGGGACCCAAAACGGGACGCAGGTGGAAGGGGGGCTGTGTTCATAAATTAGATTAATACTATTAACTCCACAGGTCTTCAAACTCATTGGGCTTAAGTTTATGGAACAAGCTGTCACAGTGGCCAACTCCCAATGGATCAGATGACAGACATCATGTGTTTAAAACCAGAGAATTCTGTAAGTCTAATTCATCACATGCAACCTTACTGGCCAGGACTACAGACAGATTTGTAGTACACAGCACCTGCCCAGGGAGAGAGATATGAAGCAGTGGATCATGACAGGATCAGGAGGTGGGAAGAGCAACAGATATTTCTCCCAGCTTTGCTATCCACTGCTTATTTAAATATGCCAATGTGCAAATGATTAATCCAATTCATTAGCATACATTAGTCTTTTTCACTGACAAGCTTCTTTAGTGCTCATTTTACATGCAGCATTCCTATACCATCAAGGAGATGAGCTGGAAGCTCTTCTATTCTTTTGCTTTAATGGAAGCTAGGAGTCCAGCAATCATTTTGTATCTTGCATTGATCTTGTCACACCACACTATTCACAGCAGCATTTCTATCTGAAATACTCACGTACTTTTCTGAGTTTGATTGTTATTGGGTAACCTTAAGAGCATTCCCCTGGATTTCATTTGGGAGTGACAATATATAATACTTTATGTTCTTTTTTTATTTTCTTTGCTTTTAATTGTCACAAACTGTAAAGTAGTTCAGAGTGTTTTCAGGACTCCAAAGGGCACCTGGATTTCTGGATCTAGCATTTGCAAACTTCTGCATAATTGATTTCAACTACAGCTGAAAAAAAAAGCCATTTTGATCCCAGACCAACCTTTCCATTTGGAAATCGACTGTGGAAGAACCATCAACACTCAGTTACAGCATGTTCTATTTTAAGATCTCAAAGCACCTCACAAAACCCCCATGTATCATTCCTGTAAGGGGAACTGCACAGCCTATTCTGTACCTAAATGTAAGAGGAGGAGCCCCGGCTGCATAGGAGAGATGGTAACTTCTTGTCATCTTTAGGCAGGCGCCAGTCTGCTCTGCTGACTGCCAAGCACCTCTCGACTCTGCTACCTTCTCTGATCAGTTAAGATCATTCTTCCGCCCTGTGTAAGTATATAGCTAATGTTCACACCGATGCATGATGCACGGCTATGGATTTAATATTTCCTAAGTTTTGAGGCATTTAGATTAGGCTGGTTTAGACCATCTGTATTAAATATATACCTATTTCTGCAGAAATTCCCTTTAACAACATGCTCAGTTGTGTCCTGTAGGATGTTAACTAACTAACATGGCAAGGTACAAGGTGCTAAAATATTTCTAAGTATTTTGAATTCAGGCTATTTACTTTCTTCAGCGATAAGCAGCATAAACCGTATGCACAGCAAGACCTGGAAACTGTTGTTTGAAGTGGTATCATTTGTAAAATCACTTCAGCAGCATAGCAGAATCAGGACATAGGAGAAGGAGAGATCCTATATGAAAGAAAAAATACTCTCACTCTCTCCAAAACTCAAGCATGAGTGAAATAAAAAAAAAAAAAAAGACAAATATTTAAATTAACTTTTTGAAATTTATAATGTATCTGGAAGAGCAGACTTAAAAGCTAGCACTAACTGATGAAGGGGGTAAGCTGACATTACCTTTTTGGATTTATAATAGCTTTTGAAAATTCAAGCTTGGAGGGATCAGAAAAGAAAAACAACAAAGTGCATCAAGGAGATGGGTCAATTAAAAACCCACAAGAGCTTTACAGAATTAGTGAAGGCAGTAACACACTGTTCCCTTTTTGGAAATTACAATTCTTTAAATCAGATTAGGGTCAGTCCTAATTGTTTCAAGTACAAAGATGTGTGGTATTTATTTGCTGGGTGCCTTCTTTCCTAACTGATTAGCTTTATGAAGATTAGGTGCCAGTCATTTCTGAAATGGCTAATGTGAGGTAATTAGCTCACAGCATGCTGCAGTTTGCACTGCCCAGGAGAAGAGTTTGCTCATCTCAGCCAAGAGAAGGATTATAGAAGACATTACAGTCAAAGGAGCAGAAAGGTGGCAGAGTTCTTTCCAAAAAGTTCTTGGAAAATTTGATTCAGCTTTCTTCAAAACATACTCCATAAATAGCCTATGAAGGAGATTGGTACGACACGAACTATGCTAGAAAATCCTTTAAAAAAAACAAAACAGTACAAAGTGCTTCCAGAAGGGTTTCCTTAACAATAGTGTGGCATCTCTCACCATTCCCATTCTTCACGGTATTATGTTTAATCTTTTTACAATGTTCATAGAGAAAGAACAATGACTGCATCTGATAAGAAAACTGCACTTTTAAGGAGACCTTACAGTATGACTTATGGAAGTTTCTTCTGGAAGCAGTCTCAAGAAAAAACAGCCTAGATCCAGAAACATGCTAACTAGGGCATTCGACAGAGATTCTAACCGTAAAGCCATAAGAAAGACAAGAGGAAGAAATGATGATTTTTCACAGAGCTACATTATATCCTGGTTCCAAGTTTCAGAAGATAAACATGAGCTGAGAGGAAGAAGCAGGACTATTGATTTGAGGCTAAAGAAAGGGCTGATTGCAAATATCAGCTCCTTTGATAGATCCAACCACTAGTTATGATAATAGGAGCAATGAAAATCTTCACAGTAGATGCCTATTGGAGAAGTTAAAGAAGTGGAGAAGCTATCATAAAAATCAGCTAAGCATCCTCAACCCAATACTGACATTTGTTATGTTAAATATGCTGTTAATAATATATTTTCCATTTTTTCCTCTATGTGTGTTCCATTATTTAAAGCAAAGACTTTGATAAATCTCCCAAGTGAAGTGAAGGTTTGTTACCCTCAGAAGTGGGATTCTGTCATGGTTTAACCCCAGCCAGCAACTAAGCCCCACACAGCCACTTGTTCACTGTCCCCAGCAGGACTGGAGAGAGAATTAGAAGAGAATTAGAAGAGTGAGAGTGAGAAAACTCATGGGTTGAGGTAAAGGCAGTTTAACAGGGAAAGCAAAATCCATGCATGCAAGCAAAGCAAACCAAGGAATTCAGTCACCACTTCCCATGGCCAGGCAGGTGTTCAGCCAGCTCCAGGACAGGCGAGCTCCATCACAAGTAACGGTTACTTGGGAAGACAAAGTACTCTATTACTCCAAATGTGTGTGTCCTCCCTCCTTCCTTCTTCTTCCTCCAACTTTATATGCTGAGCATGATGCCACAGGCATGGGATATCCCTTGGCTCAGCTGGGGTCAGTTGTCCTGGCTGTGTCCCCTCCCAGATCCTTGTGCACCCCTGGATTTATTACCAACACTCTTCACAGCACAGATCCAAAACACAGTCCCATAAAAGCTACTACGGAAAAAATGAACTCTATCCCAGTCAAATCCAGCACACATTCTCATGGTGTTGCGCATACCATGAAAACCCAAGGTACTCAAAAGCTTCCAGGGTGCTTGTTCGTTGGGAATGATTTATATGCATCAAAGCAATGTTTTCCCTTAACTAAGTTCATACTGTCATTCAGCAAGACAGTGACTGACATGTGAACGCAAGCAAGTGCACAAAAGGCTCTGCCAAGCATTTTGAACTGATGTGCCTTCCAACTAGTTAGTGATCTAATGCAGAAAGTCAGTCTCTGAGTTTAAAGGATTTATGAATTATTGAATTGCCATAGTTAAGTAACTATCATCTTTGCCCAATCCATATCCAGTTTGCTTTTTCCCTAGAGCTACCTGTAGCCACTGTTCAGCAAATATTTACAAGAATAGCTTACAAATTGGTCCATTTAAATAGAGGAAATTAAATACATTCACCACTGTTGAAAGGCATGAAATTTCAGCTATGGTTCTCTTGTTCCAGCGGGTCCTGGTCATCATATTCAACTAGAGTGGAAGCCTTGTAATATGTTTGTAGAGAAAACTTTTTCCATAAATTTAATCTCAATCCCTATTTTATTATGCACCAAGCTTTTGGTTCTTCTTACATAAAACCCACCACACAATACGTGTCAACATACAGTGACTCAGTTAATGGGTAGGTGGGAATATATGACAGGTAAAATTTGTTAACGGAAAACTTAATGAGACTATCAAACAAAATACCTATTAGCATTAGGAACGACTGAAATATTTTTTAAATGATTGCTAAAAAAACAAGCAACACATTTAAATGTGAGATGACGAGTGAAGAAGAGTGTATTAAAAGTTACTTCACCATAGAAACATCGGATGTCATTGATACGCAAGAACAGCGTGGTTGCCTTAAGCTATACCCAGTTACAAGTCTTCGGGCTGCTATAAATAAGGTTTCTTAAAGTTCTCAGATTGGAAGATAAAATAAAGAGTTTTTAATCTCAGGAGAAACCACGGTTAAACATTATAATTACTGAGACCAACTATTTTAATATTGTGTTAATTTTAATGACCTTATTCATCAAAAGACTTATGAAAAGGATGACTAAACCCCAAATAGGGAGAGAGTAAAATGTATTCTGCTTAAACAACAAAGGATTTCAGGGATTCATGGCTCATGTTTAAAACTCAACATACAAAGTAATCTGACTCATAACTGTCTTCTCTGCAATATTAGAAATCTAGGGAGATAATAAAAATTGTTAAGCATTGTTAGGGAGAGCAAAGGATTTAACTGATCTACAGCGTACTCCTTTTAAGGAATTTCAAAGCTAGATCAGTGGCACTACACAGGGTAATTTGATTGGTTTCCTTTACTACCTCTCTCCTCTTTTTTGAGTTGTAACATGGTTACATACAATCACTTCAAATATTCACATGCCAAATTCTTGTCAAGAATCTCATTACCTCATGCCTCAAACACTGCAATATCTCATTCTCTGGCCTACTCATACCCATCCACATTACTGCTGCAAAACCAATTCATCTACCAGTAACTAGACCACAAGTGCCCATAATGGATAGGAAATGAAAAAAACAGCATTTCTTCCTAGCATAAATATATCCTCCCCCTTGGAAGATAAGTTTGAGGATATCATCCCATATCTGCCATTTGCAGTCTACCTGTTTGACAAAGGTGACCTAATGCTTTATCGTCCTTAAGAATGCAAGGAGCCATTCTGTACATCTGACCACAGACAGATCTACAACAGGTTGAACACCAACTTCAGAGCTTCCTGACAAAGAAGAAGATGGCACAGACTGTCATTGACAGCTGAATGGACACAGATCCATCAGCAGATGAAGGTGGGATTTTCACAAGCAGAAAAGATGCGTGACTACTGGTCAAGAGAAGTGAGTGCATGTTAAGAGAGGCATAAATTAAAGTTACTTTTCTCTTCTGCAACTATCATTTTAAGAGAAAGGAGAGAAAGAAAAAGAATAAAATACTCTCACAAGGGTAAGAAAAAAATACGGAAGAGATGGACTAAGCACTTGAAGCATCAGTGCTGACCTATAACACAGTGGAAAGAAAACAAAACTATGGACTGCAGGAAAAAAAGCCATAAATCTGTCTCAGTATTTTCCATTAATTTTTTTGTTCTTCAGTTTTTAAGGTCACTCACAGCTTCTTATCAGTATAATTCTGTACTGACAGATCAAGCAACTATGATGCTCACCTCCAAATCTCACTGATTATATTTTCAAACAAATTACTTTTGTTTCTCTAAAGTTGTCTTCACACTTAGAAAAACCCCTTCATGAACACCCGCAGTCATGATACTCTGTCAAACTTCTCATGGTCCTTAAAAATAACTTGGAAATAGTTATGCTTCTTGCAGCCAGAAAAACTCATGCCCATAAAAATGAGCGTTACTGATGATATCTCCACTGTGAAGGCAGAGGTGAACAGCCTCTACCTATGCTGCATAAGGGATGACAAGCACCAATCAGCCAGCTCTAGTCAGACGATGGCTATGTTACCAAGGGGCTGAGCATTTCAGCAGGACTCCATAGTCTGGGCTTACACAGACAAACATGGCCTCTGCTTCAAAGCTGGCAAGCAGACAGCTGGTCCTGTCTGGAAAAGACCACAGGCATTCAACTCTAGTTCTTCTCACATTTAGCCAGATCAAGCAGAAATAGTTACATTTAAAAAGAGAGGTAAGAACAAAAACTAAATTCCCCTCAGTTAAATTACTTAACTGAAACAGAAATATGCAAAATCAGTATTTTAGAATACTGATATACAAAATACTAGCTCCTCTCATTCAAATGCTGAGCAAAAGATTCTGTTCTGATCTATTCTAACATTTTTGATTTCTCTCTTTTATAGCGCAGGTGTTACAGCTCTCCACATCATCAACAAGGAATGTTCATGCTGGCATTAATAGTATTTATAGCTGTAGTCAAGAAAAGAGTACAATTTGGAGATAAGATCTTTTTCCTTTTTATCCTGGAGATGCTATGAGCCACCATTAAATTAAATACAAATACTACTATAGCTGTTTAAAAAACAAACAAACAAACAACAGAAATATTTGTTCACATTCTTACAGCGCAGCAGGATAGGGTTTATTAGCTTCTCACATTGATCTTCTCTGTGTTGTCTATAATTTAATTCCCTGTTTAAGCTCTACAAGCTCCATCTACATTGCCACTACAGATACATCACTCCACTAGCCAGATCCACAGGAGAGCTTCTTGGCACCTTTCTGTGATGAGTCTAACACAAATGTGCTTCAGTTAAATGTTTGGTAACTGTGGATAAACACACCTTTAGAGTTATGAGATAACAAAACACAAAAATCCCTGCAGAGCAAGGAGTGCAAAGGCAGCCTGGCAAAGGGACTTTCTGCCCCCAAAATCTGGGGCAAGTTTTATGACAATTAATGGAAATGTGGAATGACAGCTCTCTCTTTTCCTATAATTTTTGCACTGGATCATGAAATTAAAGTCATCAAGTAGGAAAGATCCCATCTGGATTTCCAGAGATACTGCGTATTCTGGCTAATTGTGTCAGCCTGGAGTAGCTGATTAGCATAATTAATCTAAACTTCTGATTACCCAAAGGAAGGAGGTGTTCCTGGGTGCACAGGTGAGATATAATGATTGAGACTTCAAGAAGCTAATACCCAGTAGCTGGTAAGTAAGAGTATTTCAGAGACCTGTTTGCCTGTCTCTTGCTTTCTTAGAAAAGGACCGAGGGGAATGAGGAAAACACACTGCATTAAGCCCAGTTCTTTGATGAGGTTACAGTGTTATAAGGTGAAGTTTGGCTTGTTAATGACACAAGAGCTGAGTTAGTAATCTGTACTTCAGTGCTGTAGTATTATTATCAACTGTTTGTAGTACAACACCCAGCAGTCTCAAATCAAAGGTGAGTCCTTGTGATGCCCTGAAAACACAAGGAAGTCTTCGCAGAAGCTTAAAGATTAAAATGCCAGGAGATGAGGAAAGGTTAAAACACTGAGCTTTTGCCACTGTAGTAGTCAGAAAACTGCAGCTGGACTCCAAGAGTCTCACAGCCTAGAAAAAATGTGACCCAAGGAGTCAGTCTTTTCTGTAGGTATACATCACCAGAGCCCCAGCACTGCATTCTTAAGTTTCTAATGAAACTTAAGTTTCCCTAATTTCACTGACTGGTTTATACTGTTGTTCCACATCTGGCCCTGGACCTAATCCTATCTTAAGTAAAAGCATCCAAAGGCACAGACTATAAGTATCTGGAAAAGAAACCTAACAACTCCTAAATAGGAAGATCTATGATGATGTGCCAGTTGTGTTGTGCCAAGTCACTGAAAGAATATTTTAAAAGCTCTAGATAAGGAGTTAATGCATACATTTAGAATGTTTATTGACCATCTAAGTCGCGTTTGGTTGCCCTCAGTTATAAATCAGGAAAGCGTCAATAACTGCAACAGTAGAGAACCCAACTTAATCATTTTACTATTTTCTATCCTTTCAGGAAGAGGACAGTTCCATAAGTCACAATGACAATGTACGACATTTTTTAATGATTAAACAAAAAACATTTCTTTAAAAAAACCCATTATAAATTAATTTTCATTGAGTGAAAGTTGTAATACTGGAAACCTTCCACTTGTTCTCATCACAGCCATCGTCACATCCTGGAGACAAGCTGCAAAGACATTTGATCAAAAACCCAAATACAAGTATTTTGTCAAGACATGCACAGCAGCACAGCCTTTCAAGTGAAAAACCCCACTGACTGCAGTGATGTGCCACTACCTGCCAGAGAGCAGACGGAGTATGAGACACTTCCTCAAACTGAAACCCAGCTGCTCTGAGCGGGGGGAAGGTACCAGCAGCACAAACATGAACATGTCACTCTGCAATAAAAACTGCCAACACATTGGAGATCTTCATTAAAATGTGGAACTGTTCTCCTCAAACTAAGTTTCCTAAAACCTTTGCCACTTCCGGGGGAATGAGCAAAACAGCTTGATCTAAAATTTGGCAGAATCATAAAGAAACTTCAAAATATAATAAACTTTACAGTCTGGTGTCCAGGGGCTCAACAGGCACAGCTGTTTCGTTAATACTAGATTCATTGCCAGCCCTCGCTGTATCTGTTGTCACTCAGGATGCTATTGACTTGTCTCTAAAGGTTGACTCTATGGCTAAATAAATAATTGCCTTGTAATAGCACTTTGTGATACTCTTGACCAGGAAAGAAGCTGTGTTTTCAGGTGCATAGCCAGTTCCCTGCTCCCAAGGAAGACAACACATTTTGTTCCCCTGGAGTTTCACTTGAGGAGAGGTCCTGCAATTGCTGCACCCCACAAAAATGGTTCTATGGCAACCTACAGAGTAAGGGATGTAACTGAAAAACAAGTGAAATCAAGTGGCATGAAATTTCCCAAAGCTCCCCCTCCCCTTTGCCTTGGGAAGACAGGGCATCCTGTTGCACACACCTTGGAAAAGTATTTAGAGACAGCTGTCTTGTCCTTAAGCTTGCATGCTTTCAGACACCTCCTTAATTTCTTGCATATAGTTTAGTTATTCTGTGCTGGAAAGGATCTGCTTGGCTTTCTGAGGATAATGCTGAATGAGAGATGTGTGCAGGCAGGAGGAGAGGCTCGCCTTGTCATGTGTTGCTAGGGGCTGGTTTAGTTTTGAAAGTTTGTACCATTTTTCACATTAAATGGAGCTGCTTTATATTAGATGCTCGGAAGAGCTTAAATCAGAAGCAGATATTTCTCTAGGCTAATGTACTAACCTTCAAAGTATTAGCTTTCTGAAATCAAGCACTTGCTACTTTCCTATGGCTGAGATGAGTATGCCTGTAGGTTGATCCAGAGCTAGATGTCCAATAAATTAACTGCTGTCAGTCAAACATGAGCCACATGCAGCCCTGGGCTTCCAAAAGAAATAAACCCTGCTACAATTCCCAAGAAAACCCAAGAGGCCAGGTACTGAGTCACAAAACTAGTCCTAATAACTGCAAGGAGGGCACCCTTTCCAGGCTTCCCATTCCACAGACCAAGCCTTGGTTTGTGGGTTTCTTGGCCCCAGTTTGTCCCACCACGAGTTTAGGTGTAGGGAAGAGACAATCGGCACTATTTTCTAAACATATAATTGCTTTCCTCAGTGTTTACTTATATGCATATGTATATGCTTATTTATAAAGCATATACATTAATGCTTTAGCTGGTCCACAGAAAGATACTGGATGGAAAATGGGATCTGACAAGATTAGGCAGCATGGTAGTAATAGCAGTTTTGTGCTGTTCATATGAATTTTATTTCAATTTTTCAGGGAACAGTTCCCTTTCTCTTTGCTGTGCTGATGAGACACTGGAATATTATAAGAAATATCACATTCCATGCGATAAAAGCAATTCCATTTTCAAAAGCTAGAACACTTGGGCTAATTAGAGTAGCTCAGAAACTCTGATCAGAGGTACATTAATGCTTTGTTTGAGATCCTGCTCTTAGTTAACTTCTTTTAGAAAGCATTGGTGAGGGAACTTAGTAATTTCACACGGAAAGGGAGGGGAAGAAGATGAAAAGAAACTTTTTAATCAACTTGCTGTAAATTTAAGAATAGTTTGTTAAATGTTTGTTTGGCTTTATAAGAATATATTATGAGTTTGTCTTCTTAACACCTTGGGGGTTTTATAACACAATGTGCTAAAGCATTGCATGGTATATGGAGCAGGAGAATCACAACATATTGGGGGTTTTATGCTCCGTTCTACATTTGTTATTATTTTCTCATTGCAGTGGTGAGGGTAGGGACCATAGCTCTGTTGTGAGCATGACAAATAGTACTAGGAATCACCTGTCGCAGTCAATACTCACACTCCAGCTAAATTTCACATATGAGTAACTCTACTAAGTTTAGAGGGACAATTTTGTACCTAAGGAAGCCTTCTAGCTGTATAAGCTTTTAGGCATCTTCAGCTCTACATTTCAATGTGCTTGCCCACTTACCCAAGCCTTTTCTACTATTTGTACTGTCCAGTTACAAAAGCCAGGGCTTACAGGTGAAATTATTTGGGAAAGGCTGAGGAATTTCATGGCAGAGAAAGAAGTAAACGAATTCAACCTCACTCTAAAACTGCCTTGGATCATATTTATATAGTGGCATCAGGGCTGACAGGACACAGTTGTTAGTTAGTGACAAAGGGAGACCCCTCGAAGAGATCTTGCCACTCAGAACAGATGTGACAGTCCCATTGACAAATTTCAGGCCCCTGAACAATCACAGCAGGAACAAAATTACATTCATTATAATTGAAATTTTTTTTTTTTTAATATACATAAGTCATTTGCAATTGTTCAGAAAAAGGAGTTTTTCCATCTGGAATTTTAGGATCCAATACTTGTTGGCTGTATATAATGGCAGAAGCAGTTACACAGATCTGATGCTAAGGTAACAGGCACCAGCACAATAGATACTTAGATACAGAAAACAACTGATATGTAAAGAAAAAAGTACATTTGAAACATCTACGTAAGACTTGCAATTTAACAGTCACAGGCAGCTCACAAGCAGCAATTATCTCAGGCAGTTGCAAACAGGCTGGAGTATGAGACAGGAAGAAGGACTAGCAGAGACCCCACTCCCACCTCCCAACAGATGGTTAAGATCTGTTAGTAATTTTGATCCACTTTCATCACTGTGTCTAGCAGACTTCAGTTATTCGCATGCCATAAAATCTGCAATGTGTTTTTCCTCACACTTCCGATTTCTTCGCTTTGATGTCAGAACCATGAAGTATGGTTTTCTCTGGGTTTTTTCTTTCCTTCTAGCACTGGGACTCCTGTATTTTCTTACCCTGGCATAGGGAAGGACCAGCTAGCTTTTTCCATCAGAGCCATGAGCTTAATTTCACTGTGACACAGAGTATATTTCTGTATAGCTAAGCAGAGAGGCGACGCAGCAGGGATGCAACAATTCAGAAGAATTCACTGTGTTATAAGTAAATCAGTCACCAACACACCCAGCTATTATTGCCTCCGGATTTAATAAAGCAGCTTGCTATTATTTTCATTGTCATACCTTTAGCAGCAAGTAGTTTACCTTGCCTAAACTAGGTACAGATACGTTTTCTGAGGTTAAGAACTACAGAGTGACAGAATTACAGGTTGGCTGAGGTTGTCGGGACCTCTGGGAGCTCATCTGGTCCAAACCTCCTGCTGAAGCAGGGCCACCTACAGTCAGTTGCCCTGGACTGTGTCCAGATGGCTTTTGAATATCTCCAAGAAGGAAAGCTCCACAACCTCCCTGGGAAACTTGTGCCAGTTCTCACAGTAAACAAGTGCTTCCTGATGTTGATCTTTAAAGGTCCCTTCCAACTGAAACCATTCTATGACTCAATGATATTCAGAGGGAACATCCTGTGTTTCAGTTTGTGCACACTGCCTGTGGGCCTGCCACTGGGCACCACTAAGAAAACCCTGGCTCTGATAGCTTTACACCCTCCCTTCAGGTATTTAGATAGATTGGTAAGACCCCCTGAGCTTTCTCTTTCCCAGGGTGAACAGCCCCAGCTCTCTCCGCCTTTCCTCATTAGGAGGATGCTCCAGTCCCTTCACCACCTTTGTATCCCTTTGCTGGACTCTTTCCATAATTCCATGTCCCTCTTTACTGTGAAGCCCAGAACTAGACACAGTGCTCCAGGTGTGGCCTGGGTCATGTAGACCATCTAGATGGCCATCTAGATGCAAATGCAAATAGTATAATAAAACCATTGGAATGTTAAAACTGGCTAATTGTTGTATCACATGGCAGGCATTCCTAAAGAATCATTGCAGTCCTGAGTGTCTACTAGTTCCTTCACAGCATATTTGGGTTAATATTTCAGCTTCCCAGACTTATAGTTGTCCAGTAGCAGCACTGCACCATCTATTTCACACAAACACTACTATTTTTTTCTATTTTCTCAGACTTGCTTTCTTGCAACTTTCTGTCTGATAACTCCTCACTGAGGACCACACTAACAGTTAGCCTGTGTTCACAGATCTTGTAGACTTTGAGCAGCAGTGATTCAATTAAAATTCACAGTGTTCAGTATAGCTTCTAACACTGGATATTTCAAGTCCTGGGCTCTTGCTGTTTAGCTGTAGTTAAACACACTTGACAGGCTGTAGCACAGCCACACTTCCTGGCAGTGCCCAGCAACATGAGAGTGATGCAAAAGTAATTTTCTCCTGTTCTGTCAGCCACACTGATCATCTCCTTCCAGTTGTGCTGCAGTGCCACAGGCTGCTTTTCAAAGCCTGCTCTGATACAACAGCAAGAAGACACCTTGTACAGAGCTTGCTAGAGCCTCACAGCTCCTCTTTCCTCTGACAGCAGGAAAGCTGCATAATGGAGCAAGTGGGGTGATCTGCATCAACTAAGATGATGCAAACCCAGGTCAGGCCCAGGATATAGGAATGTGTCCTAGTTTCAGCTGGAATAAAGTTAATTTTCCTCCTAGTAGCTGGTACAGTGTAGCATTTTGGATTTAGTAAGAGAATAATGTTTATGTACCAATACCACAGAATGTTTATACACCAGAATGGCTTTTTCTCCAGTTGCAATTAAAACATAAGCGTGAAGTAGTGCTAAATCTTTTAGGTCGCCCATAAAGTTATTGCACATACCTATAATATCCACATACTACAAAGGAAAGCACATGTGCACATGAAGAGGTATTTCTACTTAATTCAGTCCAGTAGTGTCTTTCATGAAGTCATTAATTTCCACTGTAAAGCCGCAGCTCCTCAAATCACAGGTACATTTTTGAACTTTTATATCACACAGCAGCTAATAGTTTCCTTCTGATCAGCAAGACACCTTTGCACAGTGGTCGGGATTTGGCTCTTGATTATAATTGCAGAGTCTCCAACTTCAACAGATCTTCCTGACCTCACATGCTGTATTCTTATAGTTTCATCCTATCTCTATCATTACAGCCCTAAATATCATCCATTTTTTCCTGTTTAATATTCTACTTCTCCAAATTGATGTTATCTTCAAGCCTGAGTTATAAGCAAATTAATTAGCACATTTGTACTTGTTATGCCAAGATCACACGTAAAGTTTCCTTGCAATTCTGAATGCATCAGTTTGGCACTTTCCCCTTCACTGCAAACCACAGACACATTGTTTAATAACTTCCACTGACCTTAGAATTTTTGCATAAAGGTGTGGACAGATCATTAGTTCTGCACCCAAATGAATAATTTTCTATTAATGTTCTATTAATATTTTTTATATTTCTATTATATTTCTGAAATCTACAGTGATTAAAGTCTTTCTCAGTTACCTTCTCAATAGTAATACCTTAAGATCACCTGATTTATCACTGGTACGAACAGCACATCATATTTCACTTCCCATTAACATTGTTATTTATTTAGTCTTACTTTTAAAAAATGTTCTGAAGACTTACATTTTATGGAGAGGAGACTCAAGAGCTCACAGTGCCTGGCTCACTCTCTTCCACTACTGATTTTTTCCCAGCTTCAGCTTTTGTAACAGAAAATTTGCCTCCTTTATATTTCAGCTTAACATAAGCAGATTTTAACTAGCGGTTTCCTGGTCTATTGTATTTTCTACAATAAGCAATTCTACAATATCCTTATTAACAACCAAGAGCACAGCTAAAGTAGAAGTTTTCTCACAGATTCAGCAACTGCTTTGTGAAGAAATGTGTCACTTATTGCACTGCAGAATATCTGGACACTACTATTGATTGATAGCAAAATTTTTCTTCAATCTACATTTAGGAAATCAGAGTTTTGCATAAAGGACACATGTCCCAGCAGTATAAGTCAATTTTTGATTTGTCACCCCATCATGTTATAATGTAGTAAAAATACAAAAGGTTTAATGCTATTAAAACATGTCTCTGAAAAGAAAATGGTCAGAAATACAGAAGGAAATTCCCTAGACTACTTTTCTAGGAACTATGATTTTTTGATCATGGCTTATTCTCCCCATGAGTGAACAAAATATAAGTCTCTTTCACTAGCTCTGTTAGGCTGTGTAATAGGAGGAGCATTTGATATTAGCTCTATAAATCCTGCTATCATGAGCACAGATTCTGGTTAGGGACACAGGTGGTCTGGTTTCTATTCAGAGCCTTCAGGGTGCATGTATTTGTTTCTAATGACCCAAGGGTGGCAGAGAGACTGAAGAAATACCCAATTTTTATTCTATGCAAGTTATAAACTGTGCCAGGCAACCAATATATAAAAGTACTGGACATCATTTCTCAACACACTGAACTTATTTCCCCCTCTTTCATGCCTGATTTCCCTTCAATTGCTTGACTAGCACAGGACAGTTGTGATGGTGGCATCCAGCTGCAGGAGGCTTATGTAAAGCCTAAAGAGCTTTGTGCCATCACTAAATATGGGCTTGCCACTCATATGATTGCAGGGAATAAATCTGATAAATGCATATGACGCTAAAGAATGAACGCTGTTTTCATATAAATTGCCCTTTTTTTTTTTCCTTGAAGAATTTAAATGGTTTTAGATAGATGAACAAAAGAAGAATGTACAAATAATGACAGGAATAGGTAATGAGGTTGAAAATCATGGAAGTGGGGGTATCCTATAACACAGCTGTGTAATTCATGTTATTTCGTGGCATTCAGTTGTATGCTATTAGGTAGGTTCTTAGCTATTCAGAACAGTTTACTTCTCTTTGGGAAGCCATCCTATTTCTACTGAGGAAATAAAATCGTTCCAAGATTGAAGTTACTACAGATACTGTAAACCTCCTGTCAGCATACTGCTAACACACCCCTCTTTCCCAGAGATTTTACAAATTAATTTTAAATGACAGAGGAACTGTACAAATTATGTTTTATTTAACATCATCTGTCCATCTATTCTTTCCACATGACACAGGCTTGGAGGACTAAGAAGACTAGAAACAATTCAACCTATATAAATAATTAGTACTCTCTGGCCATTTTTGCTCTTCCTTGCAACTACATTCCTTTGAAAACTCACCAAGTTACGTCCTGTTTCCAGGAATATTGGAGAATCTCTTATTCAGAGAGGAAGCTAATTCTGATATCTCCAAATTTTAAGATTCATGGTAAAAATAACACAAAATTTCAAAAGCAAACAAGCAGCAAGACCAATCCCTCAGATGTAACACTAACACATCGGTTCTCAAATGCAGCAGCACAACAAGCAAACACAATCTGCAAACAAACTTCCTAAAATGCATAAACATGAACAAAAAACTCATTATGTGATGACTGGGATTACTTTTTAAGTTAAGGGCAAAACTGTAGTGACTAATGACTGAATTAATGTTTATTCTTACCTTTGAACTATGGTTTTCCTGATGTGAGAAAACTAAGGGCTTTTTATTTTTCAAGCACAGAAACTCTATTTTAGACAACTGAATTTTTAAGCAGCTAAATCTCATGAAGTACTAGTCTAAGTACCTCTCTATGATCCAAAAGGAAAAGACCAATAGGGCTTCTAACCGAGACCTTTAAGTTCAACACCTATTCCCCATTTCATGGGGGAATACAACGAAAAAGGATAAGCAAGAATTTTCCTTTACAGAATTTTTTTTTTTTCAAAAGATTTTTTCACTTTTTGGAAACTGCAAATTATTCAATATTTCTCTGCAACTGCACTAAGATGTGTCTTTCCAGGATGGTTTCATTCCCATTTAGATAATTACTTTTGTTTAACTATCTGGAAAGATTATCCCTTGAATCCATTCAGTGATAAACTGAACTTTCGCAGTTGGGGCTCACTGGTTTATGTGAATACTGGTATTAAAAGCTTACAGTTTCAATCATAAATATTGATGACAATATTGAAGACAGCTGTCAAGATTTGCAAAAGTTGTAGGGACTGATGATTTCTGTGATTGCTAAAAATGTATCCTAAATCTTTATAATTCACTCTTCTCCAGGCTTACTCGTAGGTATTTGGGCAAATAAAATCTAATTTCTAGAAGGCTTTAACAGAGCTGACCAGACTCTTTCCTTCAAGTTCTGCAAAAGAAACTACAGAAAGATTTATAGGGAAAAGACTGGACAGGAATTAGGGCACTGTTTTAGAATGAGCTCATCCTGGGACGTCAGCAATGGCCTTTGAAGCGTGATCAGACTTCCCCAAGCTTTGCTGGAAGTACACAGCTGCTGGCTGCAGAAAGCCTGTGAATCCACCCATGATTGCTGTTATTTTTGAAAGCTCTAAACACATCTTTTGAAAAACAAGTCCTAAATACTTGAATTTAAGGATAGAGAATTATGATTGAAGTTAAGCTTTAGTAATTTGATGTACATTGTTCCTAAATGAACACACCGACCCACTTCAGATTTGCGCATTTGGATTTTTGTAGGGTTTTTATTTCCTCTTAGTTAATCTCAAGGCCCAGGGAGAACTTCTGGCCACACACAAGAAAGTGGCATGGGTTTCTCCACTAAAGAGATTCTGAGCAATAATACAATAGTCATTGTAAAACTTCAGCAGAAGGACTTAACAGCACAACTTGTCTCACTCTCCTATGTCCTTTGCACCTTGTTCTACAATAGAAATGGCATAAGGAAAATAAGGTCCTGAAGAGGACAAGGAGCTACAGAAGACAGACAATGAATCAAAGCAATCAAAAGAATTTATGACATTACAGCACAAGCACAAAGGCCTCATTTTGAACCAGTTTCCTATACTGTAAAGCAACTGCATTCACAAAAGAGGAATGTTTTTCATTAAAGGATGATAAATCTCTTCCTCTCTCCTTTCAAAATTTGAAGTTCTGATCAAAGTACAAAGTACACAACCTGTACATTAGATGAGAAAGCAAATTCATCTTGTCCGAGGGGAATTAAGTTGACGCTATACAAGCTGACTCCATCTTTAAATCCCCGACCCAACTGTACATACAAGCCTCCCTCTGCAGAGATCAAGAGCCACAAGTATATATGACAAATGGTAATCACAGTTCAATGTGCTACCAGAAGATGTTAAGACACTACGATAATGAAGATTTAAGAGACATGAATAGATTTTTTTCCTGCAAATTACTGACCTGCAATCAAGTAGCACTTGAGAGGCTAGAATAAAGGTTGTACTAGGAATCAGACCAAGTCTTTAGAATAAAACCAGACCTTGTAAAAGGATAGGCAAACAGCATGTGAATGTCGCAACTTCTATCCACCTCATTTAACGTAATTTTCTGGCTTTATATTTGCCCTGCTTTCAGCAACACAATCCAACATGCCCCCTTTCAGTTGCTATACAACAAAAACACAAAAATAAAAGCCAAAAAAGGTACATCTACAGAAAGATTGGAATGTTTAACTGCTGTAGGGCAGGTATATATCTTTTTTACAATAACACCGCTAAATATAGTCTACTCTGCCTTCTGAACTGTAATGAAAAAAAGGCATTTGTAGTTTCAGATACCCATAAACATATTGGGTTTAAAGCATGTCTCCTGCAATAACACTGCCAAAATATACTGCAAAGCTCTCAAAAGTTTAACTTTTAGTATCAGAGAACTTCTTACATATGTCCTTTGGCATTGAGAACCAGAAACCCGTTTATACTCTGCAACAGATCACCTTCAGGATTTGTTACACTATACTCTGAGCTGCTGGCATTAAAATCAATTTCTGCATTGAAAAATACACTTAGTGTCAACTACCTGGGAATAAACAAGAGAGATCTCCTAGGATAAGAATGGAAGTATAATTTTATTAATGTTGGGGGATCAAATTTCTTACACAGTACACTTCAGGAACTGTATTATGTTTTTTTCTGCACAAATGAAAACATGTCACTGGAATGACCAGGAATGTGGGAATTGATCAGAAAGATCCTTTTTTAAAATCATCAGAAAGTCTAATTAACAACCATAGAGTATGTACAGTACTTCAGCCATATATTGGGGAAGGGAAAGTGAAGAAGGAAAGAAGGGGCCTAGACCAGGGAAATATCCGTATCTCTTTATGGTGAGGATGGACTCTTCAGGAGAAAAGAATAAGCTCCCTTCCTAAACAAATTCACTCTTTTCTCCAAAGCCTTGAGATCTTCCAAACATAAACATAAAATAACTGCTGCTCTGGAGTGGGGTTTAGTCAACACAACATCTCTTGAAGTTTCCCCTGGAGGGAAACAGAGTATGCAGGTGGGGATGGAGTCACTCCATCCTCCAGTGTATGCTGTGCTGAGATAGTCAGGAATGAGGAGCGAGGTGCATTTCAGAGTACAGCCAGGACATGCTGCCTGGAACTGGGACTGCACCCTTCACCATATCTTTTCCTAATGGCCTCCTCGGCAAACGTATAATGTGATACTCCTAACCATTAAAATATTAGAGTTGTTATGCAGGCAATGGTGTATCTACAGTGGTTTGTATTGAGAGACCCTTTTATGTCACAAACTCAATGGTTTTTTTTATTTTTTTATCATCTTTTAATAAATATTGTTTAGTTCTGAGAAGCTCAGTTTCTGGTCCACAATATAGGAAGAAGGTTTAGAACCACCAGATTCAGTGTAAGTATCCTCAGTGATTTCTATGTTGTTCATTATAAAGGTTACAGACATTTTTACTTTTAAATCTATAGTCTGCTCTTTCTATGAAAGCTTCTCAGCTGACACTTGACCCAGCTATACAAAGAATCTGTGAAGTATTGACCGAATCTGAGAGCTTTTATAGTGAGTTTCCAGGCACAACAGAACTTGGAGAACATTCCAGAGTTCTCAACTCAGCAAACACTTCAGAATTCATACATTCTCTTGAATCCTTTACCTTGAAGATTCTCTTGAATCAACCCTTTTTGAAAAGCTGCAGGTTTGTTTTTAAATTGAGCTTCACTCACTTTTTCATCTCATTTTCCAGAAATAAAAATTATTACCGTTCTCTCTTTCATACATATCCAGCGCATTAGCAATAGCATTTTCCCCAAAACAAACATAAAGCTAAATTTGAAGGGGCAAACCTGAAAAAAAAGTAATCTTCAATTACATACAAAATTCCACGAAATGTGCAGATCTATCTTCTTTATGAGTTTACACTTTTGCCTCTTCAGACGGTGTTAAAACCCCACCACTTCTCTTGTAACACAGAGTAACTGCACCATGTCATTACTACTGGAACTGTAATACATGCGTTGTCAATTCTTCAACAAACATCTAGTGACTAACCATAAACGTTCTATCAAGCTGAAGGAATGTTACATATCCCACCATTTAGCAGCAGTAACAATCCATCTGTTGTGCATTATTACTTCTATGAATCATAAACTTAATTTTAAATGAAGTGATTAAATAGCAGCATAATTCACTTAGATGTTAAAGGGATAATATTTTGTTTATGGTTCCACCTGTTTACCTGGAATTACATTAGCTGAGGCTTAGGGCATAACTGTCAGCTAATGACTGGAAATGAACACCAAGTTTTGTGTTTGGAAGTCAGAAGAGTAACAATGCTTTGGAGAGATCAATCTTGAGGAAACCACAGCAAGTTGATATCATCATTCTACACAATATCTATGCACACATTTGAGGGATAAAGTAGAAAAAGATAATGACTGTTAATTCCATGGTGTTTCTACTAGCGAAGCACATTAGTCTTTCTCTTATAACTTCATATTGGGTACAGGTATCATAGGTCTGAGTGGTGGGATGGTAACACCACCTGACCAAAAACATTGAAACTATTGACCAATGCATAGGAGTTTTCCAGATTCTTTGAAATTCTCCTTTTCACTTTTTCTTACTTTATTGATTACATCACAGGGAGTTTTTCTATTGACCTAACTCAAGCAGAGAAAAAAAGAAAAAAAAAGCTTTTTCAAATAAAAGCAGAAAACAATGCTTATGGAGCACTCAAGACATTTAATCGTTTTCCATATACTGAACTACTGTATCATTGGCAGGGATATGTCATGAAATAGGATGAACTACAAACACTCATTACCTTTCAGTTCCACTAGACTGATACCCTTCACATTTGTTCCGCCATGGCCCTGCTCTCACAGACTTGCACTTGTATGTGAAAGAATTGTGTGGAGTGGACTGTCCCTTTCTAACTGTAAATCCAACCACCCAGATTGATTTATATTTGAGCCTGAAGCACTGCTGCTATTACTAATAAGCATACTGCTAGGACTGCAACAGCTACCTACGTGTCTGAATTGGTATCACCTGCAGCATTACTGGATCTTGTGACAGCTCATCCACTGCACATCAAAAGCTTTGGGGCTTGATGGAATTTCTGATGAAAAAGTCCTGTAGAACGCAGTAGGAATGTAACATCTAGGTCATGTGTTTAAAATGTCAATCAGCTTAATAACATAACAAGCCTTTTTAGTATTGCAAAACATGTGAGCAGTAGTTGTACGTGACTCCTTTATACCAGGCTCTAAGCCTACAAAAATCAATCTTTGCCCCAGGCAGCTATTACCTGACTTCATGGAGTCACCCTGTGGAAGCAGGAAGAAGCACAGAGAAGTGAAAGGACCTATGCTGGGTGCCCAGGAGATCAATAGAAGAGACAGAACATGTAAATGCTGAGCTCTTCTTTACTTCTGGGTGCTGCAGTGGGACGAGAATATTTAATTTAATTCATGTTCTAGATCAAAGTATTACATAATAAACAATAATTAACTTAAATCTCTCTAAAACTATCAGCAAGTGAAGTCAGTGTTTGCATTTCTTATGGTAGCTGACCTAGTGTGTGATGTTTCTTCCTAACTTTAAATATCAATAAAAATATTATGTGCAGTCAAAGCCTTGTTCAAACTCTAAGAAGTCAACAGGAATCTTCTCATCGACCTCAGCAGGCTCCAGGATACTTAAGCAAGTTGTAGCTGCACATGAAGGCAGCATCAATTTACCAGCACTTTGTTCCAAAACAGGACTTCTTAAAAATAAAAATACCAAGAAGAAACTAAAGAATAAGGACACATAACATCGAGCTGCTGGTGTGATCATTTAATTGCAGACTGTAAATGGTGTCTACTCACAGTGCAGAAAACCTGTTCTTTCAGAAGCACAAGGAGGTTGGGAAAAAAGAAAGAAGAATAAGGCACAGATTAATAATGTCCTCCTCCTGCTCAGCTGCAGAGAGTTGGAAGGGTGCCTGTTCCTTAGCATTTGGTATCATTTTGTGCCTGTTACATATTCTGCTGCTTAATAAATTTACCCTGACAAGGAAAATATAATCTTGCCTGAGATGGCATAGTTATTATCTTCCCTAGATGATGAATCTGATTTCTTCTTTATGGGAGTGGCAAGAACCGAAAGAAAATCTTAGCTAACAGGTGGCTGGTGCTAGGGGTTCAACCATTTTGAAGTAACCACTACAGGTTTTTATTATAAAGAATTCACAATGTTGTCTTCTGACTTCTTGTCTTTATCACTCCTTGGTTTTGCAAATTTTATTTGCTACTAGAAAACAATAGTTCTCATTATATTTGCTGTAGGCATTGTCAGAATGTTCCCTTCCGAATGTTTCATCAGCCTCATGCATATTGCTGTCAGTCGTGCCATGGGCAGATCACTAAGACAAGACATCCTGAAATGTTCCCCCCCATAGCTACCCAACTGCCCCAATACTGATATGCAGCTGCCTGCAGCAGTGTGCCTGCAGCAGTTGATAATTTCATAGTCTACTTGCTGTCCAGTTTTCGCTATGCTGTAATAAAATGCTACTGGCAGGTGGAGATACAAGGGCTGAATGAGGTTCTGCTTCGAGGTTCTGCTTCGAGGTTCTGCTTCAAGGTTCTGCCCATTGAATTGCTTGGCTTTTAATAACTATACTGGGATTGCAGACGTAACCAGTATGGTAGAGCTTTAATGAAATGCAGAGCAAAACACTACAAATGTGCATAGATCCAGGCTCTGACACATCCTGTAGAATGAACTATTGAGTACACAGGATGTGTATGGTAACTATGGATTACAACTGACCTGCCATCTGGCACTAAAGGAAACAGTGTCACACTTCCAGCACAGAGCAGGCATCAGGGAGCCTGTGATCACTTTGCAGACAATACTTTGCTTGAATTAAATATATTGTACAGCCTCATTAACTGCATGCTTTAACTCTACATGACTGTAATAGTCTGCTATAAAAATAAGGTTTACGAAGCTGAAGCACATACCAGCACAAGAGAGATAGGAAACCCAAAACTGAAGGACTCGTTAATTCTTGAAAGTTTTCCATCATGAGAAGGTAGAAGATTGTCAGTGTTAAGCTGTCCAACAGATAAGCATTTAGAGAGAAATGTATCTAGCACCCTGAACTTCAAAACTTACCAAAAGTGCAACACCTGTCAGTAGAACCGATGCTATTATCTCAAGAAATCTCAAAAAAAGCCCCAGTTCTACAGAGCTGAGTCAAGGCTGGGTACACTTTTTATAATCTTGTCAAATTAGCTCTTCTATCACCTCATCTGAACATTGCTGTATTATGTTCCTCAAAAAAAAAAGGACATACTCGATCCAGCTCTGAATTCCTTGTTCAGGCAAATCTCCCTGTATGTTTCCAGACTGATACAGTGCATTATCTCTAATGACAAAAAACCCCCCCAAAAAAGTACTAATCCATGAAGGGAATATCTGTGCCAAAAACATTTTGGGTACGTTAATAGGAAAAATGGTAACTAGGTATTTGAAGAATAATGTAAACTCCCATCTGGAAGTCACAGCAGGAAACCTTCTCTCTTGCATGGAACTCTTCTAAAAATCAAGAGCAATAAAAAGGAGACAGAATATCAAAATTATCTTTAGATCTTGAGCTTTAGCTGAACTGTATAAATAAATACTATCAAGTTACTTATTTGCTAACATTTCTAATAGATGTATTTTCAACTCCTCAAATCCCATGGATATAATGTAGGTGATTAGAACCAAATACGGTGTAAGTCATTTCTTATCCAGAATGTCAGTTCACACGTAAGCACTGATGTTCTTAGCCACACACACCAATCCAGCCATTGCCATTGAAGACGTGCAGAACCTTTAGTACCTGGTTTTGGCAGAAGTACAGCAATTTTAGTAAAGATTCCTGAGAAGATGCCTAGCTTTCCCCTAGATGCTACCAGCTGCAGAGCCCATTCTGATTTCTTATTATGCATAATATACAGGTAAATTTCTGCCAAGGCAGTAAACAGAGAACCAGATTCTTCACTGAAAAAAACTCAATAAAATTATGCCACAGAATCTGCCTCTCAGTCTCACCACAATCTGCCAAGTACATAATTCAGACACACACCTCATTTTTTTTCACGCAAGTTAAAACTTTTGTCTCTAACTAGCTTTTTATTTCACTGCAGATTAAGACAGAATAGCTACTTCCAGATTTGAAAGTGAATGCCTTTCTCCTTTTAAAAAATCCAAAATTTATTCTTGAGATGATATGGAAAAAACCAAGGAAAACTTCCTACAAGCTAGTTTCCTACTTACCATTTGTGTTATAAAGATAAGTAAGGAAAACATAGACATATCTCTTTTTCATAATTCTATCCAAAATAACTATGTGCACAAAGCTAACAAAGAGAAAGCAGCTGGGAGGCTGATGCTCTTTCAGGGTAGCAAACCTGTAGTCTGAAGTTCTCACAGCTGCTTTACATTTGCTTTTCCTCTGCAAACAACAATTTGGAGATGAACTGGTAAAAAGCTAATAGGCACTATAAATAATATCCTCTTAAGATACTCTCATAGAAACATAAGTAGTAGTAGTTTACTTAAAATCTTTTTACTATAACATGAATTTTCAAGGTAATAAAGAAAAATTCATACAAACATGACAGATCATGACCTGCAGCAGCATTAATCAACACAAGAGATAAACAGGCACATCACCAGAAAATAATAGATGCTGTAGTATAAGTTGAATTTATGTACCTCAGCATGAATACACATATACAGAAATATTAACTGTTGCCTTGCTAATACTATCTCTATAGTAAAAGAAATGGAGAATTTACACTATCATAGACTCATAGAATCATTTAGGTTGGAAAAGACCTTTAAAATCACCAAGTCCCACTGTTAACCCAGTACTGCCAAGCCCACCACTAAACTACGTAACTAAGCGCCAAATCCACATGTCTTTTAAATACCTCCAGGGTTGGTGACTCCACCACTGCCCTGGGCAGCCTGTTCCAGTGCTTGACAATCCTTTCGGTGAAGAAATGTTTCCTAATATCCAGTCTAAACCTCCCCTGGTGTTACTCAAGTCCATCACCTCTTGTCCTATCACTTGTTACTTGGGGGAAGAGATCGACCCTCACCTCCCTCCATCCTCCTCTCAGGTAGTTATAGAGAGCGATAAGGTCCCCCCTGAGCCTTCTCTTCTCCAGGCTGCACACCCCCAGGTCCCTCAGCCGTCTCTCATCAGACTTGTGCTCCGGACCCTTCACCAGCTCCGTTGCCCATCTTTGGACAATATATCTACCTGCATACTCCAGCACTGGAGAATATAAAAATCAAAGATATTGTACAAAATTCTTAAGAAATACTGTATTTGAAACACAATGTAGCTGTAGAAGCAGTAAAGCTGCCTTGATTTTTGCTGCTTTATTCTGTTACTTTATATCACACATTCCTCTATAACAAACAGACACTGACACAGACCACCCTTGGCATTGTTGCTGCCTGGTAAGCTTGCTTGCTGCTTTGTTTTCCTTCCTGTCCTGGAACTCACGGTATCCTTATCATTACTGCAGCATAGGAGGCAGGAATGCATGTAGGTTAATTCAGGTATTCAGGGCAGGTTAGTGTTTTACCTTGACTCTTTCCAACTAGGTCTGCCCCGCATAAACCTGTCAGGTTACCCAGTTCAGGGAAATTTACTGTTCAGCAACAAGGGCGGCAAAAATCAGGTCTTGAACGAGTTGCCCTTTGTTTGCTTTTCAGAGTAATTCGTTAGAGAGCTGTAAAGATTCTTCATTTCTTCATACGAACAGGCACTGACCTCGCCCCTCTGCCATCACTTGTTTCACACAGCGACGTGGATAGTGCTAGATGGGGTAAAGAGAAGGCAACAAGCCAAAATAAGACAGCAGAGTTCCTTTAAATGACAAATGGCATCATTTGATGGCTGCCTGTAGCAGCTCCTTCACCTGTTAATGCAGATGACACCGAGCCTCCAAATGTGAGAAACAAAGGACTAATACATCTTAGAGATACTGTTGCTATATAGTTATATCAGTAGAGGACTTCCTCTGTAGGTATTTAGTGGAATTACTTTGTCAGTACATTTAAACTGTTGTTTCAAACAATATAAGCTATACAATAAAAAAGGTGTACTTCTCTCTTGTGCAAAGATCGAGCGAACTGCCTCACAGCCAGCACAACCGAGGCTAACTGGTACCAAAGAGATCACAGGAATCAGACCCCATTAATCACACTCAATGGGGAGCAAACGTTAATTTGCTCATACTAACACACAGGTCTGACTTTGGAAGTAATATGAATTATGAACTTTCAAAAATCTGCTGTTAATATTGATGAACCTTGAATAATGAACTGCCTGGGACTTGCAGTCCCTTTTAGGAACTGTTTCTTCCTCTTCATGCAGTTTTGAGACACTTGTCTCTTCAACAGCACTGTGTGATTAGAAACCACACCAGCACCCACCTTCAATAGCACTGCTGAGCTTTACAAAACTGAACAGCAGCACCAGACAGCGGTTCCACTGAACGAGCGTATTCCTGCCCACTTAGTTTCATTCACATAGTCCGTATACCATGGAATAGATCAGATCATGGGAAGTGCCACTTTATCTGATTCCAAAATCTTGCTCTCACCCTCTTCATATTAAAATCATCTCATCTCTGCACTTGGTCTTTCATTTCACTTTTCAATTTAAAACCACCTTTGGTAAAATCAATAAATACCTGAAAGGAATCTCAGCAGAATTTTAGTTTGACTTTTAGTCTTTGAAGTTACTCAGAAGAATCCCATATCATGCCATGAGAAAAAATTTTACTGCAGCAGTGGTGGAACATTTTGTACCATTGAATACAGAATACCAAACTACTCACTTAAACAAGAAAATGTATATTTGAGCATGTGCCAGTGAGAAAAAAACATCTCAGGCTAGAAAAGCAACCAAAGTGTGGTTTCACATCAGTTAAAGACAGTCTGCTGCCCCAAAAAAGATAGGGGTATTGGGGTGGTGGTTTGGGGATGTACACCTGAGTTGGTATGAGCTGAAACCACACCATGCTCAAGTCACCATCCATGCCTAAGTCACATCTGTAATAAAGTATGTGAAAAACCTGAATAAGAGAAAAAATGAACCAGATTTCACAAAACAAAGTAAGATAATTTCCTTCTTTACACAGCTGACACCTGGGAGAGCCTATTTGAAAGAACTTCTTTAAAGAAACATATACAAATCAGGCCCAAGGCATTAGGGATGAGCATTGTTTACTCCTAATGCTTCCATAGCTGAACAAAGGTGGCTATAACAGCAAGGACAGTAGCTGGTCTCATGTTTCTTTGCCACCAAATACTTTTTACCTGTTGCTGTCCTGAGCCTTCTGACTTTGTGTATAACAGTATACCTACTACAGCTCTGTGCTGATTATACTTGCAGGCAGAATATTCATTCAGACTCAAAACTTCAGCTGACTTGCTTCCAAGCTCTGGAAACAGCACACTACTTACTGCCTGTTTGTCAGCCCTAACAGATCAATTCAATTCTTTTTCTGAGGTGACAGAACTACTTTATTTTGGGCATGAAATAGTAAACAGCTTTCAGCCTTTCAAAATCATCTACATAATATGCTAATAAGCAAAGATATTTATTCTGATTTCCTGAATCAATGATAATGATAAAAACTATTACTTCTGAAAAGAGTTATGGTGCTTTTATATGGGATGTTCTTACTAAATAATTTGTTTGGCAAACCATCCTATACTCCTTAAACGAGAACAAATTTAACTCTTAGAACAAATAGATTATTTCCCATCCTTACGTGAAGCTCATTCATTTTGGCTTTTTTTTTTTTTATACTGAATAATTCTCATAAGACCACTCACTTTTCTGTCAAATACTGTTCTCTCTTTATCTCTGTTCCTTGGGCTCTACCTTGCGTCTTCTCATCATAGTCTCATTCAACGAATTTTTGATGCACTGTAACTAAAATTCTAAGTTCATGAGACATAGGCATTCCCCATTAGAAATAATCATCTTCCTGGAGGAAAACCTTGCACACTGATGCTTCAGAACACGTGTCTAACTGTATTTATTTATTTTCAAATGTTAGTGGGTTTAATTTCAATTAGATCATTTACTTAGATCAACAAATGATACCTCCAGTACCACATTACCTAAACAAACTAGCAACAATGCCACTCAGTGCCTGCAGGTCACTGCTGGAGCATCTGAAACTCCATACACACAGTTTGACAGTGGTCATCCATCATACCCTGGTACCATTTGACACTTTTTCACAGCTCTTCATGTGATTAGCAATGCAAGTGAAGTACTACAGAGAACCTCCTTGTGGCTGGCAGAGAATTCAGTTAACAATTCCTTTGCTTATCCCCAGTGAATTGACACTTAAAATAGCAAATCATGTGTTTAATCCTCCTAATTTCTACAAAAGGCTTTAGTTTTTCATGAATTTGATGTATCAGCAATATATCAAACATCATATCAAATTTATCAAATATAGTTTCCTCATCTGATCGCAAAAGCTCTCTTCTTCCTTGGGTGTTTAGCTCAAGCAGAACAGTAGAAACCACCCATGTTTGATGGATGTCTTAGTCACAGTCTTGCAGGCCTGGCCTCTCGCACACAGGTCTCACCCCAGGTTGCAGCACTCTAGGACAGCCCAGCCCTTGCTGCCATTCCTGCCTCGAAGCTACACGGATTCTGCAATGGCACCAAAGCTCTAATGCTGGCCAAGGTTTTGCCAGGGGTGTCTTCTTTGATATTGGATATTCTCCTTTCTACTTCCACCACTCAATTTTCTGCCACTAAGTACTTTCACATTACATGTGTATTTACGTGTGTTTAACAACGGAGATGTCTGAGTTCAGAAATGTCTTAATTAAACAAACCTAGCAAGACGACTAGTGCACATTCATCCTGAAAGAAAACTACAGACCCAGGCAGAAGGAGAAAATGTGAGAAAATCAGGAGTAACCAACCTCAGATTTGTGCCTACAGCTGATGTTTTTTGCACAGCATTTTACTCCATTTCTCAGTGATTATAACCCACTTAGGAGATTGATTATACTTTTCTTCTAGGGGGTCATTTTATAACTAGGCCCAATTTGATTCATATCCTCCATCAGCATCAGGAGTCTAGAAATCAGCCATCATTATCATTCCACTTCCATTTTCAAAATACAGAAAAAAGTCACCAGTAAGATTATTCATGAATTGTCAAATCCTGCCTTCATTAGAGCCCACTTGCTCTTCCCACAAAGGCACCTGAACCATGCAAAGATGCCTTTGCTGTGCCTGGCATTCCACAACTTCCTCCCCAGTGAGCTTTGGGGCTACTTTAACCTTTATTTCTCTGGATGCCACTCACACCTGACAATGGAAGTTTCAAGCAAATCTTTACAGAAGTGACTTTCTAAAAAGGAAAAGAAATATATGCCTGAATAAGAGAAGCAAACCTAAAAATAAGGATAGCATACTATGATGAGCTGGCTTTGTTCTACTGCAGTCAGGTTTAATATTCCTAAACAGAAACACATGGGTCTATATGACTCCATATATGTATTTCAGGATGGGACTGTTAACATTTGGGGGGAGAACCAAACAGCTATAGTCAAAGAATTACTTTTTCATTAAGAATTAACAGTTTGGGGTTTTTTTTTATAAAAATGTATCCATTAATATTACATGTGTTTTGATCCCATGTCATGCTTCAAGGTAGTAGGTTCTTTATTTCTTTAACTAACAAAGAGCAATTGCAGACTTCCAGTTATATCGTTTTCTTTGTTTATTTGTTTCTTCTCCACTCTTGATTAATTAGAAAATAAACCTGAGAAAGACATCATTGTGTGTTTCACTGCTCTTCAAAAGCTCTGCAAACAAAGAGAATGAAGCATTTTTTGAAAACGTAAATGAGTAAATCATACACAATCATCTGGGTTTCAGAATGAGAGAGAAGCTCTGTACTTAATGATGAGTTGAGTTGGCAAGAAAAATCACACTGACATCTTAAGTAGTGCTTGGTAAAAGATGGAGGAATGACATCTTTAGTTCTCAATTCATTTTCAAATCAGTAAAAGTGTAATATCATCAGGATCCTACAGATGTTCACTATCTTGCAGGGCATAAGCAGAGGCATGAAAGAGCCAGAAAAGGATACATACCTAATCCACAGAATAAATGCAAACACACACAACTGGTTTTCTGGAGTGTGCAGGCCCAATGGAAAGCAAAAGCTTATTTAAGATTAACCCACAGGTGCCATCCAAAGTTTACATGCCTGTAAACACACACCCTCTCCCTCTCCCAGCTCATTTTCCTGGATTCTGCCTTCTAACACAAAGCTCACCAAGGACACATTTTTTTCTCACAATTCTCTTTATTTTTTCCAGTGACTCTGCTCTCCAAAACATGAACTGAACTGCTTGACACTTCCCTTTCTAGCACCCTCTTACACATATATTTCTCCATAAACTCCTACTGACTTGACTTGAGTTTCAATTAACATATCACAGCTACAGCTGAGTCCTAGTGCACATCCAGTTACCTCCAACAGCTCCATGGAAGCACCCTCGAGCCAGCAATCCTGTCCTGCTCCAAGACTAACAAACATCCTAACACGTTCGCAGTTCGGTGGTTTCAGGAGGGCAAACTCACAGGTACTGCTGGAATGAATCATAGAATGGCTGGGGTTGGAAGGGACCTTAAAGCTCATCCAGTTCCAACCCCCTGCCACGGGCAGGGACACCTTCCACTACAGCAGGTTGCTCCAAGCCCCATCCAACCCGGCCTTGAACACTGCCAAGGATGGAAGTTTTTCAAGGTGATGAAGTGCAAGCGGGATTGAAGACAGGCAGCTAGGGAGAGAGCTCTGTCTTTTTGATGTCTCACTGTTTGCCTCTCAGGCCCTTCAGTGCCTGTCACGAGACCAACTGAACTGGATGCCCAAACAACTGAATTGTTAAAGGTAATTGTATATGCTCCAACTTTTCATCTGTCCTCCTCCTCACTTTGTCGGCCCCAGGCAGCTCCTGGTGTGCGCTACAGACAGAGCCCAACTATCCCAGCGCAGGAGCTGTGGCCAGGCAGCATCATGCAGAAGGCATTCAATTCATGCTGTGGCTTTTGCAACAGACCTCTGGAGCAAGCCAAATAGTGGTAATGCCTGTGCTGCACTTAGATGGAGTAATTTATATCACATTTGTATTCAAACTGGTCCAACCTTTGCCATAGAGATTAAGATTTAGAATTAGTTTTGCCCCATAAAGCTCAGGTCAGTTTAGTTGATTCCAATTTGAAGCTGAAAGTTATTGAATGTGGAAATCCTAAAAGCCAAAGCTTTCACTGAGAGAGCAAGTAAACAAGCATGTGAACAAACGTGTTTGCTTTGCAATTATTGTTTTTCCCTTTTGTTTTTCTGCTATAAAAATTTCTATTTACAAAAAAAAAAAAAGTTTTCTTCAATATTTTCTTTTTATCTTCAGATTTGTTCTTAGCACTGAAAGACATTGCCAACAGCATGAAAACAAGTCCTGGCTTGTTCTATTAATACAGGCCTTACTGTGCTTGCTAGCACCTCGATGGCTCACAACAGCTTAACAGGAACAGAACTGTGCAGCCTACCAGCATGCAGTGCCAGAGGCACCTTCAGTTGTCTAATGGCTTCAGGAGTGGGAAACTCTTGTGTTGGAGTCAGAGTGGTTTCCTTTCTACAAATAAAAAATGCACTTCTCTCATTTACGCTGGTATTTAAGCTATTCAAAACAAAGAAAAATGGGCTTGAAATCACCCATTTCAATCTATGATGATAAAACAGTATACCTAAGGCTACATCTACATGACACTATAAACAATTTAATTGATTTCATAGAGTATTAGTCTATATTCCAGAGAATGCTGGAAAGAATTAGATAAGAAAAAGAAACTTGAACAACCCTTTGCCCTTTACAGTATCTATTCTCAATCAGTCTGCTTCTAAATCAGCGATCTCTAGTCATATTCCCAGGAATAAATAAATAAGAGGCAATGGTACCTCCCAGATAGCAGTGATGCAGTTTTCTCTTTTGCATTTTAAGACATCAGGAAGTTCAACACAGGAGCATGAGCCAAACCGGCCCACCAGACCTGGCTGCGGCCAGTACACAGGACAACAGGTGCTGGTTAGAGATCAACACCTCACTAGGTTGAGTATGTCCAGTCTTCATCATCCCTGAACATCCAGCTGGTACTGACACAGGGATGAACTTCTCCTGTGAAGAGCAAGGGATTCTGTAACACCCGCGATCAGCCTACACTGGAAATTGGAAGTGGATTAAATGCCTTGTAAGAACAAGTTATGATGAAATGCAACATCTGGATAGAACAAGAATATTATCCAAGGTTTGAGTGCCATTGTATTCCAGTATGAGAATGCGTGGGGACTAATCCAACTCAATGCACTTATAATGCAATGCAAAACACTCAAATTTTATGCTAAGTAAGATTACTTTGCTCTATCCCATTAATATCGACTTTAATAAGCATGACTGCAGAGCATTTCCAAAAACTTCTCGAGTTTGGAGTTACAAATCATTCCTGTTTGTTCAAAACAGGCAGCACTTACAAAAGTCTTCCTGAGCAAAACGCAAATGATGAGTTTGACAGGCACAGATAGACTGATACTTTTTTAAAAAAAGCTTTTGTTCAAAACAGGTATGGGGGAATTTCTTTCTTGAATATCTTGATTTACTTACGTTTACTTAGGTGTAAATTATGTTCATGGATACTGCATTTATATATTAGCATTTAGCATGAGTATCGCTAATGGCTCACCATTAATTTGAAATTAATTACTCTTATCTTGTTGTCACAAGAACTTCCCAGCATTTTCTTTTTCACAGACGAGCTGCTAAAAGCAGTTTATTCAAATGGAAGACAGTAACATACCATGAGAACCGTGTGATGGTGCTGAGGCGCTGGCACAGGTTGCCCAGAGAAGCTGTGGCTGCCCCATCCCTGGCAGTGTTCAAGGCCAGGTTGGACACAGGGGCTTGGAGCAACCTGGTCTAGTGGAAGGTGTCCCTGCCCGTGGCAGGGTGTTGGAACTGGATGAGTTTAAAGTCCCATCCAACCCAAACGATTCCATGATTCTGTGAACTCATGTCATCTACTATTAGTGGATTTTTACATTTGTTCCTCATGACATTTTTATGGAAAATAACAACATCAAGCAAATATCAATGTAACTGTGATGTAGGAAGCACAAATATCTGTGCAATATTCATGTTCAAACGTTTCATGAATTCTGAAATTGCTACAGTGGATTTGTGAATATGGATTGTTTTTGCACAGGAAATTCAAAGAGAACTCAGGTATTTTTTATTAAACAAAAGAAGACTAGAGTAATACTGTAATAAGAACGTGTGCTGAACTGACTCACTCATGATATTAGGACAAAAATATAGCCAGGTCCTACGAGAACATTCTTGAACTCACGGCATGGTAAGAATAGATTAAGGAAGCATAAAAATCCCAATGTTACCAGTTGAGAAGAAAGAAAAGATGACATAAAGAGTAAATCTAGAGGAAAAAAGGGAAAAGTTTCCTTGCTTTGATAGCAGGTACAAATATATCAATACTTCTAAACTCAATCCATACAAGCATCAGGGCAGAGAAAAATCTTTAGTTACACAATAAAAGGAAAGGTCATTTACTGGGGTGAAAAGAAAATACCCTGCAAAATACATGCTTGTGGAGACAGCACCTTATTACCAAATACAACCCTTATCATCTAAGATGTAAACAAATACTTTTAAATTATTGGACTGATCTCAGGCATGAACCAACTGAAACAGGAAGTGGGTCCACACGTCACCCAAGGAAACAATTACACTAAATTGTTGTTGAATGAGATTATATTTCTATTTTTCTTCTTGCTAAATTCGTGCTTACAGCATCACATGGCATATATTGCATACTTTTCTCATGTAATCTTTAAAACAGATTTTTTCAGTGCTTTTTTCCCCCAACTTTTCTCATTTCCAACATAGAGCAATCAAAAAGGCTCCTTCCATCACACCTCCATTCAGGACACTTCTCATTTTCTTTCCCCTTTGGAAAACCATGGCCAGAGGAGACCTCTTCCCCTCAGGTAAGCTGGATACTGAACCCCAAAACATGAAGATGCCTTGGGACGTGCTACATTCACTACTGTGAAGAGTCCAGCTCACTTTTTCTTATCCTGGAGCAGCACCAATCTCTGCTTCAAAGTTCCCAACACAGGTGGGTAAGATCTGATCGGATTGTATTGACCATGCTGATAGCTCCAGGAGGCTGAGAGGTGATGCTACAGATCAGGCGTTACCCATCTGAATTATGACAAACATTTTGACCATTAGCTCTCATCCAGAATGGACTATAAAGCCACCATAAATCTCAGTCAATCTCATGCAAAGACAGGGAAACACAGTATTTCCTACCATACAACTGGTATGTTCCACTCTCTTTTTACAGGTTTTAGCTACATTGTTGACATAAAATGCACTCAAGCCATCTGTCTGCATTCATAATGCATTCAAAAAAGTGTTAAAGACCCGCTGAATTCAAACACCTACTGAAAGGCACATATAAGACAAGAAATGGCTAGTTCACCTGCCAACGACCTGAGTTCTTGCTTTGCCTTTAACTAGTTTCATTCATTCCCTTTGTGCACATGAAGCAACAACCTTTTATTAGTCTGTCCACACTCCCCATCCAGCAGTAAGTTCTAATCCTAAAGAGATGGTGTTATTAGAGCTTGGTGTTTGCCTGTGATTGCTCTCCTCACAACGGAAGATGCAATCAGAGGAAGAATTTATGTCCTGTAATTCAATGAATGGATGTGCTTCTCCAGTAATTTCTTTAGTAATTACTTGTGTAAAGTATGTTTTTCTGTAATTGAAATTCTACAGTGTACAGTCATTTATTAAAATATATAATTTATTATGGCATTTCCCATCTTCATTTCATTACTTCCCTTCAATACAATGTTTTCACAGTCACATTTTAATTCATTTTATTAGTCTGGATACTGAAAAGATACTGAAAGTTGCAGGACAACTTATAAGCACTCAAATGGAAAAGTGTGCTATAAACAGAGAATAAAACCAGAGAAGAGGACATAGCAGGGCAGTTACTAACAGAAAAAAAGCTTTTTAGCTCTCCAATGGTAAAAGTAGTCTAGAGTAGTCCCTATATAAAAAACCAAAATATTCCCTAATATTCACTTACTTTATGTAGTCACTCAACTGCAAAGAACATGCTAACAATCCTAATTAGCATTCTTACCCTCTAACAGGTATTCCTGAAGGAAAAGTAAAAAGAAGCACAATCTCTTTGGGGAAAATCTGAAAAGAAAATGATGAAGGACCCATCTGTTTATTGTTTCCCTAGCCAGAAAGCATTGAAGATGTCACCTCTGTTACTCACACAAGCACTTTCCTAAGCTAACAATTTATCTAAGTATTAAAAATCTTAGAATAAAATTATTCCAAATAGGGCTAAAGAGGATAATATTGCACAAGAAGACTACAGATTACACTCCTAATCAGACTCTTGGTGGAAAAATTGTGGTTTATAAATTAAATCTATTAAGATATTAACATGAAATTACAATTAGAAATTGATGCTAGTTCTCAACAAGAAGAATACAATCCACCTTCAAAGAACCACTGGTGGCGATGACTGCTGGGTGACCTCTGCCATGATACCTGCAGCAAACCAGGCAAGCCCAGCTTTAGCAAACAGTGCAGTAGTGGAATAAGGAGTAGTGGCTACCAGGAAGGAAAAATCAGGAGGAAAGACAAGAGAGAGGCAAAAGGAGGAAAAGAATAAAACGGGAGACTGGTCTCCTATGGCTGTGTTTTCAACAGGGCAGAGAGGAAAGCCACCACCTTTCCAAGGAGAAAGGTGATGCTTCCATGGGGCCCTGTGAAAATGTTGCTAGCTCTGAGGAGCTGAGCCTGGCCAGCAGCAAAGCACCCACCCAGCTGCTCACCCACTGCCCCTGCAGCAGCATGGGAACAGAGTCAGAAGAGCAAAAGCAAGTAAAAACCTTGGAATGAAACAAAGTTTAATAAGTGAAGGATAAAGAAAAAAAAAAAAAGTCCTGCAAAGGCAATTCCTCACCACCTCCCATGAGCAGAGCAATGCCCAGCTAGTCTCTGAGCAAGGGCTACCTCGGAAAGGCCAAACCCTCCCATGTATATTGCCAAGCATGATGTTATATGGCACTGAATATCATTTTGACCTATTCGGGTTAGTTGTCACATGTGCTACCTCTCCCAACCTTCTGCCACTCCCTAATTTCCCCCCTGCAGCGGGAGCAGAGTGAGAAGCAGAAAGGGCCAACACCATGCAAGCACTGTTCAGCAACAGCTAAACCATTGGTGTGTTATTGACACTGTTTGTGTCACAAATGCAAGGCACAGCACCTGTGAGGAGGGGCAATTCCACCCCAGCAGCCCCAGCACTGTGGGATCCTGCCCTGCTCCTGCCTGCCCAGCCTCCAGCTCTCCTGCTGGCTCACCGCTCGCTTACATCCACTCCTGAGAAAGGCTGCCAGAGACACATGCCTAGGGAGGAAGAGTTTGGTTCTAGTGAGAGTAGTCAACTGCGTTTAGGAATGAGAAATGTTGTGCTTGTAAGAATAACAGAGCATCCTGAAGGTTACGTTTCCTGCTGTTCCTGCAGTTGTAGGTCAGCTGGAAAGATTGCCAAGTACGGCTGAAACCAGAGTGCTGCAAGACTTTTCATAGAATCGTGGTTTCATAAAATGGTTTGGGTTGGAAAGGACCTTAAGATCAGGACCGATAGTTCCAGCCTTACCTGTTCCTCCCTGCCATGGGCAGGGACACCTTCCACTAGACCAGGTTGCTCCAAGCCCCTGTGTCCAAGCTGGCCTTGAACACTGCCAGGAATGGGGCAGCCACAGCTGCTCTGGGCAGCATGTGCCAGGGCCTCACCACCCTCACAGGGAAGAACTTCCTCCTTCTCCTGAACTTCCCCTGTTTTGGTTTTAAGCCACCACCCCTTGTCCTATCGCTACAGTCCCTGATGAAGAGTCCCTCTCCAGCATCCTTGCAGGCCCAAATCAGATATTGGAAGGCAGCTATGAGGTCTCCACACAGCTTCTCTTCTCCAGGTTGAACAGCCCCACTTTTGTGCTGTAACTTTGAGACCTTAAGTATTTAAGAGACTCTATTTATCTTTCCTGCAAAATAGTTTGAGATCATCTATTAAATATGACTTTATCACAAATATTCCTAACTTATGAAAATAAAAGTGTATATATTTGATAGAGATTCTTTTTATTTTCAGTTTTATGTCTCTCTGTATCAAATCTTGGCAACTGTGGGAAAGGCTTAGCTAACAATATTATCTGCTACCCAGACAGAAAACCCTTCCCCACTTTCAATTGTAAATGACTTTCATAATTGCAACTGAGTATCTCATTTTTCTTCTAACATGACCTGCTCTGTGAAAATCAATATCTCATTATCCAAGCCATCAGGTGAAGCAATTCCAGATCAGAACACAGAGTGAGGCTGTCCTCCCTGCTTGTCTGGAGTGATATGAACACAGTGAACCTTGATTCAGTGGGATGTTTGCCCACTGACTTCATGTAAAGTTATTTAATAGCACTGTGTGTTTCATTCAGGAGAGGCATAAATTTAAATAACCCAAACTATCTATAATGAAAATATCCTATTCTGCTATCTTATGCCAAAATTATGGGGACTTTTTGCTTTTTTCCAATAATTGCTGGAATAAGTTATTGCACAGATGATTTCAAAGCAAATATTGCCCTAAGCTACAACTTCATCAGCAAAAATAAGACTTTTCTTGAAAGATGTTTTAAGAACATGAACCAATGGCATATGTACTGTGTATTTTACTCCCTTCCAAGACATTTCAAACTCAAGTTCATCTCCTTAGAGGTAAGCGGAAGATTTGGCAGTGGAAGCCGGCACTTCAGTTTACTTAATCTTTTACCTTCTCTTTTAACAAAGAGAAACTACTATAGCCAAGGAAACTGAAGGCACTCCTGTCTTCTGTCAGCGTACACTTGAGTGCCCTTCATCTCTCTAACCACAGCATGGTTGCATTTAGTGCCATGATTAATTCTGCTCAGAAATAATCTGCATTCCCAGATACTGTGCCACTAACTTTAAGAGTTGATTTATTTCAAAGTCTTCATCCTTTTTGTTTTAGAAACTTGACAAGAGCTTCTCCCCTATGCTTGGATGCCTTCAAGTAGGCTAGACATCTTAATTCCGTTTGAAGTCCATGAACAGAAACCTAGTATTCACCTAAGTTGTTTTAGCTGTCAGCCTTAGGATGAGATGAAAGGAAGTCTGTCCACTAATTATGAAGGGAATCAAGATGCCTAGCTTACATGTAAATACTTACACCTAAAGATAGAAGAGTCTCACCCAAACCTCATTTTTCCTCAAGGGAGGAGTGAAATCCATCAAGACAGGCTCATCCTCCAAGGCCATTAGAGCCCACACTTGACCAACATACGTTTGTACTCAAATTCTGAGACTTAGTTGGGCACCTGCTGGCTGTTGCAATCCCTACAAAGAAGCTCACACATTCAGGTTTTAAAGCTCCAAGCTCAAATAGCAAATCATTTCATTTTATTAAATGTTTACTCTGAGCTTTTATCACATGTATTTTCTTAAAGAAATTTTTTGGTTTTGTGTAGCCCCAGTTCACAGCAGGCACCTGAAGTGATGGCAAAAGCTTGTGTGCTGAGATCAGGTGTAAATATCAATAAAAAATTCCCTTCAGCAAAGGATATTATTCAAACACTGCAACATGCACCTGATCACAGCTAAGATTTGATCCACTTTGATTTATTTATTTGCCCCTTTGTCTCTACAGTCTTCATGAATATTTTTAGAACAGCAAAAATAAGAAGAAACATAAGCTCAGGGATGACATGATTCCTATTTGCTCAGGGAATACATGTTTTCTCTTTACAATGGGATTTCGAAGAGCCTTTATCAGACATTGGATCTTCATTCAGTGTACAATACAGGACCAAACACACAATTTAGTGAAGCATATACAAACAATCCTGCAGATCATATTTTTCTAGTGAATGAGATGCCCAGGAGGAGTTAGGTTTCTTCAAGCGCTTCTGAATATCATTTCCCACCTCCTCCCAAGAACCACCTCAATTTTCTGCCCTTCACTAATCTTGCTACAGAGGCAATGTGCACAAGATGAGCCAGAGTTTGATTATTGTGTGCTTATAGAAAGAAAGAAAGACAAAAGATTCCTGCTACAGTGTAGCCTGCACTGCAAATACAGGGCACTGAAGGCAAGAGCTAAATCCAACAGTCAAAATACGCAACATAAAACCAGTGCTGAAAATCTGCACAGAAAGCAGAAGTGAGAATTAGGAAGGGAACAGAGCAGGAAATAATAATGATAAAAAAGTATTAATGAATAATTTCAGGACTTTCCTTACTGAGAATATCATTAAAAAAATCAAATAACCATCACAATTCAATAGGTAATTTGACCTACTGTGACCATTTGCAGTAAGAAGAAAACATCAGCACTAAGTGGGGACAGAGAACAAACAACTCAGCAGGTCATATTGAGCCATTTCACCACTACAACCTCAATGGAGCTTGACTGTAGCCATGATGTGTGTTACTGACACTTGAGGACTTCTGTAAAATTAACATACACTTAATAATACTTCAATATTGGTCTTCACCTGTGTGGCAGCAAAATTATAGTCTGTTGGAGACTTTCCTGTATTCTTAACAATGATTGCCAGAGGGCAGGCATAAAGCAAGTCCTTGCTCTGAGCCCAGAAGAGCTCTCATTTCTGGACTGGCAAATTAGCACCTTCGTAGAATTCAGAAATATTTTAAAGGACAGTCATAAACAACTCTTTTTTGAAAGGGTAAGGTGAAACATTTTGCTATGCCTCTCCATGAACCTCTTCTGTTCCTTAGAGCTCCTCACCAGTGGCTGCACCTCTCCAAGCCACCTTCCTCTCCAGACAGGATACTGCACTGGAGAATTAGTATTTCCAGCATGCTCGCTCCACCTTGGGAAGTAACTATGTGCAATTAAGACAGGAAATTGAGTTATCACAAGATACGTACCCTAAATAGCTTTAGAAGGTTAAGATAGTATCTAAAGAGAAAATAGCATAAAAATACTTTCTACTTCAACAAAATCCATAACGCAAAGTTTCTGCAAGTCTAAAGATGTCATTAAAGGGCATCAAAGCACCAATGTGGTTAGTTGATGTGATTAAGCAAGTACTAACAGTTCACGAAGCAGGGACAGCATTTGTACATACTGTGCTTAGCAGTCAAGTTCAGCCAACCATCACACAAACCAAAAGGGGTTTGAGAGTTCATTCTACTATTCCTCAAGTTTATAACAGAAAAGATAACTAATATCTATTATTTAGTGGACATGGCTGAGAATATCTGAGGACATCTGAGATGGTTTTTCAACTTTCTGGAGTTTATTTCAAATGCTTGTTTTCCTAAACCTCGAACCCCTAATCTCCCAAAAACTGCAAACACACAAGGGAAATTTAATCAAAAGCATAGCAGCCTCAGCTCTTCTGAAAACCATTCTGATTTTCTTTATATCAGGTTTTTCTGCTGCTAAATTACTTCCCCCTGGGTGAAACAGGAAGAAAGTTTAAAGCAAGCAGATGGTTGGTTTGAGAGTTAATCTACAAACAAAAATCAGCATCATGATGGACTACACATGACTGCAGCTTGCCTACAAGTGTAGGTAGAATCTAATTTGGAGATTTGTTTTGAATCCTTTTGTTAATTTGTTCTTCGGGAACACTTGAGGAAGAGAAGAGCAACTGGAATAGAAGGGATGAGTAAATTCATTAGTTGGCCACCAAGAAATAAATGAAAATAAGTCCAAAGGAAGATAGGTACATTTCTTTAAAAAGGTAAATATCCTGCAATTTACTCTTCTGGGCTCAGACTGACAGGTCTTCATGTTTCAGGCCAGGCCAGCTTCCTCTCACATCTCACTTTTCAAGTGTGTTGGACCTGTTCCACCCTGTGAAGAGTGAGGTGATACTCCGTGGGCTGTTCTTGACATGTTTGGAACCAGTAACCTTTTACCATGTGATCTGAACTCAAAGAGAACCCTCTCCATTAGTATTGACATTCTTTATAATAAGGAAAATTATCTAAACCTTTCCAAATTTAAACTGTCTTCTCATTTCAGCTTCTGCCTCTAATATGAAGTGCCCTCCTGTATGAACTCCTGATACAGCTTTCAAAACTCAACATATCCAGCTACTTGCCTTTCCTCAGTGATTCCTGTATAGCCAAAAAAGCACTAGGATTTAAAAAAATCATAGATCCAACTGAATTAGCAACAACCGTTGATTAACAGAAATTTTAGAAAAGTAAATAATTTATGAAGTAACATATGGAGACAGATACACAAATCCAGTTACTTGTTGAAATCTCACCTGATATTAGCTACTGACTTCTTACAGCCTGGATATAATTATTTTCCATGTGCTGAGGAATATTTTCTCTAGTTGGATAATCAAACATCAGGATCCCAACATGAATATTTTTGGATTCTTCTCAATGAGAAGACACATCACTTTCACTGCAATTCTTTCATAATACAAATTGTATAAATTGTCAAGGAGAAACACACATCACTTCTACACTTCACTGTTCTCTGGTTTGTGATATCTCTTAGGTAAAATAAATCTGACTGAAAGCATTGACTGTAAGGAAATTATCTGTGTCTATATCAAATGACAGCATCCATACTATGAATTGAGGCATAATTAATAATGCAGTGAGAAATATTTATCTTTAAGAATCTTCCTGCCCTGTTAAAATAGCATAGAAACACATGGATGCTTGCAGGATATTGTTAAAGCAAGATTAGTGTCTGTTAGCCAAGGTGGAAGGTGCTGGTCACCAGGAACGTGGTGGTGTGGTTGAACCTGGCAGGCAGTGGGACATGCAGCCCTCGGTGGGGTGGGGGAGAGAATCAGAGAAAAGATAAAACTCATGAGATAAAGACAGCTTAGTAGGACAGAAACGGAAGAATATACAAGTGATGCACATTGCAGTTGCTCACCACCCACAATGCAGTTGCTCAATGCCCAGCAAGTCCCTGCGCAGCAGCCACCACCCCCCAGCCAGCTCCACCCAGTTTTACTGTTCAGTACACCCCCATAGGCATGGGATATCCCTTGGGGTCAGCTGTCCTGGCTGTGTCCCCTCGAGCTCCTGGTGCCCCCCTGGCCTACTCTCTGAGCAGCATGAGAAGCTGAGAAGTCCTTGACTTAGTGTAAGCCCTGCTCAGCAACAAGTGGTGTGTTATCAACATTATTCTCAGGCTAAAGCCAAGCACAGCACTGTACCAGCTACAAGGAAGAAAATTAACTACTCCAGCTGAAACCAGGACACATGTTTATCTCCAATTCCTGTATTTGGAAGACATGTACACCCTGTGTTAGAGCAGCACGAGTAAAACCAATTTGGTGTGACAGCTCGCAAGGCCTTACAATTTAACATCACTTCGTAGAATCATAAAATGACAGAATGGTTAATGTTGGAAAGGACCTTAATATCATCTAGTTCCAACCCCCCTGCCATGGGCAGGGACACGTCACCCTGAACCATGTAGCCCAAAGCTCTGCCCAACCTGGCCTTGATCACTTCGACCATCTTCATCTTTTTAAGTAGCCAGAGAAATGAACTGGTTTGGCACAATATTATTAAACAAAACAATTTAAACCTGACAAGTTCAAGGCCCTTGAACAGCCTCAAACTATAACCAGTATAACTCTGAGAGGAAGGATTCACAGCATCTGTGAAATGGAGAATTTGGAGCCACAAATATTTGTAGCTCTGCTTTAGTCTCTGTGGGCTATTTCTGCTTCTGGAGCTATTTGAGTTATGAAAGCCTATGCAGTGCCTATCTGGATATCCACAAATGCTTAGGAAGGAAGAAAAGGGAAGGAGAAATAGGTCAGAACATTATTTTCTTTTGTAACCAAAAGAATTCTTTCACATATGCTTTGGTGATAACAAATGTAACTGTTGCCTAAGTATGTGGGGACATATCACAATGAGAATTAAGTCTCCAGTTGTCATCTGTAACATGTCCTGTTGAAAATTAAATCCAGATTTCTTTTACAAAGATTACAGAATATTAATTACTATCTGACACTACCTACTTTGTTAAAAAAAACCAAAAAACACAAAACACAAAAAACCAAGAAACTCTCCCACTAATATTTTAGGACTTGTTACTACCAAGAATCACCACAAAACTAAAGTGAATACTGTTGTCACAGCCAACAGCCTGTTTTCTCTTGTGCAACCTGAAAAACAATTCCTGCTTTGAACATCTCTGCAGTAATCCAGTTTGGTTTCAGAGCTTAAATTTGCAGCTTCATTTTCTGTACTAAAGAATGGAAATTACAAAATTATATTGCTTTCTCCTGCATATATGTAGGTGTCATCAAGATGAAAGTTCCCCACAGACCACACTTTTTATCATGATGTTTTTGCAGCTCATCTAGCATCTCTGCTTCAATTTGCCCAGCCATTTATTGCTGAGGAAATCCCAGGGCTGCACACACTGTAAATCTGAAATACAACAGGTCTTTTACCAAACCTTTCCCTTTTCTCAGTGCTGCTCTAAAAGATGTATGAGCAAAAAGGTCAGACATAAACATTCACACTAACCAAATTTCAGGTCATAACTCAGATTCATTCCAACCACTAAACATTGGTTTAGTGAACCAAACTCACTGAACAACAACTCCAAGCGAAGGGAAAGTATGTCCTCCCTAAACATGAGCTCTCCCCACAGGTTATATATTTTAGGTATCAAACCACTGGATAGGAAATATTTTATGCATTTGTTAGGGCACAGAGTTTCAGAGAGGCCACAGCCTAATTTCTCTTCTGTAGAAAATAACAGGTTTGAATTTCAAGTTGTGATCAATGTTGTCTGAAGAGCCAGCAATGGACAATCTGTACTCGGCAGCAAGGGCTGCACTGGCTGAGAGCACTGCCTGCTAGAAGGTCTTTGCTTTCCTCTGGTAGTATGTGTCATTCCTCCCGGGGAGGATGTGAGAATTTCCGTTTATGCAGTGTTTAGAAGGAAAGTGGATGAAAAAAGAGCAAAATCACAGAATCATGGAATGGTTTGGGTTGGAAGGGACCTTAAAGCTCACCCAGTTCCAATCCCCTGCCATGGGCAAGGACACCTTCCACTAGACCAGGTTGCTCCAAGCCCCATCCAGCCTGGCCTTGAACACTGCCAGGGATGAGGCAGCCACAGCTTCTCTGGGCAATCTGTGCCAGGGCCTCACAGGGAAGAACTTCTTAATGTTTGTTCTGAACAGGATAAAAAAGTGTTTGATTAATGCCAATAGTGAAAAAATTTATTTCTGCCCTACTCACCTGCACCCAGAATACACCTGCTGGCAGGATATACAATTTCCTGAATTTCAAAAATTTTTAAATCAACTCTTGATAGTTTCAATGTCAGAATGATTTCATAACTACTTTGCAAACTATTTCATACAGGTCACTTTTGCTAAGTGGAATTTTCCTCTATTTTTGTTTGATTGGAAACTGCTGTGAAAAGCCCCACAACAGAACGAGAAGCAGAGTATATTCTCAGCTAACTCCTAGGAGAATGAATGCAAACTCTTCATTCTGGGTGCCATCTCCATGAATAAATTATCAGTCTTCATTGCTATGCAAATCTATTACAGTTCATTAGCTCCTTTTGAGAACGCTATTAATAATAAAAGTTTCATAAAAAATAAACAGAAATAAAATCTACTAGGTACTGGTTAAAAATTTGGATACAGAGTCCAATGGGATATATCTTCTGCTTGATATCTGAATTCCCAGTGATGCTAAAAGTATTTCATATTATTAGTTCTGAGCAAGTATGAAAAAGAAACCAGGTAAGCTTGAGTAGATTTAGGGAGTTTTTAAAACTCTGGCAAATTAAAAGCAGAAATGGGTAGTTGACCACTTTCAGTTAGTATTTCTTCCATGTTTAGATTGCAGTTTTGCAACCCCATCATTCCACATTAGATTTCTGGCAAAAGAATGTTCTTTCATCAGAACAGTGTTTCTGTGCATTATAGGAGGTTAAAAACTAAAATCAAAGTGAGGCTAGGATTAGACATTTAAATAACAAAGCTTACATGTCTGATTCTGCTTGGGAATTGCAAAGGTTGTCTCCAATAGTCTTCATGGGACTTTTTAGATCCAGTGTTTCAAAAGGCCACTGTATCAGTCAGCTAACACCAGTCAAAAGTAATAATAAGAGGTAAGTTTTATTGTAAGTCAACTATCAAAAAGGGCATAACGTTAAATTCACTGGAATTTACACACTAAACATCACTACGGTGATTTAAGATTTCACATTTTTTCTGAGGCTGTTTTGCAGCAGCACTTATAGAGGTAGCACAGTAGTATGGTGCTAGGCTTGTACATTGGAAAATAGCTGATCAATCTCATTTCATCTTTACATATCAGGCAGAAGAATGTTGGTGAATGTAGGTGTCTAATGGAAACAACACTGCCCATATAAAGTGTGACATCTGATTTTCAAATTTATTTTTCTATCACTATTTCACAATTATTAGTTTCTAAACTAAAGGATTAGACTTTGATACTATTTTTGAATAGTTCAAATATTTTTAACCTTGTCATGACACTCCCTAGAACAGTCCTAAGGATTAACGCCACAGAAGGGTTGGGACATTGTCCTCTCACGTGCTTTATACACATAGTATGAAAGAGCTGCTGAGTGAAAAACATTCACCTCCTGTGTTGAGTCGCAGTGCTCCTGGCACAGCACAGAAACAAATGCCCAGGGAGGGAGAGACATCAGCATCAGCTGCGCACAAAGTTCTGTTTGGTCTGACTCACCCTTCGTGATGGCATCACAGGTTTAGACTACTCACTTCCAGCAGAGCTACATCAGACACCTCTTTCATAGGCACATGAATTACACTGCTGATGAGCTAAGTGATGAGAATCGCTTGGAGTGATGCAGGGACAGATTTCTACTTATAAACCTATGTACAACTGTTATTCCATCTGGGTATTTCAGACAAAAATTATGAACTGGAAAACAGGGCAGGAATATAACCATATCCTATTTAAAATGGCAATGCCTTGGCATGGGTTTAGGTTCTTTTAAATGAAGAAAACAATTTACCATAATATTGTTGCATCTTTTATGATATCTCTTTTCTTCTGCTTTAAGGAAGTGACTGTATTTCCCTATAGTATACTATACTGGTGAATCAGTGACTAGACAACTTAAAAGCACATCAGAGTGAAGTACTTTGTGTTCCAGTCCAATTCTTCACAAATTCTGAGTACTACAGCTTTCCATCAGCCATCCAGTACATTTCGTATGCTCACAAGTAGTCACAAGTTTCCTCCAAAAGTACATCGTAGCTAAGCAGAATTTATATTTTGCAGAAAAAATTGTGAGTTACTTTGTTATGCTAACATCAAGCAACTCAAATATAAAACACTAACAATTTCAAAATGAACAAGCAACTCACACCAAATGCAGCCAAGATAAGGCTAAGAAAACTTTTATGACTAAGTGAAATTTGTGACTATTAGGCCAACACTAACTAGACAGATTTAAATTTGTTCTGCAGTCAACAATGTCACTGTCACAATAACATTCACCTTAGGCTCTAGTTAGAAAAATATCTTACGTAGAATATTTTATCAAGTATTTATGAAAAGCTCTGTTCATAAGCCATGTCAGTCAGAAAACCTGGATGGATGATTATATTTAGATGGTCACTCAGGAGGTATTTGACTGAAAAAGTCCTCAGTGCCACTAAATTGTTCTACTTTCAGGGGTTTTTTGTGAATGGCAGGGAATAATCATATATTGAAGAGGTACTGGTTGTATGTTCCTAATTGGAAAGCGTTGCCCATTAGACAGTGATTGCTTCAAATTTCCAGCTAGGTCTGCAGTCAAAGGCTGACGTTTATTCAGTTTTACCTCTACTCCTCCAAACATCACTTTGAATCTGAATACATTCAGATTTACACCCCGTTTATGGTTATAAATATAAAATATATATAAATATAAATACAAATATTGTCATTCAGATCAATTCTTCATTGGCAAAAAAGATATTATGTACATATCAAGAATGCTGTGGGGTTTAATTCAACCTATAAAATATCTGAAGACTCTTAGAGAGAAGATGACATAGTAGTTTAAAGTCCTGAGCTTTTCTATCACTTGCACCAATTATTTAACTCCAGAAGTCTTCTAAGCCCAACCACTCATGTGATTTGAGTTTGGGCAACAGGTGAAAGGATGTCAGGGAAATGCTAGCGTAAAGACTACTTCCATTTTAATTGTACAAATAAATCCAGTAATATTCAGTTTATCCCCATTTACTAATTTTTTCACTATGGCTCTAACATGTTTAATGACAATTTTTTCTTTTGCCAATGCTTCTAAAACAGAAATACTTCGTTGGCTCTGTATTGCACACATAAAGCAGTAACATCCATTTTAATGTCAGCCACCCATCTGGAGGCCCCTTTTTATTTTTGCTATTTTCTCTAGAAAAATTCTCCTTGAAGCTTGAGAACTTTCTGGCTTCTTCCCAGCTCCATTTCCACAGCCTTTTATTTGACCCTCTGATTTTCCCAAGCACTCTCCTCCTTCCATGCCTGATTTCAAAGGACGAAGTATAACTTGGGGCAGCTCAGAAATCTGTCATTTGGCTTGATTGGAGGAAATAGTAGAATTATAAAGATTTCTCATCTTGCTTTCCATTTGCAAACTGCCTGTCACAGACTGAATCAGCAAGACTTGACAGCGCTCATCGTATTTTTTTCCTATTACAGAATTCTGCTCCAAAGAAGTCTTCAGCATCCTGAATGAGATACACAGCTTGCCCAAGCTGACAGTGTTCAGACAGACAACTCCTTTTTAACTCCATCCTGCAATGCACAGTTTCCAAATAATGCATCATTTAACCCCACGAGGAGACTAATGCTGCCAGTACACAGGCATTGCCTTATCTTAGTAAGAGTCAGACATTTCAGGTTCTCTTTATCCAAACATTTCAAAATGAACACACCAAGCTTGTCAGCCCCATTCTTCCAACATCATTTGACATTTTGTAAAACCACCAAGGCCACTGAAAGATGCCCTCAGGCTTCTCAACTTTAGTTTCTTGCCTTTTTCTGCCCTTATTAAATCTTTTTTCTTTTGTTATTTAGTCAGTCACTTATTTTACACACTTCTTCATGAATACAAAACCCACAAATAAAGTTCCCATCCTGCCCGTTCAGCTAGCTCTTTCTCTTCTTTTTACTATCCAGAGTTTCTAGGATCTCACCCACACATGCACACATATCTCTTTAATATGAGTATTTAAAATTTCTCTTTAAAATGAGTATTTAAAAACTCGGCTTTAGATGTTCCATGTATCTTCTGCAACATCTGGCATCACTACAAAAGAGATCATCTTTGCATGGTGGCCAAGTTTCTATCTCATCAGCACAGCTTAGACAGAGGCAAACTGAGTGATAACCTGTGCCTCTCTGAACACCCACTCCCCGTGGATCCAGGGAAACCCAGCCTCAGAGGAGCTGGGTTGCTTGGGAACAGCGCATGTGAAGCCAATTTACCCATCACAAAAGATATTGCAGCAAACCTGACAGGAAAGTCATGAAAATCTCCTGCTGCAGGGATGAGGCAGTGCAAATATCAAGATGGGTAACTGTTGTACTTGTAAGGCAAATAGCGGATATTTAGCTTTCCGTGATAAACTGTGTAAAAAGGAAGAAATCTTATTTCTAAGGCAGCTGAAAGCACACTGTACCTGAGCATCTACTGTTTTACCAACTCAGACATCCTAATTAGATTTCTCACAGGAGAACAGCAGTAAACCTTTTATGTTGGAGCACCTGGCTTAATTTATGGTTGACATTTTAAACCCTAATGCATTTTTACATATAAGCACAGATGGTGCTCAGTGCTGTTTGATAAACCTTCTCCCCACGGCCCTGAATAAGAACCATTTATGCTCCAGTCAACCCACAGATTCAGAGTAAAAAAAGTTCAGGAGGTTCGTGTGTGCCCTGGCATGCTGAGGAGACGGTAAATACCTGGAAGTTAATGGGAGCCACGAGCCAAATGAGAAAGCCATTTCAGGCTTATAGGACCAGTGTGCAACATTGGTCACTGTCAGAATGGCTGTTAAATCTGCTGATGAGCATTATCTGAGTAACTGTTGGCTGCAGTTCTGGCACAAGAGAGTGACAGGACATGGTTATGCTGTTGAAGAAGGCACTGGACAGGATAAGGTTAATGTCTCACTTGGGCTGAAATGTGCACATCTGCCAAGCAGCACTGAAGTTTTCAGCAAGATAAGGGCAGGAAGAAGAAAAATGCTCCATATCTCCCTAAAACCAGTACTCTGTCCCAGTGAATTTCCATCCAGTTCATGGATCCTAGTCCTGTAAAACAATTACTACAACTAGAAACGTATCAACTGCTGACTGAAACTCCCTATATATTCATAACCTGCTGAGCTCACTAAACCAAGTAAGGTTTGAGGATGAAAGACAAACTTTTGCTCAAAGTATTTTCATGCTGTTAATTTTCCAAAAATGACAGGATAACAGTTTGCTACTCCCTACCTGCTGCTGTTTCCCAGTGCTTACCAAATTCCACCCACTGCAAGATAACACATGGGATAAACTGCAAAGTCAGAGCATCAGCTAAGGTAGGCTATCATACCTTCCCAGTGTAATGGGACTACGATGATTTTTATAAGCTGCCTTATAACAGAAGAGCTTGTTTTGTGTTGCTATTTCCAGACAGCTCACTGGGCAACATGACCAGGAGCTCAGGAGAGTCTGCAAAAAGAAGCTCACTTGGTATTTTAAAGATCTGAATTGTTTTATGCTAAACTGCCTCATCTGGAAAGGAATGCAAGGGAAACAGAGATTCACGGTCCAGCCTTTCTGCGTGTCAGTAACTTAAAGTGGTCAGTGAAGACCAGCAATATTGGTTAGCTTCATGGTACGTACTGAAGTGCAACTTCCCAAGAGAGTTTTCCTGAAACTTGTGCTGATGAATCCACTCCACCTCACGTGGCAGTCACTGGCCTCCCCAAGCTCTCACTGCCCCACACAAGCATGGACATCGCCACAGCCAGAACAGCTAACTGCACTATCCTCTACAGCGCTGCTACACCAGTGCCTCTGAACCCTGCAGGAGTTGTGTTAGCTGTGAATGATTTACATGTGTGCAGATTTGTTCACTTCAATTTTTCTATCATATATCTCCACCAAAATGTTCCTCTCCAATCCCTCAACTTACCACAGGACATGTCCATGGCTTCCCACAGCTTTGCCTGATCTGCAGAAAGCAGTCCCAGGTGCAGAAGGCAGAATGGATGGAGCTCTCCCTCCTCCAAATCACCACTTCTTCCTTAGCTCCTTTTACACATGATGCTGCTGCTTTCCTTCACACTGATGGTTAATATTGCTTGAAATGTTAGGAAAAAGTATTTTTTTTCTAATTGAAACTGAGATATTCATATTATGGCATAACTTCCATGGCACTTTAATTCCCAAAGAACTTCTGCTAAAGCATGTAGGCACACAGACCTCCACATTCAACGGCTTGGGAGCAAAACAACAAAGTACACAAATTGTGTTATTTAAAGCTGCCTTGTTTCTGTCTGTCTACAAAATCAGCGGTTTATATGCTTTATGCAGTTACCTTACATTGTGAAATAGATGATGTTTCTGAAGGCCCTTACAAATGAAAGGTGTTACGAAATTTTTCTGTTAGTTGGCTTCAAATCTGTTTGTGTTAGTCCTGCTGGGACACTTCTTACAGAGTTTTCTCATGTACTCAGAAAGCACATTTTGGAGTTTCAAAACCTGGCAAGGTTCTCAGCTGACAAAACCATATTCATATGTGCTACTGAGGATGGTGGAATGTTTGCACACATGCTTTTTAACATCTCAGAGGAATACACCTCTACCTAAATAAGTATGCTTTTATCTTTTACATGGTTTTAATTGGTTCCAAGAGCTAAATGTAACGTGTTCCTTCTCTTAAAACTGCAAATTCTCTTTGCAATTCAGTGAACAGATACGGGTAGTTACCCAGGAACTTCAGATAGTCAGATTATTAAATATCCCTGCAACCAGTTTGGCAGTAGTAAAAATGCATACATGAAGCAAGAAACCCATCAAAATCAGAAAGTTGTCATCTGTTTAGATTATGACTAAATATTCTTTCTTTATTCACTGTTATCAAGACAAAACCAGAAAACACCTTCTGAGAAGGAAGCTCTAGGTATTCTAAACCAACCAACTGACCAAATAAAAAAACTACCAAAAAAATCCTAACACCCACCCCCCCCCAAAAAAACCCCAAACAACCCAGCAACAACAACAAAAAAGCGAGAATGGAAATTTGACAACTCTAGAATTACAATCTTATTTGCATATTTGCACATGAGAGCACATGAATATGCAACTGCAGAAGCTCCTGAAAATGAAAACTGCTAAATAATAAACTACATATATTTAACATGTGTACTGCCTTTTGTAGTGCTTTACTTGTTAAGAAAGCATGCTTACCATTTAAAGTCACAATAAATGCCTCCAACATGATCCACTGAAGTGTGATCACAGGAATAAACATCCCTCAAGGACACCCATTTCCAATGCAGGATTCATTGCTTATGTTTTTAAAAACAGGTACTACACTTTAGATGCAACTTAATTTTTAAGCAGTGCTATTTCCTCCTTCCATGTTCAACTATGAAATTCTGTATGAGACTGAGGTAAAGGCAATGCAAACTTTGTCACTAAACAGCATACCAGGTGTTTGGAGAAAAAAGAAGCCATGGAGTGACAGGAGGAAGAACAAAAGAGGCAACAGTCTTCCTCCTCTCTCATTATCCTCCATTTACTTTCCATTTAACATGTCGATTACGGTAGTACCATTGGCTGTCCTTTACTTTACTATGCCTTCCAAGAGGGCATGTATCACCCTAGCCAGTAGTGTTACCCTGATTTGCATTGGCCAGGAGTTAGTTTTCAGAGAGCCATCAACTGAAAAAGCTATTTCTGTCCAGAGAACTATTTGCATGGCAGCAACAAGAGTGAAATGAGTCACCACCTCCAACAGGCAACATCATGGTAAATATCTTCCACTTGCAGAGACAGGGTCTGACCAACATCAACCAGTACTGCTGTTCAAGTCTGCATTTCTTTTCTTCTGTTATTTTTCATAGGAACATGTTTCTTGTAAACAATACTTAGCAATACCAGTTAAAAACTTGTGGGTAAACATCCTCTGTTCTGAACCAATGATTTCAAAAGAACTAAGGCACTTTCATACTGAATGAGGATGAACTCAATTGTTTTCAAACTAAAGTTTTTTTTTTCTATGGCCATCTATGTGCTGCCTCGCTTTCCTTGAGGGATATTTTGCCACTGAGTTCCAAGTCGCCTTTCACTGGAAAAATAGACTGTTAAACTTCACAGTCACACACACACTCCCGTTTGAATGCAGCTCAGCCCTTTTTCACCCTCATTACCCAAAGACTCCCATAGCCAGTCCCAAAAGAGACAAGAGGTAACTGTGTTGCAGAGACAGAGGGCTGAGTGCCTGGCAGCCTTCACTGTGGGATGTGGAGGAGCATCCCTTGCATTGGAGGCACGCAGGCACTGTGTTGGCGTGGTGAGGACTGTGCTGTGCCGCACATGGACGTGAACTGCAGTCTCCAGCCAAGCAGGTCAGCTAGTCCAGCTCCGACAGCTATCAGGGATCTCCAAACACTAGAGTGATTTTCAGTGTTATTTTTCTTTCCAGATGAGAAATTTAAGAAGTTGTAAACACAAACATCACTAGAGAAACTAGGTAATTATTTGACAGCTTTTCTTTTGAAAATAAATGACTTCATGAATACAGCCAGCCTTCGAGGCTGGAAAGGAAGAGGCATTAGTCAGCTGTGGTGCAAAAAATCCCCAAGAAACCTTGTTTAAAACCTTTGATCAATTCCTTTTACTTAATGGCGACTCATTCAGATTGTCTTTCCTGGCAAGAGAATTTGACTTTTTTACGGGTAAGATTGAAGACATTCAGAGTTCTCTACCTCTCTTGTTCCTCCACTGGCAATTAACAGCTAGTGGTTATATACTATTCAGTTTGGTGCCAACATTTTCAGAGTCTAATGTTATCTAGCAACAGGAATGAGGTCAGGAAAGTAGTTCAGATACGTTACTTTCTGGTCTCTTGATCCTTAAACTTGCTGATGCCAATTAGCAAAGTACTAATGAATCTCTATCTATATGAAATAGCTGCTGCAATTCCTGAAACAAGCCATTTCCAATCTTAACTCTCTAAGAAAAAAGTGAATTGGATCATGATATGCATTCTAGTTAATGAGGAGTATTTAATGTATTTCTTCTTGCCAGGTGCTCAAGTGGATCATAACCAGACAACTGCATTGACACTTCATTGCAGGCAATCTTTAGAGCACCAGTATGCCGGTTTATAACCCAGTTATTGTCACCCAGCTCAGGGTAGCGAGTGCTCCACTTTCCTTCCAGACAATAGTTCTGTATACTGACGATTGACTACTAGTACCTTTGTGTGACTGAAGTCTCTTTATTTGTTACTACTAAACTCAAAAACCAAACTGCATGAAAGATTTCCAGCAATATTAGCATTTGCATTCATGGAATCATAGCACCCTTTTGGTTGAAAGCTACCTCTGGAGCTCATCTAGCCTAACCCTCCTATCAAAGCAATGCTAACTGCAGAGTTCAGTCAGGTTGCTCAAGGCCTTGTCCATTCAAATTCTGCACACCTGCAGCATTGCCATCACCCACCTGGGCAGCCTGGTTTCTGTCCTTAACTCATATTTCTCTTATGCTTAATTACCTAGGTAAAAGCTGTACAAGTCAGCCTGGGGTGTCGTGAGTTGGGTTTTTCCAGATTCAGAATCATAGAATGGTTTGGGTTGGAAAGGGCTTAAGATTACCTCCTTCAACCTGCTGGTCACACTTTTGGTGGTGGTGGTGCAGTGGGGGTTTTTTGTTGCTTTGTTTTGTTTTGTTGTTTTTGGTTTTGTGTTTGGTTGTTGGTTTGTTTTGGTTTTTTTATTATGCTTTTATAGTACTTCTCCAGTATTTATTTCTTTTTCATCAAATGAAATGAAAGTCAGAATCTCCTGCCAATATTCTTAAGCTCCTGAAACTACTTTTCTGACAGTACTTTTCCAGTCAAGCAATAGGAAAAGGCACAGCGTGCCTGTGGGCAATTGTTGTGGGCAGGCTGTGCTGCAGGCACAGCCACACATGAGCTGAGCCTTCAGGCATCCTCTAATTCCATGTAACCCACTGTCCAAGCATGCTTAGGAAACTTAGTAAACATCCCCAAAAGTTGCATATGACTAAGTTCAGTGAACATCACCAAATAAATGCCTTTCTATATAATTTCTTAACAATTCCAGCTGAGATAATATAAGAAAGTAAACTTTTTTAAAGTGTTACAGTCTGTTCATGTAAATTATATTGTCTCAAAGTATGTGACACTGTGAGACTACCTTCCATTTTTAAACTCTTCATGAAGGAAAAAGGGAATCTTTATTCCCATTCGGAAAAGCTTTTGTCACAACTACCAAGAGACTTAGAAGTTGCTACTTTTCAGGATTATACTTTAGTAAGATTCATCACTTACTATAGGAGAGATTTGCTAAATCTTGTCTTTGGTTATAAAGGGGGACAGACAATTTGCTAAGTAAGCAACATCTGAATATCTTTAAATACCCAGTGACTGAGCAGGAATTGTGATCACACTCAGGAGAGTTTGGGTCTGTTCCCTCATCTGCCAAAGACTGTGACTTTAGCAAGTCATAAACTGTTTTAAAATTTAGATTCTAATAAATAAAATAAAAAATTAAATAATGTTTCTCAAAATGTGTACTTGTTTTGAAGCTGTGTTAGATAACATTTGCATGACAACCAGGTTTTAGAAATCTGGGTTTATGTTAATAACAAAACTTTACAGAAAAAGACATTGTTAACGAGAGACAGACTCGGAAAATTCAAATAATTAAAAGACTTTTCCATTTATGTATTTAATATATCTATTTTACATCGCCCTAGTTTTCTGAAACAAAAGCCAATGTTTCCTTTTCACCATAATAAAGGGCTTTGTTCACGCATTACTGAAATGCACTTATCTGTCTGGTGCACACAGGCATGACCCTGGTAACGCTGAGGAGCTATACTCTTATTCCAACCTGATGAGAATTTAATTAGCACTATTACAGATATATCACATTTGAATGTTGTCCCTTTCCCAGACTCACAAAATAGCGGACATCTTCCCTCTCATTTTCTCTCCTTGATATATCTGATGATTAATTGCTGTAAAAAGCAAGAAGCAATTACCAGGAAACTCAACAAAGTTTCACAGGCACGGACAGTGAAAGGCTACAGACCATGTAGTGTGGTGCAGCACTTACTTTTCCAGGGTTTCACAGAAATTCATTAGAGGAATGCAAGAATCTTAGTGGCAATTTTAGACATCCGAACAAAGCTTTGAATAGAAGGACTCTCCCTAAAGATCAACGAAGGTCCAAAATATGAACCTGTTAAAGAATAGCCAAAACCATACCAAGGTCAGAAAAGGACAAGCACTGTAGGACTAGGACTTTCTTCAGTAATGTTTATACTTCAAAAAGTCAATTCATAAGATTACAGTAAAATAATGATTTCTAAACTGCACCATAAATCAGAGGTCCATGACAAAAGTTCGTAGCAAGAACCTTACTTCACAGAAAAATGTGCTAATGCATCAGACTCGTGTGGCCACATATAAAAACATTTCAAGGATGGTACTTGTCCATTTGGCCTGAAGCCTGGAAGCACTTTTGTAATTAAGTATTTCCCTCATGCTCTGATACATCATCAAATTTTATAAAGAACCAACTGAAGTCTCAAACATGAATTTTGGACATCTTCAAATGTTTGCCAAAAATCAGTCACATCCCATTTTAGCACAGATTTACTCAGGTTGCAAAATTCTGCTCAAATAATATTTTTAACACATACTTGAGGCATAGAATGACTATATTTTGGCTTGTATCTTCTTATATATGAGTAACATTTTGAGCTATGAACAAGAAAGATAGAAAGATCTTTCTTTCATTACAATCAATATTCTCTACAGGACAGATATTCACTGAAGGGCCTTTGCAAAAGAAATACAAATATCAATTTATCTTTGTACTTGAAAGACCAAAGAGTTGTTTTCCACAAGCATACTGATGGCAAAAATAAAAACTATACAGGAAAGCTCTGATACAAGGATCAAGATGATTCTTTTTTTTCAAATTCTTTATACTTTTCATAAAAAAGAAATTCATAACAGTGATATAATGGCAAGAAACTGTAGGAGGAAAAACAAAAGCATTTACCTCTCTGACTGAAACTTCAACAATTAGAAAAAGCGAAGTATGCTGAAAGGTCGTGGCCAGCACTTGCCATTCTCTTTCCCTGAATATTCACCTGAGTTATTCCTCCTCCAGTTGCAGTAACTGAGATATTAGTGATTAAAAAGTAACTGTCAACACCCTTCTTAACTGATCTGTGGTAGGTTTATAGCAGTGTAGCTTAGACCAACATGCCTCAATCTAAATATTCCTGGATCTAACAAGTTTAGCCCTGAACAGGTTGTGTTGGTCTCAAACATCTTAGGCAATATTTTATAAAAGAACTTTCTTTGGAATCCAATATAGGGTCTCAAATACAGATAGTGAAAACTTCTGAAAATCCTCACAATATACCCCTAATAGAGCAATTAATTAGTGATGGAATCCAAGATTGCAACAAAGTCAGATTTCAAGGAAGTCTGTATGTCCAGCTGTTCAGTAATTTGTATACAAACGATGTTCACTACAATGATGCCTGCCTGCTTACCTTGTTATTTTGATGTCAAGTGTGATGGGGCAACAGAAACCTCGAAGAAAGAAGTTAACACAACTTTGGTATGAATGGAACTGAACACTTACAGAGAAAGACAGTGCTGAAAACATCCTGGTTCCAGTGAAGAAAGAATAGCTCACTACGCAAGCTTCACTAAATGGATGAAGATCAATATTGACTCAATTTCCAAAGATCATATGATGTGTTAAAGAGTTACAGAGAAGTTAAAATATTTTTATACAAATTTCTTGCAGATGCTGTTAATAGAAAAAATATATTAAAGTGTACACATTTTTGTAGTCTATTTCTTTCTGATATGGCCTTAAACTGAAAGAGGGTAGATTTAAATTAGATATTAGGAAGAAATTCTTCCCTGTGAGGCCCTGGCACAGGTTGCCCAGAGAAGCTGTGGCTGCCCTATCCCTGGCAGTGTTCAAGGCCAGCTTGGACAGGGCTTGGAGCAACCTGCTCTAGCAGAAGGTGTCCCTGCCTACGGCAGGGGGTTGGAACTGGATGAGCTTTAAGGTCCCTTCCAACCCAAACCAGTCTGCGATTCTATGAATTTGACAAAATCCTTTAAAATGCAGTTTTCAGAGCCCAGTCCACTGACTTCAGCTGTCTTTGATGCAATATGCTGGCTTACATTTGTTAAAAACTGGATGAAATCAAATTAATTTATCTTTACAGTCATTGCTATGCATTTCAATGTAGTTCTAAAACGGTAATGAACATAAGAATTCCTACATTTCCCAGTGGTTATTTCTGCTGGTTTTCTATTTCTCATTTTATTGGCCTCAACAACTGCAAGGTTAACACATTATTTGAAAATTAAGAACACGTTATCAGTTCCAGAACTGCAGTTAATCCAGAGCAAGACACAATAATAACTTGCCTATATAATGAAATCAATTGTCAAGGTCATTCTGTTGGATGAATGAGACAATCCTTTAAAAGCACTTGGGAGTACGCTTAGGAGTAGATGACTTTTTGACAGCATGGCTCATTCAGCATCTAAAACATCAGCAGAGTATCAAACTATTCTTTACTGATCATTCTGGGATCTAGTTTAGCCTAAAAATGGGGTGATAACTCCAATAGCAGAGTTCAACACACATCACAATGTCTTCCCACTGCTTCTGCAGGACATGGTGGGCAAGCTTCAGGCCTTTGGATATTGACACTTCCTGGAGTTGCTTCCTGGACAACTGCATCAAGCAGGATCCATCTTTCACAGGCATGCTGATAAGTACAGAGAAATGCTGGCATTTTTTTCCTGCTTCTACGCTTTATCCTACATGAAGGAGGCATTAGTGTGAGAAGGGGGTTCTGTGCCAAAGACAAGGCTTCAGACTGATCGACTGCATAGAGAGGAGCAGCAGAGACAGCCCACACTCACCAGAAGCTATATCCCATGTTTTCCTTATTATCCTGCAGTTCAGAAGTCCCAGTAAGAAGCAGCACTGTGGCTTCCACAGGGTCTGCTGCTTTCTGCACTTGGTGACACTTCTCCCAGTGCTACTGCTCAGTTCCCTCCTCCCAGCTGGACACCCACTCTGCAAGTCTCCAGAAACAGAGTCCCATGGAGAATTCTGTTCTGCAGTTTAAGAACCACTATATAAAACGACCTCATCCTGGACATAAAGATTGCAGGAAAGATAAGAATGAGCTGTGAAACACATTAAAAGCATCTCCTACAGGGTCCACTTCACCCGGGTTTAATTCAGAAACCTCTCAGTAAAGGAAAAAGGGGTGGGGGGGTGTTACGCATAGTATACCACCTCCTCTCATGGAGTCTCAAAATCTGGGAAAAATCCCAGATCAATTGCTCAGTGAAGACAGATCTTTAGGCTCAATCACCTACGTATTAATAACATGCTTTGATGGCAATTCTGTTCCCATAAGATCACACTGCACTTTTTGTTCTCAGGCATCATATTTTCATTATACAGCCTATGTTCTCCTGACATATTTATAGATACATCAAACATTTATTTCAAGCAAGCACAGGTATGTTTATTCATAATACCCTTTTGTGTTCAAGAGTTCATTTCTACTAGTATTAGAGAGAACTGAATGAAGGAAGACTTTCTGACTAGGTAAAAAACTCTGTCATCCCTTGGGTAGTGCAGTTGAAATCACAGAAGACAAAGCAGACACACTGAGTAAGTACTTAGGACAGGTTTGGCATTTGTTTCGTTATTGGGCTGTTTTTGTTTTGTGTTTTGTTTTCTGTCATGTATTTTTCATAAGGTTCTTCATCTTTTTACAGAATAAAGCCTTGTATAAATATATACACATTTCGCATTTAAATCATGGTAGGTTTTTTCCTGAAAATAACTGGTTCCAAATAGGCAGCCTACAAGAGCTCCTCGCTGAAACATGAAAGAACAAGGGTAGCCTGATTCAGCCAAGAAGTTGCCCACAGAAGAACTACCTGAAACGTAGGGGTTTTGTGGCTTTTTTTTTTTTCTTTTCTTTTTTGGGGTGGAGGGCGGGGAAGGTCTTAGACAGAAATTATCCTGGGTCTGATACTGAAGAACACAAACCATTTTTGGCCATTCCACTGTGAAAATCTATATGCCTAGCTGGTTATTCTGAGAACAGCCACCAGAAGCTGCTTTCAGCAGGAGGAAGGACACAGCTATGCAGCAATAACTGCTACCAGTTTGTACTGTCTAATGAATGGAAAACATGCCAAAACATCCAGAATCCAATAAAGGAAGCACTTTACAAACTTGTGCCATTTGAGATGAAAATATTATTATATTCTCTGATTATTTTGTTAGTGTGAATTTTGCCCTGCTGATTTCCACACCTTTCAATCCAGGACAGATTGCCTTGTGTCAGTCCTTCATCACCCAGCTCCAAAAAATCATCTTACAATCATAGGAACACGACCTTTCAGCTGCCCTACTGCAGACTCCATAGCACTGCTAAAGAAATACACTTTATAACTGTTCTGGGTTCAGCTATAGCAGTCATTTTTCTCCTTCTTAGTAGCTGGTGCAGTGCTGTGTTTTTTAACTTTCAGCCTGGGAACAACGCTGATAACACCGATGTTTTCAGTTGTTGATAAGTAATGTTTACTCCGACCAAGGACTTTCTCAGTCTCATGCTTTGCCAGGGAGGAGAGAAAGCCGGGAGGAAGCAGAGACAAGACACCTGACCCAAACTAGCCAAAGGGGTATTCCATACCATGGCACGTCATGCCCAGTATATAAACCGGGGGGAGTTACTCGGAAGGCCCAGATCACTGCTCACGTCGGGCTGGGTGTCGGTCGGTGGGTGGTGAGCAATTGTATCCTCTCCCCTTGTTATTTCACTAATCATTATTATCATTGGTGGTAGCAGTAGTGGTTTTGTATTATACCTTAGTTGCGCGACTGCTCTTACCTCAACCCGTGGGAGTTACATTCTTTTGATTCTCCTCCCCATCCCTCCGGGAGCGGGGGGAGGAAGAAGGGGAGGAGTGAGTGAGCAGCTGCGTGGTTCCGAGTTACCGGCTGGGCTCAAACCATGACAATAACCATAAAGCTTCATGTATCTGTGACACACACGTGAAGAGCAGTTAAAGTAGAGGACTGGAATAATTACGTTCATAAATTAAAAGCCTTTTGTACTGGTGGCATCGTTATCTGTAAAACAATTCAGACTTGGAACAACATGAAATATAGTGCAATTGTTCCCCTTTAAAGCTTTATCATACTTGAACTATGCAAATCGATAGTTACCACAAAATTAAACAGACTTCTTGTATTCAAGTTCTGTTGGCTGAAGCTTCTGCTTTGAAAGAAAGACATTTCATTGAGATTAAACACAAATCTATTTTGTATGACTCAATTTTTCACTCCCAAGGCTCTATTTTCCCCACTTCTTCTGTATGCCAGTAGAACAGTTGAAAATGACAGATTACACTTCTGAAGTCGTAGCTAATACCCTATAACAGAAGAAATGTCTTTCAATATTTGCTTTTTTTGTGAAAGAAAACTGAGCAGAAACATGCAGCTTCAGAACAGTGCACCATGCCTTCATATCATTTGTTTCATTAATAGAAACATGAATAGTACATGAAAACCTAAATGCATAATCATGCATGGATAATCTTGACTTTATTTACACAGACTTTCAAGATCTGAATATAATGAATGTATGAAATAAATACCATATTAAATAATACTGCTTCTGGAATCTTGTCTTTAAAAAATTAGACCTATTTCAAAGGTAACTGTACTGGAGGGGCCAACAAATGAATGCCTTTTCCCTGGGCAAGTTTGGTTAAATCTTGTTTGCTATTTCTTGGACAAAGGAGAATGGCTTATCTCCTTGTCTTATGGCAACGTAAAACCTATAGCCCAAGAGGGAATATGTAAAGGATCTCATTATTATTGTTTCCATCCATTTTAATACCTTTAGTATATGTTTTTGCAGAACATTTCTCCAAGCAGTGCGATACTGCTCTCCTCAGCCTAGAAAGCCAGAACTGAAGCAAAAGGGGGAAAGAGATTTTATCCGAGGCCACAGAAGACAATATATGCCAACATTAAATTCTAAAATCCTACATACATGAACATATTTTTCTGTCAAACAGCCAAATTTAGACACGAGATGTGTCCAAACAGCAGTTCAAAGCATTAGCCATGGTCTGCACACTCCCTATGGCGCAGCCAGGCAGGGACATGCCGGGGATGGATCACTGCAGCCTGGGAAGCTGTGCCATGGGGCATCCCAAGGACCTGAAGGGATACTCGAAAGCAAACCTGAGAGGTGCAGACACCCTGACAGAGAACCAGGCTGGTAAACCACAGCTGTACCTTAACCGGTATGGTTGCAAGAGATACAGAAATATGTTTGGGGAAAACAATTTCACATAATACACAACCGAGGGCTTTGGGTTTAAATATCAGTCAAAAGCAAACATAAACCACTCCATCACCCTCATTTCACCCATCCTCTGTATGAAAACCCATTTTATTCTTACTATTTTGTTTTCTTCACAACTACTGATATTAAGGAATAAGGAACCAACCAAACCATTGCAGAATAGGCTTGCACATACCCTACTGAGAAGAACATTTCCAAACCCTAACCCAATTTTTACAAGAATATTACAGGGGAAGGTTGTTTCCAGCTCCTGTAATATGTATGTTATGATAAATTGATATTTTCTACATATTCATCAGAAGACTTCTTTCCCTCCAATAAGGGGAATGAAATTCTAGTAACATTGGTTCCTATTGCAAGAAGCTACATTTCTACTCATTAAATCTCACTGCAATACAAATATTAAAGATTCATTTCTTTTACTCTGCTTCAGCAAAACACCACATTTATAAAGGCATTGTAAATAATATATAGTGATGGAATAACTTATATTTACTCTAATTTCACTTTTGTGAGAGGAAAATATCATCCCATCCTGAATCCAGAGAATGCTAGCTACTCACTGGTTTTGAATAACAGCTTTTTATTAAAAAGAATTAAAAATTTATGCTGGAAAATATGCATATACATTGCTAAGTCCTGAAGATCAAGTGTTCTGTCTGCAGCTCAAGTACAGTAGGGGCAGCTGTGAGGCTTCCTTACACTGCCTTGTCCGCCAAGACTTGTCCTAAGCCAGGAGAGCTGTTTATATGGGTGACAGCATAATCCACTCTTTGCACCTATTTGATTTCAGTAGTTGATTTCAGCCTGGGCTGTGCAACTGCAAGCCAGGGCATTCCCGTGTGTGTGTGCCACCCATCTGATCTTTCCAAGTAGGAAGGAGCTGACACATCAGATGGCTATTGCTCTCACCACTGGCACTGACCCAGGTTGCTTTACATCAGAGATTGTGAAAGTAATTAGATACAAATATAGCCAGACATATCTTCCAATTCCATTTCAAACAAGACTTTGAACAAGGCTCTGAACTCAAATAACAACCATAACGTGGAAAACAAAGAGCAGCCAATAACACACTTCAAAGGAGGAAGCAGCAGAGGACACTGAAGGTCAGAAGCCATCAGAGGGTACAACGCCGTTGCAACCAGCAAGAGCTCACACAGATGGTGCAAACGCCAACATAAAATAGATAAATAAATCCTTCTGTTTATAGAATGCTTTTCTGTTATTTATTTCTAACACAGATGACATCATTTCTCTTGGAGACCTCAGATCTTCCACAGCACTGCTTTTTTTCCAGAGAAGGAAGTTTTCCTTTTCCTGCACCTCAAGCAATATTACTGCTATTGCAGCTGGTTATTGCAGGTTATAATTCTTATATTAAGGATTATTGTCTCTCTAATATTCCTTAACTGTGATACCATCTGGAAATAAATCACCTTATGTTTGTGGATTAAACTTGTTTTGTTATAGGTTAAAATGTTAGGTTTTTATCGATTTACCCTGGTAAGTACCACAAGAGACCCAATGTCCTATTTAACCCATCTGCCAATTAGTGGTGATAAACATCAAAATATTCATCTGCAGGTACTTTTTTTAAAAAGAGGAAGGAGAAAGACTCAACATAAGATGTGCTGCAGCAGTTGTAACAAAGCCAGAAAGTGCTCAGCGCCAAGGAAGAGAAGCCCCTAAATATTAAACCTCAGAACCTCAAGACAAAAAAAAAAAAAGACCATCCACTGAAATCCTCACCCCAGACCAGTTCTGTTAAGAGAATGTTTCACCTTCTAAAAGTCCTGCTTCCTCCAGCACACACTGTATAAAGCTACAGAAGCACATTGTCCTCCAAGGCCCACTGTACCAGTGATCCAGGGGACAGAAAAGCAGCAAGCCCGGAGCAGACTCCTTTTCGTAAGCTGTTCATGAGGTGGCTCTGGGATGCACCACAATGATCCATCTAGTGTTTACTAGAATACTTGTAACCTTTTTTTTCGGACGGGAAGGCAGAAACAGGGCCCCCTTAGCCCTATTGCTCTTGGGGAGTAAATTCTACATTTTGGAGACATAGCACAGCTCAGAACTGATAGGTCTCCATCTGTTTTAATCAGCAAAAGAGATCATGTGTAACAAACCAGCAAAAAAATAAAAGTGTAAAACCAGTGAGTTTACAAAACCTACAAAGGAATTTCAATTTGAAAAGTTGTAAAATGTAAAGCTTTATGCCATTTCTCCTAATTATCCCATAAATACACATAATGACATTTTTGTTTGCATCTTGTACCACTCTTTTACAAGGCAGCAATGGCTGTGATCTGTGTAGACACACTTTATGCCAAATTTAAGCAGTCTTTTATAGTGTAAGCAATGTAATTTTGACAGCCTAAAGCTTAGTTAAAAATGCAAAACCCATCCAGAAAAAGGTGGGTAGGTACCCCAACCTCAAATCAGCCTTCCAGTGCCTACAGAGGGCTTAAAAGAAATCTGGAGAGAGGATTTTTACAAGGGCACATAGCAACAGGACAAAGTGGAATGGCTTTTACCTGCCAGAGGGAAGATTGAGATGAGATCTTAGGCAGAAGTTCTTCCCTGTGAGGGTGCTGACGCGCTGGCACAGGGTGCCCAGAGACATTGTGGTTGCCTCATCCCTGGCAGTGTTTAAGGCCAAGTTGGATGGGGCTTAGCGCAACCTGGTCTAGTGGAAGGTGTCCCTGCACATGGCAGAGGGTTGGAACTGGATGAGCTTTAAGGTGCCTTCAACGAAAACCAGTCTGGGATTTGATGATATGTGGCTGGTCAGCAAGCAGTATGAAGTTGGGTCAGTCTTTTCGCTACTCACCTTGCACTCCGTCAAGAAGCATGCACACAAGCAGTAGTTAGTGCATTACAAATGTATTGAGAGAAAGAATTCTGCGCTAAAAAAAATGTATAAGCTAATGGAGAAATGTCTACCTGCTGCTTAAACTCTGTAATAATGTCATTTCATTAGCACCTAAAGGTTTCCTGGATAAAACAGTGTAGACAAGAAATGCTGGCAGTAAGTAACACACAGCTCCAGCAGAAGTTGGGAAGGGAATAGGAGAAGCAGCGCATCCCTCTCCTGGAAAACTTAAGGCAAATACACATAGAATTTTTATTTTTTTTTTTTTTTAGAGGAAAAGAATTAGATTTTCTTCACTATTAAGATGATGTCTGAAATAATCTGATTGGCCTTTAAGTTACTGCTCTTCAGGCATAAGGCACCCTTAAGAATCCTTCATTTTCTTCGACTTCTCCCTGCATTTATTTTCCCTTCCATCTCTAATATTCAGTAAACACAGCAGCTGTCTGAAATCCATCTAATTGAAACACAGACATTTCACTCTAAAACATTCAGTGCATGTTTTCTGAAAAATAAGTCATGTAATATTCTACATTATTTAAAAGCTTTCATCACTCTTTGAAGGCTACTGTAACAGTAGCTGCAGGGAAGTTCATTTAAATATAGTCACTTGAACTGCAAATCTTGCATGGTGGAAAACAGAATGACACATACAATTCTACCTTTTTTCCTGCTAACTGTTGTTTACAAGGGGTATAAAATCTGTTTTAAAATTCAAGGGTATGTCAAGTTTCAGACAGTTAATTGTCAGTGTTAGAATGGGTACTATGGGCTCATAACACTCAATGGGCCTTGGGTGGGAAGTTAGTGGCATTCAGATTAGGCAAGCAGGATTGCCTCTGACCAAAACACACATCCACAAGGAAGTAGCCACCAGGATCAGGATCTGTGCCCACTGATAAATGCAGACAGGTGGAAAGTGTGGAATATCCCTGGCAACTCAACAGTCCTGATTTCTTTGTAAACCATCGACATTAGCTTCAGAAAAAGCAACGGTTGAGCCAGCTGCATCAATGAGCCCTTTCTTGTACTCACAAACTTACCACAGTCAATTCATCCCTTGCTATATGTGAGCATTTTGGAAAGTATGATGCAGCATGAGTTTAGTACCAGACAACATTTGCAGTGTACCACAAACAGGAGCTTCACTGGTCCTACTGCTCTTGGGAACAATAAAGAATACAACACCCTGTGACATATGCTCCACACACCAGCCACAGGACCATGCAGAAAACATTTACAGAATAAATATTTTTAACTAATAATGAAGCCCACAGGTGAAGGTGATAACATTTTACAGATCTTAACAACTTCCAGAATTCAGATCTTGTTGTTAATGGCATTATTGCAGCGATAAAGCTAGGTCACTGCATTGAAAGTGCATTCCAAAAATTATTTATTCCATTTGCTACTGGAAAAATAATTTTTTGATGTTAAATATGCAAATTTCATTAACCACCACACAGTAATTGCACAGTAAGTCAAACGTTACTCCCTGGTTTTTAGATTAAACAACATACTTTTATGTACTTATTAGTAATATACCACTCTAAAAAGGAAGAGCTACTGTATACTGCTAAATGAACAGTTTACTGGTGGTAGGAGGATTAGCAGAGGAAGGAAAAGAGAAAGGCACCTTTTCGTGCTCCCAGTGTAACACTTTTGCACAGGCAGCTCCTGCCCGGCCAGGTTCTGGTTCACATGGCAGTGGCTGCTGCAGCTGGGGTGAGCCTTGCTGCAGGCCCTGCAGCTCCACAGTCACAGAGCGCTTTGCTGTGAACTTGGGCAACTCTTGCTCAAGCTGTTCAACCTTTGCCAGCAAGAAAAAGTGTGACTCCTGGAAGCCATGGAAATGTATCCTCTAGCTCTAACACCAAGGAAAGCACTGTGGAAAGGGGAGAACAGGGATGAGGTGCCTAGTCAAGACCTGAGGGGCTTCTCCAGACTGTACTGCCCAGCAGCTCACTTGAGGCATTTGCTGTGGGATACACCACTGCCTTTCTAGTTTACTTGTCTGCTACTAGAAGAAGCAGTGTTGTTAAATAAAATAGTAGCACACACAGCTACATGGTTTCACAGCTCAGCCTTGTTTAAATTCAAACATCTCCCTTGATGAAAGAGAGCATGAGACTCTCCAGTTTCAGTACAAGCTGTGGCCGTATTGTGTTAAGACTGCAAGAAAAAGGAGAGGGAAAGAAAGCAGCTAGACAGCTGCACCACAGCCTGGAGACAGCACTGTCCTCCTGAGGCCACCAGACTCCTCACCTGAAAGAGCCAGAAAGGTGGTGCTGTAAATAGATGGGGGTTTTTTAGACAGAAATGAAAGATGAAAATCTAAGTTGTAACAAACAGAATTGAAAAGAAAAATGTTCTTCCTTGAACTTGTGGCCTACACTTCTTTGAGAAGCTCTTTGTTTTAAAGAACAATAGCTAGAAATTCATCAAACATGATCTTTCACATCTCTCCCTTTACCACATAGATGCTTTTATTCTGAAATACAAACTTCTTTTTTCAGCTTAAAATTGCCTCCCTCAAAATCTGATTTGCACTTGGAATATCAGATTGCCTTAGTTTAGAGCAGATGAATTCCATAGATACTGCTGGCCGATACATCTGCTTTTTGTTTTGTTCTACCCTCTCTCTTTCTCACATTGCAGTGCTGCTCTCAGCACTGCACACCAAGTTCCAGACATGGAATAGTCACAAAATCAATCCTGCGGAAGGTCTGGATTCAAGAAACCCCAAAACTTTCCTCAAATAAAAAGCTGTCAAAGAAATCCGGCACCGCGCCATCCCTTCGACACAAATTCTCAGTGCTAATTTCATTAGATTCTTTTGACAGTCTCAGCTAAACAGTTACTCAGAGGGCACAGGAGCAGATGTTTTCCTGGGTTTGTTACATGTACACACTGCATCGTGGCTTCTGAATGTATGTGTGAAGGGAAATTCAGCACTGACTTTGAAAGCATGCTAGCAGAAGTGCATCAATGCTGATTTTAACAAACATTTTGGCAACAGCTAATCTACAGGGTCATGGGATCAAAACTCTGCACAGATAATGAGTTTGTATGCATCAATAATTACACCATCATGCCAGTTTTTGAGGGTATTTTTTGCCAAATGCAAAGTGTTGCAACAATACTGCTTAGACAAATTAAGAACTATTAGTGCAATAAATGACTTTCACTCAAGATTCCAAACATGGATTATAATGTTAAATTGTGTTTTTCCATATGTCAGTCTTCAGTTTAGGCAGGGACGAGCAGTATGAACCCGAAATGGAGGGTTTAAGGATTTCATTGTTATTTACTTGGCTGCACTTGCACCTTTGCATCCTGGGTCCCTGAGCAGAGAGGTTGGGACCTGTGCTAGAACCCTGCAGGGTACAAAGCATGGAGCCCCGGCTCTCCAGCCACACTCAGGCAGCCGCTGCTGGTACCTACACCATGCCACAGGAGTGGCTATGCCCAAACCAGCCACAGGTCACTGGGTAAAAGCACACAGCATATATTTCTGACCAGGAAAACAAATACCAAATAGTCTAAATGTTCAGCACCTGTCCCCTGCAGAAGTTTCATGTGCTGCACCCCTATACTTCAGGCAGCAGCCTTTAGAACGTGTCTAGCATTTACGGTAAAGAATACTATTACCTAATAACACACAGTTTTTTCTCCCCAAATGCACGGTATTTTTGGCAACATATCTGCCTTTTATTTTGCATTAGCATTTTCACTCTCACAACTGTGCATAACACTTGTAAATATGACATGAGAATCCCAAAGGCACAGAATGCAATGGGAAACTGAGGAGCTGAGAACAGAAAAGCAAGGTACTTACCTAACCATAAACCCTAATTTTTTTTCCACCCATAAACCAACAGCAGGAAAATTTTCATTTGCTTGGGTAGGAGCACTGGGGGATGGAAGGCATATTAGCTCTTCAGTATGAGGATCAGCATGGCACAGATCTGTGCTGTGCAGGTGCAGAAGGAGAAGCAATGGCAGATGGCCCACTCTGCCTGCAGGATTGTTTAGGAACATCCTATCTATGCTAACAGTGGAATAGTGATCATATAAGCAAATGGGATTGTAGAAAGCAGAGCTCTATACAGAGAGCAAGCACCAGGAAATACAAGATGGATCAGAGTAGATTCCTACCCAGAAGATTGTTTTACCATTGAATACCATTGAAAACAGTTTTATGTCTAGAACTTTTTTTCCTGAGTTGGGTAACTTTGCTACAAAGAAGTGACACTTTTTCGTATCTGTCATTTTATAAAACCTTCCCTAGATTCAAAAATATCTGTACTTCTAGTCATTCATTCTGTGCAAGTGTTTCTAGAAATTTATAACTTTTTTCCTCTAGTTTATTCACATGTTTTGACTAAGTGACTAAAATGATGATACAATAGCACATTTGGAACAATTTATTTTCCTGAAAGAAACAAAATCCTGAATTAACCTTCAGGTTATCCACAAGCCAAATCAGAGCTGAGAAACCTGCCCTGTACTCACAGGCCAAGCCTCTATTCCATGATGGAAATCAGGATTCTGCTGTTATCAGTATATTCAAATCAAGGAGGACTTGCAGAGGTGAACAAAGGATCTGCATTAAGGGGGTTTCATTTCTTCATGTTATTTAAATCACTTGGAATAGTTCAACAATATTTGTATTTTCTTAACACAAACACAAATTACCATTATAAACTGAAACATTCACAACAAATCATTCATCCACAAATTAGCTGGCAAGAACATCACTTTACTCATGGATCAGCACAGACTTATACCTGCCCTTCACAAGGACAAATATCTGCCCAAAGTGACAGCAGCACTGACATATATATATATATTTATTTATTTTTTCTCTATGTATATATTACTAAATCATTCCTCCCTTCCTGAATGGAGGACAAAATATATTTTAATTAAAGTCATGCTGTTGGATTGAAGTCAAACACACTAAATGCCCAGTCATGGGGTTATCAAAAAGCACGGGAATGTAGGCTCCCTCACCAGCACCAGCTAACATATTCCCACTCAAAGCAAGGATTCACAGGCAGCCACATTCCCCAGCCCAGTTATGCCTGGTCCAGCTTTCAGGGCATTTCAGTATGGCAGCCCTTAATTTTAGAACCTTCAGTTAGCAACCTTAACATCTCTCACAAGTAATATTTTCTCTGGAATATGTTATATTGCATAAATATAGCCAGAAAAGCATCCCAATATATTTACTACATTTATTTACTTCATTTGGAAGTTAGCTGTCTTTTGGGTTTTGTTTTTTTAACAGAAGAAACAAGGCAGAGTTATTAAATGGTGTGCCTAGAACCCCAGGCAATCTGCGTGTAAGAAGACTTTAGCACAGAGGTTGCCTACCTGTGCACCTTCACCTGCCAGCATGACAGTGCTCCTCCCTTGGCTGGGTGCAGGGCAAGACACCTCCCTCAGGAGAGCCCTGAGAACCTGCCTATCACACCTCCTACCCAAATGCTTTAAGGACAAATGCTTTGTTTAAAAGAAGCTTGTAACTCTGTTGTTATGTTTCCTTTCCCAGAACCAGGCTTTTGGGGGTCAAAACAATGGTTCATGTTGGATGATAAACATTTTAATGAGCAAAATAGAAAATTTAGATTTGTTTGATGCAATTGATGCAAACAGGTACATATTATTTTTCCATTTGGTCACCAACCCTGTAAAGTTCACTTGTTTGCATTCCATGTAAAGAATGACATGTGCGATATGATTCTGTAGTGGTAAATAACCTCTGCCTCACACTTCAGCTCAGTGATGCAGGACAAATATGCCACTGTCTGGGTAAGTACCTGCACTCTTTGCTTTGATTTATCCCAGGTTTATGAATATTTTGCCTACTGGTGTCAAAAAATATGGGACTCTCTCTTTATAATAATTACTTTTTAGAGAAACTTACTTGGAACAAATACCTCTTAAAATATTTCAAACAAAGGGATGATAGTGCGAGGTGTCCCTGCGCATGGCAGGGGGGTTGGAACTAGATGATCTTCAGGTCCTTTCCAATCCTTACTATTCTATGATTCTATGATTCCAGAGGAGTCCCCAGCAGTGACGAGTTCTATTTCACACCCTCTTGATGATTTTCATGCTCTGGTGAGGAGCTGCAAACACTGTCCAAACCATGCCAGGTGTGCATCAGATCTTCAGCAGTTACACACGACTCGATACTCAAGCCTCAAATGTTTGCCAGAAGCTTTGGTTTCTGATTTTCAAGATGGCTCAAATAAATTAAACAAAAAAATTAATTTCTCATTCTCTTTAGATAGATAATACCCTGAAAGCTAAACAGATCTTTGAAAACAGTCATGTAAGTGTTTTACTATCTGCAACCAGGAATCGCTTTCATTGGCAAAATCTTAAATCAAGTATTTCCAACATGAAATATTTTACAAGAATTTTATGAAAAATACCTTCCTGAATAATGCACATGGCATCTTACACATATATTAAACATCTACAAAGATTTGGATCATTTATAACTCCAGATCAAAATGATAAATGCTTTAAAAACTTCACAAACCCCCCCACAGATGGCAATATCGGCCAGTTGGCACATAGGGCTGCTACCAGAACAGAAGCTATGGCAGACCGAGCTGAATTAACTCTGCTGTTAAAGTGTCTGAGGAAAGAAAAACACTCCGATATGTTTTCATACAGCTTCCATGCCTAGAGAGAGGATCCAAATAGGTGTGTCTCAGCATTTATTTTGTCTTATTAAGACTTCCTTCGGAGATCAAGAGGTTTTTACGATTTGTACTTCTAACTATAAAAACAGGAATATCCCAAACTTGTTTCCTAATCTAATTTCTATTAAAAAAACTTAAACCAGAGCCATTAAATTTAATATTAAAGAATCCAAGCATGTATCCCCTATTTCTTTCCATTGCGTAGGCAAGTAACAAAGAGCGCCTAAGCACACATGCTATGAACTGTTTGACCACTGAAATTCAGAGTCACAGGGTTGGCTGCAAAATAAGTCAATTAAATGAATGCAAATATTATTTGAATAGTCATGAACTTCCATGAACTGCCCCAGAAGTTCAACAGATCCTCCTACAGCAGCCGATGGAAAGTATTAGAACTAACCCTGTGAGCAGTGACATAACACAGGCTGATTTCCAGTGCCTCATTTTATACAGATTCTCTCCTGTCAAACAAGCAACTTTCCACAATCACTTTCAGTAGAGGCACTCATATGGTCTATTTTCCACCTCACAAAATCAAATAAATACTAATCAAAAAAATGTCTTCCCTGGGATCACAAAACACCTAAAACTGGCCAACAGGTTCAAGGGTATGAGGTGTAAAGGAAAAGGAACAACAGCAGGTACAGAGAAAGACCCCTGATAAACCAGGGCTAAAACAGTTATTTCAAAATATAAGTATTTCCAGCTCTATCACATATATTGAGAATGAACTTGTTTCGTTCAAGGTCAATAAATTACAATCGACAGACCTTCGAAAGAAAGCTGAGGTGAGACCTGGTTGTCTGCAGCCTTTCTTCCTTCCTTTTCTTTGCAAGGTTTTCGTTTTGGTGTATGGCCACACAAAACTAAAAATATTCATCTAAAAAGGGAAGTATTGGGGAGTCCACCACGCAGACAGCAACAGCAAAATACCTGCTGTGCATTACAAACCTGCCTGGAGCACACACGTGTGCCATGTTTAGTTTGGGCCATGCAGACCCCAGAAACATCCTACAGAACAGAATCCCAAATGATGTTCCTGAACATCCCCCAAGTTCATAGCAACTGGAAGGCTGTGTCAGTGCTATTTTACCCACTTACATCTCTACATATCATAGTTTTCATTTCTCTATTCCACAATCTCTTTTTTTTTTTTTTTTTTGGCTACATTTAGAGGATTTTTTTCACTTCTTTTACTGTTTTTTCATACTCTCTGCCAAGAATATGGTGAGAAGATTAGTGCAGTAGATATTAAACAAAGGAGAAACTAATTAGTCAATCTCTAGTAAACTACTCATTTACTTCTGCTTTTTTAATGGGCAGAACATCAGTGATATGAAAGAGTTTTTCCCCCTCTCTTCAGCAATAACTACTACTGTAACAACAGACAAGCTCAGAATGAAAGCACAAGCCCTCAAATAATTAACTGAAGCCAAAACAGAGCACAAACTAAATGCAAGCCACTTTTATTTGTATTTATCCACTTGTGGCTGCCCCATCTCTGGCAGTGTTCAGGGTCAGGCTGGACGGGGCTTGGAGCAACCTGGTCTAGTGGAATGTGCCTGTGGCATGGGGGTGGAACTAGATGAGCTCTAAGGTCCCTTTCAACCCAAACCACTCTGTAATTCTATTTCCAAGAGCAATTAAAAAAATTAGCATTTCCTTCTTCAGTTACCGTATGACATAAACCCACATGAATCACAACCAACCGTAATTCACTTCCTGCAATGAGATTCCCAAAGTCACTGACACCCCAAAGCATACTTTGGTGTTCACTAATATGTTCACTATTGTTCTTTCTGCAAAGAAATGGTGAAGGAAATGCTCCTCACACACTGAACCAAATCATTTACACAGCAGGAAAGCAATGTAAAAATCTACTCAAGTAGAATTAAAATGTTATTAAATGTTAATTAATCTTATTAACCCATTTAGAGAAGTAGAGACCAGCTTAATATGAAATCTCCATGATGCAAGTCCCAAGTGAATACAGTGAAAGATGAAAAACTGCACAGCACAGCTAACACTTCAGCATTTCATGTTGCAGGAAATGAAGGGTAAACAAGCTTTCTCCTCTGTGTTTAGAATGGACGATAATGCTTATTAAATTTGTGAAGAGTGACATCTCAAACAGGAGATCAAGCCAGGATTTTAAGATAAAGCTGCAGAAGCTGTATTAACACTGGAATAAATAACCAGCACCTGGAAAAGGAAGCTACAGGGCTGGTGGCAAGAGCAGCTCTAAAATAAGAGTTGGCTAAAAGGTCTGAAAAGCCTTTTGTAGAGCTCTTCTGCTTTTGACATTATGCTGTCTGCTCTTCTCAAACATTAATTCTTTGTCGTCTCTTGATCCCTTGAGTTCTTTTCAGCCTCCTTCAACACTTTTCAGCTATTTCCCAGAACTCATCCTTTTACTGAGCTCTCCCTGGATATTGCTGTTTGCTATTCCTACTACCTACTCTGAACTAGTTTTTCAGCTATTTTGCTTTCTTGTTTTGCCCACCCCACCCACCATCTGCTCCACTCCAGTCCCCTTTCAGCTTGTGTCTCCATTTGTCAGCTGTTCTCTCTCAGTTCCCTTGGCTGTTTGCATTCTTCCTGCAACTCCCACAAGCTTTCTCAATTTCCCCTTACCTGCCCTGTTATCCTGTTTTATTCACTGCTTTCCTCTTTATTACACCTACTTCTTCCTGCAGCATTTCACTCTATCACAGCAAGAGAACATTCCCTTTGGATTCTGCACACACAATATTGTAATTAGACAATTATTTCTCCTTCCTGTCTCCAATCTTCTTTTTACCTCTCTCTACTGCTCAGTACTTTTCTCTTTTAACTATTTGCTGCATTTATTCTGTTGAGACAAATAGATGTGATCAGAGAACAAATCATACAAGATGACAAAAATAAAAAGTAAGTCTAGTGATCTGAAAAAAGAGGCTCAAAAAAGATGAAAAGATCCTTAGTTTGGGGGCGGGGAGGGGGAGGAAGGTAGCGTTTTGTGTGTTCTGCATAGCATCCATGAAAGAGAGGGCTGGAACAGATGGCAAAAAACTATGTAATACAAACTTTCCATTAAGGACTGAAGAATACTGATGTAATCTATAACAGATATTTAGCAAACCTATTCTTAACAAGCAACAAGGGAAATTCTATAACCTCCATTGTTGGCCTGCTACAGTGCTTTCCTCCTCTGACCCTTTCCTAAAAATATACCGTGGAATATATTTGCCTAAATCCATAACGACCTTGATTCCATAAATACTACACACAATCCACATCTGGTTTCAAAAAAGAAATAAATCTTTTAATATCATTTTTCAAAACAGTCTGTTTTTTAAAAGACATTTTTAATCCATTGAGGCTAAACTACCTCAGATGACTTTATATCCATTCAGGGTAAGAACACACATACAGGCACTGAAGTAGGACACTACTGCCTGCCCCGGGAGAAGTGCTTGCTGGCTCATACTACTGTCAGTGAGAGAGAAGTTGTCACTGCTCATTATTTGCAGCATGGACCCAGCAGTTCCATGCTGGCTCCTCACAAGGTAACCTTTATTCCTTACAGTTTGGGGTTAACACTGTGATGGCTGCAGAGTGACATAAAACTGGGTAAAATTCATCTCTCGTGTTACACATCATCCTCCTGGCACTTCTGTCTAAGCCAGCAGCTTCGTGATGTGCTCTCCTGAGCTGGCTCTTGTGTTCCCAGCAGCCTGCATCCTACTTCTCCCTGCCTGACCTAGGCACGAAGCAACAAGCAAGGCAAGAGTCACTTTGTCCTGCCTTCTCCTCTCTTCTGACTAAATAAACCTACTTCATCTTTCTTCATAGGTCATGAATTCCATTTTGCTCTGCTTTGAAATTTGTCAGCCTGACATCACCATGTCAGACACCATCAGCGTGATGTCCAAATCTGAGCAATATTCCTGCCTCATTAGCTCCAAATAGCACAGATTAATTGCCTGCCATTTCTTACATACAAAACTCCTGCTAACACTATCTGAAGCGAGACGTGGCTTTGCGCAATAAGCAGCCTCAATGTCCTGACACAGTGGCCCACAGTCGCTCTGCAATCCACCCACTCCAGTCAAGGGCCTCTTCTGTGGTGGGCCGTGAAGCCCACGGGGTACTTGTGCTGAGCAGTTTGTCTTCCTTAATACATCACACTGCCTCTGTCTTTATGAAATTCTACCTTTTTAATGGGGGGCCACATCTCCAGGTACTCGAAGATTGATTTGAATTGCATTTTAGAAGAGCTGTTTCCCAAATCCACCCTCGAAATCTCATCTCCATTCCCAAATCATTAACAAACACGTTTGTTAGAACTGGGCCCTGGACAAACCAGGAGAAATGATTCCAAGATCCACTTGAAAAGTCCTGTCTGACATTAGACTTTGCCTGTTTGGATGAATATATCCTGGGATTTAATCTGGGGGGGTTTTGCCTTCCCAAGGTCTGTTTTTCCTCACTGAGGTTCTTACTGATTTTTTTAATTTACTAGTTATGAAACATCACAACTAATTTATTATATATTTATGGAAATTCTGTGTGTCATTTCATAGGCAGGACACTTGGCCAAATGCAGACTGAAACACAGACAAAGCAAAAGAATGAATGAGCTAACGTTTGGATTAATGTTAAATAAGTTCAGGAAAAAAATATTTTTCTTCCTACAATCATCAATTTTCTTTCAGTTTCCCAAATTTTTACTAAGAAAAAGCCACTTTGGGAAATACTCATTACCATGTACATCTAAACCGTTAAACACACTTCCAGAAATGTTTGCATTAACTTTGGATTTGTGCAAACTTTGTGGCATATATGTCCTTCTTTAAGCTTACAGAAGCCTCCAAAAATGTGTTTCCCCAGAAATTAATTCTCATTTCAGACCCAGAGCTAAACGTGCTGAGATTGTATGGAGGAAGAATTCCTTTTCGTCTGATAGCAGCTCTTAGAGAGATGATGAAGTGCCACGTTGTACACAAGTCATAGCTGGGAGTGTGACTGAATGAATCTATGAAAGATCAAGTGAGCGGACAAAATCAACTTAGTTACAGAGATCACACTGATTTATGTTGTATCACAGCCTATGCTTTTGCATTAGTTTTGTAAAGTTCATAACAAACTTGTGCAGCTTATAAATAGTGATTCAGAAAACTCTGCTGACAAAGATCTCTAAAAACAGCTTACAACTTTGGGTACTCAACCTGAAGCACTTGCAGCAACTGATTTGCAGAGGTGAGCCTAAGAAATGGAAATTTCATCTTGTGGTCTCAATATTTTCCTCTATAAATCAGAAAAAAAATTAACAGAGTAGCCAGTTCCACTAAGACATTCCTTTTCAATTCACTAAGGAGTCCACAAACATGTATTTTAATTCTTTACCATTCTCCTAGAGCTTCATAGTCTTTCACTACTAATACGGAATGTTTTAGATACAATTATCCAAAAGAAGCTTCAGAGAAAATAAGCTACATGGATCTAAACAAACTGGCTGTCAGAAGCAGAACAGAGTCTAACTGAAGTAACACAGTTCTAATTTGCTTTGAAATGTCCAAAGTTTTTTTAGGGAACAAAGATAATTTGTGGGGCACCAGCATAGCATAAAACCAAAACCTCATTTTTTTTTTAAGCCTAGGCCATATTTGGGTGATTTTTCTTTGTCTGGCATGGGCACATTTGGGAAAGCTGGTATCGGGAGACTACAAAGGCTCTAACCTTTGAAACACTTGGGGTTTACTCTGCCATGGATTTCAAGTTCCATTAACAGCATTACTGATGATCCAATGCTATTAATAACAAAACCTCCAGTATTGCCTCCTATGTTCACCTTGAATTATGACATAAAGTCTCAGTAACAGTTACCAAGATGGCTGATGCACTTCACATCAATACTGTCAAGAGTATTGATCTAGGTAATTGGGAGATATTGCAACAGAAAGGAGGAAGCAAATCACATTAGTTACACACCCCAGAAGTGCAGTGTTGGCCAGTTTGAAAGCCACTCTGTGTCTACACGAAAAGCAGAGACACAAAATTCACTATACGCCAAGTTAAACCGCCAGAAACGACCGACTACCACTGATCCACCCCAAATGCTTGCTAACTCAGCTACATGTTAAGCCCTGTGAAAAGAGGTTTCTGTCAATATTCCTTGCATTTCTTCCTGCACAAGTTATTCTGGAGTTCATACTCAGTATGTCACCACGTTCTGGCAGCAGATGTCCAAGACTCAGCCTGTCTCTCACTCTTTTACCCCAATTTTCTGCTAAAAAACCCCAAACAATACATTTTCCTCTCTACAACAGACTGAGTAGAAGCTTTAACTCAGAGTCTAGACGAGTGGTCACAACCTCCTTCTGGCATAACTGAAATGTTTCATTCTCCCAGCGTGAATTCTGGACTTGAGCCTATTTCACAAGATTCTGATGAAGCCTCTCCATGTTCCACTTTTAAGGAGGCTGTCTTTCCTCTTTCTCCTCATTTTTTCCCAGCTATCACCTAGAATCGTAAGGATAAGAAACTCAAACTTGGGTTTTGACTAGGAAAAGATTTGCTACTAATCCTGGAAAAGCCTTTTAGTTCATAGAACCTGAGAAAGCATTCCAGAGTCTAGTTTTATCACATGCATATTTATCTACTTGCTTTAAAATTAAGAAATTACATGGGCTGTGAAAACTTTGAGTCTGTTGACAGCACCAGCACAGCAGAAAGGACGGCAGGAGAAGGTACACCAGCTACATCCAATCTCCAGAACAAGTTTTTAACTCCAGCAAGTGTAATAATACTGGACTCAGTTAAACAAATAAATAAATGTTTGATCAAATAGTAATAACTATCAAAGTATCAATTCTAAAAATTAGTATTTCTGAACAAATGTGCATTCATCAAAATGTGAACAATAAAAGCAAATTTTAAAAAATGTCAACTTTTTCAGTGATTTGTTCAAAGATTTAGCATGGCTATTACTTCAGTTTTTAATAGATACCCTTTTATATGGAATATATTAGTCTGATTAATATGAATATAATTACTTAGAATATTTTAATAGTCCTATTGAAAAGGACATATTTTTGGAACATCTTTTTAAACTTGGTGACAAAAATGTATTTGCCTTTTCAGAATTCTTCCTAACTTCCTTTTCAAGGACCATCTATATTCTTCATTTCTATTTGACAATATAATGCAGTTCAAGTTCTTCAACTTTCTGAAGCAACAACTCTACAGAAAAATAAGAAATGCAAAATTCATGGATACTTATGTTTCTAATGTTCAGCTGTGGAAATGGCAAAATTTTGTTGCCAGGAAAAGAAAATACAATGAATAGATAAAATATTCTTGCATGTACTTCAAACAGAGATTAGCGCAGATTCAATAACATAAAGGAAGTAGCAATGAAAGATTTAATTCGTCAGATGAAATAAAAATAACTGTGTTGAGACTTAAAAAAGAAGTGCTAAAAAAATCTGACTGGTTTTGACATACACACTTAATTACACCCAGATTTTTTTTATATCTCAACGTGGATAGAGGGGTCTATTTTTAAAGATCAATTCTTTCTGAAAATCAGGAAGATTCTGACTTCCTCCTGACAGCCCCAGAGTTATCTGTTACTCCCAGAATCATGCTACTTTGTTTTCTTTCTCAAGGTACAAAAAGAACCCAATTGAAGACCATGCAAGTTTTTCCTTACTTGAGGATCTACCCCAAATGGATACGAGTACCTTTGATTCACATCAGAGCCAACACCACAAGGCTGCTTTAATGCTTTTCTGTTTCAACATGAGGCTGATACCAGGTATTTTCCTGAACAGTGACATCTAGAAGTGACAAATATATATAAAAATAAAATGTGGAAGCTTACATAAGCAATGTGCAATGGTGCCTTTTGATACTTCTTTTCAAGCAAAAGTATAAATCAAGTTCCACTTGTTCTTAGGTTTTCATGTCTGTTTTATTCGATACTGTTCGTGACATTCTTTCTTCAAATAAAAATGACAATCATCTATGGAGTAACTTAATTAAAATCCTGAGACTCTTTACACTGGTACCATTTCTTATCACAATGACAGCTCTTTTAAGACAGAGTCTTAAAAGTCTGAGGTTTCATGTCTTAGATATATACAGTCAATGACAATGGCAAACATCAAAACAGGATGAAAAGCACGAATGTATGTTTTTAAGACTTCAACTGTCTACAGGAATGATTCACACACAAACACCTTGGAAGAAGTTCCAAAGACAATATAAAAGATTTCGTCTAAAAAAACTATACTGTATTGAAACGGTTCCAGGAAAGCCGTCTGAAGATCGCTAACAATTTATGGTCCCAGACCAAGTTCTACATCTCTTGAAAACAGTCTCCCCTAAGCTCTACTCACGAACTCACACAACTATAAGGAACACAGCAGCTGAAGAAAAGACAAGGCATACGTTTGGTCTTGGGCTACTCACAGTAGCTGGAGTAGACTGCAACCTAGTGTGATGGCTCAGTGAATCCCTGCAATGGGAGAAGTCTAGAAGATGGCAGGCAAGGACAATGCGTTCACGAAGCACAGCAGACCACATAGAAGTGACCACAGCTATCACAAAGGAATCTGAACAAAATACCCAACCCCTTTCACAATAATGGGTATCTTTGCTGGAAATCTTAAAAAAGCAGCCAAGGTGAACTCCAATGAGCTAATTTGTCTGCTTCTATCATATCTAGGGCAAAGAGAAAGCTAAAATCGTTAATTATGTTTTAAAATGTTTGTGTGGATGCTACTCAAGTTGTGTGTTAGTCTTCATAAAAGCTTCCATTTCCGAGGTGGCTTGCATGAGCATGTGAAGTGCATGTTGAGTAAGACAACTTTCACAGTCAGATCAGTACTAATGACTGTAACAACTAACATTGCCAGTGCAATTTCTCACACCCAATTTTCACTCAATAAGCATTAAAAGTCACTGTCACCTCTGAGCAACAGTGCAATGAATCATCATCAGGATTTATAACAAATTTCACAGTTTGGCAATCAAAAGACATTTGAATATTCCACTGAGCAATTCAGAGACTGCAAAAACATAACCTTTGATAATTCCTGAGAAAACAGTGGTAGTGAGCAGAGCACTAGTGACATTACAGAGTGCAGCATGTGTGCTAAGGAGATTCAAAACAGGCTGTCTCAACAACAGCACTGAAGGTTTAGAATAAGCACTACCTGTAAATACATCTCAGCATGACTTTCTAGCTCAAAATGTCCAAAACGTATTTGGAAGTATTCAGTGACTATGAGAGGATTGGTTCTTTAATAATTGATCTGCTTGCTTGCCTCAAAGGGAAGGGGAAGGAGGGGAAGTAGGGGAGCAGGGAGATAGAGGAGAGCTTTTAAAGTTTATCCTTTGTCCATCAAGCCCAGGAAAGCCAGAAGCGGGTAACACTGTCAGGCAGGGCAACTTCACCATTTGGCTGCTGCACCTCTGTTCATCCCAGAGGATTCTAAGGTCTCTACAGCCAGCAGCTACCAGTGAGCCCCATTCCATTGCAGTATCCATCTCTAACCCAAACTCAGGAAAGCAGAGGAATGATCTCATTCCCAGTGCCCCAGCCACTGAGTCAGAACAGCACAAAAGCAATCCAGTTCAAAAGCTGCTCCAGGAAACCAAGAAGCAATCCACCAGGACAATAAAAATCAGAGTGTCCCGAAGGCTCTCCCCCAGGCTCTCATTTTTCTTTTCACTGATACTGAGGAATACATTTTTAACTCATCTCGCTTCATACAACAGCACATCACAACAATAAATGACTCATTTAACTGTACATGGTTTCTGAGGTGAAAACCCCAAATATAGTTTTCATTTCCATATTACTCTTTTTCCATGTATAAAGTGTTATTAATAGTATTATGGTACTTTATTATTATCACTAAGTCTCATTTAGTCAATCATAAGCTTTCCGCTAAAGGAACCTTCTACTGTACATGTATACCAAACCTTGTAGCAAGGTCCAATACCAACCCTGTTTATAGAGCAACATAGGCAATTTTTATCATCAAGAGAATAGTTCCATTAAGGTCCCCAGTGAACTGCAAAGTGAACAAATCCCAACCAGAAAATGAAGCTGTCCACTGCAGCTATTCCACAGAAAGCAGCTTGTTTTTATTTTTTTCAATCAACATGAGTTTACCAACTTCCAGGACACTGACACTGCCTTGCAATTTTTCACTTTTCCACAGATGTGGAAACTTTTTAACTTTCTCTTTGTTGTCACTGAAATCAGTTTACATCCAATTTAATTCATTGCAAAGTGTACTTTTGTCAAGAATCTGATTCCCTGTACACAGCACATCACACTGCCCTACAGTGACATGAAGCACCTACCAGAATCACCAGGGGCTGCCTCCTAGCCTGTTCAGTGTGGACACATCTCATGAGAACCAAGAAATCAGGAAGACAGGCACCCAATATCAAATATTACTCAGTACTTGGCCTCCATGCTTCATGAGTTCTCTGAACTTCTGACCAATTTCACCATTTCAGATTCCTGCTCCTTCCCAAGAGACAGCAGGAATCTCAGCAGCTCAAGACCTTATGCCAAAGTCCTTGCAGAGGCAAAACCAGAAGACTGGTTCTTTTGGCAAAGAGACTATGGCTATGCTTACCAGAACACGCTCCAGACTTTGAGAAAGGAAAGACAAACTAGGCACACAGCAACAGCTTCCCTCCTGCCGTGCTGGTGCTCTGACCCAACAGCCCCAAGCCTGCTGCCTGCAGCACATTCAAAAGGATCTCATGACACCATGTGGCCCTGGCAGTGCCCTCTGCTCAGGTTGAAAGATTCCAGAAATTAAGTCATTTCATTAGCTGACTACCATTCACTGTCGCAGAACACTTCACTCTCAGTCCTTGCAGGGGGAACTTCCTTCTCTTTGCACCAAGACAGCAAGATGATGATGAATTTGCAGTCAAATATTTTAGAAGATAAATATTTACAAGCAATTTGCTCTTAAAGAGAAACATCAATAGAACTGTTCAGGAATTGTTTTGCTGTGTTGTAATTGAGATTAATTTTTCTGCCTGGAACCCCAGCCACTGTAGCTTTCACCATGACAAAAACCCTTACACAAGAAATTTTTGGGAGGTTTCCAAAGGCCATTCATTTCCCAGTCTTCATAGCTACTTAATCCCTTCAAGAAATGCATGCCTTTAGCTGCAGGAGACATCTGAACTAAGAATTACATCATACCTTTAGCCTAGACAATTAATTAAACCGCCAAAAGTAATGCACACACAGCAGGAAACTTTTTTCTATTCTTAAATAAAAAATACAGTAATGTATTCAGAAATATTCAGTAAATTACAGCTACAAGCAGAAGGAATATATTTAAAAGAAATGAGGTTTTGCATTAAGGAAAGTTATATGCCTCTCACACCCTGCTGAGGATGTACAGCACAAATTTTATCAGTTGGGGCCTCCCCCTCTTTAAAAACAAGCCAGATGCCAGCATTGAGAATACTTCCCTCTGTTAAACGTGTGCAACTTCTATTCACAGGAAGACCATGTTTTTTGTTGGAAGCATGCACTGGAGCAGAAAATGTGGCTCTCAGCTTTGTCTTTAAATCCTGGTTTTGTAGATTCAGTCAAATGTTATGCATTTTCTAAGTATCTTTTGCAAATATGCTCTTAAAAACACAAGATTTACCGTATCAGGTAAGTGGAATTTACCTGATATGGTATTTACCATACGCATATGAGGCACTTCAAAGCTTCTTTAAATTTAATCCTGTATGAATAAAGTCATTAAGTTGCAATGTTGAGTACCAGTATTAGATACACAATCAAAATTCAGCCCCTAAACTGGAAACAAAGGGGGCAATTAATACAACTAAGAAAAAGGATGGCCTGGAAGAAAGCAAGAAGGAAGTAAGAGGTAAGAAGCTCTCATCATTCTGGGTGCCTCTCTAGACTGAAATCTTCTACTAAGGTTTAATAAAGCCTTAGTGCAGATTAGCTACATCCATAACATAGACTCATCATACACTGTAAACCCATAAATACACACATGCATACGTGCCATGCATATGGTATACTATGAGTTATGATACTCTAATGATACTCATAGGCACACAGGATAGAACGTTAGGGCCACGAGGATGAAAATGGGGCAGGTCCCATACAAAGACGGGCCAAGAAGAGTGGGGCTGTTCAACCTGGAGAAGAGAAGCTACATGGAGACCTCATAGCAGCCTTCCAGTATCTGAAGGGGGCCTACAAGGATGCTGGAGAGGGACTCTTCATCAGAGACTGTAGCGATAGGACAAGGGGTAACAGGTTTAAACTTAACCAGGGAAGTTCAGGTTAGATATAACGAAGAAGTTCTTTACTGTGAGGGTGGTGAGGCACTGGCACAGGTTGCCCAAAGCAGTGGTAAATGCCCCGTCCCTGGCAGCATTCAGGGCTAGGTTGGACAGAGCCTTGGGTGACATGGTCTAGTAGGTGTCCCTGTCCATGGCAGGGGGGTTGGAACTAGATATCTTAAGGTCCTTTCCAACCTAAACCATTCTGTGATTCTATGATTCTATCTCTGTACCTCCAGTGCTCCCATCGCAGCCAGGGTTCCCCCTGCCCCTTGCCTCTGCTGCACTGCCTCTCCTCAAACACAAACATACCAGAAAAAGGACATGCCACGTCGTATGGAGTTAGATGGAGTGTCTTCTCTCGGTCTTCCGGTTCAGGCAAGCTGACACGCAACTCACACTTCCAGCCAAGTTCTTGATTTAATGCAAGTAAGTCTGTGTTGCTTTATAAACAATAGCTGTCAGTAGCACATCTGTAGAAAACTAAATTGATCCCATCTCTTAGTGAGCAGTACACATGATTTATGTTGTAATATAGAGATTAAGTCCCTTTCTTATTCAATCAGGATTTGTCTTGTAAAGTGATTGATAAACCTGCAGACTTACTGCTGTTGATTATACACTTGACAGACTGATGGGATAACTTTAATGTAATGTAATTAATTATATTGTGAAGAATTTGTGTTGAATCAGCCTAACATCATGACTTTGAGCAAAGGTTTGGCTTTTTTCTGCCCCAACATGAGCTAGAAGGGAAGTATGGAGGTTTGTCACCCTGAAATCAAAAGTGAAAGAACACCTCCTACTTCAGACTATAATAGAGCCCCTTCTACATTCAATACTTCCCTGGCATTCCTGGCCAGCCCCTACCTCATGGAAATGGTTCATTAAGTTTAAGCGGCATGTTTTCTTATTTTGAGCATTCATTTCAAAATTTTCAAAATGCCTTTTAAGCTCAGCCCCAGACACCACTTATTAAAATGTTAAGTTACACTTGATGATATATAATTATAGCACTTCTGACATTTATATGTAGCACACACATGTTTAAGTCATACTTTCCTGAATTTATTTTTTTTGATATAGGTTTTAAAACTTAAAGGAAACAATAACACATCAAGCCAAAACTGTATTTGAATAGAGCCTACACAAAACCACACTTAACTCTATTTTTGAGGATTTCAGCCTAGCTAAATGCACTTTAGACTGGCCTCTCACCCCAAGACTAATGGCATTGCTTCAAAACAAAGCAGACAATATCACTAGTCTGTCTGGCAGCTACTTGTGCAAACTGTCCAGCCACAGTGACATCCAATGCATTCCAGTAATAACATACAATTCAGGCACATCATTCGGGGAAAATATTATTTACAGATTGATTGATTGATAGATAAATAACCTACTGACCACTTGCTAGTCCTAGAATCTAAACAATTCATTATAAGTTTAAAGTGTGGAACAAAGCTGCCAGTCTCCATCAGTCTAAGTCACAGAAATCCACACTCTTCTTGAAAATACAAGTATTTATATTGGTGTAAGTGGACTTTCCAGTAACACTTGTACAGGATATAGTCAAAGTTTTCTGAAAGAACAGTCACTGTTGTTTCCTTTCATATCTATATGTCTTCTCGGGAAAGAGTAGTAGTCACTGCATCACAACAACAAAGATTACTGAAACTAAAGAAGATACTGTATCTAAACATACATATGTGTTCACAAATACCCTGTCACAAAAACTAACACATTAAAGCTACATTAATCTGAATATACTCAAGCACATTTGTTAGTGCATGTCTTATGATTGCTTCCATCCTTTTACGAGGGGAACTATGAGTGAAAAATGTTGTGTGTCTCCTTTCTTGCCTGCTGTAGCTTGGTGGTCATTTCCAACAGGTAGCAGACAGACCAGAACTTTACCATTGGAAGTACCCTGAGGTACCAAGATATATCCACAGTCGTTCTGAAGGACTGAAAACAACTCAAGGAGAGGTGGGAAACTTATTAAGCTGTCTTCAGGATTCACACAGTTCGGGTGGTTTCCCTCAGCTGGTGTCACTCACTGTAGCCTGGATTCACCTCACAACATGACTAATTCCTTAAGTTCACTCTCAAACATGAACACAATTTCAATATCAGTAACAAAACACTTTGGGACTCAGTAGTTACAAACCCATTCCTCTTATATCAATGACCAAGTACCACTTCCCAACTTCCCTGCAAGATTAAGCAGTCCTATTTCATATGGAAAATAACAGCTGATTAGTCATGCCATTCTACACATAAAATCTGCTTTCCCCACTCTGCTCTCTGCAACTTTGCCTTCTTTCAGTTGAACCTTCAGGGGTTTTCTCCTCATTAATTACAAGAGATACATATGGGCTCATCTATTCTTGGCTAAAATGAAGCTGTCCTTTACAACAGAGCTCCCTGGAGCCACCCAGGAAGTAATTTGCAGGAATTTCAGCCTATCATTCTTTTATTGCACAGTTTCCTAGCTACATACTGCAGTTAATGCCCCATGTAAATCTATTCCTTGAGATTTCAGCTTGGTAGGCTTACAAAAACACATAATCTTGTGCTATATTGATGGGAGGGTGAAGGAAACTGGCATTTTATACTGAAAGGCAAATTACAACTTTCTGTATTGGATTCTGTCAGCCTCTGCTGAGAAACAAAACATTTCATCCAAGGACTACTTCCAAATCTTGATTACAGCAGCTACTGTACTGTCTCACATGTCCTAAAGCATGTTTATTGTATTTTCTACACTTGTTTGGAGAACTATATTTCACTAGAAAGAGTATTTTGATGACTTTGTTGCTAAAAGTACAAAACTAAGTGCACAGACTGAGAGCAAAGTAAATTTAAAAAGCAGAACTTTAATTTTCAAATAAATTAAAGGAGATGAAAGGAATGGGTAGGTAGGTATCACTGCAACTCCCAAATTATTACAGACCTTCAATTTCCCATCCATGTGCACGAAGCCATGAGCTTAGAGCTGAAAGCTGCTGCTCTTGTTTCTGCTTTCTGCAAAACTTGATGGACAATATAACCAATTCCACCTGCAGCTTCCCTAGATAGATCAAGTGTGAACAGAGATTTCTGCACAAACAGCACCTAAAATATATTCTCTCCAGTTATTTATTTAAAGAGAAATTTTGACCAAGATATATGGCTATATGTCATTCCTTCACTCCATATATGTCATTCCTTCACTCCACCTTCACTCTCATGCATACATTACATTTCTGCTCTCAGCACCCTGGCCAGGTGGGTTTCCAATAACCACTCCCAATACCAAGGATTTTGGTCTTTGAACAAGCAAATCAAGAGAAAAAAACCAAAACAACTACCAAAAAAGAGCCCAGAAGCTTAGACCACACTTCAATACAGAGTGCAGGGGGAGGCTGGTGCCAGGAGCCAGCAAGAATATAAAATCAAAACACAGAATTGAAAAATGAGAATTAGGACTGAACACTGGCAATGCAAAGGGTGAGTTCATAGAAATGGAGGTCCTGGATTGGAAGAAACTAAGAATCTTGAGGCAGTAGATGAAAGGTTTGACATGAGGTGTTGCGCTAGGGAGAACTAAAAGAGAAGGGGATCTGGGTCCTGGGAAAAAAGATTCTAGTAAGGGGCACTGAACAGGTGAACTTTGCTCTTTGGGATGTGCTGCTGGGAACTGAAGGTGGTTTGCCCGAGGCACAGGAATGTGTTGGGAAGGTCTAAGAACTCCCAAGTGGTCACCAAGGGAAACACAAGCATACCATCTGCAAAAAACTAGAGTATTTAAGGCAGACATTCTCAGCACCCTCGCTACCAAGCACCCCCGACCCTCCCCTTGCCCTCGATGGAAAACCCACTTCCACCATGTTTTTTCTCTTATTTAGCTGTTAAAAATAAGATGACAAGTAGGTAAAAAATCCATTGCCTTCACAATCACAGAATCTCTGACATAAGAATGCTTAAGTAACCCAGGGTTAGACTCCAGCCCAGTCTTCCTTATGCTACTTTAATGTAGGCAAAGCAGATGAACTAGTAAACACCACAGCGTAAATCATGAAACAGCAGTTGTTCTCTTGTAAAGCTGCTATTCCCACTGTCAATGCTCAGTAAATTACCCCCATAACTGTACAGAGAATTTGGGAACCTTTTGGTAAGCATTAATCTACAAAGACTGCATTATGGCTTCCTGTCTAGGTGAACCAATATGCCTGGTTTATTATTCTTTGTATTTCAGCTCCCAACACCGGACATTTTTGTTCAACTTGGCCTGGATTTCCAGCATATAATATGAGCCTTAGTAGTCTCATGAGCAGCCCTGTGCATTTGGGGCCCACAAAAGAGTGTCTAAGTTCTTTACTAAGGCCTTTCAGTTGCTGAACAACCATCCTACCTCTGGCAGATTTTTCTTCAGTGAGCGCTTAGCTAAGAGTGGCAATGTGGGTTACTCCTTACCTGAGCCCAGAAGGCATTTTCAGTTCTTTATTTCCACGAAACTGAGACCTGCAAAGGCCAGCTGTGGACTTGGTTTTGATACACTTTTCTCAAACGCACTGGACCGTGTGGCTACAACCATCAACGGCTCTCCAAAGTTTGTGTTCAATTTACACAAGTTACACAATGTAACTCTAATTGAAAGATCACCTTTACTCTCAGGCTGCTTACAGGACTCCTTATGGCCATAAGAGGTCTTTTAGGATCTGTGCTTTGAACAGTGTTGTCACAGAGATGGGAAAATGCTTACAACGACTTTACTTGAGGGTGGTGACTGCTAGCACAAAAGCTTCCGCTCAAGTTGCAAACACTGGTGCAGAAAACTGTGACAACCATAAAAAGCAAAAGAGAGGAAACTCCTAGAAAACCACGGGAATCCAGAAGTAGGGCTAGCTACTAAGAACATCATAGCAGATTTCTGGAGCTTGCCAGCCCAGCCAGGCTACAGCCAGAAAAAAAATTACTCCCTGTTGTATTCAGACTTGAGAGGCCAGTTAATAAAAGGGTGACACATTGCCACTTTTCTCCCCCATTAACTTCAGTTTAACTGCTTCCTGAAGTGATTTCTGAACATAAATTTAAAACTTCCCTATGTGGTGTCTTTTTTAATATCAATACAGAATATGCATACTATGACAGACAATTTAAAATTAACTCCTCTTAACTCATTAAAACATCAGTGGGAGATGTTGTTTGCTTGGGGTTTTTTTTCTGGGTTTGGGGTGGGAGGTGGGGTATCCCCCTGTTAAAAGCATAAAGGAGGCTAAAAAGAGGGAGAGTTTGATTATTGTAGATCTCCTGCTTCATTTAATACAAATGAATGGAAAAGGAGACCATGATGATGAACTCTGTGTGTAAGTACATTAATAACCCTTATGAATTCAGGGAGTGAAAGAAGAATCCTTGGCAAATAGATGGGACACGCGGCTTTTCTGGTGAACTGTCAGTATGGAACAGATGTTTTACAGAGTTAGCAATCATAATGTGTACAGGTAAGATAATATCTCCTTTTCATTGCACAATTGAAACTGTCTTCAGTGATCTACTTCTGATTTACACCGAAGTGTAACAGGAGCATCTGGTGATCTCAGCTCATGTTCCACTGTGTATGCTGCTTACTGCTAACAGTGGTAACTATTAATCATCTCTCCCAGACTTCAGTCAAATGGCTTACCATGAAAGAGCAGCTTGCAAGTTTTCCTTTGCATTCCCCTCCTCAAATACATCCCCTCCAACTTCTGCCTCTCGTGGCATTTCTAGCATCACGTACAAACAATGAGGCACAAGACAAACATTCTCTATGAAACCTTCTATAGCTGGGGTCATTGAAACAAAAATTTGCAAAAGTGTACCTGTGACACAAAATTTTCAAAGTTTTATGTCTCAAAATCACAGGAAGATATTATCACAAATTTACTCAAAGCCCTCCCTCCCAACTGACATGATGGCATACAAACATATATTAAATGATCCTCCCTACGTTACCAACACCAGGTAAGTCTGGCATCAGTTTGCACTGAGGGATTATACTTTTCTTCCAAAGGAGCTGTGCTGTTCATGGTTGGCCTTGATTTGTTACTGTGGTGGGTACCCTGAACAGTCACACTACAGTTTGAAAGCCAAATTCATAAGGTTTGGGACACCAGAGTGAGCACCCCCCTCCCACAGCAAAGGTGTGCTGCAGAGACACGTGTTCTGCCACTGGTATATGCTGTGGCTCACGTCTGCCCCCCCACATTCTGAACTGATAGAGAACATTTTGTTTAAAAACTGAAAAACTGAAAATTTTCCTCATCACTCTCCCTCCCCAGTTCCTGTCAGCAATTTCAAGTAAATAAAAAAATCAAATTAATCTACTCCCCCTCCCCAGTTCCTGTCAGCAATTTCAAGTAAATAAAAAAATCAAATTAATCTATCATGATAGGTGTAAAATTAGGTCAAATTTCAAAGCCAAGCTCAAAATAGAGGATTTCTGTTGCCTGGGGACCCTAATCCCATAGTTATCCTTGGCAAATGCAAAATTTTCCTCTTTGGTAAACCAAAAAGGCCAAGGCAGCTGAGAGCCCAAAGCCAAAAGAATTGTCTGGAAAAGAAAAACTGAAATACTGCTGTGCAATTCACCCTATGTCTCTCGCAAAAAAAAAAAAAGAAAAAAAGAAAAAAAGAAAAAAATTAAAATCCCAAATCACAACCCACTTCAGTTCACAGAGAGATGGATATCTATGGACCTCATTTTGTATATAATTAAGACAATTAGAGATTTGCTTAATCTTTAACAGCAACTTGCTTTCGTTCTTTATTTGCCTTGGATTTTGCCAACCTACATGACCAGGTATTGTCCCTTATGCTGAATTCCAAAGTGTTTCTGGACCCGAAGGGTCAGAAAAGCAAAAGTCATTTCTAAGGTTGTTTACAAAAGGATGGACAACAGGAAAACGCAGCAGATGTTGCTGTTCTGATGGTTTGACCAGACAAAACCCAGCCTTGTCCACCTTCAATCAGCTGCAAAAGATGCGATGCTAACCTGAGAGCAGGTTTGACATAAGGCAAGAATGGTGACTTGCAAGCAACACAAGAAAAGTCTTCACATAATTGTTAACAGTTCTTTTCCCTTCCTAGCCTAAAATCTGCTTGTTTCCAGCTGACAAATACAAGTCTTTGCATGCTTCCGGAACAAAAGCCTATAGCTATTTAGCTATTGGGACAAGCATTTTGGATGTTAAATACCCAGTTCAAATTTCTGTAGGTGATTAGAGTAGGTAACATATGAACATAAAGGCAGATGGACTGCTGAGAATTAATGATGAGTAGAGTTGCTTAATGATGAACTCATGTGAAGTTATAGTCAGGACAACAATTGATTCCTTTTAGGTTCTTCCCTGAAGGCTCTATCTATCAAAGGCAGCCTCTCCAAGCTACTTGGCAAAACTGCTTGTGGCATAGATTTTCTTTCATGTTTGTCACTGAGAAACTAATCAATCACTCCACAAATTCTAGTAGCTGTTATTTCAGCTTAAAGTTTCTAATGAAGCAAAAGTTGTCTATGTTGGCCAGTATGACCTTTACCTCGTGTGCATATGATCTGGGCCGAAACAGGTTTTTAAAATGTCAGTGCTTATTCCTGCTTATAACCAAAACCTTTCAAATTATTTTAGAAATTATCTGTCTCTAAATGAAACACACGCTAATGCCTAAGACATGCAGGATATTACTGTAAAATGACAACTATATGATGACTACTATAGATTATTGAACCTACTACAGAAGTTAAAAAATAATACCTATTGCAGTAGGAATCCAATTTAATACTCAATATACAAACTTCTGCAATGCTATAACTTCTTTCCTGTCAGCACACCTCCGCTTATTCCATTTGCAAGGGAATCTTTATTATAAATGGTTATTTTCCTGTGTTTATCAGAAAAATAAACAATCTCTAAAAACTGTTTCCCTAACTAAATTTTAAGACTATTTTCTCTGCATAAAAACAGGTGATGCATCAAGTTCTGAATGACTCCTAAGTGTTACTAGTTTCAAGAAATACATCCAAGACATGCTACAGTACCTGAAAGTAAGTCAATAGACTGCATCTTGAGGACTGTTTGGCTTGCCTGTGGGACCTGGGCAAGTCACTTGGCACCAGGGCAATGACTAGGAGCACAGGACATCCTGCTGTTGCTTTACTGCTTCAGGAGACTGAGCTAGGGCACCTGCATGACCTGCCCTGAGTGAGGCAGGCAGAGCAGCCCGCTGAAAGCCGGGAGGATTTCACTTCAGCAGCCCTTTCAACTCCCATGTGCAATGCATCACTCAAGGCAAAATGAATGAGCTCCCAATCCGCATGTGCTTCAGGAGGAAACATCAACTCTGCACTCTTCTTTTTAGCATAGTCACTAAGAGATCACTCTTGATTTGAATCTATGCATTCAGATTTCACCTCACCTGAGAAGGAAGCAACTCACACTTAGAAAAACCACTTAAGCCTTATGATTAATGGGAGGAAAAAATGTTTTTACCAGGTTTCGATTTGCTTCTAACTCATTTTTCTCTAGTTTGTTCTCAGTTGTTTTGAACAGTGAAATCTGGCAGACAGTTAACCTTTGCTTCAGATAGACAAATTACCTTTTCATCACAGTTTATCAAATCAGCAATTCAGCTCTATAGATCAGAGTGGGAAAATTTTATCAGGACAGAAAGAAGAATGTTACTGATAACAGATTGGTTCACAATAAGATATGCCTGCTTCTGCAAGGAAGAACACCAGAGTTTTCCAGGGAACTCCAAAATGAAGAATCGGAGCAGGCAAATCAGAGGCAGAATGGCTTGAACTGCCACAGATCTTTTCCTGAAATCTCTTAACACAGGGCAAGAAGCCTGCCTATTGTGGATAATATAAACCCTGTCTCCACAGAGGCTTCTTTCACTGCTTCACCTTCCATAATAGCAAAACCAAAAGAGCAAAGTAGAACAGCATAGTTTTCTGGAATTCTTGGGGAGGATTGACAAAAGCATATGCTAAGCACAAAAAGCATGAAACAAACAATAAAACTAAACTTTGGTGAGCTAAAAAAAGACGTGAGCATGTGCTTTAAAGCCTTAGAATATGTGGGTACTGGGACTCAGATTTATTATTAGTTCCAATTGCCCCCATGTTCTGCCACAGCAGTACTCAATACAGACCAGATCCTCCAGTTCAAAATCAGTTTAGGTAAATCTGCACAGCCTGCTGCTCCCTCCCCACCAATCCTTTCAGTGTTCTCCCACCATGCCAGAAAAGCAAACACAGGTTTGGCCAAAGTCCATTCCCAAAGAATAGTTGTTTCTCAGGCTCAGAAATTTCCAACTCTCCTGAGACAAACTCAATTAAACTACAAGCAAAGCCACACGGTTACAACGAGAACAAGAAAAACATAAACCTACCTAAATGGCAGCAAACTTTCCTCTGGATAAAGGACAGACAGTTTTCCTCCTACTTGCATGTCCCTGCCTTTCCATGCACAGCCTGCAAGCTTCCCAGGCTTTCAAAAACTGTGGCCTGATCTTTTACAAGTAGCTGCCACAATGCAGCTGGTTCCAGGTTTGTGACTCAACCTCCACCTCTCATTCATCTGTCCAAAACTTCTGCCACCTCCTTACCTTCATACTTAAGCAATCCCATGATGATGCACCTGAAAAGGGGCATCCATATTATGTTGCAAGAACTTCAGCCCTGCTTTTCATCACACCTATGCTACATCTTGAGGAAAAGAAGAGTTCATCTGCCTGAGTTTATTTTCAAAGTTTTTTTCCTAGGTGCTATGGATAAATTACAATTTTAGCGGTATAATAGTGTCCTGGTGGAATACTCAGCATTAATATTTGAGCACATTGACATCCATCATCACTATGGAAAAACTGCATTTACATTTCACTGTATTTTTTCCTTCCCAGAAAGCCTATGAAAAAGATACCACATTATTGTCCTGGGGCACAGAAATAGAGAGTATCTAATCATAATGAACTAACTTTTACATCTTTTACTAAAGTAAACTAGAACCCTCAGGAGTATTAAAGTTCATGGCTGAATATAGTTTCCTCCCTGTTAAAAACAAACTCTTGGTGGTGTAGAAATAAAAATTAAAAAAAAACCCAAAAACTTATTCTAGGATAAGTTGTGTTTTATTACTTCCCCATTTCCAGTGCAGTAACTGCTCTTGAATACCATCCTTAATACACCTTGAGGCTAAAGCAAAGCCAGCTGCTTTCCCTGAGTTCTCAGGACAAACACCACTTGCAGAACAAGAATAAATAGCTCTGAGAATCTTGAATTACTGAAACAAAGTTACATTTGAAACATTTCTTCCCAGCTTCTATTTTTTCTCTTTAGAATTTTCTGGTGATGCAAAAGACTGTTCTGACCACTATCCCATGTAAAAACAGGCAAATGCCTTTTACTTTGCCCAAAACCCAGCATGAAGAAGCAGCTGCCATGCAGACAAGGAGTAGAGCTGGACCCAGGCTGCCTCCTTCTTCTGATTACATCCTGGCAGAGCTCTCTAGGAAGGGGATTCTCAAAGCTGCATTGGAACATGGGCTCCTATAGAATATGCTAAAAGCCAACAGGACATTAAAGAGGTTCAGAACTATGGTTCAACAGGTTCAAAAAAGTTCAAGACATTTGCACATCCTACTGCAGAATTCAGGACATGCTGCAGCTTGCAAGGAAATATTTAATTCATAAACAACACTACTCTGAGGAGAAGGAGACTGCAAGTAGTTAAGGATGTCATTGCTACCAACACAGGTAGAGAGTGAGCAAAATTAGTTATGTGAAGAAAAACACATTATTTTCTTTTCATGTAATAATTTTCATGCTATCAATTTTCTCTGTGCCAAAAGGGACGATAAGACCTTGCCTAAGGTAATAGCGCTGTAGGTAAGCCTGAAAAGAAAAACGATTATAGGTCAGATGCTAAAGAAGATTACGAGAACAGGAACAAAGGAGCAATGACATGCTGTTAACACGAACACCACAGATATTATTTTGCTCATTAATTGCTCATTACATCCCATTAAAGTAGCTGTTGCTTCAAATTACGCCAGTGCTCCTGCAGAAAGAAGCATAAAGCAGAATTGTGATTCACTAAGTGTAACAATGAAGAGTGTTTTAACAATGCAAGTAGTAGTGCTCTGCGCCAGGCTTGGCTGCGTCCTCAGTAGGAGGGCAACTGCCACAATTCTAAGCATTCTCTCAAACTTCGCTCTCACTAAGGAGAACAGCATAATTCTTTCAAAGGAGGATCAAAACCACTTTGCAAATATCAGTGATTTAGGCCTCAGAACACCTTTAGAAATAAAGCGGTATCATCTTCTCCTCTAGCCTTCCAGTTGCAGGGAATGATGAGGAAGATCAATACCTGGCTTGAAGCTTGGTGTAACTTGCAGAATTTGGAGGTTTGATCATGGGCCAGTTTGCACGACACCAGGCCTGCTAGTGACAGATGAGGTACCCCTGTCTCAAAGGATCTTTGCACAGAAGTTAGCAGAGCTCATTGAAAGAGCTTTAAGGTAGACTCGAAGGGCGAAAGGAGTAAAACCAGGCTTGCTAAAGCCAAGCCTGGGGGCAGCACGCCAGTGTTTGGGGGATGGTGGCCTAGCAGGGTGCATGGGTCTGCTGCCTCAGTGGAGGTAGGGGATGGAGATTCATGCAACAACAGAGATGCAAGGGTTATTGATTTGTTAGAAACCACAGAAGTGCCTGGGAATGGTCATGTAGGAATTAGGGCTTCTTCTCACAGAAAGGTGGTGGTATCAATAACCCAACTGAAGTGATCTACACCAACGCACGCAACAGGAGGACCTTGAAGCCATTGTACAGCAGGAAACAGTGACATAGCTGCTATCACGGAAACATGGTGCAATGACTGACACAACTGGAGAGGCGAGACGGCTGTCTCACTCTCCTCTGAGGTAACAAGTGAAAATAGGACAAAAGGAGATGGCCTCAAGCTGTGCCAGGGGAGGTTTAGGTTGGACATTAGGAAAAATTTCTTCACTGAAAGGGTTGTCAAGCCTTGGAAAAGGCTGCTCAGGGAAGTGGAAGAGTCACCACCCCTGGAGGTATTTAAAAGACTGGAGATGCGGCACCTGAAGACATGGCTTAATGATGGACTTGGCAGTGCTGGGTTAATGGTTGGACTTTATGATCTTAAAGGTCTTTTCCAACCTAAACGGTTTGAGGATTCTCTTCTGACAAGAAGGCATGTTTTCTGAATCATAAGTCAGTTTAACACTCCTTTTGCTGCTCATCACAAAGGCAGTGTTCTTCAGCTGACAAGAAAAGATTGGTCTCACCTTACCTCTCCTGTTTCCAAGCAAGCCTGTGCAATATATAAAGCATGTGACCTAACTCTATAGAAACAGAGATGTATGAGCACAGCAGCACTGTACACAGCAGCCGAGGTATGACTGGAAAGGGGGAGGACATGGGGAATTAAGCAGTGGAAATAAGTAACCAGTCTTCCAGCAGACCAAGAAAATAAGGCCATGAAAGAGTTACAATAAAGCAATAAAAGAAGAAACTAATTGTAAATTATAACCCAGAATCGGTTTATTGCATGATTTTATTGTTTTGTTAAATGATTTCCAGTAAGGCTATCAAATATTCAGGAAAATCTTACTTATCTATCCTTGAATCTTGTCCAGCAGCGAAGTGATCCCAAAGCAATGCGATGCATGTGCAGCCCTGCTTTCCTTTAGGAGTAATAAATCAATAAGCAGCTGATCTATAGCAAGTTTAAGCCTTACTCAAACAAAACCCAAATTTCAAATAACGTCCTATCCTAAGGGTGTTTAAAAAAGCAGCGTAACCCAGTAAGTAATTGAATTATGTGAGACCACATTCACGGTTGTCATGCGACAGAAATCAGAACTACCCCGGATGACACAGACTAATGGATGCAAGTGTGGCTAATAACCACAGGAAAAGCAAGTCACCAGATGCACAAATGGCAATTAAATGTCATAAATATAGAAAAAGTTGGAGAAATACTGAAGCAGTTCCTAACATGCAAAAATAAAACCAGCATGTTTCATTTGATCTGTTTCCTCTTCAGCTCATCCTTGCCTTTGTATGCTCTTTGTAACTTAAAAACAATGAAGTCTTTTGTTCACATATAGTCTTGTAACATTCAGAATAACAGTTGGATCCATAAACATGTCACGTAAGAACAACCTGTGACAAGCTGAATCTAGAACCAGGTCTCTCAAGCCTGTGTATTACAACAACATTACATTTCCGCTCTAGAAAAAAAACTAAAGAGAGATTAAAAACGAACAAAAACATAAATCTGTTCATCCAAAAGATAAGACTAATGACGTTGGTAGAATACCTTTTATCATCAGTATATATATTGTTCAGATCTAATAATTTTTTTAAGAGGAGCAAGTGAAAACCTTAGCAGATAGGCTGCGAAGGACTGCTTTCCAGAACCGCAACAAGGCCAGACGTGACCTCTGAATGCCACAATGCTGCCTCATACATTGTCCTAGTTAGAGCAACTCATTTCCCAGCCTTCCACAAAAAAACAAACTACCAAACAGCTTTCTCTTTGCTCAGGCCTGTGGAGAAAGAGTATGTTTATCTCTAGCTGGTAGCAATACCAAAGAATAGTTCTGCAGGAATACATCACACTAGACAGACAGAAATTTCCAGCCCTCCTTTGTTTCCCTTCTCCACAGCAAGCAGCAGAAGGCACATAATACATGCACTTCAGCATGTGTTCCTGGACCTACAGTCAAATGCAGAGACAGAGAAAGGAGGAACTAAAAAGATCTCTGATTCATAGTACATTAGACGTTGTAGCCTGCTCATTGTTAGAGCCTAACATAAGAAGAGAAACAGCAAAGTGAAACCAAACATTAGTGCAGCCTATAAAAAAACCTGCATTAAGTGAACTGCATTTATAAAGTAACCTATCTGCACCAGCAGCTTGTTTATCTATACACCAGGCAAATGAGAATTCATTATGCCATTGTCCCAAATCTTTCAGTCAGTTCTTACAAAAAAGCGGCTCCTTAAAGGTGACTCTTTGCAGATCCCCTTTCATAGCATCCCCATTCAAACTGTATTCTTTTTAACATAGAAAATACACTTTCAAGTAGCATATAAATTAATTATAAGTAATAACTGTAACATGTATATCATCATATTGTCTTACACTTTCCCTAATAAATAGAATGACAGTCTGAGATGAACTATACAGCACAGGGATAGGGTCACATTCTGATCTGAGTTTACGTCATTGTCTTTTACAAGTGGCACTTATAATGGATTCATTTCTAAACCTACATATACCCTAAACTCTGAGCATTTTTTTGGTTTAAATAATAAACAGTACAGCAAGTGAATAGAAATTTTGCTGCAAGAGGAGGATGTATTTGTAAGACACATTACATGAGACACACAGCTCAGAGAGGCAGGTGGCCCTCGCTCAACCTGGAATTATATATAGCATCCGTTCCTGACATGGAGAGAAGCACAAGTGAATCACTGAGCCCCAGAAAAATTTATAGCAGGAGAACACCTGCCTTCCCACCTGTTTCTTTGCATTCTTTTGTGCAATTAAAATGTGAGCTTTGTTTTAAATAGCTATCTACCTGTTAAAATCCATAGATGAGAAGTAAGGGTTTGTTAAATAGCATAATAAATAGGAAATAATAATGAAATCAGCAGCAGTCCTTGACTTGGTTTTGAGACACCTTATCCAAACCCAAAGTTATTTTAAAACCTCAAGTTCTTTCCAAACTCAGTTCTGTGACTCCTGAAAATGCAGAAGAGAACTCTGGATGACCCTAACCTGCACTGCTGAAGAAGAATCACTGTGTGTTTTTTCCTACAGTCAAAACATCCTATTGTTATTTGGGACAAGTACAAAAAACGCACACAGTGGGTGTAGAATTGTTTTTAAAAAAGGGAAAATAGTGCAATTTTAGCATATTATCTTCAGCACATCAGTGCTCCATTTCTGGGGAAAGGAAGCCACACGTCAAGCAAAACATGAATAAATTCTTAAAACATTAAAGATCTTAGAGTCGCCACAAAAAAAAATGCATTCAGCTATTTTAAAATAAGTGATTATAAACTACAGGATTTTTTTCTTCACCAACCTGTAATTTCAGTCCATGGGACAGAGGTGTTGCTAAAAGCACTTAGGAACTTGGGCAGGGTAACTTTAATAACTAGCTTTTCTTCAAGAGTGAAAAATGACTGGTAAATCTGCACCCACTTCATATGCCACATAAGGAGCACATACAAGCAGAGCCAAGTCTCTGCTTTTACTTTCTAATTAACCTCACAACTCTCTTGACTTTGGCCCTTACTTATATCATTACTAAATTACATAAACTATAAAAACATCATCGTCTAGATTTTTTTATAAACAGGGTACATGAATATGGGGCAGTTGTCACAGGTTCTTCTTTAAAACATGGCTAGCAAAAGGAGTCTCCACATAATGTTCTATAAAACTTCAGGTAGACACTACAAAATAGGAATGATAGATCTGCAAAGCAGCAACAAATGGCACAACACTGCAGGCATTAAATAAATCTTTTTCAACATTGATGGCCGCTATCTTCCCATGACCTCCAAACTGCAGATCTGGCATATGTAAATAGAAATAAGAGATGAGCTCTTCCAGCTCCTGTTTTATCAGTAATCAAATTCAGTATCTTCCATATGCAGGAAGTAGGGAAGGAAAAATATAAAGAAAAACTACACCCACATAGTGCTGCAATTGGGCAAAATATTCTGTATCTTAGCTTCTCTAACTGTAAACTAGAGGTAACAGTTACTAACCTTTGTTAAATTTCATATAAAGATTGTTACTAACCAGGGATCATTTCACATAGTACAGACATAAAAACTATCTCCAGGGTACACCAGAGCAGCTGTTTAATGAAGCACAGCCACACAACATAACACAATTTTACTCTGGGATCAAAACCAGAAAAAAAGCCATTTTCCATTTCCTTCTTTCTGCATACAATGGAAGTAGACAAAGAGTACTGGAGCTTTGATCAAGATATTGGCCTTAATAGTCGCATTACTGCAGAAAAAAAATCTATGTTTGCTGTAGGGTTTTCTTTTAACTTTTTGTTTTTATGTGGACTTCCCCACACGCTTGCAAGGAGCAGGACCTTCCTATCCATTTGCATGTGCTAAGACATGGTTAGCTGACAACTCTAAAAGAGAAATCCCAGCAAGTAAGTGACTGCTGGTACAATTTAGCTATTTCTGCTCTTGCGAACATGGCCTGCTTAAGTTTTATAAAAGCTTACAGCAAACATTAACTGGCTCCTTCAGCAAACATTAACTGGCTCCTTGCACCATATTAGTTTTAAATTCACTAGCAACTTGAAGAAAATTAAATAAAAGATGACTATGAAAGTTTCCAAACAAAAGTTTCCAAACTGCAAAATAATGCAGTTAACAGTATTATTTTAGTCCCAATATGTCGATAAAGTCTTTAAAAGACGTCCCTGAAAGACATCTTCCCTGAACAGACTTGAGGACATTTTCCTAGAGCTGACTGTACCCACAGACTGCTCGTCTCAAGTAAGTTATTTGCCCTTTAATATTCTTACATTTGTGCTGACTAAAACAAGTGTTTAAAATGTGTTTTCCCCACTTCCCACAAGACTTCCATTTAATGTTACTGTAATACAGAACACACAACCATCTTTGTATGTTTGCCCTAAAGATGAATTATAACACTTTGAAGAAATACTTTGAAAAAGACACTTCACATATGAAAAGAGTATTCACATGTGAGTGACTTGCTCAAGTTGCATATCATAAAGCCATGCAGAATTTGGATTCTAATTAGTTTGAAGAACAGCTACTAATAGTTTTGAGTATTTCTGCAATAGTGCAGGCCCATAACAAGCCTCTAGTGAGCATCTACACATACATAAGGACCTTACCTTAAGCACAGATTAAACTCTCTCTGTAAATTATCACTTCAAGATGTTTTTAAAGGATCTAAAGTGCACTTTCACACCCTCTCAGATCTGTTCAGCACAATGGTTTCTTGATGCACTCTAGTGAGGGGGGTTTATATTGTGTAAACTATTACAGCAATATTTTGGAATATAAAGAGGTGAAGCAACAAAGAAAGGGAATTCAGAGTGGGCAGTTTTGCGTAACGATGCAGCCAGGATAGGCACTAATGCTGTATCTCTCCCTTCTCATTTTCCCAACAGTCTTTCAGCAGTAAAACAAGTAGTCATTGCCAACTGTTCAGGAGGAAACGGCAGCATTTCACAAACAGATATCTGATCGCATTCTTCACAAAGTTCTGGTATTATCTTCAAAAATCCATCTCATTTTTGCCCAACGGCAACCTCAGAGTTTGGCAATTTCCTTCAAAGCCCCTGTGCAAGCAAAGACACTACCAAAAACCTGTTCAGGTAAGACAATTTGCCAGTGCTAAGTTAAAGGTTGGACTTGATGATCTTAAAGATCTTTTCCAACCTAAATGATTCTGTAATTCCTCATGTGTAATATAAATGCAGAACCTAGTTCGGAAAAAACCCACAAAAAACAACAACCCATACAGCAAATATTCAGTGTCCTAAAGATGCTGTAACCAATATTGTAATGGAGATGCATATTTGTAAAAATTCAAGGGCAGCGACTACAATAAATTTTCTTTTGGATTATTCTTGTCTACCTTATAAATACTTAGGAAGAAATTAGAGAGTGTCTCTATTAAAAAAATCAAATCAAATATATCCAAATTGTATACATATATCATATATACACAGTTAAATACTGCACTATTAAGCATTCGTGCTTTCAGAAAATAGCATAAACTTTCAGAACACCGGTCAAACTAACTGCATGGCAGTTTGGGATTATTTTTTATTTCATTGTTCTCCAATTTTATAGTACACAAGCTCTGAGGAATATGAAAGGAGAAATAGGGATGTTCACAGAAGGTGCTCAATTGTAACTTTCCTTAGTAGGTTTTAATTCATTTGTGCATAACCAATGCCACTTAAATGCTTTTAAAAGCAGATGGATCAGTATAGGCAAGAAATACAGCAAATAAGATGTCGGTGTTTTCTTCATTTATATTTGCAGTCCTCTACAGACTCAGCTGCACATTCAGCAGCTAAAGACTCTGGAAGTCAGGATGTAACTGGTGCCAGATAGTTCCCATCTGAAAAGCAGACCCTCATTCCCAGGGAGTGACGTAGGACGGTAGGATTTTTACTCTCATTATGTTTGAGAAATGTGGATTTTGGAGAAAACAAGGGTGCAAGAACAGGACAGTATAATTGGAATGTCTGAAGGGAAGTTTGGAGTCAAATTCCTGACTGATGTTTGACCTACTGTGGAAAAAAAGGGCATTGGGATCTGAACCAGATCAAAACCCAGAGCAGCAGCAGCCAACTGCTCTTTCTCTAGACAGAGAACCCAGAACAGGTTTGCAGCCTCTGCTTTCAGATGCAGAACATCTTTACAAAATGTCCACCGCTTGTGACATGTTTTCAACTTGCATTATTTATCTTCTACAAATATCAAATACCAAACCAGCACAAGCTTGCACAGACTGTCAGGTCACCAGCTCAGTGTGCTCCTTCACACTGAAAGTCAGCTCTTCTGATTTTGTCTACAGGTTATTTGGCAACTGGGAAAAGCAGATGTTTAAAGAAAACAATAGTGAAGCAGACTTTTTTTTTTCTCCACATAAATAAGAATAAACTCCAGCCAGAAAACACAAGTGCATGCATACAACATAGATATATAAGCAAATGCACCAAGAACAGGAGGAAATACAGCAGTGATTCTCAGGGCACCAGGCACACTACACCGCTACAATATTTGGGCTTTTTCTCTCCAGGAAGCCTGAGCCAAGAGACCAGAACTTCTGGCACTCTACATAATATCACACAAAGATGGGGGGGAGGGAAGGAAAAGTTAAAAAAAAAAAATTGTTTTTAAATATTTTGTAGTTATTTGCTCTCATTTTCTGCAAGCAGATCATCAGGCAAAGTTGCAATTTTGTGCAGGGGAAGGGAACTGAAAAGGAAAATGAGTTGTTAGTTCAAAAATGCCCCCATTTCTGGCCAGTCTTAAATATACAAGACATAAGGTTGGGATGCACATGTGGCATACCTGATTCCACAGACTTAGTTCAATTACTTAAAAGCTTTTCTCTGTAGACACAGGTTTTTTCCACTGCCCAACAGTAAGGTAGCATGGCTGAATATAAAAGTAAAAGAATCAGTGAAATAAAGACCCATTCTCAAAACAAGCTCACCTTGCATCTCATACAGCATACTGATGAAGGAGTGGCACTTTCAGAGAATAAGTTCTGTGTCCGCCACCTAAAAATGCATTTTCATCTAAGTTATTTCACACATTACATACACGCATGCTCCTTCATAGCATTCCAAATGAGCTAGTGTGGCTGGGTGGCTGAGCCTACATCAGCACATAGACAGCTTCACATGAAGAAAAAAAGACTGATTTACCAGCTTTATTAATTTACCAGAAAGAAAGGTTTCTAGATGGACACCTTCACACTCTAACACTACTCATCTGTAAGGACACTGTCCACTTGGGAACTTACACATCTGCGAGGAAAACGAGGCATGGGATGCAAACGAGTACAAAATGCTGCTGGTTTCTAAACCTGGCATTTCTGTGACAGACGCAGAAAAGTTCACGGATAAATTTCTTTCTGAATAAACCTGAAGTATCCCACATTTTTCTCAGATGATACAAGTGTTTCATTTTCTAAAAGAAATATCAAAAGGATTTGACCATCTGGAACTTCCTTCTCTGCTTGGACAGCATATTCCGTCCCATGCCCCAAGAAGCAAAACTAGCAAGGGAATTTTACTTTAAGAACAGAGGATTGCTGGCCAAGAAAAACATGAATGTGAATCCACATAAACCAGTGTCAGTCAGCAGAGCTCTGTGGCTGCTTTGTTTGTTTCTTAAAGATTTGCATAGCCCCACAATCAGAGAACAAACATGGGAGTTTTATTACAAGCATATTAGAAGTAAGCTCAATTTTTATTGGCATCACTATTAACACAAAACCTGAGAACTCCTAAACAATCTTTGGCTGTTATAAACTATTACAGATTCAGTGGTGCTGACATAATTGCCTTATTCCGTATGACATGAGAATCTGACCCCAAATGACCACAAAGTCATAGTTCAAAACAGCAACGTGTTTCTGAGTGTTCGGAGAGTGAGCATTTGGAAGCATGCATATATAAATATATATTAAAAAACCAAAACCCTTTGCATCATTTTGATTATAGAAGATTAAGACAAAACCCTATTCTAATCCCAAATTGGCATATTCATTCATGTACAGCTGATTTGATGCAATATGCAAGCAAAAAACTTGCTTGAAAGGCACTAATTAAACTCAAAACATATTTGGGGAATTCTTTCTTATGAAAGAATTTGGGATACATGACTGGGCTTGAAGGTTCATCTCTTTATTGCTAATGAGAGATGGGATTACTCAAACAGGAGCAGCCACCAGGTATTACAGCTCAATCCTACTGAATACAGACGAATATTAATGAAATGTCAGAACAGAAACAGAGGATACAGAGAAGCTTAAAACAAATGATCCAGCAAAGAAACACTACAGCAAATGTCCTCCCACCCTCCCATCTACCAGAAGGCTTGAAAACATTTGTATGCACTTCCTGTACCCCTGTTCCTTCAGACCCTGAAAAATTCCATTAGTTTTTCAAGGTTGCGTCTTTTCCAGCCATAATAAAATTTTATTAATTTTTTCAACATAGCTACTTTCTTTACTGAGATGTACACTAAGTGCATAAAATGTAACAAACTCCTCTATGAAATTGCTCAAAATAATGAAATCCAGAGGGAAACAATAGTCTAGCAGGACAAGGGTGATTTCCCACACTAATATAAAGTCAAACATATGGGAAATCCTTAAGCCTAAAATCTCTGTCGTGGTTTGAGCCCAGCCGGTAACTCAGAACCACACAGCCGCTCGCTCACTCCCCCCCCCCCCCCCTTTCTTCCTCCCCCCGCTCCCGGAGGGATGGGGAGGAGAATGGGAAGAATGTAACTCCCACGGGTTGAGATAAGAGCAGTCCCGCAACTAAGGTATAACACAAAACCACTACTGCTACCACCAATGATAATAACGATTAGTGAAATAACAAGGGGAGAGGATACAATTGCTCACCACCCGCCGACCGATACCCAGCCCGACCCGAGCAGTGACCTGGGCCTTCCGGGTAACTCCCCCTGGTTTATATACTGGGCATGACGTGCTGTGGTATGGAATACCCCTTTGGCTAGTTTGGGTCAGGTGTCCTGTCTCTGCTTCCTCCCGGCTTCCCCTCCTCCCTGGCAAAGCATGAGACTGAGAAAGTCCTTGGTTGGAATAAACATTACTTAGCAACAACTAAAAACATCGGTGTTATCAGCGTTGTTCCCAGGCTGAAAGTTAAAAAACACAGCACTGCACCAGCTACTAAGCAGGAGAAAAATGACTGCTATAGCTGAACCCAGGACAATCTCCTAGTCAAATTACAGCAAGATAAGCTGCTCCAGGATCAACATAGATGTGCATGCTCTCCTGTGAAACCATTGGTTGTTTAAAACCGGTATCACCATGGGGAACTTGCTCTATTTGCCCTACTCCCAATTCTCCAAGCAATTCATTGTCTACATCCTGTACCATATATTGCCAAGTACCCATATGCCAGAACAGCCACCCAGACACCAAAGAAGAAAGAAAATGCCTGCTAGGTCTTGACTTTAGTCCACCTACATCTAATACTCTACCCCCCAACGTCACAAAGTAGTTTGTGTTTCTAAAAAACTAAAATATTGGAAAAAAAACCCATCAAACAACCACCACATAAAGGTACAAATGAGAAAGGTAAAAGGAACAAGAAAAAGAAACAAATAGTGACTTTAAAAAAAAAATCTGAGAATGCTACTGTTTTGCTCTGGCACATTGTCTCAGATCTCAGTAATGAAATAATAACCATTTGTCGTCTGCACGCAATTTAGTTCATCAAAGTGCTTCCGCTACTTTGAGAGTTCACTGTGGTTATGGACACTTTAGCCAATAGTTTTATTGAACAGATCAAAGCAGCTAGTAAAGAGGTTCATGTGCCTACCAACATTTTATGATGTTCAAGGGGTTTACTACAAACTCTGCTTAATCTCATCCCCTGGAGCGAATGCTCCCATCATAAGCACAGTTCAAAGCTGCTCAAACAAGGTGTTGTTTCCCACTCTTACATCTCCATTAGGTGTCAGAGCAGAGTTGCTGTGCACTTAGAACAGATTTCTGGCCAGTACAAGCATACCAGAACTGCTCTGCAGATGCTATCAAGATCTCTAAGTATTGGAGAAATTCTAAAGAAGGTGATATTCCACGACTAGGAGAAAATGTTACTAACTCACACATGGAATAGCTTTTACTACTAACTAGTCAAAAAAAGTGAACAGTCATTTGAGCAATACAGCTGTATGAGCAGTCCAGAAGCAGATGGGAATTGTTGTTGTGCATGCGTACTTACAATGGTGGACTGTTGTCCTCAGAGGGTGCACTGCCACCAGCCTGCTCCCCACACTCACAGCATAGCTGATGGCTGTAGATTCTTACATACACACTTACTATCAAAAATTGAATCTGGTATAGAATTTGGAACTTTATTGCCACTCTAAATAACATAGGACTTAAAGCTTTAGGAGAGGGACTCTTCATCAGGGACTGTAGCAACAGGACAAGGGATAAAGGAATTGAATTAAAACAGGAGAAGTTCAGGTTAGATACAAGGAAGAAGTTCTTTACTGTGAGGGTGGTGAGGCCCTGGCACAGGTTGCCCACACAAGTGGTAGATGCTCCATCCCTGGCAGTGTTCAAAGGCCAAGCCGAATGGGGCTTGGGCGACATGGTTTGGTGTGAGGCATCCCTGCCCATGACAGGGGGTTGGAACTAGATGATCTTAAGGTCTTTTCCAACTCAAACCAGTCTGTGATTCCATGATTCTATATAACAATTGAATGCCTTTTCAAGTGCCTGATGTATCTCACTGGACACTTCAGCAGTGCCACGTATCCTAGACTGCATTAGAAGAAAACCAAGAAGGGCTAGTCAAGCTCCCTATGGAAGCTACAGCACCTCCTGACAGACAGCTTTCTACAAGACTTGTTGGGGATTTTCTTCCCCCCTCTGCTTCAGTCACTATTCCTGTGGTGAAATTTTTATACATTTCCCCCATTCTACTGTATATTTCTTTACACAAGCATTTTCTCAGGCTCTTTCAGCTTCTGGCCTTTCTGCGGAGTTTACCTAAAGCCAGCATGGCTGCTTTGGTGTTTCTTATAGACATATACAGGCGTGGGAGATGTTTTTGTGATTCCTTGACAGCATGATCAATTCTATTGTCTGTGCATAACTTAAAAAAAAAAAAAAAAAAAAGGAAAGAAAGAAACAAAGGAGTTAGAGGCTTTCCCGTAGTATTCCAGAATTCCAGACAGAACTGAAGAACTGAGAAGTAACAACAGTTCTGAATTTGAAGAGCTCTTATATCTCTGGTCCTGGTATGAGTGGGTTTTTGGTTTGGGGTTTTTGTTAAAGATTGTAGCGAAGTACCAAGATTCTCAAGCCCCACCAGGGAATTTAGCACATAACTACCACTGAAGTTAAAGAGAATTGCCTGCCCTTAATCTTTTTCTTTTTCCCTCCAAACTATCATCCCTAAACCTTGAGCTCAACCCTGCTGCTTTACTCGGCAAAACAGAACAAATGATCTCAAATGACTCACATCCAAAGCCTCAACAACCATTCACCATTCAGCTGTGTAATAAAGTTCCTTTCTGTGTTGCAGAAGGGCTACCTGCTGGAGCAGGTTTGGCTTAGGTTCCAGGCTCTCAGAGTCAAGTACACTCAGCCTGCATGTAAACAATTTCCCAGCAATATGAATAAGTGATGGTGGAAGACCCAGCCTGACAGAGGCTACTGAAAAAGGACTGGTGAATTGTGTCCCCCAGGTAAAGAGAAGCGGCCAGAACAAATAAATGATGCTTTTAAACAATTTATGTGCTGCTGCTCTGCAGGCTACTGATTACTTCGGGATTAGTTCAGGAGAAATTGTTTTACAGCAGACCTGGTAGGGTGACATACTGCATTACCTCTTTGCGCAGGAGGTAATGTTACTTTTTGTGATTACTACGCTGGCTCAGGAGTAAGAAAATGTAGTATAGCCAGTACAGTTCACACAGCAAGAAGACAGAAGACAATTCAAATACAGTAAGGCAATTCCAGCTACTAGCTCTTCAGCAATTACTAGTAGCCCTACGGTGACTGCACAAACCTTCTATGGTCTGCAATACATATCAGTATTGACCCCTACATTTTGCACTGGATAAGCTATTGTTTCTTTTCCAGTTGTAGAGTAAAGCTTCTTCATTTGCAACAGAAAGATTAAAGATGCTGTTTTCACCAGGCGCTGCTGCTTGATTTACCACCTTCAACTGTCTCTCAGCATCCTACTGAAGAAACTCTTGGGGACAGCTAATTCATCTTCCCATTAATTTCAAGGCTGAGGAAAATTATCACATAATGGTGTCAGCAAACCATTTATTTCCATAAACTCATCTATTCCTCATGTTAGTCCTGAGAGCTCATATTATGTTTATTCATGACAGCTGTTAAAACTAGGGCTTTATTATGTAGCTGTGTCACTGGTATCCTTCACATACCTTTGCAAAAATCATGTAGGAACTGACCAATTCAGGGGAGAAAAAACAGCAAGATGATTCCCTGCCTCATTTCACACAAATAGTCATTTACATAAATATAAAGAGGATACAATCAGAATTCATCATACTCTTAAACCAATCTAAATAAAATCACAGACTCACAGAATGGTTGAGGCTGGAAGGGACCACTGGGGGTAATCTAGTCCAACCTCCCTGCCCCAGCAGGGTCTCTCAGAACACAATACTCAGGACTGTGTCTAGACAGCTTTTGAGTATCTCCAGGGAAGAAGAATCCACAACCTCTCTGGGAAATCTAGTCCAATGCTCAATCATCCTCACAGTAAGGAAGTTCTTCCTCATGTTCAGGTGGAACTTCCTGTGGTTTAGTTTATACCTGTTGTCTCTCATCCTACTGCCTGGCACCACCAAAAATTGAATGACATGCTGAGGAAGGGGGTAATGTCATTCTCAAGGTTTGTAAGACATATATTCCAGCATATTCCCGTACAGCAGCTCAGGTTCTAGCTTTTTTTCAGAATTTTCCAGTTCAAGGCACAGTTCTTCCATTCATAAGGGCTGTCAGAATGGGGCACAAGTAATGACACAAGTGAAGGAAATGACACAAGTGAAGGAACCTCACAAGAAAAATGCATAATCATCAAGGAAAAGTCATTATCTGAGCTTGGATTCTCGCCTCTGTACAAACATAGTTCATTCTCAACAAGCACACATTGGGTTGTGGAAACTGCTCTTTTGTTTCTGCCAAATGCTCAAACTAAAGCTCACTGAGGGAAGTTTTAACTAGTGCTCTCCGCACACACGCACATTCTGCAAAGTATCCATCCTCATTTCTTGAACATATAAAATGCTTTTCACACAACAGCTGTAACACTGCAGCCTCATCTTGTACTGCTGTAACCATTCATCTCTTCTCTCACAGGAAGGAGGCAGAGTTCAGTCTCAGAACATTAAGACTGTAAGCACGCAATAAAGGAACCAAAGGGACTCTCAGTTCCTTTGTGATAATAAACTTGTTCAATGACTGAATCCTTACTGAGTTCTTTTCCAACTTAAATTGAAATTAAAAATGGAACAGAGCAAGAATGAAACAATACATTAGTGTGGAAAAATAGGGCACATCCTATGAAGAATTGAATGCAATAAAACTGTATATCATCAGGAACTGCAACCAGGTGACAGGACAGTCAATCCCATATGCCAAGCTTATATAGAGAATAAACTCTTAGAGATCTTAAAGCACCTAAATTTTTAAAAGATATCAGAAGAGAAACTCAGCTCTATGTGTTCTGTGTAAAGAAACATTTTTATGTGAGAGAAATGTGATCACACACCTTGGTCAGAACCAAGTTACATCCTATTCCTTTCTAAAGGATAACAGCATCTATCAGTGAACTGCTAGATTGCACCTTAGATAACAAGGAAAGCCTCAAAGCCCTAGGAAAAAAATAATAATTGAATACATATGCAAAAATGTGATTCGATTGACTTCATCAGTGTGAAAATTAATACTTACACATATCAGTTTGCTTAAGTTTTTACACTTAAGGTAGTGAAGAAGCAGACACCCAACAGAACTTGGGGGATGTCAAGGAAAACACAAACTTCCCAACACTCATTTATTTAGTTTGTTTATAGCTTTTGAGTAACACCTGAGCTCCTCATAGACATTTATGTAAGCATTCAAAGTATCAATTTGTTTCTTTATTCCTTCTCTCTCAGGAAGAGAAAAAACTTCCTGGGTCTTGCATCCATGGGAAAGGTAAGCCAGGAAATTTTGCACAGAGAGGCAATTTCCGCTTCTTTTCTCAAAACAGGATTCCGCTTTCTACAATAATATACTATTTTCTACCTTTTTCTTATCACAGATTTTTATGCTGCCTCTACAAAACCAGAGTAAAAAATATATCCCTTCCAGTTAAGTTCAATCTCAGCATGTTGCTCTGTCACAAAAATATTCCCTCTGCAAGTCCTTCAGAAATATGAGTCTCAGTGTATCAAGATATATTAAATGGTAATATCTGAGAATGATGAAGTAAAGGAATTACATACACATTTAGTGGATTTTCAGTCATCTCTCCGTCCCAGTTTTCCAGCAAGAAGATTTTAGTATCCCTTTTGGCATTTGGTCATGGTGGAGATGAATAGCTTAAACAATTACATCAGTATTAAATGCAATTTTTCTATCTGTTCTTAGTGCTGGTCAAGAAGACAGAAGAGTTACTGTTGCCCACTTAATCTGTCATGTTACTGTAATGAGGATATAAAAGGACTTGGTCTGGTCAACTGTTTTCTCAACCCTGAAAGAGAAAACAAAAAAACTACACACCACTGAGAGTAGTACACACATGAATGCCAGTATCTCCGTTAAGATGTATTTATTCTGTGCTTTGTCTTTGGCTAACTCTCTCACTACTCAGAGTATCTGTACTGAAGTACTTAAAAAGCTGGATGCAATTTTGATATTAGAAAGCTTCATTGAAGAAGACATAATCATATGTAAAGAGTTATAATCCAGGGACTGCATGATACAAAGGACAGCTGGAATTTGTTTGACATGACAATTTTCTGTTATTGTTTTGGGATTACAACAAACCTGCAGCTAAACTAATTGTGCCATGATGGTTAAGGTTGTGTCAGCACTTTCCTTGTAAACCTCTTTTCCAGTGGATTTATTACTTAATAAAAAGCTTTTCAGGGCTGAAACCTGGCATGAAAGGCTGCATTTATCTTTAGATACTTTGAAAAAAGAAATTCAGCTTGTCTTAATGGAAGGGTAGAAAAAAATTGTTAGTTCAGGATACGTAACTTTCCACTGCTAATCTTATCAGTACTGTGCATATTGTCCATGGTTTAAAAAAACCATAGGCAACAATACTTTGTTGATGTAGCTTTATTTCAATTTAGAAAAAAAAAATCCCATGCATGACACCTTTCCTTGTTATGGAGATTTAAAATTATATATATAATATATATACTGACTTTTCCCTGGATAGCCAGTTGCCACAAACAGGCCCCAATTATACCCTCTGTTACACGAAAGACAAATAGTCTATGAATTACCCAACGCCTGTATATTTTACAGAAAAACCACTCTTCTGGTATGCATTTATTTCTCAATTGTACTAATTTTGGGTAGAAAGAGATCCACCCTAACTATAAGCTTTTAAAAAACTGTTAGATGGCAACAACAGAAAAGTACAAAGTCAAGAGCAAGTGTCTGAAGTAGACTGGGAAGTATGGCGAGGCATTAACACTAACTGAAGCATCCCAGGGATTCTCAGGGATGGCTCCTGGTGGTCAGCTCCCAGCTGCAGCCACATTGGTAAAACTCTACACAACTAGAAGGCTAGAAGCCAAGAATTCCAAATATAGAGCAAGCACTACAACATTTATTCTGGGATAAGCCTGCTACCTCATCACGAAACCTTTTCATCTAATAGATAAGGCAAACAATTCAATATAAGGGTGAAGAGCCTCTGTCAAAGATTAGACAATGCACCATCCTTTACATATCAAGTTGTCTGAAGCTTTTGGTCTTTGCATTGCACAGAACTTACTGCACACTGGACTTCAAGAGGTAGTCAGGAAAGCAGCTTGCCTTTTAAATAATTTAGCTAGTCCTCAGGTGTTTGACAGTAATAGTGAATCAGATCCCATACAAGTCTCACATCAACACTTTATCTGAAAGTAGATTCAAACATCTTAGATTCAAGCTCGCTCTGCATTGGTGATCTCAAATTTGGCTGTATTTTGGTTTTTAATATTGCCAGCCCCGCCAACTCAGGTTGGATTAAACAGCCAAGCTAGCTTTGCTGTCATACACCCTCCCAACAGCAGCAAATGTCTGAGTCTCAACAAAGCACTTCTGAAAGTTCACTTTAAGAAACACAGTAAAATGATAAGTTTTATTAATATTTCCCCTCATGGACACCAGTGCAGGTCTAGGACTTCCCATGCAGTTCAGAGGTGCAATAGAAAGCTAGTACACTGTTCTGCACTGAAACTCAGGAGGAAAGATTCTGGCAGGAGTAGTCAGAAAACTCTGGTTAGCTCTTCTGCAGCTGTATCACTTGTGTGTGCCAAGAGGAGTAAAACTAAAAAAAAAAAAAAAAATAAAAAATGAGGAGAGGAGAGAAAAGAGGATGAATCCTTTTTTTGAGTCAGTAAGTAGGCAGATAAAAGCAAACGAAAGATCTGAAATGTAGGAGTTCACTTTTCATAAAGACACTCCTTTTAAAGAGCAACTAAATGTCTAGATCTAGATGACCTAGACATCTAGGTGATCTAGATTTCTCTCCTCTCCCTATTTCTTTGCTGTAAATACATATTTGAGACAAAAAAAGAAATGTTAGAGAGGGACAACTGACTCTACCGGAGTAGTGCTTCATGTGGAAATGATTTTACACGGTCAGACAGGGCCTGTGCTCCTGAGTAAATAACTGGAGCCACACCATTCTGCATAGGAGATCAGGATTCTCTGGGAAGTGGAAAAAAGACTGGGATGAGGCAGACACAGTGCTATCAAAAGAAACATGCATAATTTTTGCTTCAGGATTACATGTCAGAATCCGTAAACCCTTTCCACCTCAAAGGGTATTCAACCTTCACAGGTAGGACATGTGTGTTCAAGACTGCTCAGACAAAACATCTCACACTGTCTCTCCTCAGCCTTGTTTACCTGCCTGCTGAGTCTCCTGCCTATTCCATTCCCTTCTGTTGTACAGCATCTGCTCCTTGCACTGAATTAAGTTTAAGCCAGTGAGTCTGCTCAGTCAAGCTTGGCTCAGTTTCCCAGAAACAGCTCTTTCTATGGTACCCTTGTGCATTTATAAAAATGCATTCATAACTTAAAACAAAGAAATCAAATAAATATCTCCTATCCATGTCAAGCACTGGCACACAACACAAAATTCTCTCTTTGCTGTCAGAAGGTTTTTCTCTTCATTTAACTGACACATGCTACCAAATTAAGTTTGCATAGGAAAAATAAACACACTTTTGACTGGAGAGAATGAAACGTCCAATGATTCTAATTTGAGATTCTCTTTTAATCTTTTGTAACTATAGTGATTCAATCCCATATTAAACAAGCATTGCTTCTACAGTATATTCCCTTGCAACAAAGAATACCATAATCAGAAGAAAGTTGTTCACAATGAATATAGATGAATTTTCCAATTGTCACAGCACTGGGCCATCAACATCCAGAGAATTCTGGTGGATGTTGGAATCCAAGTCCTTAGTCGTCTACCTACAGATGATAACTGGTGGTAGTAGAGCTACTACCAGCCACCAGCAGAGCTGCTGGCTCTACTATTCAGAGCCACCAGCATTAAGAACTCATCGTATTGTACTATTTAGAAATACAGGAAGAATTTGTGTATCCTGAGAGCTTCTATTCAAACATATCCCTGAAACCCGGAAAATAACCTCTCCAACCAGAAGGACAGGTTAGAAACAGACATGGCTTCATTATGGTACCGTGTGTGTGGGGGACTGCTCTGTCACACACCCCAGGAAGAGACAGTTCACAGCTTATATGCCTTTATTATAGACATATTCATCAGAATTCCACAAAGTGCCCACCCAATTCCCATTACCCATTGCAGATGGTAATTTGGGTAGATAAGGCCATGGCCTTAAGGAGTGGTCTTTGGGGGTCATGGTTGTTGTTTGGGGAGAAATACCCCCACTCAGTTTATCCTTTTATGGAAATCTGTTATTTAAGGACATGGAATATTTGTGTATGTCTCGCCAATTAACTACATGTTCTGTTTGGGCTAATTTACCACCCTGAGAGGCTCCTTTATGTGTTTTCTCTTGCAACTGTTTAGCTATCTCTCAGGCCTTCCTGAAAGGAGGAAGGCCCACACGTATTTGAAGGAAGATATATGGTTCTTTTGTTGCATGTCTTCATGATCTTGAGAGACCTTGCAGCCTTGTCTATGACTATGTCTCCATACATAACAGAATGCTTGTTTTAATTCAGTATCAAACAGGAGGGAAAACTAATTAAATTCAAAACTTAATTTAAAGGAGTGGGAGACTGACATGACCTATCTCTATACATATATTGTAAAGATAGTTTGCATATACAGGTCCACACTGCACACATTCCCAGTGACTAACTCCACAGTTATTTCCTTATATCCTCTACCTCTCCAAGCTTCTCTGAATAGCTGCCATTTCGTTTTCAAATCTCACCATAATAGATACAGTTTCTCTATGTCTTCAAAAGCAACCCGATTTTATATAACAAAGACTGGGAAAGGGGAAAAAGGGGCCTTGCAGTGCTTATCAGAGGTTGCCAGTGAGGATTATACACACAAATGTATTCCAAAATCTTTGGAAGATGAAACAAATACTATAAAACTCATTCCTGGAAAATGTAAAACAGCACATCTCTAAACCATCTTCAGTGTCTCAAAAATACTAAGAAATAAATATTTGTTAGTTCACACCACAAAACTGCCACAACCACAAACTGTTCAAGAAGGTCTTTAGTGTCAGGGAGCAGCAGGACTGAGGTGCCAGCCAGGAGCTGCATGTGACAAGGTAGGCACAGGCTGACAAGAGGCACAGGCTGACAAGAGGCACAACCCCACAGTACCTGAGCAAGGACAGCAGAGCTGGCCAGAAACAGTAGCCAGGGTCAGGCACACTTCAATGTGTGGACCACACAGGTCCATACTGATGCAGCAGGTCTGGAGTTCAAGCCAGGCAGTCTAATCAGTGGGTCAAGATCAGGATAAGCAAGGTAAATGGCCCAGCACAGGCAACAAAGCTCCAGGAAAACCAAGGAAGTCTGCAACATGGCTTCCCAGTGCTCTTCTCGCAGCAGCCTGATCCAAGGTCACACGGCTGTGCTACATCAAAGCTGGCTTTAAGTACAGGCAGCCAAAGCCTTAGGAGAGGAAAGAGTTGCACTTTGGGCCTGACATCTACTAATTGAAAGCAGATGTATTATGGAATCCACATTAAGTTGGCAGCCACCAAAGTGCTGACTATTACTACATCTATATACGTAGTTCTTAATAAGCTTCAGATTTTTATATACTTTTATAGAACTAAGAACATCAGTGACTGGTATGATGCAGAGCCATGAAGCCACGTGCATGGATGCTCTGGAGATCATGAGAAACTGATCTGAGCTGCGCAATTTAAGATGCTATCAGAATTTGACAGTTCTTTCTGATCTGACATGGTGCACCTATGAGATACACTCATAATGGAGAATGTATATGCATTAAATACACACACGACCATACACATATAGCTTGTATAGCACCCATTTTTCTCTTACTGCTATAGCTTTAGAAGTATAACATGAAAATATTTTTTGTCCTTAGTTTGTATTTGTTAGCTAGGGATGCAGCAAAACCTTTTGCTGACACAGGACATCCATTTGGTATCTTGAAACATTAGTCTGCCACAGTAAAGGTGTGAGGAATACAGATGGCACAAGTATGTTTCTTCTGCCACCAGTGCTTCAGTTAGAAATCGAAACACCATTCTTGAACTATAGTGGATGCTTATTACTGAGTTACAACTGTAGCATCCAATGTGTGATGTTATCACTGCTAAAGGATACTAAATCTGCTGTGGCTCAGTGAAGAACTGAAATTGTAGTTACATTTATTCCCTTCCCCTCTGCTTATGCTGCAAAACAGATAATTCATCCAGATAGTTTAAGTGTGAGCGAGAGGATGTTGAGAAGATATTTCACACATTTTCAAGAAGTGAGATACAGATGTTCTCCCATTGCAGCTGAATTTGTCAGGAGTAACGATAGAGAGGGAACACTATGTTGTATTCTACCTTTGGATTCCAGCTCTGAGAAAATACGTCTTTCATATTTCACATGCCATGGTCTCGCACATCACTTGACAATGGAAGTATTAGTACTTTGCTAACTAAGTTACAAAGTCACTAACTCACAGTTATTAAGTGCTCATTTAAAGTAACACTTCTGATCCGCCAAACTACTTAACAGCATGCAGTAAGAAGTTTTAAGCTATTAGCAAGCTTGCAGTTACAGAGAATAAGGAGGATGGGTTTAAATAAAAATCACTTTCAAATAGGGGAATGATTAATCATTGCTGTTCTCTCCTGCATTTGTATTCTTAGCAAAAGTTGTCAACCTTTGTCCTAGCATTAATGGATGAGATTTATGTGACTGTACCTGGTATTCTTCAACTTGATTAATTAGCAAGGCCACATTTTATTTGAAAGTGCAGAATGGAGTCACATCTTCATTCAGTTACCCAGGGAACTAATTATAAGGTCTGCTCAACATACATCACAACAATATCTCCTATATGGCACAAGTAATTATTTAGATACTGTAAATATCCTTCCAAATACTTAAAACAGAATTGCTTCAGTTATTTTAAAGTTTCATTAGAAACTGGTACTAGCCTCTGCTGGGAAGTTCCAAACATTCCCTGCTCATGCAAATAGCAGGTACTCAGCATCATGAAAATGTAAACCCTGTCATAGGAATTTATCATTCACCTCTGAACCAAAACAAAGGAAAAAAAAATGGAGAGGAGAACATAGTAGTAAGTATTACACAATCCTTAAAAAAAACCCAAGCAACCCAAATATAAATGTTTAACAGCCCAATGATGTTGGGTTTTCTCCCTTAGCACCAATGCAGCAATCAATTATTTCTGTTCTCCACGCCTAGTACACCGGAACCTGGCAGTTTTACTGCATCAAAAGTAAGATTAGAATATGCAAATGCCCATCTTTTAGAAAAGGGAAAATCCTTCTTTCCCATCTGGCACCAGCTTTGGGATAGGGGAGAGGAGGCTAAGGAAGGGCAATGGCTCTGACTCAGTATTCCAGTAGCTTTAAGAATGGAGTCCCATCATACCATACAGAGACATTAAAAGAAAGTTTGCGTAGCAGCACTTACAGTCTAAAGAGATGCAACAGTGTGTGGGAGAAACAAACCATTCACATTTGTACCTGGGAAACCCACACACAAGTTATCCTCAGTAGCGCAAGACTTCTCTCTAACTCTATACCGGGACTAGAAACAACTGCCACCAAACTGCAATTTCCCACTCAGAATCTACATGCACAACGAACACTAGCACAGCCTTGGAAAGTTGCAGAGTGGCTGCAAAGTAGCTGAGTAGCTGTACCAAAGATCATGTTGCTTCTTTTTTGGTTCCTGGAGTACTCAACTCGCTCAGGGTGGGGGCTGATTTGCAGGATTTGCCCCCAAAAGGCAATTATTTATTTTTTGGGGGGTGAGGGGAAGAAAAAAGAAAGGAGAAAAATAAAAAAGCCACTTGATTGGCTCCAAAGCTCTTCTAAATTGGATGATACTGTGTGCATCAAGCAGTGGAATAGCTTCCATAGCAACACACTCTCTCTCTGCTTAGTTATTTCTAGGGCATCTGTCACTGACTCTGTTCTCTGAAAACAGTTGCAGGAGTGAAGGGCTGCTTGCAGACTTGTAAGCAGCCACCTACATTATTTTAGAAGTGCATCTGTATTATTGTCAGGGTGTTCCTTCCAAGGGCAGGCAGCAGAAAACTGCTGTTCCAAATTCATTATAATACAGATCTATGCTTCCCAGCATTTACCAAACAAAGACTTCAGTGCAGTCTACAGACTATGAAACACCCTGTAAAAGCCCAATATTATAGATTAAACTTTCTGAGACCATGCTGGCTAGAATTACATACCAAATAGTTCCATGTCTGAGCAGAAAACAAGTCTTTACACATCAGTCTTAAATATTTCTTCCCCAATCCACTATTTCTGAATGCATATCAAATATTTTTAAGTATTCATTTACCTCACCTTCACAATATAACAAATAACAGTGTAACTTGAAGTCCAACACACATACCATATCACAAAAACTTGTGCCATTATCATGCTTTAAATTACTGTATTTAGTCTTTAAAGATTTTCTTGTATTAGTCCAGAAGTTATACTGTATCAGTAGCTCTCTTGATTTTCATCACCTTGGAAACACCACTACATGCAGGAAAACAAATGCCAGGAAAATAAATATGGAATTTTTTTTATTTGTAATTCGATAAATTTTTAATTCTTAATCTTCTACTTGATGTTCTTATGAAATTTTGCAATAACTGAGAAAAAAAATCTCATTTTGTATGTAAGTAAATCTCTTCTGTATCTGCCTAATAGCAATTGTGACCATGATTCTGAAGATTATGAGTATAGACAGATAAACAACTGAGGTCTGATGAGCACATAGCATTTCCTTCAACAACAAAATCACAGGATTTTTGAAAAAAGACACACCACATTTCTGTGAAATTGAATTTTAATGTTAAATACTGTGGGGTTTTTTCTAGGTGTCTGATAGGTACATATAGGAGAAAATACCAGTTACTGGTGTTCTAAATAAGAGCTCTAGGACACATGGGTGGCTACTGAAATCAATAACAATTAACACTGTTTACTTCACAGGGGAAAAAAGATAACTGTTGTTCTCTTGCCATCTAATATTTTGCTAAAATAAGACAGACTGAAAAGCTAAAGTTGTTTGGTCTGGTTTTTAGTAAACAACCCTGAACAAGTCACCAAGTATACACATCAAGATGCAGTTAGTAGTTTAAATGTTTTTGTCTTTTGGGTATTTTGTAGTCCACTACCATATTCACTGAACAGTGAGTCACTGGAGAAGAAACAAAATGTTCTGCATCTGAGATAACAAATACATTAACAAAAAAAAAAAAAAAAAAGTGGGGGGGGGGAGAAAAAGAAAAGGAAGAAAAAACTTAATCTGAAAAAAGAAGAAAACTCAATTTTTTACTACCTACTCTTTGTCCAAAACAGCCAGTGTGTGTGGACCTCCAGGGCACGCTGCAAAACCCTATTTAGTTGTAATGGCATTTGGAGAGAGCCAGAATCTGATGAGACTTGCAGACAGCAAAACTTGGTAGGACTCTTTACCAATGTTTACTATCGCAACGAGTTTAATTGCTTTGCTCTCGCTTATGCCAGGGTTGCTTATGGTCTTGGGAAGAGTTTTCGGGGTTCAGCAAAAGGAAGAACACCTACAGAGTTAAAGAAAGTGGGGAAGACCTGCTATGAGGACCAAGGGGAAGTGTTAGTCTCATAGTGGGTCCATGCCAGGAGTCTTTACTAAAGTCCAGAATCCCCAAGTTTACACCCTTTTGCTATCAACAGTAGCCAATGAAGCCAGCAACAAAATGCAAGTCTCACCTCATCCTGATTGCTGGCCAGCAAAGGAAATCATGGCTTACTGCAAAGCTATTTTGAAATGGTTCTGTCCTCATGGATGGGGTAACTGAAAACATCTACTTAACCAAATTTGAGTGACTGGGGAATTCCTTTTTAAGTATTGGGAAATATAAGCAAAGGTATCTTGAGGAAAGAAAAAGTTATGAAAGCCATGCCTCTGTACAGCTGTATGTCGGATCTATTAGTCCTATGCATCATATAATAGTCCAAGGGATATGCTCAAAAAAAATTTTCCACCAGATCCAATCTCCAAATGGCGTGCAAGGCATGAGGTCACACAGTGATGGGAACAAAAAGCCAGACACTGCCTAGCTGCTCACTGTGTCACTCAACACAGCTGCTCAGCATCACTCAACCCAAGCACTGACAAAATTGAGTTAGAAACTGTCTCTGAAGAGGTCATTTGAGTGTTTCATGATGATATTAGCAGCACTGCACAAAGTCAGCCTAGGTTGCTATTTGCATCTGTGCAAACCAGCCCTTCGTTTACTCAGAAGAATGCACCATGCAGAGCCATGGAAGTGGCTGCAAGCAGAGGAAAGCTGTATCTGGCAAGGCCAACACAGTGACTCAGTGCAAACTGAGTGCATCTGCGCCATCATCTTCCAAGAGCCCTGTAAAACCTGCACCTCCTGGCTTAGTCTGCACCCTTATGGGCTATTATCTACCCTGTTTTGTATGTACAGTCAAGCACTATTACACATCCAGTTCTAAGCTCGCAGCAATCATCCAGAGCAATGTAGAGAGGGCACTGCAGAACTGTAACAAGTGGAAGAAAATGGTGGCAATCTACCTTTCAACCATAATATATGTCCAGCTTGATTTCTAAGCTTAAAAGCAAGCCAAATTAGATAGTGAAGAAAAAGGGCCAGCAACCCACAAAAGATATGAAAGGCTAAATCAGTATGTATCAGCTGTTCCAACTCACTCATTGCTATTAGGAAGAAAGGTCTTACTTATTTGAGGCTAATCAGTTGAGACAACTCTCTGCTTTAAGGAAACATTTTAAAGTTACTAAAAACTAAGTATTTCAATATCTCATTTTTAATGCACTTGCAAGGTAGTATTTTTGAGAGAATCAGGGAAAAAAAAAGCCTTACATTATTAAATATTTTAAGTATAATAAACCAAATTATCTCCTTAAATAATGTGACTATTGAAACTCTAATATTTCTGTTCTGCAGCTGCACCACAGGTGTCAGAATCAAAAAGTGTACCAGCAGCATGAGATTCCAAATTGGTACTCTTCATCTAAAACTGATTAATCAATATAATTTTATTCATGCTACCAAGACCCCCTATACATGGGGGTGGTCTACACACATGAATTTAATACGTGTCTGGTGGTTAATGGGTGTTTTAATAGAGTTTTGTAAAATAGACGTTAAAAATTACAAGAATATATTCCAAACAAATCAGCTTATGCTGACATTAACTACTTAAAGCTACTTAATCTTCAGTTATTGCCATATTCTTTCCGATATGCTAAATTATCAGAAATTCCTATTTTAGCAACCTGAATACATACAGCTACCTAAAATACATCCAAATACTCTATTTTTCAGCAAATATATGTTCTATTAAATACTTTAGGATGACGGATAAACTCTCATGGATGATGGAAAAGTAAGGTGATGCATATATTCTCTAGTAAATTGCTTTATAGCAATTAAGCCTATTCACATTTAAGCATTTATTGAAGGTTCACCAGTATATTGGACATTGTCCTCATGAGAGCAGAAAACATCATTTCAGCAATCAAAAGATGATGCTTTTATATATAGAAAAATATTTTTAATAAAGCCATCCACAACACCTTTATGTGGCCAGTTACCAATCCGAAGCCAAGATAGAGTGCAAAGTACAATATAGAAATATTTTTAAAGGTAACATAAAACCTATAAATGTCATGAAAAGAATACTGGCACTCCTTTATTTCTGTTGAAAGTCAAAGAGAAAATCACACCTATTAAATGTAGGCTTTAGTCTTGGTGCAAGCTCAGACTGATAGGTGCAAATAGCATTTTTACACCTACTCAATTATGGGGACAATGATCACTCAGTAGCATTCTTCATAATCAACTGAAGAGATATTAGAACCACCAAGGAACAAAAACAGCAAAAGAAGAAACACTGCCCCAAAGGAAAAAACACCACTTCAAACTGTACTGTTGTGTTTGTGTCTCAGTAACTTGTGTAACCTGCTTTGATTTTGGGGCATCATACACATAGGAACAGGGTTGAACAAATAACACTTAGAGGACATAAAACCAAAGAAAGATCAAGTGAAATGAATTCAAGATTCAGGTCAACAGTACAAAATGGAAACAGCAGCAATGTCATCAATAACCACAAAACTGTCAGGCAAAGAATGAAACTGAGAAAGGACAACCTTAAACGGTGAAAGAAATTTTGGATTACCAAATTGTAAAGATAAAAAGGGTTTTTTTCCTCCAGTTAACTTGAACAGAGATAAATGAAGGAGAATGACTGGAATTACAAAAATAAAAAGGGAGCGGAACAGAGAGACCAGAGACAAAGTCATTCAAGTTGATGCAGAATGAGATGGATACAAATATTGCAGGAACAAGAAAGAGACATTCTAAATTATGGGAAAAATCACATTTAGAAAAGGGAGCACTGAAAGAAGCAGGATAAGAAAGCAGCATAAGGAAGATAAACATGTTCATGATGCTTTCTCCAAGACTAGGTTCTTCTATTATTTTGAGAAAAGGAAACTTTCACAAAACATCAATTAGACCCTTCTAGTAAAGCCATCCTGAAAAAAAAAAATAAAAATCAGCATTTCTTAGCTACCAACTACAAATATCTTAAAGGGCGCCGATATTCATAAAGACTTCAGTACACCAATACTGAGTTTTTATATTTTGCTGATATTCAGGCACTTTATAGTCTCCACAAGTGATGTTTGGTTTTCCATACCAAAAATCCTGCTGTAAAATAATTCTATATCTCTCAATAGAGACAAGAAGAAATACAACTTTGCTACGCTTTTTTTGAAGAATGGATAAACTTGATGACCTTCTTATGTGAAAAGAGTTTGGCAGGTACATTACATAATTTATAATATCCCCCATCTTCAAAATAAAGTTCAAGTCCTTCCAAATGCACATATAATCAGAGGCTAACATATCACAGCAGTCTAAGATGTTCCACTGTCACTTCTCAATTGATGCTGTGGATACTATCAGCATTGCCACAGAAGAGCAGCTGCAGAGCTACAAATCCCATTGTCTGTACCATAAGTGCATTTCCGAGACTGTTTCAGCTGTAGCTCAACAAACATCTACATGTCATGAGAGTAGACAGAACCTTCCAGCAAATTAGAGAAAAATTCATACAACACTCACAAATCTTCAGATGATCAATGTGTCTAAAACTTACTTTACAAAGGAAATATTTAGAGAATAGGAAATAAAAAAACCTAAAAAGAATCTCACATTGTAATCTCACATTGTAGGGCACGGGATGTGAATTCTTTTCATTTTTGAACATTCACAGAAAAAGAACTCTTGAGACCAAGTGGCAGAAGATTAAAGTCATCCTGAAAGAAGACTTCGGCAGTGATCTCAAAATAAAGAAAAGAAGGCAGTTTCTTAACCTGCCCTCTGGTTTAATATTTCACTTCTGCAATGTTCTGCTTCACTGCTACTGAATGATGGAAAAGGAAATAACAAAAAGACTCTTTGGTGTCTATGTCCTGGTTTTTTTCTATATCTTGTGAGAAGAAATGACAGAGCTGATCATTAAAAACGCTATAATTAAGTCCTGTAGTCACCAGATGTGCAGCTGAAAAGAGAAGTGGGATCAATTCTGAATTACATCAGAGGTAAAGAGAAAATAAAACTGGTGAATAAACAGAGGAAGCAATTATAAAAAAAAAAAAAAAGTAGTGTCTTCTGCTAGACTTAGAGGGTGAGGGAAGGGAGGAAAAAAGGCAGTATACGTTGTTTGAATAATCTCATTTTCTGTAACGCCCTTTTCTATATGCATAAATGCAGGTTTAATGCAGGTTGTGATTTAACTTACTGCAAGTAATCCATTTTCTATTCCTTTCCCCCACCCGATTAAAAAGCATAATAAAAAAATAACTGAAAAAGTGTAGAACCAAAATAAAATTGATCCTGACTGTTGACACTCATAAATTTGACAATAACCACCTTATGCAAGCAACGATGGATGTGCATGCTGTTCAGTGATACATGAAATCTCCCAATGAAACAGTGAGATGAGTGGAGACATCAAGTATGCAATGGTTTGGGTTTGTGCTGGGTTTGTTACTGAGCAGTAAAAAGTCTCCACCACCCTCAATTAGGTGGTTACCACACAGTTATTCAAGTGCTGCAAATGCATGTAGAAGCAGAAAGCATGTGCCTTTCCCTTCCCATGTGTAAAAGTGAATGTGACCTTCTCCAGCCTGTCATCCCTCTCTAGCTTATTTTATTTCTTTACGTATGTTAAATTTTGGGTTATTGTTTTTATTGGCAAAAAAAAAAATTATTTTTTTTTTTTCTTTCAGCCATAAAGCAGCCTCTATCAACTTTCTATACCATCCTTTGGGCTGTTTTGCTATATGTTTAACTCAGAAATTATGAACAATTCCTCTGCAATAAGAACTACCTTTCCTATGATGTGTATCCATCTGTACCAAATTGCCATCTACATTTGCTATGAGCCTGTCCTCAAAGTGTCAGGACCACAGGAAGTCTCTTGTTTTCTTACTGTGGTTGGCAACTTCACTGTTTTCCGTATGTCAAAAATATACTTTTTTATTGTCAGGATGCACCTCATTACTGATAGTCCCATTATGAGACCATAAGCAGGAGCCGCTGTGCCCTCCCAATGTATTGTCAGCTGGCTGAAGGTACGCTTGCTTTGCCAGTGGGAAAATCCCTCCCAGTGGCCACCAGGAACAAATATCTTAAATAAGCCTCTCATCAGGACTGCAAAACCTAAACCTCATGAGTTGTGCCAGAATTCAAGGATGAGGATTTGAAATCTACCAAAAACATTACTGAGGAAAGAGGTAGAAAGAGACAGCTCCCACCAACTGAAAGGACAGAAAGATTTTAGAATAAGAGTAGCTTCAGAATAGGGTACTAAAAAAAAGAAGCTGACTAACTTACAATGTGTATTCTTCACAGGCTAAAGGCAATCCACATAAAAGACACCTGGAAAGATTTTCATGGATTTATTTTTTTTTTATTTTTTGCTCCTGACAGCACTATTTCAAATGCACAAAAGACATTAATAATTCGAAGGAGAACTTGTTTGAATGTGATTAGAGAAAAGGACTTCAGCATGAGGCCAAAAGATATAAAAGTGCAATTCAAATTTTGTCATAAAAACCCCTCAGGCTCAAGGAAATGAAGGGGGAAGCATTGCTCTGTAACAAGCATATGAAATTCTGCCATGGCTGCTCAGCCCTGGCCTGTGTGCCCACTCACAGTGCTCCACTTGCGCTTGTGAAGCGCTACTGTGTCGAGCCTCTCTCCAATTATGCTCCCATCTCACTGTCATTACAGTTCTCTACCTCTTCTCCCTTGTCCTTAATAGCACAGCTACGCTCACAGTTGCTTCCCAACTTAAATGGATTCTTTGCACACTCCAAGAGATAACCAGCTACATAAATTAAGACAAATAAATTCTCCTCTGCTACTGCATGGTAATTATATACTTTTTTATAACGGCAAACCTTGAAAAGCCACAGGTTTGAGAGAAGGTTTTTTTGTGGGGAAACAAGGGCTTTTAGACAATTTAGAAATGAGAACTGTGGTTAAGATAGAAACTAAAACAATCCTAATCCTCAGTGATTCTTTTCTGTAAACATTTGGAATTTTGAGTCACAGAAGACATCAAAATTGAATAGAAACATTTAAATGTTTCAAACATTCAAAAAGTCTACATAGTCTAATCGTCACTATTTATTGTACCATCCTCTCACATTATGCAAATACTTACTAGTGCCCTTGGCAGTATGTAGTTGAGGACACAAATTAAAAGCCTGGTTCATCAGAAGGCATATCAGGATCAGAAGCAGGTTACCCATACTAAGACACTGTGAATTGCCTACAGCAAAAGAGGCAAGGCTTTCATTCAGACAGAGCCCCAGAGCATTCTCCAAGTGACACCACTGCCTCCTGCAAATCTTTTGGTTAATCGCACTTACTGCTGAAAATCAGGGAGGAGCTGCAAAGGGTAGGAACACTCCAAGCAGATCTGAAAAGCCGCGAAAGCATTCCACATTGATTAGAGTGGGACAAATGATCAGGTCAGAGCAGGCCTAATTGATACACACTTTGTTTTGGAACCTTTCTTTAAACAACAGCTACATTGTAGAACAGAGAGAAGTACAACACAGAACCATTCAAGCATAGGAAACTAAACAGCATTCATTTTTCCGGTAGTAAAGTGCCATTAGGAAGATGGAATTCTGACTAAATGTAGATCTTTCATAGTAAATAAGAGAAATTACAGACAAAACAGGCTCAGTTTGGGTCGTTTTAAAGGAAGGTAAAGAAAATGCAGGAGAAAATCCAGGAGTCATGTTTTCTTGAGCAAAGACTTCAATTGTCCTCTGTCTTATTCTGAACTCACTGAAGTATAGAGGCTGCAGTGAACTACAGCCAACCAGAGCAGAGTCAGGAAATAGCAAAGAAAAGACTGCTAGCTGCCTACCAGATGAAGCGATTAACTACACCAGGGGATTCCAGTAAAGGCAAGGGAGAATAACTAGCAGGGAACATGGCTTTCAAGGGCATTTAACAGGAAACCTGGCTTTTTTGGCCTTTGCTGTATTTCTAAATTGGTAATTTATGTAGTTCATTTCTCTTGCCTGTTACCTCTTCTGTTATTTCAAACCCTTGCCTTACTCTTGAATACTTCGGAAAAGTGCTTATTTCTGAGCTACAAGAAAATGGAAAACCCTCTATGTTTCTGGGCAAAGGTTCAAGATGATATTAAACATTTAAATAATAAGCCCTAAAGATTGAACTGGGTCCTGTGTTGCTGTCAGTCAAGATCGTGATTTGTCTGACCATCTGCTTATTTTCCTGGTCTTACTGCCATACATCTATCAAACAAAAAATATGATCTTTTGAGGCACTGTCTATCTGCAGCTCCTGTTAATTTCAGCCTAGATTCATGGAGATCAAAAGTTTTGGACATCAGATAAAAATGTGTCCTGAAATTGATAACTGAGCAAACATGAAGATTCACAAATACAGTCTGTCATACACATATTGTGGCAATGGAGGGGCATGGGTTTAGGGTCATTAAAAGTATAAAATTTTATTTATTATTTATATAATAATTATAAAATTAGTATATAAGCAATTGCCTAGAGTACAACTCATAATGTATCTCAACATCTCCCAGGCAAGCAGAAAAATATTCAAAGACGTAAACTTTTCCCAAATACAAAGTCAAGTTGTTGAACATTAACCAAAAGTTTAGCCTGATTTTAAAAGCATCAGAAACTTCTGCAGAGCAATTCTTACCCTGAGCAGTTTTTCAGAAGACTATTTGAACACAGTTTTGCAGTTATGCAACAGTCCATCAAAACAGACACTGCACTGGGAAGCAGAATGCTTGGATTCGGTTTCTAGGTCTAGGCAAGACCTCAGATAAATCACTGATCTCTTTCCTTTCATGCTCATCATCTGTTCTGCCTACTACAGTTGTAGTAATCACATGTTTCCGCAGTGCCAATGGACCTTCCAAACTGGCTAGAGTCCATATTTTCTAGTTTGACATTAACTGTAGCATTAAAACAGGTATCAACTGTTGACGCAAAGGCAAAAATCTGTAGCTGCCATCAAAAAGCAGTCAGAGAGTATGCAATAACATACTCTGTTGTAAGATTTGGTAACATAATTCTTTCTTAATGTGTGCACAAACACAATATGCAACACAGAATAATCTTGTATCTCATGGCATTTACATGCTCCGCAATTCAAAAAGTTCCAAGTTTTCTGTAGGATAGTCTCTTTTTGATATGTGAGTTTTACTGTGTGAAAAGATGGAAATTATAGTCTGATATAGAAAGGATGCCTACTGAAGAGATAAAATATGCTTTATATAAAAATAAGACTTATATGAGCTTTCTATATTATCTTCTAATTAGCTGTCAAAGCAACAACCAAAAGAAACTTCTCTGGACAGAACTGAGATCATGAAGTTGAAATGGTACAAGGAATAGTTTTGTCAGCATCTGGTTCTTCTCTCATCAGAAGCAGTCCAGAGATCTGTCGAGAAAGGAATGCCACAAACACCATTCAAATATATAAAGGAAATTGCAACATTTGCAGATTACTGTATATCTAAGAAATTGTCTCAATGCTAAATCATCGCATAAAAGGAATAGTGATTTTTGCATTAATAAAAGGCAATACTTTACAATTTGAGAAAGAACCCTCCAAATAATGGTATAGATGGCAGCATGTAATATGTTGCCACATATTATTACTGCATGAAAGATTTGCCATCCTCCTGCCTGGGAAGAAACAATTGGAACAATTCCCAGAGTCTTTCATAAACTTCTGGTGCTTGCCATCAACATTTCTGAGGTTCCTCGACCCACGAACTTGTTTTCCAGATAGGGGATGCTTAAATAGGCCCATTCTGACACATTATGCACTGTACGTATGAGTGACTATAGAGTTACATAACAAACAGGCACATATTTTGCATCACATGAAGGAAAGAAAACACCCTGGTTCTGTGAGAGAGGCATATCAGCTTGCATGGTAAGGGGGAACAGACTTGAAGTGCCCCTAACTGTCCAGGGCAAGAGCTGGATACTGCCAGGGCATTCACAGTACAGTAGTAGAAAGGTAAAAATACCTGCAATCTTAGATCACACCAAATGAGAGAATTGAGCTTTCTGTCAAAATCTATTCATGAAAGGGTACTACAATAAAAGGCAAAGTTAAAGAAAGTTGTAAAGAGCAGGATCTAGCTGCAGCCTGCCTTTTTGAATATGCATCCCTCCTACTACAAGCTGGCAAGTGAACTTTTCTCCCAGTATGGTGTACCACATGCATGTTTTTCACTGCTGTAGTTTCCTGGAATAGCTCAGTATACAGTAAGATATGGGGCATTTGCAAAGGAAGAGAGGAAAGAGGTCACTTTCACAGGAATTCCAAAATATCTTAAGTTCTGTTTAAAATGCTGTCAATCTATATTCCTGGAACTGGTCCTGCTAATGAGAGAAGAAAAAGGTAGCATACACTCCACTACTTATTTTTTAAATAACCCTTCTTTACCATGGCACAAAGTATTCTCCTTTATCACAGTAGACAGTACAAGGATTTTGTCCTTTCAAATGGTTTTAGCAGGGAAACATAATTTTAAGGAATTGCTCTAGCCTGCTGATGTAAGGTTTTCCCATTACTTACCCAGTTTACTGAATTCTAATTTCCTAACATATGCTGTTAGAATATTGTATGACATTTAATCACACATGGCATTGGTAAGGCATATTTGCAATAACTACTTATTTCCTTTCTTTTTTTATGAAAATGTGTTTATTTTTCAATGAGAAGAGATATTATCACGACTGAAAAGATAACGTAATCTGAGCAATTTAGATGTAAATATACAACACTTAATAAACAGGGTTTTGGCTACCTACAATTCAGGCTTTATATCAACTCTAGATTTTGTTTTTCATATGATCATCAGTTCTGCAAAGGAAAATGCGCAAAGAAAGCGGCTCCCTGGAGGATTTCTTCATTTTTACAGAAAGTCGGTATCTTTTTCTAAGGATAATATGAACACCACAAAAAGTTTGTTTGAAAGAAATTTTGAAATTAAGTTGACATGAGTGTCTGTGAAATCAATGTCTTACCCACTCTGCAGAGCACAATCAAGGAAGTTCATAACATATTAAGGAAGTTCAATTAGTGTATAAGGGCAGTCAAATTCATCACAAAACAACTTTCTATTTCAAGCCTATATTCGTTACATATATTTTACAACTTCTGGTTAACATCACGAAGGTGCTGAAGCATACCAGTATGTAATAAACGTGCTGCAAAACAGTAAAACTAACAATGGGTGACGGAGCAGCTGAGTTAGGACTGATGGGTTATGCGGATAATTGTACCTTTAATAGGCATCTATAAGGTGATAGAACTTGACATCAAATAAAACAAGTGCTCCCATTATCTGCCTCAGATTGCTTTAATCAAGATCATGTTGCAGCAGTTAGTTGGCTACAACTGAATGAATTTCAAGTTTGTCCAACTTCCCTGCAGAGGGAGAAGAGCACAGACACTAAACAGCGAAAAAGGAGCAAAACTGACAAAGAGGCTTAACAGAACATCATAAGAGAAAAGGAAGCGGTGCTTTGAAGGAACAGTAAGGAAGGAAAAAGCAGGGAGATCTGAGAAGCGCAGACCAGACTCACTGAAAACAAGCTCATCTACATCAGTCTGATGAATGTCCACCCAAGAACTGTATCTCCAACAACTGCATTATTTGTTCTATTCCATTATGAATGTCATTATACTGGTGCTATTAATGCATTTCTATTCTGAAGTTCAAAATACGTTGAAAGCATTCTTTAAACAAGTCAGTTAATACACAGGTTACAGAAAATCAAACAAAAAGTTAGCTTATCCTAAAATAAGTTGTCAAGGGTAAATACAGAAGATTCTAGAAGATGCTATAAAACATCTGGGCAATGGACTAGTTTGCAACAGGTAAAATTTCTCAAGTGAATTAAATAGTGGAATAGCTGATAAATAAGTGCTTACATATACATGCCTTAGAATACATACACTAAGAAGAAATATAACCAGCAAAGAAAACAGCAGGTGATGTTAAATCTTGGTTTATTTTTTGCCAATAGCAGGACAGCACCTAGATGGTGACAGTCTATGAGAGGGACTTCTCTTAGCAAATGTAACAGAAAGAATAGGCCCAAACAGATGATAAAGAGAAAGGTAAACACTCTGTATGGTGATTTTTAAGTAGTGCTTTCTATCATTTACTTACAGAGCAATTTTACATATGTGCTTGCAGTAAACTTCCCTAAATAGTTAATGATGCAACTCTATAGGTAAGTAACTTTGAGACACACATGAGAAGGAATGATTTGAGCCGTCTTACATAAATGGATTTGAAGAATGATAGTGGTTTTATTCAGTTAAGACCCAGCCTAAAACCATCATAAAAAATGGAGTATCTGACAACAGCTTATTTGATTAAATCGCAGCGGACACTTTTCCTGATGTATTCTCCTGCCTTTCCCTGGTATTTAATAAGCCAAACAACATTAGCACATTGCAGCAACACAAGACTTCTCTTGGTGGAGGGTGGTTTGGGGGTCTTTTTGTTGTGGTTGTTTTGGGGTTTTTTTCCCCTCAAAACCTGTTACAAATATAACCATTTTATGAATTTCCAAATGATCTACATGCTAGCATTATCAGAATAATGAAGACAAAGAAATTTTCAAATAAAAGCATGTTACAGTTAATCCCAAAGTACAAACACATTCATGTATATTTCAGTATATTTTCTTTTGTTCTAAACACCTTTTTAATGTGGCTTCTCCACTAAAGCGTTTCATACAAAAAGGTATTCTAATGCAGAAAGGTTGAAAATCCTGTTTATTAGTTTACTTGTTCCTTCAGCTTCTGTTCTGATAATCTGCAGAGACCCAAGTTCTAAATCATAGTAAGGAATGGATAAGTTTAGAAACAACCAATTATGCACTCCTGTGAAGAGAGGAACCTAAAACCTCTCAAGGTATTGAGTAGACAGACTTTCAAATACAAAAGGTACCTGGATATGAAAGTAGATAACATTCACTCAGCTGAAACATAAGACACTAAACCAAAACTTAATCTGCCAATTGAACACTTCAAGACAAAAAACACTGAAGCAAATTTAGGTGACCTAGTGTAGTAACAGGATCGAATACAGAACCTATGTTTGAAAGAGCTCAAGGGTTTGTATCATCAGTTGCTGTTTAAAGCATTTTCCACATTATTCTTTGATGATTGAACCATCAGTAGTTAAAACACACAAATAACCAAAAAAATCTGATTGTTGCTCTTTCCTGTTATCTACATATGAAGAATCTATTACTATTTACCAAGCACACATACCATTGCTGCTGCAGAAGCCAGTTTTACAGAACTCCATTCAAACTGCGCTACCTTGCAGCACTCCAGCACTGTAAAAGAAGGATATAACAATGCAGAAGTTAGAACATATCACAAACAAGATTTACCTTTAGCATTCATGAATGCCTCTGATTTTCTCCTTCCCCACCCCTAAATTCTTACCATGAAAAATACGTTAACATCAATAGTGACCACCATTGCAGTTTCTCTATACATAAGACAAAATTGGTCTTTGTAGCACAAATATATAATGTATTTTTATCCCATAAAACCTTACAACTGAAGGATTTCTGTTACGAGGTTCCATCATATTTAAAGAATTGATTATAAAATCATAGCAAAATGTGTGTAACAGAATCAGGAGAAAAAAAAAAAATAATATTATCTGAGATATGATGTAAGAAGGTACACTGCCCATGCTTAGGTGTAGCTGCAAACACCTTTATTTACAGTACTTGTAAAGCAGACAAAAACAGAACTTGTAGAGCCAGCATAAAAAAACCCCAACTTTCCAACTCTGGAAATGCAGAAACAGTTAATTATTCCATTTTCTGAAATACTGAAAATATCAAACCAGTCTAGTAGCTGGTGATTTTAATTCTTCATGTCAGAATTTAGAACCCCATAGAAAAGCATTTGGTGCTTGTTAACTTTGAACAATTGAGATTTCTTTCTTTGAGAACCTGGGAAACAGACTCTATTCATGTGCTTTGTTCCTGATCCCCGTTTTTGGCTGGCACAATTTAAATAGTGCATCTCTCTCTGACAAGTTCCTTCATGCTGACAAGGAAGAAAGTTGCAGTTTTCCTTTTTATTTTTCAGGTCTCCTTATGCTTATTTAATGAAGCATAAATATGGATGGCACCTTCCTCCTTACATCAGTTGAAAACATACAAAAATACACTCAGCTGCAAAAGCACCTCTTTTTAAACCAGTCTTGAAATAGTTTCCCTGGTTTTCTTTATTATTATACAGACTTATGCTTCCTTCACGCACATGAGCCACTCAATCTTCAAAACAATCTGTCCACATGAACTTATCACACTGATTTCAGGAAAAGTATAAGAAAAACCATATGCAGCACTCAGAACAAGAAAATCTTTTCATGTAGTAAAGACATAGAGATTCATATTATTATTCTTTTACCTCATTTCCACTTATTAGAAGAACTCTCAATCCTAATTTTTATATGTTGTTCTTTCCTCTTTAGCTATAATTAACTTTACAAAGAGTCTGTCACCCAGTCTTGCCATACCTAACAGATACCTACCTAAACCCTTCCTGACAGATTTCTAGTCCCATTGCCAGAGGAATGGAAAGAGCTCATTGTCTTCTTCACAAAAATGTTATGTTCTACCAAAGAACATTCCTGTTTATCCATTGAAGTATCAGTGAATGCTGTAAACTCGCTTGTAATATTCCTCTACTCCTATTTCATCTCCTACTTGGTATGTCAAACGCCTTCTTCCAGCTTACTCTTGCCTTTTGCTTTTTCTATTGCTTTCTCAGTGTTGGGATTTTTTGTCCTCTTTTAAGCTGATTTACCCAAGTGTTATGGAGGTAGAGAGAAAGTGGTGTATAGCTGGAGTAACCAAGATGTCTGCCAGCCACAGGCAAACACTGACATGTGAGTCCACACACAGCACCTGACTACACAAGTTATTGAGGTCAGTTTGAACAGCATGACAAATTCCACTAATATTGACCAGTAAACCTATTCCTATACTGTTACCCAGAGCAACTCTTTTATTTTGTACAGCCTTAGTTACTTGTGATCTCCAAAAGCATCATTCATCAGCCACTTACTATGTGCGCTTCTTGCAGATTTTATGACAAAGGTATTAAATACTCTCAAATGTCTGTATACATTCAGATCCAGGAAAAAATCCCACATTAGTGGCATGCTTACGTACCTACAGACACAGACTGATAGGCACCTGCTCCATGGTGCCTTTTTACAGAGAGAAAGATAAAATACAGAAAGGAAGGAGAGAAGATAATTCAATTAATTTATGTTGAGTCAACAGGCTCAAACACGTACTGCTGAGCAGGAATCACCCCTCAAAAACATCATGTATTCTTTTGATGACAGTTAGTTATACTTTTCAAAATACCCAAGTTCTAGCACTTTAAACAACAGGCATTCAATTTCAAAGAAAGGAGAGTGTAGCTACATTCACTGTATAAGAGAGTACTATAGATGACACAAATACGAATCCTGGTAGAAAGCTAACTAACCCTGCAGCAGATTTTTCCAGCCAACCAGATATATAGTTTGAAGCGGTTTTGCATTTACTCAAGCTAAAACATTCATAAGCCTGCAATATTAACCCAACACCACACTGACTCCCAGAGACAGCCCTGGTACTCAGCCGCAACATTCCATTCCAAGCTGACACATTTCATTACAGCCTCATTGAATTTATACATCATTTGGGGGCGCATAAAGGGCTCAACTACAAAATTGATCAAGTACCTGCTGTACTGTAATATATATTTTATATCTGTGCTTTGGGGAAGCAGGTGGATTTCATACATTATATGCCTTCTAAAAAGTTCCTATAAAGTGTGAAAGAAGAGTAAAGTCTAAAAAACAGAGGAACATGTTGAGGGACAGAGCTATGTTCTAAGCTTCGGCCAGCAGAAAAGGAACTCTGAGTTCACAGTAGTAAACATACAAGAAAAAACAGAAAGGAGAAATCCTAAGAAGTGCTCTCATCCCCTGGCCTGCAAATCCCACCATTCCTGTGGGGTCACTGTAAGTGAAAAATTGGTCCTGAGACAAAACTCCTCCCGCTGAAGGACAACAGAAAGATTAGGGCCTCTAGCATACATGTAAAAATTAAAATTGTGCCATTTCATTCTTCCTTCTCCCTCTAGCATTTAACCCAATCCAGAAATTCTCATTACAACTAGTATTAACAATAGTTATCCAACCTCATGCCCACTGGGCAGGATGTTGTAAACTAAGTACATTGCTTCTCTAAATAAAAAAAATATACTGAATAAAGTAACCAGATGCATACTTCAGGCAAAAGCTCCCTAAAAGTTCTGGAATAAGTGACTTGCAAAATCACTGACTCCTAGTGTCACAGCGTTTATCCTAAAGTAATGCTGCTTTTGGAGTAGTAGAGTTGGAAACATCTTTGTCTTCATACAAATAGTGGATTACACCATAACCGCCAACATCCCTGGGTAGCCTACAGAGAGCACATTACTCAATTACATTTTTATTGCAGGTAGAGCCTGGCTGCACAAAAAAAGTTGCTCCACAACATATCAGGCTTGTCTTAAATTGATTAGGAGTACACTTCATCAGGGCTTATTACAGATACCTACATTCAGATTAGGAGTATATTTCATCAGGGTTTATTACAGATTACCTACATTCAGAATAAGAGTTCTTTGCCTCTGTTTGCTTCTATAGAATTTCAGGAACAATCGATGTGTGAACGAGCTGAAATAGGCCAGGGAGACTGAAATATAGCCTCACATAAGCACAGTCAGACCCCAACAGTGTGGGAATTCTACTTCTGAGTCCCAAAATGAAATCAACTTCCTATATAATTTACAAGTGAATAAGCAGCTACTTAATTCATAGCCTGAACACTGCCAGATACCTGCAAATCATCTACATGTATATTTTTCTTAGCCAGATTATCACATTTGACATTTTCTACCCATGAACTTTCAGTTCACCGTATTAAAAAAGCAAATTTAGCTTCAGCTGAGCCTATGGATATTACTGTATTTGGGTGCCAGAGTGCAAGGCAACATAGTGTGTTTATTTTGGTGTCTGTTTACTGGATACATAATTACAAGCAATAAGTAAATGCATCTTTCCATCCTTCTCAGAAAACAACCTTTCACACTTTATTATCACTTATTAAAGCCTACTGTTGGCTTGATTGAAGTGTGTAGGTTGCACTATAGTTACCTGCAAAGAAAGCACCTTCAGTTGGTTCTTAAGTTACTTCAGAAGCTCTCCCTGTTATTACATCCCTCCTTTCCAAATTATGAATTTCACACACTTTACTGCTTTTGTGTTTCACTTAACATCTTGTTTATTGATGACACAAAAGCAAAGCTTCACTAGTAGTGCCTACCTTTTTCCTTTCATGCTTTCCCTCATGGAATGCAATTCAACTCACACGATTCATTTCTGAAAATCTTTTAAGTATGTCTGAACCAAGCAGGTTCCTATGTTTTCTACCCTTGAAAGGAGGGCAAGAATCATATTAAAGAGTTTTCATCCTTTGATATATATGATTTAATGACTGAATATACATAATCATATCTTTCTAAGCAGGCACTGTTAAAGTTAAAATCAGTACCTACATGGACTACTGCACCTAGCCCAAATCAGGTTTCTACCAGGAATTTTCAGGATCATTTCTTAAAGACTTCTTCAAATGTAAGGTTGCTTTTACAAACTAAAGACTCTTATACCTCAAAAGTCTCAAAACAAACATGTAAAAAAGTAAACTAGTTATATCAAAGTATCTATATGGTTAATTTTATTTAATATAAATTTAAAATACATGGATTTGGGACATATGTTTTATTATTACTTACACTGTGCCTACAATATTTTAATTTCTTTGAAAAATAGGTCATTCACTTTATCTGCTTTCAGAAATGTATAATTACAGAAGAGACAACTCCAGTAAGTTTTCTAGTATCTAATTCTGTATCAGGGTTTTGCTCCACAGATTGCAAACTCAGTAACTGTATGATCTGCCTTGTCCATGTAATGTTCATAAATGCAATCTTTTTCTTCAGTACTCTTTTAAAAATTAGGCAGGTCAGTTCACTACAACAAAAAACAATGAGAGTTTAAGATATGCAGTGATAGGACAAGGGGGAATGGCTTTAACCTCACAGACGGGAGATTGAGATGAGATCTTAGGGAGAAGTTCCTCCCTGTGAGGGTGCTGAGGCGCTGGCACAGGTTGCCCAGAGAAGCTGTGGCTGCCCCATCCCTGGCAGTGTTCAAAGCCAAGGTGGTCAGGGCTTGGAGCAACCTGGTCTAGTGGAAGGTGTCCCTGCCCGTGGCAGGGATTGGAACTAGATAAATTTAAGGTCCCTTCCAACCCAAACCATTCTATGATTCTATGATTATGTGAAAACATAGTTGTCATTTGCTACCAGCTATTTCCTTCAGCTTTCCTCTTTTGGTAAGATGTTTGCCACAGGATAAAACAGTAGGTGGACAATCAGCACTGCTGGAATTGGGGTAGGTTTTTTCTAAGACTGGCTTGTGTTACACAAACAAACTGAAAGCTGCTAGACAATCCAGTTTTATCCTCAGGTTCTCCAGGAGTGAATGCGGTTTATATATCAGCTTATACATATCCATATGCACACAAACCCAAAATGATGTGACTTACAGTACTGTAAGTTGTGCACATCAACTTAGTCATCTGAGTTTCATTTAAAGGCCAGTTACTGAAGTCTGATTACCTATTTTGAAAATTACAAAACTTTGCTTTCCACACTAGTTTTGCAAGGAAATAAATTACACAGATGCACTGCCAGCCTGTCATTTCTCACCCCCTCCCTCATAACTTTGGAAAGAATTGGCTAATTTTGATCAAATTTGACAAAAGGACCTGGTCTCAAACATATGAAGTTCCAACAAGTTTCCATGAGAACTGACAGTTGAGTAGTAGATAAAGACTGACATGAGTCTTCCCAGTGAGGAAAATATTGCTGTGTAAGCTCAGCAATTATCTGTTATGCTTGACATACCAGCAAGTCAACGATCATTGTGTATATATCAGCCACACAATCCTCTTGAGTGCAATTTAGAAGAAATCACAGGTCTTCTGTTTCTCACCCAGCCACAAGCTAGGGAATAGAGGAGTGCTTGGTGGTGTAGTTTGGAATTGGTGGAGAAGCTGGGTTTCAGCAATGAAAAGTGAATGAAGAAGGGACCTGTAGTTTGATTGTACATAATGTCATTTGAAACCAAGCTTCAGCACATACATTGTAATCATATTGTAATTTGTTAAAAGTTTGCAAAGCACGTGTAATCATTAACCCACCATCACCCAAAGCAATGAAAAACAGGATAAGATCAGAAAATGTCAGGCTCACTGGGATTTAAACAAGTTGCTATTTCTATTCACCGGTATTAATTCAAGGAGGCCAGCACCCCAGAGTGCTCTTGCACCTTTCTAGACAATCACCACTTCATCTAGGAGGCCACATGGAATCACACCCGCATGAGCTCTGTTGGTAACCACACAGTGGGCCCTTGGGTTGTTAGGGTCATAGCTCAGGTTAGTAACACCTTAATAACTTGAATCTTTTAAGATTCTTGGTTTGTGGTGGAAGAATTCTTTTATGCTTCCAGGTCTTTGTCTGGATGACCTCTGACCCACAATTAACTGAGAGAATCCCAGTGTTGCCTGCTCTTCACTTCTGTGCCATCCTGCAGATGCCAGCAGCCCCTGGCACTGAATGTTTTAAATGTGCTGTGTTTCCTTCTGGTCTACTCAGCCAGTCTCACCAATGCCACAAAAGGAGGAAAACCAAGTCAGTCTATCCCCTTTACTCCTGTTCACTTTCCCTGCTTCTTCAGGAAAAGGATTACATTACCATTTTATGCAAAGGCATCACACCAGGACCTCATGCTCTGTTATTTTTCTATTACGAATCCTTGATCTTCTCCAGCCATTGCTTTCAAAGACAGTATTTCATTCTGTTGATTAATTACTTTACTTGCATCTCCTCAGACCTAATAAACACTCCAGAACTGGAGGTCCATCAATGTTGCTGAAAACACTTGTCTGAATTATCATTTAAGCAATCGTATCCCTCACTCATCCACATGTTACAGAGCATAAATGATAAGAAATCATTCCAAAAAAATCTGCATTGCAGTCCTCATCAAAGTAAATAAAGGAAAGCTGATAGGACACCAGACACTAGGCAAATCACTGTGATCTTCACAGAGAAAGGTAATGGATTTATTTTCTTTTTTAAAAACACATAGCTATTCTTCTAGATTCAGAGGCCTTCACGTTATATTCATTATTTTTAGCAACCACACGACCATCTAGAGTTAAATTGCAGCAGTTCATTAGCATCTGAGTAAGAAAGCAATGATAGATCACTGTGATTCTCCTGTCCTTGTACAGTAATCAAAAAATCTTTTACTAATAGACCGACTTGCTTCCAAAAGCAGAAATCACACAGCTCCATCTTGTGGAAGCTATGATTCCTCGTGTGTTCGAGTTCAACTTCAGCCTTTGTTAATGATTCAGCTTTAGATGTTTTTACCTAGAAGGCTTTCCCTACTGCAGATATTTTCTTTAATGTGTAATTTACACAGCTCCACCAACAGCAGGAACAATCTGCCTAGAGTTTTATTTATATTCTTCTGTCTCATTTTAATTTCCTGTAACAATCTCCCAAACTGGTCCATACGTCAACAGTTTGCACCACCAAGTGATGCCAAATCAGCTCCTGAATTTTCTATCTGTCCCCTTTCTTCGTCCCGTAAAAGGTTGAACACACAGAACTGTCCCAATGAACATGCCGTAGATCAGTATTAAGAACAGCTGATTTTCAGCCTAGGGGCGCTAGGAAGCATTTGCAATACAGTTTAGGTGGCACAAAACTTCAGGGCAGCAGAGCTTTGTCTCAGTCATGTAAATCAACACAGAACCCTATTCTGCAATGCTGCCACAATCTAATGCCATTAAATCAAGTTATCACAACTTTTACGTCAGATCAACCGAGTAACTTTCCACAACATTATGAAAAATGTCTGCCTGGATTGTGGAGACAACTGTGGGATTAATCCTTATTCCTTTATTGCAGTCTCATTGTCCCACAGAGAGCTTTGGAAGGGACTGAACACCAGAAACAAACACATCACCATACACGCTCCCCAGATGCAGATCCTATTGCTGTTGTGCTGAGAAGTGCAGTCTGAACCTTCCTTCTTCCTTAGCCTTCTGTGGTAAGATTACTGTTGCAGGAAGAGAGAACTTTGAAGTCCTCAGCAAACACATTTATAATTATTGTTTGTACTTCTCTCAGCAATTTATTAGATAATTATGGCATCATTTACAATAAAAATTCCAAATGTAAGATGATGTCAGGAATGCAAACTAAAACTTTTAGAGTGACAAAACCCCTGAAGAATTTGAAGAATTTTGAACAATAACAGCCACTTTTTATGATGGCAATTATTCATCCTCATGTGCTATAATACTAATCTATCTGCTTTTGGTCATTAACCAAGAATTTTATGAGAACTAAGAGAAAAGAAACCTTCCAAAAACACTCAAATATTTAGTCTGTCACCACATATTCAATATTTCCTCCATCAGCCACATAACTGATGTTATGTGGATTTGCAATTATTCACCAGGTTTTGCACCTTCTTCTCATTCCCCAACCAGTACATACAGTGACCAGATCACCACCATCGTGTTCTCACTGAACAACAGAAAAGGAATTTTAACAAAAGGTCCAAATGTTATGAACCTCTGTATTTAATATTTCAAAGATAAGTCCCAAAGATTAACTACAAATTTAATACTAATAAAAATTACTAAATAGAGATTAATCAAATTGGAAATGAAAAATCATAAATCGTTCAACTATATAGTTGAATATACATAAAGTTTTATGCCATGCCATCAAGAAAACTTTCATTTTTATATTTTTGGCTATACATTTTACTTAGGGAAAGTGTACTAAAACATGTCTATCAACAGAAGTTTACAAACTAAAATCCATCAAGAAAGAAATTTCCTTGGTCTTTAGCAAGTAACTCATTGTAAAGCTTATGCAACATGTTTTGATGTTTGGAACAATATTTTGTGTTTGGAGAAGGTGGTATTTTACATACGTTGCAGTCTAATGTAATACTTCCTATCAGGTTATCCCAGCCTACATTCACTTGAGTTTTGTGAGAAACCAGCAAGTAACACGACTCGGGGGACTACTTGCAGGTGACCCTGGGAACATATTTCCCATTAATTTACAATTGAAATGCCTGAGTGGTCACAAATGACCACAAACATTCCCTCAAGTCTTCTAATTTAATTAAAAGGATAAATGATCCTAAGTATTTTCATCTTTTTTTTTTTTTTCAATTAGGTCTAAATTAATTTTCAGGGTAAGAGCCAGAAGTCCCAAGAGAAAAAGTAAGGAATTGTGCACAGGAGCTTCTGCTGATCTTCAGGTATACCAGATCTGCATGACAAATGTCATCACGGTTACCAAGCCGAGCTGCTCATTAAAGTACTGTTTTGGACTAGAACACTCAGAGGCTGTCTGAATTAACACATGTAGGCAAAAAAATGAAGTAGAAAAAAAGCTCCTAATAATCATCCAAAATCTGTATTTTTAGCTAACATATTAACACTTAAGGGGGAGGGAAACGGAGAATGGCATCTTGATTGTTTCCCCACAAAGCATATTCCATGCCAACAATTCATCACCACTTCATCCCCCTGAATTCACCTTCCATACTGAGAAACATTATGGCATTCCTCTCTTCTGGCAGAAGTCAAAATAGTAAACTCTCTAGATATGACTGACAAGAAAAATATCTCATCTCTTCTGCTAACTTTTTTTATTGTATGAAATTTCAGGAACAGTATTGACTTGATATCTTTTTATTAAGTCTTTAAGTGATTTTTGTTTCCCTGAGAAGTGTTAGTATTACTCTGAAACACTAAAACCCAAAATCTACCAAAAGGATGAAAAAAAGAACCAAAGGAAAAGGTTTATATCCCACCCCACCAACAGCTGTCAGTCCTTACAAGAAACAGCTGTCTCTGAATCTAAGTGGAGGCAATAGTTTATCCTTTTTATCCGATCAGTCTTTGGACCATATTTCAGAATCTGCCAACAAGGCTGCCAACTGGTGCCAGTCATGGCAGGTTTTTCTGTGATGTGGACACCTATTCAAGAGAAATTGGGCCAATATTATCGGTCTACTTCGCACCTGTATGTAAAGACACTTTGTACAACTTTGTAATCTTCAGTTACTACCAAGATTAGCCAGGTTGAAATATTAATCTATAGACATGAAAAACATACTCTGCCATCATAAAACAAACCCCATTCTGCATTTTATAGCTGGAAGTACTCCTAGGCTTTTCAAGAAAGTGCCATGCTAGAAAGATAATGGAATTTGTTTGATAGGGCTACAATTATTTCATTCCCCAAAAGTAGGGGATTAAAAATTATGTTAACTAGCATAAATAGTAAGAAGATATTAAAGCATTATTATGAGACAAACCTAACAACAAAAGAGTTGCTGAATATTACAACTGCTAAAAGTAGTACTTTACAGTGATACTCTGTGTTGTGCATGGTGCTCAGAAGATATATAATTACGCACTGGCTGCCAGCAGTAGTTTGGTGCATTTAATCATCCTTAACCTTATGTATTTTATCACTTCAGTGCATACCATTAAAACTCAAATATCAGAATTAATTCAGCATTTGCTACTTTAGATTGAAAAATACATGACTAAATGTTAATTATGAGGCAGGTCATTCTAGTTAAAAACAAGACAAAGTTCAGTACAAAGATAACTGAATCTGCTGTGTTTCCCAGTCATCCATTTATCTATCTCTTTGCCAACACATCTGTATTTTGAATAAGGCATTGAAAGTATAATCCTGAATTCCCTGGTAATCTAAATGGGAGATTTGGCTGCAGGAAGAATCAAACATCAGACTTAGGGCAGAGAGAATTAAAAAGTGAAATGCCTACAAGACTTTCCAGGTAGCCAGTTTTAATATAAAGGCTCTGGTTTATTATGCATGAGTAGGACTATGATTCTTTGGATTCTAAAGGGGTTTTTAAGAACCTCATTCTATATCTATTTTACAGGATTATGAACATTTGCAAATGGGGTCATGTAATAATGCTTCAAAGGCTAAAAGTTAAATCAAGACATGTTTTCCAAAAAAGTGGTCCAGAATTTCTTGATGGATAATAATTTTTTGTCAGGATCCATTAAAAGGAAAATAACCAAATGAAGGAAGTCTCATTTCCTTTTCTATTCTGTATCAACTAAGGTCAAATTGTTAGAACACAGTTATGTTTGGAACTAGTGAAGCTAATAGAGTATTCCCATCAGCATCAAAAAACATATGAAAAAGAATTGCCTCAAATGCATGGGAAGTGATGGGGTGCAGTAATCAGAACTGACTCAACATGGCAGCACAACAGAGTTTTGGACAAGCCAAAGGAAAAATAGGAATGTTTTATATGTCTCTCTTAGGGGAAACAGTCCTTTATTGTATGTGTCAGCCTGAAAGCTGACAGAGCAGAAATCTTCCGTACAGTGGTAGATGAGGCTTAGGCTCAAATATAACTTCTCTTTTCTTTTTGAAGTTCTGCACTGATAGAGGAAGGATTGCCAGGTTTATACACAGACATGGTATGCAAAAAGCTTTCTAGTCAATACACATGTGTTCACGGAGGTGTGCAACCCTGGCAGTCAGAAACATAAGAGCAGCCAACCCAGATCAGAGCAAGGTCTTACCTGACAGTAACCTTTTGTGGGTACCTAGGGAAGAGTAAAAGCACAGGCAGCACAAAGTGAGACTTCCTCAATAGAAGCTCTTCTTTCCAGAGCTTAGGTCCTGGTATTTCATAGCTTTGGGTTTTTTATAACACCATTACTTTTTTAAAACCCATATGAACTTCTTACATCCACTGTCCTCAAGATGAAAAGGAGGCTAGGAAGTTGAAAGAAGCAAGGCAAGAGGTTTGCAACAGCAAAAAGAAGGCATTACAAATGGAAAGAGTAAATGGGATAGGACTGTAAAGAAAGAATGAGATTTGAGCAGCAACACTGCTTGAAGAAAAGAATGTAAAGGGACGCAGCAGAGATTTTTTTTCCATCTGCAGCTCTCCATTCTTAAGTGATGGTACCAGGGCTCTCTAGGAAGGAACGAACCAGCATTAAATACACGTGCTGGTAGCACAGAAGGGGCACATTGTAACCTACTTCAGCCTAAAAAAAAGCATTAAGATAGGGGTTCAGTGAAACCCATAAAGAAAATTAGTTCAGACTTCACTGAAAATATTTTTAATTTATGCTGCTGTATGGGATGTCAGCCTATCCACCAGTGAATCTATCACTTCTCACCTTTCTCAGCCATGCAACCCTAGATATGTATTGCCCTTTGTCTCTCACCCCATATGTATCATGTTGTGAGAGTAGCCCCCTCCATTTGTTTTCAGAAGACAAACAGGGTTTTTCACAGGATGGAGGGGATTGAGAAGTTCTGTGAAAAACATCCAGGGGGGAGGTAACTAGTGAAAACAGTAGAAAATAAGATAGGAGGGAAGATTTGGGACATTAAGAGAATGTCAAAGAAGGCATAGCCAAAAAAATAATACTTACCCATAATGAGCTATTAATGGTGCTGAAAGTGTATCATTCATTAAAATTAATATGCTTGACTGCAGATTTTCTTGTCAGTCTATATATTTTGATTATATGCACCACACAGCTCAGCCGTAAAATATTGCAATTAGCTTTGATTCTTTAGTATCCACAGGAGTAGCATATGCACATCTCATGGCAGAATCTAAAATTCAACTCTAAATTCTTGTCTAAAATGTTTGTGCAAAGTGAGTGGTTACATTCAAAAGTGCTGACAAACTTCAGCAGGAATTCTATGGAGATCTAAGGTGATACTGGTTTCTTAAATTTCCCATAAAAGGAAAACTATTAAAAAATCTAAAGAAAATTTAGTATATCTGTCACAGTAAAGTTTGAAAAAGTACAGCCTGAGTTCATTTCCTAACAAACACCTTAAGCATGCAGGCACCATTTTTGTATACCAAATACAGACATTTCAATGAGAATCTTAGCTTACAGATAAAATGTTTTTCATGCTGTTCCTTTTAATTTTAGTAGCACATACACTGTGAAACTAGCACCATTCCATCTGTGAAACTATAGAGAGTCAGACATTTTACCTCATAACAAATCTGCGTAGTTTGCTATTTTTTGGCTTTATGCGTACAAAACAACTTGACACAAAACAAACTGCAAATCATCAGATACACAATGGAACTCTCTAGAAGAAAGTTATAGCCCTACTTTTGTGAGGAGAAGCTACAAATCAAGTGTCAATAGAGGCTTGGCAAGGGAAGAGAGAACAAAATATAAGAACATGGGGAACTGAGAGAGATTCCACAGTAGATCATCTTCCAGGAAATTGCAAGTAATACAACAACTAATCGAGTGAATTAAATGTGACAAAGAGTGAGAAGAGTCAAGACAGACATTTATTTCTGATAAATAATAGTTTCCACATATGATACATGCTCTTCTGGTTTTGCTTTCATTACTTCCCAGTGAATGACTGGGCACCTCTCAGTGCTCAATTAATTTAGCTTACAAATTACATGTACTTTTCTTTGTAAAAAGTTATTGTGCAGAACAATCAACTTGCTATATCACTACAGTAGAATTTAGAAAGTGATACATATACAGTAGACATATAGAACGGAGAATTTTGTCATAACTTGGAAATCCTGTCAATAGACCATTCAAGGGCAAAAATCAGCACAGAACTGGACCAAATCTGCTTATCAGTACTCGCTTTTTATATCACAGTGGAGTCTGAAGATCCCAAATAGCACTTGATCCTCTTTTGTTAGTCAGTGCACAAGCACAAAATAAAGGATTTTACAGATGTCACCTGACAAGCTCTGACACTACTCACTCCATTTGACTCCCCTCTGAAGAACAGCCAGCAAAATTAAGCATGTCCACACATCTCAACCACTCACAGCTTAAACTGTGAAGGCAATGCTCTGTGCACTGCAATGGCTGTGGCACACATACATGTTCCATTAAACTACCAATGCGTAGAGATAATATTGGTATTTTTTTAAATTGGCAAATCATTCATTCTGGTTTAGGAAAACACAGTAAATCCATGATTAAGATAACCAATCTCTTCCCCCAAAAAAATCTCAACAAATCCCCCTTGCAGATCCTTAATAAAGTTATATCTTGCACCACTCATCTGGTAAATAATGATACTTGGAAAAATAGAAACAACGAGAAAGCCATTCCATGCATATTCAGATAGTTGTAATTGCTATGGAAACCATCTCTAGTAATTCAGTCTTTGTCTCAAAGCATTAGAGGCAAATCACGATACAATGACAGCAAAAGAAAGTATAATACTGCCTAAGACTGCAAAGTTCAAAATTCAAGACAAAATTAAACCACTGTGCAAGAAAAGCCTTCAACATTCTCACATCTTCCAGGTTCTTTTTGAAGCATATTTATGCAGATAAGCCCTTTGGTCTTATTTTCTGTCTGGGCTTCCCAAATAGCTGCTTAAGTAGCACTGAGGGCTGGCAGAACCGCTACAGTTCTTACAAAAATAGGACGCTGTTGCTTTAGTCTATTCTTCAAGTAATTTAATATTAACCACCCTTTACTACTAGAAATTTTGGGAAGCTGGAAAACATGTAACTCTATTCAAGCAATGCCATTCATTTTCAAGTTCCAAGAAGACTGACAACAGGGTCAAAGAGTCAGAGATAATCAATGATGGCAATTAACTTTAATGTAAATAAAGGTAGGTAAAATAAGAACCTACTGTTTTAGAGTAAAAAGATCAAAACCAAAACAAACAACAACACTCTTTTAGAATATTATATGCCTTGCTTTCACTTCTTTTACATGCAATATTCTCAGTTTATTTTATTGTATTTGTACCACAAGAACGTGTTAATCGGTAGTTCAGAATATTTTCAGCATTCCATCCTGTTTCCTCGCAGTAGCCTTCCAATGATAACAAGAGGTGATCTCACAACAGCTCCTAATCAACCTCAATACCTATTTCTGAGTTCCATTATACCACTTTCCAAATTTGTTCCCTGAATAAAGTTAGTAAATGCAATATGCATACCTCTACTACTCCAGATTATGTCAAAAAATTGTTACTTCCAATGTGCTTGTCTTTATTCTTTCTAGGTACACCATTTCCAGAAAGAATACCATCCCAAATATTATTTGGGAAGTACACTGCATTTCAAACGCTTTTCTTTTTTCAGGTACATCCCATCCCATTACACTCTCATAAAGCAGAAGTCCATAAATGGTTTGATTTAGCAAAGGTTTACAGTAATGTCATTAATGTTGTTGTTTTAAGCAACAACTTGTGCTTTTTTAAAAAGCTACTTTCATTGAAAATTCTGCACACCTGTCTGGTGAATCAGTATTTGTGTAATAAGGATTTGAGTTTACCATCACATGAACCTGCCTTTCCTACCTTTTTTTTAGCTAGAGCCTTCTAAGCCATAGAAACCAACTTCCCATGGAAGACAAACTCTAGCAAACACTTCTTTTCCACATACAGTAAGAAGTCCAGTCAGATGTGAGCAAATAACCACCTTTTGTCAAGTAAAGCACAGTATGCAAACTTTATGCGAGTATTATTCTGATAATGAGCAGGCAAACAAGAACTATTCCCACATAATGTCATTTGCTTTAGGATTAATCCAGCAATATTTTTTTCACGGATGTGAACTGGCAAGATGTGAACCTTACAGATAACTGTGCCATTGATCACAGCAATTGTTTATGGCCATCAGCAGCTCTAAAGCCAGATTTATCATACCCCCAACCACACCCTGGGCTTTCAGGATAAAAAGTGACCAAACTGCACAGCAAATTACACACAAAATTAAACACTTGTGTACAAACCAAATGAATGATTCATTCTTAGAATCATTTCAGGGGAATAAACAATAAATGTTTGTTTACAAAACATTAAAAAAATGTAACATCAATATAGCAAGGATCCTGATTTTGCTTCTCTGAAATCCTTCACTGGGATATCATCGTTAAAGTTAGCAAACTAATGTATAAAAAATGGTACTGGTCAAAATGTTTAAAAGGAAAGAAACATGTAGTGTTTATTCTTTTTGAACTAACAGAATAAAAAACACAAAAGTTTTGACTCTGGCACAGACTGCTCACTGTGATTCATAATAATAACTTTTGTCCAAACAAATGAATACATTTAAGAAAGCCTCTTACATAAGGGAAAAAAAAAACCAAAACCAAAATCAGACTGTAGCCATCATAGGAAAGGTACAGGAAAGGCAGACCGGAATTACAGCACAAAGTTCTGAGAAGACAGAGGAGAATATCCCAGAAACTGGGAGTTGAAAAGGGAAAGGCAGCAATGGAGACTCTGAAAGAATGAGTCAATGTACCATGAGATTTCTAGAAGCACGTATCTTTCTGCATAGAGCATGTTTGTATTCAAACCCAAGATTCAAGAAATCACCACTAGAGCTTTTACACTTCAGCACCCAAAAAATAAACAACGTGTACTTCCATCAAATTAACAAAGGTAGTTATTCACTTGATCTTGCACCAGTGTCAGGGTTAGTTTCCTACTTTATCTGATATATTGTCCATACATCTGGATCTGAAAATTTGGGGGGTTTCCTTCTTGGGGACCTGCCCCAGCCCTCTACAGAGCACTTTAGCAAAATCCTGTGTAGCTTTAGTTCTGTCTTACGTTATACTTAAGCTGCAGGTTTAAACTGCATTTTTATGAAAAATCATTTAGTCCATACCTTATTAATATCTGTACCATCTTTAATTATGTGGACTTGCGTGTTTAGAATTCTGCTTGCTTTCCCAGCTGGAAAGAGGTTTAAGTCTCTTTCAAAGTCTGAGATTTTTTAATTTGTACAATTCCTCATTAACATAGAAAGATTATATCAATAAAACAATGTACTTGTTTTCTTAGCAATAAAAGAATTAAATGATTGGGACATGTATAGGCCTCACAATTTCAAGGATCTAAGAAAATGTTCAACAGTCAGATGAGATTTTTGAGTGTTATATTGTAAAACATTTTATCTGACTAACCTACGAACTCCCTACAAACATACACTCCAGGATGAAACTCAGCATGCGAAGTTCGAAAGTGATTCAAAGAACTCTTGGGGCTCGGTAAAGACGATTTATTATTCAGGTCTAAAATCAGAAGCCAGCTTCAGTCTTAACTATGAAATGATTATTGCTGCTTCATAATTAGAGGATTCCTACAGGCTCTGAAGAATGTAAGCCAATAGTTTTCTCTCTACTTTAAATTGAGTTTAAAACATCATTAAAAATGGAACAGATCACACATTCATAATACTATCTTACTAAGGCAGAAAACTGAGAGGTGTGACAATTTGGTACATATCTAATTTTTCAGATACAGTTACTGCAAGTGAGCAGTAGAAAAGACGCATTGATTTGAAACGCAAGTAAAGATGTAGATTCAAATTCTGATTTTGGTACTCCACGATAAATCCTAGGAAATTCATTCAAGCTTATAAATGCTCCAAAGATGTTCAAGGTATTATTTACTAAAAAGAAGGTTATTTTTCTTGATATGTTTCTGGGAAATATGATACCTTCAAACTAGGATGTAAAAGCCACCAATTACTGGGGGGGGGGGGGGGAAATAGAAGAGAAAGTATTGCAATCCTCTGGAATAATATAACACTGATAGACAGTAGCATTATTTCTCACTTTGATATGCCCAAAGTGAAAACACCTAGGAAAATAGCAACATTGTCATATAGAGCTTCTATATGTCATGTTTTCAGTCAGACACTTCTGTTTCCCACAAGCAGTTAACCATCCTCTTTACCTCACTGGAATACACCAGCTAGGCAGATGGACATTTCATTTACATACGAGTCCTCTTTTACTTAGCATAGTAGAAGCAGGGATGAGCCTTTTCCTTTGTGTGGAAATGTAAATCTCTCTTCCCAGAAAACAGTTATCTCAAATATGATGTCATTGGCAAGGCTTCCTTGAACAGTCATCCAGTGCATTATAGGACAGTTGACATCACAGGGCAAGGCATGAATTGATGGTGCATATTTCAGAAGATCAAGCCTGAAACTGAGTCCCAATTTCCTCTGCTTGGTTGCTATCCCTGTCTTGATAGCACTAACTTCTAGTAATTGTGGATTTAGTTAACTGAGTTTTTAACCCTCAAAATCCCTGAATGTATCTACTGATTCAGGAAGTACATAAACAGAACATTATACAACAGTGTAAAAATGCTGCATTTGCTGTCTTTGCTATATCTATTCTATAACCAAACACTTAGAGGAAAGGAAAACTCCAGAGATCAGGAGAGTTTGTTTCATGCTAACTTTACATTCTCTTTAAAAGTCAAGGAGGAATTTTAGAGGTATAAATCTGCCCTGTGTAGAAAATCAGAATATTCCTTCAGTGAAGAAACTGCAGTTGCCTTCAGTTATAAAAGTATTAAGTAAATTATTACAAATGTATTGCTACATTAGCAGCAACATCTTGTTTCACTAATAGGCTAAAAGCACTCTAATTAGGTATTTCTATCAAGTAAAACAATATTAATACCACTTTTACAATCTTCAAATTAATATGGGAAGGTTTTTAATTGTCAGGTTAATACCTTTCATTGCTGAATGACTCTTGCATTTAGAGAAACAGTAAATTTGATAATATGCCTTAGGAAAAATGTCTGTGTAAAACCAACACTTCAGACTAACTTGTAAGATAACAATATGTTACCAGTGAAATTTAAAGACAGTCACAATTTTGTGCCCTTTTTTTTTTTTTTACCCACAGGATACCACTACAGCAATATTGTTACTACATGCTCTACACAAAGTTATCTTATTCACGTACACAGCAAAGGCTGAGTTTGAAATACAGCTTTAAAGCAATGACTAAAGCTGTCATTCCAAATAAGCTTTGGAAAGAAAAGCACGCAACTCCTTTCTCAACAGGGACTGATGAGAATAACAGCCTGAGGTGCCAATTAGCTCCATAGGTGTCTGTTTTCCTGGTACTTAAAAAGCATGCTCTTCAGAATGCTGTGTCAATCTTATCTTAAATGTTTCCTCTATGAGGTCTTGTCCAAGCTCTGTTCAATAGAATATTTGGGTTGTGAATGGAAGTAACTATATTTTCACAAAGCTCCAGTTCTAATTCCTAAATTTTGTAACTATTCTATTGGAATCAGAAGGAAAAATAGACATTGAACTACTTGTTCCAACAACCAATGTTACATATTTGCAGTTGAAATACAGTTCAGTTCTAAGTAATAACATTGCAAGATAATTTCTTTCACAAAAAAAACCACCCCACTTCTAGTAATACTTGGAATATGAAGTTTTTTATCACCATTTTTTCACCTAGGGTCAGGAAACTCAAAATCTTCTTCTGAAAGTGCAAAACCGGATTTGCATTGCCACTACTACACAGCAAATCTACACTGGTCATAATAGTGCAAATGTTCACACATATGTAATACTGTCAATATACATCCATGTTGAAATACATCAAGCGCTTCACCTTTTGTTAATAACAAAACAGTTAATTTGTAAAATTACTTCTATTAAATGAACAGCTAAATATCTCTGAGAAATGTATGCTAGACTTGAACATAAGCAGCATATTAAAACACTTCGTCTATCTGTCATTTTTATATATTGCTACAACAAAGAAATCTCATTGTATTTTATTACTTTTACACCTAAAAGTCTTAAAGTGGGATACTCTACATGGTCACCACATATATTATGTATATAAGATGCACAAGCTGGGGTGGGGGAATCAAAATTAAGGTTGTTCAGGATACTTTAAGTATGAATTGTAAATGTGGAGGAAAAATATTGTGCAAATCATTAACAGCTGCTTAAGTTTAACTCTGAGTTTACTTGAGACAAAGAACATTGAACACACTTGCTGTTCCTTTTATGGCAATTAAATTTAGGGGGAAAACAAAGGTGAAATAGTAATTCCAGGGTCTCAGGGTCTGTGCAGAGCCATTGTAGGACAAGAACTTCCCTTACTAATGTTCCCTATCCATCAAACCATAGCCCAAATCAGTTCTTTTAGCAGAGTTCATTTCTAACCCACCAAAAGCATGTCATGTTTAATTTTTACAATAGCTTCCTTGAAAAAGAATAATTAGGTTTTCCTTTATAGGGGAAATATTTTTTAACCTGTAAAGAATGTTCTGGATATAGACTGCTGGAGAAAAATCTCTTTTCAGCCAATTGCCAATTACAGAAAGTGTTCACCTCAGAATTAAATATTCCAGAACATGATAAGATGTGGCTAAAAGATGGCTTATTATACATTTCCAAATTATGGAAGATGTTTTTTCAATTTCCAATGTAACTTCATACCTACAGGTAAACAACATTTTTATTTTTGCTCTTTTTCTTAGAAAGGAAGGTTGTTCTTATTTTAAAAGATAAAAATATTTCCTCAGGTACCTGGATAACAAAACCATGCATTAAATCAGACTATTTCACTTCAGCAATCTTATCTTTTAACTATACCCTCCAACAGGTCTTTGGTTTTATTAAGCAAATAAACACCTTTTTTATTAAACAAATTAAACATCTTTTTATTATAGGTGTGGAAAAGAACAAATATGTAGTCTATGATATAATGATGCAAGGTAACTCTAGTAACATGACTATGGGTGTTAATGTCAAGATTCATCAGGTAACAAGTTTAGGAACTAATATGTTGATAAATCTAATCAGAGATAATGAATCAAAATGTATTTGAGGTAAACAGATTTTATTTATTTATTATAAAATTGGGTCTATGGGAAATTGTAAAATGTGAGATTTTTTAGGACATTTCAAACAAATTTGCTGGCTAACAACTGAGGTTTGAAACATCCCCTAAAAGCAGTCAGAGATTTCTCTCTGTAGATAATGGAGTTGATCAGGCTAAAATCCAAACAACAAACCAGGCCAAAGACACAATAAAAAATCTACAGAGTAGGAAATCTCATCACACTTTCACAACTGAAAATACTGAGTTTTACTTAAACACAAAGCGTAGAAGGCAAAATAAAATGGTTTAGAAAAAATACAAAATAAGTTTTATATAAATTGTCTAAATACTGGTTTTCTTCTCCCAGGGAGCCCTCAGCTCTTTACATTATCAGTAACAAAAGTCTATTAATATGACACACAAGAGCTGTTACTAGTTTCAGAAAAGCCTGTTGTCATTACACAAACGGGCAGATTAGTGGCTGCATTGTGGTTTCTTGTGCTCTTCCCTGGTAAAGATCACTAACTTGTCAAAGTTAAAATAAAAGATTAGTTGTTAAAAGCATATCTTAGAAAGATTAATATTGACGATCCCAATAATGAGTGATCCAAATAGTAATCCCACCTCCAATGATATGTTCTATTGCACTACCATACAATTAACCTGCCTTTCACCCAGTGTTAAATAAATAGGTCTGCTAATGCCTTTTTTAAAACAGGCAAGTAAATGTCTTTCTTGGAAGACCAATAATGGGCTTACTGACCATCTCATACAATCTATCAGCTTGAAAGTAGCCTATAATTTGTTTATAATTTTCTATGGAATTAAACTCCTAAAGTTACTCAAAATGTTTATCACATCCATGTACATAATACAAGTTTCAATATGTTTAAAATTAAAAGCATGCCTTCATTGTTGAATACAGAAATGTATTACAATCTATTCTCTGAATATAATTCTCCTGGCCTATTACTTGCAATTTAAAAATTACATCATATCTTAGACAAATATTATTTATCTTGGTCCTATACAAGTTCTTTCTTGTGTTTTTTTCTGAATACTTTTTAATATTACTCTAATGGTTTCCAAAGAAAAATTATGCAAAAATAATTGCAAGATTTAGGCATAAGTTCTGGTTTTCTGAGGTACCAAATGACAGCCCTGACTTTGCTTTGGTCAGTCAAATGACCTGTTGGCCACAAAAAGGAAATGTTGTCCAAGCACAAATACTGATTTTCTGACATTTTTATGGTCTAAAATAAGTTTTAGATGCAATGTCAAAGAGCTTAGTAGCAGCCACCTAAAAATGAGAACCGAAGTATGGTGCTAGGTACAACAGTTGGCAATATGGTCCAATCTGCAAATTAAAAAATAATTCAGCTTTCAGCATAGAATTTCAGATATATGACACGTTTGAGAAAAATCAAAACAGACCCCATATTTTATTTTTTGCCATTTTTTAAATACTTATTTTCTAATTTGCCCTGAGTCCCTGTGTTGCATTTTAAAGTGTAAAAATATCTGTTATAAAGTAATTTTAAAAATTCCTAAAAGATTCTATAGCATAATCCTGACCCTGTGGCAAATTTACAACTAACGTGTTGCAAAACACATCTTCCTTGTGTCAACTTACATAAATACAAGGTAAAAGAAAATGCTAGAGCTGTACACTTTATTTTCCCTTACTTAGAAGAAAAAAACCACAAAACAAAAGAAACCCCACTGCAACTGCCAACATGTGACAATGCAAAACTGGAAGTATTTACTTGGATGTATTAGATGGCTGACTCGATACCCTGATAATGGCATTTTACCAAAAGATGATATTGGGGAAAACAATGAGTATTAATATCCAGTGTAAATAAAAGAGATTTGGATTATCTCCCACACCTTCACATTACAATGGAGCTGGCTGTATGCTGTACCTCTGCCCGGTAACCTTCAGTGTTCCCCCTCACTCCCTCAGGGGGTAGTTGTGACCTCGCTGAGATGGCGTCCATTTTCCCTGCAGCAGCCCAGAAAAAGTGCTTACTTTAAGAGAGGCTGGAAACAAGTCCACCTGCCCTTCACCAAGCCGAGTGAACGGCAACTCCGAGGACTGCCCTTCGTTTTCAGCTGCTTCTGAAAGCAGGTGTGAAGAGTCTCTCACCCTGTGGAAACAGAGACTTTTCTGCACTGACTGAGGTAAGGACGCTAAAAACTGAGGTACAGGAAAACACTGAGGTACTGGTGCCCCGTGTGAGGAATGCAAGCTGAAGTTCAGTCAAGTTTGGTTTTGTTAAGAAACGCAAGTAATTAGTAACAAACCACAAATAACTTATAACAAAAAAGGAAGATACCTCCTATCCTACATTCACCCTCGGCACACGCGCACACCCCCACACGACGAGAACAGAGGGCGTCAGCTCTCGGGATCCTCGTCTGCTGCTGCCGCTCCGTCTGGGGTACCTCGCGCCCCAGAAGGGAAAACCACGTGCACGGCACTGGAGGACCGCATCGCCTCAATCCGGCAGGGGGCGGTGCCCGCCTCGGCGGTGGGAGGGCGCGGCGGCTGGCGCGCGTGCGCCGCTGCACGGGCGGTCATGGCGGCGCTGCTGGAGCACGAGAGCCAGGTTTTCCTGGACCTGTTCCACCAGGACGGGCTGGTGATCTGCGCCCGCGGGCTCGGCATCGACCGCCTGCTGCTGCGCTTCCTACGCCTCTACTGCGAGCCTGCCAGCCTCGTGCTGGTGCTCAACACCGGCCCCGCCGAGGAGGTGAGCGGGGATCCCGACAGCGGTGCCGCGCTTGCCCCGCCCCTTCCCCTCAGGGCCGGCGTCGCTCCATGGCGGCGGGCGCGGCCGGGCCCCGCCAGCGGCTCGGCTCGGCTCGGAAGAGAAGGAGGAGGATGAGGGTGCTGCCCGCTCCCGCCGAGAAGAGGGGCGCCTCAGGCCGCGGGGGGGCCAGGGTGAGGGCTCGGGGGCGGCAGCGGGCGCGTTCCAGCTCGAATCAAGGTCCAGTTCCCACTCCTGCAGCATGATGAAGTCCTAGTAACATTAGCGAGCTAAAATAAGCTTATGGACATCACTTGTACGTAGCAGAAATCTGTAGTGGCCAGTGAGCAGAAAGGGGAAGACACTTGTTGACAGATCTGTCTCTGCCTGTACAAAACGTGCCTCTGATTCTTCCCTTGCAGCGGGGGATTTCCCCGGGAGGGGATGTTCGGAGGACTTCTTGTAGTGACCATAGGTGAATAAATATCACAGCTGTAGTTTATAAGATTGAGCTTGATGTATCTGACCTACCTGCTCTAGTTGTCTTTGGTAGCTGATGAGTGGACTAAAGAATGATCTATACCCAACTCTCTGTTCTTAAGTCAGTGTCAAAATTGCCTGTTCTCTGGAAAAGTGCTATTAAAATATATGAAAATGTAAGCTCCTTTGAGTGTCAGCTGCTCACATTTGTCTAAGTATTGTCTAGCTACTACTGAGAATATGTAACTTTTAAATCACCTGGATGATTTGAAACTGAACAAAGTATACCAAAGAGGAAAAAAATAATTATAATTCTGACTTCCTCAGGTAGTATATCATACTATGATGCTTCTAATTTGGTTTGGACAGCTCCTTAAAATTAACAGAGTATGTGTAAGTAAAATTTTTTTGCCTCCACTTCATCAGTTACCACAATGATGTGTTTTTATTGTGTTTGTGTAGGAGTATTTTATCGATCAGCTGAGGTCAGATGGAGTTGTTCATCTTCCTCGGCGTGTTACCAATGAAGTTACAAATAATACTCGGTATGAATTTTACACTCAAGGAGGAGTCATATTTGCTACAAGTCGAATCCTTGTGGTAGATTTCCTTACTGACAGAATTCCTGCAAACCTTATTACTGGTAAGAGTTTAATGAAACAAAGGTAAGACTGTTCTGCTTGAAAATACATAGAGCTTAATTACATATGAAGAATTCTACTAGCCAGTATTGAGATTGAAGAATTATTCTATTTTCTCTACAAAGACTGAGGGAAAAAGAGCAAATATGTAGTCCTTTCATTACTTTTTTAAATGGTTTTCTTTGCTCCAAACTTGTTTGCCTTATTAAATCATGCAATTTGAAAATATCCACGCTATTTTTACATACTGGGTCATGCATTTGGATGGCTTTCCAATGTCATTAAGTGGCTGGAAAACAAATCAGTTAAATGATGCCATTGACATAAGAAACATAAAATTCAGACTGGCTTTCAAAAAGAGTAATTGATTGCACTTGGTGAAATAGTGTCCTATGGTCTATAGGACACTGGCCCATGATTAAAACTGATTTTTAGAGGTCACATTTTATCAACCATGCACACTACCTATTTTTTGCATTAACAAATCACTCCTGATTATTTTTCCCATCAAAAAATAGCAATATGTTACTAATCTTTGTCTTGGCACACCTTGAACACTATCCAAATAGCAGTATTATGAAGTAATGCTGTTGTCATTGTAAAGATTTTGGGAATAGCTTGTGACTTTTTTAGTAATATAGAAGTTACACATGAAAGATGTTACAGTTATCTTTTGCCTCTCATGTTCTGTTCTCTTTCTCCCCCAGCCTCTGTTGTTTTTTGTTCTTTTCTAAGCCAGAAACCGTTACAGCCTGGAGAGCTAGTCAAGTAGATACCTAAGAGACAGGAATATAAGAATATTTTATTGTTATTTAAATGTTAACATCTTAATGGCTAAACATAACTTCATATTGAGTGCTTAGAAGAATATAAGTGTCTGCCTCAGAAGCTGTACCCCTTTCCTTTTAGTCAGTGTATGACAAGCTCTGATCTATAAAATATTTTGAACATTTTTATGCTGGAGCCAAAGGACACCGGGTTTGTCAATTCTGATATTTCTAACTTAAAAAAGTGAACACATTTTCTGGGCAACCTACAATTTCCCCTCCTCCCCTTGACTCCTTCCTCTCTACCTTTCTTCCCTACCAAAGAAGGGTTGAGAAGGGGAGTTAAAAACCCATACCTTTAGACTTTGTCAATATGAAAAGAAGAAATACACAAAAGATTTTAAATAGTCCTGTGCAATAACAGCACAGAGTTCTGAATAGTTTCTGCGTTGCCACTGGAGGTCAGTGTGACAGCAGCTTTGATCGACTTGCTGCTTCATTTCAAACTCGGGAAACACACGGTCCTGTTGGAAACATGTATTATCTGTGTGTGATAGTGTACAACAAAACCTACAAAACCCTGTAATAGTGTTTTTTGAGGAGTTAACACATCAAAAGTGTTTCTAGGTGTTATAAATGTTGTTTATAAAATCAGTGTAAAATCACATGTGAGAACATCTAGCAAACACATAAATTCAGTTAAATGAAGATAAATTATCACTGCAGTAAAGAAGAATTATTCCTGGTGGTTTTGGCCAAACGGAAATTATGTACTTAATAGCATACTAAAACTGATGCAAGTTGGTGTAGTAAGCAGTGGCTTACACAGCAGTATGAACTAACTTCCTAAGCAGAGATATATTGACTAAAAGGAAGGTATTCTGGTAAACACATGGTCTTACTGGCCTGATACAAATACTGCATCTCCTGTAATGTCCTTTCAGAGTCATATCTTGACAAACTGGAAGATGTTCAGAAATGAGTATGATCTTCATTGTGTCCTGAAAAATTTGCTTCGTAGAAGAGATGTAGGAATATCTAGATAGAAAAATACCTTTTAGTAGGCTATTCCATGACTTGATCACGAGTGGCTAGCAGTTATATGGAAGTCTCTTATTGATGCTTTTTCATTTACAAAGCAAAGACATATTAAAATCAATGGCTCAGTGCTGAGTTGAAGAAACTTGTTATAGCAATTAAATGCACTGTAAGTTTGTCAGCTTAAGTAGGCCCAAGGTAAACCTGTGATGTTTGATGTCCTTTGCTTCCATTTTAGAAAGGCATTTATTATTCCACTGGAAGCTGTGAACAGAAAAAAGTACCACATAGGCTTCACCTCACGAGAGGGAGAGTGAAAAAATGTGCTATTTGACGCAACTGAGCATGAGAAAAAATAAGCCTTGTTTTTAACAGGTCTTGGCTGAGTTGTAATCCCAGAAGTATTCACCTCAAACACTTAATGTATCTAAACTATTGTTTCACTTGTCTGTACTAAAATGTGCGTGAAAAATGGTTTTTCTAATGCACCCATAGCCACGAAGAAAACCAGTGGTGTACTCTTCCAGTGGATGGTATTTTCTGTCCTCAAGTGTGAATATGAACAGCAGAAGGAGGGGAAAGCAAACTAATTTTATTCACAAGTTCTTTGATGCTATAACACTTGAACTGCTACCAGTAAAACATACTTAGCAAGTCTGTAATTCCAGAACTTGTCTAATAAAAGGATGCAAATACCACAATCTTGAACATAGCAAAGTTGCTTTATTGTAATAGTGTGTTATGTCTTGCATTCACTTTTACTACTTTTAAAAGGCTTAAGTTCAAGTTTTGCCTTAGGAGTAAAGAATTTCCTAAACTAGTAAGTCCTGCCACTCAAGCACAAGCTTTGTTTTGGTTTTGTTTTATTCCTGAAGATGCATCATTAACTCAGTTTTGCTATTGGGGATGCCATGGTACTGAAAGTGAGGAATCGGTTGGTTTGAACCCTTGAAAGTTTGTTCAATCACTGTAGAAGTTTTAAATTCCTATTGTACTTTATTTAAGGGGGGGGGAAAAAAAGGAGTAAGAGAGTCTTAATGGGAAATCTATAAAAAATTGGACCTTTCTTTACTTTTTGTAACTTCAGAGCCTTTTCTTTTGCCAGGCATTTTGGTATACAAAGCACACAGAATCATTGAGTCCTGTCAGGAAGCCTTTATCTTGCGTCTTTATCGCCAGAAGAACAAAAATGGCTTCATTAAAGCTTTTACAGATAATGCAGTTGCATTTAACACCGGCTTTTGCCACGTGGAAAGAGTGATGAGAAATCTTTTTGTCAAGAAACTTTATCTGTGGCCAAGGTAAGGCACCTCTTCTTCATTGGAGGGTTAAACTTTAAAAGAAGATGCATGATGTTACAATGGGTTCCTAAGAAAATGAGGTGTATGCAATCACACTGCTGTGCTCCTCTTGTGTTCCCAAACAAATTTCTTTCAGTCTTTGACAGAAGAAGTGGTCTTAAAGATCTGTAAGTATTTTATTTGTAAGTAATTTAATTTATATCTTAAATCTCTGTAAGTATTTTCAAAGATAGGCCCAAATTAAATCTATAAGGGGCTGAACTTTATGGTATAGCTGTTCTTTTGTCCAGTAGAAATCGCAGCAGAGAGACATTCTTAATAGCTTAAGAAAAACTTCACTTATTAAACAGGTTATTTAAGCCATGAAGTACCAGGAATACAGTCTGTCAGCTCTGCCATTCCCGAATATTTGTTTCCAACTGTGATTTTTCTATATGCCAGATTTTTTTAATCTTCTTTTACATGTATGTTGTATATGAAGAGTGTTTATTGATGACTCATAGAAACCAAATTGCCAAGTTTGTGACATGCACGAAGTCTTTCAGGAGCAGAGCCACAAATGGACCTTCAGCTTCAGGACCTGTTCAATGCTCCTGCCTTGGGCAGGAGGTCTGCCCGTTTGTTCCTTTAGTCCAGGCTAGAATGTGTTTCAGTCTGTACTGTTACTCTGCACTGTAAACTCCTTAACAGTGGTTTTTTCATTATCACAAAGAAGCGGAAATGGAGGTAACTAGAATAGGAAATGTTAAATAGAAGCTCTCTAAATTTTCTTCCTTGGCTTCTGAACCATGAAAAGACCTGGGAGGTGCAGGATGCAGTAAGGGAAGCGTCCAATGAGTTTCAGAGGTCCACAGATACAGTGTTCTCTGAGCTTCATTCTGTTCGTAAGGATCAGTTAGCACTGAAGTACCTGTACAGACAGGTTGGCTGTAAAGGCAGTGTTCTAACAAGGACCTGCTGCTTCTGATCAGTAGCTACGAATGTCACAGACTCTGCTTGTGGATCCATGTGATTCCAAAAGCTTTATGAACTCATTCCAGTTTCTCCCTTATGAGGTTTTTTGGCTTTACTTTGTTCCGTGTAATAATGATTTAGAATCTAGTGCAGTAATTTTCCATGGGTCATTCCCCAGCGCTATAGGCTCACATGACTGGAATGACTATAGAGATAATTGTGGAGTAGATGGTTTTCTGATGCTGTTTGAGTCTTCGCATCAGTAGAAACTGATTTATTTTGCAATTAGCTTACTTGTTTATGTTTAAAACAATTGTAATTGTAGTTTATACAAAGTTTGAATAATTGTAGGTCAAACAAACCATCCATGTAAATATTAATTAGCTGTTTTCCTCTTAGATTTCATATAGCAGTGAACTCATTTTTAGAGAAGCATAAACCTGAAGTGGTGGAAATACATGTGTCAATGACCCCTGCTATGCTTGCTATCCAGACTTCAATCCTTGACATTCTGAACGCATGTCTGCGAGAACTCAAACGTTACAATCCAGTTCTTGAAGTAGAAGATTTGTCTTTAGAAAATGCTATTGGTAAACCTTTTGACAAGGTAACTATTTTGGTTGTTTTGCTCTGTCTACCTACAGGGATGCAGATCTTCAAACTGTCTTCCCATGCAAACAGAAATACTATTAATAAAATAAATAACCAGCAGCAACTAAGTATTCTCCCGTGACATGTTTATTATTGGTACAAGGAGAGAAACTGTGTTACTCTGTAATGATCATGTTACTGTTGCCAGTAGGGTTTTTGGTGTATTGATACTATTGTTCTTCCTTCATTTCCAAAGTCCCTACAGTAAGAAAATCCTGATTCATGGTTGGTTGGGGTTTTTTTATTATTGTTGTTGTCATTATTAAGATGGCTGCAATTTCAGCTCAAAATATCTTAGAGATAAGTATGCAGTTATTTACAGACACACACACACCCTTTTCCCTCTTGAATTTCCTGGTTGTATTTTTTATTTTCTCTAGTAGGAGAAGCACTGTATGTAATACTTAATATGCACATATTCTATGTCATTAAATGTGTGTGCATTGCTATCTTTGGAAGATCTGCGATGTTTGGCACACATGCTTTCTGTAGGGTAAAACCATAAACTTCACCCATCACAGTTACACAGAAATATGGTTATGTGTTACCTGTGATTTAATCTTGACCTAAGGCCTCCTGTACTTCAAATACCTGGAGGTTTTTTTCTTACACAATGTAAGTTGTGTATCTGTGTAGTCCTCATCTTACTTTTACAATTAAATGACATTATATTGTTTTTTACTTAAGTAAAGGATATTAGATACTTTAGTATCTAGTACCAGTAAAGACTAGTACCAATAAAATAAGTTTGGGGGGTTTTGTTATTTTACCAGTATTTTATTATGATATGGAAAGGAAAATATTAAATTATATACGTTTGGTAATTGATGAAATGTCTTACATAAAGGCATCTATATTATGTTAACTTTGCAAAAAATGATTGCTTATCAAAACAAGTACTTCACCATCACATCTTCAATTTGGTATGTTTAATAACTTTGGGAAACCAGTGGTGTCCCCTGTAAAGGAGAAAAAGAAATGCATTCTTACCTTGGTTAGGATATTAAATATTTGCCATCCTGAACTTTCCAATTTATATTTCTAGACAATACGTCACTATTTAGATCCTCTCTGGCACCAACTTGGAGCTAAGACAAAATCTTTGGTCCAGGATTTGAAGATACTACGTACTTTGCTACTGTATCTAACTCACTATGATTGTGTCACTTTCCTTAATCTTCTGGAGTCACTGAAAGCAAGTGAAAAAGCTTTTGGTGAGAATTCAGGTAAACAATGAATAAGCATACAAGTTAATGCATGAAACATTGGAATGTTGATATTTTTAATGAACATCCCAAACATATGAGGGTATCTAATTAGGTTTTACATAACCAGCCATAAGGACGTAGGTTTTTATTGACAGATAATTCTTTCATCTTCCCACTTAACTGCTGTTACTTGAAAGTGTGAGATTTGCATCACATTTCTGTCTGTTATTAAGCTAGTAATTACACAGCAAGCAGGTAGCACAGGTATTACTGATGAGAGATTGGGGCTTTTAATGGCTAGGGCTGAAACATGTACACATTGCAAATGTCAAGCTACTACTCCTTTCTTTTCCTGTTTAGGTTGGCTGTTTCTTGACTCCAGCACTTCAATGTTTGTAAATGCTCGAGCTAGAGTTTATCGCATTGCAGATGAGAAACTGCATCAGAAAAGCAAAGGCTCTGAAAAAAGTGGTGTGAAGAAGGAAAATGGTACTCATCATTCCTAATTTTAAGTTGGAGAGTGTCACACGATCTCAAATGCTTTGCATATTATTACTGGTGCTGTGGTTCCCTACATGATCTTTCACAGCTCAGGATCTCAGTCTGTTAGCTGGGATAAATTGAGACATAATCTTAATTCAAAAGCATATAATAAACCACATGAAGCAGAACCATGAAGAATTAAGGGGTTCTAAGCTTGCTCAGCTGATCATTGGGAGAGATTTTATGGAATTGTTCTTGCATTACATTGGTGTTTAGCTTGATTTATTTTATGTGAATGAGTAGGAGGCTGCCATTGCTTTTATAAAAAGAAATACATATATTCAGGAGTTTCAGAATTGAAGAATGAGTTAATACTTTAAATTTTGCTTCACTAAAGCACTTATCCCCATTTTTAAATGTTTCTGTAAGAGTGCTCTCCAACCCATTAGCATAACAAGTTGCATATGTAGGCTGTTGAATATCGTATTTGCCAACAACCATCATGCTATTGACATCTAACCGCTAATTTAAAGTTCTGAAGGATATTTTGGCTGTAAGAGCTGCTATGTTCAATCTTTCTTTGTTTCAGAACTGAAAAGGGAATTGGTTCTAGAAAGTAACCCAAAATGGGAAGCTTTGAGAGAAGTGCTGAAAGAGATTGAAAATGAGAATAAGAACAGTGAAGACTTTGGTGGTCCAGGTGAGACAATACTAAACGATGTTTATATGTGTTTAACTAAATTATGTAGGTTTGCACAGTACAGTCAGATTTGTGGACTTAAGGAGTTTATGTACATAAACTATGTAAAACTAAATAGTTGTACATAAACTCCTATCTGTCTAGTTCTGGCTCTGAAAGAGAAATGCTGTTGGTTACTATGCAATACTGTTTAGGAAAAGAAAAGTATTATTACGAAAAACTATTTTGACTTACATTACAGTGTTGTACTGGTACTTTAGTCTCAAAACCAGTGAAACTAATAATGTGGAAACTTACAATTATCAAGATACCATTTGCTCATTTCTCAAGTTCAGGTTCAAAAAAAGTAGGGGTTCAGTCTTACTTCCTTTCCATTCACACATCTAATTCTTCTCAGACATTCTTCTCATGCACCTGAAAATTTGCTTCTCTGGGAGATGCACTTAAATAGGGTAGAGAGTAGAAGGCAAGGATGCATCTAACTGCTTTGCTGCCTTTCCTATTTTAAGGCTTTTCATCCCCTTAAATTTCACCAAGTTTTATTTTAGGAAATAGTAAGGGTAAAAAAGTGCTCTTTTCTCCCACCCACGGTGTTCTGACTCTGGATAAGAACTGGCTCTCTCACCTAGTGTTGTAGGAGTTTATCTGAGTCAGCTTGTGGAAAATTGTTATTCAAAGCCCACAGATGTCAATAGTACTCTGTGTAACATGTATTTTTTTAGACTTTTTAACACAGCTGACAAAATCAGAATGGTCTACATTAAGTTCTCTCTTATTCTGCATTTAAAACAAAAAGTTGTCCAAGCAGGTTTCAGGACATGCTGTGTCTGCCTTGTTTCAGGTGCTCAGAAGGAAAACCTCACTAATTTAGACGGTATAAGAATAAAGAATGCTGAACTCACATTAATCTTCTCTAACCTTGTTTGGTAAAAAGCATCATGCAATTTAGACTTCCTCAAAGTCCAGAGACACTGTGACAACCAAATGTAAAGGCATTTGGCAGGCATGCTTCTAGGATCATTAAAAACCATTTGCTCAAGAGGTGTCTTGTAGCTGGATAAGCAGTACAGCGTAACAGATTGTAAATGTAGTATTGTTTCTTGACTGCAGGGCAAGTGCTTATTTGTGCCAGTGATGACCGAGCTTGTGCACAGCTCAGGGAGTATATTATTGCTGGAGCAGAAGCTTTGTTAACAAGACTGTATAACAAAACCTTCGGAAAGGATGAGAAAGCTGAAGAAGTGTGGATTAAAGACAGAAAAGCTGTCAAGTCCAAAGGAAATGCCAGACCAGACAGAGGGCCTCAAGCCAAAAAAGCCAAACTCGCAGCTTCGTCAAAACAAAGCAAACCCAAGAAGCAGCAAGACCGGACTATAATCCAAATGATAGGGAAAACTGAGGAGGAAAAGAGAGAGGAGGTAGAGGTGGAAGATAACAAAGAATTAAGCAGTAACCAAGAAAGTGGTATTGAAGAGACCATTCCTGAAGATTTCAATGTGAACTTACCCTCAGATTGTTACTACGGCATTTTCAAGAACCCGCTCACAATCATTCATCCACTGCAGGGCTGCGGTGATCCCTACGCACTCACTCGGGTCCTGCATGAAGTAGAACCAAGATACGTTGTGTTATATGATGCAGAGCTGACTTTTGTTCGGCAGCTGGAAATCTACAAGGCCAGCAGGCCTGGAAAGCCTTTGAGGCAAGTTGACCTGGTCAGGGGGATTTTAGTCTTAAAAATAAAAAGTGCACTTTGAACAGTCAGAGCAGACCGTTCATCTACTTATTTCCCTCAGCTACCTTTTAGTTCCTGTTCAGCCTTCTTATTAAACAATGGCATAATGTCTGAGGTAACTAAAGGATAATTTTTACTTCCCAGCAGGTAGTTAGTCCCTTAACAGTAGAAACATACTTGAAAAAACCAGTTCATTCCATCTTCTACAAGACTTCTGCTTAGATGATCTTAATGGCAGTAGATCCATTTTGATGTGCTGTATTCTCATTTTAAACCATCTGTGTAGGAATGATTTTTACACAATAAGCTTCATTTTAGATTTAATTAATTTTCACATTTCCTGATATCTGATCATGCTGAAGACCACAGTAATTCAGAAACTGTAACAGAAAAGCAAGGAAAGGAAAACACACTAAAAAACATGAGAAGTATTTGCAGTTATACTCGGTTCTGGAGTTAGCTGACAGAAAAATGTCCACACTGTGTGTAGATATATTTGATACACCTGTAATTTGCAAAACTCACTTAATGAATAAATATTACAGACTAATTAAAAATATAGAAAACTTTCATATACGAGGAGTTTTTATGTTATCTTTCATTTCCATGGCTGCCTAATACAGCATTTCTTGAATACAGTGAACTGCAGTTACACCTCTGTCTTGCTGAAAATAACTTACAGCAATTTCTTAAGTCTTAGAATAAACACACTTTTCTTTCCACAGTTGAAACACAACTTACTGACATATGCAATTATTACCTTTTGAATGAAAATGCTTTATACTTTAATCATCTCGTGAAAATTATTTGCATCAATTTAACAGAGCAGTTGTAACTTTCCAGTCAGATTTGTGTATATGCACCATAATTGAAAATGGAGATCAGTTTGGCAGGGTTTAGTGTGCCTGTACCTGATATCCAGGTACTAGATAGGGCTCTCTAGTGCAGATAGAAAGAGCAGAACTCCCAAGCATATTGCATGAGGATAATTACTGGGTTATTTGTACAACTGATTTTTAATTGCCTGATCAGCATGTGCTGTATCTACCTCCAGCATCACGTTCCCACACTTCAGAGCAGGAAAATCAGATGCAGTCATGCAAGTAGGGCTTAGGAAATGTACCGCATCACAAACGTAACAGGAGTAAAATCCTATCAGTCTGTCAAAGTGTACTTGAATGAAAATATATTGGAAAAAATGACTGAGCTGAAAAGCTACAGGCAATTCCTTAAGATAATTATTAATTCTTATATGTTCCATATAAATCCCTGTTTGTGAAATAAAACATCATTTGTTGGTGTGTTCCATCTCTGCGAGATAAACAACAGCTTGGTTTTTCTAGAACCTATGATTGCCTTGTACAAATAGAGAATTTTAAAATCTTAGATGGTGTTTTTCTTAACCCAGATGATTGCAGATTTTTCACTTTGTTACATGTATTCTACTGGGAAGGTTTTAAAAGCAGTAAGAAAGCAACTCCTCATTCTACTAGCTGACTGAATGGCTGACTGCAATCTGAGTCTGCTCTGGTTGAATCCCAGAATTCCAGTAAATGTATCTGCCACTGGAAAAAGAGCAAACACTGGGTATAAGAATTTTTGTGGCTGATTTTGGAATGTCTTTACAGAAAAAGATAGTGTTTTTTCACTTGCCTTTTTTAAAGCAAATACTACCTTGTCAGGCACTTAGTGCTACTAATCTTAAATACTGGTTGTGGGTTTTTTCTAACTTAATAGGAAGTTTTGTGATCCTTTTTTTTTTCTCCCCCAAACCTACAGAGTTTATTTCCTCATATATGGGGGCTCAACAGAAGAACAGCGCTACCTCACAGCTCTGAGAAAAGAGAAGGAGGCCTTCGAAAAGCTCATTCGGTAACAAAATTACTTTATTACCTTCATTATTGATGTTTCATGTAATTCCCTTATATGCTTACACCTTAAATAGAGTGACATTCTTAACTGTGTGAAGGCTTTAAATAAACTTTTAATTCAGTTGCTTTTCAGATGTTAAGAGAGCTTCCCCATTGAGAATTAATGAAAAGTCAAAACCTTCCTTTTCAAAGCACCTGATATTTCATTTATTAATTTATTTTTTTTTTACTATTAAATTTCAGAAGCTAAACAGCACCACTTCTATTTTTATCTAATTGTCTATGAATTTAATTTCTGTAAATGTTTTTTGTCTGCAGGTAACATTTCTTGTAAGATATTTCTAAGGCTTTTATGGCTTAGGTCGTTTGGGGAAACAAAACAATACTTTTCATAGAATCACAGAATCCCAGACTGGTTTGGGTTGGAAGGGACCTTAAAACTCGTCCAATTCCAACCCTCTGCCACAGGCAGGGACACCTTCCACTAGACCAGGTTCCAACCTAGCCTTTTCTTAATCTGTATATGACAGTATTGTTCCTGACAGCATCTGCTCACCAGGTTCTACTGCCATTCCTAGTCATCAGTTCCTTTGTTTCATATGCCCTGAGAAGTTCTAAATATAAAAAATCAGATGCTGAAAATTGAAAATAAAAATATGGCATCTAGCCCAACAACCTGGAGAACCTAGTAAACTGCATTTCTGATCGGGTTTGCAATTAGTATTAAACTATGTCTAATTTTACATCCGGATGAAGGGTATTAAAGTCCTTTCATCTATTTTTCTCATATAATTGCAGTTTTCGGTGTTTGTTTCTGTTTCCTTAGAGAGAAGGCCAGCATGGTTATTCCTGAAGAAAGAGAAGGAAGAGATGAAACAAACTTTGACCTAATAAGAGATGCTAATCCTGCTTCTGCTGTTCCTGACACACGCAAAGCAGGTGAGCACTTCCTGACGTGAGGCTTGCCGCTCTAAGCTTTAAAAAGACCTCTATTGCATTTACATCCCATCCACAGTGTCTGGGTCATAGACATGCTGCACATTGACTCTGCAGTCTTGATGGCAAAGAAACAGCATCTCCCTCACTGCATCTACCTCTGACTGTGCAGTGACAATGAATTACATTTTGCTTTGAAAAGAAAATACAAACTAATGAAATATTTTACCTTTAAGACCGATACCATTTGGATTGTTTCTAGGCAGCTTGTTGGTTATGAGGCTGTCTAGTAATGCTTGTAGGGAGGTGGAGAGAAATTAAAACATTAAAACTGAAGCCTACAGCTAGCCAAAGGCAGCGTCCTTCAGCTAGTAAATGTTGAGGACTTCTTTTGATCTTGGCAAAACATACTGCCTGGGTAAATGACTGCAGATTGTGAGGTTTGATTACTTTCTTTGCAATGAAGCACCTTTTTTTTTTTTGTTGCAGTTCTAACCACATTTTTGTTCTTTTCCTCTGACATGTATACTCTGTCTTCAGCTTTACAGCTCTGCCCCTGTTTATCTTTGCTGTCACTTCGTTATCCTGCTCTCCTTTACCATATGCTCTCTTATCTTTGCTGTTATGTCTTTTTGGCCTTGATGCTGCAGTCTCTTCATGTGTGCTTCTACAGATCTATAGAGGCTAAAGCATAATTTCTACAATAAAATGCCATGTTTCTGTGGGAATCAGCTGGAAGTAAGAAGGATCAGCTTCGTTACCTTGTTTGCAGGCAACTTTAAAAAGATTTTCCTGATGCATTTAAACAATTTTCATCTACAGTTTTATATATTTCATTGTCACATATACAGAGGTTATAGCAGGTAGTGTGATAGTTCTATTACACTGCAGAGCATACTCCATAAACTAGAGTGTCTGATTATCCTACTGAATTCGAGGTATAAGGCCATCCATTACAGAAGCATTGGCGGCACACAGGAAAATTATACAACCAGCGCTGGAGGTCATAACTCTCAGGTTAACTGTATTTCTTCTGCTCTTTAGGTGGCCAGGAACAGAAGAGTGTTCAGCAAACTATAATAGTGGATATGCGGGAATTTCGTAGTGAGCTTCCAGCGCTGATTCATCGTCGTGGTATTGACATTGAGCCTGTTACTTTGGAAGTTGGGGATTATATTTTAACTCCTGATACCTGTGTGGAGCGGAAAAGTATCAGCGACCTGATTGGCTCCTTGAATAACGGCAGGCTGTATGCACAGTGCGTTTCCATGTCCCGTTACTACAAGCGACCGGTTCTCCTGATTGAATTTGATCCTAATAAACCTTTCTCTTTGATTCCACGTGGCTCTCTATGTCAGGAGATTTCCAGTAATGATATTACTTCTAAGCTAACCCTTCTCACACTCCATTTCCCAAAGTTACGTATCCTGTGGTGTCCCTCTCCCCATGTTACTGCTGAGCTGTTTGAAGAGTTAAAACAGAACCATCCTCAGCCTGATGCAGAAACAGCGATGGCTGTCACAGCAGATTCTGAAATTCTTCCTGAGTCAGACAAGTACAACCCTGGTCCTCAGGACTTCCTGTTAAAAATGCCAGGTATTAATGCAAAAAACTGCCGTGCCTTAATGAACCACGTTAAAAGCATTGCAGAGCTGGTGACACTGTCAAAGGACGAACTCCACAAAATCTTGGGTAATGCTGCCAATGCCACACAACTCTTTGACTTTATTCACCTGACCTACGGAGAGGCAGTATCTAAAGAAAAAAGCAAAAGGTGACTAATGGGATTGTTCAACATGGGGCATAGATAAGCTGTTCTTGCACAGTACTTTGGCAGAGTACATGAACCATTTTAATAAATGCCCTCTAAGATAACCAACTGTTTCTTGCTAATGCTGTTCCATCAGTTTTAATTTTGAATTAATTATTACCGAAGGCAAGTTTCAAGAGGAATAGAACAAATTTTAAATAGAGAAATGTGAAGGATATTTATTCTTTCTACAGCACTTCCACCAATTCTGTAATATCACTGAATGAACTAAATTAAATTCTTCACCAGGTCCATGAGAATTAAGTACTAAGATGAATTAATAAAGGTGTTTTCATTTGTAAATTATGATATCTTGTTAAAGCTAAAATGTCCTGTGTTTTGATTAGCACGTGTGACCTGCTGCATGATCTATAACTTTGCTTTTGCTGGTTTTATTAATGTCTTACTCTCTGGAAATTGCCAATTTTTGATTTACAGTGATGAGGCTGATGAGGTCTCTGGTCAGGAGTTCATTTAGGAGAACATACTTGGACTCAATTGTGAATTTTAGAACGTCATTGTAGGCCCTTGTCACAGTAAACCACAATTGTATGGTATGTTCTACATTCTATTATTTGCTTACTTTACTTGAAGTTATGCTTGCTTTTTTGACATTCCAAAGTCAGTGCGGCTCTGTCTTGCTAGATTTTGCAAAGTGCATTCCTTTGGTCTGGGCTGGATGGAGATTCTGTGATGACATGATGGAGCTTCTCAGTGTGCCTTACTTACACTTTCAAGATGCTTTATTTTTTTAATCAGTTTTGATAGCTTTCAGCTCAATCACTTGAAAGTGATAAATCTAGGTATACCATTGGGACTGTTTCTTTACATCAGAGCTTATTTCCTCTCATGAAATGCAACAGTTTTCTAAGTAAGGTTTTCCAAAAGGGTTGACTGTTTTTCCAATATTATCTTCTTTCTGAGTCTTATTGCACTTGCATTTTAATGTTTTAAATAGACCATCTGTCAGTAAATTAAAAAAAAAAAAAAAAAAAAAAGAAAAAAACCCCAAAACCTTAAAAAAGTAAAGCTCCTGTCTCCTTCTTTGTAGCAGGGAAAAGTTCTGATAGACTGTGAATGTGTATATTGTTAAAAACATGTATTCTGCCCTGACCTTTTATACAAAACTATGTAACCACCTGCCACTGCCAAAGGGCTGGTCCTGCGTCATGTCATGCTAATGTATTTACATTAGCTCTGTACATAAGCATTACCTGCAATGACTTGCACATGTATTTATATAATTCTAATGCTGGCAATAGATCAACATAATCTCCATTGTGAAAGGAGAAAATACTGATCTTCTCTGCGCAGGTTCAGTAAAATCTGTACTGTGCACTTTCAGGTTTAATGTTTGCTGTGCATTTTAAGTGTGAATTGATGAATTTGTTAACTTGCAGACCAGGACTGAGCAGATTTCCAAAGTAAGCATTTTTCTGCAGGTGCAAATTTCAGTATTAAATACATCCATAACTAGATTAAAATCTGTTACTTATCTTGTTCCTCATTTGGCCATGTTGATATCAGAACATTTTTATTTTTAGTGTGTGGTTTATAATACAGATCTTAGTGTTTCTATTGCCTTATATTCTAATTTATTTCATTTAATATAAAAAGAAGTCTTTCCATGAGACTTTTGCTTATTCAAAGCAGTAAGGTCAGAAATGCTCAGGATTAAGAATGCCTGTAAAGTGGTGCTAAGAGAACAGAAAATCAGAGGAAGAACAAAACTGTCCTGAATGCAAGCCCTATAGAGCCTGATTTTGGAAAAGCAGAGCTGACCAGCGTTTGAAAACATGGCTTGTTCATGCATTTGCATCGTTAAGATATTACATGAACTGTGGGTTTGGTTTGTTGGCTTGTTTGGGGTTTTTCCAAATGTACTGCCTCTCAGCTTTGTCAGTAGTTTTTTTGCTTTGATATGTATAAGGCGAAAATGAAGGGGATATGAAGAGCTTAGAAATTGTAGCTTTGTGTTACATGCTAGATGAAAGTCACATGATGCAATTAAATTATGAATATTTGCTAAATGTTTAGATTGAATTGCCTTTTGTTTATATACGTGGAATTTTTGTAAGGGTTTTTGATTGCATTTTTTTCAATGCAGGATTTGGCTTTTTCTTTAAAACGGCCGCAAGTAACACGTATGTTATTATTGCTTATTTGTGATTTGGCATTTTACTGTACGGTCCTTCTTGGGCAGCAGGTATGAATTGTGAACAAAGCTGGAAGAGGTCTTGTCCCCTGAAACCACTTAACCCTGAAATAACCAAGCCAAAGAGTTTACCTGTGTGCAGACACCAACGAAGTGTTTAGGTGAATGACAGAAATCCTAAGGATGCATTCTCTGCCTTTATGGTGTTCTTTAGCTTGCTTTCATCAGCAGTAATGACATTTTGTATATTGTCATTGCTTGATGTTTTAACTTTGTACTTTTTTATTAAACAAACAAAAAAACCCCAACCTGCCTTCACTTTGGGAGTTTTTCAGATTCCTTCTTAGACCCAAACAAGACTATACATTCCAAGGCCACTGGCCATGTGAAACCAGGGGATTTCTATGCTATTGGGAAGTTGCTTATTTCTACAGTTTGTCCTAGGCCTTGATTGCACTAGATTTCTTCCTAGAATAACAATAATACACAAATCTCATAGGAACACATGCACCTTATATTAGCAAATATATTTTGCACAGGATAGATATGGTGTAGTTCCTATGTTTGTTACCTGGATACTAGTCCTGCTAATGGTGCCACTTGCAGTTTCTAGCTACACTTGCAAAGGAGTCATTTTGCTTGCAGTGTTGCCTATGTGCAGTCCCTAACGAAACAAACTGCACCTTCACAATTACTTTTTCTGCATGAACATGTAGAGTGGGGCTTTTCTGGTACCAGCTGTATTGACTGCTTTCAAATTAATGCCTCCAAAACTTACATGTAAACCAGTTGCTCAGAAATCCACACAGGTGATAAAATACACAGCTATACTGTGAAAAAAACAGTGCCTCTTTTAAAAAGTACAGAAGTTTTAAGTGTGAGGATTGTTGTGTGAGGCTTTCGTGTTTGCTGAGTGATGGTACAAACACAAATAGTTTTTAAAAACAAACCCATTTGTCTCTAAAGCTTTCCTTAGTCATCCAGAATTCCAATTTTGTCACTCTAGAATAGAATCCAAAAGCAAACATCTGCCAAAAAATAGTTATTAAATGAATACATGATTTAATGCCAAACAGCATAAAGAAACATACTTGCCATGTGTGGGCTTTCCAGTTGACAAGTTTTATTTCGGGCTCCGTAAGCTGGATGCTAGCAAGGTCTACAATCCTTTTAGAAAGACTATTTGAGGATGAAGTTTTCCTTTGCTCTTACTCAAAGACAGCCTAAATTAATACTCCATTGGTCTTTTTTCTACAATTGTGGATTTAAGAAATGCAGGGAGGGTCATTCAGAACATTCAAAAATTATTGCTCTGGAATTTTGTCATACTTTGCAACTGCAACTTCTCACGTGTTCACTCTTGACATCATAGCAAGAATTCTGGATATTTGCAGAATCAACTCAAGTGAGGCATAAACCCTTTTACATTTTTCATATGAAGTCCTTAATCTTCTTGCAATGAAAATACACTCACTGGCAATATATGCACAAATTTTTCTTAATTTGCAAGTGCATACACTTTTTTCCTGCAAAGTCTTTCATTTTTTTCTCTATATATTTTTTTTCCCAAAACTTACCCTCTCAAATAATATTCCTAACACCCTGTTCCACAGTTGGCTAGCAAGCTAGTCAAGAATAAGACGTAACTGACACCTGTATTTGTCAATAATATTTCTTACTTCTATTTCCAGTTTATTCTCAGTTCAGCTTCAAACCATGAGAAGTAATATCCTTCATCTACCAGATGAGGGGGAAGACTGAAACACCCAGAGTCTTTGTTGATGTTTACCAAATAAAAATGACTTAACTGTGATAACAGCAAGTTTGGTGAGGCTACTACTGGGTAATTATTGGGCACACCTCTTGTAATCTAGAGTTGCTTTTTGCCTTATTTTTAAATCAAGATTCAAGTCCTAACATGGATGAATTTGAAAGGTTGCCTGATTCGTGTGGTATAGAGTGATGGCAAAGACTCAAAGTATTTGGTAACAGAAAGAGAACCTTTAAACCTTCCCGACAGCCCCTAAAAATGGGATCACACAGAGTCCCTGTGAAATGTGACCCAGAGTGTAGCTGAGAGATAATTCAGAGCTACTGTCCTCTCTTTTGCTTCAGTTGATGAAACACTGACATCTGAAATTGTTCATTTCTTAACTTGAGCTTCTCCTAATGCTCTTTAGGGGAACCAGTATCATAATGACTGAATAAAAACATTTAGCTTTTTTTCCCCACTAAATTGATGCAGCTAACATATATGTGTGTGTGTGTATATATATACATATAAAAGAAGGGTCAGAAAAACTAGTACTAAATGAGAGGGAACTGGAAGCTCCTGGAGAAAACAAACACTTCAGCGCTATTATCTTCCCTTGTATTTTATTCTTGGAATCAGACAGTAGGTTCTGGGGGGAAAAAAACTTACTCCATTGTAAAAGGCCAGAGAATGTACATGACTGGCCCAGTGTTTTGATAAGGTTATACAGGCAAACAGTCAAACGTCTTAAAGCTTCAGTGCCATTTTTTCTTTCGAGTACAAAAAGTGAAGCGTTCCTCTCCCAGCCTTTTCAATAGGAATAGCCTGGCCATTTTTTTACTTGAGTGTTGATCTGTATTTACAAGCTTCTCTGCAATAAATTAAAAGAAGGAATATTCTCAGCCACACAGTCTTGAAAACAGGGAAGAAATGCTCAGTTGCGTAGCTAGCCAATACTTAGCTAAGAGATGAATTCTTTAGTCTTACTGAACTTAGTAAGGGTAACCAGGGCTACTACGCTGCTGTGGTGATTTGTTGTCTAAACAGAAGACATTGCTGCAATAGATCAAAATGGGCCTGCATACGTACTAATTTTAGTGTGATCTTCTAGAGCATGGTAAAATTATCTGTATCCACAACTGCTATAAAGCAGCCTTGCTAGGAATATTAAATCAGGGTTAAGTAGATACCCTTTTCTTAGCTTACATTTTACCATAGTTCTGTTTGTGAGACCTTCCCTCTGTAAACAGAAACAAAGGTTTCATTTGCAGGGCCCTCTGTCACTCAGCCTTACTTCTTTCTTCCTTCTTTATCAGCTCCTATCCAAGAGCAATAGACGGTAGTTATTAAACAAGTCACCTTGTTTCTAAACTGGAATTACTATTCCTCAATGCAATCTTGTTTTTGAACTCCCAGCTGCTTCCTCGGCTCTCAGAATGGCACTTAGACCATTCTCATTTTCATTCTTTCTTCCTGCTTATGAAAAAACAGTGGTCAGATGGCAAAAAAAAAAGCTTTGTAACTGACTTCCCATTGTTAAAGGCCACCTTTCTCAAATGCTTTTGTTCAGCAGATCACAATAGTCTTTGTATGGAGACTCAAAGTAAGACCACAGAGAACTCTCTCTGTGAGATGGTAAGCTCATGGTTTACCATGAGCAAGGTCCAAAGAAGACTAAACACAGTTTCAGAAACTATTCAGCTAGCAGCCACAGCTGGGACTCCAAATGAAGGGATTTTAGGCAGGGGCCTTACCGGAGGATTTTAAAGAATGCCACAGAGTAAATTTATAATTTTTGAGGGTAGATTTTTCAAAATCACTACTGAATCTATCCCACCTGTACTATAAATTCATAAAAGTTTTATTTTTAAATCACCATTCCCCACTGCTGCAGCTTCTCTTTGATAATTATAGTTCACTGACTACAAATTCCATCAATCCAAACTCAGAAAGCTGGAATATTACATCATTGGATTAGCAAGAAGAGAAAAAAATTGCCATCTGTAGATGCAGTGAAGTAGCTCTGGTTTATCTCTTTTTAGTGACTATTACTTCTTGCCCACAGAAACATGCTAACGTTCACATTTCAAACACATACAAAATGATCTTCCAAGGGATTGAAAGCTCAGGAGTTTGCCCAGTGAAACTGGCACATCATGCTGAGCTTGACATTGCTGCATTTCAGCTCCCCTAAAAATAGGCAGTGTAGTTCTAATTTGAGTTATTTGTGTAGAGCTACTCTGTTCCCATTAGTGCACGCAGTGGGACACGCACATTATCATCCATCTTCTGAATATCCTCCTGGGTGAATGGAATGTTACAGGGCCCAAGGGCACCAGGAACATGCAACTGCAGCAGAGGTCTGCGTGACACAGACGCACAGCATCATTCAACACTGCCATAAGCAACATCTTAACAGTTTTTGTAACGTTTTTCTCATGATGCTGTGTTTGCATTGTTCTCAAATTCTCCATTCAACTTTTATCTTTCTTCTATTTCTCCTCTGGGATTTTCTGCTTTTATTTCTTATCCTAATGATGTCTGTCTTTATTCTTGTCCACGTGTTTGCCTTCAAGAATGCTGCTTAAATCTTGCTGCAATCTGTGATGGCAACTGAATGCAACTACCACCGAGTTCTTTGCAAGACTGGCTGCACTGGAGCCTTGTCCAGTACTTACTGTCTAGGGGCTTATATAAAAAACATACTGTCCTTCAGTTTCATTTTGGTCTCAGGCTTGAGGCACATCACACTATAAGACAGTGAAGATGTCTCAACCGAGCCTTGAATTGCAGCAATAAATCTGCTGCATTATAGTTTGTATAACTATTCCTTAAATATTAGCATTATACAGCACATCACTAGCAGACAGAAGTCATAATTAAGATTTTCACTTTAACACTTACTTGACAGAAGGTCTAAGTGATCACATACTATGTCACCTGAATTTTTCCACGAAGAGTCATTGATATTAAAATGCTATGAGCTTTTTCTTTCTCAGCCCCATCAGCTTCTTTGGGACCCCTGACAGATTTCTGGTGGCTTGAACAACACATGCATTATTACCCAGATAGAGGAATTTCACTGATATCCACCAGGAACCTCTGACTTACCTTCAGTCATTATCCACTCTGCCAATAGCATGTAACATTACACATACGCATTTGCACGTGCAAATACACACACAGAGACACGGAGCATCTGTTGTGTTGGGTAATATGAGCCTGCACATCTTCAGAGCCCATGTCTCTGAAAATGACCCTCAAAAAGTAGGTTAAGCCCATCCCTGTTTCTATATATAAAACTGTTTGTTTAATTTGTGGACTGCACCAAGAATAAATAATGAGGTAACTCGGAAGATCATTCCCAGAACAGTCAGCTGGGATTGCCTCTGCAAGCCACAGCTGTCCCTTTGCCTTTGTTGTGCTGTTTGATGGCTTTGGGTTGGGTTTTTTAATGGTTTCATTGTCTGAAGGTGAACAGCTCTTATCTAACTGCAATTACAGGATCAGTACAATATTTCACATATGAAGCATTCTGCACATAAGTGAGGTTTTGGAGTGTTTGTTTACTGAATGTAAAAATTGTTAAAAGTTCGAATCCTCAAATTGGGTCACAGATTTTAACCAGATTGGAGATGAGGTTCCTTCCATGCAAACAAAGGGGAAAAAAAAAAAAAAAAGCTCTTTTAAGTACTCTCAGTCAATCAATCAGGGAATACTACCATCAGATGTTTTTTCAAGGTGTCCTATTTACCTTGAATAACAACAGTTTAAACTAGGAACTGAACTACAAATTCTATCTCAGAAAAAAGGGTTTTAAAAAGACTTAAAGAGATACAGTAATTAATTTTTCAACTATTTTTTAACTCTTTAGCTGTAACAGGTTATAAAGGCTTGATAATAAAAAAATCCCTCCTGTTTTGCTCCTGTTATATTTTGCTTTGTTTCTTCTGATGTATCAGAAGTACACATGGCTCTTCTATATCTTGGTCTGTGCACTATAAAATAGATAAGGTAAAAAGTAGCATGCAAAGTTCAGAGCTAAGTAAAAATACTGCAGGTAATGGGGTAGGCTTGCTCACAGGCTTGGTGGTGATTTCTTATACTCATACAGGAATTGTCTTTTGTAATGACTATGGACAACAGTAGAACTCATGCAACTTGACTTCAGTTGTGGCAGAAAGAATACAACCGCTAGTCAAATACCAAACAGACCATATGAGAAAAGTACTGGGCCTGCCTGGTAGATCATGAAATTAAGAGCCTAATTCTGTCGTGCAGTTGGTGATGTATTTATTTTATCTCACAAACAGGGAGACAGAAAAACCAAAGGGATATGCCCAAGGTGACGAAGCAGGTCTATGATGAAGTGTGAAACTGAAACTAGGCACTGATTCGTAGATCCATTTATACCTTGAAAGTTTTATCTTTTGCATCCCTCCATATGCTGTTGCTCTTCTGAGGTGCTGTTATTACCAGTTTAAGGTAAAAGTCCTAATTTCAGTTAAGTGTCTAGTGACACTCTGAGTAGCATACACTGAAGTTTCTCTTGATTCCTAGGACTGATGCAGCAATTCACCCTAAGACAGGCTCAGCCACATGCAGAAATGTTCTGCCACCTCCACTACAGCTTTGGGACCCAACATGACACCTATCCGATGGTGCTGACTCACCAACGAAACCTTTCTAGAAGCCAGCTTCATCTTACCATCTGGGTTGTCTCTAACTACCCTGTAGAGAGGAAATCTGGGGATTGAGTGGCAGCATGGAGTCAAGAACCAAGAAGTTACTGCTTTGCTGCCAGACATTTTCAATTCCAGTCCTTGTTCAAAGAGTGGGTTTCAAGCAGTACAGATCACTCAGTTCAGGCTGGCACGCAGGCCCCAGCTCAGACCTAGAAAATCTGGATTTCTAAGCAACCATAATTAGCTTGACCCTTATTTTTAAGGTTATGCTGCTTAAAGCAGGAGATTCCGAAACAGGATCAGGGCCAAATTAGTTACGATCTGTTTCTATTTATCTAAAAGGTTCGTGTGGACTTAATTTGCTAGTGTGTGTTAAGAAATAATGACTAACTAGAAAGGATTATGAACACATGTTTGGCCTAGAGAGGAAGAGAGAATGCAGCCATCACTTCAATTTCGAAATGTCTTATTTCATCATAAGCTTAACTTTCAAAGCTGACATGGGGATTTTGGTACATAAGGCCTCATTCTCAACTAATTGCATCTTAACATCAATTTGAAGCTCAAATTAGCAGCTATGTGACGTTTCATTTTTTTCAAATGTGTGTAGATGCCAACCGGAGCATCTAGGCTTCTTACAAGTACTGTGTAAAATAGATTGTTATACAAATGAGAACTCTTTAATCAACTTCAGCCAAGGAAGAGGAGGAACTGGCGGAAAGAAATGGTTAAGCAACCCAGGAAAGAGAAGGAGAAAGGGGAGACTTTTCATCAGAGGAGACCTGTGTCCTATCCCCTCTTCTTACATTAACACTTTGGCTGGATCTCTTTGCATTTGAAAACATGTAAAAACCTATGCTTACTGCACTAGCTAGCTATCATTTAATTATTTGGCAGTTCTTAATAGTGTACCTTTTTAGGAGTCAAAAGTCTTTCTTCAAATGCAGGCAAATACTGCATGCAGCAGACCACTTCATACAACTGTAAAAAAAAAAAAAAAAAAAAAAGGCAAGAAAATAAATTCAAATGCCAGTAAAAGAGATTAGTAAATAAAATAAACACTAAATTAGATGTTCAATTATTTACAAATCAGCAGCTTAGACTCTATTTCATTTTATGAGAGTGCATTGTAAGAGTAATTGACCTAAGAAGAATTAGTATTTCCCAGGCCTTTTTCATTGCTTGTAAATGTTAAACATCTAAACTGTGTTTATAAACTGTGCTCTGCCTTTCAAGCTACCTGTTAACATGGGGAGAGCACAAAATTCTTGCTAACACTGAAGGATTTCCCAAAGATACCAAAAATTAATTCATTTATATTAAAATAGCATTCAAATATCTAAATAGTTTCCAAACATAGTATATGTAGCTGGGACTCACTGTACCTTAGTTGCATCAAGTAATATCACTCTGCAACATACTCATATATCAGACTACTTGCTTATCAAAACTATCCCAGTTTTTATAACTAGAAATCCACCTTTGTTCCCAATTACTGCTATGCCAAAGAGGTCCAAAATTCTTAATACAAGCCTCCACAATTCCCAAAAGAAGAACTTGGGCTTTTTTTCCTCACTGGAACCAATATTTGATCATGAATAGCTCACAACACTGTACACTACTTGTCTCTATCTCCATACCACAGGCAGTTCAGAAAGTGTGTCAGGTACAAATTGGTGGAGCCTGAGAATACATCATCTGTCTTCCCTGTGCATCCATTTCTTTGTCCAGTGTCAGAGAAATAGCATCAGGCAAGTCAGATCTCTGGTCCTTTGCAGCACGGCTATTCATATGTATGTTGATTAAAAAGTCATCATCAACTTCCATAACTCTACTTTTCATCCTGAACCTCGTAAAATGGAATCATGTAGCAGATACTGAGTAACCTTGTCAAGTAGAAGGTGTCCCTGCCCTTGGCAGGGTGTTGCAACTGGATGAGCTTTAAGGTCCCTTCCAACCCAAACCAGTCTGGGATTCTATGATACATGTACAGATTGCATTTCTTCCTAATTGTACTTTCTGGCAACTCTGTGAAGCAGACGCTCACTGCCTCTGCTATGTGAGCTTATGATGCTACTTAACGTAATAAATGATATATTAAAAAAAAAAAAAAGGAAAATTTGAGGATCTCTGTATGCCTTGTTTTAACTAATTAGAGCATGTAATGTAAAGTGTGTCTGTCTTACAAATCAGATAGCAAGATGAATCTGTTTTACAGTGCACTCTTTCAGATAACATTCATTACTTTCATTAGTGTCTATTTACATATTGGTAAATGCTCTTCTACCATCTTTATTAAAGAGATTACCCTTTCTGTTTGTTTAAATGGATTTATATGCCACCGAGGCATACAAGGGAGATAGTAACTTCTAGGCTTTGAAAACTCAAGTCTTTAAACATACTTTTATTAAGTAATAAGCATGATCAATATATGGCAACAGTCTTTACCAAAAAAACTTCTTTCAATCTGCTGTTCTATCCCTAATCAGTATCTTGGATAATTCATCCTGAAGTTTTCTTAGCTCCGCAGGCAGAGCAAACCTATACCCTTACTTGAGGAGCTTTGCTTTAGGGCTAAGAAGAAACAAAGCAAAATGTAACTTTTCTAAATAACTCCCATGCTACATTGCAGCATGTAAATAACTACATTATTTACTAAAATGCTACATTAAAAGCTGAAATTCACCCAGTGAGGAGTACAAACACCCTATCAAAGGCTTCTGACCACGTCTCAAGCAAGATTTCATCTGGTGGCAGATAAATAAACTTAACACTACTCACCAGTTTATAATACTGTATTTATGCTTCCACCCTGTGCATGCTGAACGATAGCAGTGAATCAAATAGGAACTTTACAGCTTCCCAAATGCTACAATCTGAGAATATTTAATTAACAATATTTATAAAATATTTTTTCAATCTGGGATCTGATTAATTTCCTAAATCGAACTGAGGAACAAAAGCAACCCTCTACTCTCCGCAGGGATAAAAAAAAGACATATGAAGTCAAACTGTTGGTGAACTAGGGGTGAGAAGAAGTTGCAGAGGAGGAGTTACAGCAAGGGTGGGTGGTGAATAGTGCTGTTGAGACAGAAGTGTGTACTTAATACAACCCTTTACAGAAACTGCAGTCTGTAGTGTCCTGCCATCCTTCCTAGGACACCTTTTTGTCTGTCCTATTCCATATGGATCAGTACACATTATGTAGAGCATAGTGGTACAGAGAACTGAAGAAGACTGAGCTAGGGCTGTGCAGCTGAATCACAGCTGCATCAGCGTAAGTATGATAATAAAACTGGGTTACACGACTAAGCCAGTCACACAGTCCCAAAAACAGGGACATGAAAGGGGTGATGCTTAAAAGGTAGGATGAACATGAATAATTAATTTTCAACGAGTGCAAAATGATGTGATCACCTTCAGATTTCCCCCATCTGTTGCTAAGCAGCATTCTTTAGTCACAAGCTTTGACTTACAAAATGAACAGCAGCCTCCGCACATTTTGCTATTTTTACATTTAAAATTGTTCTTTTGCCAAGCTTTCACTATATTTCAAAATGCTCTAGAACAAAACCAGATGAGCACTGAGATATCTGTATCCCTCGGGAAAAGGCCTCAGTTACTACCTGGGACAACAGCTCACAGACTCTCCGGTCTCCAACAAGGAATGAGGAGAGCCTCCATCTCCCATGTACCAAAGCAAGTGCTCATATGCCACTCAGGCCTGAGCTTTACATGAGAAATAGAACTTGCATCATGGAAAAGGCAAGAGTACCATACATTTGGGTTTGTATATTCATCAGTTTCAATCTGCACAAACAAAATCCCAGAACTTCTCCCATGGTGGTGGTAAATTAATTGTATTAATTCTTTCAATCTGTACTAAGGATGTTGTTCAATGATCAGACCCCGTTCAACGCTCTGGGCATTCTGACAAAAATTAAAATTAAATCAACGACCTCTCTCTGTGTGAGGAATTCTCTCTCATTTAATTAGAAGTAAAGGGCTGGCTGCCAATGTTCCAAAACTAATATCAAACATCCCCACTGCAAGCACCCTCTCTTCAAAGGCTTTGATTTACTACCAGGGAGTTCAGAAATCCTTGTTCTTGAAGACCAAGAGAAGCAATTGACAAAGACTTCAGCATCTTTCACCAACTGTGGCCTACTAATAACCCACACTTAGCTCCCATGTGTCTGCAGTTTAACACACTACACTGGTAAACAAAATGAGCAATGATTCTAAAGTGTGAACTGACCACCAGCTCTGTCTTTTTTGATATTCATGACATGAACAGATTGTCAAGTAGAATAACACTGGTGGTCCTGTGGAGTATGTGGCCTGAAGCAGAAGATGCCTTCCAAGAAGAGAAAAGACATATTCAGTAGTTACAGCAAGTTTTTTCCTACATTTCTATGGAAAAGGCAGAAGATTTCTAGGTCTGCTAAATTGGCAGCAAGGTGTTAAATTACTCTTTTCTTGCTAGTCTCTCTACTGGATAGCAGTAAGACAGACTATAGCCACCATCACTAGGGCTTCTTTTCTTGTGTTTTGGGTGGTTTTTTCCCCACTGGCAAGAGAAAGACTAGAGATTCTGGAGCCCTCTGCCAAACCACAGGATGTATCTTCAGCTCTCTAGAAACACATTTCCCAAAGGGATATCCTGAAAGCTTCGTAAGTCTCACTGGCTAACTGCAGCAGCCTTTAGAGAGCTAACAACTGCTTCTCATACAGCCACTGGCCCAAATCCACGCACATTAGTCTATGCCTTTTTGTGTCCTTCCAGATGCCTCAGCACTCAGAGAAGCAACAACTCTACCTGGTCCCATTATCTTGCTATACCCCCAAACTCTGAGCAGCTGCATTGTTCTGCTGCTGCTTGGGTCATCACTGGTTTGGCAAGGAGTACTGCCCCTTGAAGAAGATTTGTGTTTCATATAAAGTAATGTATCAGCAAAACAGCTTTAACAACCTGGACATTTATATTCACCTTCTGCCTGGGAATAGCTGCAGACCTACACCTTACACCCACACAAGGCTATGTCCCAAGCCAAATTTTTTGCAGTAGCAAGAATCAACAGTGCCTTTGTCCCCCTTTTTGGTATACCTGGAGGAAAGAGAAGCAGTCTTTTTTTTGTTTTGTTTGTCTTTGTTCTCTTCTTTTTTCCTCACCAACTGCTGAGTAAAAGGACAGGAAGCAGGCAACAAAAACTGCAGCCTGTGGGTAGGCAGACTCCTGTTGCCAACTCAATCTTATCCCCACAAGCCTCAAATTTGTGCAAAACTGCAGGACCATGGCTGAGACATGAAAGAACAGCAGTCTCTGGCACGCTTCCTCTTGCTTAAAGGAACAGGCAGATGAGGAGAACAGAGGCATGAGGAGGCAGCAGGGATGGAATACACACATGTTCAAAGGTGGGGCTGCATATACACAAGAGGAAGAACAGGCAAAAAAGTCTAATGCAGGCAAAATGGGCTGATACAGGGGATACAGGTACCTCATAGGAAGAAATAACCAAAAAAAAAAAGGGAAGCCACCAGGAGGATTAAAGAAAAGAATGGGCAGATCTGAGTAAACCATACACCCAGACTACATGTACAGCTGGCAGATTGTATTGAACCATTTTTCTCAAACCATACTCCTGGTTTCTGGTTTTTTAGGACATAACATGTAACGTATATAGAGCAAATAAAAAACTCCATTCAAAAAACATAGTTTGCTGGCTGGTTTTGTTTGCTCTTTAATCTAGAGAAAGTAAAAACATAGGTTCCAGGTTTTAAACTCTAGCATCATTAACATTCAACCATCAAACATAAACGAAAACACAGAATTTAAATGTCATTAATAAATACCTATTTCTTGTGTCAGACTATTTAAGGTTTAATGCAAGACTGAATTTTCAATGAATATAAGTGCTGTTTGTTAGTGGTACAACCTAACACAGCAATGGCCAATATTAATGAGTTTTTATTATCTTGTCAGATGTAACCCTAAGTGTAATACTGTTTTCTTTTATGAGAAGCCACTGATGACCTCCAGTGAGCTCTATTCAATAAGGTCAGCATGACTACAGTTGGCAATGGAGACTAAAGCTGTTTGCAGGATCACTGCTTCTGGACATCAAGTCCCTCCTGTATAATCACTGGGCTAAAATCACTGCAAGTTTCTCTAGAGAATACAAAAAACTTGTGGCAGAGATAAGGTCAGCCTACTGTTTCTGCAACACGGCTGTTTCAAATTAGCAATGGCTTAGACACTTATTTAACCTACTCCTTTAACCAGTTATCCAGGGGGAGGGTTTTGTAATTTTTGTTCTGTTTTGTTCTTAGGTATGATGCTGATAAATGCTGTCTTTTTCCATTTCCTTGGCATACAGAAGTAAGAACTGGCAGTGTGGTTTATGCTAAAAGTCCATCTAGACCAGCATCCTCCCTTTAAGAGCAGCCATCCTGGGACACTTCACATAAACATCCCCATCCTCTGTTTCCTATTGAACTTAAGGAGCTATTGGTCTGTGAGAGAACCACCCCTTTTTAACTATGCTGTCATTCTGTAAGAGCCTTTGTAACAGGACTGTTAAAAGCTTATTCAGATCCAAGTAACACTGTAACAACAAGTCAGCTTGTCCACTTCCCCCTTCAGTTATTTGAAGTAACTCAAAAAGACCTTTGGAGAAAGCTCTTTGGAGAAAGGAGTAATTTTTACATTGCATAGCATGTTGTGTCCATCTCCATCTTATTTTGATCTCAGGCCTTTAAGGAATGTATTGGAATATAATAATTACTACGAAGATGACACTAACAGAAGCCATAGCACTCATCCTAGTTTCAAAATAGCTTGCTCAATTGTAAACTACCTGTACTACTGTTCTGGAATCCTGCAAGGTACATGGCAAAATTGCGATATTCACTCAATGACTTCTACCAAGAAATTAAATATCTCCCATCAAATATGTAATTGACACTTGGCTTTGGGAGCTGAGGCTAATAATTGCATTTATTTTTCTGCAGGTAATCCAGACCTTTGAGGCTATAACCTGCCTAAACTGATGAAAGAGCACAGATGATAGATATTTGCAAAAGTTAACATATCCCCTACGTAAGGACCTACTCAAAGAAATAGGGATTTATCTCTTTGAAATGTGAAAATAATATGACTAGAATGTTACTAGAAAGTTTCCTCTATATCTTCCTTTTCCCTCTAGTTTGGACGTGATCAAAATTTTCTAACAAGCAATTTCTGCAGTCATATCTTATATGTGAACTTCTCTTGAGCTTCAGTGTTAATTGTTCCTTTGTTGACAGTGGATACTCCATAGATATGCTGGAAAAACTGGAACTACATTCTGACAAAAATACCTGGAGCACTGAATAAGTATTATAAAATGCTTTTCTTAGCATTTGAGTTCTAGTAATGTGTAATTAAACCTCTTAAAGGTTAATAATTCAATAGCATTCATGTTGAGCAAAAAACCTCATACCCTATGTACTAATTGCAACCTGAACAGGAAAAAACCCAAAGTGGTTCACTGGTGCTCCAGGGTAAAGACAGATCTACCGAAATTCTCTGAAATGCTTCATTTGTAATCGTGTGCAGAAATTTATTTTATGTATACGAATATATCATTTTTGGTGCTTCAATGAAGGCGTATGTCCAACATGTTACAAAGCAGCATTAAGCTTTAAAGCTTAAATTAATTATTATCGATGCTTTAAGACATTCTTATGCCTATAAATAACAAAAACTATATAAAAATTCTTATGTTTAATATAATTCTTTTACATCACATTTCTGTTTGTAGAGAGGTGTAGCTGTACAATACACTTCATCTGAGCGGGCGCTAAGCTTATCTCTGAAACAGCATAAATTTGGCTGTTTTAAACTAAGTGCTTCAGTTATTTGTGTTGGCAGATACCGCCTTCAAGTGCTTTCTTGAGAACGATGTTCCAAATGAATGTCACAATGCCTGAAGATGAGGGTCATGAAGAAATACTACTTGAAAATGTACACTAACATTTCTTTTAAATTCTTAACTAGAGTTTACACAGAATGTGAGTTTATTGAGTGGTGCCTATGAATTTCCTACCCAGAAAGCTAGTGTGATTCTTGTATACAGTTACTAAATATTTATACATCAGAAAGAGAAAAATAGCCTAGAAGACCTGCAGAATACAGGCACTGTAAGACAATCTTTCTAAAAACAACAGTAGCAAGTTAATAGTCAATAATATGATAAATAGTCAATTGGATGCACTGATTATTGCATTACCAGCACTGACATTCCAAGTTCATCTGAAGCTATATATACAGGCAGCAGTGACAGCAAGATATTCTTAACAGTTCTGTATAACAGTGTCTTCTCCTTATCAACCCGTATATAGACTTGTTGGTCTAGAAGACACAGAATAAATCCTCCCTTTTCTACTATGTTTGAGAAAAGAACTGATGCAAAGCTTCTGGGGAAAAAAAAAAATCAAATGACTGAGGTGTCATATGCAAGATTTTTACAGGTACATCTGAGACAAGTACACCGATGATTATACTCCTGCTGCTCCAGGATTATACTCCTACTCCACTTGTATTTGGTATGACTTTGACATGTAAAATCACACACAACTGTATGGGTGAATTTGATAATTCTTGTGCTAATTTAAAATTAATTACAGAATATTTTATTTTTATGTTTTAAATAATGAATTGTCTTTATTAACAAATCTGAAACCAGTGTTTAAATCTGTAGAACCATCAAATTCTTTATATAAAACCTGTACTAGAACTGAAAGCACTTGTAGTTTCTGAATAACTTCTAAAATAAAATTTGGCATCATTTCATTAAATAAACAATCCCTCCCTAAAATACACAGCTTACAATTGCATGATGAAATACATACTTGTTATAAATCACAAGTATTTTTAGTTGTGCATTAATTTGGACATTAAAATATTGATGTTGTGTCATTGTGCTATGCTTACTTCTACTGCAAGAAAGGGAATAGAGAGTTCACTGTTATTCTTGGAGGCAAATGCTGAGTGCTCTAGTTGACCTTTTCAGTACTAAGGAGGAAGTGTTGTACATGTTCATGCCCGAGACAGGAAAGGTGGTGCTCAAAAGACAAGAGCTATTATGTGGAGCTCGGCAACTTCCATAGAGTGATTTTATGGGAGAAACTGTTTTCAAGTAGTTACTTGCTGCTTTAAATACGTCTTCCTTTCCACTGGCTGGTATCACCATGTTGTTTTAGAAAGCACAAATACCTTCAAGAAATGAGTATCATCGACTGTGTTTAATGTCAAACTTTTCACACACCTTTGCCACTGATACTATAGAATACTAGAAACCTTGAAAAAAAGTATTTCTTATCACGGAATACTCAAAGTATTCCATAATACGAACCACATCTATACCCTTTTCTATCAATTAATTGGCAATGCCTCAATGCATGCAGCATGCAGTTGAAATCACTAGAATTACCTAGACTGCATTGTGACATTGAAGAGACTTTATACCTCTTCTACAATGTTCTTGTTTCCCCATATTCTCTACACTCTGTAAAGAGGTAATCTGCATTTCTGCAATAACTGTGTAACTTCAACTCTTATAAACAAGACAGAAATATGATTTAAATGTTACTATCACCTGAAATCACAGCTAATCTTTTTATGTTCCTGGATTTAAATGTGTTGGTTAACTTACAGGAAAAGAATAAGGTGAAAAAGCAAACTGAACTTTGTCAACATAATTTCTTTGGCGTAATTATCTGACATCTCTTCTTCGGTATCATTCACACCTAAAATTCTTTGCTAGAATTTACATTATAAACCTGTTTTCCCCCAGTTACTGTCAGTTTTGTGTGCACTATTGAATTTGTAGGTGAGGATTTTTTTCTTGTTTAATTATTAGTTTTCCTAGAACTCTCTATACAACCTTTCACTCCCAAAACATTTAAAAATTGGAAAACTTCATAGGAGAGGGCAGCATCAACTATTTAGTGATTTTGAAGGAGAATATATGTGTTGTAGGCATGGACATTGGGATGACTTGATGAAGCCTGCTTGATTTGTCCTTAGAGAATAAATGTAAAAAAGACACATGTAGCTATGATCAGTTGAATCCCTGGTTTGTGTTAAACACAAATATTGCTGAATAACAGTCTGTAAACATCTTTAATTAATCTCTACAAATTTCTGACCACATCAAAAGCATCTGTCCATGCAAAAAGGCCTTGAACTAAAGGTATTGCAATACTTGTTCTACGGCCCAGCTCTTGTATCAGTCTCACCTACTTCTCTGCTATGTGCATTTCTTCCTGCTGGTTTTGTTAACAGCAATAGCTGTTTGGTCTGATGTAATAATTTGTCCTGAACTTACAGTGTCATTTCTCTCAGCCTGCTACAATGATGCTTGGACACAATAAAGATCCATTGAATTTGTATGGTTATCATTTCTCTGCCTTAGCTTCAAAAGTTTCAGGACCTTCTCCAAGTAACATAACGGCAGGACCAAAATCTTAACCTCTGAGCCATTACATAGCTTTGTTCCATTTTCTTGGAAATCTGAAATTTCAGATATACATTGGTTTTATTCAATTTCACCTTAACTGTTTTGTAATCCTAATTTGATTACTCATGAAGCTACACATGAAGTCAAGTACTTATTTGTAGGTGTTCGCATTTCTGGTTTTAAGAGCAGACTCGCATCTGAACTGTTTCATTTGAAGGGTGACAGAAGTAAATCTGGAATAAATTACAGGTTTTCATGATATCTTAACACAGTTCATTGCTAAATTTCTGGGTCATTGCTGGGTTTAGTTTGTCTCTGAAATGGGAAAAAATCTGATAAGCTAACTGTAATTTAGAGGAATGTAAGAGATATGCACCCTGTTTTAAAAAGCAAAACAAGTAATAACCCTTCTAATTCATCTCAATAATTTGAACAAGTAATTCTTTTGCAGTCATTAGTCTCTAATGAATCATATCAAAAGGTCGCTTACCATCTTAAAACTGTAAGAAGTTAAAACCTGACTTTTCTTAATGCATGTATGTGTTAATAATAATGGGCCTGATGCAGTATACATACAGCATAGGACTAGCCCGGTTATTAGTCCATTTGCTAGTAGAATATTCAGCCCTGTGAGCTCCATGTTGCACAACACATGCAACAAACTAATTACTGTGTGCGTGTGTGATCATATTCTGCTTGCAGAATACATGCATATTTTTTCTATTGCACATTCTCAAACGTGCATCACCAGGCTTCCAAAACCTCTTCTAAGGCATGGGGGCGTTTCCTCCTGGTGGTTTTGATGTTTGATCAAGTTCAGTCACCTCAAACGTTTATAGCTAAGCCTGAAGGGAAAACACACGAGTTACGAGTCCCACCTTGCTTAGGTGTGTTTACACGGCCGAGGTTTGAACCGTACCCCGAGTTTTGCCTCGAATTTCCAACTCGTGCGGCGGCAGCACCTGGAGGAAAGCTTCGTGGCAGCCGCCCCGGCCTCACCTCTGAAATCCCGCCTAGCGCCGGGCCGGGCCGGGCCGGGCCGAGCCGCAGGGTTAGCCCGGCACGGCCACCAGCCAGGTGCGCTCACAGAGAGAAGGTACCTAAGAGGGGGCGGCCGAGAGGGACACAGCGAGGGTTGGCGGTGCGGGAGGACGGCGCGCGTTACCTCAACCCTGGGCAACGACCCCCAGCCCCCAGCCACCTCGCTACGAGAGCGCGAGTACCCGGATGCAGCCGCCCCGCCCCCGCCTCCCACACGTGTGAGCCCGCTGCAGAGCGCCCGCGCGGGCGGCCTCTCCGCCCCCGCCCGCGGGCCAACCGCCGGGGCGTGCACCCCGCCACCCCCCCTGAGGGCGGTCCCGGCCGCAGAGCTCGCGAGAGGACATGTCCGCGGCGGCGGCGGGCGACGGTGAGACACAGAGAGCGGGAGAGACCGGGCGGGACCGGTGGGGCGCGGGCGGACGGTGCCGCCGCTGGTCGGCCGCGATCCTCCACGCGGGGTCCGGGGGCGGAGGGGGGAGCTCGCGTCACGTGACGGGCGGGGTGGCCGCCGTGCCGCCGCCGCGGAGGGGCCAGAGGGCGGCGAGCGGCCCCCGCGAGACACCGGCACGCGCCCGGCCTGCGGTGGGCTGCGGGCCGGCCCCGCCCGCGGGTAGCCGCCGTGCGCGCTGCCACAGCCATCTTAAGGAGGCTGAGGCATGCGGGATCGCGCCTCGCCGCCCGGGCCCGTCGCCAGCCCTCGCTGCCGGAGCGGGGCAGGGCAGGGTCCCCGCAGGGCCGGGTCCTGGGGACAGGGCTGAGGGCGGCGGCGTCCCCTTAGCCGGGCCGCTGCGCGGGGGCTGCCCCTGTGGTGCCGGCACCTCTCGAATCGCGCTCGGAGATCTGCCCGACCCGGCTTGTGCCGAGACCACGCTGACAGACTTACCGTCTGTTGCGCTGCGGCCACAGTTTTTTATTATTATTGTTGTTATTATTATTACTAGTTCAGTAAGGCACACAAAATGCTGGGAGAGGTACGGGGCCTGCAGGTAGAAAGGTATAACTGCAGGGCCTGGCCTTAAAAATAAATGCACTGAAATGAAAGCTTTTCCCTGTTCAAAGCAATGAAGTCGAGATCGCTGGCCTCGGTGACCCGCATCACACAGTGTGGGTTCCCTTACTAGTTAAAAGAGCAGCTGTCCTTAGACCAGGCTGTTAAAAAGTTTGGCTTGTTACATGTGAAATACAGAGATTTTAGATGGCGCTTGGTCAGTCAGCTTTGCATGGAAAGTAACAAGAGGATCTGCAGCAGTTGTATGCGCAGATCTGTGTCTCGGGTGCACTTAAATCGACACTTGTGTGAAAGTGATCCTCTTTGGAATGGAGGGAGCAAGGTAAAGAGCTGTGCTACAGTGCCTTTCCTTTGTGCCAGCAAATACATTTGCCTTAATTCCGTTTGTATGGGGTTTGTACTGGTTTCTAAGTATGCAGTGCAGAAAACTGCTGTTATACTGTCAAAGTGCAGTCCAGAGAGGTAATACTGGGACTTCGTGGCTGCAGCAGGCAGTGTAGCTGAAATAGAAGCTACAGGATTAAAAAAAAAAAAAAAAGTTTAATCCTGAAGTAAATATCAAAAACCTGCCTTTTCATGCATATCATACAGGCAGTACCATGAAATCTCATGACTTGGCTGTCAATAAGTCCAAAAGGTTTACACTACCATCAGTCACCTTTTAAGAAAAAACTCAGCTTATGGCATTCTGAGTACAGTGTGTTCTAAAGTTCTTGTTTATAGGAAGGAGATTACATTTCTTCCTCACACTAGATCTTTCCCTTCACGATGGAAAAATGCCCAGGTTTTGAATTAATTGCTGTTTTAAAGCCTTCAACAAAGGCGCAGCTGGCATTTCATAAGATTATTTTCTTAATGTTTGACATTTTATCTAGTTCCTTCCTGAAGTTTTCTTTCCTGTGTAATTAGTTAGGGCAAATTATGATTTTTGTAGTATAACTTGCATTCAAAGCTTGACAGAGTGCTGTGTGGTAATCATACCAGTTATAAAGAAAATAAAAACATCTGGAAGCTGAAAATACTTAGTACGTTATTGGAAGTGCAGAGTGACTTTGTCAGTTTGGCTGTATTTGGAGACATGTAGAACACTGACCTTGATACAGGTGTATTTTTAGGAGCAGTTATACAGTAACATGAAAATCACCTTAATATTTACCTTTTTTGATCCATGGGCTTCTGTTTAATGAGTTACTATTATAAAAAAGCTTGAAAGATGGAGCTTAATACACATATATTCAGACAAATTTAGGGTTTATATGTGTAAAATGTTCAGTAAATTGGAACCCTTGCTTGTTAGCCCAGAAATCAAACAAGATAATTGATGAAATTATGGATTAATAGGATACTGGATAGGAAGTATACTTAGTTATGGGTTTGGGGGTTTTGTTGTGTTTTTCTGAATAGTGTTTAGATAAGTACTAGAAGGAAGAGGGAATACCTTTTATTATAGGCCATTTGTTTTTTTAGGCCTTTTGGTTTCCTTTTTGCTCTTGGAACTTATTCCTCTTGTGTGTTTTGTTTTTTTTTTTTTACATGTTTAGGTTTTAACCTCTTTCACTGATATGTATAGAAACCATCACAGCAGTCTCAGCCTTTGGGTATGCAAACTTTTAGAAGAAGAAACCCCCCTATCTGTTAGGATTCATCTTGGAACAAAAGCAACATTGTGTAGCTGAGCGATGTCTGGGACCTCTTACGCCAACACTGATGGGTGCAAAGCCCAAACTGGAAAACCTGATTAATGTTGTATGAAACAACATTTAATAAATGCCAACCTTAAAGATAACTGATTTTTTAACTTTTCTAAATTTGGCATGCAGAAGGTTTGCATTGACATAATCATATGTGTCTGTAGATACATATATGTACACACATGCTCTAAAACATACAAACAAATTGTTGATGACAGAACAAGCATGAGTTGTTGTCACAGCAAAAAGCCAAAATGTGGTTGTGAACATTTTCCTTTTTCTTTAGAAGGGTTCCTTTGGAACCTGTAGAAAACTAAAATATATTTCTGTTATGAAATGAAGTTGTAGTGCATAGATGTAATTGGTGCTTAAACTTCCAAGTGTGAAGACATTCCAGCTCTAATGAACTGTGCAAGATGGACTTGAAGGAGCTAGGACTGGTCTTACATATTGCAGCTGAATTAAAAGGAGCACTTGTTTTTGCCAGAGGTAACTGGAAAGACAAATAATGAGTGTGTTAGAATTTGAGTAGTAATATGAAAGGTGCTAAAAAATGAGCTTAGAGCATATTGAAATTAGTTTAAGGTTTTTTGACCTAGTAAGATAGTTTAACATCCCCAATATTGAAAAAAATGAGAAAGAACAACTTGTATTCTTAAGGTTTAAATTTCATAGGTGGAATACAGTATGCAACTTTTAAAATAAAGAATTCTTGAGACATTTTTGTGATTTTTGTTTTTCCTGTCTTTACTTTCCAATTGACCAGAAATGTGCTGAAACAGACACTACAGGAGGAGGCTAGAGATACGAGGTGAGTGCTATATCTTACACTAAAACTTTCTAAATACAGGGCTTTTTTATAAAGCTGCTACTTCTAGTGAGCAGTCTATCACTTTAAATTGTGCTGGGTTTATAATCCTGTTAAAACGGAAGGTTTTCCAGGAGATATGTTCTCAAACAAACAGGAATTTGGGTATCTGTAATACCTGTGTTACATAAGCTAAGAGTAAGTTATTGTGATGTTTTTGTTTTGCCATTTGATATTAGTTGGTTTTAATCACCTCTTAGAATTTTGACTTAAATATTCTTATATTGATTAATATTTTCTCTTTTTTAAAGGACTATCATGCTTGCAAACCTTCACAAATTATGTTAGACTTTTTCTAAATGTTAATAGTTTTTTGTATTGGTAGGTAAAACTTTGGCCTATATAGCATTTTGTTGATTTTTGGTTCAGGCTAGGACCAGCATAACACCAGAGCACATCACAGCACTTCCAAAGTGCACCAGACTCAATGTGTTTTGATTAAATAAATCCAGGTATAATGAGGAGAGGAAACTTCCTTCTTGAAGGGAGTAATGAAGAATGTTTAATGGCTGCTGATAGAATTCTGTTTCCGTAGGTATTAGGAAGGGATTCAAGCAGCTTAGTAAAATAAGAAACTTGGGTTATGTCAACTAAAACGTTCTCAGTTCTGGAACTGTGTGCCTCTCATGTTCAGCTGGTACCTAATGGTGAAAATTGTGATCCTACCCCCTCTCTCAGCATCTTTTGTATGGGAAAAAAGGGCTTTGTTGGGGTGAAGGGGTTGCTTTATTTCAGAATAACCAAGACAGAGCATCAAGCTTAAAGCCTCCTTGATAATTTCTACTGAGGCCCCTCTAAGACGAACTAGAGCATTGGCTCCACCTCTACAGAAAAAGCCAGACACTGCACACAACTTCCATGGCTAACTGCTCCAGAGAATGGAAGAACAGCAAGATGTACAAAACTTCCTGAAGGTGGGCTCTATCTGGAGCATTGATGTATTCCAGCAAAGCCCAGAACTGTAGGGGTAAGCAAAAAATTAGCAGCTGCAAACACTTAAAGATAGGGGAGCTTCCCTTAAGCTGAAGGTAAAGTGTGCTTTAAGTTTGCATTCAGGCTATGTAAAGAAGAGCCAGTTTGATTAGACTTGGCAAACCAGTTCACTTCATGTCCCTGCTTAGTAAATCTGCAACCTTTGTTTCTTACTGTGAATATAGCTGCTACTTTTTTAGCAGCGTGCCTAAAAAAAGAGATCAACAACTGAAATTAAGCCTGTTCACACTTGACAGCCATGAATGTTTCATATTTGCTTCTTTAAATGAAATTATTCTGTGCTGTTTTGAGCGCAGGGAACCATTATTGCTGCCATTGTTTCTTCAGCATTTTTATCACCTGAAGTTCAAGAGCCTAAATTGCATTATATTAATTATGGAATAAAACTTTTTCAAACTTTTTTCTGTGTTAAAGATTGACAGCTGCTGTAAAACTACTCTTCAGGGTTGTTGAGGCTTTGTTGAAGCCACAGCCACAAAAATCTTCCATATCCTGAAACTCCAAAGCAAATGCACATTACAGAATTTATTAAAGTGTTCGGATTACTGTTATTAAATCCAGATGTTAATGTAACGGGTTTGCACTTGTGCAATAAACTGAATCTCTGTGATTGTTGACTCAGTAGGCAGTATTTTAAGGTTTCATGTTTGGGTACTTGGCTAAAGCCATTAATTAAACGTTTGAAAACTGGCTTAAACCTGGGCATGAGGCCAAAAGCAACAAAGTGAGAGAGAAGTCACGGTTAAGCTCATTTTTGATCTTCACACTGACTAGTGAAATACAAATGAACAAAACGCTAAAAATAAAGACAAACCCACTGGTTTTCTACCCTTCTTCAACTGTGAATTTATGAAATAATAGGCCCCAATTTATATCTCTGAAAAGGATGGACAATTGCATTTTTATTTCCACTTTTTGTTTTTAATGTTAGAAGTCTGCTGGAAGGCTGGGGAACAGTTTGCTGAAAACTTGACTACAAACACGAGATACATGAAAATTAGTTTGCCAGTCATTCTTTATTAGAAATGTGAAAGAAGTAGCTCATAAAAATTCAGCAGAGGAACTCGTTAATAGAGTTCAAGTTTGTGTGTTCCAGTAAAGTCCAGTTAATACCCATAAACGGTTCTTATATCTCATGAAGTGGTAAGTTTCTCAGTATTTCCTATACAAAAAGCAAAATAAAATAGAAGAAATGTAGAATGTGAGCTACTGCCATTCTGTGTAATTACACTGCTGCCTGAATTCCTAATTTTTGTCCCTGTTTTTGAAAATGAAGATGTATTGGTTGGTAAAGTTGTAATCCAGAGAAGCTTTAAGCATATATTTATGAGACTAAATGGGTTTCAGAAAGTGGAACACATGCTTAAAGCTTTTCAGGATTTAGAACCACGTGTTAGTAAAGCTTCAGGAAAGTAATAGTTGTGACTTAACATAAGCAAAGAAATCTGTGTATGAATGTCACTTTTACATTGTCAGATTTTCAGTGTAAATTGTGAATTATGGTTTTAGTAAGTGTTTATACTTAAATGTTATGTGAGAGAACACGTGATGTCACCATTACCTCATTTTGTGTTTTAAAACATTGTGTAAGTAGTATGTGCTACCAGTATTTCGTATGTTGTGAATGAGTCATCTTCCTCAGCATGTTTTGTTCTTGGATATAAGTGCCTTTGGAAGTGTGAAAGCAAAGGAGCATGTTTGTGCTTCTGTAATCTCTCCTTGGTGGTAATTGGGCAGACAAGGGCCTCGGAATGCGAATCCTTCGAAAATGGAGCTTGCTGAATATACTGAGATGACTATGCAGAAATTAGTGGGATCTTTATGTTCATTATAGTTGGTCTGAGGCATACCCTTTTTGTATTATTTAAGGAGGTTTTGAATGGACTAATAAATCTCTCAAATATTTTGGAGTGTTTGTTTTTTCGTTGTTACTGTTACTTCATACATTAGTTTCTTAGGATCTTCTCTTTCAAAAATACCATCTAAAAAAAAAAATCTTTCAGTGGAAAATAAAACTCAAGACAGGTAACCAAAAGAAATGCCTTAGCATTTTGCTAATGATTTTCAATGTGTAAGCTGTACTCTTTGTACAGCTATACTCTTTATAAATACACCTAGTATGTTTATAATATCTATCTAACTATATATCTATAAATATAGCTAGTATATTTATAAGGGTTTTGTTAAAGCCTTGTGAACTATCTGAATTAGGAAAGAATTTTTAAAATCTTCTTGAATCAGCTATTCACACCATTTAATAGTGATGTGTCAGATTTGCTATTAATTCAGGTCAATAAAATGTGTTTGGATGGCAGTATGCTTGTTCACACATTTTCCTCTCATGGTTATACTTGTGCTTGCTTTGCATCCAACAGGAGGAAATAAATGGATGTACATTTCCTTAGGAGGAATATTCTGAACTTAGATAAATTCAGACTCTCATTGGTTTAGTGTTACTGTGCAGCAGCATTGGCTATGACATTGAATGCAGAATTGGCAATGAAGAGGTCATTGCCACGTCAGTTCTCATTTTTAGGTTTATGATAAAGGGGAGGGTGTTAAGTAAAATTGCAGAATTTAATGCCTGTACTTCAGAGGAGTAGATGGACTTGTGCTGATTAATGTGTCTTTGCAAACCTTGACCTTTTTTCTGGTAAGAAATCCAAAACTTAAATACACTGCAAGCATGGAAGTGCTAATACTACTTGCTCTCCCTGAATGCTGAGAAATTGCTCCAAAAGCAAAGGGTGGTCAGTTAACAGGTTGTTTGGGACTTGCAGTTATTTCTTTTAAAATTTCCAGTATTTCTGTAGTTTGGCTTATACGGTTTAGGTGAATATTGAGAATAATCACATTATCATCATACAACTGTGTGTGAAGTTACGGGAGTGACTGAAAACCTCACCATTTTCTAGTCAATGTATTCAACATTGTACTTTGATTTGGGAGTACTTTGATTTGGAGCAGAAGAGTTTTAATACCTGGTTTATGAGGGTAGAAGTCACTTATTGTGTTTCCAGTAAACACTTAATTCCAGAGAAGTTACTACTTATTATAATTTACAGGAATGTTTATGTCAATGTCAAATAATACAGCAGCACTCACATACTTGCACTTGGTGTAAGATAAAGGGGGTTTAAATGCTATCAGTTTCAGCAAAATGTAAACCATCTTTATGGTTATAGGAATTACAAATCTTCAATGTGAATCAAGCTTTAAATAATTCACTCTACATCTGTAGACAGTTTCAACCACCTTTCTTTGCTTCTATGAATAACGCTGAATCAAAAGAACTGCTGATTTCTTCTGGAATCAGATCAGCATGGTGAGGCAAACTGTTCTGGCTATGGTAGATCCAATTTGAGTGGTTAATGGCTCCCTCTTTCTTCTGCCAGGTGTTCCACCCTTCGTCTGTTCTGCCAGTTTTATGGTTTGACTGCTCTTTGACCAGGTCCTGTAAAATGTGCCTGATTTATAAAAACCTGTCACGCAGCACTGGGAAATCAGAAAGGTGGAATCTCTGGGAAAGGTTGAAATACAGATAGTAACAACCTACTTGAGCCAATAGTTCATCTTTCTCTGCCCTGAGAAAGTTCCAGGCAGGAGCAAAGGTGAGCAATATGGAGACAAACTAGAAATCTGAAACAGGATGTATAAAACACAAGAAGGTACTTTCCTTTTCTGTAGACTAAACCAGATTGATAGTTGACAGAAGGCTCTTGCACATAGGTAGAGTTATAAATCCACTGTTTCTCAAATACTTGGGGCCAGTAATGGGGCCAGAAGGTAGTCCAAATGATAGAATTCGATAGCATCTCTTTGATCTGTAGGTAGGTTTTTGAAAGCATAAGCCAAGCCTTGTGCTGGCTGGCTGAGGAACGTGGTCAAGAGAAGATACGATACATTAAGGATGGATGCTATACAGAGCATTTTTGAGAGGTAAGGTGGAAGCTGAGATGAGAAGTGTTTCAGTGATAAATGGAGGATAAAAAAATGGAGAATTTAGGAAGAGGAATTGAGAAGGAAAGCAAGTAGTGAAATCATAAGACAATGTCAGAAAAGAAATAATGAAAATAAGCCAAGAGCAAAACAGAAACCTGGGCTGTACTAATTCTGTCTGACCAGATAATGTTTAATGCATAGCTTGTTTTCATCACATTATCAATAGTTTTCCAACAGGATTGCTAATAAAACTTTGTAGTATTTTGTTGGTGTTCGTTTTTGTGGTGGTGTTTTGTTTTGTTTTGTTGTGGGTTTTCTGTAGGGGTTGGGGTTTTTTTCCCCCTAAAACATCTATTTTATGCTGTTCAAAAAATGCATCTTTGAGGAAAGAGCAGTATTGCTTCGAATTTTCAGCCTTTTTTTACTGATTTATTCATAGTTAAATACATTTTGTGTTAGTAAATGTGTCTAACCTAAGTGTTTTGAAACATATTTAACCCCAAGAAATTATGTTTGACTCTTAAATGATGGCAGTGTCTTATATATCAGGTACATTTTCTGTTATGCTGCTGAAGACCAAAAATGCCTAGTACATAAATAAAATTATTATGTGGGAGAGGAATTATGGCTTGAAGTGTTTTTAGGCTCGTGAGCTTGTAAAGAGACTGTTGCTCTAACCTTGACATGTTTATGAAATGTTCAGTAAGAGCTTTTCCATTAGCATTGTGCAGAATGATATTAGGAAAATACATTAAAAAATATTTCGGCCTGTATTTTAAGGATTTTTTTGGCTTTTTTTGTTCTACTCAACCATTTGAGGTCAGGTTAGCCATGTCAGCCAGGGTAGCTCTGCTCAGACTCATTCAGCTGGTGGAGCTCCCTGTGGATAAGGAGCACCCATGCCATCAGCCGACCCTGCAGTGTGGACAGGATCACCCTAACTGGAAATGAGGTGGTGAAAATCAGCTAAGAGCTGGTGATGTGGTCAGCCAGCACATCTGGCAGTCGGTTTGCTGGGTCTAATGGGAATGCCCTGTATTTAGTCACTGTACCACTGCACCTAGTTAGTAACTACAGTTAGTAACTACAGTTTAATTTTTGTAATCATTGGAAGGAGATACACTAGTGGGGGCATGTGTTCCATGTTGAATTAAGGAATAAGCTTTAGTAAGAGCTGTTTAAGTTCTGTAGTAATAAGGCAGCGTTGCACGTGAGCTTTCTGTATTAGTACAGCAGACTTCAGCAATGGTGTCTCCTTGTTAATTCAGAAATAGCCCATTCTTCAAATTGAAGGTGGGTACGGACTGTCTCTTAAATTGCTAAATACTGTTTTCCTTAAAAATGATCTTTGGAAGTAGTTCGGCTAAACTGAGTGAAGGAAATAATCTGTTGCAGTCAGGCATTCTCATCTTTAAGTCTAAACGTGAAATTTCTATCTTTGAATAGAGGAAGCCTTTTTTCTATGTTGCTTAACTTTTTGTTGAGTGGTTCTTGAGATGTTAAGTATTTCTGAAGGTCATTGTGTTTGTTTCTTGATCAGCTTATTCGTGGTTACCACCATTTCTGCATGAACATAGGACTTTTCCTCTCCTTTATAACTGAGGGAGATTAGGATGATGATTGTTTTATAAGGGGAAGGTTAATGGCTTTTTTTTTCCACTTGAAGTTGTAGTATGAGAAAATCCCGAGAAATACAGAATTTAGATGTGTTACAGCTGTTACGTGTTGCAACTGGTACAGAAATGTACTGTAAACAATTTTATGGTTACCATCTATCCATTTATTTATTTATTTTTAAACAAGCATCTTTGTGGGGAATGAAACATTGGAACACACAATAGTTGAACAGATAAGACTTCTTTGAAAGTGGCCTTAGGCAACATAAACTCTCCTGACCCACAGTTTCTGCTCTGTTAGTCTTTAGCTAATTTCAGTAAGGAAAATGGAATTTGAGTTCCTTTTAGCTTTGGAGATCGTGAGAAATTGGTTCTTAAAGCACTGAGGGCATGGACTGTGGATTATAGCATTAAACTGTTTTGAACGTTAGCATTTTCAGGCATCATACTAATAACGTATTTTTTCTTGTTATTTTAGAATATGGGTGTTGATCTGGGGATTAAGTTTGATCACTTATAATCTTGGTTCTGTATTTATAAAGAAACAGTAAATGATCTTCCTTCCTGTTGTCTTACTCTGTGCACAGAGAGTATTATAGGCCTTATTGGAAGAAATGTTCTTGATTTGAGAAGTAAAAGTTTGGCTTTTTTTTTAGTAAAGAGTATTATTTTGTCTTCAACAAAATTTATTTATTTTTCTGTTAAAGTCATTATACTTCATTTGTGGTATGTCCTCATGCTTAATTTCCAGTGTTTAGGAAGCTGGGGCCTGCAGGGTTGTGGTTTGGGGTTTTTTCTACCTGAAAAATTCCTTAAATGCATGGAATTCAGCATCTTTTAGTATGCATCTGTGTTGTAACTATAAAACCCCTCACTTTCATTCTTGGGAAGATACTGCAAGGAGTATATCTATTACAACTGATGTAATTGCATTCACATTCTGGCCTTTTGTCACTGTTGTGTAAAAAATTAGGCCACTTAATACGATGTGGGATTTGAGCAGTTGAGCAGTGGTTAACTGTAAACCAAATGCAATGTGACGCTGTTTCTGTTTGCTTCCAGGCAAGGTGTAGCAACTGCTCTTTAACCCGGCTTTATCAGTAGGTGTAACTTGGAGAAAGTATCAGCTGAAGACTGAGGAGGGAAGAGGTTGTCCTCCTGAAGCGATGAATCTAAATGAAAGCTGGTATACAAGTGAGGAAACAACTGTGCATTTCCCATTTTAAGTGCTTTAAAAAGTTCATAATACAAAGGAGTAATTTTAAACGAAGGAAATAAACATACTTGCCCAGTTCCAGTAGCAGCTTTGGCTATCAGAAATGAGAAGTATATTGACCTCATTCTGACTTCAGGATCACAACGAATACGGTGGTGAAAATTTACGTGTATTGAGTAGAAGAGTTGGCAATAGCATGAAGTGGTATTATGGGACTGCCAAAAGTTTGTGTCACTGCCTCTGTTCAGTTGAGAAGGATGTGCATGCGTGCAATGAATATGTGTATTTAATGTATGTAGCTAACTGTTGGTTATCTGTGAGAGCACTAAATCTTGTGGTTGTAGCTCACCCAATGGTTTTATCTAAGCCGGACAGCAGCACTATTTAAAAAAAAAAAAAAAAATCTTAAAACTTCCACCACCACCTTTAATGAGCCCTTAACGGTCCTTCTGTTGCTATTCAAAATGGGTCACATCCTCCAATGTAAATTGAATTGTTGAAAAGAATAGATGGCCTTGAACTTGTTAATTGTTTGGTACTAGGCCTCTGTTTTCTTTCTAGTTAAGGAAATCAAATAGAGGAGAAGATTAAATACTTCTAGTAACTTGCAAAGTAAACCCAGTCATTTGGGACAATTAAATACGTATCATAATGCTCTGCCATGCTTTTTACAGGGTGGTAACATGATCATAAATAAGAAGAGAACAGAAAAGAGTATTTTAGATGAACTCTAAGCACATAGCATAAATCAGATAAAGAATGCATGGCAAATAGCTGCCACTTAAGAGGTACAGTAAGATGATTTTTGTCTTTCTTCAAACCTTAATCTGACACCTTCTAAGCTTTTCTTCTGTCCGCTAGCGGGTTATATTTTACAAGTTTTAGTTTCAGGAGTTAAGAGCAACAAGTTGACTGGTTTCCATGGGAGCTAATTCAAGTTATTGTGGCATTGTTAATATCTGAAAGCAGCTGTGTTGGTGGAAGCCAATATGCAGCAAAAGGTTTGTGAGACAGAGATTTTTCTAAGTTGTCCTAAGGTTGTGAGTAGTGGGTGAACTGAGCATCATCTGCACGTATACACTGGGTTGCAGTTCAGACATAAGCGTTATGATATTTGCGAGAGCCCCTCAGTTGGAGCTGCTGGTAATCCCTAATTATGCTACATTATTTTGAATTCATGTATTTAGTTTATTGCTGAATCTGAATAATAAATTCTGTCCTGTAGAAGTTGATTGTATTTTTTTAAGAGGTCAAATATCAGTATTTGGTAAACTAAATATTATAATAACAACATTTTGTTGATCTCTGTAACAGTGTATAGAAATAAGAGGCAGCAAAGTATGTATCTTCAAGAAATATAATACTATAGAAATGCTTGTGTAATGGCCAGTCATGCTTATGAAAGAAGCTAGAAAGTAGCATGTTCAACGGGAAGCAGTCCTGCAGTTCCTTCCTCTCCAAGTTGAATCCTAGTGCTTTCCTTGCTTTGTTCGAGTCAAGGGCTTGGTTTACAGGCATTAAAATAAACAGAATAGCACCTGCAGCTTAGTCATAAATGGGAACATCTTAAAGTAGCTAAGCAAACAAATGAAATCATGGAGATTTAACCTTTTCTGAAATGCCTTTGCTGCTCTACCAGCATTCATTTTTAAGATAGATCAGCATTTTGGTGACCAAAGTACTCTGAACACGTAAAGGAATTGTTAAAGATGAAGATCCAATTTATTGTTAAAATTAACTAATTAATTATTTTGTGAACTGTCGAACACTTCTTGCAAAAAGCTCTGCAGATTTTTATTTCCCTTTTTTTTTTTTTCTTACTGAATGCCCACTTCTAGGACATGATACTAAAATGTTTAGCAATTGTATGATGTGCTCATGTAAATATTTGACCCTTACTCCAGACTTCAGCTATCGAGTGCTTTTATAATACCAAAATGAACACTTGTGTTTTGATTTTTTCATATGTTGTCAACTTCAATTACATAAATAGATTCTGCTGGCTACACTGTTTATGTTTGCTGGCCACAGAAAATCACAGAGCACATGTTATCTAACTAATTCCTTCCACAAAGTTCTGTCATAGACTAGAATTACTGAACTTGCTTTTTGGCAGGTAAATCTGAGTTGATCTTGCAATTATTTGAACACTGCTGCTATGCGCTTCATATTAAAACAGATATTAAGAACTTTTTTTTAACTGGAATTCAAATAAATTGCTTCTGCAATCATATGTCACTTATGTTTTATTGGGAAAAGGAGATGTAATTTAGATGTGTAGAGATCTGTAAGGATGAGAAACTAGAAGCATTGTTTGTTTGCACACTGATAATGTGCACAGTTTGTTTTGCTTTGTTTCTTTGTTTTGCTTTGTTTCTTTGTTTCTTTGTCTTGCTATATTTAGGTATTATGAGTATGACCTTGTGTTTGTTTTCTAAGTTGAGCCTAAATTTATTTGCTGCTTATTTTGTAAGTCTTTATAAACTTTCTGCTACAAAGAGTACTCTAAGTTAAGCATAGTGTAGCTTCTACTTATAAAGCATTGCATCAGTAGAAGGTGTATTAAAGGATGTTCTGGGTTATCCATGTGGATTAATAGATATTAGCTTTGATGCTTGGTTTTAATAGCTTGCACAGCTACCTGGGTGACCACACCTCCCTTTCACATGATAGAATAGCAGAGCAGTTCATACTCCTATTTCAAGAAGGCGGTTGTTGACTGTGTATTATCTTTCAGGTGGCTAATCCTAAACTCTGCTTTTTTGTTTGGTCCATCAGACCATTTGTTTATTGATTCTGGTGCATGCTGCAAAGCTATTTTCAGAACAGCTTCTTAAAGAAAGATGGTAGGTTTGAAACGTGTTAGATAATCAGTAACCAATTTAAACATTACTTTCATCTGAAGGGATTGGTTTCATTTTAGTGACTTGAATATTATGTGTATTGAACCTTGCCTTGCTTTACATTTGTAAGAAGTTCACATCTTGGATAAATTCTATTCTTAATTACCATTTCAAAGCCCACAAAGTGTGAACACAGAAGATTGTATCTATTTAAAACATTATTATGAGACTTTAAAGTATTTAAACTCTAACTTCACAACATTCCTATGATTTCTGTTCTTTCCACTGAAGGGTTATGTGAAGTCCAGAAGACTCCACTAAATGTTATTTGAATAGGTTAGTTTTGAGAGGGCAGGAATGTGGAAAAAAGAATAGTTAAATCACCTGTATGGCCCTGCAGAGCAACAGGGCAAGCTTTGGCTTCTCCAAGCTCTAAAGGACCTGTGGGAGGCTGCCTCTGTTCATAACAGCTCCACACTGTGCCTGATAATTAATTTGCAGTTAGCCCATGTCTCCCATTACGAATGAAGCACCTTTTTCTTTATTTTTGCCTGGAGATGGTGCAGGAAGGAATGTATCATGTAGGATTCTGTTGACTCATCCCTTGCCTCTGTCCAGATAGAAGTAATTTTCTGTACTTTACCCAGTTTATGATGCGCATTTGCCAGTGTAGCTTATTTCTTTTCAGACTTTGATCAGTCCAAGATTTAAAGATTTCCTGCTAAGAATTAGGAAAGAGAATCTCAGTGTGGCATTATCATCAAAATATGCAAAAGTATTGAATGAGTTTACGGAGGACTTTTACTCTTTGCTCAGTGGTACTTATTTAGCTAGAGTAGACAGTACAAAAATTTAATCTCAATGTATTAAATAAGAGAGGAAATTTATCTGAAAATATTTCTCAGGCCAGTCTTGACTCCATGCCCGTTTAAGGAGCCTGTCATTCCAGTTACAGGGGTGGTGAGAAGCATGACAGGACCTCAGTTCTGCACACTGGTTTTCAAAGAAATGAATAGTGACAGTGAGTTTTTGACAATGCATGATACAAGATGATTACTCAGTTAGTCAGCCTTGAGATTTCTCATCTCTTTCTGCATTTGTTTAATTACCTTTGTAAAAATAGCCGTATGATTTAAATCCTCTTTGCTGTGTATTTTGCCACAAAATTTATCTTCACTAATTAATGTATCAACACTGTATTTTAACTGTAGGATTGCAATTTCTCTTTCAGTATCATAATTTAATGTCAGTATTCATTTCAAAGTTCATATACTGTATCCAAAATACTTAATAATGAGAAAGGCTGTGTAAGAAACTAACTGCAGAAGTTGCAAGCAACAGTAGGTTGTCAGCAGTGGTGATGTCTCTTTGGGAAGAGGAACAGCACTACACTGTGTGAAGTGCAATGCTGAAATGGTTGAATATTTTCGAGACTTTTTTCATTAAAAATGTCTTTTGGTCTTTTAATCCACTGTGGAATACATGAAACAAGGGGCCTAAGTCTCAATAGAATAAGCATTGTTCTTGCAAAAGACGTAAACTTAATTTGAGACATTTTCTCTAATCAGCGAAATTATGAAAGTAAAAAATGAATTAGATTAACATATCCAGTTAAATGACTGATAATCTGTATGCTTACTAAGGAAATACTGTCCATTTCTATGTTCATTTTGGTTCATTTTGTACTTCGTCACATATTCATCTTTACTGGTTCCAAATACTATTTCAGTAAGTGGGTTTGAAACCTCCTGAGAAAACTAAAAGAAAAACAAAACCGAAAGAACTTTTCTGTAACAGTTTCTTGTTAAAATTGTGGTACTACATGCAAAAGGTTATTTTTTGGTTTTTACCTCTCTACTATTTTCAAAACACCAATGTGAGACTTGGTGTAAAAGACAGGTTAGTGATTTGGAGGAACAGATTTAAGTGGCTTTTTAGATACTTTGTAAGTATTTCCAAAGCTGGTTTTTATTACTCTTATTTATCCTTCAATATTGTAAAGAAATATAAGTAGTCTTTAGAGTTTGGGTAGAAATTGTGTATGGACATGCAGAGAAAGGTGTTCAGAACAATTACAATACCTTTTCATGCAGGAATTTAGTAAGATCTTAGACGTGTAATAGGACATAAGCAGAGCTGATACGGAATTGTGCAAGTACAATATGTGCTAGTGTCCACCAAAGAGAAAGTACTGTATTTTAGAGGTCACAGAGGAACCATTACATACTAGGCTGAGGAGCATTATTGTCTTTGTAGCAGACACCTAGATTTGGTATTGCTCCAGGAACTGACTTCCGATGGATTTCCTGCAGCCAACCCTACTATTTGTTAATTTTCTTCTCACCCTTGCTGATAGGCAGCATGCCAAGAGGAGTCACCCTTTCGAAGCACAGCAGCTTTTCCTCTCTTTGAAACGGGTATTTCATCCCCATTTCTTGTCTCTGGGAAGTGACTCTCTTAGCTTACGGTTACTGTATTGTTCAGTGAGCTAAATGTTCCTGCGTATTTTGAATGTTTATGTCCCAGTCCTGCTTGATTCTGTGGAAACAGGGAGGTTACTGAGCATTCCAAGGGTCTGACCACTGAGACTCAGCTAATTTGGAGATTAGAGAGGAAGTTTGCTGCAGGCATATATCTATATTCTTGTTAGGGAAGCTGCATTTGGAAAGCATAGTTTTTGCCTTTCCTTTATGAGATGGAAAGAGGAATTGCCAGGTTAGTCTCATATTCTGACTTGCCACATTACCTCAGGTACAAAAGTCTTTCTACACATTGACGAGGAGATCCAAGAGCTTAATGCAGATGACCTTCAGTGGCAACTGTCACGCTAACCTGCTGCGTGCGCTGCTTCAGCTTTTTAAGTGTCTCTTTTAGTGTTTCCTGACACACTGAAGGGAAAAAAAAAAAAAAGAAAACCAAACCCAACATTTTGCAATTGTAGTATTCTTCCCACTACTGGTTCTGGTGTATTACAAACTGCAGCTGTATCATTTAAAATTGTAGTGGGCTTTATAAATGGAGAAACTCAAACCTAGGTGATTTGACTGCTGATGTTCACACCATGATTCTTAGTACGTTATGCCCTGGAGTCTGGTATTGCTAATACCTAATCTGGTGTGACTTTTAATAATTTGATACTGTGCTGTGCATAGGGAGCTAAGTTCCTTGCAGATGTAAATGAGTGAGCAGTGTTAAGGTCAGCCATTTGACTTGGCTGGAGTTTGAATTCACTGATTCTTGAACTGTGTTTTCCAGCAGATTTCCAAAATAAAAGCTGATTTACTACTTACATGTCATCCAGATTTCAGTTTGTGCCAAATAAAATACCAGTTCCAGTGTCTCAACTGGCAGGGGAGTATGGATTTTCCCCCTTCTAAGATTTTTGTAAGGAAATAGACTTTGTCTTTTGAAGATAAAATGTTTAAAAATAAAAGAAGCGTTTGTCTTCAGCAGTTCAGAAAGATAGCAACCACCTACAATCTGTGAGAACACTTACATAAGACTCATACATTGTACAGGAGTTCTCTTTTGCCAGTACTGGAACACTGTTTCTGTGTAGTTGTCAGATACATGTGAACCAAAGCCTTGCTTGCAGGGCTGCTGCACAGTCTATTTTGATAGTCTATTCCAAAGGTTAAGTAGGAAAATAATTCTGTGCTAATTTTCACTTTGCTACTCTTAAACATTTTGCTGAATTCTGTGTTAAAAAAAAAAAACAACAAAAAAACCCCAAACAAACCCCCCACCCACCCACTCCCCCCCAAAAAAAAACCCAAAACAAAACAACCCACCCCCAAAGCTGACATCCTTTGGGACTATTGGAAGAATGGAGTAGTTTTATTTTAGTTGCTATAAATAAGCTTTCCAACACTTTCTAAGTAGAAATGGTTTTCATACCAAATAGGATGATGGTTATACAACTTAATAAACCTTTAGATATCTTAGTTTCAAGGAAGGGAGTGGAAACCCCTGAAGTAATAACTTATTTCTGGCTGTCAGATTATTCTTGTATAAAATGGGGCTTTCTTGGATTATGCAGAATTCAAGACTGAGAATTTAATATTACAATTCTTTTGTAATTGTATTTTTCCTGTATATGTTTTTAGTGTTGAGTTTCAGTTATGTTATTAATACACTTTTGTGTATAAGTCTGCTTAAAGTCAGGGGTTACCTAGATAACAATTACTATCTGCAAATGGCAAATATGAAATAATTCTTCAAAATAGAGGAGGTTTCAGATAAATGAGAAAGGGGAGGCAAATGTGTTATCTTTAATCTAAAATATGATAGTATCATGGTACATTAAATTCTAAATCAGATATGTTTCTCACTCTTGCACCTGAGGACTGGGTAAAGTGTTTGTTGTACAGGGTTAGATTTCAATCAGGGTGAACTAATGTTCTCTTCTACTCTTTTTGTGTGTTTGAGTTGCTGATGTCCAAACAAGCAGTTCTGTTAGAAACGTCAGAATGAAGCATGGCTTTTGAGAACTGAAGATAGACAGGAGACATTCTGCATATATTAAGTCTGGTTTCATGTGAAGTAAATACTGCTGATTGTAACTTTCAGCTGATGATAAAGCAATTATATGCATCTTCTCTAGCAGTTAAAATGAGCGTGCTAAAAAATAGTAGTGGGTTATTATCTGATACATACAACAGTGTAAAAAGATGTTTACGTTGAGATGTCTTTATTTTCCTCTTGTCTGTTTGAAAAGGTATTTATCAAAATTATTTTTATTTACATTTCAGAATTACTCTGACAATCAATAAGAAAACTGCCTAAGACAAACTATTAATTTCATGGATGAGCAGTAACAGCCGAGTTCTTTAGATTCTAATAGAACAAGAGAGAAGCAGCAAATTGTTTACAGTTTAGTATTACAAGCCTATAATTTGTCATCTTTACAGCATTGTTTAGATATTCTAAGTCAGAGAATAGAGATTGTTTTGGGTTGGAAGGGACCTTAAAGCTCATCCAGTTCCAACCCCCTGCCACGGGCAGGGACACCTTCCACTAGAGCAGGTTGCTCCAAGCCCCTGTGTCCAACCTGGCCTTGAACACTGCCAGGGATGGGGCAGCCACAGCTTCTCTGGGCAACCTGTGCCAGCGCCTCAGCACCCTCACAGGGAAGAGCTTCTGCCAAAGATCTCATCTCAGTCTCCCCTCTGTCAGTTTAATCATAGTGTATCTGAGCCACATCTTAATGATGTAGGTCACAGACTTTCTTCTCCCTCCCAAAAAACCCCTTACAGATGTTGGGTGGAGGTGTCTGTTTTCTTTTTTGGGGGAGGGTCAAGACAATTCATTGGTTTAAGCTCAAAAATATTTCTGTAGTCTGATATGGTAGCAGTTCATCAGTAAAAATGAAAAGAAATTAGAGCCAATGTAATTTGAGATGTGACTGAGGAATTTGAGGAATTCAGGCTCTCTGGGAATTCTAGACTGTCTTTCATTCACAGATGATGTAGCAACATAGCAACAAGGTTGTTCTAGAGGTTGTTCTAGTGTTAAAGGATCATTTGGGAAGATACCTTGATTTTTAACAGCCTACAGCCTATGAGTAAAGGGGTTTGCAGCAGCCTCGCAGCAAAAAAGGCAAAGAGTATTCTGCATGGAATAGTGGGTAGTAACCTCATCCTGCTTTGTCAGTGTAGACAATTGCTTGAGGAAACAACAGAGGCATCAGCTGTGGTATTTCAATGTACATGCTGCAACCTGTTTTGGTTTTGCTTCCTAGAAGCATGTTCCTGTGAAATTCTGTAAAGGATGGTGAACTGATAAATAGTGGATGTTTAGGCTTGCTGGTTTTTAAACAACTTTGGGTTTAGTGATTCAAACTGTTGATCCAAAAGATTTAAGACAAGGAATTCGCAATATCTGAGACTCTTCTGTGAACTGAAACTTTCTAATTAGGGTTAGAGTTCTGCATTGGAGAACTTTGGTTTTAGAGTTCCATAATGATAAGTACATGTATTGTATGAAACTGCAATACAATCTGGGATCTGAGAGTCACAATCAGTGGCATCTCCTGTGTTAGAGCAGAACAGCAAGAGGCAACAGCCACAGATTGCAGGAGAAGAAATTCTGTTTGCAGGGGGTGGGCAAGGCATTCACAGAGGGGTTACCCAGGGATGATGGAATCACCACCTTTAGAGATGTTCAGAACCTGACAAGACAAATTTCTGAGCAGCTGGTATCCCTACTCAGGATTGGGGATGGACTAGATGACCTCCAGGTCATTCTGACCTGATACAGTCAGGTTCAAACCACAGCTTAAGCACATTTTTTGTGAGAAGCCAGCTTGGTTTGAGTTGCACTGCAGTGCTGCAATCAATAGAATTTAATATGCTGTATATAATTCTTGCACGCTGTGTTCTTAGTTGCATCTGGTCAGTAAAACCACATTTACATACATTCCTGAAATGAAAGTTTAAAAATGGACATGTAACTAATTTAGCAGTTTGTTCTAGAAGTGATGAAAGTTGAGATGATTTAATTTATAGCAGGATATGTAGTTATCTGTAATGGGGAAAGGAGTTAGTCAAACCTAGTATGTTAAACCTTTAGTACAAGAAGGTGTTTCTATTAATTTCATATGGATTAAATGGCGTGAATACAGCTAATGTGGTTTAATCTTTTTGAAAAGTGATTCCAAGACATAACTCATAGCTAATAAATTGTGGATAAAATGCTGGGAATATGAGCAGATAAGCAGCTAGATTTTCACTGAAATTCTGCTCTGAAGAGACTTCGTTAATAATGTACTTAATTTGTATGGGTGAGTAGGAGTTTGAGGAGAGTGTAATGTCAGGAAATGGAATCAGAGTCGGGTAAATTATGCTTCTAAAAGCTAAGAACAAAGAAAAAAATCTTGCATAACTGTAAGTTAATGTGTCTTCATTTAATGTGAAAGCACCAATTGGTAACTATGGAAAATAATGAAAAATATGCACTTAACCCTCATCATTGTTCTACTGAGGTATATATCAAGCAGCACTTGTTTTTATTTTTAAATTGGCACTTTCAGCAACACGATGCTTTACCCCTTTTGGAGTGTAGGCCATTCTTTGGTGGTCATGATGACTTTTTTGTCATTTGTTGCTTCTTAAAATACCAAGTAACTTCAAATCTTTTGGATCTGGTCATTGAAACACATGTTGCATTGTAAAAACCTCTAAATACACACACCAACACGTGCAGTATTTATCTTCAGCATACACAAAGTTTGAAATTGAAGGTTGGGAATTGGCAAGCAGTAGTGTTTCTCAAGAAGAATAACTAAAATTAAAAAAACAGTTCAACATAATAAGACATTTTTTCATTTTTTATGGGTCTTCTTGAATTCTTAATATTTCATATGGTTCAAGTTTCCAAGAATCCAGGGATGAACTTCATTGAAGTCCATATTGATTTATTGAAATTTTAATGACTTGATAGGGTTCTGTGAGGTACAAAAAGCCTCTACCAGTAATTCATACTTCTGTCTCTCCCTAATGTAGTTTAAGTACCACATTAATGGTAGAAAGAAAATAATAAATTGGGACTTCCATTCTGTATTTTACAATAAGGAGCTAGTATACAGTAAAGTTAATTTGAAAAAAATCAAAATGAATGGCAAGATGACTTCCTTCTTGGAGAGACTGAAGTAGTTCTGATACAGTTCTTTGGTATCAAGTCCTGCATTAACACCAAAGTTGATTTTTGATCTGAATGAAAGTTGTGCAGTGCTTCAAAATACTAAAAGCTCTTTGTATGTTCTCATGTATTAGAGAATGCTGAATCAATATAAGCTACTGGAAAAATAGAATATTCTGCTGGTAATCAGGCCATGTCACTTGCTAAAAGGAAGGGCACAGGGTATCCGTACTGATTATTAACACTGTGTGATTGTTCTGTCAAAGTTGAGCAGAGGAACTGTCCTTCTTCTCAGAACCAAAGGACTGTGAAATTGCTTGTAAATATTAACTCTATTTTTTCAAATGTATAATATTTGTGGAAAATTGATGGATCCTGTGTGGATCATTTTAAATTTGAGTGTTGTATGAAAAGGAACTGACCAAAACCTGAATGAAAATAGTAACATGTCTGCCTCTTTTATTTTTTCCTCTCTTTCTTAGTTTTATCCACTCTAGTGTGCTTAAGAGAGCACTTGCTCTCCCTGTCTCCAGAGGATTTACCACAATGGATCACTTGGGGACGGCGGATGCTGAGGACGACTCTGGATCACTGACCCGGCTCGCTCCCAGCCCTCACAGTGAAGCAGTTGCACATGAGTTCAAGGAACTCTCACTGCAGCCCAGTCAGTACTTACCTCCTCTCAATGAACGGAAGAATGGTGAGTGCGCAAGGGACTGTTCTCCATTTTGCTACATTGCTTAAATGTTCCCTATGGGAATAATGATGTTTGATTTCTTCAAGTAACGTTAATTGATTCGCCTGACTTGCTCTTCCTGAACCATGTTCTGTAGAGTTAAAGTGCTACAGTGCTTGTCAGGAAAGCTGTCCCGATCACCTTCACTTGTAAGTGAAAGCTTGAAAGCACAACTGGAGTACTTTGTTAAGGCATATTGAATGGAGTTCTTGATGCTTTTAAATAGTTTTAAAACCACAGCTAGTGTAAAATAGAAGTATTCAATTAAATGTTTTTGAGACTTGTATTATTACCAGACAAAAAGGGATAATTATCAGGAACGGGGTTTTTTTCTGCAAAAACAATGCAGAATTGAAGTTGCACATTGTATCCCAGAAAGTTTAATTCACCACATAGTTTAAGGTTTAACAACAGAAGAAAAAGAAGATTTACATTTTGGGAATCTTTCCAGCATCTTTCCTCGTTGTTGATGTTGGCGTGGCAACTTAAGAAAAAAGTATTTCCACTGTTACAGTAAGCATCAGGAGGAATTAGGTCTGAATCCAAACACAGGCTCATTTTTACAGGGGAGAAGGCAGGACTTTTTTTTGTGGTGGTTGTTTTTTTTTTTCTCACATGAGTATCTTTAATAATGAAGATTTGTTTTCCAGTATTTGCAGTAAATAGTGGGAACACTGAAATGATGTAATTTAAGTATTTGATTTTTGAAGCATTTTCTTTAAATCGGTTTAGCTACAGTTAACTGTTAATTTAGTTGTAATAGTATAAGCATTATTAAATAGGAAGAAAACTAACTGACTATCCTGGCTGCAAAGTACAAAAAATGGGGATATATTTTACTAGGCTGTATGTATATCAATTGCTTCATTATTCTTTTCTTGAAGAGCTTGAAATGCAGAATACTATGTTAACTGATATAATGTATTTGAAGTATCATAAACTAAGGGACCTGCAGCTAGTTTATTAATAATTTTATTAATTTATTGATATTCTGGTTCTATATTCTTTAAGAATTATTTTATATAAGTCAGAAAAAAAATTGTAACTTGGGAAATACTGTTTTTTGTTGGCTACTGTTTGATGTTAAACTGGTAATAGGTATGTCTCCGACAGAAGCTTGTTTTAGGATGGTTTACAACACTTTACCTTTTTATCCAGGAAGCAACAGAAATACTATTTTAAAGCTATTTCATAATGAAGATAAAAATGCCACTGTGTAACTCATAAATCCCATCAAAGAGAATCTCGTGGGGGGTTTTGCATCCTCTGTGAAACTCTAGAAAATGAGATTTATTTTTTTATAACTGTCTGTAAAACTGAAATGGATGACATAGGTATCTATGTTGAATCTAAGTAAGTCACATTTTTCATTTCTGAAGGCTACTACCACAAGAATGCACTAAATGAAAAAGGGAAAATCCCTTCTACATGGAGAAGCTTGTCGGTTTCTCTTGACAGCCCTTGCTGTGACTGTGCTAAGTACAGACTTACCCCTTTGCTTAATTTCATTGTTTTCATAGAATCCCAGATTGGTTTGGGTTGGAAGGGACCTTAAAGCTCATCCAGTTCCAACCCCCTGCCACAGGCAGGGACACCTTCCACTAGAGCAGGTTGCTCCAAGCCCCTGTGTCCAACCTGGCCTTGAACACTGCCAGGGATGGGGCAGCCACAGCTTCTCTGGGCAACCTGTGCCAGCACCTCAGCACCCTCACAGGGAAGAACTTCTTTCTAATGTCTGATCTGAATCTCCCCTCTGTCAATTTCAAGCCATTCCCCTTGTCCTGTCACTACGAGCCCTTGTAAAAAGCCCTTCTCCAGCTTTCATTTTGTTACCTTTCTGCTTTTACTAATAAAGGTAAGTTGTCAAACAAGCAGTAAAACAAGGTGTGTAGCTTCAGGTGCTAAACTTACTCATGTTTGCTCTTTAGTATTTCATTTTTAGTTCTCGTGTATTGCACAGTTCTTAAGCATTCTTCACATAACTTGGAAGTTTTTTGTGCTTTCATGAATTAGTGAAATAATTTATAGGGAGCTTTTGTACTGTCTTTATATATATTCTGCTTCTTGTTTATTTTCTTCCAAAGAAAAGGCAGCAGCAAGAGATTTTAATGCTTAAGGGTTTTGACTTGTTGAAATAACAGAGGAGATTTTCCTAAAGAAAGTGGTGGTGGGGAAATGATAATTTGAGAAGCTGCCCCTCACTCCTCTGTGCCAGTTGACTTAAGAACTGCTACTCTTCAATATTTACCATAATTCCCCTTATGAGTTAGCATACTTTTGAGCATCTGTCCATAGCAAGTACCAGGCCTCCCACAAAGATTTTAATGTCATCTTTGAGGAGGAGATCATATGAAGGGCTCATAAGGGGCTGTGGCCTCTCTTCACCTGTGTCTTTTGTGACAAGACCAAGTCACCTGGCTCGGCTTGACCAAAAGATTAGGCATCATTTCATGGTCCTTATTAGCACAACCCTATTGCTTTTGATAAGGAAGAGGCTCAACAATCTGCAAAGCAGATTGAGAAATCATATAACTGAAGGAATTTTGGGAGGAATACAGTCGGGTTGACAGGATAAGTGTTTGATAGACACTAGTGTAATTTCCTGTCCTTTTCAGTTTTCTAGATATTTCTAATGTTGTTTAAGCATCCTGCCACTGAGAGAATGCTGCTTTAGTAGTACTGAAATAATTCCTAACTGAACTAAAGAGGACCCTCTGATTTCTTTTCCTGTCCTTATGCAAAGTATCTGACAATGTCTGACTTTATACTGGCTGGCTACTTTTGTTCCTGGAAGAAATGGATATTTGTGTTCAAATTGCTTCCTTAAAACAACACAAAGAGGTTTGGGCTCTGTTGTTGTCTGGAGCACCCAAACTATTACTGACCTGTAATTTCAGATATAGTAATTTTGTTTAATTTGGTTAATTTTTATTTCTTTTCTTTTTATTTTTCTTTTTTTTTTTTTTTTTTTTTTTTGGAGAAATGATGAAGAAAATTTGTAAAAGTCAAATTTGAACTCCACGTATTCGTATTGAAAGTAGCTTTTATACTTTTTGGTTTTACTTTCTACCAAGACTGGATTTCTTCAGGAGTATTTTAACATGTCACTATTTTATAAAGTCTGTAAGCAGAAGAGATTTCAGTATACAGAAATACAGTGGCACTTAAGCATTTCAGGGTTTGGTTTTTTTTATTAAGGGTTTTTTTTGTTGAATATTTTTCTGCAGGAAGCATTATGCTTACTGTGAGCTTTGGTAGTGATCCTTTACACCTCTCGTTTACTTGAAGGAGTCTTCTGGCAGTAGTCCAGTAGAAGGCTGAATTATTCTAGCATTGTTCTGCACAGTGTTGTTAAGATGCTTGCACAAGTTAGTACAGAAACTGCATTTCAAGCTTTTCCAATGACACTGGAAGTGTGGGAGCCTTATGCTTTGCTTTGGCTTTGTTTACTGTGGAGGAAGTCACAGCAGGGGAACAGAAACGTACAGAGACATTGCAAGCATGTGCCTGGTGAGCCAACAGTCAATTGAGATGTTATTACCTTGTCCTTTTCTTACATTTTATTCCCCTTTCCACACCCAGTGTGGCCCCAGACATCGCAGTCATACTGTAGAGCTAGCGTAGGAGTTCAAGTGAGCATAGTTCAGTGCTTTGTGGTGTAAAACTTCATGGTTTATACTAAGCCCCAGTGGGACTGTTGTCCCTTGAGTTGACAACGGAACACTTCTGTGCTGTGCCAACTCTGTTGAAGAGGTTGGAACTTCCAGTAGAAGATCAATAACAAACGCTTGGAGGTCAATAGCATTTTAAGCTTCTCCAGCCATTTATTACATGCAGGTGTTTACTCTCTGAATAAAGACAAATTTCTTTGGAGATTGAGAGAGAAAGGGCAGCAACATATTCTTCTCGAATGTCATTTTCAGACATCTTCCATCATAAAAAGTCTGTGAAACACAAATTCTAACCAATTAGTGTTTCATATTTTAATAGCAGGGCAAGTAATGGGAGTTTTCAAGCTGATTTGCTAGATTAAAGGTTTTACTGCAGGCTGAAATACTTCAACTGAACCATCTCTAAAGCAAAGATTTCAATTATTTGAAGTTAGAACAACAAAATGTTTCTAGAAGATAATCTGTGTATGTATTTACATGTTATGACAAAGAATCATCTTTCCAGGATGTTGTATGTTGGTATTCTGGACTGTCATAATTTTAGGATTCCCCTTTGTCTTTTGAGCAGTTTTCAGGTTAATGGCTGTGGGCAATACTGGATTACTAATGAAATTAATCTCAGTTTCTCATTAGTCTGCATCTTTCTGGATAATTAGGCAATACATATAATGCATTGATCATGTAAACTCGTGCCCTGTTTATTGCAGCATATTACTGTGCCTGTTCTCTGGAGACCAGCTCTTGTTCCACTTGCCAAAAAGCAGCAAAAGTTGCCTTTCCATGGGTTTTGCTTTTCACACTTGCAACCTACTGAGTGGACACCAAAGACAGGCCTGTGATTCTGGCAGTCTGATGGCAGCCACTGGTGTATAGCCCATCTTCATCATGTGAGCAGTTGGGCTCCTCACAGAAATGGAGGTTGGGAAACAATGCCATGGCCTTGAGAGGCTCTGGGTTTGCATCCCTGCCTGAAGGACACTAGGTTATGTACACTCTATTTGCTTTCTTAATGAAGATGCTGTGTCCTTAGGCAGGACAGTCGCTGGGGGAGAAGAGACACAGATGAGGCTCTTCTTTGGGAGCAGGAGGGAGAAGATTGATGACTAGGTGTTGCTTAGTTAGACTGCAGCGGAGGAAGAATGACAGAGTAGCAGGCAGCATGGCACAGCTGAAGTACTAGTCAGAACAATATGCTACCCACGCACCATACCAGTTTCACAAGCTTCTGTCTGAGAGCCAGGAGGTGGCAAGGGAGGAAGGATGGAAGGATAGGCTGCCTGCTGCTGACTGCAGGAGGGCGGATGGGAATGATGCTGCTTGCAGGCTTCCAACCTGCTGTTTCAGGTCCAAAGGGTGGGAAGGGATTGCACATGCAGATACCATCAAAGAAAGGAAGCACTGCATGAGTAAAGCTTTTTGCATGCTGAATTAGTACTTTCCCAGAATTGGTGAGCATGTCACTTTGGCTGGTAGAGGCAGGTGCGAAGGTCTGGGTGTCAGGAGCCAGGCAATTATATTTGTTTCCAGGGATGTTTAAAATGAAAAGATCCTGGCTTCTGTGTCTTAAAGCAGCCTCTCTTGGCTTTGCAGTGGCTTCCTTGTCTATCCCAGTGTGCCAGAATCTCCTCGTGGCTACAAGTTTCTAAAAAAGAGACATGTGAATGACTCCTGTGCAGTTGCCATCCACAAATGAGAGCCTGGTTATATTCTTGTAAAATGGACAGAGAACTGGTTGGCTCCTATACAGGCCCTGGACTGTCCTTTAGCACTCTGTAGGCCTGCTTCAGCTCTTTGTCTTGGCTATAAATCATTTCAGGTTGTGAGTGTGCCTGTTTGCACATTGTGTGGAGAACCAGTTTTGTTCCAGCTAATGAATGTCTGCTTCTCTAAAACCAGAACCAGAGCAGATACAGGATTGTGTTCTGGTTCGGTTTGAGATTGTGTATTTTGTACTGGAGAAGGGTATAAAAGGTTGTGATGTGCCTACCATGGCTATCTGCTAGGTCTTGCAAGTTTCTGCTAGCAGCTAATATTCTACAGCACAACTGAGCTAATTGAGAGCTAGAAGTCTTGGATATTTTGTCAGGAAAAAAGCCTTGAGACAGTGAACATCTTAAAGTAAAAGCAAGACTGGTAAAATTTCAATGAGAAAATTAGCCTGAAGAAATTAGTGCCTCTGGCTGCATAAGAACGACAACACTCAGGAGCAAAAGACCTTAAGGCACTGAAGGTCAGCTGAGAATGACAGCTTCCTGTGGGGCCACTGGAGCTTGTGGGGAGCTGTAGTGAATTAAGGGGAAGATGCAACATCACCCCCCCACACCCCCAAACCAGAAAACCCCCAACCTCAAAAAACCAAACCAAACCAAAAACACATGTTCCAAATGGTGTATATTGAGTCTTTGTGAGGGACTGGTTGAGCCAGCTGGGAGACGGGCAGTTCTCAAAATAACTGAATGAAACGTACATCACACAACCTAATGATGCTGCTGAAATAAATTTGATGAACCAAGGGAATTTTTCTGGCATGTAGAACAGTCATGGGCATATTAGTTTGCTTGTTATCTCTTATCTTTCACTCTCTCATTATGTAGCACTGATAATATGCATTCTTGGCATAACTTTATAGCTTCTGAACAAATTCTTAATCCTCTGTGCAGTTAATAGATTTGGAGCTGCAAATTTGATACTAGGGAATCAGGTGAAATTTGGAACATTCTCCTTGTATCCGTGTATGAAAGGGCTTTTTTTCCCAGTCTTTTAAGATCTGTGATTAGGTGTATTTTTTCCTCTCCAAATGGTACATAGGTAGATTACTGTGCTTAGAAGTTATTTTCTTGTGAGAGTTAGGAAAGATGAAGTGGAGAAAAGATGGCTAGTGGGAAGACTACAGAACAACAAATGGAAAGCTTAAGTTCTGATTTAAGTAATAGATTGGCACAGAAAATAATTGGAAATGTCAACTTAAATTCAGCAATTTCATAGTCACTAAGCTGAAAGCAATGAGATCTGGAAAACAGCATTCAGATATTCTGATTACCACCACCACCATCCCCATCCCCCCTCCGCCAAAAAACCCCACAAAACCAAAAACCTGAAAGTATATTCTAGAAGACCTATCTAGATACAGAAGCAGTATACAATTTATATAAGTTTACAATAGAAATGTGTGTGCATATATAGTATAACGTATACATAATGTGTGTGTGTAAAATGGTCGCCCAGAGAGGTTGTGGAATCTCCATCCATGGGGATCCTAAAGCTCTGAGTGGGCACAGCCCTAGTGCCTGTTCCAGCTGACCCTGCTTGAGCAGGGGCTGGGCACGGGCATCTCAAGAGGCTGCTTCCAACCACAGTGATTCTGTGATCCGTCTTTGCTTTAAGGTTTTAATAGTCCATGGAACATTCAGTGCAAATATTCTACTAAATAATCCTTCGTAAGAAGATGCAGCATGTTGTAATTAATATATAGTTGTCTCTTTTCTTGGGGGTGGTGGTGGAGAGAGGGTGCTGTGGGATTTGGGGAGTTTGTTTTGGGGTTTTTTTGTTTGTTGGGGTTTTTTTAACAGTGTCAGTATTAAAAACAAATGTCTTTCAATGTGTGGATTCTTTTGGTCTTCCTGTAAATATCTGAATGTTGTCTTATCTGTTATGAGATGAGACAGCAAACTGAGTAGGTACTGATTTCCCAGTAAGTACGTCTTTGTCATTGGTACTGCCAGTTCCCACAATCCGAGCATTCCCAGGGCATCAGTCAGTGTCTACAAGGAACAATTTTCAAATATTAAAGCATGTGAAAAAACATACAGGCCAAAACTCAGAGCTCTCTAGGGACTGTGACCTCTTAAATGGAATATATTCTGACATTTTCACAGGCTACATGAAAGAATTCCAGCAGGGTCATTCCATTTGGTAAACTTATAAACAAACATTCCATCATTTTAGTTTGATTTATAGATTATTATTTTTTTAATTATCTGCTTATTGTGAAGAGATTAGCATGGGAGACATGACCTGTGACTGACTCAATTCAAGGCATCTGGTATATATGAAAAGATCCTGTTAAAGGGCTTGCCATTTGAGTGATTGCAAGAGATATGTATGTTTTCCTTTAGAGAGATCTCTCGATCAAACTGTCTTATTGTGACTTCTTTTTCCCTGAAATTCCTTATGGATAACAAAATGCATACCTAGAAAAGAATGTTGAGTTAATTTTAAATTCCGCTATATAATTGTTTTAAATTGTTAGAAGGAAACCCTAGCTGCATGTGGTGGTGTTGAAACACTAGCTTGTGATACAGTCACAACAAGAAGGTAACGTAGTGCAAACAGAGCTGGTAATCACTGTGCAGTCCTTGGTATATGCACCTTTTCCAAATCATAAGTAGCATGGTAGATGACTAAATACTGTCCTTTAAAAAATTATATAGATATATGTGCAGTTAAACACATGTGCACAGGTAAGATGGTCTGTGTGAGACTTACTGCTGAGTTGTTTCAGTGTCTTAAGTGTTGAAAGCAGAGAATTTATGTACTGGTATAGAAAAACCAGAATGAGAAAGCAGAATAGCCATCTATTGTAAGTGGCAGCTGGGGGCAGATGAGGAAGGGGAACAAACAAAAAACCCCAGACCAAAACCCCTTAAGTTAACAGTTTGAGGTGACATTCTTACTGTTTAAAGAAGTAATAGAATAAACCATAACAGGAACTATTTAAATGAATTCTTTAGCTTGTGTAATTAGAGCACTGTTTTGCTACAATTATACCATGATGAAGAACTGGATTATCCTAACGCAGTATCAAGGACCAAGAAATTCATCATGGTGTGCGTAAAGCCAAGATGAAATAAATGTCTGGGTAATTAAGCTTTTTCCCCCTCACTTCAAAATCTTGAGGTAGTGAAATAAAGTAAATACTGAAGGCTATTATTTTTCTTTTTCTTTCTTTTGGGGTTTTTTTTTTTTTCTTGGGGGTGTGGTTCTGTTTTTTGTGGGATTGCAGAGAAATGAGCTCCATATGATGAGAAGAGCTGGAATGTACTGTTAAAGCAATTGTTGCTTAGTTACTTCACTTTTAAAGAGCTTGTGAAGTTGCTCACTGTTAGTGATCTCACTCACCAGATCCCTGATACTTAAACAGATAACGGGTCTATTCTGAGGGCAGACAACCAGGCACTGTGGAGGGTGCAGTGTCGCTGCATTGTTTCTTCCTGTACATTGAGATTTTGGGGAATATTTATTAAGCACTTCCTCTTTTTAAAGAATGTGTTTTCTGTAGGCTGAAGTTGAAAGTTGAAAGTCTGTGTTGCATGAGGATGGAAATAAAACATTGATTGCCTCAGATTAAAAGCAACATGTTACTGATACTCTGATGCTGTTTGTAATTGGGTTTAAACCTGTAATTGAAAGATACAACATTCACCGCTTAAAGTTTTCTTTTAGCTGAAAGAGATAGTTGTGTTTTGTTGTTTGATAGAAATTAGTCTTTCAGGCACAGTTTTGTTTCTAGCTCATTATAGGTTTCTCTACAATCCTCAGTGCCCTTTAGCTATTTGTACTGTTAAAAACAGCTCTTTGGAAACAGGTATATGTTCAAATCAGAGAGGTTATACATCCAGTGTTTCCTTTGGAAATGAGTAGTTCTCCTTCCTTTATTTCAAAACCTTCTATATTTAAGTACCCAATGAGCAACAGAAAGACAAGATGAAAATTTAGTAATTTGAAAAACTTTTTTGGCCTGTTTTTTAATAATGCCATCAATTTCAAATGACAAGCCAAATTCCAGCTGCCTTTTAGAAACTGAGCACAAAAGCATTTCTCACTGTAAGTGGAGTTGAAAGACCCCAAGCTTTTTTTGGTAGATATTTTATATTTCACGGGTTGTGTTCTGTTTACAGTGTATCTGCTAAAATAAAGACTTTAAAGAGTAGTCAAAGGACAAACAAATTGCTATTGTTTCACTAACATTCTAAATGATATTTTGTTATAGGACAGAATGGGTAATTTGAATGGGAAAGTCTCAAGTTCTCAGCCTTGAAGTGGGTTCTTTTAAGATACGTGTGGAATTAGCATCCTTTAAAACCAATATTGACAGTAACTGCTGTACAGAGCAGTTTTACAGGTTTTTATCTGTCAAAACAATGACCTTCAAGACAGATACTATCCAAACATAGGAAGTATGTTTAAAGTATCAACCTGGTGTTGCTGGCTGATGACAGGGCTTCTGCTGTTTTGCAAGAGCTTAAAGAATTGCTGTCAGATTTGAAAGTGCCTAAGTAAATCTGAGAAGTAGGTATGGTGCATTAGCAGCTAAAGGTAGGAGCAGACGTGAACCATTCTAGGAGAGTTACAAATTCATTTCAGTTAGCAGGGAACAGGGAGCTGTTAAATGGCTGGTGGGGTGGCTCTGGGGATCATGAGGCAGCATTTTGCCTTGATCCACATGGGACCTGCTCATGATTGGAAGACACCTTTGAATAACTGAGTCTTGTTAGTTAGCTGATGTATTTAGTACTTGGATATGCTAACCAGGTAACAGTGTTTGTTCCTTCTAGTACAGTTCTTAGGAATGTAAGTTACTCATAAAACCACGCATTTTTCCAGTGTTACAGTGCTGCAACTACAGCTACGGAGTCAGCAGTGATGAGAATGCCCCAGGTGCCTGTGAAACTGCCCCAGAATTGTAGACCTTTCTGACAGACAGGTTATTTTTTAATTTGAAGCCTTATCACTGTCAGGTTAAAGCCATTCCCCCTTGGCCTGTCCCTACAGGCCCTTGTCCAAAGCTCCTCTCCAGCTTTCTTGTAGCCCCTTCAGGCACTGGGAGCTGCTCTAAGGTCTCCCCTTAAGGAGCCTTCTCTTCTCCAGGCGGAACCAGCCCAGCTCTCTCAGCCTGGCTCCAGAGCAGAGCTGCTCCAGCCCTCACAGCATCTCCATGGCCTCCTCTGCACTGGCTCAAGCAGGTCCACGTCCCTCTGAACAAAAGCCATTTTCTTCTTCCAAGGTATCTTTTCTTCTTCTCCAGGTATTATGTCTGCCCCCAGCCCAACAATTCAATATCATATAGCATTTGTTGGTAACTAAAATATTTGGTTACATGGAAAATAAACAGCATCATTTTGACCATCTCTTCCAGTCTGCACAAGAATTTCATCATTCTTATTTTCCATAAATTCTGTGATTCCTGCTTTTTTCACAAAGTTACTTGTAAATTACTGTTGATCAGACTTCTTATAGGCATTTCAAGAATTAATCTGTATGTTAGCTTGTATTGAACTGGGAGGTGAACATGAAGCAAAATATTAGGCTTAGCTCCAAGTGGCTGAAGCATACGCAATTTTGTTTCTGTAAATTCTGCTGTGGAATGGGTACCCTTGAAAAAGGGGAGGAGTGGATAGAGGAGCTCCGTGCTACTAAAGCTCATCTTTCTGAATAGGTGAGAAACGTTCATGAAGGCTTAAACTGCTGGCACCCAACTGCTGTTGCTGTGATCTGGCATTCACTTGAGCACTAGGCACTCTTAATTTATATAAAGCGCTACAGACAGATAGGAATGGATAGAACTACTATCACTTATGCTGCAAGAGTTTTTCTTATGCCTGTATTTTCAGCTCCTTAGATGTCAAGAAGTTGGTATGGCCTAGTAAACTCACAGCTCCTTTAATATGCAGTTCCAAGTATATGTAGGTCTCCCCTCTCCCAGGAGTGGGAAGACGGGGAGAGTCTTTCAAGCCCTTCTGGCTGTGTCACACAGCCCCACACCCCATGGTATCAACTGCTTGCCCAGAAGCGCACTGTTAAGTTGGAGCGCACCGTTAAGTTGGTGTTGAAGGATTGTCTTGTGAGAAGAGCTAAAGAGGCAAGATGTTTTTTTTTCTAGTTTCCACTTTTAAAAATTCTACATCAGGTGTTTGTTATTGTATATAGATCTTTTCAAATCTGATGCCATAAAAGTGAAGCAGGTTTTCTGAGTGGAGATGTCCTTTATAATTTCAAGGTGAAGGATTTAAATATGAAGTAGGGGTGTGGAAAATACATATGATACCGTTTTAAGACCAAAGCGAAGGGAAAATACACCTGCTAGAGCTACTTGTGTGACAGGTAGTGACTACTTAATTATGTATAGTTTAGTTTATTTAAGTACGTGATTTGCCAACTAGTGTCTGCTGTTCTCTCATGGCCAATGCCAGCTAATTAAAGGGGATCCATTATGCCAAAATCTTCCAGGTTGACGTTGAGGTTGATGACTCATGTACGATAAATGGGATATGCAGTAGAGAGTGGCAGATCAGAAGCTGTGGGAGGAAATACGAAAACTCTTGGGAATAATAAGATGTGTAACTAATGCAAAAGGGAGAATAATAAAATACAATTATTTATCTATTTATTTATTTAGATTATTTACAACAAGGAAGAGAATCTCTCTTACAGTGCAAGGAAAGACATGGCAATAACCAGTGGTTTTCCCACTTGCCACTGCTAGTTAAATGTCTCTGAAACAAGACCTGGGGCTGGGGCAGGGGAAAGGTTCTCCAACATATATCTAAAATGCCAATGTGCAGCTTTGGTTATTGGTGAAACTTAATGAGCAATGAATGTGCCAGTCAGGCAAAGATCAAGTGTTTCTCCTGCCTGCAGCAGTGTTCAGAGCAGTGGGGGCAGGGAGAAGGAAGGGGAAACATGGAGAGAGTCCTCGGCGGTAGCTGGTCTTAGGTATCAGCGAATGCTGCTCCTTCAGCAACTGCTGGATTTATTTTTAACTGCTTGCCTCATTCTTTGTCAGATGATTGACCATCAAGCTGCATATCGAAACACGACTGTGCAGAGGAAGCGAGCGTAGCTGAAGGAAGAGGGGGAGTGGTTGCCTGGGAAAAGAGGCGGGATCGGGAGTTGTGGCAGGCAGCGCCGCACCGCAGCGGGGCCGGGAGATGCCGGCGGTGGCTCCGTGCTGAGCGGACGGAGCGGGAGCGGCGCGCTGCTGCTCACAGACCAGGGCGGATTTTTGTGCTGGATGTTGCCGTTCTAAAGGATTGTCACCATGATCGATAGCTCCAAGAAGCAGCAACAGGGCTTTTCCGAGATCTTACCGGCGGGAGATGTTAAGCCGCTGAAGGAGAAAGAATGCCTTGAGGTGAACAGCCAGAAGAGTCTCAAGGAAGGTCAGTCACTTGCTGGGTGGGGGCAGAAGTGCCAGGCACAGGCAGTTCACCAGCATCCGTGATGAAATATTCAATGTCAGGAAGAGGCTTTGTACATTAAATGAGATGTTGTTCTTCGTCTTAAAAAATTTCTCAAAGCTAAATTTAGAATTTACCTGAGACTGTAAAAACAACGGTGATATCAGCTTGGTAGAAACTGTAGTGTCTTGTTGGAGTAGCACCTAGTGCTGACTTCATGAAGTGCTCTGAAATTGTCCTGCAAATATTGCACAAAGTGCTTCAAAATGTCGCTACTGCAATAAATATAATTAAATTAATGTCGTTAAATATGACACTATTAAAAATAAAACCCCACAAAACTTTAGTTTTAGACGTAAGTTACTACCTCATTTCCAACAGTGCTTTTCTCAGCTACTGGCCTTCTCTAGAATCCCCTTCTCCCCTCATACTTTAAACTGGATTTGATTCTGCGTTCCAGATGTACGCTTTTCAAATTACACTGTGTCTCCTTAAATGGCTGGGTTCAGACCGTGCATTAAATTGATACAATGCACAAGCAGTAGTTTGTAAAATAGCAAGTCTGAGGATATTTGGAGCGTTATTTAAAGCTGACAAATGGTACTACACCAGATTGATTACAGTAGTACTTGTTGGGACTGTGGTGCTAATACTGCTGAGGCAGGGGAGTTGCCTTACTCCTAGCTAGAGGTATTCTTCCAGCTGGCTTGTGGTACGGAGAAGGAAGAGGCCTCCCGAGGTCAGCTGCCAGCCCTGCTCAGCCCGGTCGGTTGACTGGTGCATGTTAACGTACAGGGCTCTTGGGCAGTTCAAGACTCAAACTCCAACTTCTTAATCAGAAACAACCTGTATTTGTAGTAGCAAAATTCCTTCTTTCCTTTTGCAGCACTCTACCTTGGCTTTTACTGCAGATCTCTCTGGATGGTCTGGTGATTCAGAGATTTCTTCCTTGGTGGTGTGGCAAGACTGCTGGTTTTCCCTCGTGTACATGAGATCATGCCTTTCTCAGAATTTAAGTGCTGGATTTTGGTGGAGTTTGTTTGTTTAAATTTGGATCTTAATGTTTAAAATAGCAAAAAGCCCGTTTCATTATTGAATTCAGTACCTGGCAGTTCATTTTTAAAACCTCTTTACTTAGCTCTATACCAGGGCTAGAGAAACCACTGATTTTTATAAAATGTACTGATACTAAAGGTTTCTCCTTGATTGGGAAGATAGATGGTAAGTTGAGTGTTGATGTATGTGGCTGTGGCTGGGAGCATTAACAGTTCTTCTCCCTTTACAGCAGGAAAGTACTGACTGAAAGACAGTGATTGCAGAGAAAAGGCCAACAGGGGCTGCTTTTTCATGGAGTTTGCCTTGCAGCTCTAAACAGGCCCAGTTAAACCTGCTGCTACTGCTCCCTCTGAAGCTCTGTGGGGCTTCAGGAGCAAAGAGAGAAGGCAAGGAAATTGAGAGGGAAAGAGGAGTAAGCATACTGTTGTGGAGAATGCTGTAGGGAAAAACAAAACCTAATGTAAGCTACTAAGAAATAAAGGGAGAAAGACATGTAAAACCTAGCATGGCGGGTAGTGTAGGTGGGCTAATAAGTAACCACAGTAATCATTATCGTCAGTCTTCTTTTAGTATGTCAGTTATGTAGAAAGTGGATGCAAGAATGTACATTACAGTAATGACGGTCTGTCAGAGTAGCAAAAAACCTGCAATTATGGGACACTCGTCCAGTCTAAATTAATGAATATTTTAGAATTTAAATTATTCAGTGCATAAAAGAAGATATAATTTTTTCCCACAATTACTGTCTTTGCCTCCTTTTCTCTGTTCTAGTACCTGTTCTCCATTTTCACTTTTCCCCAGCAAATGTTGCTTATCCTTGTGTCGCTCCTAAGTTCAGCAACCTAGTAATTAAAATAAAGAACCTCTTTTTGAGAGTGTGAATGACTACAGGATCTCCTCTTCCAGCCTTCTCTCTTTCTAAAGCTCAGAAAAAGAAAGCATCTTCTTTCTTGTAGTATATAGAATGAATTATTGAAAACACTGCATATCTGCAGGATTTGCCTCTAGAGAGACTAAAACAGTTTCACCTTTTCAGTTTACAATGTGATAAAATATGTAGCTCAGGTATTTTGTAGATTTTTAAAAATCTGACTGCAGTTGTTTAATTTCATCCTATTTAAATAACACTATGAATAACATTAAACCACTTCTTTTACAGAACAGTATGTTCAAAATTAGCTTGTGGAATTCTCTCGCTTCTTTTTCACCCCTCCTCTCTTTTTCCTTTAATTCAAACCGACGAAGTGACTGATTTTGCACCTTAATCATCAACCCTTTTTTGCTAGGACACAAAAATACTGAACAGTACCATCTGTGAATGGTTAAAACTGCAAAAATTAAAAATGCAATTCTCTTGGCAATGGATGGGGCACATAGAGGTCAAATAAATCAGAAGGTGCTACAGCCTTTGCTTCATAATGTGTTTTGCAGAGGTTTGATAAACGTAAATATCCTGAGAGAGTGCAGTGTGCTTATATCAGCTACGAGTACCTTAGGAGAATTGTTAGGTGCAGTTCTTTTTTACTTGGTATTTTTTTATGAGGAAAACTTTTTGATGGAAATGCAAATCCTGACACTGTCTTCAGCAAATTAATATTAAGGACATTGGAATGTTAGATTACAAGGAGGACTGTTTTCCTTTGCTTGGGCTGATGAATACTCTTAGAAGATACACATTATAGCATCCTGTAGCACAGGAGGAAATCCTCTTAATTACCCTACCTTCTTGTAAACAGCTCATATATTACTATTACATGTTACCTGTTCTATGAAATCAGTTCTTTTATCTGTTTCATCGAAAAGGTAATTTTGATAAGCAAGGAACAAAACCACTTTTGGGCTCTGAGGCTAACTGTACAGTGCTAATTAAACAGTTTTGTCAGAAATTTCTGCAGCATTGACTTCTAATGTCAAGAAGTCTCCAAAACATTTAGAAAATTCTAGTGAAAAGCCTTAAATGAATCAGGACATTACTGTGCATACAGTTACTAAGAAAGAGTATTGTCAACAATGCGTATATTAGCAATTAGGAATGTATTTAGGCTCCAAGTTAGGTGGTTTCTGGCTGAGGAGTGAAGTGAATTTAGGAAGTCTTGCCTTGTATCCTAAATTGTTTTAATATAAAGATTGATGAGCTCCTGCAAGACTGTATGGCCCCACAGAACTCTTGAAGACACAGTATTACATTGGTGAAACAAATCTTTGGTGCTATCTCAGGTGTGATTTAAAAGGAGACTGGATCCCAGTTTGCACCACAGTTTTCATATATTCATCTGAGCTTCAGAGTTGCCACTTGTCTGCAGGAAAACTGTAAGGAAAAACCCCTAATCAGGAAGGAAATTTTCTTTCCACCTTGAAATCTAATTCCTTTCCTGGATTTGTGTTGCTTTTTAATTTTACTGTTTCGTGAGGAACTGGAGACTGGCAAGTGTTGGGAACAGGATACAGGGTGGAATAAGTGAAGCACAGGGATTTCTCAGGTGTTGCTGGAAATGTCTCCACGCTGTCTGGTTAACAGATTACCAGATTTAGTCAGGAAGGATTTCTTCCTTTCCTCCCTTGCAGTCAAATCAATATTGGATGAGAATTGTTTATTTAACAGATTTCCCGCTATTGCTGGCATGTTGAGTATTGGTGATACTCCTGACCTCTGCTGCTCTCCTGCGGTGGCATGTTAGACTTAAAGATTCTACTGCTGGTTTGCCAGTTTTGGTTGGGGTTTGTTGTTTGGAGGTTTTTTGTTTGGTGTTTGTTGGTTAGTTTTTTGGTTTTTTGGTTGGCTTTTTTTTTGGTTTGGTTTGGGTTTTTTTAAGTTTTTAATTTTGTTACATGATGTTTAGAGATGTTTTTATGACCCCTTATCAGTGGCAGTCTATCAGGTATGTTTCTTGAGACAGAGATGATAAGAAAAACAATGGAAAAAAAAGAGTATTATTCCTGTCATCTTAGTTAATAAAGGAAGCACTATAAATTCAGTACACTGATCCTGTGAGGCTGTGTTAAAATTCTTAACTTTATATATTTACTATAAACAGCGTCTTTAATGACAGTAGGATAATTGTATGTCTTACAAGTAAAACAGCCCTTATTCCACAAAATTTTCTTATTCAGTGTAGCACTTAAATGACTAATAAATGTTTGGTAATACCATTATAAGAAGCACATGCTTAAATATTTCGATAAACCAAGGCCACAGTGTATTAATTTGATTTTGTATATAATCTGCATACAATTAGAGGATACAGTGGCTAACCAAGAGTTCTAAGGAAACTTGCTATGGCAACTGCAAGATTTGTGAAAGGTTTTATAAAGGGTGAGGATTAAGACTGCTGCTGTCAAAAGTAGGTGTAGTCCCATCCAGCCGTACCCTGCCTCTTTCTTGTGCTGGCATCAGTAATTGTGCCACCTTGAAGTGAGTAGGATAAGTGAACAGGTATTGCTGAAGACTGTTTATTTCAGTGGTGTTAGTGTTTAACCAGATCAGAGGACCGACCTGTCACACTGCGTCTTTGCCAGCGTTGATGCAACTGAAGCCACTGGGGTTGGAGGGAGGAAGAGACCATTGTCTTTTCATCAGTAATCCTGTCTTAGATCACATTAAGTTGTGAAACATGCTCTGAAACCACTGTCTGTTTGTTTTGTTGCTATGCTGGAGGTTTCTTTCCTCTCACAAAGCATCCAACAAAACATGTAGTTACCTCCGCCTTCTTAATGTAAAGTCCTTCTAATGCAGCAACTTTGCGGTCACTGTAAGCAATCTGACTCAGCCACTGAGCAAGCATCTGCAGAGATCTGATATTGTTGTCTACATGCCATTGCTTACGTCCCAGTTTGCCATCAGGCAACTTGGTGTAAATCCACCTTCCTCAGTGTTGTGAATTAACGTGTAATCTCATGAGTTGGAGGATCTGCTTGGGTATGCTTTTTGTTGCTGGCTCTTCTGTGCCTAGGAAAAGCATGGAAAATGGAGGTAATACCTTCTCGAGAGGGCTTGGCTGGCAATCATCTGTCATCAGTGTAATGTGCTCCAAATTGTCACAAAGCAAGACTGTAGTAGATGCAGAATTTGAATGCAAGTTCCTGAGTGCCTGGACAGAACACTGCTTGCCTGATGGCAGTATTTGAGGAAATGCACATTATTTTTAAAAAAATCAGAAGCCTTTACTAAGCTGAGGAACATTTGCAGATTTAGAAAATGTAGTTATTGTTAATAAACTTAAGGTATGCAATTTTACAGAATACTTGGAATGTAAGCTTTAGTTTATTCAGACTCGCCACCCCAGATGGCAGTGATTTTTCTCATTTTAAAGATTCAAACAGAATTGTGAAAAGTATAGATCTTGCTTTTTACATATAGATGTGCATATATATATTCATCCCAGCAGACATTCGGGTAATTTGTTTGGAGGCTCTTGTATGTTCTGGCTTGTTTCTAAGCAACATGTTCCATAGTGATAGGATACAATAGAGATTGTCTTATATCCTAGTCATTAAAGCTTCTCAACTGATGATATTTTTGTGCTTTTATGTTTTTGTTTTAAATGTGAAGTTTACAGTTAGCTCATTCTCATCTCGCTTTTCATTTTCTACTTTCAGTGTGATGATGATACTTCTGGAAATAGTTATGTATACATCATTACTGGCTTACAGACACAAGCTTTAAATCACAGTGATGGAATTGAAAATATTGGAGGTTCTGCAGGGTTTCCCTGCAGAATTCTGAAGAGATTATCTGAAATGGCCCTCAGGAGTCTCCACTCCTGTAAATGTAAAGCACTCACATGCTTTACATTTATCCAGAACATTTCTAAGCTGAAATGAAAGTATGACCGAAGAATTGCTTAAAATGAATATGCATCAGAGGCTGTTTCACTTGTCTTAATTATTTTGGATATAGTCTTAGCAGAAAAATCACATATACAATAATGGAAAAAAAGAACATTAGAAGTATAGAAAAGAGATTTTTTTTTTTAAATAATATATTTTCTTTCTTAAAATTATATCCTGGCATACATTAAAGTTTTGAAGACTGAACCCAGTATAAAACATTCATTCATGTTTAGATGATGTTTCATTTCTTTAATGATGTATTGGTTTTGTTTTAATATTTAACACTGTCTCACCATCTTCAGGCCGATAGAAGGCAAGTACCACAATTTTAAATGCATCTTATCTTTAAACACTGTACAATTTACTTTGAATCACTTCCAGCAAATTACAGGTGGCTAAATATTTTCATGGCTTTTCCCTCTCTTTGTCATGCCATATAAATGAAAATAACATTGTTATCAAATTTCTGACTTCTGACACCTGTGGAATGAGGAATGCCAGGTGTAAACTAGCCACCATATTCCATAACCTTCCTGAAACATGTACCTTTCATGTCACCTGCTCTGTCTTTTAGTTATTATACAAAACATTTTTTATTAATTTTTAGTTGTATTCATAGAACAAATATTAGTTGAAGAGATTAACCTTTTTATCTCAGTAAAGCATGTAATGAATTATAAATAGAGTACAACACCCCATATAGAATTGAGGGAGAAACAGCCACGACTCAGGAGGAAGCAAAACATCTGTCTCAGGGAAATTAGTGTAAATTCTGCTGTTTAGAAGATGACATGTAAACTTTTTAAGTCTGAGCAGATGGTGTTTGGGGGTGCAAAGGTAACTGATAGAGGCACAGAGTTAAGTACTCAAGACTTGATCTCTGCAGTTCTGTAACTGTTGCCCTGTGCTGTGAGGTTGGTGCAGAATTCTAATACAAAACTGATGCTTAGATCACTTGTATAGTTCACCTACCATCTGATAAAATACTCTCCTACTTTACTGCCACCCTGCCGTTCATATACTTGTATTATAGTCCTAATGCCAAATAACTAGTTTTAAATTACTTCAGATCGAAAGTACAAGAGAATAGTTCATCTCCTGCAGCAGGGCTCCATTGCAACTACAACATCTGGTGGTAACATCTATTCCTCTGTGTTTCAGCCTCATCATGTTAGAGACGTTGGTTGCATGAAGGCTGTTTGAAGCTGGCAGAAAGCAATGGAGTCTTTCTGTGCAAGAGCTTTAGTTCAAAGGGAACGCCCTTTTTCCAGCACTATCTGTTTCCATGGCAGCCCGCCTGCTGCCTGCGCTGGAGTTCCGACCGCTCTTGGAAATTTCCAAGGCAGGATGCAGGAATGTTGGACATTACATTTTCCCATTTTTACTTGCAGCTTTAAGGGTTTAAATAGGTAATATCCACTGGATTTTAACTGTGGAAGAAATAAAGAAAAGATCATATACAGAACATAAACATATCTTGATGCATTATTTTTCTTGTTGCTGTTATTGGAAAGAACTGTGTGCTGTTGGATGAACCCCTTCCCCATGGGTTAGTGTGTTTCAGCTGTGTAACTGTTAAATGGCAACCACTATTTGCTGTTTCCTAGCACCTTCTCTAAAAAGATAAAATTCATATTTGATTTTAAATTAATAGGATATGTAATTAACTGTGTTAGATGTGGAATTATTATTGCTGGAACTGTGCACAGTATGAGTTCTGGGTTTTTTTCAAGACAAGAAGCAGTGGTGAAAGCTTGTCAATCGGTGTAGATAGCATTGTTCCTGCAGGACAACTATCAATTTATTTTTGGCCTCTTTACATTCCAGTGCCTGTGATTATATGGTACTACTTTGAGACATCTTTTTCCATAGGATACAAATTACAGATTTGTAACAGAAATCACTTGCTCAACTTTAATAATAGCTGCTTGTTCTAAGTTAGGATTTAATAGTAGACTTTATTTTCACTTATTCTACCATTCACACTGAGTGAGACCTGACTGGACTGCTCTGTGTTTCTTACCTTTCAGAGGGTCTTACACAGAATGTGATGTGGACTTCCTCAAGTGCCTACCCATGCCAGCTTTAATGCACCCAAACCAGCATAGTGCTTCAGCAAGCTATTGAGGATCTGCTTGGTTTGGTTATTAATCTGTATGCCCCTTTAGGGCATAGCGCACGTGAACCTGAACAGTACTCACTGTTTGGAAACAAAGCCGTTAACTTAATAAAATCTACTGCTATATAGAAATATATTTCAAAATAATAAAGTGCACTGGTTAACAGATAACTTCTTTTGCGTACCATCCTCTCCATTCCCTTGATACAGAAGCATTGATTCCACGCGATTCTAACACTGGAAGAAACTGTAAGAAAGAGTGGGAGCAGCAGGCTCTGGCACTCAGTTTTTCAGGTGCTGAAAATTCTGTACCTCCAGTAAAGTCAGAAGATGCCTACTGACTTTATGAAAGTCAGCTAACCTGATGTTCTTATTTTGAGGAGGGATTATGCTTTTTGGTTTCTTCAGTACTTATTAAATAAGCTATCTAAGATTTATTGATCATTTTATTGACTGAAGAGAACATATGGAAATTTTGGAATCTCTTCACCTGGCGTTAGTGTTACTCTTAAAATCATACACTGACTTGAAAATAAAAAAGAATACCCTCCCTTCCCCCTCAGTCAAAACAGGAGCTTGACAGACCTTTCTGTGCATGGCTTTTATTCAGAAGCAGTTCAAAGACAATTTCTTAGAGTTGCAGTGATGTGAAGGGGGATTCCTGCCAGATAATGTTAAGTGCAAAATGTTTGTGCTTTTAATAACTAGATTTGCTCAGTGGTGTTAACATAGCTCTTCTTTTTCACATACACTTTAAAAAGAACATTATTACTGACATTAGTTGTGTTTAACATATCTAAACCTTTTTCAATTCTGGGCCTTTATTTTGGAGATCATCTTCTGTGATTTTAGATGTTATGCAAGTAACTGCCTAATGCCTAATTTAAAAAATGTAAAAGAGAGAGGTAAACTATTCGGAAACAAGCTGAATGGGTTTACCCCGATAAGAACAATCTGTTAAACACAATGTTTGAGTAAGTATCACCCCATGGGGAACTTTGTTTTGTAGTCCCTCATGTCTTTTGAATTCTCTTTTCCCCAGATTCCACATTGGTTTGTCTGAAAATGGTTCTTTTTAATCAAGGGGGGGAGGTGGGAGGGAACAACCAAACAAACAAAAAACCCCACCACTCCAAAAAAAAACCAAAACAACAAAACACTAGAATAAATAGCACAGTATAATAAAGTCTTTAGATTTTTTTGGAAGTTGTGTCCTCTGATCTCATCCTTATTAGATTTACCTCTTTGTGTATTACTGACTGTTGCAGAAATTTCTGGCTATATGGATTTCTATGTATATGATAAGGAAAGTGTATTAGGTTTAATTACATTAGATTTAAACCAGCCTGCATTCCAATCTGTAGGATGTTTCTCACTGAAATACAGCAGCGGTTCTTTGCCAAAAGAATTACGAAGTGTTACCATTTCTTCCTTAGAAACGTCTCTGCTTTTTACTTTTTGTTGCTGTGGGGGCTAAAAGTATTTTAGGTCCTTATGTCTTTTATTAAGAGATAAGTATTAGGGTTTTTTCCCCATCTGTTTGCTTTGGAAAAGCAAAAGTCTGGGGGTTTTGTTTTCAGCTTTTAAACATCAAAAAATAATATATTTAGGATTTTTATTCACAATTACTTTCGGTTAAGAAACGTCGTTAATAATATGTTCAACTGCTTAATATTTATTTAAACAAAAAACAAAAATTCAGGCACCCAAAATTAATTTTTTAAACTTCATAATTTGGGGGTTGTTCACAAAAGCAAACATCTGGTTTTCATCCAGCTTTGTTTCTGTTTAACTTCCTTGCTCTGGTCAAGTCAATCTTCAATGATTATCTTATACCAGCTTTCTAACCATGAGTCATCTCTTCTTTAGTATTCCCACTGCAGTGCTCCCCTATTAGTCATGCTAGAGGCTGTTCTTTCTTTACTATGTAATATAGAAATTCCTGATATGTGTTTAATAAGTGAATAACTGCACGTTCTATGTCTTCTATAGCTCTTGTTTTTTCAGTCCTCCCACAGTTTTTATGACCTGTCCAGACACACATGGGACAACTTCAGAATCATCCCTTACTTGCTTTGTGATGCCCAGTGTAGATTAATAGATGGTGGGTAGGCAAGTAGTGTTATGAGAGACCATAATTATTTGTTAGATATATTTTTGCTAAAAATATGCTAAAGCTTCACACGTGGCTGTATATGGCTTATGTGCAGGTACGTTCTTACTGTTCTTCTCATCCTTCTGCTATAGTCCGCTGTGTATTCTCTCAGTTTCAAAGCTTAAGCCAAACATCTGATCATAATTGAAGCCACAAATTACTTAAAAATACTAATTCTGAGTTACTTACTGTGTCTGATGACATGTATCAGCTCTGCCCTGGACATAACTGATGTTGGAGCAGGTCATTTTTCTTGGAAGACCTTGAAAGAGCCTGAAATAAAGAGGCATATGTTTAAAACTGACTTGTAACTAGGTAAAAGGTTTGGTAGACACATTCGTAGTGTGTTCAGTGTTCTAAGAAAGCCAAATTTAAGTATGGTGTAAATTTGGACCAAAGACAGCTGTATAGCATGGATGAGATTCCTGCCCAGAGCAGGACATGCTTTTTAACCCTTTCCATAGCTTCCCAGTTGTGTAAAAAAAAAAAACATAGTTTGAACGAAGAACAGAAGAAAGTCAAAAATACTGAGTGTGACATACGGTAGTCTTGTCATGCTGTTTAGAAATTGGCTCTCACATCATTTGGATGTGTAAAACTTATTTAAGATGTTTAAAGGGATTGCCTGTTTAGTTTTAAGACTAACTCTGAGCTGTCTTGATTTTACGGTTGTAAGCAAGAGAACCCAAAACAAAAACATACTAAGAGTTTGCTTTCCTGTAAACATCATACAATTAGTGAATTTCTCAGTGCTTTGTGCTAGTGCAGCTGCAGGGATAGAAGCTTAACAGCATAACATTGTATCATATGCTTAAAGTGTATTTCCATTGAAATGTGCATTTCTTGAATGAGCCAAGTCCTGACCAGTACATTATTTTTCTTAATTCACACTTATTTGTATAAAGCTTGCGGACTTTTGGATGCACAGTTGCCTAAATGTGTGTTTGCATACACTTATCTGCGTTTTTGGGAGTGGATTAGACCAATGAGACTTAGAAACCCATATGGTTTTCTACATAAAGACTTGAACTTTCTCTACCCATGCTCTGAACTTAATGCTACACCATACACCAAACCTGACCTAGGAAATGCTGCTGAAAGGAGTGTAACAGCATCATTTGAGTTGGTTCAAGACTTCAGGCAACATAAGTTTGCATTTACTAGTAAGAGCTACTGTTAGAAGAGGTCATGGGTTACCTGGAGCCACATGAAATTAAGGGAGAGCAAAAGTAAATAATTGAAACTATTATAAAATAAGTCTTCCCTTAACTTTTTGTAGTTATTTAATATTACTTGGAAAATACAATTCATTACTCAAAGCAGGTATTTTCAAGTTTCCAGAAAACTCAATACATTTTGAATGACTTTCCATTAATTTACATTTTACTGTTGTTACTTTTGTATTCTCCCATCTCTGTCCTTTGTAATTTACAATATTGTAAAGTCTGAACAGACCTGCTGTGCCACAGCCCTGAAATGTTTGTATTTAAGTTCTCAATGTTTGTGTGATACAAGAAAATAATGTCCTTGTTTTCAGGACTTGCTATTCCTGGTCTTAATGCTTTAGCCAGAGGAGTATCCTTCCTGTACTGTAGAACAGGAAATAAGCTGGTTCCTTTTAACTTCTGAAAACAATGAACTTAGCCTAATTTTTTAGAAATTACATTCATTTTGATGTTTTGGACAATGCATTAGTTTGTTTTGCTTCCTTGTGAAACACAATGGGAACAGCATGCCATACATAATCATACATCCATAATATTAAGGCAAAATTAAAGAAGGTAAATATTACATCTTTAGTATTTTTTTTCTTGACCATCTCTTGTTCAAAAGATTAAATCTCACATTAGGGTAATGTCTGTCTGTATCTAAGAAATAATGAAGTACTGTGGTAAATTGATAAAGAAACATGGGAAGGGAACAACAGAAGAAACAAGTTCCTATTTTATGTTGGGTTTTTTTCTGGGTACATTTACAAAAAAACCCCTCATCTATATCTCGATTAAGTGGGAAACAGCATTTTCTGGTGTTTGGAGAGAGGATAAGGTCTGTTCCTGTTGTTCTGGTGTTTTAAAAAAAGCCAGGTGAAATCTGTTTTCTCTTCAGTTTCTCATGTTTCAGCAGGATTTATTTAAATGTACAATAAGCCTTTATATATATATTAAAAAAAACCCCATACCTTTCCTTTTAAAATCCTCTGCCAACATAATTTCTGCGAACATATGTTCCAGCATAGTGCAGTCATGTAAGCTTGGTTGAAGACATGTAAGAAGGCTATATAATCATTAGGTGTTGCAGTTTATAGTATAAAATCTTTATACCTCACTATGTTTTCTTGAATCTGTTCTCTGAGTAGTGTTACAAGGGGAATAAAAAATTCCTAGATACAGATGGATACTTAATACCTCTTATGACGCCTAGCTGATAGAAGAAGTGGATGTATGTATGAAATGCAGTCCCTTTATCAGGTGTGACCAAAAAGCAGCAAATTCCAATATAACTAGGGGTTGGAAGCAGTCACTCCTAACTATGTTAATAGCAGTTGCTCCTTAATGGTGGCTGGGTTAGAGGTTACTTTCAGGTCTGAATACATACAGAAAAAAAAATATTACTGAAGTTGCAATACAGTATCTTTTGAATTCTTTGTACTTTCAGAGGGATAGTGTGCTTACAGATGAATGAATGATTGTTTTCTTTTGTCAGTACTTCAGCTGAGACTACAACAAAGACGGACACGAGAACAGCTGGTGGACCAGGGCATCATGCCACGTAAGACATTATTTCTAGTCATTTGTATTACTGTACTATATTAATTATGGACTGAATATATAAAATAATGAAGATCAGCATTTCTGTGAGAATCATTAAAAATAACTTTACTATTTGAAAAGACTTGAGATCCTTTTGGTAATCTAAATGAGCATGCAGTAGATTCATCATGCCCACCTAATGTTTCAGTTAAAATAGCCATTGTGATGGAAATGCAAGGATTTGCAGACATAGTCTGATTCTCCTTTTATCTTCTCTCTTTAAATTCTGACGAATCTTACTGAAATAAATGGGATTATATAAATGAGTGAGTATCAGTAACAAAGGCAGTAACAGAGGCAGTGGATTAGGCCAGGCATTGGGTGCTGAACACTGGATCATATGACCTAATGCAGAAGTTTCTATGCCTAAGCCTTCCTGAGTATGAATCCCTTTCCAAGAATCTTGGGGTTTTGGCGTTTTGGGGTTTTTTTTATTTTTTTTAGAAATTGTTTTAAAGTGTTTTTTCCAGTTGCCAGAAGTTCCTGATCAACGTGCTACAACTGGCAAAATGTCCAAACTGGTCCAAAACAAAGATTATATATATAATGGTAAAAACTCAATGAATGCCTTTAGTTGCTGTCTTTGGAAGAGTTAAGATGCTACTGATGACTTTAGTGTGACATGTCTCGTGAAGGCAGCAACATCTCCAAGTTCATAAATACATTTAGAGATGTATTTATGATTTCAGAACTCTCTCATGCTGAGCTTCTGACTCTTTGGCCTGGCTACCTACCCTCCTTGACAGCTATGCAAGAAGTTATTGGTTCTTCAGTAAACCATTTTTCTCTCTTACACTGGAATTTAATTGCTGATCCTACTGCTTTGACAAAAAAATGTTTGTAAATTTGGATGTTTATTGTATTTGTATGTCTGAATTCACAGCACTTGCATTTTGAAAGTAATTGCTTTATGCAGTTGAACTTTAGAGTCCATTTTTCCCTTATTGATTTCAGTCTGTTAGAGATGATGGTATTTCAGCAGTAGCACTTGTGATTCCTAAATTGATTTTTAGGTATCATAAGAGAGTCCTCCTGAATATGGCCTATTTAGTGGCCTAGAATTCAACTGCAGTTAACTCTTTCTTTAGAGATGTTTTGATGTTCTTCCACTTGGTCTCCCAATGACTATGCTAATTGTTTAGTATAATGTCTTCTGACATGTTTTGGAGATCAGCCTCGCCTCAGGATGAGGGGTGCACAGAAAACATCAAGAATTCCTAAGTGGTCAAGGTAATAGGTCCAAGTTGTCAAAAGAGTCAACTGTGAAAAGTGATTTTCCTTAAAACTAACAAAACCCCCAGCCATTGAACACTTATCAACATTATGTCAAGCTGTTATAAATAGCCCAGTGTGCACTGGGTAATTCTCGCTTGAAAGCACAGTATTATAAAGCTAATCTCTTCTTGCAGGTATACAGCAGACTTCGAATTGCTTTGCTAAAGCATCTTCACCTTCCCAGGCCTGTAGTGTTGATTATCTTCAGGAACAGAATGATTGGTTTCTTTTTGAGTGAAACCTGGGAAAAAACTTCTAAATTGTCAGAAAGTGTAAAAGATTTTGTTTTGCATATTTGCAAAGTGCATCTTCTCTCTGCCAAAAGTGTGGCAAATAAGATGGATTCTGGCTGCTGCCATTTCACTTCCTTTCAACAATCTGGTTGAGATAGTGGTTTTTACTTGTGGCTGTTCAGCAGCTAACCATCATTCTGCTTTCCAGTCTGAACGTTTGAGGCTTCTACAATTTAAATCAGCACAGATAGTTCTTAAGAGATAGGCCAGTTCTCTCTAGTAACAGCAAGTATGAGGTATAGACATAGTAAATACAGTGGAACAAATGAAGCAGTATTCTGGCATTCTGAACATTACCTCTTAAAATTTCTACTGTGGAACAGTTTTGGTAAATAGGTCCCAGTATACACAGTGAAATAGTTAACTGTTACATGGTAATATCTGTTAAAATCAAATATTCCAAGTACTCTGTATAGCAGTGTTGCTCATCTCTGATAAATATAAGTGAATACAGCTAGTATGAGTCAAATGTAAGCCTGGTAAGATGCAAACACAACTCTGAGATGGTGTTAAACACTCATGCACACCTACTGATTAGGGTATTTCTTTTGGAAATCACTTCTGTCAATTTAACTCTTCCTCTCCCTTCACAGCCTTGAAAAGTCCAGCTGCATTCCATGAGCAGATAAAGAGCCTGGAGCGCGCCAGGGTAAACCATTTTGTGCAAACTTGTTATTAATATCTGAATTGGATAGTTGTGTGTGATACTGAATTCTCTGAGTACGTGAAAAAATTATTACCATTACAGTAATAACCTGTGCTTTTATCTTGGAAGAATCCATTAAAATAAAATATTGGCGTCAAATTCGAGAGGAACTTTGTTAAGCCTTCACAAATGAAGGTGGGGGAATAAATTTACAGTCATGATGTAATACATGGCTTCACTGAGTTAAGGATAGTATACATGGGTAAAGTATGCTCGTGCAGTATTTCTGAAGCAAATCTATACTATTGTGATGTTGTGTGGTGGTAGGAGGTCAAATCGAAAAGCATTCCCAACTTGTCTGGGGAAGACAGAAGTTCATTAGCACTGCTTGACTGATAGAAAACCAGAATAAACCAAACCCCTCTACAGTTCTAGCAGTTCTAGCAGCAGTGTCCACGTTCTAGCAGCAGTGTCCACCCACCTAAATGCAACTGCAATTATTCATTGATTGGACATCAGAGGTTTATCAAACTATTTTGGTTTTTCTCGTACGTAGTAGTTAATTCCTATGCTATTTCCTTATTTCTTTAAAGACTGAGAATTTCTTGAAGCACAAGATTCGCAGCAGACCAGACCGCTCTGAGCTGGTCAGAATGCACATCCTGGAAGGTATGTACCCAGCTCTAGGTACATTTTGAGCTCTATTGGAAGGAACATCCATTCTGCACACAGTTTCCTAACTGGATTAGGCTTTGATATGAATTATTTCTAAAGGTTTATATGCTCTACAGTGTCTGTGGTAATCTGTATAATAATAGATATATCCATGGTGGTACTCAAAAATTACGTGACATCCTTGTACTCCCTCTCCACCACCACCCTAACCAACCTTTAATGAACTTGACTTTTACCCTGCCTTGTTATTTTCCATGTTGCTCAGGTCATATGAAACAACAGTCTTTTTATGAATGGGGATGTATTACTGTGTTTCATCATACTCTTACCAAATACAGAAGTTACCAAATAACCATGATCCAAATCAATTTAACAGCCATTGCTTTTCAAAACATGTATTTGGATACTAACCCAGATAAGAGTCTCCATATCGACAGATCACATCCATATTGACAGACTATCTCCATATTTTCATTGAAATACAATTACGAAGACTCAAATTTGTGCTAAAAGCTATTTTAAAAGGTAAACTTTTTAAGATGCTTGTCAAGAGAGAATACAAAAATCAATGGATTAAACCTTTACCATAGCTTACACTGGTAAACCATTGGAGCAGGAAATGCTGTCTTCAGATTATAATAAGTGTTTGTTATTTTATATTCCCTGCTTTATTGTTGGACATTATATAAATGTTTACCAAAAGTATTACTGCTGTTAGAAAAGAGGTTATATTTATAGAAAAACATGATCATGAGGTTGAAAAACATCTACCCACAGAATCTTGTTTTTGCTTATTAATTTGAGAATTTTCAGAATACTACTTGCCTGCTTTTGATAAAAGTGGAATGGTTACTGCAAAGACAAGACAATGTTGTTTGCCATGAAATTGGAGAAAAGATGGAGCAGAGCATTTAAATGAATCTATCTTTTTAGAGACCTTTGCGGAGCCTTCGCTACAAGCCACTCAGATGAAACTGAAGAGAGCTCGCTTGGCAGATGACCTGAATGAGAAGATTGCTCAGAGGCCTGGCCCTATGGAACTGGTAGAAAAAAATATTCTTCCTGTAGACTCCAGCGTTAAAGAAGCTATTATAGGCAAGTATGAGTCCCACAGCTTCTCTGCTATCTGCCTGGCATTGTGGAATGTAATAATTTAACTTTTGAGGGTAATGTTCACTAGAAGAAAATATACTCAAGGTTTATTACTACTTATTCTTTCAGCTTCTCAGTCCTAAACATCATTTAATTAAAGTTATCCTATTTTTATTCAAAACTAAGTTTTAATTACTAAGTTTTAATAGTTGGAGTATAATACTGTCTTTGGAAAGACTTGTTTCTTAATAAAAATTACAACAAAATAATCAAACAGCTGTGGCCACTACGTGATCTCTCCTGGGTGCCTGTGTGCATGCCACGGCTGCTAAATGTACCTTTGAATCACTATGCACTTAGCTTTATCGATCCCTTGAATGTGATTTAATATGCCTATCATTATATTAAAAACACAATAAATGTTTACGTACCATATGTTTAGACTGTGCTGAAAACTGATCATTTTTCCAGCAGTTGGCTAATTCTGTCACCAATGTCTAAATTTACTTTGTGCAACAACAAAAAAATAATTGTTTTGCTTGTTTCTTTGTAAACATTGTAGCAGTTGGACAAGAGAATTATCCTCAAGCTTTGGATGATTATTCCTTTGATGAAGACAGCAGTGATGCTTTATCACCAGATCAGCCAGCCAGCCAAGAATCCCAGGGTTCAGCAGCTTCCCCTGGTGAGCCAAAACCAAGTGACTCACCATCACCAGTAACACCAAATGCTGCTACATCAACACAGGTACAGTTTTTAAGTGTTGAAACAAAATATTCACAGTATGAGCTTTGGTCTGGGACTGTAGAAACGGGGCATAGTTTCACATGGAATGAATTCATTTGCTGTTGGAAAGGAGTGCCTGGGACTCTATTTTGTGTTTGGGAGTGTACAGACTAGAACCCGGGCTTAGCTGTTGGCAGTGATGAAATTCCCATAGACTGTGGTAAAGCCATAAATTCACTGAAATTCATTATGGCTGATAAAAGATCTACAGCTTTCCCAGAAGTTGTTTAAAAGGTCACATCTATGGTTTACTCCAGCTGTTATTGATTACTTAATGTCTTTCTTCGTTCTGGGCAAGGTCTTGAACTCGTTTAGAATAAAAGTTAGCTGAAACAACAACAGTTGACGTCAGTTCCATTACATCTCCAGTGAAGTCAATTAAAAAAATAGGTTTCCCACATAATTCAAATGTTCTGTCCTACAGTTTTAAAATACTGCCTACAGAATTTACTATTTGAGAAATTAAAGTAACTTTTACGCTGATTTTTCTATGAGGTTTTTAGTATTTTTTTTAGTTACTTACAAAGAAAGGAAAATAACTAAGTCTGCCATAGCAGATAAAATGTCTTTATGGTAGAGCATTTAAATGCATGACAATTTAAAGAACAGTGCATTTGAATGAAAACACTTGACTTTTCTCAAGAGTGTTTATGTGCTGAAATGAAGAGTGACAAAATTTTTGCCGTATATCAATGCTGAATTGGTCGTTGAATCAAATTGACACAAGTCTGCTGAGCTATTGTGTGTGCTAGAAAAAAGCCCTTGATCTTGAACTGCTGTTTCTCCCAGTAAGCCCATTTTCCTGTTGTACGTAAGTGGAAGCAGCTGTATTACTATCACAATAATTTATGTTTCAGATTGCTGCATTTTACCATACTATCCATGTTTAAATTTAATGAATCATTTAGTGAAAAGACTTGGGTGTTCATCACAGTTATATATATATGAAGTGACTACAAATGGCATCAATTTAATAATATTGCTCTCAGCCTTTGTACTTGATACCAATACACCATGTGTGTATAAGCAAACAGAAATTTCGGTAGTGTTATCATTTCTGTTTGATTAGCTGAAATGTTTTCTATTAATTTGAACAGTATTTCTTAAGCAGAAAGTGTTAATTCAATGGAAATTCAACAGCTTTAAAACTTGTTTCATTTTATGCAAGTCTGTACATGCTAAAACCAAGTTGTTCTAGCCTGTATATCTTTAAAATACTTTATTTGGAAAGAATTTGAGAGTATATTAAAATTTGACCAATATGTAAATGGTACTACCATAAATGTGTAATATTCTTCAGGTTAATATTGATCAACTGTAATGGATTTTTTCCTCAGGAGGACTTTCCAAGAGTGTTCCTTCATCACTTTCTACACTACAGTAAAGAGAAAAAGATGCATAAATTTGCCTTTTTTTTTAATCTTTTAATTTTTTTTCATGCCTTCCTTTTTATTAAGCATTCTTTTGGAAAATGCATGTATTTCTATATTTGAACTCTCAGAGGATGTGTAGCAAAGCAGAGCTCTATACAGGGAACTGTGCTGCAATATATAAATTAAAACACAAACAAAAGATAAGACAGAACTGATTATGGAGTTCTTACTGCATAATGTAAAAAATAAACAGTTAAACAGGAGATAAATATTGTTTGTGCCCCAAAGATGTTATTGTCTTAATGACCATGGATACTTCACAACTGAGTAGTTTAGGATCTGCAATTACTCTCCTTGGTTTTCTTATTACTATAGTGGATAGAGAAAGTCTTGTGAAGTTCATATTCAAAACCAGTGCTGGACACGAAGTACAGCACATCCACTTTATTTCATTGTTCCCTAACATACAGATTAAGATGTGAATTTGGTTTCATGTAGAGAGAATGTAATTTGTGTTGAATAAATTGAAAACAAACCACATGAAATTAGATTACTAAGTAAAGAATTAGGTTCCTAATGGAGAGTTAAATAAAAATACTCAAAGCAATACATGCCAAAAGCTTTTCAAGTAGGAAGCATAAGATAGATATGTGATTGCAGCAAAAACATAACAGAGCACTTGAATTTGATTGGAAAAGTGCTTCAGCTAGAACTTCAATCCTTAGCTTATGGATTTCGTAACATTACAGCCCCTTCTGTGCCCAGATCCAAAATGTGAAGCTGCTCTTCTTTAGAATAAAACAGCTGCTTACCTTGTTCCTTTGGAAATAAAGAACAACAGCACAGCATGTCTCTACAGGAGATGTGTCTGGGAAACTGCTCCTTCATTCTTTTAATTTCCTCTGACAAATTTTACATTTTATTACAACATAAAATACAAAGAATGTTTTGAAAACAGTGGAGTGCAGCCAGAGTTCTTTTCAAGGCTTCCTCCTCCACACATTTCCAGGCTTGAGAGGATGTAACATAACTTTGAGAACCTTCAGCTCTTGTTGACTCATGACCTAAAACTTGCTTTAACCTGATGTATTTGCATCTGGTAAGGATTAGGCAGTTTAACCACACCACTCTAGAGAGATAAAATTGTGGCGTTCACAATTTTGAAGACATTAAACAGTTACTGTCAAAACAGCTCAAGTATTTTGCTTCATGAGACAGAATATAATGACTGTTTTCTTAATATATTCACTGTAGCTTGTTGACCTGCTAGATGCTTGTTTGCAGTTAGGTCCAGAAATCATATTATCTGTGACTGGAAATAGAAGATCAGTTTAAAGGAAACAGTCTTTACATTACTTTATGAAGTAATCAAGTGAAGAAGTTGAAACCTGTTAATTTCGTTTATTTCAATTTAAAAATATATCAAGTAAATTATTTACACAGTTCATTGCTTCATCTAACGGGGTAAAACGGGGAAGTCTGTAAAAAGCTTTATGTAGCCATTAATCCTTTGTCATTTAGGATAACAACTAACGTAAGGAAAAAGTAATTCGCTGTATGGCAAGAGGAGAAGGTTTAACACCGTGATTTCAAGCAATATGAATAAAGGGGGGAGGGGTGAGTTTTCTGTTTGTGTTGGGTGTTTGGTTTGGTTTTGGGTTTTTTTGAAAGTTACTAACTTTTCCATTTGAAGGAGTTTTGTAGTGCTGTCATTATGGAGTTTTCATAGCCTATAAAGGGGTTGCTAAATAGTATGTTTGAAGTCAAGTTATTTGTTTGGGTTCAGGAAGGATCAGGATGATGAGTTGTAGAAGATAATTTAATCAGTAAGCTGAAGGATCAAATGTTTAAAATGCTTTTTAGATGGGACTTCAAGAAAAGAAAATGTAAGACCCAGTGAAAATCATGAGATCATTAGGATTCTCCTGTGCTTTATGGTAATACTGTACATGACACTTTGAATCAAAGACAAAACTAAGTGTTTTTTTAAATGCTACTGCTATAACTGGAATAAGCCTTTTAAACTTGATAGGAGTGCAGTATGTTGGAATACAGCACCCAGAACCCTTGCTTAAAGGGTAAGTCCCTCTAAAGTACCCTGCCAATTCTTATGCAAGTCCAGCAAATAACAGATACTGTGTAGATATCGGATGCTTTCCAGAGCAAACACTTTGAAAGTTCGATATAAAAATAGAGGCATTTATATCTTTAGCCTGCCACCATAAACTGACACAACCCCAAGACAGGCATGTGTGCAATGTTTTCAGTGACTACACATGGCACACTAAATATTGCAATTTATTAGAGCAGTATCAGGAGCTTTTCCTCTGGAAAGCACTATAGAAGGATCACAACCACTATACAGTTTAGATAGGTTATGGCAAGCTCACTACAGCTGCTGGTTGGCACGTGATGCTTGGAGAGGCAGCAAAATGTGTAAAAGAAACACAGAGATAGAAGGGAAAGTTACTATAATTTAATTGTAAGCTGAAGTCAGAGAGTTCAGTGCCTGGAGACTGGCAGCTTGATAACTGCCATCCCAGAAATACACAAGAACCAGGACATAAAGTTGCAAAATGCATACCATGTGTTTTTAGCAGATTGATTTAAGTCCTTTGTGTTACAATCTCATGGAGGAATAGTAGAGCATAGGAAGGAATGAATTAGGGAGAAGTACCCATTTGACTTAATTAGAATGCAAGGTTTTAGAATGTATTTTGAAGAAAAAGGATATTTATTGATAGGGATATAAAGGATGGGCTTTTATAAGAAAGAATACTGTATTAGGTGACCTAATTGCTTTTTTAAACAATGGAAATGCAGCTGATCTCATCTGTCTAGATTTAATACTTCAAGATACTAAACACTAGCAAAACTTGAGAAGATTGAGTTTAGCAGAGGTAAGACACACAGGGAAGTTGTGGGTCGAAAGAAAGATGGTAATAGTACTCTGCAGGAGTTGATCTGGGGACATTATGGTTTCATGTTACCATTAACAACCTTGACATAAGACAGGGTCATGCAGCAAAAGCTAGAAGGCATAGTCAGCACAGAGTTTTGGTATTATGCAGAAAGAACTTGTTGATTGGGCTTGTAGGAGACTCAAGAGAAAACTGAGGAGGAATACAGTGTGAGTGCAGTGGTCAGCAGTGAGGTAACTGAGCTACGGTGTTACTGCCTCTGTGACATTGCAAGTGTGCCAGACGAGATGATTCGAGTATGAGTGTTAATGCCACTATAAGGATCCAGTGAAACCACATATGAAATATCCTATACATTTCCAGTTACTTATACCCAAGACAGACTAATAAAAACTAACAAAACAGGATTATCAGAGAATGAAAAAAATCTCTTATGAGAAAAGAATAAAAATTAATTTGTGTAGCTACAAAACCAAGGGCAGAGATCTGTTTATGTATAGCATCTGTATCCCATCAGAGGGATATTCACTACAGAGGGAAATAGGTTTTAAATCAGAAAATAATTTCAGCACAGAAAAAAATTGATAGGACAAAGTTAAGCTCGGTGAAGTTTGGTTATTATGCAGGAAAACTTTTGGGAATTTTCTGGTAGGCTGGGAAAAGAATAATAATAAAAAAGACCTAAGCCTATAGGGACTTTAAGAAGTTTATAAAAGAAATTGCACACATGATATTTTTAGCAGCAAGGGAACAAACTCAGTAAAGTTCAGGCTATTGGATTGTACCTGCACAGTAATGTAATCCAGGAGAAACATACCTCCTGGCAGTCAGAACTGTGCTTTCCCTGAAAATAGGAAGCTGTCGCTGCAAAATGCATCTGTGCTGCTGCATGATCATTCTGAAACAAGAAGCTCATTTCCCTATGTTGACGTTTGACCCTCATGAAAGAGGCTGTTCTGACAGTACTAATTTGGGTGGTAAGATTCTCCTTGTGTACACGTGATTCTGACTTCCCAGACAGAAGATACTGGACGCCCCCCATCCTGAGGGGATGAAGCCCTGTTCTCTGCAGCTTCAGGAGGCTACTGCAGTACAGATGGAGTGTGTCTAGGGGCAAATATTAATGGTGCTTCAAGCAGCGTAAAAACAAATGGAGGTATCTCTGCTAACAATGCACTCCATTTTCCTTTCATTATTTTTAATCCTTAGCTCTCCTTTTCCTCAACATTTTAAAAATTTTTTTTGAACTATTTTTCTGTACTTAGTTGCATATAAAAATGTAGAAATTATTTATATTCATAAAATCTGTAATTCCTTGGCTCTAGAAGCCTTGATATGTGAAACTTGGTGACACTAACAAGAAAAGAAGTTTATTTGACGTAACCTTTTTCTGTAATTCTGAATGACTACCTTGAAGAGAAGATTTCTTTTGTATCCTTATGTCAGGAGCAGAAGTACTTCAGTGACAGCTGTCAGTTCTAGAAGAACTTTGCAATTACAAAGCTAAGAACTGGCATCAGTTAGGTAATCTGATTCTGGGCTACCAGCCAGAGACAAATACATGTTAGGAGCAGTTTAAGTAAAACGTTCTTGACTTGAATGGGTGAGGTACTTCTGAGGGGCCTTCCAGCTCTTTTTGTATGATTTTGAATGAAAGACAGAAAGAAAATGTTTTCATGTATGTTAAAAGAAGAAGAATTCTGCTTTTTTTGTATGTTGTTATAAATCCTTTTGGATTATCATTCTTTCTACTTGCAGAAAACCCAACAATAATAATTAAGAAAAATTTCATTATTGGGAAAATATGTAGTAAGATATACTACTAAAATTGATATTAAAATCAATTACTGTTTTGCCTTGGTGAAACTGGAAGCACTGTACAGTATTTGTAAAACGGACTTCAGATGCATTTACATGCAGTAGATAAAATGCAAACTAAGCAGTCAAGGAAAGAAACCAGTTTATCCTATTTGCTATATTTGAAGTGTACCAAAATGTACCTTTTTAGAATACGTGTACACATGTACACAAAAGAGTCCTTGTTTTGCCATTCCTCCTAAAACTATTTAGTGAATTTGCCATGACAGTAAATTGTGTTAACCTTTTCACATTCTTGCAATGACTCAGATGGTGGATGTTTTTAATGGTTTTCTTTTTCCTTATATTTTTTTAATACTAGTATCCACCTTTAACCTCTCCAGTTCCTGAATTTCTCAAAACTCCCTCTACAATCGAACAGCACGTTACACGTTCTACTGCTACAACAACCCTGACCACAAATACTGTATCTGCAGCAAAGCCCGGGCCAACGTTAGTAAAGGTAGGTACCTGTTATAATGGCATCTGAGGAGTATGTTCTTAACCTATGTCCTTTTCCAATGCTATATCTAATGAAAAAAATATATGAATAATGTTATAGTGCCTAGAACTAACAACGTTTATTAGTGGTCAGGAGAACACACTGTGGTGTTGAGTGAAAGCTTTCGTATGCTAAGATCCATCATTAACAGTTGTAGGTACTGGCTCGTTACTCCAAGAGGTCTTGACAGTACAGTTGTACTGTATAATTCTGCAGAATTATGCATTACATTGCTATGTGAGTTTTCAAGAAGTTAGGACAATAGATTTTTGCAGTGTTGAGTTTCTACTTTCTACGGGTTAAATTAATTGTTTCTAATCTAGTTTTGTGTGGAGAATAATTTAACAGAAACAGAGGCAACCACATTCATAGTCTACCTGTAACCAAACTGGTGAACAGCATTGCTCCTTTTCTGCACCTGTTTTCTTAGTTTATTATTGTGTAAGCAGAAGGCACTGTGTGAGAGAAGCTATTCTATCCTTGTATTTGAGTACCAGAAGAACATACTTGGTTCTCTCTTCTGCACTGACCTCGCCAGCAGCATGGAAAGCTTTTTCAAATCCAATTAGAGTGGGATTTGTGTTAGAAAACGTCTACAATATTTCATTTCAGCAGCTTTGCAAAAGTTCTTCAGCTGTGTAACGACTGTACGTGGACTTCTGCCTAACGACATGAAGTTAATTTTCAGTTAAATTTACAAGGATGAACTCTAATAATTATTTTCTAGCATAAATTTGGCTCTATCCAGTGAAATCACTGGACTTGTACCAGCTTACTTAACACAGGACCTTAATGATAAATTCAGATATCCCCCAAAACAGGCTGTGTAATAAATATGCATGGATCAACACAGGATTTCTGCTTCGATACCTTCTGTGTGACTAGGTAATGGCCTTTAACTTTTCACTCAAAATAATTTTAAAGAGCTTGTAAAGGAAGGGAGCTCCACCACATGTGCAGGTCTTGCTAATAGGGATGCTGCTGGAAGTTTCCCAAGAGTGATGGTGTAATTTATAGGACTGTCCATGCTTTTAATCTAGACTTGTAAGTACCTATGAGCTGAAAGGTGTTTACAGGCAGACTTTAAGATTCTAGCTTTTCCTTGTACCAAGCGCTAAGTGACTTTGAACTTCCCTGTTTAAGAAGAATGCCTCTTTGCAATGGCAGGTTGTGACTAGCAGAATCCCTTAGCTTCATTTGTGCCGTCTATTAAAAAACATTCACGAACTGATTCAATGACTCCTCCTTGTGCACAGTATAAGCCAGCTGGAGTATGTTACTTTTCAAGGGTAGTAAGTGATGCTTCAAGGCAGGTTTGCAGGATAATTATATTCAGCAACTGTTCGCAGTAAGGGTGCTCCTATAAGCTTTATGTTTGTACCTTTCGTAGCTGCTTGTAAAGGAGATGGCTGTAACAGTTATTTCAATCTTTTTCCATCCATAAACAGCAAAGCCACCCAAAGAACCCAAATGACAAGCATAGGAGCAAGAAATGTAAAGAACCTAAGCCAAGGGTGAAAAAATTGAAGTATCATCAATATATTCCACCTGATCAGAAAGGTGAGAAAAATGAGCCACAGATGGACTCCAACTATGCTCGTCTGCTACAACAGCAGCAACTGTTTTTGCAGCTGCAGATCCTGAGCCAACAGCAACAACACTACAACTACCAGACAATTCTACCTGCACCACTGAAGTATGTGAAGCATTGTTTGTGTCCTTTAAAGATATGTACATCAGTTACAGACTTAGTGCTTTAGAAGGAAGCATGTTTTGCAAATGTTAAGAGACGTTTGGAACCTGAAAAAACTGAAATGGCAATGTGCATCACTGTGGGTATTACGTGCCTCATTTAACAAGGTTGATGAGGTGGTTCTCTTGTTAAGATACTCCTAATTATTTTTGTATGACATTGAAACAGAACCTCTTACCTGTCAGACACATTTTTTTCTGACCTAGATGCATATTTGAAACTCAATTATGCAAAAGCCAGAAATTTTTGACATCATTTTCACCCAAATGTGACGTAGGCAGAGCAGAAGAGCAGCTTACTGACAGTGGCTTTTACAAAGACACATACTATTGTCGTTTTATTGTCTTTTTACATCAGTTTCACAGACCACATTTTTGCAGTTCCACAAAAAAGAAGAAACAGTCACTGTAAATTTGATAAAATGTGTATATTGCTCATAGCTTCATCATTGATGCTTACATGAGTTCCTTATCAGTGTTGATCTTTAGCACTCTTAACAGTGAGAAATATACTTTCTTATTTAGAGGTAGAAGCAGTCAGAAAAATGAATCTTTAAAGCACTGCCAACACCCCGTAGCAGAATAAGATGACTACTATCTGCAGGATTTCATTCTCACCATCTAAGATCAATCTTTTCCTGGAAGTGCTTATAGTGTAATATGCCACAGTCACACAACCCTAAATTCAAATGACTTTCAACTGGGTTGGTTTTTTGGTTTTTTGATTTTTTTAATGAGTTTTCACTGAGTTATTTTTCCTCAGCAAGCAAGGCTAGAAAAGTTAAAGATACCATCTGTGGTTATATTTATAATTACCGTGTATCCTAACGTTTGGACTAGAGATGTTTCTGCCTGCTTACCCACGCTTCTTCTGTTCCATTTACTGACATTTCAGAAACATTTCTACATAAATCAGTTGAACGAAATAAAAGAGCTGACTTATGGTAGCTGGTGTCAATGATGGCATTTTTAAGTTTTTTACAATTATTTTGAGATCCTCATTTGAGATTCTTCTTAGGAATACAGCTGATAAAAATGCATCGTCTTCAGGTTAAACTGCCTTCACATTGGTCTTAATTATGTATGAACATGGGGCATGTGTGTTGGTTTGATACATTGTTCAATATTGTGGGTTTTCTTACTGATGTCAAACAAAACCCTAACTAGTTGCCCTAGTTAATGAGTGATTTGTATGAACTGATTCTGCAGTCCATAGAGTCCTCCAGGGATACCGTGACAATAATAAAAACTATGAAACTTGAATTAGTATGCTTCACTGAAGAGAAAATAAAATACCAACATGCTACACTCCTGTTATGGTTTCTTCTCTGTGCTGTTTTACTAAAAATACTTAATGTCTTATGTTAAACGTGTTTGTTTAAAAAAAAAAAATCAATTTGTCCACTAACTTGATGAGACACTAGATTCAGAATCACAGCTTCTTGACTGAAAACATAATATATTTAGCATTGACATTACTTTCCCCTTTCTTTTATCGCTTGAAGGCCACTGAATGACAAGCAGAGTAACAACGGGAACACGCCACTGACTAATTTGAACAGCAGCACACCCACCTCAGCTGCCAGCTCCCCAAGACAGAACACTAATATTCCTAACCGGAAACCAGGACCTCTGCCTTCAAGCTTGGATGACTTGAAGGTAAAAATAAAAGGGATTTGTCTGTTCCTTTGCATTACCATAGGTCATAACTTGCAAACTGTTACTGTCAAGAGTAAGCCTGGATATTATCTACCAATGAAGACTGTACTTTTCTCTTAATTATTTACAATAAGGTTGTCAAAGTTTTCATACACAACTCTTCTGGATTTAAATATTTGTTTGAGTGAGCCTCCTCACATGCACATGCTCTAGAAATGACATTTCTTTCCTATAGAATTAGAAGAGGAAGAAGAATTTCAGACATTGTATAGGTACATAATTTGATACCTTGGGTAAACCATGAGGTACCCTTCATGTGAAGTTCTAGCCCAGGCAGATTAAACACTGGAACAGTAATTTCTCTGTAGAAGAGAATAGAACATAACAGAGCTTTTTACAAGAGTTCAATACATCATCTGAAAATTAACACTAAATTTCATAAAAGCTTCTTGAAGTTATAACTGTGTAAACTCTCTTTAAACTGCAATATGAAGGGATTGTATAGGATTTTCTTTCTTCAGAAATACATCAACAGGAATTAACACGATGAGGTACCTAATGAAAGTGAGTCTGAAGAAGCTTGTGGGGGTTTAGATTCAGATCCTTTCAATAGCAACCACAGGAATGTGCCAGACCTGAGCAGAAGAGTAGGGACATCTAGTGGGCAGTTGCTTCACGTCTCTCTTTACAAGGAGATGGGTTTCTGAGGATGGGAGTATTTTTTTAAACTTGACAGGATAAAAAAAAGGGTTTCGGAAGATCAGATTTTCAAGACAAGAATGTACTGTCATCAGTTAAAGTCAATCTTTTAGTATGAAACAAACCTATAAATTGCAATTCAAAATAGCATTTGAAATAAGCTTTTCAAACTTTAAGTTATTAACTATTAACTCTTTTAAGATATTAAATATCTGAATTTGTGCTTTTCAGCTGCTTTTCAGTGATCAAAGCTGTTCATTTATCCATTTCTGCATAATTTTTTGGTATTCCTGCTAATGTAGTAGCAATAACATAAGCTGTACTTGCAGACCTGCTAGTGGTGATTTTAACACTGAACATCTAAATCAGCTCTGATTAATGCTGAAATGCATTGCTGAAAACCAGAAGGATTGGAAACCACTCTCAAACAAGGGTAGAGGAGACCAGACTGGGGAAACAGCTGATAATCACTGTTAGGCAGACAGTTATTTGATACACAATTGATGTGGTTCTCAGAGATGCTAAAGGATTAATGTGACTTTTCATCATTTCCAAATCATGAGGACCTATAAAGTTCTAGACTGGCAAAGTACTGAAATATTTGAGGTCACTACCTTTTACTCTTTTAGAGGTAGTTCTAACATACACATAGCCCAAACACCCTACAGTTAGATGTGGTCTATGTATATCATTAGCGAAAGCCATTCTTTGTGACTGAATCACAGAATTAATTTACACGTAACACATTTGCACTTCACTTTGTCTGGAAGCTTACTGGAAAACTGACAGCATTTTTATTCCAGAAATTAGATTAATTTTGCTTGGTTACACTTTTTCTGTTTGTAAAAGAAACCCAGATGGCACATAGCTTCAGTTGTTCAGTTGGTAATTAGAGAGAGAAGCCTTTTGTGCTTCATGGGTCTATTGAGTCATCCAACTGACAACTGACCTGATAAAATTTCTCAGATCTATGTGTCTTGATGGTGTAACAAGGGGTTCAGTGTGCTGGTGTTCAGTGCTCTGATCTGCACTGCTGCCACACTCTACAGGTTTGCTTCATAAGCTTTTAGCCCAGAATTAGACCTGTACATTCACTTTCCCTTTTTGAATATTTATGAAAAATCTGCATAACTTTGCTATTATTCATCATACAACAACTGAGCACTACAAAGGTTTTAGCAACTTAAACAGTGAAATGAAGTAGGAGGTCATGGAAGTGTGCTCACAGATCATGCACACTGCCAGAACCCAGAGGTGTAATAACTAGTGAATATGCTGAAAATAATTATTCTTATTAAGATGTAATAAGGTAGAATGTATATAAATAAGTTTTACTTTTTTTCCTATTGTGTGTTATTTCAGGTAGCTGAGCTTAAAATGGAGTTGAAATTGAGGGGATTACCAGTGTCTGGAACAAAAACAGATCTTATTGAGCGTCTGAAAACCTATCAAGATCTTAATAACAATGGGGTTGCTACTAGTAGCTCTGTTACAGCAACCACTTCTACTGGGACCACAGGTAGCACTGGGGAAGTGACTGTGGCATTTCCTGTTGCAACACTAAATAAACCAGCAGCTAACACGATATCCAGCTTTCCTCCAGAAAAAACATCTACTGGACCTGGCTGCAAAGCAGTCAATACTGAAAACATTAGCTCTCCTTTACCTATATCTCCCTCTCCTTCAGAACAATCTAGTCTAAGCACAGATGACACTAGTATGGCAGATACTTTCACAGAAATGATGACCATGATGTCACCATCCCAGTTCTTAAGTACTTCACCACTAAGAGCAAATACAAGTGATGACAATCAGAATCGCAGTAGTGGAAACATCTCAACCATGGAGTTTGATGTAGCAGAAAAGGACCGAAAGCTTCAAGAAAAAGAAAAGCAGATTGAAGAGCTCAAAAGGAAACTGGAACAAGAGCAAAAACTTGTGGAAGTACTGAAAATGCAACTTGAGGTTGAAAAACGGGGACAACAGCAACAGTCTCAGACTTCTGGTAACTCAGCTGCTTTGGAACAAAAGCAATTCAGTACTGCTGTCAAAGATGAAAATGCCCTTACTGATTGCTCTAGTACCAGTCAATCTGTACCTGTAGCTAGTCATTCTTTAGGACAATCAGTATATACTAGTGGCCAGAATCCAGTCGCCAAAAAGGCAGTTGTTATCAAGCAGGAGATACCTGTGGCCAAAGCTGAACCTCAGAATGCCATTTCTCAATTTTATGTTAATCCACAGCGGCAGCCACAAACTGCAGTTGTTGCCCAACCTCAAGCTTTATTAACTACCCAAGGAACTGCACAGCTGCTTCTTCCTCTGTCTATCCAGGGACCAAATTCTACCACTGCAGTGCAGCTACCAGTTGGAAATATAAAGTTGCAGGTAAAGGTGTTTTTATTTTTCATCATGGAAATTGCATGGCACTATTTGCATAACTTATTATAATTAGGTAAATGTGCTGCTTGTAAGATTAACTTAAAAATCAGGCTTAGCCTTTTTCTGCTTTAGGGAAAAGAGTAGAAAAACTTAAGAGACAGTCTCTTTATAACTTCTTCTAGTACTTGCTTTCTTTGCGACTTTTGTTCCCAGATACTTTCCTGAAAAGTACCTGTCTTTCCATGCACTGTCTCCATGCACAGTTGGTGTTGATTTGTATCAGCATATGGAGTTAACCACGTTGTTAACTCCAAATTGTAATAGCTATAAACCCAGGACTTTAATTTGAGGTATACCTGTTTGCAAAATGGATGTCTGAACTTCTTGTGTGGTGATGGCTCTTAGTTAAAAATGTGAATGCTAGGTTGTAGGGCTCTACTGGAGTTATAGAAAGAAACCACAGTTACACAAATATTATTTCTAGACTGATTATAGGTAGTATCACAGTGAATAAATACAGCATAAACCAAGATAAGATATAAATGAAGAGGTTTAAGAGTAACCTGACCAAACTGAAACAGTTTAACCTGTTTCAGTTAAGGTAGATACCCAGTGGTATTATTGGGACTAGATGAAATCCCCTGCCACCCACATGGTTATTGTGCCAGCAAAGTATTCTTTCAGCCCCAGCACGTACTTGGCTGCTGTGGCATGTTGTGGGCTGAGGCTTTGGTGCTGTGTGTGCCATAACACTTAGCAACATTTATGAGGGCTGTAAAATTCTGATGAGGTAGGCCACACAGTCCGTAGTGCAAGAGCGGTTCCTGGTAGCTATGAAGCCAGACAGATCTTTGTCTAAATTGTTCTGAAATCCTGCTAGCATTCTCTAACAACCATAAGCAGCAGCTTCTGGTATTTCACTTCACTGATACTGCAGGAGTTTTCGTAACTAGCACCTAAAATTTTCTTTCTTGGGGTTAGACATGCTTCTTGCCTTTCAGTGGCCATTAAAAACTACTTTGACTATAGAATCATAGAATCATGGAATGGTTTGGGTTGGAAAGGACCTTAAGATCATCTAGTTCCAACCCCATGCCATGGGCAGGGACACAGACCAGGTTGCTCCAAGCCCTGTCCAGCCTGGCCTTGAACACTGCCAGGGATGGGGCAGCCACAGCTTCTCTGGGCAACCTGTGCCAGCGCCTCGGCACCCTCACAGGGAAGAACTTCTTCTTTCTATATAACCTAAATCTCCCCTGTTTAACTTTGAACCCATCACCCGTTTGTCCTATCACTACAGTCTCTGATGAGAAGTCCCTCTCCAGCATCTTTGTAGACCCACTTCAGATACTGGAAGGCCGCTCTGAGGTCTCCATGCAGCCTCTTCTCCAGGCTGAACTATGATCATCTTAAAAACAACCTTTTTCTTGCATCATCAGTTTTGTCTTTCTGGTTATTCAAACCCAGTTCTTATAATCCTTTCTTGCTGGTTATGCTCTCTCTATCTCTTACTATTTTCCTTGCTCTTCACTTAATCCTCTCCAGTTTGTCTTTATCTTTGTTAAACTTACTAAAACCTTTTAGCTGGGAACTCACCAGTACCAGAGTAAAAATTTTGTTTCCTATACACAGTTCACACTCATCCTTCCCAGAATACATGCTATTGCCATTCTGCATAATCTGTGCAATAGATTTTTACATTATGTAATTTACTGTGAGCTATGAATAATGCATATATTTTATCTTCATCCTTTAGGCTCAATCACAAGCTGGAATACAGACCCCATCACAAATACCTGCTCCTATTTCTTCCTCTGGCCTGGGCCAGACAGCACCTCAGATGCATACTCCACAACCAAAACAAAACACCATCACGCAGCATGCACTTGGTCAGACCCAACAAATCAGAAAGGTTTGTGGATACAACAAGCATTAAGATAAATAGTTGTGTAATCTAATTCTAGGCAGTGTCATCTACATCATATTTAAATGGTCAAGTCACTTAACATCTCCGTACCATGTTTTTCTGTGTGATACAATGGGCTTGCAACTTCTCTTTCCAACATTTTAGTCCATGCAGGACTTTATTTTTCAGTTGAAAATAAATACAGAAGGCTAAAAGACTTTTTCTCTTAATGGTAGTCTTCTGGCACCACTCTTACTACGTTCTTCCACGTGCTTGGCAGAAGTGGTATACCAGGTATTCTAGTCAGTTTCTCTTAGTTGGTGCTGCCTCAAAATGGAGGATTCCTGTAGGCAGTTCTTAAGAGAAAGCTTTTCCCTATGGCTTCAGAGATTTATCCTTCTAAATGAGTTCCTTTTAGTTTTCCTGCTTTCCTTGTTGGTTTCATCCTTACTTGCAAAGAAAGCTATGGACTCAGATACTGAGGATGCAATTCCAGTTAGTCAGAACCCTACCATACCTATGATACATCTCTACCTGAGTAATGCAGGCAGTGATTCAGAGAGATCTTTCTCTTCCTCAGTCAGTTCTGAAATGTCCCATTCCAAAACTAGTATATGTAAAAAACATATAGATCAGCACTGGATGCACAGCTGTGAGTGCCTGTCCAGTCATGTTCATATGATAACACACATCAATCCAACACCTCCTCTGAGCCTCTTTCAGGCTGACCTCTATTATTAAGGACTCAGAGATACCTTTACTGCTTCCTTACCAGTGCTAACAACTCTAGGGCTCCTATCACTTAGGACTATCACTAGGCAAGGTTTTTCAGCCTGTCTCAAGGAAAGAGTAATTCAGAAACAATTGAGATTTCAAAATGAAGAGGGTAATTTTTACAGTAATTTTTATGTAACACAAAATATCTCAGCCTTCAAAGTTTATATTTCAGTTTACAAAAGTGCATCATAAAACCCATGTTCTGATGTGATTTGGGGCTTCTACCTGTGCAGTATCTTTAATCTGCTTCTGCTAAGGCTCTTGTTCCAGATAAATTTTATCTCAGAAGATATTTGATTATGCCCTGCCATTCTCTAGATGCCTGACTAATAAAGGGGAACACAGTGAATGAGCATCACCACTCTTCAGACTGCTTGTTCAATCTGTTTCATTTCATCAACACTAAGCTTATCCTACAGAAGTCAAAACTGACAGAGACCCAAAAAGCAGATCTCATCCAGGTTCCCTGGCATTTGGTGAGGGGCTAATCTTACCTCATTAATTTGACAGGTCCCATATAGAAATTTTCTAGTCACCCTAGGGCATATACTTGTGCCAGAGACTAGCAGGTTGCTTCCTTTGCTGACTACAAGTTCCTTGAAATGATTGCAGGAGATGATAACCAAGGATTGAACCCTCTGTCTTTCCCCCATTCAGATCAGTTGTCATGGAGACAGCACAGTTCCCAACAGAGTTCTGTCTGCATGTGGCTGTCCCGGGGCTGAGCTGCCCGCCAGTCCTAGCTGGTTCTCTCACACACCTACTGCCATCTCTTACACAGGAGACCAGCAGCATAATTTCACTGCTTTTTTCATCAGAGTGTAAAATACTGATGTGATACAACACATCAGGACAGTCTTCATTCATTGAGCATTAGCTCTACCTCTCTGCTGTTTGCATTTCATACGGGTTGGCTATTTCAGCAGGCAGACTGAGCTAATGAACTGTGAGTGAGTAATGCTACTTAATAATTTAACACTTTTTAGTGAAGTTGGTCTTCCTAATAGTCATCACCTCCATAAATGGACTTTTCCCAGAACCAGTTTCCCTTGAATCTGTCTAGACTTTCTCAGGCAGCTGATTTTTATGTAAACCAGCTGATTATTCCGTTTATTTTCTCCTACACACTTAAGGTGTCTCTTCACATTGTAGCTACCTAATGGCCCTTGTTCTTCATTCAGTAATGAGACATCTCCATAGCCATTCTCCCCAGTGCCAGACAGCTGGAAAGTGCACGTTTTCACACAGATGATCCAGGGGGCTAACAAACTGGATCAAACCCTTTCAGAGCAGACTTAATTTGGTATTTAGATGGTACTCCACAAAGCTTATCATAGCTTTATCTCCATCCCTGATCTAAAATTTGTCACACCTTTGTCATAAAGGTATCTGGGAGCGATACTGGATTTAAAAGAACAGTCTTACGCACTCATACATTCATAGCTCCTCTTTCTCTCCCTTTAGCTTAAAAATATGAGAAGTAAGATACTGCTGGTGATCATTTGCAATGGCTGTATGGACTATCAGTTGAAGAAATAAAAAGCTTATATACCAGTAACCAAATTTATAGTTGATACCCAAGTTCATGACTTATATCTTTTGCCTCTCTCTCGCTACTCAGATATTTTTAGAGAAAATAAAGTAGAATTATATGGCACAAACCAAACCATTGTATCTTAAAGCAAGGACAAGTGTGGATACATATACTAGTTTTGTATCAGGTCAGAAATAAGTTAGTTTTATTGACTGTCCACTAGGTGGGGAAATCATGTAGCCTGTAATAAACTGTTCCATACTCTGCTGAATGTATTTGGGAAAAATTGTATTAGTGCACTTTCCTCATGCTTCCTGAAATTGCAGGGAAATATTTTTAGTTATCAGTGATGAATGAAACCATGTCACAGCACAGAGTTTCTTTCAAACAGTAACTGTTCTAGATCTACAAATTATTCCACCAGAGGGAAAAATCAGTACAAATAACATTCCCTTAGTAGGGAATTTAAACAAGCAGGTCTTAAAATTTATTAATGTCTTTTACCCAATGTTATTAATTAAAAAACCCAACACAACCTAAGACTGATGTATTAATCCTTTACAGGTTTTTCCACCTACCACATCAAATACAGTATTTTCCTATCAGACTGCACCAGTTACAACACCTTCACAATCTTTTATTAACGAGACATCAAACTCTAACATTCACACTGGTGGTAACCAGGTCCCCTCTGTGCAGAATGGACCTGCAACTCCTAATAAGGTAAGGTTAGCCCACTATGTTCCATAAAGTTCAGGTCTATATTATTGTTCTTACAGTACATACTGCAGCTCACTCAAAGAGGAAGAAAGCTTTGTAGATTTTAATAACGTATATGTGTATGTATGTGTGAGGAAAACTATTATTTTATCCCTCAGATTACCTATGCTATTGATATTTGTTAATAAGTAGATGGATACGACAATACAATCAGCTGTAGAACTTGATACAGCTTGAATTCACTAAAGCCTATTGTTTAGTCACTGTTTTGTTATTTCATGCAGCCTGGCTCTCCATCTCAAGCCCAGCCTTATATTGTTCAACAAACTCTCTTCAACAACACAGTATCCAAGACAAAAGATCCTCCTCGATATGAAGAGGCCATAAAACAGACCCGCAATATTCAGCCATCGCACCGTGAGGTGGTTATTTTTTCCTTTTAGTCTATTAAAAACATCTTTTTTTCTTTAGATTTATCACAGCCATTGCTTATTTTAGTACTTTCTTTGGTGTCAAGATTTTCTAACATACCCTGTTACTATTTTCATAACTGTGTTCAGCTACAGGACTCGTAGTAGAAACAACCCCGTTTCATGATTCTCTTTTATTAAAGCAATAGACAGATGTAAGTAACTCTTACAGTATTCAGCTGGCGATACACGCAATGGGATAATGCTGCTATGGCTAGTTAATAGCTAGCCTTCACCCAGCTTGTTTTAAGGATGTATGATACCCAAACTTCAGACTTAAAAGAGAGAAAGTAAATTCTTATCTTCCAAAGTGAGTAAACTTGAGGAGAATGTGTGTTTATACACATTTAGGCAGACATCATATACATGAGCATAGGTGCTTGCCTGAAAAGAATCTATATTTAGTGAGCTTGATGAATAATTCTACAGATTGCTTTGTCAGTTTACCACAATACCCTTTCATGCTGGAGGAATGTTGCAAACAAAACTAATGAGCATCCCTAACCTCACATGTTTCAGAACTATCCCAAAAGATAAGGCCTTGCAGTGACTTAGTATTAGTTGCTGGTTTCATGGTGGCAGACACTCAGACAGAAGCATGAGTTTCTAATGCCATTTCATATGTTCTTGGCATGTGAGAGGCATCCTCACAGTGCAGGCACACAGGTCTTCTATGACTGTGACTACCAGTTAGCCTCCCCACTGGCCTCTCTTCAGGAGCTAGATCTCGGGATGACAAATTACTTTCCATCTCCAGAGTATAACCTGTGTTTTAAAACACTGTTTTAGTTTTTGAGACCATCATAAAAGTCTCTATTTTTCCTGGACAGTTTTTGAAAGAATGGGTTTGTGGGGATTTTTTTAACTTTTGCTTAAGGTTCAGATATTCAGGAGATGGCTGTTTAAAACAAACAGATAAACAGTTGACGAAAACTTCCCCTCCCCATTAAAAAAGAAAAGAACATGAATCTACAGATTGGAAAAAAGATAAAAAAGGGGAAAAAAAACCCAAACCATACCTACAGTACCAAACACAAACAAGGCAACAACCAACAAAACCATACCTAACAAAATGCATCTTGCATGATGGCTATTTGCAGGCTATCTCTGAGAGAAAGCAGGTCAGGGTGCACCCCCCCAAAGCACTGTAGTTATTCCAGATACTTATCCTGGTACAAGACAGGGTTAGTAATTGTCCTTCTTAGCCCTAGTTTTCTGCACCTCTCGTCTAGGTTGCCTTTGTGAAATCTCTGTCTTGCTTTTCAGATTTTTTCCCTATTCCTTTGTACTGAAAACAACCACAGGGATTCACAAGTGTCTCTCCAAACTGTTTCTCTGTTTTCTAGATTGACAGTTTCATATGAAGAATTTTAGTCTTGATCATAGGTTAGTACTTATGTACTATTGAGAAGTGTTAGGCTCAATCACTTTAGGAATAAACACTACATGAAAAAGAATAACCCTTTTCTCATGCACTACAGATTTCCAGTGCGCACAGTCAGCAGATGGATGATCTTTTCGATATTCTCATCAAGAGCGGAGGTAAGCTAAGTGATATCTGTCTGATACAGAGATTTAAAACCTGAGAATAAAAATTCAGTACTGTACTCAAAGGAATGAAAGGAAAGAATTCTCCCAGGGAGAGGAGATAGAAGCTCTGCAAACTGGATGAAACTTGTATTTCTGAAAGTTTGCATTAATTATCTATTAAAGGAGACATTTACCAAAACACATACAGTCAAACTGCTGTGGAACTTCTCTGCTTATAAATTAGCCCAGGCAGACCTCTGTAATAATCCACCCAGCATTCAAACGATGAAACGAATGCCTTAGGTTACTACAGATGTATTTTATCAAAATTGAAAAAGTTGAGCAACTCCATATAACATATATTGAAATTATATAAAAAGCAGAATAAGGTAAGAGTTAAAGCAATGTTGATAGTAAAATTTCATTAAATATAACCACATATTATCAGCTCTTAAACGTCAAAGATACATTACCAGAAAGAGTATGTATGTATGAACTACATCAAGGCACTGACGAATAAAAACTTTCTATGTCAGTTAACTTAAGGGAGCTATCAGAAAGGAGATGAAATAACTGGAGTAACATACAAAGGTAGCTTTGCAGTAGAAGGAGGTGGCTTTCAGGCATAATTAGGCTTTGTAGACCAAGAAGCCGTTACAATACTGGGAAGTGTTCTGGTGCCAAGCAATTCAATTAACTTAATGTTTTGTACTACTGTCATATAGGGATCTTGACAGCCATGAATGCCAGGGCAGAAGTGACTGACTGATTGTGGGCTATTAGAAGATTTTAGCCATATTCTAAACATTGAAGTATTTTCTCTTTTTCAAAGCAAATTGCAAAGTCAGCTGAAGAAAACGGAATAGACAGTGACAGACTGAGATAAGTGACCTGTGCAGTGAACAACTCAAGCTAAATTGAAAAAGTGCTGGCAGTGCTTTTATTGAAATACTGCATGGGTAGTTTGAACTGGAACAGGGGACATAGGAAACATTGCTATGCTTGCTTCAATCTTCAAGCGTTATGTTACTAAACCTATTTGAAGGTTTGTGAAGTTGCAATAAAAAGGCAGCCGTTTCCCAATCATCTTAATGAAAAACAAAGTCAAGTATTCAGGGCTCTTGCACTTACATAAGTGAGTTCTACAATGAAAAATATTTAGTTTATTAATGCACTTCAAGAGTGTGATAGGGTCCATTTAGTAATGCTTTGCTTTCACTAAGTAATCCTTTTAATAGATGGTCTTACAGGTTTTAAGGATGTGTGTTTTGCTTGGAAAACTGGTGCAAAATACATTGTCAGGTGTACTTTTGCTGGCAGAAACATCACCTGTGTTAGAGGATTTATTTGAATGTTCTGGTCTACCTAATCTTACTTTTGGATTCCATTCATGTGTAAGAATTAATTGGAACTTATATTTTATTTCCTTTTATTGTTAATGCCACTATCTTACGTGGAACATCTTGACAGAAAGAGTAGGTTTAGATCCTAGATTTATCTCTTTGACTCTAATCATCAAGGTGGACAGAGTACTAAACAGGGATGGAACTGAAAATTGAAAATGTGTTGGTTCCATAATTATTCCAATTAGAACTATAAACATGAAGGAGGTAAAGCTAACATCTAGAAAATTGTTCCTTTTTTCATCAATATAAATATTCTGATTGGCTGAAGTATTACTGAAAGCAGAACTCTGGAACTTGTTTTAAAATACTTTGTTGTTCAGAGAGTACCTGACGTAGTCTTAGGTATGTAGGATTAGTATATCAGAACAGTAAAATGACTCCTGCTACATTAAGTTCACTGTGGATGCATCCCAAAGTGTGCAAAAAGGCAGTGGATGTTGTAAGCCTAAGGATATGTCATTATCTTTTCTGTATTCAATAGTGGGGTGGTTTTGGTTTTATTACAGAGATTACCCTTCCAATAAAGGAGGAACCATCTCCCATTTCTAAAATGAGACCAGTAACAGCCAACATCACCACAATGCCAGTGAACACAGTGATATCCCGCCCACCACCACAGATCCAAATGGCCCCTCCTCCTGTGTCCTTAGAACCAACCACCAGCTTGTCTATAAGTTTGGAAAACCAACTTGAAGCCCTCTTGGATGGAACTTTACCATCAGGTAATGAAATTCCTCAACTGGCAAGCAGTAATGAGGACAGAGAGTCATTTTCTTTAATTGAAGACCTCCAGAATGATCTACTTAATCACTCCAGCATTTTAGATCACTCTCATTCACCCATGGAAACGTCTGACCCACAGTTTACCAGTAATAATTCCTGCCTGTCTCTTGACCTTCCTGATACAAATTTGGACAATATGGAATGGCTAGACATCACAATGCCCAGCTCCTCGTCGGGACTCACTCCTCTCAGTTCTACTGCCCCCAGCGTGTTTTCCACTGACTTTCTAGATCCACAAGATCTGCAGTTGCACTGGGATTAAACTATAGCCAATGAGAACACAACCTGCAAGTCTCTTTACAGCAGAGGTCCATTATTACACCATTCTGATTGCAGTTAAGATAAATTAAGACAGTAATGTTTGGAAGAATAAATGCTTGAAGCTAATTCCGTATTGATTTTCAAGTTTACAACAGTGAATTACTTTATGCTCCTAGCAGTAATGAAAATGAGGGCCCTCTGAAAGCTGTATTTCATAATTCAAGAAAAGATGATTGTACTTACTGATTAAAAGTACCCCAAGGTAAAATGCATCACAAATATTTAAGAAAGAAGTTATGTCTTTGACTTTGTAATGCTTAAATCAAAAACACAACATGGCTAAACTTAGAGAAGAAAAAGAGATTTCAGCCAACTGTATTGACACAGTGAGCAAATGTTTGGGGGAGGGGGAGGTATCACTGCACTTCATTGTTCCTGTGGATAGCCTGAGCCAGGTTCAAAATGAATTGTGAGGGCAAAGGCAAGTAGAAGCACTGGCTGGTTCAGTGAAATTTCATATATCTAGTCTCTTAATTTGTTCAAGTTGTTTTTATATTTTGGTTTTGTGGTTTTTAAAACTCTTCCCCTATTCTTTAATCATGAGGGAAGAATTTAACTGCATCCAAAGGGATATTAAGTGTAACTGCAAGAAATCCACTGTAGCTACGCCAGGTAATATTGAGAACACTGAATTTTCTATAGCAATGCTCTGGATTTAATAACTAGGTTTTAATCTGTATATCAGACAGTTATTTGTATACTCTTCTAACTTTGTATAGCTTATTTTTGCGAACAGAGGGGAACAGTGGTCTTCAAACAAGAGATTACTGTAATGGAAATAATAAATATCCTAATTTACTGTGTGCTTGAGGATATTTTTTAGATCGTTGAATCCAGTATCTCGGCATATTAGAACAGTTTGAGGAAGTAGAAAAGTTCATTTCATGCTGTTGTGCATGATGATCCTGCAAGCATCTATGCAAGAATAGTCCCAGTGCCCTCAATAAAAGATGTTTGTAGGATCAGACTGAGTTGCAGAGACAGTACTGACAGGACAGCCATCATTTCTTATTGAATACTTTATCTATTGAACAGCTTTGTCTACCACTACATAACATCAGGGAAGCTAAACAGAGAAGCTGTTCAGTGAGAATCCTAAATAGCAGTATCAGGATGTACTGTTTCATGATAAGGCATATTTCATACCTGAAATAGATAATTGCAAAAATTAAGCTCTTACCTCACAGCACATGGAAATACTATTTTTTTTAAGCCCTTGGTAATTTTTTTCAGAGTCTATTATGAAAGCAGATGGAAATAAAAAAAAAAACACCAAAAAATGCAAACGGAAGTAAGATACTTTGATGTTCTATGTTTGTCTCTCAGGTGATAGCTGTCAAATGTTGCCATAGATGATGTAGGCGGATAATCAGACATAAAATTGGAATTATTTCCTACTAGCAAATTCCTAAATTAAGATAAACTCCCCTATTTCGTGAACAGTGGAAACGTGTTAGTGTTTTCTAGTCTGAAAATGAGCTCATTGCAGAATTCCGTCCTCACCACTATCTTTCAAAAATCAAACTTTGTAGGAACTAATGAAAAAAAATGCCCTGAAGCTTTTGGTTACTTCTTAGAGTAACGATATGTGTCAAAGAAATAATGAGAACAGAAAGTAGCTGTTAACTATTTAGCAACGTCTATCACATTTTAAAAAAAAAGAAAACCACCACGGTGTCATGGTAACATGAAACAAAATACTTTTGTCAGAAAGTGCGGTGGAATTAACTGCAAATTTATGTCTCCAGAGGCACAATGCAGTCTGCTTTACTAATATTACACAATTCCGTTGGCTTCAGATAAAATAGTGGATTATATCATTGGTTTAGGGTTTAAACTGGCATCATATATTTGCGTCATATCCAGCTACCAGCACTTTAAATCATTATGTATCGTCAATAGTTTTACAGGCCAGGATTTACTTTAATCTGAAACTAAGTACATAAAAACAATCTGGAGATTTTCACAACAAAAGATGAAGCCGAAAGACATCCTTCCTTAGTGCTTCTTGCTGTGCCTACAGTACTTGAGTACAATATTACACATGGACTGTCTGCCTTAAAATTTGACGGTATAGGACTCTCCAGTAACGCTGAACAAATACATTCAACTTTTTGCATTCCTTTTCATCATATGACCTTTGGAGCTAATACTCTGAGATACTAAGTGCCCTCAGCTGTTAAGAGAATAAGAATTAAAGACTCTTGGTCTGATAGGAACAACTTTGAATGAAATTTAGTGTTCTGCAGTACTGTCAATTTATTACGTGTAATACACCAGACATCATACCACATATGTGGTTAGAGTTACCCCTTTTTGACCCTGCCTTCTGATTAAGAGGCAAGTAAATTAATTTTTAGAGGACAGATAAACCTAGAGCAACTGTACTGTCATTTTGATGTGCGTGTAAATAGAGCTTAAAACTGGCAGTCATCTTGCTACAAAACTATCCTTATTGGCAGTGTAGAATGTTAACTAATCCATAGGAATCTGTGTGCAGAAATATACCCAGACAGTTGAGATGTGTTGTTACCAGTACATCATAGCTTTCTACTCTAAGAGTCTATTTGCAAAAAATAAAAAATAAAAATTAAAAAAAAATAAGGGATCATTTTAGTTTTTGAAGTACAAATACTCTAGTGTAGGGAATGTGTGATTACTTTTTTGTACATTTCAGAATTGTGTATTAAACCTTATATATGATGGTTTGCTTTAGACTTTGTTCTGAAATGTGTATTTGCCATAGTTATAATGCCTGTTATGGCAGAAATAGGTTTGCTTAAGACTTCTGTGTGTGCATGTTTTACATGACAATTTTTGTCACACAAATACAATACATCTTTAGAAATTTAATCATGACCGTGCAGTTCGACTGTGCAGACCTGAATACTTCTCATTAAGAGAACAGTTGCAAAGGAATGCACTGGCACTAAATTCGCCATGTAATGGCTGCAGTATCCTAAAATGGAACATATCCCATCAAATGTGTTGTTAGTAGATCCTTCAAAGTAATTAGGAATGCCATTTTATCAGTGTGAAAATCAAAAGTTGGCGTTTACACTTCTAGACATTGAGAGAGCTGAGACGTGTTTTGCAAGGCTAATGTTAAGGCAGGAGGAGCGACATCCTGCATTTAATACAGCAGTGGTATTGGTTATGTACTTTTTGTGCCATTCAGCATTAGTTAAGGCAAGTAAGTTTACAGGCAAAAATTTTTTTAACATTACAAATAGAAATCATTGTCATAAATATAGCAGTTCTCTCTCAGAATAAAATGAATTTATGGCAGTTGTTCACTACAGAAATTTAGAGTCTAATCCAGCAATGTGGGCTTGCAGAATCAGACCTTTAAAAAGTTGAGGCGACAGCTTGCCACAGCTTTTAGAAATAGTCACTACTGAAATTTCTTTCCAAGGTACTTCTAAATTCACCACAAGGAGTTATGTTCAAGGAAGCGGGTGATCAACATGGAAGTTTCAATGTTAAACTTTGATGTTACATATCTCAAACATTCAGATGCCTGAAAAGCACAGGCACCGTAGTTGGAAACCAGGCACAAGCTGCTGAACTGTTTTCAAGGCAGAGAAAATGCAATCACAGAATACATGTAACTGGAAGGGCATTATGGAATCAAACTCAGTACAGCTCACCGATGTAAACTATTGTTATTTGGATGGCATCTTCAGTGTATCATAAACTTAAAGCAAATCCTATTAAAACTGGAAAAAAATTTCTTCCATTTATCTCTAGTTAATGTTCTGTTGAAACTTTATATCTTGGTCTATTAAGTCGCCTTTTGATGACTTCTAGACCATACAACAGCTGGTTTTTAACACGAGATATGTGGAATGGAGTTGCATATAGTATACACATAGCCAATAAAGAACATCCATAAAACCTGAAGTAATCTCAAATATTCCTTTTATACCAGTTTGCTAGGAATAAATAAAAAGTGCAAAAAAGAGACACCTACATCATTCTGTAGTGTCCACACTGACTAAAGACTTTTAAGTTAAAATGCGTATTTTTAGAAATCTAGCCAAAAAGCCATTCTAGCTATGAGAGAAAATTCTCAATAAAAAGCAGGGAATGGTTAATAACTATATAATCACACTATTTTTATAAAAAATACAGCTCAGATATTCAAAAGACAGCCTAAAATAAATTATAATAATATAAAAATTTAAATAGGAACCAAAGTATTGCCATTTATATTGCCAAAGGAGGCACTTTGTATTTTGAAGCATAGGAAATTAAATCCCCAGAAGTATTATCCATACTTTTTTTAAAATTAAGGATGTAGATATTTTGAAAGCTGGTTTTGATGTTTAACAGTACAGATTTGTTTTTGTTGTTTGAGAAATTTGTATTAAGTACTAGCACAGGCTTTTTTCCAGATAGGATTTTTCTTCACAGTACTGCTTGCAGTAGAAATAATGCTAACCCTAGTAGGTGTTTCTCTTCTTATTTTCATAGTCATAATTATGTCTTAGCATCTCATTTTGTGGAAAGAAGAAGATAGACACCTGTCTCTAGGGCCCTCTTCATTTAAGCACTACTTTACTAAATGCAAATTATGGCAATCAGGGCATCAGTTTATGTATTGCCTTTCTATAAGAAACCGTGATGCCTTTGTATTTGCTGTTTGCACCCCTAAAATCAATTCCATTATGTTTGAATGCCATATGTTTTGCACATTGTACTGTATATATGTAATGCATACTGTATTTTTATATGTGTACTACATTTATCAAATATTTTGTACATAGTGGCAATATTGTAGCTACTGAGGAAATGTTTGATATTTCAGCATTTTTGCTAAGTGTCTCAAATAAAAAAGGAAAACTGTGTTCATTTGTCCATGCTTACTACTTAAAATGAAAAATATCTTTAATAATAATCACAAAATCACTTTAATCACAAAAATCATGACATCTGGCCTATGTTCTAAGTTCATTTCTCACAAAAAAATAAGCATGAAATCTGCACTTACACGAACCACAAAAGATTGATGGTTTATCTTCAAAATCAGCCAAAATTTGTAGGAATAGACTTCCTGTACTCTCACAGTTTAGGTTCGGACTTTATTTTTTTTTAAGCAATACTATTACATTAATTCCTTTCCTCTGTTCTGTTATTTTCTCAAGAGCAGGTAGGCTAAGAACCCAGACTTTTCAGTGCTTTTGTCACTGTAAAAAAATGCAATAGAATAATTTACATAACACAGGTAAAATACAGGTGTGATACTCTTCAATAGATTTTAAATGAAGCGGCTTCATAAAAATTAAAACAATTGCAATCTATTACCTTTTTATATAGCTCATAAGCCATACAGCCCTTATTTTGTAGTTTGTCACTGTATCTTTTGTATGATGTGCAGCTGCTGGGGCTCACCGCCAAACACAAGCACAAAACTAAGAAGCTCTGACACTGCAACTCCAGAGACATGTTAAGCAATTTTGGACATTCCCTGCTCTTTTTCACAGGGGGAAAAACACCTTATCTAAGAAGTCTTCTAAAGTCTTAACACAGAAGAGGACTTAAAGTTACATAGTGCATGCAGTGATGGTGTATGACTGCAAAGGGGTACTAAAGAGACCATTGAACAAGCACTAGTTTAAACCCATCCCCATGAAAAGAAAAATTGATCAAAACTCGAGATGCTGTGGTAAGACTTGGTAAAATATAACATGATTCTAGTACGTACTTTGTTAACAACAGAGTCAAATCTCTAGCAAAATTCTCTCAGGATAATCTCTTGGATTAGTCTACAGTGTTTTCTGGTAGAGAGGGGAACAAACGGCAACACTGAAGTAATGTATAAAAGCAGCCACAAGAGAGATGGAGGGGAGGAGGGGAGTCTAACAATGTTCTGGCTCAGTGCTGGGGTGAAAAGGAAGAAGGAAAAACCTAGAGTTTCTTCCTCGCTCCAAGTGAGATTTTCTCAGGGACGACATTTGAAATACAGACTGAATGGGGCATGCCAGAGAGGTGCACGATCATGTTGTGAACCTCTCGTGTCAGTGTCCTGGAGGAGACTGGTGGAACAGGCCACATAGATACAGCTTTGAAGAGGCAAAGCCTTCTAAATCAGGCAAGCTTCTGAACATTCCCCAGGTAGTTTAACCTCATTTGTGAGTCAAATGCAACATTTTGTTCACTTATGCAAATGAACTTCTAAGGCTTCTCAGAGTGACGTCAAAACTAATTAAGTATCAGTGCAGATTACTGGCTGTATTTCACCTTCTAATACAGACTTCTGCTCCTCATTGAGTTATACTGTCACAAGCAGAAATAATCCCCAAGTTGATATGGGCATTCTTATCAGCTACAAAATACTGTGATTCTGTTTTATACTGTGTTAAATTGAAGACTAGTACTGTAAAGCAAATAGTGTTTGTACCACATTTTTCTAGAGGCTACCTGTAATTCCCTAACAATAAAAAAGAATTTGTAAATAAACCCCAAGTAAGTACAAAGAATAAGGCTATTCTGTGAGAAAATAAGGGATATTTCAGAACTATAGTAAGGCAAAGAAAGGATCAGAAAATTATTTCTGGTGTAGAAAAGACTGCACCCATTTTCATTCATGACTTTCCCAAACTCTTCTAAGGCTTTCAAAATGTGCTAGATTTTGGCATTTTGCATCTGCATTTTGTATTCTGCTCAGCTTGTGTTCTAGAACATCACTGTGCATTTCTTCAGAATGAGCTATGAGCTGATCAATATGCACAAGCTGATTTTCATGGTGAAGCTGCTTCATTTCAATATTTACTATGATACTTCCTCTTGCGGAGGCAGTCCCTACATTAGATCATCCACCCTTTCCTTATTAAAGTCTGTTCTATGCTGATGACATCAGAACGCAGGCAAATACCCATAAAACTGAAAAAATAAAACCTATTAATACGCCCAGTAAATTGCATAAAATACATATTTATGAACATAACCATTCTAAAAGTTTGTAGGCTATATATCCCACCAATCTCCTTTCACCTATCACACACCAAACACAAATACTGCAAAGCAAGTGCAGCACTTTTTGACCACACATTTGTGCATTACAAAATTTATAGTTAGGATATATCAGAGCTAAAGCACTTGGTTTGGTGCCAGCTGGCAATCTGGGGTTTTGATTGTTTTACAAAGACCAAGAAGTATATAAACACATAACCCTCCCTCCCAAACTGTGTTCATATTAGTATTATGGTGTAACCCCCAAGCCAAGAAGGATTGGTGAAGCTTGAGATTATGCTGAATGAACTTCTTCCACAAGCTAAGCCCTGGTTTTCAGTAAAACCTGACTATATTACACCATGTTCTACAAATGGCCATCACCACATTCGTATTTGAACAATATTAAATGCTATATACTCCTGCCTATTAACTTCTCATGTATTATACAAATGTTGCTAGAGTGACATACTAGCATATTTGTATTGTCTTAAGTCAGAGACGTCACACAGATTTCCCCACAACCCTACCAAGACCTTCCTAAAAGAGAAGTTACAAATTAGAGGAGCATCTGAGATGTAACAGCTGGGGCTTGGTTTGTTTTTGTTTTGTTTTCCTTTGAGTGTTTATCCGTAAATTTATAGAGTAAGAAATATTCCCCTTCATGTAAAAAATTACCTGAAGGTGAGTCTCCAGTCTTCTCTGCAGAAAAAGGACTGCAGGGCCACTCTATGGTAACACTAGAGTTACCAGGATTCATTCCCGAATCCCCCCAAGACAACTCTTTCATAAAGCTAGGACAAAGCCTAAGCTCAAGTAACTGATAATTGAGGAGCACTCCAGCTACCCCATAGTAAGTCTTTATAAACTCAGTTACACAAATTCTGCATGAATGTGAATGTTGCCCTTCTATATCCTCAAAAGAGTCAGGGAAATTTGTAACAAGGCTTAGTTTTGTATATTAAAACAGACATCAAAACTCTCTCCTAAAGCAACACCTTCATCTCATAGTGAGGCTTATGGAAGGAGGGAAAAAAACTGGTGATTATTTTTTTCCTTCCAGCACAATCTCTGACATTATCTTTTCAGCACTGGAATCTTCTAAAGACTTTCCTTTAGGAAATTCATGTGGTGTTCTAAAGATTTTGTCAGAAGAGAACAGTGCATAAGGAGGATTCAGCATAAAGGACTTTCGCGCAGAGCTCAAACAAGGGTAATGACCAGCATAGAAGACATTCCCAAACAAATGTATCCAGGCATCAGAAGACACCACAGGCAATTACACGCTTTAAATCAAACTTACATTTTTAGTTATAAAAACTACTGTTTTGATAAACCAGCTCACCATTAAACAGCTCCTTATTCCAGACACATTAACGTAGCGGGGCTCAGAGAGTAGACAACCATTTTTAATCCAATTCTGATGCCAACCAAATACATTTATTAAAAATAGAGTCTATTTGAAGTGATACAACTCCTATGAATACCACATATAAGTCAAATAGTTCCTCTGCTTCCTCCCAGCACAAAATCACTTCTCAGCTCACGAAGATACCAAAGCATGAATAAAACAAATGCAGACATGAGCTGCACAGGAACTGTGATGAGAAGTTACAACTGGCAAGTATGGCACATAAAAGAGCATATTTTGTAATAAGCTACCAGGCCAGAAGTGGAAGAACATCAGTCAAAACCACTTTATTAAAATCTAACTCCTTCCTGCTGCCTGCTGGGTCACAGTAACTCCCTCTTCTTCAGTGATCTAAGAGAACTGGCCCTCCGAGGTCACCCTTCATAAAAGCCACGGATGTGAGAGCTGACGGAGGCAGTTTCCACTCCTACACATCACCACAATTGTGAAGTGCTGCACTGACTGCAGTGATCAAGATAAGAGCAGAACTCAGCAGCACTATTGTGGCTTTCCAGAGCCCAGATGTGGGTATGTCCTCTGGAGCTAGAGATGAGCAACACTAGCAGATAAACTCCAGCAACTGTTCCAGAAGGACAGAGCATCAGTAACACCTGTAAGGGCTGGACAACCAGAACAAGTTGCCTTTGGGGCAACTATCCCACGGTAGCAGCAAACACACTTCACATGGGCTGACCACCCACTGAGGTAATTTAAGTCAGGAACCTTTCATTGTAGGAGATGTGAGTTCAGACGGGCACAGAGTTAGCCCAGTGAAGCTGGGAAATGGCAACTGTTAAAAACCTAACATTTGTCCATTCAGCCAAGCCATCAGGTGTGAGTTTTCCTGATGACGATTCAAAGAACATCCCAAAATGATACGGACAGATCACTCTCCTAACACACCTGCATTGTCGCGCCACCAGATTAGTAGCTAATCTCACCCTTTCCAAAGGTACCTGTCAACATGTCCACATGCTGATTCCACCAAAAAAAGACAAGTGACCATAGCTGGGATCAGCTCCCCAAAAGCCAGTAAACAAAATTCCTGTCATACAGGAAGGTGGAATATAATTTGGGTGTCCAGCAAAAGCTTCACAAAGAGTTTAAAGGGATCTCCACAATGAACAGTAGATGAAAACTAAAAGCTTTGTTTTCAGGTCACACTTGTAAATATGCATGAGACCAAATCTAGAAAAACATGTATTTTAGTATCTTCTCTGCATTTCACAACATGAAACTTTATACGGACAAGTAGTGGGCACTTATCAAGTTTAATTTAATATTTGCCATTTAATTTTCCCACCGTTTTGCATTTCCGTTTCTTTTCTTGAAGAAGGAAAGTTTTAGCACCGCTTCCCCCCGCGCACCCTAAGCTGTTCCTGCTGGTCTGAAAGAGGACCGCATATTCCAACACACTTAATGATCTAACGGCCGGAGTGCCACTGTTTGGTAACAAAACTCCCGCCGCTGCACCGCTGCCCGCCCCGGTCAGCGGCGGCCCCTCAGACCTGCCCTCAGCCGGGAGAACGCGCCGCAGCCCCGGGGAGCGGGACTGCCCCGGCCCGGCCCCTCAGCGGGCACCGCGCGCGACCCCTCCGCCTGAGGTAAAACCGCGCGCCCCCCCGCCGCGGGTCCCGACGCCCGGCAGGTGCCGGCGCACGCGCAGGCGCAGGCGGCGGGCCGCGGGGGCGTGGCGCGGAGCGGAGGCGGCCCGCCCCCTGCTGCCGCGCGATTGGCGAGGGCGGATGGGAGTGGCGCCAGCGATAGAAGAGCGTCCGGAGAAGCCGTTAACGCAGGCGCGGTGGCCAAGTGGTAAGGCGTCGGTCTCGTAAACCGAAGATCACGGGTTCGAACCCCGTCCGTGCCTTAGTTGGCCCGCGCGGGCGGGTCCTTTCTAACCTTTTTAGGGAAAGGCGGCGTGGCCGCTGCGGTGGGATCCCAGCGCTTCAGCCCCGCACCGCCACGGTGCCCGTCAGGGCCGTGGGCGAGCACCCAGAAGCGGCCACCGCCCCCCGGCCGGGCGGAGTGGACCGCACGGCGCTTCGCTGCAGCACCCGCACCGCTGCGGCAGGGGGCGGTGCCGCGCCTGCCCTGCCTCGCTGCCTCCTGCACTCCCTCCGGTCACAGCCGCACCGCACCGCGTGACGACGGCTCCATTCGCATCTGCGACACCACCAATGTTTTTCTTCAGACCGGCTTCCTCGGGGGTTAAGCCTGTACTCGAGAGACCCTAGAGCTCACCTTGAAGAAGCAGAAGATGGTTTCATACGTGCAAGGAAAAGATGTGTACCGAAGCCAAGTGGAAGCCCTGTCATGCTCATTCCCTACATGGTGGCCCCAAAGCACATGCTGGCACTCACCACGACACAGGTTTGACCTTGTGAGGAACATGTGGAGCCTCTGCACGCTCTTGTTTGAAGAGATCTTCTCCACAGGTTGATCATCCAGGTTCCTGGGGCTTTTCATTGTGAATACAGTTTTGTCTTCTGGTGGAAACGTGAGGTTTCTTCATCTCACTTAACCACTTAGAAGGATTATTTGCAATCTGGTTAGTGTTCACATTTCCTATTTTTTTAAGCAGGAAAACTCCCTGTGACATGGGAAACAGCCATGGCAAGGGCAGGTTGGTTCCGTCAACTGGTACTATGCAGTGCTCACCCACCACTGAGGACACGCAGACCCTGGACACTGGGACACCGGGACACCGGGACACCGGGACACCGCAGCTGGGCTCGAGCACACGAACGGGACCAACCACAGCCCTGCACACAGATAAGGGCTGACAGCACTTAAAACCATGCTAACGATGGCAAGAAGAGCAGCACTATATGTTAATAACAGCACTACAAATGGAAGGAAACCTCTATTGATTCATGTTTGATATTTGCTTACCATCTGGAATTTCACTGACCTTTTGTTAGCCCCCAGTCAGTTTTGTTTTCTTCCTGACAAATTTTCTTCTCATATTCTGCACCGCTGTTGTCTAGAATCAAAATTGTACAATTGTAGTAGGAACAAAAATAACTGTCATTAACCACTTACACCAGATTTTGTAAAACTTTTTAACATAATATACATACATTGTGTTGGTAGGTCAAAATCATCATTCAAGTTGTAAATTGATTTAAAGAAGGGCTGTAACCATTTATTCTACATAAGGCGCTCTTTTCTTATAATGAAGATTATATAACAATTTATAATGATATATAATGAAGACATATAATGATTTAACATTATGAAGATTATGTGACTGCATTAAATACATGTAATTCAAATCTCTATTTTTTGCGCTTAGTTTATCGTGAATATTCACAAGTCTCCAGAATCACTCGTTAGTAAATTTGGCATAAATTTGATGAAGCATCAGCAGAGAGGAAATGGGAGTGCTTACCTTCCAGCTCAGTTTTGAACTTGAAATTTCTAGTATGAAGCCCGTGACCACACTGCCCAACCTCCCTGGAAAGAAATGTAAATTATTTATTTTGAGCTGTGACAGTTTCACCACAGAGCACATACAAAACTGGTTTTTGTTGTCCTAGATATTTTCACTCATGTACATGAAGGACAGTGAGGAACAGCTACGTCCCTGAAGCTGCTTTCATAAGACAACTTTCAAAACTAAACACAAAAACCCAAGTCAAGGACAAACCGTGTTTCTGATAAGTACCTTCTGTTACTACAACCTCAGGGTTACACCCGGTGAGGAGCCACGTTGCCTGTGGTGAGTGATGCTTTCAGAAAGTCTTGTTTGTTTTGTAGAAATACATTTATAAGCCTGAGCCAGGTACGCACCAGAGCTACGGCTGCGTCTCCCCCACACAACAACAGCTTGAGGCCTGTGAGTCCCTGTTACATGGCACACACACACAGATCAGATGGTGCAGACCCTGGTTTTCCATAGTTTGCAGACAGAACTCAACATTTTGCTAAATAACATTGCTCAATTATTAGCATAATAATAATGTTGCTAAGTAACATTTTAAGATGTCTTATGGTTATTTACTTTAAATTAATTTTGTAATTAGAACACTGTTTATGAAATCACAGCCTAAGAGAAACTAGTGCAGGCCACAGATTGGTAACTCCAGCAGCAGTTAAGATGTAGAAATAATTAACATACCACACAGGTTTACTGCCATGACATATATCCATTTATATGACATTAAACTTTTTTGAAAGTGTTAATATATTTGCCTTCAGCTTCCTACTTTCTAGACAACACAATACCCAAATTTTAAGCTCTTTTCTTTTAGGTCTTGTTTCCACACCCTTAATGACACCTCTCGTCACTCCTGCTACAATCCCCCAGATCCTCTCCAGTTGCTGCATATTCTTCTTGAAATGAAGACCCGAAGTGGACACCCTAGTGCTGCTTACTGACACTGAGCAGAGCATTTCTGCACATCACAACTCACAGAAGGACACCGTGAGCGATAAAGTGGGAACCTGGATTATGAGCCTGAGCTGCCATAGTGAGAGTGCCCCAAGAAGCTGCATGGCTGGCATCACACCCCATGACATTGAGCACAAACCATCCCAACTGGCACACATGGCCCTGTCCCCAAACTGGACCCTGTGATGGGAAGTTTAAGCTTGAAACTTCCTCTCTGTCCCCCAGCCCCGGAGCACCCCATGTCACCCAGCACCCTGGGCACAGCACAGCAGGTGCCTCACAGCAAGTGGTTAAAACAGCAGCCAGAGTCTGATGGGGCTGAATCCCAGGGCAGAACCTGCAGCAGGGAGTCATGCAAAATGAGTCCTCTCCCTAATCCAGCTCCTAGTATCCATCATTGCATCATTTTGTAGAAATGGTTTACAAATCCCTCACACTGTGCAGACTGACTGGTGAAAGTAGAAGGTGAAGCAAATTTAATTTCATTTCATCATTTCTGTCATTACAACAGAGCCTCTTGCTGCCTTTTTTGAGTTAACTGGGTTTTACATGTGACAACCAGTATGACCAACAGAGGACAGCACATCCATTTCTTTTAATGATCAAAAGAACCTGCACTTGAAGCTGCCATTCACTTTTTCACTCAGGAAATGAGAGTGACAAGGCAGAGTCGCGCCGTGCGCCATAAGTAAGCCAGCCAGCTTAAAAAGGCCTTTTTGCAATTAACTAGAGCTGTTTTGAATTCCAAGAGATTACTTACAATAAATCTACTTCTGACCAGGCATTGCTGGTGACGAAACACTGGGTGCAACTCTCTGGAAGCCCAGTCTGTGCTGGGAAGCAATTGTTTACTGAACAGTTAAAACATCCTTAGGAGGTCAAAACACACTTGCGATTGGTAGGTGAACTCTGCTAATTCCCCTTCAAAACTGCAGACAGACAGACAAGGTGTCTATAACTAAGGTTTGATTAAATGGGAGTGTTTATCAAAAACTGAAGCGAAGCCGGACTCCAGTGGTTTTACTGCGTTTAATTTGGAGGCAGAGAAGACTCTGCAAGTCATAATGAAATTCAAAGAATAAACCCAAGGATTTCATGCGGCTGAGGGGAATTTCATTATGGAAATTCAATTAACCCGCAAGAGTTGCACACATTGAAATCTATTCTCTTTTCCCAAAAGGTGGTTCTTGTGTTTTTTATAGCAACCTTTTCTATTCCTGGATAAATAATGCTTTATTACAAATGAATTGATGTCTTTCTATAATTAATAGCATATAACAACATTGTCATCCATTACTGCTTTGCAAACATCAATTTCTGCTTCCTGTGAAATGTGTCAAATAGTGGGTTTTTAAAGATACGATTAAAGAAGGATTGGGTGTGAGAAACAAGCACAAAGCAAACACAGAGATTTAGGAGACACCTGAGGAATAACATGACAGTGTGGGGTCTGCTGCAAGTCCCGATTTACATTTGTCGGTCAGGCTCCGATCCTGAGCGTGGCTGAGCAAAATTAATTGACAGCTGAAGATACGGGTAAGTCACTGGGGACTGACAGTGCTCAGCAGTTCTCAGTATCTGGGCCCTTAAACAAAAGCCAACCTACAAATTCCCATTCATGCGAGTAACGATGCTGCGCACAGCTACAGCACCAACGTGAATTATTTACGTCGGCGTAGCGTGGAAGCTGCAACCCGCAAAGCCTGTTTAAAATCACACACAAGCACCAATTCGTGTTCCTGTGATAGATGGGAGGATTATCGCTTAGCCCATGTTTCACTCACATGTGTATTATTCCTTTTATTTGCTGTGTGTATAGGTCTGATGGGACACGGGGGAAAGTAAATACAGGAGATAGACATCTGTAAACACTGGTAGAAAATGAGGAAAGGGGGTTACTGATTAGCTCTCTTCCCATATGAAACTCCTAGATCATATCGGAGAAACGTGAGTTAAGCGCTTTACCATTCTTCTTTTTTTAACCATTATCTGATCAGAGAAGCATGAAAAGCACTTTACTGCTCACTGGATTTTTTTATTTTTTTTTCCCTGTGCTCGGAGCCCTCTGCAGGAAGTGAAGCTGAATTTCACAAATCTTCCCTTTCTGACGTCTCCCGAATTTCTAGGAATGCCCCTTCCCTGTTACTATATTTGGAGGTAGTTTCTAGGAAAAAAAAAACCTTTTGGGCCGGCCCGGGACCCCGCGTTGCTCCCGGGGGAGGCCGAGCGCCGGGTGCCCGGCCCCGGCCCCGCGGAGTTGGGGCGCTCCCGGCTCGGGCTGGCAACTCCCGGCGCAGCCGGCACGTCTTTGTACACTGCTGGAGCAACGAGCATGGAGAGGGAGTGGGAAGGGAGAGGTGGCTTTGTGGCAACAACGAGGGAATCTTCTCTAGTTTCTTCCCGGTGGCTGCGCTTTTTTTCCCCTTGCACTTTTTCCCCCTCCCCCCCATCCTTTTTAAAGGAAGAGAATCTTAAGAAAAAGAAACACCTTTTGGATTTTTTTTTTCCCCTCCGCTTCCCCCTCTCCCCCTCCCCTCGCTGTGGCCTCTTGTTTAGCTTGTGGCGTGACCGTGATGAAGAAATGTTTCTGGGCGCCTGGCAGGGCGATGTTTTTATGTAATGAGTCAGGATTTTGCCAACGGAAGGAGCCGGCTCAGAGCGAGGACCGCGGGGTTGCCTCCCGCCCAGCACGGGAACCTGCTGCCGAGCGGCACCCGCTCCGCTCCTCGGGAGCCCCGCTCGCCTCGCCGGGGGCACGGCCGCGGGCACTGACAAGCGGTGAGTTGCGCGCTCTCTCCACGCCCCGCCACCGCGCTGCCCGTCGCGGGGATCGCGTGGCCCCGCACGTCCCCGCCGGGCCCGCAGGTGGGGCCGCGCCTGCCGCCGCGGGGAGCGGGCGGCTCCGCGCCGGGCGGGCACCTGGGCGGGAGGCTCCTCGCCGACCGAGCCTGCGCGGCCGCGGAAGGAGCGCCCCGGGCCCCGCGCCGGCCCCGCTGCCGGCGGGGGCAGGCCGCGCTGCGGGCGGGAGGCCGGTTCCTTCGGCAGTCGCAGGTGTGTCCGCACGCCCGGGGCCCGGCCGCTGGCCCTGTCCCGGAGCCTCCGCGCGGCTTCCGCGGCCGCGTGTGGCTCGGCTGAGTGAGGCGGGTCGGGCCGCGTCGTCTGACAATTGCTCGTGTGAAGGAACAGTGAGAAAGATCTTGCTAAACCGTCCCAGGTCAGTGGGTTAATTCCCCCTTCTGCAGGCCACGTATTCTATTTTAACGTTTCTACTTAGCCAAAATTTCCACCAACTCCTCTGCGTGTTCCTTCCGCGATGTGTTTGCTGACCGCACAAGAGTTCAGCCGGGACCGCAGTCTTCAGCTCTGCATTTTGGTTGTCAAAAGCAGAATAAAAGTAATAGTGGCTTCTCAAGCAAATAATTTGTTTATTTTAAAGTAATGGGCAGCATTTACCTACTTCAGTCATCCAAATGTAAACTGTAATGCCTTTAAACCTGGACTTAACAGTTCTCTTGGAATTATCAACTGAGGATTTAGAAAATATGTTCCTTTTGTCTACAGATCTCTGCTTCTCTCATCTTTGAAAGAAGTTCTTAAGACACATAATGGTGAGAGTAGTAAGATTTAGACACAGCTGAATACGTGAAACTACCCGTTAGTGGAAGGACCTCACTGTTTCAAGGGAAGTGAAAATATTTTCTAGTTTATTGTACAAATAACAAATTCAGACTACTGACAGACAGCTCTAGAACGTGTCAGCTTTAGTTTAAATTACACTGGAACGGATAAACAAGTTGTTACTCACTTTGAGAAGAAATCTTAATAGATACTTTGAGTGCTGGGTGTAGTAAATAACTGTTACTCTGGAGGAGTTCTGTGTCATTTTATAGACACTTGCAGAAGCACTGCTTACCTACTTAATAAATAAATCATAAACTGTGAATAAAACCAAACAGTATCTGTTAGAAATTCCTGCTGTCCAGAGAGTGAAGGAGTGTGTTGTGACTTGGCTACAATATTCTCTGTTATTAGTCTGACAGTTACCCACTTTATAAGCAATGATTCTCTCAGTTGATTTGGCATATCTTACAAAGATACTTTACTTACAAATTGAATCCTGGAAGGTTGTGGTTCCAGAGTCGGGGTTTTGGGGGCGAGATGAGCTTATGTTTTATCCAACTGGCCCACAAAGTCCCGCTTTTGGTGGTCACTTTGTTCTGCAAAAGAAACCAGTACATTATGGCTCTTACAGTGGATGTTAAACTTACTTAGTAAACTACTGCTGCACTTAGTAAAAGGCTACTATACATTTAAATGAATAATAACAATATTCTAACTTTAATATTGTCTTCAGCAATGAAAAGTGGATAGGAAACACAACTATTCTGAAACTTAGACATAAAAAAAAGGTTTCTAACTTTTGGTGGTGATTTTCTCTTGAAAAGCTGAAGAAAAAGTTATGTTTCAAAGAGTGGTCATTCAGTATAGGTGAATTGGGAGAAAAGGAAGTAAGTCCCTAGAAAAGAGAGGCAGCTTAAACCTTGAAAACATCATATAAACACCAGTAACTTTTATATTGTCAATCCCCTGCTCAGCTCTCTGCTCACGAAGTGTTAGTTTTAATGGATCTCTTCAACTAGCTGGTTTTTTATGTGTGTGTGCTTGTGTGTCTACACATGTACAGTCTATTTCTAGGAATCAATGTAAACATACAAGTTTTAGAGTGTATTTTTATGAGTAAGGCTCTGTAAGCCTGAGCTTGGTAGAGCTGTTTAAGTTCATGTTACTATTTACATTTTGGTATCAATATCGTAAAGAATTTAAGCATAATTTTTACTTAAAAATTATGTAGTTGTACTTTCCTCCTGGGATTCTAGTAAGTGTTGAAAATTTATTAGTAGATAAGCTGAAGTTTCTTGTGGTTTTGAATATACTGTACACATATTTAAGACTGAGCGTAACACACTACACTCACACAACATGATTTGTACAATGGCTCATGTACACAGCATAGGCACACCAGATACCCACAGCAGCATCCTCTCTGTTGGTGTAAACGCGTCTGTCATAGTTTTGACATTTTCTTCCAGCTAATCACCTGCTTAAGTTACACATAAACATCCCCACATTTGCACTGTGGCCACAGTGTCATTGCAGTTAGATTCATTTTAAGCACTGACCTACTAAGGCTGAATCAATCTGAGTGTTTGAAAAAGGCCTGGAAATTCAGCTGAAGTTAGCCAGTGATACACTCCTACAACAAAGTTGCTGCTATGTGATCTGTCGTGTGACTGCATGCAGGATCTGTATATTCATGCAAATGGATATCATGCTGAATTACCAAGATTTTTCTATGGAATTCTGGTATTTTACATTCTATAGCAATATAATTACTACACATGTGAAATAGGACATATCCAAACCTCAGTGCAACAAATTCCTCACTTGTTTAAGACTGAAATTTGATGGGGAAGAGCTTAGGTCAGAATTGTGCTGTTAATATGCCTTTTTGCTACTATTTTGCATGAAATAATGCTGTTCAAAAGCTGCATTTATGAGAAGGTTAAATTTTCATCAAGCAATTAAGTTACAAATTTAACTGTAGAAATTGGTTTAATTTTTAATTATAGACTTAAATTGTGAATACATTCTAGACCTGTCCAGTATTACAAGTCGTCAGATTTGGATTGATTTAACTCCTACGGTGTCTTCACTAGTACTCTGAGAAAATAAGAACAGAGAATTAGAGATCAGAAAGCAGATCAATGTGAGGATCTTGCTTAAAGTGTAAAAGAGAAACAAACTTCCATACCCAAACAGCAGCAAAGATCAGCTCTGCTCTGCTGAAATACAGCAGTTGCTTCTTACCAACTATTGCTTTAAAGCTCTTAAATTGAACTATGTAAGTAATTTTGTATAGCTGCTTTCAGCAAGGTGTGCTTTATGTGGCTCACTTTTTTTACCAGCTATTTTTAGATATTTTTTCAAATAGGTTCTATTTGATTCTCTGTTGAAGCTAAATAAAATTCACATGCATTCCTTCTAGCACCACTAATGTAGTTATGGAATTAATAAATTATTTAAATGATTAATGAGCAGTGTTAAAGAACACAGGTACACTTCTGTAGGCTTTCCTCATCCAGAGTTATTATTCACATTTTTCCCCATTAGTAAGCTTAGAGAAAGAGCTCCTGTTTGTCTCTAGTGTGCACTAAAACAGTTTTCTACTACTACAGATATCATGCACAGATATTAAACTTTAAATGTATGTTCATTTTATATAAGTTACCCAAATTGATGATGATGAGACAAAACAGTGATAGATCCCCTAAACACCTGTGTTATAAAAACGTGATCTCTTTCTCTCACACGGCTTTTCCCACAAGGTTTGTGTGCAGCATGGGATGATGGCCTCAGAGCTGAGACTCCTGAAGTGTGCTATGTAACCAGAGCATTAATAATTAAATACGTGGGATCAGTCTATCTTGCTATTAGAAATGAAAAAAGAAATGTACAGAAGATAAGAAGTAGATGGTATGTTTGGAATCAAAATTAATTTTTCTTGAGATAAAAAACAGTCATGAATTATTGAAAAAATGCTATTTAGAAATATCAACTCAAATTATTTATTGCACTTATAATTTATAAAATTGAAAGTCCTACCAGCTATGCTTGTATTTAAAATAAATTTAAAGCTATTTTTTTAGAGTTACCTTTCTGTATTTTTAAGCAAACCTTTAAAAAAAACAATTTACAGACACTGAATCAGCACAGGATTCTCAAATGGCCTAATCTGTTTACTTTTGAAATTTTATTGAAAGCAGTGGAAAGATCAGAGTCTCCACCAGAATCCAGTGGCATGGTGTGGGGATTGGTCTGTGGCCTGCATTTTCTGAGGCAGGGCCTCAACCTTTGACATCTCCTGACCTCATGTTGCAACAGAAGAGTTTTGTGACTCCCCTCTGATCTAGACATAGAAAAAAGAGAGGGAGGTAATGACCCCGAGTTTGGAAACTCATGACCTGGAACAACTGAAAATTTTGCCTTAGTAAAGGCTACAAAATCAGCCATCCCTTCCTATGAAACTATCCACAGTTTTTCCAGGGCAGGACCACAGACACCCAAGGTATGGCTTTTACAGGTGTCTTGTTCTTCACTCCCTGTTACAATGTTACACATCAGCACTGCTTGCCTCCCTAAAATCTGGACCTCATGCCACAAACAAAATACAATAGTATGTTCAGAACCTATGTTTCATATGTATCACACAAAACTCCTTTCTTATTTGCCTTAAAAATCATATATAGCAGGTTATGAAGGAAAAATAATTAAGGTTTTTTTTGATGGCTTTAAAATACTCCTGGGAAAACCACTGCTGTCACTTGGAACTTGCACCTGCAGTGGATAACGTGATAGAAAAGTTGTGTGACATGAACTGCACAACCCACTGCAGACTGTGCAGCTTTAGACTCTGAAGCTTCTGGTGAAATTAGTGAATTTAAGGCACCACTCACCCTGTTCACAGCACATACCAGTTAAGAGATACGCAAATCTCTTGTTGCAGTGTCATACGCTTTTCTCAGTCAAACCACAAATGTGCAGGGAATTTGGTAAAGGTACAAACATGACAAAAAAGAAACAAAGCATTGGCTTTTTTTGCCTGTTGTCAAAAGGTCCGAATAATTTGTGTTTACAAGGTTTCAGCGCAGGGGCAAGGGTTCTGTAGGTGGTGTGTGAACGGCATTATTCAGCTTGTGGATTTTTTTCAGGACATTTCTACAACATGTTCAGAATAAATAAAAATAATAGGACTAGAAATAAAAACATACCTGTTACTCAGGTAACTTGCTTTGTGAGCTAGCCAAATATGACTACATGTTAGAGTGTGGTTTCAAAAGGTTACTGCCGATTTCTGACTCCCTGTTGGATATAAGGCTCTTCAGTTATCTGTGTTTTATTTTGTACACTGGAATCATAAATCTCTACAGAGAGGCTCCAGAGTTGGTTTTTTTTCCCCTTTTCCTGCTTGGAGCATACTGCTCCTAGCTGAGCTCAAAAGAAGTCTTAAAAATGATGCATCAGTCCTATCTGTTTTCCTAATGTACTGAATGTTCACATCCTTGATATACATTGTTAACTTTAAACAAAACTATTTTGATGTTTTCAGTTAATACTGCTGCAATATTTTAATTTAGCTGTTAATGGGAGAGGCTACAATTCACCAGTGTAATGTAGTATTGATGCATTGTTGCTATTTTAAGTATCTCAGCTTCAGTCACGGTCCAAATCCCTTTACCGGCATCATGGCCTCTCTGTATGAACTGATATAAAATACTAGCTAGACACCAAATTTTTTAAAGTAATAACTTTTGTTTTGTAGGTCAGGATAAGAATCAAAACAAAGACAAAATGCATTGTGTCATCTGCATCAAGGCACGTGTAAATGGCATTAGGAAAGGGTGAGAAAAAAATCATTTCAGGATGTTTTAGGATTGGCCCACAAGGTTCAGTAAAAACCACTGCATGCAGTAATTTTACTGAAGGGCTGTTTCTATTTGTTACACACTGCTATTGTTAAAAACGACTGTTTAAGTCAGCATAATCTAGAATTCCGCTTTGCTGCTGCTGTTTGTATAAAAGCTTTCATTTGTAATAAAACGCCCATTTCAAATCACGAAAACTGCACACACCTCTGTGGGTAGGTGCCTGGATGCTGGCGTATGTCAGCAGGATGTCCACTGAAATCACTGGACCTACATCCACAAAAAACATAAGTGAGATCACAGTGAAATTTCTGGAACCTGAGGAAAGAACCGGGTTCATTTTTTCTATTATAACATGAACAAAGAGCAAATGTATTACACAGAACATTGTCTTAAATAATGTATAAGGAATTGAGAATATTTTTTTTTAACAGTATTATATTTTACAGGTTATGGTACAAGAATTTGTCGAAGAATATGCCTGTTAGGTGCTATTTAGTGTGGATTATTTAAAAATAGTAGTTTTTCATTAAGCATGTCAATTAAATAGGCAGAACTAAAAGTTCAAATGTGCTACATGTTTTATTAAGGAGATTTATAAATATGGAGTATTCAGTCTTTACTAAATGGGATTCCTCTGCATTTTCATTCTGAGTAGTCTTTCTGTATGTATGGAAAACTGCCCACATGGTTGGCTGGAAAATATTTTGAAAGCCTTTAAAATGAAAGACGTTATATGATTTCATTGTGTATCATTTTCTTCTATAAACTAACATTTGGTCTGTCACTGAAGCAAATCCTTAAAAATAAGAGATGCAGGTCAACTGTTAATGATGATTATTCTGGTTTATTTTTTGGTATTTGGGAGGTGAAAGAACAAAAATTGTCCTGGATCGTCTGTGCTTTATGCATAATGTTTTTAGCTTTCCAGCACTAACAGTATTTCTAAGACAGCTGCTTCAAAAGTCACTTTGGTGAATGGACAGAACCATTTTATACATCCAAAGCAAACAAGTTAGACGCTATTTGAAAAACTACAATTTTCCTATGCAGGGGACTAACAGGAAATTATGAAATCCTAAAGTATTGTTGGAAAATTGTTCTAACTTTAAAAAATTTTCTTTATAGTTTCGTTCTTGATGTTCCACAGCATTCACCACTTCCTGCATGGCTCTTTACCGCAGGGAAAATGAGGGACTTTTGGGGGCAGATGTGTTTCCATTACACCATCATAATGCCCCTAAAAATCCTTATTGCTCTTGCAGTATTCTTCTGTGTTGCTGGGCCTGGTGTGAACTACTTGAAGACCTAGCTTATAAGTACACCTTTTCTCTAAAAACACTTTAAAAAACCCACTGAGTTTTATTTTGTTTATATTATTTATAGTTGTGTTTACTGTTGCTTAAAATATAAATGGCAAGATATGCAACCACCTGTTGGTAAACAAATGTCATAAGTCATAAATCCAAGGGACATGCCGATAACTGCGTGGTATTATGAAAGGGAATATATTCTGGCTTAAGAGTGAGAGCTTCACACTTTTGCTATGATTAACTTGTTTTTAACATAAGAATTTAGTGTGTATGTCTCTGAAACATGGCACAGATTTTGCAAGCTAATTTGAATGACTGCTGTAGAGGACCTCACTGAAAATATTAACTGATTTTAAGAATGTCCATCAGGCCATTTATCACATGCATGGATCTGCCCAGTACTTTTCTTTAAATCAAACACACAAAAACACTCAAATCAAATTTTCATGCAGTCCTAAAATAAATTTGTGATTAAAGCTGGAAAAGACATTGTGGGTTCTCAGCTATTCTATGCTTATTCAACTCCAAAGGTCTTTGTGTGGGCATACCTCTTGCTGGGGCTTTTGAGGAAGGAGGGATGGCATAGCCTATTGGGAATGCAGTCATGCTGCATGGCTCCTCTCTACCCCTCCAGGTGAGCGTGAGCCATCTCCAGGATGGGCACAGTTTATTCCTGCTAGGTTTCAAGGTCCCCTGAAATCTGCAGATTTCCATAGTTCTTGAAGGAAAAGGCAGAACATACAAATGTAAATATGGCTTGGTTATGGCTGGGTATTGCAGCGCAATGGATCATCAGCTGGACATGTGCCATGCTGGTAACATTTGTTTCAGGTGTAGGACAGAACTATAACTGGTTTGTGTTAAAGGTACTCTGGACTTTACTGACCAGCTTAAAAGAAATAACAGACACGCTGTGTCACATCATCCCTCCGACAGTGTCCAATACCTTTAAATAGCCTTCAAAATATTTGGTGACATAGGAAAGAAATAAGCTTTGTAGATTCTCCCCAGCCCTTTTATGTTAAAGTGTAATCCCCAAGGAAATGCTCTTCTTCATTCTGCTAAAGAAGTGGTTCTCATTTTTCAGGCAGGAAAATCCTACAGGTTAAGTCATGTCCTATAGGTCACAAAGCAAGCTTTGCTGTTATGATTGGAACCCAGAACTTTTGATGCCCAGATAAATACCACAATAACAAGAATATTACTTCCTAGAAGGACATTAATTCTAAATTTTCATATCAATACTTTGGTGTTTCTATTTGGACTACTGATTGCAAGGTGATTCCCATCACCTTCTGACATAAATGAAAGGTGTTGTAACAGACTGCCATGAGGCTTATGCAGCCTTTACAATTTTAGAAGTAACTTACAAGGTATTAGATGAGTTGAATTATAAATGTCATTAGTAAAGTTTTTTGCCAGCTGTGTGCATGTTTAGCAAACTTTGCATTTCCAAGTAACACTCCTAGATAGAGGCTCTGCCTTTAGTTGAAAATGGTTAAAGAAATAAAAAGTGTGAAACCACACATATGCAATGGAGTTCTGTAATAGTAAGGAGCAGTGAAGGGAGGACACCCACAGCTATAAATTGCATCACCTCTATATAGAAGACACTGCTAATATGAACAGACTGGAATTTTAATTACTTCTTTAAAGTCTTTTGGGGGCTATGCCAGTCACAATACTATGTAAAGAATACTGCGATAGATTTGAGCATTGAAACTGATCTGATTTTGTATTTGTCCTATGTTACAACCTTATCTTACATGTAATCTTTCCATGATATCAGACTTCCCCCCCCCAATGTAAGCAATCTTTCATAAAATTTCTTGCATTTATAACTCATAGATCTCAACATCTGATTCTTACACACGTACCCACTTACACACATACAGGCCAAAGCAAAAATCAGATTCCCTCTGAACATGTGTTCTGTAAATACATAAAAATACATTTCTCATACGACACTGCTGTCAAGAAAAGTATTTGCTTAGACCTAGCAATCCTGAGATTAAATTCAAGGAAGGAAACCAAAATCAGTAACACTATATTCCTTTTATATCTAATAGGAATCACCTGACATACAATTATCACTATTTATTTAAACATTTTTTTCACTGAATAAATAATAAGCACTAGAAAATGAGAGCCAAGTACATGGTTTGAGAAGTGTACATAAACTTTCAAATTCAAATGCTTGAATTTGGATGCTTCAAATTGTTTAAGTATTTAAATTATTTTGGTTTGAAACAGTATGTCACAAAACTCTCTGGATCTGATACAGCCCCAGAGGAAGGACTGCAAAAGTCACCTGTAAAACTGTCTGCTGAGGCAAACAGCACTTTGTGAATAGCCTGTGAGTAGGTTTCAATATTAAATATTTTGTAAAAGATAATTTTGCTGTCTGGGTTATTTGTCGGTTTTGGGGTTTTTTTTTAAATATGAGCAAAGCAAAGATTTCTGTTGGTCTCTTCTGAGGGATTTTGATTTCTTTTAATTATAGGACCAAGAGTCATTAACATGAACGAACAAATTCATGGTGGTGTTCTAGAAGTTAGAACAGTAGCAACTAGGTAATATTCTTCAAATAGAATTTGCACAGTGGAAAAGATATTAAATGTTTGTTGTGTGCCAAGAAATGAGTAATACGAGAATACTTTCGCTCTTTTACAAAATGGAAGAGCATTAACAGCATTTTAGGTTTGGTTATATATAAAGATTTTGTGATTACCAATAGTCTCATTATAATAAATAAAAATAGCAGAAAAGACATGCAATTATTTAATAGGCTGAATAAGATGAACCAATCTCATTTATGTATCAAATAACCACAGTACTATCTCAAGTTTTGAACATTACCTCAACTGTATGTACACTGACAATTTAAGATGTTATTCAGAATACAGAACTTGTGTCATCCATTTTAATAAAATTTATTTATTTACTATGTTATTTGACTTCCAATATGTTAGACCGAGTTTCTTACTGAATTAAGATAGTATCCACTCTGCTCCAGTCAGCCTGATTCTATACTAGCACAGGTCCCTGGACCGCTACCTGGAGAGCACGTGACTACGTGAAGAACAGAGTCGGGGTTTGAATGCTGGAGGCAGTTTTGTACCTGTGTCACAACAAAGCTGCTCAGAAAAGCTCAGATCAGCCATCTAGTTTTCAAGTGTGTTAGAGAAAGATGTGGGAAAGGGGAGAGCTATAGCAGAGTAGCGAGGCAACAGCAAGAGAGAAATCACTACTCAGATGCTGTAAATAAGTCTACAAAATAAAGACCTGACTAGTTTTATGAACGGAGGACCAGAATGTGGCCAGAAGTAAGGGTAAAGAAAGCAGACCGGTATTCATCACGAGCCTGCAATGTATCTTTTCCTTAAATGGTTAGTTATGGGAGCAGAAATGCATACAAAAATAAACTCCATTAATAAATGGTTACTACTACATTTCTCAATTATACTGAACTGTTTCAGACTTTGTCAATATGTGCAGTTTTGTTTTCATTTTTCTTAACTTTTAAATGTGTATAAACATTTTTATTCCCAAATTTAAACCACCAGTGCCAAGATTCTGACTGAAATGGATCTTTATGGTTGGATTATAAACAAGTGCAAATATAAATTATGAAGTACAGTGCTGACATAATCTTAATTATAGCTGAAAGAAGATTGCCAGTGTGTATACAGTGTAGTGATACAGGAATCATTGTAAGTTAATAATGATCATTAAAAGAAAGCACATATTTCAAAATCATGCTTTCATCAAGATAATACGACCTATTTTACACTTAAGAAGTTAAAAGAAAAGCTGAAATACTTGGAGATCATTAACTTATCCAGTAGTTAGACTTGACAGGTGATATTACCTGATAAATAATCTACTGAGTGACTGGAATTCTTAACCAAAATGATATTTTTTGTTGACTTCTGGGTTATTGTTTGATTTTGGTTTGTCAGTTTGGTTGGTTGGTTTTGATTTTGTTTGTGGGGTTTGGTTTTTTTGCTTGTTTGTTTCTTGGGTATTTTTTTTAGAAAAAGCCACTTTTTTTTCACTTTCCAATGACAAATTATATTTTATATATTCATTTGAAAGAGAAATCTACTGCCTTGCTGTGACTGCTGTCTGAGGCTTTTGGAGATCTCAACGGTGAGAACAGCATAAATATCTAACTAGACTGCAGCAGGTTAATTTTGTACCAGAAGAAGCACTAAGATATTAATATGAAAAGCCAGAGAATCTCTGCTAGTCATCATTGGCGTTCTGAACTAATCCATAACAAAATTAGCCCATGACTGGAGCTGGGAGTAAGGAGAACTGAGTGTGTCCAGATCTTTAGATTGTAGTTTGAACCACGTAGACTCTGTGATATAATCTGGATTCATATTAAAATAATCTAGATTCGGTACCTCGATAATTCATATTAAATCATCTTTTCTTATAAATTTATCCTAACTAGTACCAGAATTTCACAGTAATATTCTTTTAAAACTCTGAGTGTATTTAAAAACCTTAGGAAAATAAACCCCTTAGAATATATCTGAAATGAAAACTCTGGAGTTTTGGTTCCAGTCTGAGCATTAGGAGATGAATGTTGCAAACTGAAGAGGTTCTGGATTCAAGGTCTGGTCCCTGATTTGCCCCCCAGCCAGTCACAGGAAGGTGCAGAATGCCTTCATTAGAACCTATGCCAGGTAAGGTACTGCACACACCTCACTTGTCAGAGGGAGCAGTACCGCTACCACCTCATTTCAGAGTGCATTTTAACCTGGAGTATTAGGCCAGGGCAAGTCAGCTCTGGCCTGGCCTTACATATGGTATCTTTCTGTACCAGCTCCATTCCTATCTCCTCCTTTGCAGATTATCTGGCTAATAAACAGAAAGTTCCAAGAAGTCAAAAAAAAACCAACAAAAAAACACCAGCCCCAAACCCAGAGGTAACTCCTTTTAAAGACACTCTTGGAAGAAAATAAAAACTGCGCCACAGCTGCACTTTGCTGATAATGTACTTCTTGCTAAACCCATCCCAGCATGGTGTGGATGAGAAGAAAAGTTATACCAATTAGTCAGTTCAAGCCTCTTGATTTTTCTTGTACAGCAGGACAGACCCTGCATCATGTCCTGCAAGAGACATGCATCCAGTGTGGCGCATTGTATGACAGAAGCATGCCTTTGCCAGGGGTCGTACAGCACACTGGTGCATGTGGTGGAAGTAATACTGGCTCTGTCCTTTGTGCTGCATGCACTGGTTGGCACTGGTCAGCAAGTAAATCACACTGGACCTTTATTATTATTGCTGGTTTACATGTCTGGCTGTGTTGACTTTTTCTCAGCCATCACCCACAAAATGACAAGAAATGGTGGACTGCTGCATTACAAGTCCCTTTCTCATTGTTAGTAATGGGATTGAAAAACAGCTTACAGCCCTGATGCTGCATAACAAACGGGTTAGCTACACAGTTTTACCTGATTTCACTAGGAATTAGTAGGAGCAGAGCAGTATACTTGGAACACCAAATTCTGCAGAGTGTATGTAGACAATAAATCTAATAGCAAGTTAACATTTTTAATGAACCATAATATTGGATGCTATTAACATTACATATATATTCCAAAGTCATGTTCTCACCTTCTGTTTATGTCACAGAGAACAGAAAGATGTATTTTCCCATTCTATCTACAGAACACTAAAACACTTCAGTATTTTATGTTTACACACCAGAATATGGCAGTGTTACAGCACTAACATAGAGTTTTAAACATATTTGGAAGATAGGGAGTTTGTTTCTGTTCTATGTGTTCAACACTAGAGCGTTCAAAGACTGGGAAGAACAAATAATAATTTTAAGGTGCTGTACATAATTTTGAACATTTTTTGTACTTCAGCCTGTAGATAATTATTACCAATATCTTTAGCATTAGGAATATGGAAAATGTTGTGCTGAGAAAAGGCATGGGAACAAATAAAACAGAGCAAACCAAAGCCTCTTTAGACTGCAGGCCACTTTCCAGCTGCTTCTTACAGGAACTTTCAGTTTTGCTGCTTGCTTTGAGTGTAGCAAAAAGAGAAGAATTTTCTTGTTGCAAGTTAACAAATACTGCCATGCATGACAAGTTGATAAGCAGTATCAAGATCTGTATCAGGAGTTTATTAATTCATTTGAACAAGATAGAAATATGTTGAAAAGTTTTGATGTGCTGCTGAAAAATGAAAAATAATTGGTCAATGCCCAAACTGTTCTGCTGGAAAAGGTTTTCTATTCTTAGTAACTGGAGCTTTCACTGCTATGGACAGCTTTTCTTGCTGTTTGTAGTAAATTCCTCAATGTATCTGCCTCTTCTGCACACGTTATACCACTGTGCTGTGGTTCTGTATTTGCAGCTGGTACAAATACAGGAGTCTACATTCAACAACAGTGCTAAAGCGATGGCACAATAGGCAGAATTTGGACTGTTAGATTTAAAAGAAGCATTTTCTGCTCTGTATCTTTTCACATTAACTGTGAATGCTGGGATCTTGTTCCATGTTTTTGCCTTTTGTAATTATTGAAAATTAAATACTGTATATTTAGGTATGGTACAAAGCAGGATATATGATGAGTTTTGCTGTACACCTCTATGTAGCACTCCTTAAATTCTTGCCTGACTATTTTTCTGAAGTAGGCCTATATGCTTTAGAACAAAATGATTGTGTTTGACTCGTGATATTGTCACCAAATCTGTATTTGAACTAAGATCTGCCAAAGTAAATAATAGAACTCCTGCTGTATGTATCCCAGATGTCACTTTTAGTTACCTTTTGAAATGGTATGCAGCATAATACGAACACTGAGAAACAGAGATAATGCATAGTGATGTAGTATCAGGGTTTACTGGCAAAAATTGGAGGTGGGTGTATTAATCATAGATGATAAAAACATAAGGAAAAAGGTCTTCTATCTAGGCTGTAGGAAGAGACTTTTATCCTACACTCTAAAGACTTTTTTTGTATCATTTATTTTATTGAATAACTATTTTAGAAAAGTTTTTTTTTTTTTCTTACAAATGTGTCTATACTATTTTTTTAGTCCCTTTCCCCACTAAGACAGGCTTTTAAGCACCACTGATATCTGTGGTATGCCAATTTTTATGGCTCTAGAGAAATAACAATAAAACACTGTGCAGAAAATTGTGACACACTTTTTGCCTGGAAAATGTTGTTACACTCTGTCACAGAAATATGAAGACCTTATTTTAATATCCTGTCTCACAATATGGGGTAAAAGAGACAGGAAAGTTAGGACGGGTAGATGAAATGTATACTTTAGCAAGAGGTGATCAGTAACCAGAGGGCTATAATATTTTCAGTTATTTGCAAGATTTCAATGATTCCCAGATGCCTGAAGTAGGGCAAGGATGAGGACTAGGAATTTCTTCTGGATTTGATGGTTGCTTGGCACTGTGGAATGTAGGTACCTTTGCCCATTTGTATGAGAATTGCGTCCTTTGCCTTGTTTTCCCACTGGGAGTTCACAACTGAATACATAGACAGTCTTTCAGGACTTCCTTTCTTCTTTGGTGCACACACACAGAAGATGTGTGTGCAGGATGTTTACTGAAAGGAATAAAAAAGTTTTACTCTTGCAGCAACTGAATGCTTGCAAGGGAGAGTGTCACACATATATGGATATTCGGTGAAAGGAAACACACTCCTGCCTGTCATGAAGGATAAAGGGCAAAGGCTTTTTTCCTCTGTATTCTCAGACATTGAGTAACATTCTGCTGCAAGACAGAAGTTGTTTGTGTGCAGATGCTTGGCTTCCTTGAAAACATAAACAGTTTTCCTGGTAGCATATTTATTCACCATATTAATATTAGTCAAGTAGGGAGTATTATTTTTTAAGCTGAGCTACTCTCAGGTTAATAGCACAGAAGTATTGCTATTGGCATGCTAGATATTTTCAATTAATTAAGTAAATAAGTTTTTAAAATAATTTTAAATAAGTAAATAAGTTTTTAAAATAATTTCAATTATTTATTTATTAATTTCACTAATTGCTTATCCTGGTTTCTTCTGATTCTCAACTCTAGAATATGAAAACTTAAGTAACTTAAACCAGACGTTAACATGTACGTGTAAATTCAGGTATGGGTTATGGCCTTCATAAAACAGCGCACTGAAAATAGACATCTCTTTTGTATGATGTCTACATACAAGAGATAGTTCCACTATTAAGCAACTGGGGCTAAGAGAAGCTCAAAATAATTCAGAATGTGAGCACTCTAATAAGACAGCCTGTAAGGTGTAAACTTCAGTTGAAGGCTTCTGTGAGGTCAATAGCTTCTTGCAGTGCAATAAGATTCCTCCAGTCTCTAATATTTCATGGCAGCAGATCTCTATATTGTAATGATCAGCAGATAGTATGTTTTGTGGTAATCAGCAGATAACCCATGTTATGAAACTATTGTACCTTGACTGTGGCATGAAGAAAGCAGGATACTAACAGACCTTTTTAGCTCTGGATCAAGGAAACTCATGTAGGCCTGTAACATTAATAATAACCTGTGAGAAAGCAGAATTAAAGAAGAAATGTGCCTGTTTAGCTTACTGGCTGCCTACAGGAGAAACACACTGCTCAAAGAATAAATTGTCTTTCAGCTTCGCACCAACAGGTTTATTGCAGGTATTTCATAACATAAAAGAGATCACATGTGGCAAGCACAGACACACCGCAGATAGCATTTCTCTTCTGAGGTCTAAAAGTATTTTTCCTTAGTTCGTGCAAAATTACAAATGGCCATAAGGAGCTAATAAATCTAAGTTAAAATGAAAGGAATAGAATATTGTTTGATAAGATTTGTCTTATACTGGGTCTGACAGATTTAATGTTTAGGGTAGAATAAAGTTCATATATCATAAAAGACCACTGATCTAGCACTTTCAACTCATTGTCCTCCCTAAAGGAGATTTCCATTTTACTTTTTGTCATCAGGTCATATTGGGTTAGGTCTCCCAAAACAAGTATCATCTTTCAAGAAGGAAGATTCATTTAGACACAAAATTTGACCTGAATGATTTCACACATCTTGTTCAATTTTAGAGTAATAGAATAAGACCTTAAAGAGGAACTTGTAACTTGTTCTGCTACCCTGGTTTATTAAGTCTAGAGAAAAACCAAGACTCCCACGGCACCTGGTACATATCAGCATTGAGTCAAGTAGTAGTATGCCAGTTCAGATCAACTGAAGTTTTGGCTCAGATTGTCACAATTTAGAGACAAATCTCTCTTCCAAAGAAATATATCAACAAGGCAATCTGAAATATCTGATACAGATATAGCTAAATCTGTTAGAGCCTTTTCCAGAACACAGGGAATTAGATCTGCACATTGAAATACAAGGCACTGGAAATGTAGCTAGAAAGTATTTGATTGTTTTTAACTAAGAAATATTTGGATTTAGCCAGATATGTAATATTTGAATGCAGGATTTATTTAAAACTAAGATGACTTTTTCTGGGAAAATAAATAAATAAATAGTGAATACTTACTAAAATCTTTTTCTTACTTAGGAACTTACATACCCTGTTCCCAATGCTGACATGGTATATAGTTATCATTGTTTATTTTAAAACAAAGTTCAGTCTTTTAAAATGTTTAAGGCATATTATAGGCATGTTCACTGGCCTTACCAAATGTAAACTGTGCAGTTACATTCAAGCTTTTTACACAGGAATGTAAATTCACTATTAACACAGAACAAATAGCAAAATATTCAGAAATAGGACTTAATAAGAAAAATATAAAGCAGCCTTGTATTTGCTTCCCTTTAAAATTCAATATAATTCTGAACAGTTATATAAGTAATGATTTTAATGCAACATGCTGATGTCTCATTTTCATTTTGTCATTGCATGTAGTATTATTATAATACCTACCAGTTCAAGTAGTAATAATGAGTTTGTGATTTCCGTTGGTGAAGGTGACCACAGAAACTTGAGGAAGGGGAGAAGAATCACTGAGTGGCTGAAATGACTCTCATGTTTTCAGGAAAACACTCTTGCACAAGAAACCTGATGGCAAAATGGAAATTATTTAACTGTTACTATGTATGCATCCCTTTAAATTATTAAATTAAATACATGAGTGAAGAAAAACCAGAACTATTTTATCTCTAACTGTATGAATACATGTAAAAATTTGCTTTCACAAGTTATTTAATTCTATATGCAGTTAAACGCATAATTCTGTAGTCAGCTCTTCATTTTGTTTTTTGGATTCTTTCACACTAACAGAAAAGACATACAACAATATCAAAATAGCAGCAGGGATTTGCATAATGCCAAGTTATATCACATCTCAATGTACAATAGAATTTGTAAAATTTTGTAGTATGGGGCATTATAGTAACTGTGTTTAGTGTCCACAAGTTTCCTAATTACCCATACATGTGCATGCACAAATTACCATTAAAAATATTTTCTCTACAATGGACAAACATTTCACAGAATCACAGAATGGTTTGGGTTGGAAAGGACCTTAGATCATCTAGTTCCAACCCCCTACCATGGGCAGGGATGCCTCACACTAGACCATGTCACCCAAGGCTCTATCCAACCTGGCCTTGAACACTGCCAGGGATGGAGCATTTATTTCAAATTCTGAGTTCAAATTCTTGCCACTTTTCACATACCTGCCATCTCAGTACTTTACAAGACTTTTTGAGATCTGAATTTTTGAGAAGTAAAGCTCTGGCAACTTGTCAGGGAGGCAAGTGAAAGAAAACGTGTATAGAACCAAACAATGGTGTATATTCATAAATCACCACAAAATCATGGAGAATTAAAGTGTGTGGAGACTAACAACAATTAAGAACTGCATTTTTTCATTTCTAAGTTCTCTGAGAATATCCAATGTTCTTCAGGCATGAAGAATATTCATGTTGTTCTAACAGTTCATGTAATTTGCAGTGAGTGTGTGCGTCTCCCAAAGCAATCAGCCACAATTGTATTTTGTCAATACAGTGATAGCTTGAAATGTATTAGAAACTGCAAGATCATAGGCCTGACAGCACAATTAAGTTAATAAGCGCTTTGCTTCAGAATTGAGACTAGCTCAACATTAGGATCTGAATGTGTGTGACATATCACTGTAGATACCACCTTTGAGAAATCACCTCTCTCTTCTATGCACACATTACCACAGAAGTAATCGACAAAGGCACTTCATGGAGCCCTTCATTTCAAACAACATGCCAGCAGTATTTCTCCGCAAGGACCCACCTTGGAAAAGCGCCCTGAGTCTGAAACACCTAATTTCAGCATGTTTTGTAGGGAATTCTGTTGATTCGGATTTCTCTTGCCAAGTGCTAGAGGTGGAGAAACTGTTCTGAAGTAGTGGCTCAGAGGTCATGCACCAAGAGTATTGCACCAGGAATTCATCTTAATGAGTGTTTACCTCTGCTTAAATAGACAATGCGCCTACTTTGCTCTTTACATAATGTATTCCAGTACCAACAGTAATTACAGAGTTCCCTTCTTGATAAAAAAAAAATATATATATACTATGAATTAAGAATCCTCCCAAATTTTCCTGAAATTGAGATATAAATCTTCCAAGGCAATAAACCTTTGTTGAAAAGGTGCTATTTAGTTGTGCTTGTAGCCATATTCTCTTTGTACAAACCCAAATATAATTTGATCCTCTAGACTTAAAACTGAACTTTTCCACACTGGGATTGTTTAAATAACAAAAGAGATATGTGTTAGTTAGTCAGGCATTGATAGCCACATGTTATGTCCTGCAATTAGAATTCAGTATTTATTACTGTAGTTATAAAGCTCCAAGACACAAGAATGTGGTAGCAAAGAAAGAGATCTTCCCAAATCAATGCAACAGAAGTATTATCAGAATAATTCTGTAACTATGTGCTGCTTCAGTATGCAGTTTTCAGTCATTAAAAAGTGCAGTCTTTTGTATCTTGAAGATAAAGACTTTAATGAGAATTTTTCTGAATGTATTACTTTCCTGTTAAAATACTTGGAACGCTTTGTTAATCCTAGCAAAGCAGCAAATGGAATGTAAAGATGGAAGGAATTGAAATAATATTCCTCTTCAATGGAAAAAAAAAAAGTACTATAGAGCTGAATGATAAGTTCTTTACAGAAAAGCATAAACTAAGCAGAGAATTAGGAAGAATTCCTACAGAGCATGACTACTTTACTCCTTATTCAAGGAACAAATTTTACAAATGTAACAAGACCTTATTAAGCAATTTTTGATAATATGGGAAGCGCCTTATCTGTCTCCTATAGCTGGTAATATCTATTTCTACTTGACTTTCACATTACAGCCATTTTGACTGCTCTTAGCCAAGGTCTAAATTAAAAGATGATTTAAATAATGGACAAGCATTTCAAGGGTAATGTATTGTACCTGGTTCTGCTTCACTGCAACAAATGATCATTTAAGGAACAAGAGCTAACTATTATCTACGTAAATATATAAAGCTATACATAGATACGCATATGTACACATAAGGTTTGCTTTAGTAGATGCAAAGGAAACACCCTTCTCTATAAAATCCACCTTTTCATGGCTGTAGCGTAACTTTAACAGCATAACTCCCTCAAAGATGGCAGTCTGGTTCTGTAGAGCTTCAAAACTCAGCAAATTCTTCTTGGAGTCCTACCTATCTCAGATGTTACCATGTGAAAGGATGAATAACTCTGGCAGTAGCCATTTCTCTTGCCTGTTAATAGGGTACTTCTCGGTGATCTTGTTCATCATGGTGCCTAAGTTTTAGATGCCCAAAGTAAGGAGGGATTAATTCTCCTTAGTCACTATCTTCCTTAGAGGATTAAGAAATGAAAAGCCAGCACATTATTATTCTTATTTGGAAGATCAGAAGAAACAGTGAAAAAAGGAGTATTCTAATAGTGTCTAATTGTGGCTGCCTATCCTGTTTATGGCACTACTTCATAAACCGCCTAAATCTATTTATGCAACCTACAGATACTCTAAATGACAAAATAAAAATAAGCATGAATATAGAAAATATATTATGCATTTATCACATAAATCATTTCAGCCTATAAACATGTTCTAAATCCTATTAGATAAGGCTAATATAAAAAATAAAGCAACTAGATGTTTGACTAGCAAAGAACTAATATGATCAAAGATAAAGAATCATAGAGTCATAGAATCATAGAATAGTAAGGGTTGGAAAGGACCTAAAGGTCATCTAGTTCCAACGCCTCTGCCATGGGCAGGGACACCTTGCACTAAACCATGTGGTCCAAGGCTCTGTCCAACCTGGCCTTGAACACTGCCAGGGATGGAGCATTCACAGCCTCCCTGGGCAACCCATTCCAGTGCCTCGCCACCCTCACAGTAAAGAACTTCTTCCTTATATCTAATCTAAACTTCCCCTGTTTAAGTTTGAACCCATTACCCCTTGTCCTACCACTACAGTCCCTGATGAAGAGTCCCTCCCCAGCATCCTTATAGACCCCCTTCAGATACTGGAAGGCTGCTATGAGGTCTCCACGCAGCTTCTCTTCTCCAGGCTGAACAGCTTCAACTCTCTCAGCCTGTCTTCATACGGGAGGTGCTCCAGCCCTCTTATCATCCTCGTGGCCCTCCTCTGGACTCGCTCCAACAGCTCCATGTCCTTTTTATGTTGAGGACACCAGAACTGTACGCAGTACTCCAAGTGAGGTCTCACAAGAGCAGAGTAGAGGGGCAGGATCACCTAAATGATACTTTGTCTAAGTGACAAAACACAGTTTTATTTAGTAGTTGTCTACTTCAAAAGAATTATTGGCAGTAATATTTTTATGTCATTATAGTCATACGGATAAAACTTTTTAGACTAAAAGAGTGTGCATTAAACATTATGTTGTAAAACCCCTTGTAGGATAAGATTATATTGAAACTATTGAATTCCCTTATTTAGAGAAGCCGTACTGAAAATCGAAGAATGCAGAAATAGGTATCTCTGTCACCTGACATCTCTCCTAGGCACAGATCTCTTATGATATATGAACCTGATCTGCACAATCGTAAGTTTAGCATATCTCCAACTAACTACATCTGTAAGAGACTATTTTATTTATAATGGAACACAGCATAATGTTCTTGTGACAGAACATTTTGTTACGAGTCCCTATTTCTGTATTTTACCCTAAAAATCATTTATGTAAATGATGAGTGTCACATAGATTGGTGTGAAGTACTCAAAAAGAAATTTCAATCTATGGAAAAGAGTCTTGATTTCAATAGGTTTTGCTTTTAAATCAACTAGAAACCCAGACAATATTCCCTGTAACACATACAGAATGCCTGAGCTGATGTATACTTTCATGTCAAAACAGCAAAAAGTTAGTACTAATGACAAGAAATAACATGAAACTCAAGAGATTTTGGCCAAGATTCATGTGGAATCTGGAGTATTGGTAACTCTAAAGTGTGAGAAACTAGTATGGAAATCAAGGAAATATCTATGCTAATCTTTTAATGCCGATTTACCAAAATGAAAAATTTTTGCTATATTCATAAAACAAAACTCTCAAATCATACAACTGTCCTGAACAAACAAGGTTCCCTCTCTTACCAACTGCACAGTGATTATTGGAGACTGTCAGTGCTGCTTGGTAAAAATGGCTGGTGCCTGTCCCAGAGGAGGTTCTTTCTCTGAGAGCTGGATTAACACACTGAATAAATGAGGATGATGACCTTCTAGATTACTACTGGCAACTTCTTTGTACTCCTTCTTCTGGAATACGCCTGTTGGTTCAGGAGGAGAGGGTACAACAAACTAACCATAAGTCATATATTTAATTCAGCATCTTGAACAGGTTCCTTTGCTGCCTCAGAAGCTGCTGCTCTAAGCAGAGTGTGTTTTGCACGAGGGTGAAGCACAATATAGCTTCATGACCCTTCATGCTGACTGTTGGCTGGGGCTGGAACCTGATGCAAAAATGAGACTGTTAATGCACTATTAGGAACTTCCTTCATTATAAAATAGCACATTGCCTGATAAACAGAAAATTTTTACATCATTCCAGTAGCTGGACCGAATAAAGAGATCTTGTGAAGAAACACACTTCAGGTAATTGCTTTGAGCACATTATGAAATGGCTGGCATAATCCAGAAATCATCTAGGATAACTATACCTTCTCCTTAAAACTTACATTCAGGAGTATCATTTGTAGGCATTATTTTACACTGTGAACAACAAATACTTGATTCCATGTTTCAATTATACAAATATCAATTTTCACTGAATATTTAAACTCTTCATACATGCCCATTAAAAATACAAATCTTTTACCCCTAACCCAAGCATGGGTTTTTCTCCATAGCATATCCTTAAAGTGACTGCTTGACAATAGTGAATAATGTAAAAAGTGCATTTTCAGTCCAGCACCTTTAACAATGACCTAATTGAATCACTAATGGCTAGTGACAGAAAACTACTTGGTTACATTTTCCTACTGTTTGGCATTAAAAAGGTCTTCTAATACTTGGTTTGAAGTTATTTGGCAAAACCTTCACTGGCTTGATTAAATTGTGATAACCACTTATTCACCAAAACAAATATTTGCACATATACAATTCTACCAGAATTCCTCAAGTCTTTAACAGCATGGACAAATTACAGTATGAAATCATTGAAGGATTTAGTGGAGAAATCTTTCTTGTGTGTCAAAGATCTGTGTGGAATGTACTATGCTTAGTGAAGCAGGGGCTTTTCTACCCCCACCATCATCAACAACAGACAAAATATGATCAGGTAGCTACCACATACATTTACAGAGGCTATTGCCTGAAGAAAATGCAGATGAGTGCCAAATGAGATTTTTACTCCATTTGGCATTAGACTTTTAACCTGCTTAGCTGCTTTGTATGTATTAAATCTGAGCAAACTCTGTTGTTAGGCTAAGAATCCGTCCCAAAATGCAATGGTCTGGTTAAAATAAGCATGAGAAGCTTGCATAGTGCCTCTCCACACTAGATTTGGCTGCAGCCAGTACTATTAGTCCTCTAATGTCATAAATACCATAGGAAAAGCATGTTAATAAAGAAGACAGCACTGACACCATTAATCATGCATAGGAGAATATAAATACTGCAGAAATCTCTCTCACTTTATAAAGAATATTGGCATTATAACAATTTCCTGGAGAGACGACATTTATTTCACTGAGAAAAATATTTATACTCTGAAAATAATAGTCTTTTAAATAACCACATGATTTTAAGTATCATTTTTGTATCTATGTCAGCTTTTAGTGAAATAGTTATGGATGTGTTGTTAGTGTTTCTGCTGTCCATTCTGTTTGTGGGAAGGTTTGATTTAGTTAGCAATGAAGTTTGCTTCAAGCTGAAAAATTTGTTATGTCAGAGCTATGTAAACTTGGATTAGATCAATATCTTAAAAATTATTTATAATTGGGGAAAAAAGGTATCTCCTAATTGAGACATATTATAACGAGATTTTCCAGATAAGCTACTTCTATGCTGACAGAAATGCCCAATATACTTACGTTTAGAAAGGATGTAATAAATTGTTATTCTCTGACACAGGGTGGCTGCTAGATATCTGCAGAGCACTCTGGCACCCCACTCTCTTTGTGGAATTTAAGGGCACTGGTGGAATTTACAGAGTCCATACACCACATTCCTAAAATGTTGATGACTGAGTTTCAGTTACTTACATGAAATTTCTAAAGGCCATCAAAAGAAACCCTGTAAGTTAAAAATTCAGCAAAAAGCAGCATTGTTTTTTTAAATAATCTCTATATTCGAAGTATTTATAAAACTGAGTTGTTCAGTCCAATTCCTATTATGAAGAAATCCTTTACAATTCTATGTTATGGACAGTGGCTTTCCTCATAAAGGAGCAAGGAATAAAGTGACTTAAGACAACTATTCCAATATATAACTTCTAGGGTTTTGTACCAGTGGATTTCATATTCTACTTACAAACTATTTTGAAAAGATTGTGTTTGTAAAAGAAACATTTGACCAAAAGCATCTTCCAGTGAACTTTCCCACTCACTCTGTAGGCTTTACTCTCTTTTCTCTGGAGTGTAAAAAGAACCTGCTTCTGGGGCAGTTTCCAGTTGCATCTCACATCAGTAGAGACTTGTTGATGTTCAAAATACATTTCAAACACTGAGGCATGCAAAATCAGAAGTAAAAAAAAAATAAAAATTGAAAATATGGTTTGTGCTGACAGAACGTAGATAACTGAAAACACACATGGGTATATCACAGTAACGTCTGTTGAACCTGACATCTTCAGATATTACATCTGGTGTATTGAACCTGAATTCTAGAAAAGTAAATGAGACATATTACACTGATGTATTTGTGGGTATGTAAATACTCCTAAAGATTATATTATGCCTTCAATTTACTTTCTTTTTGGAAAGAAAACCAGTTGTCCTTGCTTGAGAAACTTCACCATTGATAAACCTAATTTCTTTTTGAGGCTATATAAAAAGTTATAAACTTGGCTTTTATTGCATTTTTATAGAGCTCTTTCTTGCCAATCTTCCAGAGTTTGTCTTTCAGTCAGTATTTTACTGTGAGAAATTCTGCATGCAGGCAATCCACACCACAGCAAAAATTTAAATTACATTGACTTCAAATAAAGCCAAGTAAACTGTTTTCCTGTTTCAGGTGATAGAATTCTGTGAATAATTTTATAGCTCTGTTCTTTACATCTAATATTTAAAATAGTTTAATCTTATTTGTCATTATTCCTAATTTGTAAACCTATGTTCATCGATTTCCCAATCCATGAGTGGTATTCACTACACAGATTCAAAATCTTGCTGTAAGTATAAAGGTGGCTTTGGCTTGCTCTCCAAAATATAAATCCTAAATTCATGTAACATTGTAGAAGTAGTTCTTATTCATAGTACATAAATGTATTATTCTGCAATAATATCCTGCAGACCTGTAATCTGCAGTAAACATTGTTAAATTGATGGGACTCCACACAGGTATTGTATTGGGCTGCCTGGGTACAATCAGTGTAGAACTGAGGCTTTTTTGATTCTTTCTACTCAGCAGTAAAAATATTTTTGCTAATGTTTTACAATATTTATGGGAATTAAAAGATATAAATTTCATAATCCTTGTTTTGCTTTTTCCTTTTCCTATGGGTGAAATATTCTAGTTTGTTATTCAAAGCTATGTTGAAAACTGAGATAATTTATGTCCATACAAATGTCAGAATTATGTAGATGAGTTTAAGATATTCACACTGGGTAAAACTTTGATATGAGAATAAAACATGTATCAAATATTTTTCCAGTACAAACTCTACAGATTTTTGACAGACTACATCATCTTCACAAATGTTATAGAGCCCACTTTTCTCTGGAGCAGATGTCCTCTCTTACTTATATTGATTATAGGAATAAATGCTAATATATGATGCATCTTTAGTTAATAATAGTGAAGGTGTAATTCATAGTACTAAGAAAATTGCATTTTTCCTAAAAGAAGCCCTCTACATTGCTCACGTTTAGTGCAACGCCATTATTTCTAGCATGAAGCAATCAGAGATGGACCGAAATACAAATACAGGTTACAAATATAAGAATATCTGCATCAGTTTGACATATGCATTTGAAACAAAAAAGTTTTTTGTTTTCTTACAACTGCTGCTTTTCAATGTATTACATTTGTACATTCTTCCTGTTCACTAAGTGAAATTTCCATGCTGTTTTTTTCCTTTAACAGCTATTTCTGATCAGTAGCTAAAATACCCATTTTCTCCAGAAAACAGTAAGTAAGAGAGTGTGAGGAACTGGCAGAGATGCAGTTTCTTTCTGGTTTTCTCACTACAATTTAACTGTGCTAGCACCTCATAGGCTTCTCAAAAAATAATAGAAAGACTAGACTCTCTGAAGGGGTAGGTGACTGGATAGATGCTGGAGTGTGATGTCAAATCTTCTATGAGATATGGCATAAAATAAATTAAGGTTACTATATGGAACACAACTTGCAAACATTGCATGGTTTGTACCACTTTGGCAGTCTTTTTTTTTCCCTACTTAAATGAATCCCACGACTGGCTCTGCAAGTCAGAACCAACAAGCTGGGCAAGGGAGTTACCCAGTGCCTGCTTGCACTTAGTTAAGCTCTTCATGTTCTCAAACACATTTAAATGTCAGCTCTCATCTCAGTATGTGAGAAAACTACATCTGTGCCACGCTTAACAGCAAGTTATTTACAAGAATGAAGTAAAAGTAATTAGAAGCGAAGTTTCAAATAAAGGAGTCTTTTTAGTGTAACTCTTTAAATGCATTTTCCTAAAAAATAGCAGAATGACAAATACGAAAAGATGGACTGAAAGCTAACAACTCAGGCACAATTATACGTTGGAAGCTGTAAATGTTAAGTCAGAATGAGAATCAAAGAAGACAGAACTACAAGTTCAGTTCGAGAACACTTTAAAAATACGTACATTAGAAAAAAAATCTAAAAGACTACCAATTTTCTATTTATGTGTGAAATAATCACCACATAGAAAGAAGAACAAGTTTAATAACACGAACTATCACTTTAAACTTACCCTTTAAATTGTTGAGAGTTTCGTAATATTTACCTACAAGTGTACATCTTTGGGTCCTCATTTTTACCTCAACAGAAGGTTGTCTTGACCTGGCACTTGAAAGAGGTTGTAGAATAATAGGCTTTTGTGTTTATAATATACTTCTTTTGGCCATTTATCCAATGTAGTAAATAACATTTAGCAAACCTTTTAACAAAACTTTGGTTATGTCCAAGTTACAAATGGAGGTAGGCAGGTTCATGATCATGATTTGCCTGTAATGTGGTATCTAAATGTCTTTTTTACTTTTAAAAGTCTTCCCTTTGAAAATACAGTAACAATGCAGTATATATAAAAGTGTTCATTGTAAACACAGAAAGAATCTATTGCTACCCTAAATCTCACTTTTCAGTTTTTGTGATGATAATGAGAAGGAATGAAAATTCCAGACTGCTATTAAAAAGGTGGGAATAGTTGTAAAAACAAAACCAGCAGTGCTGGGCAAGGGCTGCTATACAGTGTTCCCATGTACACCACCAATCCTGTAATTTCAGATTTATATTACAGAAAATTACTGCTGCCCTGATAGAGCATTTCCCCACCCTTTTTTCACTAGGGGACAAAAGGAGTGTCCAGGATGTGTCTTGAAATGTCTACTTCTACTTCTTGCCTAGGGCTGGTATGCAACTGAAATTTAAGAAAAATATTAAACGATTTAGACTGCAATTTCTTAAACTAAAGTATTACTATCAACTAAACTATTATAAACTATTATTATATTTTATATTATTATATCATTATTATATATTAATTATGTTAATTATTATATATTATTATATGCTATTATAAACTATTATTATAAACTAAAGTATTAAAGTATTATTTAGAAAGTGACTTCCTTAATGCAATTTGTCTACTTCTTCTCCAAATGTCACAAAAGCAAGTAAAATTTGAATGCACAAAAATGTTTTAAGGAAGATTTTAAACTGCTCTGTTATCTGCGCAAAGATTCTGGCAGCACTGATGGAATTTGCTTTATGTACGCTATGGTTTACACTTTTTCATAGTATAATTTGTTTTATTTCAACTGCAACTCAAGAAGATTGCAAAGGGAGGTTTGAAAAAACAGGAATTTGAGATGTTGCAACTGAGCACAGAAGTGTAATGATGGTAAATTTTTCCCTACAAATCAGCTCCTTGCAAGAAGCTTCAAGTCTATGATTTCCTCCACAGAATTCAAACCAAACCACTGATGTTATTAAAATGAGTAGCACGCCTGCATATGTCCCTTACAGCATTATTCCCTTACAACTGATCTGTACAATACAAAAGCCAGTACAAAAGACCGCACAGAAAGGAGTGTGCTGTTACCTTACCTATGCAGTTCCCACAAAAGCTGCCACTGAAACTTCTCTCAACGCATGCCAGAGATTTCTACATTGTGAATGCTAAGGAATTTGACTGCATAGCTTTTAAAGAAACCATAGGATCATCAGTTTTATACAATGATTATGTTTTTGCCTGCTGATACTCATCCATTCTTGAAAGGAAATGAAAGCAATACGAAAAGACAGGAGCTACACCAAACCAGCAGTGTTTTCCTTTTCTCATGCTTGTGAATGCAGATCCAAATGAAAAAGCCACAATGGTTAGGCCTTTTGTATCTTATTTTAATTTTCCCTTCCAATTTCTGAACTACAATAACATAAAGCAGTAAAAGGAGGATGAAGAGAGAGGATAGAGGTGGCAAGGCGTCTAAATGTATACCTAAATATAACCAAGGTTGTTTATGTCAATGAGCTCTGCAAAAGGATAAGCATGTGTTTATGTGACTTTCTCAGTCAGGGGGCTGGTTCGCAATGCTCCCTTACACACTGTGTCCTTCAGTCTTCATATTTCAAAGGCCTATTTTTTAAGATTCTAAAGTAAGTGAAAAGTTAAATTATTACCCCAGTCGTGGCAATGGAGAAACTGAAGTATGGAAGCTGACTGACTCTGTCAAGGCAATGTTTACTAATAGAAATAAGATTAGATTTCATGTCATCACTCCAAATCTTGCATCCAGTCTCAAGCACTGACTACCTACCAGGATGTGACACATGTTCATGTGTTCGGGTTTAAGTGATTAGTAGCCAGGGAAGAGCATTTGCCTGAATATCAGGCAAATGACTAAAAATTCCTTCAGGATAGCTCAGATATTGATGATAAAAGACCTAACATTTCATGTTACAACTCTCATCTTTACTGTTTCTCAGGCATTCTCTGATTCATCTCCACAGAATACTTCATATACTGTAGTTTAGTTTTACATTTCTAAAATGATACCAACAATTTGCCAAAACAGCAATTTCCCTGCACACTGAGCACTGCCAGCTCTTAAATCAAATGTATACTGTCAGCTTCCATCCCTGCTCTCTGTCTCAATTATTATTTTTCTGAAGATAAGAAAATCCCATTTTTACCACTGGAGAGCCAGGCTGCTTAGGTCACAAGATTCTCTTGGCTTAATCCTTGAGTATGAATCATGAACTTTCCCTAATAAGTACTGGCATTCTTCAGATGATCAAGCTAGCTTACTAAGGCTTCCAGAGCTTTCCACATTAATTATCACCATGTTTAAAGTATCAAAAGCAGTAGCTGATTAAGAATTAAGACTATAAGTTGTTTATTCTTACTTTTCCTTTCTGTCCTCTGTATGTGGGTTGATACTGTAAGTGGCAATAATACAACACAGTTAAAAGAAAACAAAATATGAAAAAGATTATGAAAAAGAAATCAGACTGAAAAAGATCTGTGTGAAAAATTGGAAACAAATTCACCTGCTTTCTACACTATATGGCTCAAAAATAAGTTATAAATGCCCACGACTTCAGTTCAGGAAAAGCTTTTTTCTCACATTTAATAGCAGCAAACTGAGATAACAGACTAATAGTAAGCCTCTATTCCGCATAAGAAGTAATATAACCCTGCAAAAGAATCATACACTATACTGAGAAGTCCTAGTCAATGCCATGTGAGTGAATAAGAGTTCTTTTAAGAAATAAATAAAAAGAAGACCTTAGGAAGAAAAACTGTTTCTTAACACTTGAAATTAGAAAAAGAATATTCACTCTAGATTCAGAAAATTGCTCAAGTAAGATTGGACTCTACTAAGTAAGTTAAATTTGGAAACATGAAGATTCTGGGCATTTCAGGAAAGATTTTATATTCATGCACACAATTTAGATACTAAATCTAGAAAAAGTAGAACAAATATGAACCTATTCAGTTTAGCTACCAAAAATATTGTTGTATGTTTTACCAGGATTAGAACATCTAAATAAAGATCGAGTACTCCAACAATATTTTAAGTGTGGCACAGTATGGCAGGATAAAAGTATATTTGAAAAACTAAGGAGGTTTGTATTGAACTGGCAGTTAATCAAACACTGTGTACATATGGGTCCATTATATATATATGAAAAACAGGACACACCCAAGTCATAATCAAAATCACTCAGGAACTTTTATGAAGACAACAAATATTTTTGCAATAGCAGGGATTAATCCTGAAAATAAAAGCAGAAATCCCTGAAGGGAAATCAGAAGTTAGTCAAAATCACTAGTGGTTACTCTCGTATTTATCATCAGACGTGAGACAAACTCACGAGGCATTACTCTCACATTTATCATTATATAAACTGTAGTTTAAGAATGCAGTCAAGAGGAAAAGAAGAAGCAAGATGAAAAGAGCAAATCCAAGACACATCTTCAGTATTATTTCCAAAGCTGACAAATTCACAAATACTGCTAAAGTAGTACTAAATAGAAAACACTTCTTTGAGTGCTCAAAAGAATGAGTTCTCAAAAAAACCCTAAAACCAGTGAAGTAACATTCTACTTTATGTTTCTCAGAAATGTAAAAGTCCTTTGAAATAAGATTTAGATGTTGTGTTTAGATATTTACAGATTTTTAAAAATACACAAAAATATCTTAAAGGTTCAGTACAGCCCTTTTTTGAGGCATGATTTAGTGACATATTTGAGCAAATGTGTAGCTGAACCTGAATTTTGCTTCCAAGGACTTGAACAATTTAGCACCCAAGTTCAGGAAATTACTTTAAGTAATGCCAGCCAGATACAGTGGACTACTAGAAGACACAGGATACTGAGCACTGAATTTAGTATTTGCTATGTGGTTATCACAGAAATAGAATCTTTCTCCAGAATGAAGGTATATCTGCAGAAAAAGTAAAACGTTCTCTACTTCTAGTAACTGCCTGAGTACAGAATTCAAAAGCTGTGCAGAAGATCTAGCATGGATGTGTAGAGATCTATGTTGTTCCTGTCTTAATAAAACCCCAGGAGCAGGCTTACTCAAACAGTATTTCTTAGAGATAAGCTCAAGCCACTTCAGTGAGAGCTAGACATACAGAAGGCACACTTCTGGAAAAAAACAACTTTAATGTATTATTTCCAGACTTGGTGAAAAACACTACAAAGTCTTATAAATACTTCATAACACCATGCAAAACGTAAACTAAAATTTTAGGCTACTGCTGTGATGAGTATTTAGAGGAGAAGTTTAAAGTTTGCCAGAAGCTGTACTATTTGATTGTTAACTCTTTTTGTCCTGTTCCTCATTACCTCTAAAAGCATTTTGTTTTGTTGTTACGGAATTGTACACATGTGCAGAAAGCCTGTTTAACAATTCAGATTAAAACAAAACCAAAACATACCCCAAACTTGAAATGTCTGCATTCACAAAACACAGCGTAACATCTTAACCTAATAAAGTGTTGCCCTACTTTATGATTTGCAGACCTCCAAATAGTAATTTTACTTCAGCATTGGGGCAAAATTACATCCTAAGACAAAAAACTTTGCAAGAGTTACCTTATCGGGCTACTCCTTCCACTCCTACACTAGAGAAACTGTTAGCAGACATGATAATGAACATGATATGAATTAGTAATGGAAGCCATATTCAATTACTGTTGTACAATGGCATAAGTGGAAAAGATGACAGAAAAGAAACTATTTCCAATGTTATTTTTTTCTTTTGGATGAAATGAGCTTGCAAAGAACACAGAGTTACAAAAATGAACTAAAATTATAAGACCAGAGTGCTGGCATGGCATGCTCTTAAGAAGAATGTCTGTTTATGGCTTCCATATGCTGTACAAACATAAAAAACCCAACGTATCTGAGCAAAAATTACAACTTCTTATTCATTAAAAGCAAACTATTTTCAAATAGCGTTAAAAGCAAAAATCATGAAAATAAAGGTAAGAATATATGAAAAAGTGAGACAATTTTGAACACTAAACATGTATACAAATTATTTCCTAAAAAGTTCTATCAGTTACTACTAAGCATGTCATTCTTCGTGGCTCATCTTTGCTCCATCATGAATCCAATGTATGATTATATTAAAGTATAGAAAACTAGCAATCTGAACTGTAAAATTTGGAAAATTATGCTCTTCTGTCAAGTGTAGATACATACACAGGGCTTACAACATCTGTCTCTTCAGTCAGCAGTTACTTCTGTTGTTTGTTTCGTCTCTCAAAGGGACAAGAGAAGGAGAACTATGTATTTTCTCCGAAAAAATAATGTTCTTAATATATCATATTGCTGTCAAGTATTAAATTCAACTTAGTACATGCAGTGATCAATAGAAATGAACTTTATGGGGCAGGCAGTAAATCTGCAAGGCAACAGCAATCAGACACCAACATAAGTCACAAGTACTGTTGGCAGGTGGTCTCTGTCTTTCTACCCTGAAGGTTTTCTGTTGCCTGATGTACTAGTAGTTTTACATTCTATACCTACCTGATTTTTTTCTTATGCATGTAATACATATCAGTATAGAAGTTCAGTGATTACAGTTATATAAGTTTAATATTCAACACTTATACCTTTAAATTGTGTCCTCCTAAACTGTTCATGATCTTCATTTAGCTACCTTATCACATAATGCATACGTATACACAGAATTCCCACCACATCCTACCACTGTTTACAAGTTCAAAAAGCAACTGATTTAATTCTTTCTTCATAACAAAGAATGCAGCATGTTATTTTTATGTACCACTAGGAAAAAAAAAATGATAAAGAGGAAATGAAGCAGGGGAACAGAAAAACAAAGTAAGAAATGAAATCCAAGCTTCTAATGCAGCAATGTAATGCCAAGAAACTGCTCCAGAGAAACTGATTAACTGCCAGCTTTTCTACCTGTTGCCAAGAAAACATTGCTGTGTTCACTGATCCTGTAATTAAACTGAGTATGTTCTGAAATAACTTCTTCTGTATTGTGCCATCTTCTGTAAAGGGGGAGGGAGCTTCATTCCCACAATACACCAATAGAAAGATGGTTCTCCTCTGAAAAGTAGGTAGAAGGGCAAGCTTGGTTTAATCATGTACATGCATTCTTTAAAGAAAAAAAATTAACATTTGGAAAGAGGAATCTTGTTGCCTACAGACCCTTTGGTGGGAAGCACAGAACTATAATTTGCATTGTTCAAAATACTCACGTGCAGGGCAAAAAGCTATAATTGCTATTCTTTAATGTCTTGCTGACTCCTCTTGGGTTTTTTTAATCAACATTTAAAAAGTGAGTTCTTAATTCTAGCATTTTGTAGTAGTTACTTGCTAGAACTTTCAATACTTAAGTTATTACAATTACCCATGCTAGTCAATATATTTTTATATAAGTATGTCAGTAAGACAGATCACACTGGTATCCTTCTCCCATATTTTCTCTTGTTCAACCCAATCTTGTCTCACCAAGATTTTGTAAAGGGTGACTGTGTTCTCTTCACCACCATTATGGTCCTCTGGTATCTTCTTGTGAAGGTTTATTTTACTTCAGACTTCTTTCCTTCATTCCTCATGCTTTTACATGTGATGGGTTAATTAAATGTTGGCTTTCCTTAGTTGAATCATTCTGTGTTATGTGGCTGGCTGCGCTAGGCAGAACAGTGGCCCTCTCAGACATTAGTCCTTACAGTCCTTATTGGATCAACAAAGGTCTGGATCACCTAATAAAAGTGTGAGATAAATACTGGGCACAACATTTAGCAGAGAAAATCTGGAATCCCACTGGAGAACATCCAAGTTTCTCCCTAACTCAAGAGCTCCCTTACTCTCTCTGTATCCATCCTAACAATATTCCTACCAAACAAAATTCCTACCTGAAAGTAAAACCATCACCGTAAAGTCTTACTACTTTTATGAACTCCATGCAGCTCATCCTTAGATTCAGAGCTCGCCAACCCAATGCAGACCAACTTCCTTTAAAAGCTCATTCACATTACTGAACATCTTGCCATGCTTGACTTGAGCTGTGCTGCTTCGACCATCTTGCTATAGACTTCAAGCCACTTTAGTGACCTTTCTTCTTAAAAATACAATATTTATGGGACTAAGAGCTACTTTAAGCAATAGCAGTTCTAGTGCAATTCTTTGTAGTATGAGGAGAAATTTAATTTGTTTCTGTATCTAATTAATAACATATTAAACATTTTTTGGTTTAGTCATTAGCTTCTTCATCAGTCATTAGTTACCTTATTACCCATAATTAAGAAACCAAATGTTTTATTTGGTAAGTTCAGAAAATAGCAGTAAAAATGCCTGCCTGAAAACTAAACTCATTCTCCAATTGTTTTGCTGTAATTTACTAAAGTTCTCCCTTGTATGTCACCACCTCGACCATTTCTATAAAGCAGCCAGGGTAAAAAATAAACAGATTCCAGAGTATAATGTTAACAACTATCAAGCTCCACTATTTCCAGCTTTGCTCCTCAGAAAAATCAAAATTATTTAACTATTTTAAAAATATAATGGAGTTTAGAGTGCAGTGCAAAATTCATTTTAAGCCAGGGATACACAATGTAAGAAAATAGTGTTCTAGAAAATAGCCTCACAAACAAAATAATATGCATTATTGTTAATTATCTTAACAGTGAGTGAAGACTGACCATCGGTTGTTTAATCTGGAGAAGAGAAGGCTCAGGGGGGACCTTATCTCTACAACTACCTGAAAGGAGATTGTAGTGAGGTGGGGGTCAGCCTCTTCTCCCAGGTAACAAGCAATAGGACAAGAGGAAACTGCCTCAAGCTGGGCCAGGGGAGGTTTAGACTGGATATTAGGAACAATTTCTTCACAGGTGGTCAGGATTGGAACAGGCTGCTCAGGGCAGTGATGCAATCACTGTCCCTGGAAGTGTTCAAAAACTGTGTAGATGAGGCCCTCAGTGATATGGTTTAGTGGTGGCCTTGGCAGACCTGAGGTAGTGGTGGGACTTGGTGATCTTGAAGGTCTTTTCCAACCTAGTTGATTCTACGATTCTATGAGTAGCAATGAAGTCCTGAGAAAGCTAGTTGAGGAGAGTGTGTGTATGTTTGATGGCCAAACAGGGAAGGAAAAAAAAAAAAAAAAAAACGAAGAAGAAAAAAGAGGAACTACACAGATTATAGCTGGTATAAATATAGTCTGTTTGTTGCTTATGAACAGTCCTTTCTTCAGGTCGATGAAACAAAACATACTCTGTTAAGCACCATGCTTCCAGTCAAACCCAGTACTGATCTTACAGACTAAGGGTCTCTCTGCTGGAGACCTAACCACAGTTTGTCATTCTTGTGCTGGCCAGTGGTTTATCTGATGGCACAGAACAGCCAGAGCTGAGAATTTTCAGCTCATTATGCATTTTAGTTGTGATCCCTTCACTCCTCTTCATTGCTGTACCTCTGGGGAAATAGAGCTGTTGCATTTGTTCAGAGCTAAGCTGAGAAAGAAACCTTCTGTGCCAGAGGTATTCTGTAACTGTCAATAGCATCTATAACTGAGATCGTATCAGCTCCAGCCACAAAGTGACTCCAAGCCAGAAAGAGAGCTACAGCCAGAGGCAACTCAGACTTTAGGAAGGTTGAACCCTGAAAAGTTACTTACCCCAAAAGCAACTTTCTCATGATGCTACAATAGCTTAAGATGACTATGCTCAGAATTTACATACCAGTACCTAAAGTTATGTGGGACAAGAGATGGTCTGTGAATCACTGAATTAAGCTGTGTCAACAGAAGAATATTTCCTCATTACTGTTATGGAAGTATTTTTCAACTTTTCATAAAGATTTTTTTGTTCTTCTCACATAAAAGAAGTGTTTGGAGTTGGGGAGTCCAGACTTCATCTGTGTTGTTCTCAGTATCTTTTTCTTTGATCTTCTTACCCACGTGTAGCAATAGCAGCTCTCAGAACGTGCAGGCTTAGGGCTGACAGATTGACTCTGGAGTTAATAGCTGAGCATACCTGGCACCACACTCCACTTCATTTGGAGGTCATGAGCTGCTTTGTTTTAATTCTGTTTTGGCTTGTTTAGTTGTCAAGTAACAGATCAGAGTCATTCACCAGAGAGAGAATTCTGCTGCTAATCTACCACCAAAACAAACTCAGAAGCTGAGCCAGGTCACTCTTACTTTCCTGGCTTGAATTTGTCCTGCTCTCTATTGCTGATGAGATCAGCAATATCAGTGATTTGCAGTGGATATGCCCAGGCGGCACTTAAACAATCATTGCTTCTACTCCTGACATCAACTAATTAATTCTTGTGCTTCTAAGCCAAGCTTCGCTTTTTTGACAGTTTGTTTAGCAGAGAATGAACAGTTAGCTGTTGGTGCTGATTTACTCTTCATCACCTATTACATCTCAAGCTGTCAGCAATGACTTCAAATGCAACTCTTTACATTTTCACTGCTGAGCAGTTCCACTTGCTATGGACCAAGCAGCAAAAAATCATCCGTAGTGTTATGTCTCATTACCCAATCAGCCCTCTTTTATAACCCATTCTGAGCTTTGTTAGCGCAAAATATTAATGGGACAACTCCCAGGATGAATGCCACAATAAGTAAGTGTTGTGAAGCTGCCCTTTGTGGACATCCCTAAGATTACGAGTCTATAAATCTCTTTGATGCTAGTGTGCCTTAGGTGTTCCCCATCATCTCCACAGAGACTTTCCTGCCTTCTGTTTATGGGCTTTAGCTTTTGTTTGGCTGCAGGTTTTTCCAGTGTTATTTTTCAGGTGGATGAGTTCCCCAATCCAGATCCATACTAGCCCACAGATAGTTATGCCAGCACCACACAGCAAAAAGGGCGGCATGAGAGTCAGGATGAATGGTAGGAGTGGAAAACAGGGTCCCTTCAAGCTTGTTTGAGCAGCACAGTGGCAGTGTGTGTCATTATGACCTGAATTCAGCAAAGTACTCAAATACTCCATAGTAAGGGATGGAAAACACATTCCGTAATCATGTAAGTTTTTAAAAACATGCTTCACAGGAGACTTAATTTGCAGGCATAAAGAAAGCAAGCCACAGAATTGGTAAGATGACTGGTGTGGAGGTGCCTAATTCAAAAGATATTAACAGTTCTGAAAGGCTCACGGGAACAGGCAAACAAACACTAGTAAAGCTGCTTAAAAGGCCATGACAAAACTCCCATTTTTCCCGTGGGAGTCTATAGACTATTACATAGTCTATATATATAATACAGTCTATTTCCAGTGTTTAATATCATTCGGATCAATTTCTGTATAACCCTTGTGGATGAATTATTTATACTTAAACATTGTATTTTGTGGTTTTCCATACTAAATTGTGTCTTGTATTTTTCAGACTATTGAATTTGTAAAGATTATTCTCATTTCTAATCCTGCCTTTCAGCATACTGGGAGCTTCTCTTAATCTTGTGAAACTGATGATTATATTCTAATAACCAATAAGATCATTTTGGGCCTACAAGGATGCTGGGGAGGGACTCTTCATCAGAGACTGTAGTGATAGGACAAGGGGTAATGGGTTCAAACTTAAACAGGGGAAGTTTGGGTTAGCTATAAGGAAGAAGTTCTTTCGTGTGAGGGTGGTGAGGCACTGGAGTGGGTTGCCCAAGGAAGTAGTGAATGCTCCATCCCTGGCAGTTTTCAAGGCCAGGTTGGATGGAGTCTTGGGTGACGTGGTTTAGTGCGAGGTGTCCCTGCCCATGGCAGGGGGGTTGGAACTAGATGATCTTAAGGTCCTTTCCAACCCTAACTATTCTATGATTCTATGATCCAAGACACCAAAAATTAAAAAGTATAAAACTTTAGACTCCTCTGTAAAGCCCCACCAATTTGATGATAATCTTCGAGTACTTTTCAACCACCATTAAACCTACAGCAACAGTAACAAAAATCTATGTGTAAGTTTTGAGTTGCTGCAAGAAAGGCCAGAAGATAGGTGCAGGGTTATACTTGTACCTGTTCAAAGCAGAATATATTCTGTAAATATTATGTTTTCAGTAGCCTCTGCAGTTGTCATCAGGAAAGCTAATAAAACTAGCTCAGCCTCCTTGAGCTGTTACTTGTTACAGCCTCCTTATCTTATATGTCTGTCTCTTTTCTTGTGCCTGCCCTGACAATAGAAATCACAGCACATTGGCAGGGATATTTATCAGAAGCCACTATGCTTCATAGAGGCAACATGTTGCCAGTAGGAAGCATCTTGTCTGAGATATGACATCTTCCAACTTGCACCAGATTCTTAATCACATAATCTGGATGGGGAGACTCAGTCTCACATACAGCCCTTAATGTTGTCAATGTATGACCTGAATTGTATTTCCCTAGACAGTTTATGAGAATGCCATTTAAACACTTTCAAAAGCCTGATTAAAATACACAACTCCTGCTTTGCCTCTCCCTGATTCACAAGAGCCACTACATTGTCACAGAGGGAATTATTTGTATTAGTTTATTGTACAATTTTTTATTTTTATACCTAGTGAAAAAGAAGTGAATTGGATTCCTGAATAAAAGTAATACTTGCAGTTCAGTTACCGGAAAATTCACCTGTTCTTTGCAGTTTACAGTGGTAAAACACTTCTCATTTCACCAAGTGCTTTAAAATGGATTTGTCTCTTCCTTTTTCTTCTTCTCTTCTACTGTTTTCAACATGCATGAGTACCCTTTACAGGTCCATCAGATTCTTTTCTGTAGCAGTTTTGTGTCTTTTGTCTCCTTTCTTTTTGACCATCATCCATGACATTCAATTTCTTATTATCCTATTACTAACCATTTTTAAATCTTCCATTTTATTAACAAGTATTAATGGTATTATTATTAAAAGTTTGCTGTTCATATCAATAATCTTCAAAATAGTTAAGAAAAAAGAATACACAGCCAGTGCATGTCTAAAATACATTGCAATAGTACTGCCATGTGGGTTATGAAAACTATTCTTTCTATTCCAATGGATAGAAGCAAACCTTTACAGCTACACATGGCTTTAAAACAACAACAACAACAAAGTAGTAAAACCTTGAGCTTTTGATTCTTAGGCATGTTTTGATAATACAAAAATATGTGGATTTCAGATAAGCTTTGCAACAGCTGAAGTTGTCTTTGAAACTGAGGGCCCCATCAAGCTTCTTTAGAGTGCTAAAGACATGAAAACATCATTCTATGAGCCAGGTTGCATACCAGCCATGCTGTTATTAGCTTTAAGGGTTAAAATTCATTGCTCATCACAGAGAGTTCTGCATTTCTTTTCAACTTCAGTCCACAAACTATTGAGACTAAAAGTGGTTTTTCTCTATGGATTTTTATTTTATGTATTAGTATACATTCTGTTTGGAATATAACAGTAAGAAGTGCTTGTTATATACTCAAACTTGAAAGCATTAGTTTATAAGAAAATATGTGACACGTACCATATAGGTTAGTTCAACTGCTTACTTAACTGCATTGATTGTGAAATGCAGAACTCAAACCAGCTCACACAGGATTTGTTTTACTTTATCTCTGTTGGAAGAAATAAAACGTATAATTTAAGCCAAATTCCAGTACTTTGCTCTGAGTTTTACTAGTGCATGCCATCTAAAATGTACTAATAATGCCAAAAAATAAAACACTGAATGTTCTTCTATTTATCCTCCATGTATCATTTTCGTATTTTGGTAATCAGGCTCCAAAGTGATGGCACTTGAAATAAACCAAAACATAAGTTTTTGAAAGCTCTCCCTTAATATAGAATTTGACCACCTTTGTGATGGAGGGTTTCTTTGGCTCGACATGAAAATAAAATATCTTGTCATGACTCTCTTGGGGTTTTTTTATGCCTCACCTACAACTCCCTTATTCTTACTAAAGATTCAGACAGAAAACTGTGTCCTTCTCCTATGTCACCTGTTAAATATGACAAATGCATTTCATCTGTTTAGAAAGATGAATATGCTTCAATCATAAGAAAGTAACATTGGCACACATCTTTTTCCAACTTGAATTATAAGGGATTAACTATTACGTTTATAAAGATTTCTGGACTATTGCAGTAAACACTTCTTTGGTCAATGGATTTCAATGACAAGTTACTAAGTAAATCTGCAGGCTCATTCGATTACATTTTTAGAGTGAATTACAGAAACAAGTATATGGAATTCTTCCTGGACAGTGCAAAAGAAAAGGTCTGGGGTTTTTTGTTGCTACGAGATATGCATATTCCACATGGCCTTTCTAAAGAGGACTCTGCCTTCATAAAATATTAATTGGAAGATTTTCTCTATGCTTTCTATCAGCATATGAAAATAAGACAAAAGAACCAGGACCATTTCTATCATGATTTAGGTAGGATTAATTTTCTGTAGATATGCAAAAAAAGAGATATTCATCTAAATCTACACTTTGTGCAGCCTGAGGAAAGAGACAAAAGACAGAAAAGCTGCCTTCTGGAAGGGCCTGCTTCTTGAGGGATGGAAAGAAGTGCCTGTTTCCTGAGGACCGACTCCTGAGGAATGCTAGAGCAACTAACTGAGCCTAAACAGCCAATTTTTAAAAAAGTGGAGTAAGCACATTGTCAAAGAAGAGATTCAAACTTTCTCTGAGCTGAGCAGGGACTGAGAGGAACAGACTCTGGTCACTGAAATTACCAGAGAACTGGTCCATCAGGGATGGATGTTTGAGTAACACACAGTTCATAGCTCCAAAATTTATGTTTTGGTTTGTTTTTTTTAAATTGGTAATTCTCTAAATCCAATCCTGCAGAACTGCAGACAGCTGCATACCAAACAAACTTACAGACAGAAGGGTAATATGTATTATGTAGCATATCATGCAGTGTTGAAGACTATCATGACAAGACTGCTACTACAGAAATTTTTTGTAAGCATAATGGTAGCAAAAAATTTAAACTAACATTTACTCTTCAGGTTTGCGCCTAAATGTAGCTTTCACCTGAATGTGTGTGGGTAATCTTGCTTTCCCTCCCCTCAACAATCACATGAAGAATGCATCTTGTCTTACCAAAATTGTTGAAAAGGTTATAGACTCCTATTCTTCACAAGAAATGTTCCTTAACATTAAACATTTTTCATTAGGAGTATACATATGAAGTATCTATGATATATACTTACCACAGTACAACCGTGATTTCACATGCATACAGGCATATCATAGAATCATAGAATCCCAGGTTGGAAGAGACCTCAAGGTCCAACCTTTCTAGGCAAAGCATGACCTAGACTAGATGTCCCAGCACCCTGTCCAGCCAAATCTTAAGTGTCCAGTGTTGAGAAGTCCAACATTTCCCTGGTAGATTATTCCCATGGCTGATTAAAATAAGTAAATTACATAAATGATAAATAAAAAATGTGAATGGCAATATAAATATCAATATAAATAATGAGGTAAACAAACTGAACCAAAATTATTGGCAACAGTAACACCATGTTTCCACAGTGCTAAGCTTGTGCACAGAAGTTTAGAAATCTCACATTACTTCTCATATTAGTATTGTAAAATATTCAAATGGCACTGCTCATCACTACAGCCATATTTTTAGCCTGGTTTGGTCTGCTGCCTTAAACCTCTGCATGGTCTCAAAGAGCAATTTTCATAGTGTAAGTAAATTCCCTCTAGAATGGCACTTCCTTGTAGTATTTTAGAACTCCTCTTAGTTTGTTTTTATATCACAAAGCCAAAAAGTGTCTCAAATATTCCATGTCATTATTTTACCAATAAAGCTGTTCAAAATCCTCATGCCAGGAAGCCACTAATTTCTTCTTTTAAGCACCAATATACCTCTGAAGCCTTAGGTGTTATTGCTGGAAATGACATCTGTGTGTGACAATAATGCTATTTTAAGATGCACCACCTTGTGAAGGTAGCCCAGACTGATTCAAGACAGTAACTGTGATTACTTATATCTGTGCACTAAAAGGTACCCAACTATCCTAATCTTGTCCAGCTGCACCCATTTAAACAAGTTCCTTTTCATCTTTCCTAACACAGCTAGTTCCCTATTGATACTATCTTGCTGCTTTCTCAAGCCTTTGACACTGTTTTTTTGCTGTTCTATTTTCTTTTTGACAAAAGTAGCTCTTTCATTCTGTTTGATAAAAGCAGAGTGCTATGACTTAGTGCATGATATTTCCACATTCCTGAAAATATCAATTTCAAGGACTTTCATATGTTAATTTGATAATATACTCATTTCTATGCATGTTGCACATGATCAAGGACAAATAAGATTTCTAATAAAGAAAATGGATTGAACTACATGATGTGAAAATTGCTAACAGATGGAGGGAAGGTGCAGTAACGGCAACTGGCCATCATAAGACAATGTAGAAACAATGAAAAGGCAGGTAGCAGGTATCTGTCCAGAGACAGATGCCCTTGAAGTACAGAAAGCCACAAAATAATAGGGCAGGTAAAGAAGCATAAATGGAGTTTTAAAACAATATACCAAGCACTATGGTTACAGGAGAAGCATAAGGTGAAAAACTGTCAATCAATCATCCAGACAAAAGTCATTGGAAAAATGTTAATAAAGCTATGTATATTGTGTTATAACATCTATATCATATCTATAATATCAAAAAATATCATTATGTTGATTTTAATATGAAGTAGATTTTTTTTTTTCCATACAGTCAAATTTAAGGGTGCTTATTCTGGTTTGTGGAGCAATCAAAGTGTGGTGCCTGTTTGCAGATTATCACGTCCCTACCAAAGCCATCAAAATAGGAAACATGCTTACAGCTCAGCAGATCCAGTTGTGATAAAGTAAATGGAAGTTACCCAAAGGTAACCAGACTTCTTTGAGAAATATCATCCCTCTCTATATTCCATAAGAACACTCCATCCTGTGCAGAAGTACTGTACAGTACTTACTGTGTAGACATAGTAAGAGACAGCAGATGTAATCGTGAAGAATGTGCTTCTTAACAAGGAATTCAGAGCTCCTGGTATCCAGTTCTGCACAGAGTATGACTCTCCTATGAAGATGGGCTGAGAAGTGATCTTTGAAGAGCCTATACAACCAGCATCTTCAATTTTGTGCAGCAGACTTAAAATGCAGATTCTGATGGCTGAGAAAAAATACACAGACCTAAAACAGTGAAAAGCTTGTCCTGCCAGACAAGATGAAGAGTAACAGAGCTGGGGAACAGCCATGCTGAATGTTGAACATACTAGATAAGCTACAGGGCATGGATCAGCTTGTGTAGGAGCTCATGTTTCTGAAATCTGCTAGTGTCAAGCAAGTGCCTGGGAATCACCTTGCTGAATTCATAAAGGTGTAAAACTCTTCTTGCTGCTCTGAGAGATCAACATAGAAAAAGGTTTCAAAAAAATCATCTTTTTATATGCAAACACGAGTTTGCTGAAAAGGTAAGATAACAAGAGCATAGTGATTCACAATGGCTCCAGGAGTTCTTTGGATTACATGCAGTAACTTTCAGCTCTGATGTTTTGAGCAGCGAGTCAGTATTTCTCAGTAAGCATTCCTGATTAGAGCCATGGCTTTATTTGATTTTAATTTTTTACTTTTTTGACCTTTTCTATCTGTGACAACATATTTGTATTTTGTGAGCTTCCAAGGATGAAGGTTTTATTTCTTTCTCTCTCCCAATTCTTGTGCAAGTAGGACGAATTCTTTGGGGATGAATAGAAGCTATTTGGCCTATAAAACTTGCCCTTTTTTGGTTCTATCTTTCTCACATGATGTCATGCAGTTATTTTTCTGAATGACTTCAATGTGTTTGCCTCAACAAGTCTGCTATTATTTTTTTATGCATGTGTTCTGTAAAACTCAATTCTCTTGTCTCCTGCTACAATTTCTGAAGTGAGAATCTCTGATAATATCAAGCTGATTGGAAATAATTAGCAGGCATCTTATACAATTGTAGTCTTACAGTTTTTCAATCTGTTATTGTCACTATCTCTCTACTCCATTATACTATTGCATTGTTATTATAAAAGTATGACTATATTTGATACAATTATCCTAGTAATAATTAAAGAAAGATATCCCCCCACACCTCAAATTTCCTAAAAGAAAGGATTCAAAAGAAAGGGAATTCTAAAAGATTTCTAAAGATTTCTCTAAACCAAAGATTTCTGTGGAAGCTGGAAAGATACAAACACAACAGACAATTCTCTCTCATTTGGCTTCACAAGTGAAGGGGACAAATTCCAGATTGCTACAAAGGAATTCTGGATTGCTAAAACGGAGTTTAGCAATCTGGAGTTTGGAACAGCCATGTGGGCTAGCAAACCTGAATTTGATAAGGAGATAATTCATGACACTGGCTACCTTTCCTGCCTAGCTGCTTGGTAAAACAAATTTGTGTAATCTGACTGTTGGCTTCTCAGTGCTAAAATAACTGCAAAGTATTTCCTGAGAAGCTTGACGAAAAGCACTGTGCTTCTATCACAGCACTTTTTCTCTACTAGTGAGAATTTATAGTAGTATTTTGTCCCTTGAGAATGTATGGAATTTAAATGGCTATTGTGTACACATTCTGCTTCTTTATGGTGGATATGGTCAGAAAAAATCTCAGCAAGGTGTCCCAGAATCTGTGCTAGTGGCAGTTCTGAACTACTGAAGAGATGTGCCCTTTCCAAAGCAAGCACTCATTTATATGGGATAATTACTTTTCAAGAGGAAACAACATATATGTAGGTGACTTAGGACAGCTCATATGGCTATAGAATACAGTACTATGGAAAAGCACTGGACTGGAAAGAATACCCCAAATGACTCTACAAATCTGTCCCTAATATCTCTGATGTACTTTCTAACACTGTTTTAAAGATGGCATGTGTTATTTATATAACACTTAAAATCCTTACAAATATCCAGTTGCTGTTGGCTTCTTTTCCCTTTAGCCACTCAAGCCCTTGACATACCACAGCTGTTAAAAGTTTCATTTTTAATCTGGAAATTATATTCGTATTTTAAAAATAAATTCAAACCCACGCATATTCACCCAATTTTTTGACATTTCTCACCTTCTGAAAACCCTATGCAGCTAAAATCATAGAATCATAGAATAGTAAGGGTTAGAAAGGACCTTAAGATCATCTAGTTCCAACCCCCCTGCCATGGGCAGGGACACCTCGCACTAAACCATGTCAACCAAGATTCTGCCTAACCTGGCCTTGAACACTGCCAGGGAAAGAGCACTCACAACTTCCGTGGGCAGCCTGTTCCAGTGCTTCACCACCCTCACAGTAAAGAACTTCTTCCTTATATCTAACCTAAACTTCCCCTGTTTAAGTTTGAACCCATTACCCCTTGTCCTATCACTACAGTCCCTGATGAAGAGTCCCTCCCCAGCATCCTTGTAGGCCCCCTTCAGATACTGGAAGGCTGCTCTGAGGTCTCCATGCAGCCTTCTCTTCTCCAGGCTGAACAGCTTCAACTCTCTCAGCCTGTCTTCATACGGGAGGTGCTCCAGCCCCTGATCATCCTCGTGGCCCTCCTCTGGACTCGCTCCAACAGCTCCATGTCCTTCTTATGTTGAGGACACCAGATCTGTACACAATACTCCAAGTGAGGTCTCACAAGAGCAGAGTAGAGGGGCAGGATCACCTCCTTCGACCTGCTGGTCACGCTTCTTTTGATGCAGCCCAGGACACGGTTGGCTTTCTGGGCTGCGAGCACACACTGAAGCCAGCTCATGTTCAGTTTCTCATCAACCAACACCCCCAAGTCCTTCTGCGCAGGGCTGCTCTGAATCACTTCTCTGCCCAACCTGTAGCTTTGCCTGGGATTGCCCCGATCCAGGTGTAGGACCTTGCACTTGGCTTGGTTGAACTTCATGAGGTTGGCATTGGCCCAGTTCTCAAATCTGTCAAGGTCCCTCTGGGTGGCATCCCTTCCCTTCAGTGTATCAACCGAACCACTTAACTTAGTGTTGTCAACAAACTTGCTGAGGGCACACTCAATCCCACTGTCCATGTTGCCAACAAAGATGTTGAACATGATCAGTCCCAACACCGACCCCTGAGGGACACCACTCACTACTGGTCTCCAATTGGACATTGAGCCGTTGACCACAACTCTCTGTGTGCGGACATCCAGACAATTTTTGTCCACTGGTGGTCCATCCATCAAATTGATGTCGCTCCAGTTTAGAGACAAGGATGTCATGTGGGACAGTGTCAAACACTTTGCACAAGTCCAGGTAGATGACGTCAACTGCTCTGCCCCTGTCCATCAGTTCTGTAACCCCATCACAGAAGGCCACCAAATTGGTCAGGCAGGATTTCCCCTTAGTGAAGCCATGTTGGCTGTCACCAACCACCTCGTTGTTTTTCATGTGCCTTAGCATGCCTTCCAGGAGAATCTGCTCCAAGATTTTGCCAAGCACAGAGGTGAGGCTGACTGGTCTGTAGTTCCCTGGGTCTTCCATTTTCCCCATCTTGAAAATGGGGGTTGTATTTCCCTTTTTCCAGTCATCAGGAACTTCACCTCACTGCCACGATTTTTCACATGATGGACAGTGGCTTAGCAACTTCATTCACCAGCATCTTCAGGGCCCGTGAGTGGATTTCACCTGGATTTCTTCAGGTCCCGTGGACTTGCACATTCTTGAACCTGATCCTACAGTGGGCCTAAGGTCTTCATTCTCACAGTCCCTGCATCTGCCTTTCAAGACTTGGGTGGTGTGGTCAGAGCATTTGCCAGTGAAGACTGAGGCAAAGAGGTCATAAAGATCCTCAGCCTTCTCCAAATCCATGGTAGCCAGTTCTCCCAATAGCTTCTGGAGAGGGCCCACATTGTCCCTAGTCTGTCTTTTATTTGCTACGTACCTATAGAAGCCCTTCCTGTTATTTTTCACATCCCTTGCCAGATTTAATTCTAACTGGGCCTTAGCTTTCCTGACCTGGTCCCTAGCTTCCCAGACAATATCCCTGTATTCTTCCCAGGCCGCCTGTCCTCGCTTCCACCTTTTATAAGTTTCTTTTTTCCCTTTAAGTTTTCTCAACAATATATCCAGTATGAATTTTAATTCATTTTGGCATCAAAGATAGATTCTTCTATACATTTGATTACAGATGAAATTCTTTACTTTTGCAAGGTGTCTTAACTAGCTTTTAAATTTGAATCATTTAAAATAAAAACATCTGAATGAAACAAATTAAACACTCCACAAAATCCTGACTAAGCTTCAGAGCTTTTAAACTAGACTTCGAAATCTTTTCCCATATTCCCAAATCACATGTACAAAATAACACCCCTTCATTGAGACCTCTCCTTCCTGAAACTCTTTTGTTTGCCTCTGTTGTTTGCGGTTGCTTTATTCATAGTGTAAGCATTTATAATACAGTAGGTAAAGACAATGAGGAGCACTGGTAATTATACATGAGAAAGAAAGTCTTTACATGTCTTTCATGTTCTTCAATACCTGTCTAGGAAAAGCCCAGAAAAAAACCACATCAGAAAGGCACAGAGGAAAGCTGTCAAAGATTCTGACTAGGCAAAGAAAGGACCCAGAAAATCTAGCTGCACAAATATTTGCACTATGGGAATGTGGTAAGTCAATCTCTCTGGTTACCAAGATCAGTTATGTTGTAACTGCCATTTCTCTCATTCTCTAAGTTCTCAATGAAAGAGCCAGCTGTTAAAATCTAACCTCCATCAGAGTTTATCAGACTGCGGTCTGTAGGGATCAGAAGTTGCTCCATGAAATAACTGCAATTTTTTGTTTGGGTTTGGTGGGTTTGGGGGTTTGTTGGTTGGTTGGTTTATTTTTATCTTTTTTTTATTAACACACTTTCATTCCTGCTGGTGAAAAATAAACCAACACATTCTGCAAGGGAAAACATGAGCAATGGAAATCAAGCTTTACACTATTTTTATTCATTTTTAAGTCGATGTTTTATGGTAGCAATGCATGGGTTGTCTGTGTATTTTTTTTCACCAGCAAATTGAAAAATTCTGCTTTATATTCAAAATTCTGCTCTACTTCTTATTGGAATATATATCAATCTGTTTGAATACCTGTGTTGTGGAGTAGGGGGGCTATGGAATCATTAACTCACTAAATGGAATGTTACCCTTCCAGCCTTTCATCTCCTTCTCTTTAGTTATGTTTTTCGAATATATTGACTATACAAATCAACTGATACAAGTGACAAACTGTAAATTTCTTTTGAAGTAACATGTTATGTGTTAGTAATTTCAAATTTTCAACTTATAAATTATCTTGCTATCTTCAGGAAATATACTGTTACTGAAGAGCTGTTTTAACCAAAATATTTATATAAGAAAATTACAAAGAAATTGGAACTGATACCTCTCCTTCATCTTCTGTAATTTCCAGAATCATTGACTCTGATGATTAACTTAACTCTAAGACATTCAAAATGTTAAGCATTCTCAACTACAATCTTTCATTGGAATTAAAAATTGCTTTACATACCTCAGCAGGATATTAGCCACTTTGCAGCATCTCACTTTTATATGTAGGCTAAAATGGAGAAAAAAAGAGAGAAACAATAATGAGAATCCTATCCCACATAACTAAAACTTTGGAAATTTCATAGCAGAGAAGAAAGCAAGGTATTGCTATCCTTACTATACCCCATGGTACAGGTGGGCATCAAGAGAATGTGAAGAATGAAAGCCTGTAACAATTTTTGTGATTTTGAAGAATACTGTGAGGATTATTAAATATAATACCTATTGTTTTAATAGGTTTCAAACACAGACAACAAACACAAACAAAATAATCAACACTTTCAAAAATAAATGTAGTGAAATCCAGCTATTTGAGAATCACAGGGGGCAGAAGGACAACAGCATACAGACCAGCTCATCGGCTCCCTTGGAATGGCTTCCAGAAGAGCAGGATATAAGACCCTAAGGTCATCAGTAGCTCTGTAACATTCTCAACTTTTCCTCATCTACAAGGAAAAAGGGAAGATAATGTTTCCAACACTATCATGATGCAGTGAATTAATCTCTCTACCATGGTTTCCATCTGCCTCTTTCTGAGACTAATGTTCCCTATGAGTCCTATTTCTGCTACTTAATGAGGGTGCACCAGCCTAAAGTGAGCTCTGCTATAGCATGTTAACTATAGTGGTTTTCTTTGCTGCATATGCACATGGTTCAGTGGTGGAATCTGTATTCTTTGGAGGATTCACAAGTAAATACTTCAAATACACGTAACAAAGCAGTCCACATATGTTCTCTTTGCAGTAAAGATGTTAGCTTCTGATTGCACTTCCACTGCCACAGAACTCAGATGGTTCACAGTAATGTTTGTCCCAAGTTATTTCATATTGTCACTCATACTTAATAAAGGACTCGCGGAGAAAATAAAAAAGAGGGTGGACATGTGCAGCAGTCTAAAGTGAAATTCAAGGCACCAGGAAACAGAGAAGGAAACAAAAGGCAAAGGAAGACTGAGTATTTTGTAAATGGAAAAAAATATTGGGGAAGGGGATGTAAATAAATCCTCAATCTGCTCAAAAAGAATGGTATACTAAAGACCTTCACAATCCAAACTTCAAGACCACCCATTGTCAACAGGTAAATACTACTAATATATTCCCAAAAGTGAAAGGATCTGGAAAAATCAAAGGCATCATCTGGCAGATTGTCGATGAAACTGTTAAACATGAAACTACAAGTCAGATTATAGATCTGTAAAATGAATATTCACGTTATTCCACAGTTTATTTGCAAGAACAACCTTAAAAATTAATGCTCGGATACTAAGACATATATTAGAAACTGAAAACAAATAAAGCAAGGCCATCACAATTCAATGTTTAAAATTAAAAGTGTAATTAAATTTGCTTCCACTTCCCTATTGACAAAGATGACCATCTTCAGAGTTCTGGACCAAGTGGATTTTATATCAAATGACAAACTGGATCCAAGCTAAACCCAAGGAAAGCTGAGAAGGCTTCTTTTCAAACAATGTCTTTGTACGAGGAAAGTGAAACAGTTGATCTCATTCATGTAAGAAACAGAGAAAGCTAGACAGCAATTAGAGTGTATGCCAAGAAACAAAGAAAAGGCAACTAGCATTGGACAAGCATAATCAACTTACTGGTTTTCAGAAGATGAGCCAGCCTGGGATCTTACTCATTGAAATCAACAGCAAAGTTGTACTAACTTTAGATAGAGCAGAACATCAAAGCCAGATTCTGTTTCAAGCCAGAAATGTACCAACATGGTTATATTTTTATTGAGGTAAACAGAACAGAACAGAAAAAGGTGGTATTTAGATCCAGGCTTAAGGCAAGGAAAAATTTTAGACACAAGTTTGGCTATAGCTACTATGAGAACTGGAAAGAAGTAAACTCACAGAACTCTCCCAAGATAGAGATAAAAAAGATACAAGAAAAAAGATACAAGAAAAAAGCAAAAGCATAATCAAGCACTTGACATACATTAATTCTAGATGATGTAAAAATTCAATTAAACTTTTGCAAAAACCTCATGACATCCTGAATGATGCTAAATATACAAGTTCAAGTAGTAAAATAGGTAGCAGATGTAGGTGTATTTTTTCTTTAGAGCTGTATTTCTACAAGTAAATTCATTACTTCAACAGGTTCAGTGACTGCTGCTATTGCTGGCTGTTTGTTCATACCACTTTGGTAAGATACCTGCTGCAGTGACAAGGTGGTAAAGCAATGCTTTTGCTTTCAACTATTCCCACTATCACTCCTAAGTGTTGTATCTTTTATGTACTAGAATCCAGGGCTCTTTCAAAGGCCTAACAGAAGAAAGTTAAGTAAAGCAACATACGTATTTGAACAATGTACAAATGTATGCAAGTGTTAGATATCCACCATGTTTAAAGTACGTGGCTGAAATGTTTGAAGAAAAAGGAAATCCTGAGTAGAATCCCATAACTAATGATACTTCTAGTGGGTTTAAAAATAAGGCGGATCCAAGAGGCTCTGAAAGCTGGAAGATGGAAAGGATGCAGCAAACTCACTGGAGTTTGATTATGGCACTGGAGTAACTTATTGAAAGTCAGCTCCCCACAACATTGAGTTACTAGCAAAATAGTATTTTCCACAGACTAATGGGACTCAGAAAGCTTTTTGGCACAACTGAAGGAGATTTTAGTGGACAAGCAAAATATTGAGGAGTATGCTAGAATCCCAGAGCTACCTCTGCCAGTGTCTCATTAGAAATCAGCAGTGAGAAAAATAATAGTTGACTTACAAATGATATTTGTCTACGGCATAACCTTTTGAAAGCTTCAATATGCTCAGGAGATAAATACAATCAGTATAAAATAATCGTTTAGATGTAGATTATTTAATTCTAAATACTATGTTTACATCAATAAAGTGATAGCATAAAATAAAAAAGTATCTGGAGTTAAGACCATTGATTTTAGGGGCCTTCTCTCCTTTATGGCACTTCATATACATACGAATTTCTGGCAGAAACTGTAAAACTAAGATTGTCTACTCAGTATTTCTGACAGTCACTAATTTTATCTAACAGACACTGCAGGTATCACAAGGTGAGAGGTGACTTGCTGATTTCCCTTTGCAAGTTATGCATGTGACTTTATGTGCATTTATGTGTGCTTATGAGATGACTGGAATTTTGCTGCTTGAGATTTAATTCACTGCATTGTTCTGCCTGAATGATGAACTCTTTCTGCTCTCAGTTGAAGATGTAAGCACCCAGACTGCTTAGTCATAGTGCAGTGAGGAACCCAAAATTTAAAGAGTACTCATAAAGAATTAGTCACCAAAAATACTAATTATTAAAGATGATTAAGGCCTGAGGAAGGTCAACATTCCAGTGAATTACTTCTATTTTTTCTTTCCCAAACATCTGGATTCTTACAAAAATCCTAAATTACAAAATCCCTACACTTAGTACTAACATAGTAACATACTACTACAAGGAGTGACAGGAATTAAAGAGAGCAGAATTAATGCTACAGACTTGAAAATGATTCATTTATACAGCTACCTTATTGTAATTTGTGTAAGGTGGTTCACATGTAAAGCTGATACTATACAGAAAAATCTCTAACTTTCAAATATGAATAAAATGCAGATCTTTTGCAATTCAGTGCAGAATTGCAGGGTTTTGCAGAATCCCTCAGACAATGTTGCTTAAAATCATCATCATCAGATATAACTGTCATGTCTCATAACTCTCTTAGGAGCAGGTGAAAGGGCTGAGTAACTGCAAATTCTTTATAACCATTAACTGTTGGTAACATCAAGTAAGGCCAACCTTTTACACACTGCACTTTTTTCCAGCTAGCCACATCTACAGCTTAGGTCTGTAACTTTTTATGCTACGTCCTCAAAACAAAAACTGGGGGGAAACTACTACAGTTCACTGCTGAACATGTAAAATTAAGCTGCTATTTGTTAAATTTTAACATAGAGAGCTGTGAACTCCAGTGACCGCAAAGCCAACATTCCTTTGGGTCTGCAGCCCTGTTCCAGGCCAGGCACCGCCAGCTGAGCTGCAGAGCACACAGACAGATGCGGGGAACTCTTTCACCAGCTTGCCAAGAAATTCCTCTACCAGAGCTTCCCAGCTGTGGTCAAACACTTCAGAAACAGCTGTGATGATAGTTCTTTTACCAGTTTTTCACCATCCTGAAGTCCCAGGAAGTGGAATGGACTTCACGAGCCAGTTAGGTCCAACTGAATCACCTTCAACAGTTAAAGATGACTGAATTCATTATGCCACTAGGTCTGCACTGAAAGGCATCTGCATTCTAGTCACACTAAGACCTCGCAGGGGACAGAGCGTACCCAACAGCTCTGCGGAGCTGGCATGCCTATACTCCATGTGGAGGTTATGGGAATAATTAGGGAATAGAATTATCAAAGATTTTGCTGTTACAATTTAGCATGCAGAGATCACACCAGGGGTTATGCCCAAAAGGGTTAAAATTTGGTTAAATATGTAGATTTGTCACAGAAATAACAAAAAGCACATGCTTAACAGGCAGGCCACTTTCCTGCCAACATCAAATCTCAATTCCAAGCCTTTGGGTCATTCCAGCATTTCAAAGAAAAAAAGTTGCCAGACCTTTGTTTTTTAATGAGGACAATACAGAACACTGGCCTCTAGCTTAATTTAAAAAAATAAAAGATTATTTTAAAACAATTTTACCATGTTTACACTGGTAAGATGCAACAAAACATTTCTGTTCTACAATCTCTCCTTTTTAATAGTTAATGTATTATTAATGCAAGTCATTCTACAAAGAATGGGTCAAGATTTGTTTTCTAAGTTGGTTTGCGGAGGCTTGGAGAAGGTTCTGGTTTTGGATTTGTTTTTTTTTAAGGGTTGCTAGAGTACTGAGAAGTAGCCAAACTAAGTCCCAGGCTATCACATCTGGATACAGCAAGATAACTTCTAGGAATACTTATTTAGAATATTCAGACACTTGGACCAAGTACCAAAACATTCATCCTGCACAATCTGAAGCTTAAAATTTCTTTCATTTTCAATTATATTCTTCATACGCAGGAAATACATTTCATGTTATGAGATTACAAGCAGCTGTAATGAAATGTACACTGATGTAAAATTAGAACACTTAAAACTGCCTCTTAGTAATTTTTTCTTCTATATGCTCTATTGTAGATTGGCATTTTTCACTTTTGAAAGTCAGTCATTTGATATCTGAAAATGTATTATTAATGTGTGGTTTTTGGGGTTTTTTTGGGGTTTTTTTGGGTTTTTTTTTTTGTTTTGTTTTTTGTTTTTTGGTTGTTTTTTTTTTTTGTGTTTCGTGAGTTTTAGCTGTTAAGTTCATATATACATCAGTCTGTAAAAGTATAAGTAAAGCAACTGAATGTGAAAATGGCCAACATGACAGTGAAAGCGTGGATGATGGAGCAAAGTCAATACAATTTAGGTGCTGACATAAAGAGTTTCCCTTGTCTCTGGCCACACATTCTCATTCTCTCCCCTTGAACCAGAATCTTCTGACAAGATCCTTGTAACAAGACCTCTTCTGATAGCTTTCAGTAAGTTCAGGAAATGAAACAGGCAAAAGATTATCATTACAGAAAAGGAAATCATCTTGATAATCTTTAAGGTATTTTCTAACCTAGCTGATTTTATGATTCTGCCAGATTAGTTCCCTGAAATGATACATCAGAGAGCAAGGAATCTGATCCAGGGTCAGGACAACTGTTCCCATCAGGAGTAGCTCTTAGACTGGCTCAGCCAGATATGCAAACTGCACACAAAGGGTAGCGCTAAACCAAGCAGAAGTGATGTTGCTCCAATGCCTTTGCAGAAATTTTACTGTGTGCAAGTCAAAAGTAACAGATGCTGCTATTATCCTCTTTGAAACTATAGCAGGAGGGAAAAAAAAAAGGTTGCAGCTTCAGGGGTGACAAAAGCCAAAATTCTGCTTCTTAGCCTCTAGCCTGCTGTGAGGTTTGACGGTATTTGATAGTATGAAGTACTATCAAATAAGACTTGGTTCTTATTTTGCGTGATGAAAATTAGTAAATAAAGCATATAGAAATGGATTATTCTTAATATATCAAGAAATAAGCTGTAATATAAAAGGCTTGATGCTGCTCAAGACCTTATGATGTCCTCAATGTGATCTTTAAAACAAAAAAAAAAACAAACCCCCCCCCACACACACAAAAAAAAGGTACCAAAAGAATACCTTAGAATTATACAAAATAAGTTTGAATGTGACTGCTGGCAATCTCTCATCTCCTGCTCAAAGCACAACTAATGTTGAAGTTAGAGCAGGTTTCTCTGGAATATGCCTAGTTAAATTTAGATTCCTCCCACCCCAGCCTTTTCTGGAGAGAAAAAACACTCTCAGTGCCTCCTTGCACACCTTGTTCCAGTCCCCAAGTCACCTAGGTGGTCCTCTGCTGGTCTCTCTCCGGTTTGTCAGTATCTCTGGGGAGCCCAAAACCAGACACAGTACTTAGATGCAGCTTCACAGGTGCTGCTGACAAGAGGAAAAACCACTTACGTTACCTTCCACAGAGGCCAGCCAGGTTGGTCAGGCACAATTTCCACAAGCACCTTCCTTTCTGAGACCCGTGTATATTCTCATAAAACTGAGATATGAAAATGCTGATTATTTAAATGTTTGCAGTCCAACAAATAATATCTATATTGAGATATACATTATAGGTTTGTCATGGAAAATTTTAGGACATTCACAAACTTCTCATAAGCTTACCTTATGAGCAAACATCAGATTCACTAAAACAAACCTGGAAAGATATGGAATAGGATTTTGTTGCATCAGTTTTTTCTCATGTTTCTGATTTATAACCAATGTGAAATTCTTCTGCGCAGAAAATTACTGGCTATCTCTTTTTAAGATTTATATCTGGCTTTGTAACTAACCTTTTACTTAGAAGTTATGTGGTAAGTCAATTCTCACTTTTTGTATTTTATTCCACTGTAACACCTGTTTACATACTCTGCACATAAGCAGCAGTCAGGTGAGTAAGTATTGTGTGAAATGGAGAATGTCACCAGTACAGCTTGTACGTAAAATACTCAAAACTGTTAAGAAACTACATTTGAAGCAGCATATGTTACAATGTGGGAAATCTATCCCTGAACAAAATATGAATCCTGGTTGTGGTTAGGAAATTGCTGTATCATTAAATACCTCAGAGGATGTGAAGTCAACCATATGCTGTCAGGGCTGAGTCATACGTGTCTCAGACATAGGACTGTGAAAAACATCCCACCCTAGCAGCTCCCAGTCAAGAGGGAAAATAAAGGGACAATGGGGCGCCTGAGCCAGACAGCAATCAATTCATCTAAACTCTTCCTGCAAGCCAGCATTTGGAGCTAGGGAATTTCAAAAAAAAAAAAAAAAGCTGAAAGGAAGATCAAATGTTACGACTGGAACCTCAAAAGCTAAAGCATTTGGGAAATGCCATGAATCACTGAGACAGAAAACTTGTGCATGAAAGAAACAGCAAGGCATGCTGTTCTAACTGTGGGCCAGCCAAGTGAGAAGGAAACTGGCTTCAGAATTCTGACACTGACATGCATGCAACATAACTTAGAAAAGTTCTGTACAGAAATGGATGACATGGAGCACACAGACTATGCCCAAAACAACATTCAACACTGAGGAAAGGAAGTATACACAGCATATTTAGTGTTTGCTCTTCTGTATGATATTTTGTGCCAACTAATATAAAGAATCATTGATTTTTAGGGAATTTTTACATCTGTATCTACTTCAATTATCACATGTTTCTAAGAGGCAAACTGTAAACCCTAAGTGAGGATAACAGGGGCTAAAGGAAAAGATGTGTATAATCTCTCAGAGAACCTAGGGGGACAGCCATCAGTACTCATCCTTAGGGGCGGTGGAGACAGTAAAGTCTCACTTTTACCATGAAATAGAAGACAAATCATCCTGGCTAGAAACTGAACCAGAGAGAAACCTGCTTCCAACTCTGATCAAACAAAGCTTAAAGGTATATGAGCTTAGAGGGCTAGAATGGAAACAGAGCAGTCCATTTTCAGCTGATGGGATATTATGAAGCCTGTGACAAGCCTGTGTTCCTTCTCACTATCACAAAAGTTGAAAATGACAGGTCAGTTGTCCAATTTTCACTCTCAATAAAAGTTAACATAGTTATGAAACACTCCATGCAGTTATACTTACAAATAGCTCTTCACTACCTGAGTGCTCTTCATTACATAACTTGGACTACATTTGAGCTGCTATTTATTTTTATATTCTTCCTATATTCTTAGCCAAATACTAGAGGAAGATTTCCTGCCTGAGATAAGTACTTGTTCCTAATGAAAGTACATATTCTTCGATATTGTAAAATTATATCCAAGCTGCTAAACTGGAATTTCAAACCATTTATAGATATATCAAAAATAAGGACAACATTCACAGCTCTTAATTATAGGTAACTAATTCTGTCCTTGACTTCTTTACTTATTAGAACCATTGGACTCCAACTTTTCAGGACAATCATTTGCATTTTTAATATTTTCAACTCCTCTTCATTATAATGTATTTCTAATGTGTTCTTAGGACAAAAGTATGAGGGTGCATTGTCATCTTCTGGGTGGAGAACCACAAGCAGAAACTCTGGAAATCACACATTAGCACAACATTCAAGTTAAACCATGTCCAAATGACTTTGACTACCATGCACTTCAAAGCACTGGCAAGCCACCACACAGCATTCTTCCAAGCTTTGCTTGATTTCCATAGTGGTGAATCATGACCATAAAAGAAGCTATGTGAATGTTGGTTTGTTGGGTTTTTATTCTCCACACAGGAAAAAATAAAACATTAATAAAAAATAAGGTCAAGAGAGAACTATAGAAGTGTTCTTTAGGCAGATCAAAGTGGCCAATTTTCTCCACCTGGGACACCCAGTCAAAACATTTGTTATTAGAGGTCTCACTGTGACTCACATGCTACAATGCCCGGTACAGATTTAACCCACTCTTAACTCTTCGACAAAACCTGACAAAGAGAAACCCGTTATGTCTCCGAATCTGACAGAGTTTGGTGTCACTCATTCTAGAGCATTCCATCTTCTCTTGGGCTTATCTCTTAGGAAAAAAAAAAATCAAGTATGGCAAAATCTTTGTCACGTAGCTCATAGAAAATTCAATGTTTGGTAAAACTAGACATCAAAGCTAATGAAGGAAGTATTAATACACATAATGAATTTGCATTACCACAAATTCTGATACAGAGATTATGAAATCTTTGTCTTTTCTATTGAAAAGCATTTCAAGGACTGTCATCAGATTCAGACTGAATGAGATCTGCATGTCCTTAAACAAAATTACTCTTCTGTCCATATTTTTAAAAGCAAACCATTCTTTAAACTGTATATGAAAAAAGACAACTGCTTGCAAATCTTGTTTTGTACAATACTTTCCCAGAAACATTTCCTCTGCAGCATTTCACTTTTTTGCTTAGAGATATAGAACCGATTTCTATTCCAACTGTATAAAGTAACATACTTATGTCAGTGTAGGACAGGAGATGCTCTATCAAATCCCAACATCATACCCCTTTCTTAAAAGCAAAACCAAAAAAGAATTCCGTAAAGCCATAAACATACCCATTTAAGTACAGTCAAATAGTCTAATCCTGCAACTAGTGCTCAAAATAGGACAGGATGCATTTCATTCTTTTTCTTTTTATGAATATCCGTTTGAGAATACATTTGAATCAGAGACTTCAATCTCAAGGGAGAAAAATGAGGAAAAACAAAGCTGAATGAAATCTAAAGTTCAGATATCTTTTGGAACTCCATACTCATTTAGAAAAGCCCTTCAGGGTGGCAAAGTCAACATCTGAGATCTTTCACTGAATTATCATTTTTGTGTAGCAAAACATACAGCAATAGTAGTTGCTGTTACTGTCACAAAAATCTGTCTTCAAGAACAGAGAGTCAAAGTCAGACATGAAAGTATTGGAAATAAAATATTCTTGTGCAACATCAGGTATCACCTTCTTCGTCCAGTCTATTCAGTAATCAACAAAAGGATGATATATCTTAAGTCTGAACTGAAGTTTGTAACAAAAAACCCACCAAACCTTTCCTTTGGAATATTTCTGTTTCATAGTATCTTCATTAGTAAGACTTTCTGAAGGATATTAAATCTTCCCTATTACAGGCACAAACTGCAGAAAACCAAATCTCACACTGCAATGGTAAAAATAATACCAGCAATTTAATGATATGCATTAAATCTTCTGGTACTTTGTCAGATAGTGTAACGTGACAGCAGTAATTACATACAAAGAAATGCCTGAAATCAACCAAAAACTCTGTAAGATGGGGTTTTTTCAGTTAGTTTTGAAAAAATTAAAACCAAATAACTAAAAACTGTAAACAAGTACTACTTAGGATCAAACAGCAATGAATTGCATGAAGTTTCATTTCACAAAGAGATGGCATGCTGTCTAAAACATCCACTTTGCATGAATCTAAGTAGAGGTAAATGCTGATTTTAGCTATTACAGGTGTAAACAAAGTTAGTATATTGGGCTGATACTAAAAAAAGTAATTGTTCCATAATGGCATGTGGAATGTTGTGAACATTTAATGAGAAACCGGTTAGTACAAAAGGTAATAAAAAAACCTAAATAAGCTCCAAAGTGGAAAAAAAAAAAAAGTAGTTGTTACTCCAGTTACACAAGTGATGAAAATAATTCTGGGAGTCAACACTACCACACACTCATCTTTTTATACTTACGTTAAACCTTGCAGAATTTCTATCAATTCTAATCTTGTGATCATAACAAACCATAGTTGTGAAAGATGAAAAACTTCTCTTTCAATCGCTTCAAGAAACAGCTCTATGTTACAATACAAACCATGAGTAATAAAACCAATTTAAATGAATTGGACTGCCATGTGTCCTGCATGCCACCTTCTAGCAGTAATAGTGTGTCCTTATTAAATTTTAGACAATGCATTACAAAAAGAGGGTAAGATTAAAGGGTTCATCCTTCTTTGCAATGGAATCCTATCAAGATATAATTATGGTAAGTAGCCTTGCAACTAAATGAAATGCTGTAAAACACACATTTGCTCTAAGTAAATATTTCTGAAAAAGAATCAAATTAATCTTTGTTCCAAAACAAGATACACAAATTACAGCAACAAACGAGTTGGTTTAAAAAAGTTATATATAACCTAATGTTTATCTTCAGGAATTAGATTTCTTAGATAAGTATCTTTCTAATCAGTTGACATACTTGTAAACTCTCACTTACCTAAACTTAATGTCGTGACACAAGACTTGTAATTCTTTCAAAATGCTAATTAATTATCAGAAATAAAAATGTTAGGTAGATGAAGGCTGATACGGGCTTACATGTTAACAGTTTTCATATTGGGGGAAATGACTTTTATTAAGCAGCCTGGCAAAAGTAACTGTAATGGGGGCCTACAAGAAATCTGGAGAGAGACTGTTTACAAGGGCATGTAGTGACAGCACAAGGGGGAATGGGTTTAAACTGAAAGAGGGGAGATTTAGATTAGACATTAGGAAAAAGTTCTTCCCCATGAGGGTGGCAAGGCACTGGCACAGGGTGCCCAGAGAAGCTGTGGCTGCCCCATCCCTGGCAGTGTTCAAGGCCAGGTTGGATGGGGCTTGGAGCAACCTGCTCTAGTGGAAGGTGTCCCTGCCCGTGGCAGGGGGTTGGAACTGGATGAGCTTTGAGATCTCTTCCAACTAAACCATTCTGTGATTCTATGATAACTCAAACGTGGGCATATTTAGCTTTCTTTAGTCTCACTGTCCACACATCAATAACTCCTTCTGACAAACCAGACTGCTTTCAGGCAGCCAATGCTGTGATCTGCAGTTGTGAGCCCATGACTGGGCAGATCACCACCTCTTCTACTCTTTCTGCACACTGGGACAAGGCTTCACTGAGCCATCCTTCCTGGACTGCTGTGGCAGGCTCATGCAGCTAACCCTAGTTTCCAGAACCTCACATTTATTCTGAAATAACTGGGCAGCAATCTAGACTGGTCAATTATTTCTTCCAGCTACTCATGACCCACTCATTTTGCATCTTGGCTTAGGAGAGATTACACTGACTTCTGTCAGAACTGAAGAGATTTGTTTGGTTTTTAAGGATCGATATGAGTGCTGTCAAGCTCTGAAATAACTGGTGAAATTCAGCTAATGGAGGCATAAAAGAATGAGACACAAGTTGTGAAAACAAAGCGAAGGAATAAACAAGAAGCTTTTCTGTTTGGAAAAAAAATCCATTAGGAAAAGTATTAAATACCAAAACCATAATGAGAGAGCATATGTGTTGATGTGTTTCATAAACATGCCACTGTCTCATTCTCCAGTGTTACAAATGAAGTGTTGTTGACTCACAGTCTTTTCAGAGGTTGATTTTGTTTGGTTTTGTTTTAAAGTGAAGGCAACAATTATGCATTGCTTTTGTTTCTGAAGTGTGTCTATGCTGCTTTTTTAACCAACAGATGCTTTTCTATTCCAAGAGGCCCAGAATCAGTGATATAATTTAAATTAGTCTATGCATTTTAATATACATTAGGACTCAGACATCCTGGGGATGCCAGATTACCCACCCTTCTTACCTGAAATAATTTGATTTCCCCCCCACCCCCTTCAGTTACACCTTATTTCTTGAGAAAGAGTTCTGGGTTTGATAACTGCAAACCATGAGTCAGTGATCAAATCTGTCCAAAAGACAATAAAGCAATCATTTGGGGCTAGACAAAATGAAAGCTTATTGTGTTTCAGTTTTTTCAATTATAAAAACTACTTTAAAACTGTACATTACAGATAGGACAAGTGTCTGTTTTCAATTTATACGAATTTCTCCTTCACGCAAACCCACTGATCTCTTTCTAATTTCTACGGAGCATTAAGGAAACCTTCAATTAGAATGCTCAGCCAATACTGATCAGTTGTATGAATACAGTTATTGCTTTGAAGATATTAGCACCTGTATTACTTTACTTTCTTGTTATTCTAAATAGCTGATAATATGCTAGCATCACTCATTTGCTGATAAGTTCCGGCAGGGAAGACTAGTTATAAGCCCAAGTAAGACCTTGTCACCTTTGAAGTGACACAGTTCAAGATGCAGTAGATTGTCCCAAATGTGTTCTGTGTGTAGAAAGAAAGATCTGAAAAAGATTAAGACATCCACAGTAGGGTATCAATCCCTCTTCGACCCAGCCAGTGCACACCATTTGACCTACAAGGGCTGCTGTACACCATGTACCTGTAACTACAACTCATGCTGCAGATGAACATGCACTTGGCTCCCTGAATACAATAATTATCTGATTACTTTAAATTATTATTCTGCAAAACCAGCAGGAAATAAATTTTCTGAAATACCAGTTACATACATGAAAATACTGAGTTGGTTTTAAGCACAGTCTTGCAGCTTGTGCAAAGAATAAAGCCTGAATGGACAAAAAGATTTTGTGTAGTTGGATGCTGAAGTCCAAAACTCTGATGATCCTTTTAATCTCCTGACATCTGTAGGAACCTAAAGTTATCACCATGACAAAGTTCCCTGTGCATCTAAACTTTTTTCAAAACAATTCATGCTGAACATCTATGGATCAAAGGCAAATAAAGAAATAAAATCATCCCAAGCTTTATTATGCATACTCTTCCCAGGAGGGACAGAATGTGTCTCCAAGACATAAGGTCAGCAACATGGAAGAATTCTGGATTCATCTTTCCCTGTTCCTTGTCACTATATGATGTTTAGGTAGAATCTGGGTCACAGAGAGATGAGAACAACCACACTGATCGGCTCTGACCAGTGCACAAAGACAGCTGCCAGGAGTCTCATCTGGGAATTCCTAAGCTTTTATTCTGAATTAGCTATAGCTAATGACAGCTTTCAAGATGGTTTTCAGAATACCTAATGTAATGACAATGTCTCTGTTGATCTCTGTGGAACCATGAGTGGTTACCAAAGGGTAATTTTTTTTTTTTTGAGAAAGACGGATAGTAAGGGAATAAAGGAATTAAAAAGGAAGAAGAAACCTAGATAATTAAATAGACCATATATAAAATCTATGCATTCAACTTTGAGTCCTATTCAAAACCCTATTTTTATTAAATAATATTCAAAGTAAGCATTAATTTAATGAATGGCCTTCGGTAGACTGGAGTTTTACAGCTTCAGCTCTTTTCTAGATGAAGAATACTGAAATTTAAAGATCATAAAAATGTAAAAGTAAAGCTGTAACTTTTCAAATAAAAGATTTCCTATTTCCAGTGGACATATACCTGTACGAAATGTGTTTGCTGTTAACAGGAGCTGATTAGAGCCAAATGGATCCAGCATTAATTTGTAATTGTTTCAAACATACATAATACTATGGAACATTATGCCGAAATCAGATGAGAAAAGTAAAGCTCCTTAGAAAGTACAGCCATGCTCAACAATTTCCACTAAGTTGGTTTTTGGCACTAGAAAGATTCCTATGACCCAATTTCCACCTGTTTATTTGCTTTATATACCATCCAAAGTAAAGTACCAAATCGGAAACTGCTAAGCAAAAGGTAACAAAACATAAAGTTTTTAACAGTTTGCTGTGTGAGTGACATTATTTCTCCACTTAACTTATGGAAAAACAATAATTCAGGTTAGAAAAGTGATGGAGACTGCGTACATTACAGTTCTTAAGGAAGTGTGAGTTAGAAGGCTGACCAACTCTTGTTTTGACAATTTACAGCAGCAATCACAAAAATTTACTGTAGTTAGTATATAAATCCCAAGATTTATATATCCCTGCTTGTAAGTTTCACATAATAGAAATGCAAGCGTCAACAATTCCGTAACAGGTAATGTAGACACAAATATTAAAGTCCTAGATCGTTCTCAAACAGATGGCTTCCTAACGGCTTGGTTTATTGAAATAAATTTTACTTCAGCTTGTCAGGGGAAGACAGTTTAACTGAAAACCTATTTAATCACTTCTAATTGTGTATGTGCAAAACAGTCCAAGCTAACACAGGCTAAGTTAGCAAATTTCATGCTGCAAATGTGACACAATATTGGCAAATGTAACAATGGCAAAGTTTTAACATTTCAAGCAGAAAATTTCTCCAGGAGGTAAAACTGATGTCTTAAAATTCTGGGGAGAAACACGCTGGTGACTCTCCTTTGTATATAGCCCTTCAAAAAGCTTTCTCTCAGTCTTTTTCAGCCTCCTAAGAAATGTCAAGAATCAAATCCATCCACGTCACTTCAATTGCACCTGTTTGCACAAGGTTTGAACTGTAACTTGTTGTCTGAAGTTGATTTTGTTTCCAAATATCTCATTAAATACCGTTATTTATTAACCCAGCCATTTTGAAGATCTATTGGTTTACACAGGCCTGTGCAAAAGTAAAATTAATCTCAATCTAAGTACATTCGGTTTGCATGTTTTGTATATTAATTCTATATTTTTATTAAAATGCATTTAATAAAAAGCATTTATTTAGTATATATAAAGAGATGCATTTTACAGTTTTTAAAGGGAAGTCAATTATTTCAGTTTAATAATTGAAATAAAGTAAAATGTAATACTAAAGTAATAGTAATAATAGTAATGATTTTAATTAAAAGGGGGATAACAAAGAAAGAGAGAGAGAGGAATAAAACCCAGGAAGCCCAGGTGATGCGCCGTGGAATCGCTCACTACCTGCTGACCGATGTCCAGCCCGACCTGAGCAGCAATCAGTGGCTCCCAGCCAGCCCCCCCCAGTTTCTATTACCTGAGCTCTATGGTATGGAATACCCCTTGGGCTAGTTTGGGTCAGGTTTCCTGGTTTCCTGCCTCTGCTCCCTCACGGCTCCTTGCGCCCCTCCTCACTGGCAGAGCATGAGAGACTGAAAAGTCTTTGACTTAGTGTAAGCACGACTTAGCACCAACTAAACCATCAGTGTGTTATCAACATTGTTCTCGGACTAAAGCCAAAACACAGCACTGCACCAGCTCCTAGGGAGAAAACTAACTCTATCCCAGCTGAAACCAGGACATAAGGTAAGATTCCTCTCAAATAAATTGTCACTGAAAGGTAAGTTCAATTCACTCTGGACATTGCTTTTGTTCTGCAGCTGACGAGAAAAGAGCTGGGCAATTCCAGAAAACTATTCATTCTCATTAGACCTCAAAACCTGTGTTAGCATGAGATGAATCATCCTCCAGAAGGGTTTGTTCCTAGTGAAACTGATGTGTAGCTTCAACTAGACGAAGCTTTAACTAGATGTTGCAGCGAAATTAATCCTCTTGTATTTGGAATATGAGTACTTCAGTCTTTGATTTAGGAGTATATGCTCAAGTGTTCCTCATCCTTAGAAATGGCAGACAAATTAATGCAGAAGGAAAATGTTTGGCACTCATTTTGCCGATTTAAAGTTTTGAGAGAACTATAAACGTTTTCCATCACAGAGCTTATCCATGCCTAACGTCTACTACCATGGCTCCTGTTGGGGAGCTGAGGGAGAGATCACAAACTTTGTAACCTCTCTCTCATCAACATAAATAATAGATGTTACTTCAGCCTTCAGGACAAGAGAAATAATGTGAAAACTAACAACTGTTCACCTTTTAAATTGAGATCACCATGTACACAAAAATTCTACAAGCTTTTAAACAGAAGTTTTAATTACATTATTTCTGTTTACAGGGGTGATTTTCTGTTGCAGCAATTTGGAAAAAAGAGTCAGTTGACAGTCAGGAAACTATAAATGCTGAAGTTGGTCTGCACAAAAATCCCTCTCTTACTGCACACATTCAACACTGATATCACAGCAAAAGATTTTTAAAGTTTACACTGTAAATTAACAAAATGTGTAATGATTTATGTATATTCACTTTGGCTAAATTATTTTGGACCAAATTAAGTAATGACTTGCTTGAGGTGCTTCTATTAGAGAAGCAAATACTGCACTTCACAGGCAATGCATATAATACAGGAGGAATTATATCCTGAGCAAATAAAAAGTATTTTTTAGAGTTTGCCACCTTTCTTCATGAGTCCCAGAAACTTTTTCTCTAGACTCAAATAACTCTCTCTCTGTGCATAAATCATGTATTTTATGAGTGTCTGTACTGTGCGGTTTCTAAACCCCAGACACTTTCAAGCCACCTTTATAACCCTTCTCCTGGAGATATGTGGCTCACCAACAATATTCTTAGTTGGCAAAGTGTATGTGACCTTTAAAAAAAAAAAAAAAAAATCTTTACTTTTTACTCTGAAGTCCTAATAAGTCCAAACAAAGCACAAGAGAAAACACTGTGCTGGAATAAAAACAAAAACAACTAACACCCCTCCCCCCGAACAAAACCCCAAAACTCAAAAAACCGACAAACAAAAAAACTCCAACAAAAAATAGTGAACAAAAAAAACCCCCACAAAAACCTTGAAAGTGAAATCAATGTTGAAATTTTCGTTCAAAAAAAATTAAACCTGTACGAATACAAAAAGCATAAAAGGAAGTCGAAATAAAAAACCAACTTGAAGCCTTGTTTCTTCTTTGGTGTATTCTCTGTTCCACAAACTCAAAGGCAAAAAAAGGAGGGCACATTAGATTGTTGCAAGGAGATATTTCTACTCAGGAGAATTCAAGGAAAAAGAAACTAAACAAATTCAATGTACGCCTATTTTTAATGTAATCAGACCAATACAAATAAATGGATTGGACCTTAAAGTCTTGGTCTATCAGTTCTGGAAGACTGAATGCATGAGATACACAAACACACACTTAGTATTAACCAAGAAAACCTGGACCGTGATTTTGAAAAATAGCTGTTCTAATTGTTCTTTTACTTCACTTCCCCATCTCCTCCCAGCTGCACTGTTTCTGTGTAGTATTCAAGTTGCACAGAAAAACAGCTTCTGTGTAGCTATGCAACTACACAGGTTACGTTTACAGTGAATATTTATCTGCTTGAACTTAGACATGCTTTCAGTGCCTACTGCAGTGAAGACATTTCAAAAAGTAAGAATTTGTATTTTTTGCCTAAGGCAACTTCGCAGAATGAATATATGAAATCTCTTACACAGTAATTAACTTCCACATGCACAAGGACTTAGTACACATTGTTCAAACTAACATTCTCACTGAATTGAACATACGTTTCTAACTTCATGCTCTCTATTGGCAGTTTACAATACCAGGAAAGCTGCGTTATAGGTCTTTTCAGGACAAGAAAAAGGGAGGAGGGGAAGGAACAATTCCATATACTAAGATTCTACAACACAACGCCATATCTATACATTTAATTAGAACACAGAATAATACAGTTTAGCTAAAACACTAGAGAGGCAGAGGGGAGGGAAAGGACCAAGATGGCAAAACATGGTATTTCACAGTGAAGGTAGATCTGGAATGACTTCAGAAAGACAAATGAGGCAGAATATCTTTAAGTGTGTATAGACATATCTGTCAAATGAAATTGAAGAAAAATGTTGTACCTGACTTTTTCAAACACTTATTAATAGATAGAAAAACATGTATTGCCTTTATGGACGATGTTCACAACATCCCGAGTAACTACTCATTAAATTCGTATGAGTAATGATTATTTTCATATGCAAAAATGCCTCACATAAAGATAGAATATACTCCTGGGTCTTAACTGAATTCAGTATCAGAGTACTAAGATACATAACTATTACCTTCATGTTACAGATAAAGACAATAGAGACACAGATGGGTTAAATTGAGTTGCCCAATGTCACGCTAAAAACTGGTGGCTAAGCTGACGGTGACAAAAATCAGATTATCCAGTGCTGTGCCACCAGGAAAAAAAAAATGATCTGTCTCATAAATAACAGAGCAGCTCAGAAGTGTTTCTCTACTTTGCCAACATTGTGGATAAATGTTGGCAGTGTAAATGTGTGGAATTTGGCGTAGAGCCTCTTTCCTTACAATGTGTCATTCATCCTCATTTTTAGCATTTCAGTGGCTGTTCCTTTTAGGTGGCTATTGAAGAGAAGAAAAAGAGAACAAAACAAAACAGGAGAATAGACTTATATCACACTAATGAAACACAAAAGTTAAGCAGATCAGCATCCTAGCTTTATGGCAGTAAACCAGCTCTACAATATCAACCAGGTTAAATCCTGGTGTCCAGGATGTAGCTCCAGGATGTACCAAATCTTAAAATTTCTGGTTTTATTGTGTTGGGAAAATGTGAACTTCTCTGTGATATGCTTTTATGGTAAAGTGAAAGAAAAGAAGTGCCAGTAAAGTTGCCAGAGCAATTACTCTGTATAGAGTTAGCAAAAATAGGAAATACTGTACTGTTTCTCTTCATAATGCTGTAAATCTTGACAGGTTCACTAAAGAACTACCCTCAACTAGAAACTTGAGCTAAATACAGTATTAAATACACATTTACAAAACTCTTTAAATCTATGTAGATTTGAGTGGCTGAGCTTCATCCTATGCACTGTCCAGCCCTACATAAATCAATGTCCTGAGATACCCCAGAAGCTGTATAAAGAGTAAGTTAAAATCAGAATAATTTTATTTGCCAGCAATAAAGAATATTAGAACTCTGTCTGAAACTCACAAAAGGTAAGTCTAAAATAATGAAAATATTAGCTTAACTTAAATGAGCTTTGCTACAGCAGCCTGAGCATAAAAATGCAAACTTTTCAGGTAGGAGGTTTTATCTAGCTCATGACTAAATATAGATACCCCAGAAAAAATAATCTTGAATCTCTGAGATTGAACTCTTTTTTTTTTTTTTTTTTTTAAAGTACAAAATAAAACCTCAAATTTTATCACCACTATGGATGAAAAAATAAAATCTATGTTTATAGCCACCATTATCTGTATTGATCCTACAATTTAATATTAATAAATATTATCTACAAGCTATAAGCATTTTCAGAAGATACTGACTTTAATAAAGTCTCTGAGCCATAGCTACTTACATATAGTTCCAGTAATCAAAGAAGATTTCTATCTTTTGAGAATGAAACTGTGTTGCAAGAATTAAAAGCACTGTGAAGGCAAGTAGAGAATTGTACCTTATTCCACACTAAGTTTGAAAATCTATTTGTGAACTGTTCAGGATTAAGCTGCGTGCTTCTGTATAATCCTCCACAGAGCAGTGGAAATACAAATGAGCTAAAGAGGAATAAAAAGTCATTATTCATATTTGTTAAAAATAAGTGCAAGTAAAAACATTGATCAAAATGTTTGCAGATTCCCACCAACCACGCATTTCAGTGCTAAAATTCAGATAAATATCCCAGGGGGAATATAGACAAATCACCCTATGAAGAATTACTAAAGTTTCAGACAATTTCTAGCAGCTTTTTAGCTTTCAAGTTTAGGATTCTGTAGAATATAATATTCAGCAGCACATATTGCATGAAAATTGGGCATTGTACAAGGGAACTTATGCAGCTGCTTCAAGTCTGAGGCTTGAATTTGTAGCTCACAGTCAACTCTGCTAAAAAAAAAGTCAGAGCATGGAAGGTGTGAGACAGTTGCAGACACGTGAGAATGAGCTGGATCCCAGAGAAGTGCATGAACTGGCATGTCAGAATATGATTAAGTGCCAAGCAGTTTTACACTGATTTAAACAGGGCTCAAACTTCAGGAAATGAAGGGGGAGTGGGAGACTGTACTTTTAAATGTGGCAGAATATTATTTAATCACTAAGCCATTACCTTCTTCAAATGAAATATAAGTGAAGCACTCAAGATTTTCAACTCAACAGTGTAAGTTCTCCAGTTACTCTTCTGTTTGGATATTTGGAATTTTATAAGGGTTGTTAAGTTCCTGCTTTGGTTTTATTATTAAGCAGATACTGTGTATCTACGATTATGGATGCTTTAACTTATTTATATTACCCATTTTTTCCATTCCAGTTTCCAGTACTAATTTCAGTTACCTAAAAGCCAGCCAGAGCATGTTAAAATGGATCCACCCATCCAGAGGGATCAGTAGCATAGTTCAGATTCACTCCAGTTTCTATTCCACCGAAAGAAATCTGGAACATAGCAGCACTCTGACAATGTGTTATCTACAACGCTAACTCTGTGCTGCTTGCACCACAAGCTTTGAAAATTCAGTGTGATGATTTTTTTTTTTTAATTTATTTTCTTTTGAGTGTGGATATATCTTAGTAAGGCTCTTCTAATCTATGTCTCCTAGGTTCAGGATATACAGCAGCAATGGAAAAAATGTAAAACCTAATGCAAGTGTCCTGCAACTTTTTCTCATCTACTGTAAGTCCCTGTATTTACATCTCACTCCAGTAAACATTTTTACTTTTTTTAGGTTAGACTACATTAAACTTGGAAAGCTATTCACTTCTCCCGAGACAACACTTGAAAATCATTTGACCGTTTTGCCAGACACAACTCTAAATCTATCTGAAATGCAAATACATTTTAGCATTAAAAAAAAAGACAACCCCCCTCCCCAAGTTTCCTGAGCATGAGTTAGCTAGCACTTCAGTTGCTCGGAATACTAGATGAGCATCAGCTTCCTGCTATTTTTTCCCAGAAGTTTCTACAGTTGGACTGCTAGCAAATAAAACTTGAGTCAGATTTACAGGCCAAAAAGATCATTTACTCTGTTCTGTTTCCCACAGTATTGAGATGCCAATGCTTGGCTGTATTCTTCCTGTTCATATCATATAGCCATTTGATTGCAGACATCAAATACTTACATTTAGAGCTAGAAAACACGATTTCAGCTTTTATTTTTAGAATGTGTCTTGCAACACAATGAAGTGACTTCTCTCCCCCCTCCAAAAAAAAAAAGTCCCCCCAAACCATAATGGAATAGAAATTCAATATTCTGTTCAAAGACAAGTGCTAACGCAAACAGGTCTTGTTGTAGTGGTGCCTCTCACTCCAAAATCTGGTAACACCCTCAGTAACTATCTTTAAACTGAAAAATCAAGCAGAAAACTGAAAAAACTTAAGAGTATCTATAGAATCTTCCAGCTGTCTTAGAGAAAAATAGACAGTAAACCCAGCAGGAGTACTTGATAAGAAAATATTGCTCACTTTCACAAACTGAAATGAAATGATTAAGTGAGCTGCCCAGACTGTTATTAACGTACAAAGCAGCAAGGAAAGGAATTTGTATAATGCAAAGCATTTGGTTCTTTCATCTTCCAATGTCTGTTTCACTAAGCATTTGCATATTGTTTGTTAGGATTAAAAAAAAAAAAAAGTCTTTACTTTGCAAAGATTTGTGCTTTAAATAACACACTATCAGCATTTAGGAGAAGAGCTATGGAAAATAAGTAGTGACTGTAGAGCTTCTTAGACTTTTACATGCATGTGAACAGGTATAGACCATGCAAGTGACGATGTACTATTTGCCCCCAGCAAGGAGACAACAGCCTAGAGAAAAGAAGGCTCAGGGGAGACCTTATCACCTTGTTCCAGTATTTAAAGGGTGGCTACAAAGAAGATGGAGACTCCCTTTTTACCAGGAGTCACATGGAAAAAGACAAGGGGTAATGGGCACAAGTAACTCCTGAGGAGAAATTTTTCACGCTGACAACAATCAGCCATTGGAATAATCTCCCCAGGGAGGTGGTAGATTCCCCAGTGCTGGGCTCTTTCAAGATCTGGCTGGAGAGGGTGCTGGAACATCTAGTATAGGTTATGCTTTGCCTAGAAAGGTTGGGCCAGATGATCCTTGAGGTCCTTGGAAATGTGGGGCTCTATGATTCTATGATAAACAGAAGGTATGATTCTGCTCCTGTGTAGATCATTTACATCCTGCACTCCATCCGAGTACTCAACATTTACACACGGTATTAATATAGCTGCATGTTATGCAACAAAACATGAAAACACTTTTACCCTTTTTCTCAATCTACTGTTACAAATAAATAGTCACTAGCCATTTCGTTGTCAAAGAGCATCACTGAACACTGCCTACATGAGGTCTTATTTGCACAAGCCTTTTCAGTTCTATTTAAGAAATATTTAATGTGCAGGTGTACTCAAAAAAACTAACATCTTTACTGATATCCTTTGTCCATTTTCTTATAGTATATTTTAGGATTTTTTAGGTTTTGGGTTAGCTCTTCAGCCTCCAAGAAGAAAACTCTTCCAGTCTCCTCTAGCTCTTACAGTATTTAACAAAATATTGTTCTCCAGGCTGTTATAGGAGCAGTTTTCCAGTGCCTCCAGCCTTGGCTTGCAGAATTCCTTTGCATTGGTGGTAGCATGGCAGAACAGGCACATATTGGTCCCACAGTCCATTGCAGTATGTTTAATAGTCACCATGCCAGGTTATTAATTTTATGTTCCATTTCATGTAAATATTCTGCATATGGAAATGGAGTGCTTTATCCATTAATACACTGAGATTTCACAGATTGCCTGAGTCATAAAACAGTCTGTGAGAGGTAAAGAGACTGCAATTTCAAAACACAGTGATAATTTCAGTTCTTGCAGAGGGAAACAAGCTGAAATCTATTTGCCAAAAAGAGCAATGGAGATCTAAATACTGATTACAGTTCACAAATGTACCTTAGACTGAATGTCTACATTTGAAATTGTACTGGTTTCAATTCACAGCAGTATTTTTATTCCAACAATTTATTCCTATTATTATTTCCTAAAAGAAATATGCACACGAGTAGAACTGTACGTAGTGTAAACATAAAACATTTTTCAAAGAGCTCTGAATGCAACAGTACAGCTCTGTTTATGTGTGTTAGTTTTTCAGGAAAATATTTAAGGAACAAGAAAGTGTTTGATTTATTTAACACTGAGTGAGCATTTTAGTAAATACAAATAGATGAGAATGTGATAGCCACAGTTAAATTTGGTGTGCCTTAACTGAAACCATTGAAGTATGCATGGGAAGGAAAGCAGGGAACTACCTTTATTAAAGAAACTGAAATTCAGAACATAGCACAATTCTGTCTCATCTGAGCTCCTGCAGAAGCAAAACAAAAACAAACAAACAAAAAAAACAACCCACCACCACCACCAATACAGAACTTCCAAATTCCTCATTTAAACTAAGAAAACATCTACACTAGATTGAAAAGCACCTACTGATTGATAGAAAATCTTCTACATTGGTCTGAGTGCATGTTTTGGCAAGACAGAAGAAAATCTGCTTTATAAGATACTGGAACACATGTGTAAAAAGCTTCTAGCTCTTGCTCACAACATACATACCCTAAGGTTAAGTACCATACACACAAAAAGAAACCAGACAAGTTCTCTTCTAAATACACAGACCTGTATTTGTGCATTCATCAAGTCTTTGAAAATTATCAGACTATGACTGGGAATCCTCTCATAACACTGCGTCCTTTTTCTTTGTCATGACAATTGAACTATTGTTTCCACTTTCAGCAGTTCTACACCACTGTAGTAAAAATTCTCTATTGATAACCAGGAGTTTTTCAACAGCACATTAAAAATATTATAATTGAAATTAAATCCAGTATGAGATAATTAAAAGAGAAGGTTGAAGTGGGCCAATTTTAAATTATAGTGGAATTGTTAGGAAATATGTACCAGTTATTTATTGTGAATGCGGCAAGCAACTTCTCTACCACAAAAAAATCTAAATGGCAGACTCAGACATGCACACTGTACATGCTCAGAGCAGGCTTATTTTTGAAGAGTAAGAAGCAGCCCACAATGAAGACATCTAACTTCTAACTAAAAAAAAAGTAACAGTATATACATGAACTAAACATGTTCAGTCTTCCCTGAACATTCTAAGTTTGAAATCACATTTAAAGACGACATTCAAGGTAAAGTATATATATATACGTGCATACATATGAACATTTATACTCGTTACTGAGAGAAAATTATTCAAAAAGTCTCTAGAATCAAACAAAATAGCTGTTCTTACAACTTTAACAGTGCAAATTTTTTTGAGGCTTGTATAAGGAACTGGTAACTTCAAGGGCTGATTCTGAAGCAATCAACTTTAACACAAACGTATTTTCACTCATTGATGGGTTGTAAACAGATCACAGATTAGGATGCAGCTGGCTTGGCATGACCACAACCTCTAGATTTTCATGTTCAACTGCCTACTAATGTCAATCACATCATATAGGGTCACTCTAGCAATAAACCGGAAAATTGTTTGCAAGAACTTGCAGAGTACAGACTGCTCATGTACAAATACACTATCAGTCATGTTTAAGAAATCAGCATAAAGGCAGGGAAATCTAACCTTATACAGTTTGGCTGAGTGTTTTCTATATTCCATCTATAAAGAGATGCATTCCATGAGTTCCTCTTGAGCTGGGACCGACCCATGCTCTGCCACAGTGCTCATGGAAGCACATGGCTGCCAATAACTGCTCTGCTGGAAAACAATACTTTTTTTAAAGGAGATTCCCGCACATCTATTAAAGCAAAAAGAACATCTTAATTATGAGTATATTGACCCTATAAATCCCAGCCTAACCCACCAGCTATTGCTCCTCATCCAGTGAAAGTGTGGCAGTATTTCTGTAAAGCACACAGGGAAGGTTAGTTCAGTGTAAGTTTAAAGTTACAGAAGTGCAATATAGACAAGCATTTATTCATTTACTAAATGTACTGTGGAGTAACTTGAGGAATCTTCTTCAATGTACACATCTGGTCATCTGGCAAGTCTCAATGCTTCAGAAGCCAAGAACTTTTGATTATCAGGAGTCTTCTTGTGTATGATCCGAAGCTCAATTGCAGAGGACATTTTTGTCTGTGTTACATTTACCACGATTTAAAGATAGAGAACACATCCAGAGTACCAGACATTTTCTGGGCACCATGACAGAACTCAACAGTTTAAAGAATGAAAGAAAGAGTTATAACATTTACTTTTCCCCAGAATCATCACAATTTTTAGCTTTCTACCTCTTGGGTTCTCCACTGGATGGATAGTTAAATTTAGTCCTCCACCTGAACCAGCTGAAGCCTTTAGCTTTTTGCTCCAAACCATAAGCTCAACCCTGCTACCAGGAATAGACTGTTGCACTCCTAGCAATCTTGATTTTATATGGGACACTTCATTCTCCCTTGGTTCTTCATTCTCTCTTACCTGTCCCTGTTCAAAGCCATGCTACAGGGACACTCATGCTATTCCCTTTTACTTTTACTACATAATTACCTTTTTCTCCGTATATCTTGTCTACCAGCAACTTACTATACCTTGTGCTGTCAATCCTGCGCATTCTGACCCAAGTTAATACTTCTCATCCATAAACGCTCAAGGTGGATTTGAAAATTACTTTTAAATACGGTTTTAACATGCCTTCTGATGCAAACAATGAAGCAATCAACCACCATTGATAAGTAATAGAATCATAGAATCATAGAATCGTAAGGGTTGGAAAGGACCTTAAGATCATCTAGTTCCAACCCCCCTGCCATGGGCAGGGACACCTCGCACTAAACCATATGGCTCAAGGCTCTGTCCAACCTGGCCTTGAACACCGCCAGGGATGGAGCATCCACAACCTCCCTGGGCAACCCATTCCAGTGCCTCACCACCCTCACAGTAAAGAACTTCTTCCTTATATCTAATCTAAACTTCCTCTGTTTAAGTTTGAACCCATTACCCCTTGTCCTACCACTACAGTCCCTAAGGAAGAGTCCCTCCCCAGCATCCTTGTAGACCCCCTTCAGATACTGGAAGGCTGCTATGAGGTCACCACGCAGCCTTCTCTTCTCCAGGCTGAACAGCTTCAACTCTCTCAGCCTGTCTTCATACGGGAGGTGCTCCAGCCCTCTTATCATCCTCGTGGCCCTCCTGTGGACTCGCTCCAACAGCTCCATGTCCTTTTTATGTTGAGGACACCAGATCTGTACGCAGTACTCCAAGTGAGGTCTCACAAGAGCAGAGTAGAGGGGCAGGATCACCTCCTTCGACCTGCTGGCCACGCTTCTTTTGATGCAGCCCAGGATACGGTTGGCTTTCTGGGCTGCAAGCGCACACTGCCGGCTCATGTTAAGCTTCTCGTCAACCAACACCCCCAAGTCCTTTTCTGCAGGGCTGCTCTGAATCTCTTCTCTGCCCAGTCTGTAGCAGTGCCTGGGGTTGCCCCGACCCAGGTGTAGGACCTTGCACTTGGCTTGGTTAAACTTCATAAGGTTGGCATCGGCCCACCTCACAAGCATGTCAAGGTCCCTCTGGATGGCATCCCTTCCCTCCAGCGTATCAACCGAACATTGTCAAGTTTAAGTTTCAGTCAAATAAACACATTCTTATTACTCTGAAGAGGCAGGACATCAGCTCACCTACCTCATTTGCCTGCTGCAACAAACTTCCCCCATGCTTCTCCACACCATTTCCTCAGATTCTCTCAGGTTCAGGTCTGCACTCCAAAGTTCTCACCAACGCTACTCACAAAATTCCCTCATTTTCTCAATTAAAATTCCTCATTTCTTTCAACCCTTACTTCCAGCACTTCTATATACCGTTGTTTGTTGCTTCTAATATCCCTATTAGTGTCCCCCCCCGGCAACTCCCAGCTCCCTCCCCCTCACAGCCAAGGTGGGGAACCCGCCATTTCTAATCTCACCACAAGGACAACCTTCCACGGGACACCCGCAGCGATAGTAAAAGCCCCCGGCCATTTGCTGAAGAAAATTTTTCTCTTCAGTACCACTAACAGCACGGGAATACTTTCTGTTTAACACAACTCTAGGGGAAAAGAACGAACCCCCAGGTGGCTGCAGCCCCCGGCCCCACGCGGCACCCCTTGCCCTGGCTCCTCGCTTTCTCCACCTCAGACCAGCCCTTCTCCCGCCCGGCGCTGAGGGAAGCGGGGAGGCCGCGCCGCGCGTCCCGCCAGAGGAAGGCAAAAGGGCGGGAGCAGGTCCTGCTGCCCGAGCTGGTTCGGCCGTCATCAGCCGCAGCTGTGCGGGACACTGAACCAGGTGCAGCCACCGCTGCTACCACAAATGGAAAGCAAAACAGCTCTATAATGGAATAGATCTGTGTCCCCTCCCGCCCTCGGGGGCAAACAGGAATGAAGAAAGAAAGTAATTAAAAAAAGTAATTCAATCAAAGTATTACACAAATGCGTCTGACTTTTTACCAGGCCAAAACAGCCTCTCAGCAACTTCCCAGCTCCACAGCAAAGGAGCCAGACAGATGCCTCACCGTACCTCTGGACTCAAGTAATAGTACATAAAATCCCCGGAGACCATGACCCAGGAAACTGCACAGCCATGAATACTAGTGATGACAGCTTTGTTTTCCAGAAACAAATGCTGTAAAGAGCTAAATTCTATGCACATATTTTAAACATACATTAGGAAACAAATGTGGATCTAATTTAAGAAGCTACATTCTTTCCCTTCTAAAATTAATGATTTCATTTAAAAGAAAGGGAAGTACACCAAACCCCACAGAATAAGGAGGTTTGATGTCCTATGATTGGGGCCAGTTCCCTTCCTAGGACACTACTTCACTGGACCCTGACAGTTCTCCACCCAAACATAGAATTAGAAACATTGTAGCTCACATCCGGTCACATTTTAGTAGCTTACCTAGGTGTTAACTGGTAAAATCAAACACATAAGGACTACAAAATGGAAGAGCTCTATTTTCTTAAGATGTTTTAATTACAGGTAGAGATAAATAACATCCTGCTCCTCAAAATGACAATTCGAGAGGGGAAGGGGGCAGAAATAGTGGCAATATTGATTGACCTCTGTCGTTCAGAGAAGGATTTGCATGGCCTACTCTGAAAAAACAAGTTTGTAAGGGATTGTATTGCAGTGCAATTAAGATTTCTATTTTCCCTGCAGGTATGTAAGTGTTGTTCAAGATTGAAGTTAGCACCATGAAGATCCTAATGGCCGCAAGGTAAAGACTCCATGTGGATTCTCTGTGACAGAGAGGGCCTCTGTATCTCTTGAGCAGAGACTTCCTCACCCCTTAACCTATACTTCTGACAATCCCTTTAAATGCTTTTTGTATCCTTTTGACTCCCTCACAAAACAAGTTATGCCAGTTCTTTTGGATATATAGTTAATAACACCCCCATCAACATTTGGATAGAACACCGTGTAAGTTACCTGTATTATCTCCATAAAAAATTAGTATTTTATACAACTTCTCTTCAAGTGTTGCATATATTCTGAGAACTAAACTTGCAGTTTCTTTGTAGGTTTGGATAATCAAGATAAAAGTGATTTAAATATTTACTCCTAAGGTCATGAGTTCCAGAGAAGAAAAGTCTCTGGATCCTTGGCAGCAGAAGAGTTCAGTTACTAATTTCCCCTTACATCACTAGTTACACTGTCTTCTTTCCCACATTTTAGTGTGAGAATGTGATGATATGGCTGCTACTGAAAAACGCAACAATTTAATTATACTACTTCTGGTAGTATTCCAAGGTTAGAAATTTCACATTTAACATCTTTAAATTATTTTTCCCTTTGCAATGCAAGTTCAAGATAGCTCTCACAATCATTTAAAATCCCACAAATTTTGGCATACCTTCAAACAGGTTATTGCATTGTTCAAACGACAGTGGTTCCCACTCTACTGTAAGTACAATCTGATGAAGCCTTCTTCATATTCCACTTTTCCACAGCAATGGTTTTGATCTTGCTGATCTGTAGAACTGGCTTCTTTTCTTTCCCCTCCTCCAAGGGAAATGTATAGTGATTTAAATCTTAAGACAACAGGCTTGCTTTTCTTGGTTACACTTCACCAATATCTTGGAAAGTAGTCCATGGAAAAAAAGCTAATGCAGGCTGACAAAAAAATAGTTATATTACAAAGGAAAAAAAAAAAAAAAAAAAAAAAAGAGTTCACTAAAAATATTTCATAAGCTAATAAATAAAACCAAAACAGTTCCTAAGAAAATGTCTTTAATTTTTTCATTTTATGGAAATACATCTTTTGTATTTATTTCCATGATACAAAAATGTTAAATATCAAACATTTTCTTAAATCTACCAATGCAAATCCTTTTTTAAACAAATAAAGGGCTGGTGCAGTTAGCAGGTTTGTCACAGGTACCAAAAAACCATTTTTACAAAAACCCCACAAGCTGGGGAAGAAGGAGGGAAGAAACATTAATTTCATTGATTAAGGAAATTAATGTTTGAGAAACTTGGAAGTTTCAGTTTTTTGAAAGGGTAAGGTATGTGGTAAAGTTGGTATTGAGTACTGGCTGCACAGGGGGTACAGAATAGAAAACAAAAAAAGATTTCCAGACAAAGTAACTGGTAGAAAGCAATAAGTGAGACTGCAGTTCTACCTGTTTCAGGAAAGCTGATAGCATACTGATATTGCCTTAAAAATAGCTAACGATGAGGAGATTTGCGGTAACAAATCGCCTCAAGCACAAGAAACAGCCTAGCACAAAATCATAGAGTGCCAGTACTTTTTGTACATTTTATAGCCAACATGCCAAAGTAGGTGACCAAAATACATTTAGTCTTGCTTCTTAAACCTAACATTTACGACAGCAAGGATTTCACGTGATCAACAACGAATCATATACTAGTTAATAAACACACATGTAAAATTGACAGTGATTGTTCAGTAAACAGTTTAAAATAGTTAAACTGATTTTCAGGACACATACTGCTTTGTTAACACCACTTTATTTAAATAAAGTATGGCTTCCAAGAGGTGTATTCTTGCAACTGCTTTCAATCAATTCCACTTGTTAAGGCAGTTGTTTCCTACCATGTTTCAGGGACTTCAAAAATTCCAGTGGAACTAGTTGTGAGGCTTCCTAAAAGACACAGTCACAGAACAATATATTAAAGACTTCAATATACAAACACTGAGAGAAATAAAAATTAAGAGTACTTTTTTTTCTTTCAGAGCATACAAAGACATTTTCTCCTCTAGAGCAAGGCTCTAGACACATTACTGGCAAGTCAATATTTACAAAGGGAAACCAAGAGACTTTATGAGTAGGCACTTTAAAAAAAAGTTGACGTCAAGTTTCTTACCCAAATGGTAAATACTGTATTTTGTAATTAATGATCTTTTAATCCAAGTAATTTTGTTTTTGCAATAACTGGGATAATAAAGTTAAATAATACTATTTTCCCAAGTGTACTTGCAGCTAGTCTTGTTTAAGGAAGTTAAGACAGTGAAGAATATTTCCTGCCCACATTAACTGGAGAAGAAAGATGAATACTGATAATATGTATTTCCATAATTCTAAATACAGAGCACAAATTTTAATACTTGGAATTACAGGAGACAGTCTTGTCATTTTGCATATGCTTGCATGGCCCAATTGCCCTACTGAATTACAAAAAGAAAGTGATTTCCAAGCACAGCTTTTGAATTGGCTACGAAAGATTTTACCAAATCAGGAGAAAGGGTGCTTGGTATACAATACCACTTTCTGGATAAAAATGACTAGAGCAGATATTTGAAATGAAGTTTTAACTATTAATATTTGAATATACTTCAATACAGCCAGTGCTCCAGACCAATAATTAAGATATGATTTTTTTACTAGTCTAATTGATTTCTGCAAGGAATTACAAACAGAAGTTGAAATAGAATCAACAATAGATACATCAATAAAAATGAAATATTTTGATGTTTAAATTCATGTGACCTAAGGTTATTTAATTACTTTGGTTTTGTATAGGCTGGAATAACTCACACAAGGCAGCAAAAACATCAGGTGAACCACAGTCACCTGCCTTTGTTCAGTCAGACATACAGTACAAAGTACTTTTGCTAAAAAAAAAAAAAAAGATTATATAGGTATTAAAGTCTGCAGTATCAACCCTAGGTGAAAGTTCTTCAACCAAATAAAGAACACTAAAGGCTATGATTACAAACACCACACAGAACATTGAATATACTAATGTATACATCAGAACAGTTTTTAGAAGAAAGAAAAAGATTATTTGGGTTTATAATTTTTATTAGAAACACTATTTATTTTTCAAGCATTACACTGCGAGTTCTGTACCAGATTAAAGGAAAAGAGAATTTTTAAAATGGAAGAAAGAAAATTGTATCACCTGGGCAAAACCACAATTTGACACTTTTACAACAAAACCAATACTATTTCTTTTACTTCTCAAAAAGTGAGATTCCTCTATCAGCCCATGAAATGCGAATGATTTGCTCACAGTCCAGCAAACCCTTCTAATAAGCAAAGGCTTACTCAGAGCATGAGAGAGACTGCAAGAAATGTTAAGGATAACTATGATCCACCTGTCCAAAACGTTTGGAAGGAATTTTAAACACACTCATTTTTCATCAGCATCTTGCCAAGTGTTATCAGAAAAAAACCCAAAGCCAAGTGATTCAAGCTAACGGGCCTGCGTAAGCTTAAGAGCCCCAAGATCAGCACCGGTCTTGCAGCTTACTCCTTCATTGAGTTGTCTCAAAGTGAACACATTCTCAGAAAATGTTCCAGAGAGGAAAGGGTTTCAGTATAGTTGCAGCCTGGTTATTTATACTAGGGGATATAAAACAGCAACTGGGTCAAACTGCACTCAATCTGAAACAGCCTGTCGCAAGCGGTGTGCCAGAGGAGTAGTGAGGGGCAGGCAGGTAGACTGTCAAGTTCTGGCTTAATTGTAGAGGTAAATAATATTCTAAACAGACTAAGAAGTTTTCTCAACATACAGAAAAACCCTGTCTCACAAATAACCATAAACAAGGGATGTTAGTTTGGTATTATCAGGATATATAGTCTCAAAGTCCGAATTAAAAGGGCACATATATTAGCTTTCAGAACAGCAGGCAGGTTTATTAAAACTGGACTCATTTGCAAGCAACAGAGGTAGTCTAATGACACACATTTGGCAGGTCAAGCTATGTTCATTCAAATATGCAATAACTCCATCCAATCAAGCTTAAAGGAAAATGTCCACATTAAGTTGAACTTAAATTTTGTGATAAAGTATTGGATTAATGGTGAAATCTACTCTAGAATCCTACTTCCAGAATTCCTTCAATTTTGCTTACGATATGCAAGACATATTGGGTAACCTTAACTAGAAGGTCACATTAAAAAAGAAAAAAAAAAGACATTAAGAATAGCTAAAAATATTCAAAGAGCTTTATTTCAAGGAAGCAAGCAAGCAAGAGACCAACTGCATCCTGCTTCCTTTGGCTGGTCTCAGGTGGGGCTGAAGTAAGTTAAGACTTTCAAGAAAACAACTTTTATTCTTCTCAGGCCTAGAGTAGTTCCAAACAGAAGAGAAAAACATGCGCATGAACATTGCTCTTACCTGCTGGAACTTGGTCTGTCTTGATCTTTTTGAATTTTTTGGCTCTCTTCTTACCATCTGGGAGGGACTCTGCACAGGAGTCTGTCTGATCATATTCTGGATCTTGGCCTTCTCCCTCTTCCATATCATCAGAACTAGTTTCTTCCTGAATAGGACTCATGCTTCTTTTTCCCACTGTACTTGTACCTGTAAAACTGAAACGTAGAAGAAATATGATTATGAACAAGTCAAGAATAATTATTACATAGGTACTAGTTGTTGTCCATCTATTAAATGCTTATGAAGGTAATAGATTAAACTGTATTAAGTAGTGTACCATGAAATTACATTATCTGGAAGATCTGACTTAACTATAAAATTCCATAAATTGGCTACCTAATCCAGTCTTACGTAGATGAAGCTATTCATTCTTTGTACTACAGACGTCTCAGGCTTAGCTGCTACTCTGATGAGATCACTCAACTCAAATGTAATTAAAGTTGTTCTCTCTCCCTGTCTCGTATTAATTTTTATTCTTTTAGTTATGAAAGCTCTTGTAAAGCATTCTCAATAGACACTGAGTTATACACAACTGTTAAGCCTCCAACACACATCTTGATGTTGAAGGATTCTAGATTATAACTTCATCCTCTCCCCTGGAACTATATGCAGTTTTAAAAGCATTTCTATTATATAAAGGTAGAGAAACCTATCAAGCTCCATATAATAAACTTGAAATCAGGCCTTAAAGTGAAGAGTCCTGCCATTTGACAGGCTGGTAAAATAAACAGCACGAAAAATTACACACTCATTTCACAGGTAGTATTTGAATGAGTAATACAGTATGAAGATGAACTTAGAGCTCCATTTCATTCAGCATACATTGAAATAACACTGCATAGATTTTTCATTCGACTGTATTGCTATTGTCAAGTTTCCTTGAAAGACAAATTACAATATTAAAATCAAATTAGCATGAGTATAAGAAAGAATATAGCAGCAAAGGGGCTAATTAAAAAAATACTTATTGCAAACTCCTAGATATGTGAATATCAGATACTTAAATGTTTATTTTAATGCTCTTCTAGAACAACCAATTAAACTTAGAAACCTTTAGTTTTTCTATTAAGAACTACACAAAACAGCTGTATGCATCTAAGTCATGTTCTGTTATTTAAATAAAAATTAATACCCAGTTATAGAACAAAGCTTTACAAGCTGCTTTATTTTTTCTTTCTAATCAATACTAGTAGGGAATCATGGTGTTTCAATAAGGTTTCAGCTAAAGGACTGCCAAATCTGGCTGTATAGTTCTGGCTTTGAAATGGAATTTTTTCAGCTGAACATTTTGCAATTTAAAACAGACTCTTTCTGGGATGTCCAAAGGCAATAAACAAACATGAAACATATGATTATGCCTCATGCTCTTATTTCCACTTTAGAAGCACAAACACCATTTACTTTGATGAATAGCTGGCTTTTCCTCCAAACATTCACACACAGAAGGCCTTCTTGCACGATTTCTTACAAATCATCATTTCAAGTCACACCACAACTACTATCAATAAAAAGACGCAAGCCAAAAGGCTGGAGAGAACTGTTTATCCTACATACACACTTCAACACTGTAAAACAGGCAAAAACTAGGTTTGGAAAGAAAGAAAGTCCAGTAAAGAAAGAGCACTTGGAAAATGAAAAACTAATATTTAAAAACAAACATACAAACAATTTTTTAGAAAAGTTTGTAAGAATTCTACTTTTAAGAAAGATATTCTGAAGAATACTTCAGAAAGAAAAGCTCAGAAGCCATAAAGTATGATCCCAGGATTTCCTAGACATAATATCAGCACCTGGCTCTTAGCGGGGAACTTGCACTCACTGTAGGAAGAAGCTCCCTTTTTGAAAGGTTTTATGGCTGAATTTAAATGTTTTCTACTTAGACTCTTGAGAAGTTACTGCAAATAAAGAGAAACAAGTTTTTGACCTGAAGGTGCACATTTAGCTGTGTACCAAAGTACAAAATAAAAATTAATTTTAGGTCTTATTTTCTTCCTGCAGATACCTTAAGGCAGAAAAACCCACCAAAAAACCCCCAGCAGCTCAAAATCCAAAATATATAGATATTTTATAATCAAGGACTGTTGACTTCTTGCTTTCTCCCAAAATACTAATTTTGTTTTACATTTATTCATTGATTGCATGGATTCTAGATGGCTAATGGTTGATTTTTTTGTGTCTTATTCTTCTTTGACCTACAGTAAGATTCAAGAACATTATTCACTTAGTAATAGCAGCAAATCACTATGGTTGCATATATGAGTTAGAGGACTACCCAGAGCAAAGTTCAGTTTTCTAGATATACCAGCTATTTTGGAATATGTCCATATTTCTGTCTCAATTTCCTTACTCTGCTGAGAAACAACAAAGTTGAACTGAACAAATTAATAGCTATCAATAACTGTCCAACCCAGATACACTTGTTTAGGATCCTCAGCTGTTTGGGTAGCTGACCCATTTAGAGACAGAAGTCTCAAAACACACATGTAAAAGAGTAAAAAAAAAATAAAAATATTAGAAATCATTATTGCCTGGATAAAATAAAGTCAATAGCCAAGTTTTGGTGTTGTTGGGTTTGGGGTATTTTTGGGGGGGTGGGGGATTTGTGTTTGTTTTGTTATGTTGTTTGGTTTTGTTTAGGTTTTAGGGTGGTGGTGGTGAACGGGATACGATGGGGATGATGGGAACAACAGGTACGATGGGGGGGGACACCAGAACAGCCCACCAGAAGAAAAGGCTATCACACACCGGCCAGTTAGCAAATCTACTTAGTGAACACAACACAGCTTTCACATCAGTCAGTGCTGGTGGCAGGTGGGGTTCCAAGCCTTTTCAATGACAGCAGTTTCCACTAGTCCTTGTTTCCCAACCTCTCTCTTCTGCTGACCTATTCTAATGCCAGCAAGCAGGCAAACCTGACAAGGATGAATGCCACTGGAGGAAGGTGGTAGAAACAGAAAATCTATATTTTATTCTTGATTTCTACTCCTATCATATACCATTCTAATCAACAAAGAACACAATATTTTTCTTAAATTCCAGCAGTATGACTAGCAGCATTAGTACTAAACACAACCTGATCAATCAACAGGATGTGGAGGACTTGATATATCACTGTACTGCCAAAAAGAGCACAGGCTCCACCTGATTAAACTGCCCATGAACTTTGTAACATCATTTCAGCCACCAAATAGCAGCAATCCAACTAGTATGATAATTATTTTGAAAGAATCAGCAAGTGTAGGAGGGACAAAAGGTGGGAAAACAAATGTGCTGATGCAGCATTAAACATTTTCTGGTTCTGAAAAGCATGTCTTTCTTCCAAAGGGACCACCTAATTCCATCACAAGAGATCATCTTGAATTGGCCTGGGTATATACAGACCTCTAACTCCAAGTAAATTTAATTTAAATGAAGACATAAACCCTGTCTTCTCTTGCCACTTTGAACAACACTGTGGGGGGAGGAGTTACTGACCCATCATAAAAATCAGTTATCTCAGCTTAAGAGCAGGTGAAATCACCTGAAATAACACTAGAATACTAGAACACACTAATAATTTGCTTGCAATATTTATCGTGCATATCTTTGACGACTTAGCTCTTCCCAATTCTTATCCTTTGTTTAGAAATAAACCACTATGAACAACTATTTCTGTAAAAAAACCCAAAAGAATCATTACCAGAAATACATGAACATTTCAAAAATGAGATAAACTATCTTCTGTCTGGAAAATAAAGGCATTCAAGGAAGCAGTGCTACAACAGCACCCTGTTCTAGTGTGTAGACTTGACAGAAGATGTAGCATTCCTGGTTTTAGATAGAACATTCGTAAGGCAAAATGACGTATCACTTTCCTGTACTTCATACTAGAGTATGAAGTATACTTTTGCCACCGGCCTTATTCTGATTTACTCATTCCTAGATCATGATCAGGAAAATGAGAATAAGTACGTACAAGCAGAGCAAGATACCTAGGTTTTACATAGAACATACCCTATTTGATTTTTCATGCTATGGTGTAACACTATTCTGTTATGGAAAAGATCTTAAACCCATGCATGCAAGAGTCAAGGCAGAGCTGGCAGGCAGTTATTTGCTAAGCACAATATGGCTGGTACTATACAACACACAAAAGGCTACATTTCATTTCGAAAGTGTGTTCTGAATAGTAAACTGCTTTAGAGAAGGGGATTTTATTAGAATCATAGAATTGTTTAGGTTGGAAAAGACCTTTAAGATCATCGAGTCCAAGCATTAACCCAGCATTGCCAAGTCCACCACTATCCATGTCCCTAAGGGCCACATCGCATTTGAAATCCTTCCCTGAGCAGCCTGTTCCACTGCTTGACAATCCTTTGGGACAAGAAATTTTTCCGAATATCCATCTAAACCTCCCCTGGTGCCACTTGAGGCTGTTTACTCTTGTCCTATCACTTGTTACTTCGGAGAAGAGGCCAACCTCCACCTTGCTACAGCCTCCTCTCCCCTGTGAGAAGGTCACCCCTCAGCCTCCTTTCCTCCAGGCTAAACCCCCCTGGTTCCTTCAGCCATTCCTCATCACACTTGTGCTCCAGACCCTTCACCAGCACTGTTGCCCTTCTCTGGACCTGCTCCAGCACCTCAATGTAGTGAGGGGCCCAGAACTGAACACAGTAATCGAGGTACAGCCTCACCAGTGCCCAATACAGGGGGATGGTCACTGTCCTGGTCCCACTGGCCACGCTATTGCTGATATAGACAAGGATGCCATTGGCCTTCTTGGCTGCCTGGGCACAAGCTGCTCATGTTCAACCAGCCATCAATCAGCATCCCCAGGTCCTTTTCCATGAAGAGCTTTCCAGCTGCTCCTCCCCAAGCCTGTAGCGTTGCATGGGGTCGTTGTGGCTTAAGTGCAGGACCCGGCAACTCAGCTCAGTTGAATCTCAGATACAACTGGCCTCAGCCCACCGACCCAGCCAGTCCAGATCCCTCTCTGCAGAGCCTTCTCTACCCTCAAGCAGATCAACACTCTGGCCCAACTCGGTGTCACCTGCAACATTACTAAGGGTGCACTTGATCCCCTTGTCCAGATCATTGATAAAGAAATTAAACAGAACTCACTCCAGTACTAAGCCCTGGGGAACGCCACTTGTGACCAGCCACACCAACTGGATTTAACTCCGTTCACCACCACTCTTTGGCCTTGGCCATCCAGCCAGTTTTTATCCAGCAAACAGCACTCCCATCCAAGCCATGAGCAACCTGTTTCTCCAGGAGAATGCTGTGGGAAAGAGTACCTTGTGACTGCTATTAATACTATTATACTACATTTTCTGAAAAGTAGTTCCTCTCTAATACGGGAGTGTAGCTTTTTTAATAAGACAGGAATTAAAGAATTTGTTAGATACTCATTAATCTGCTAATTTAAGACAGAAGTTCCTTACTAGAAATACCCAACAACTTCATTACTGAATGAAAAAGTAGCCAGGATATATTGTCATCATGGAGAGGAACAGCTATTCTGCAGCTGTGCTCCCTGGCTGAAACTGATGCAGCAAGCTTATTAAATAATAAATAAATAAAGGATGTAGTAACATGAAGCTATTATAAGACATCAGCTGCTAGATACATCACAGTATTGAATGCTCAACTACGTATGATTCAAATTAATCTGGACAAATATACACACATATACATGCACACAAATATATTTGTCCTGACTGCTTTGTATAAAATATTTGTATGTATATTTATTTTCTATATAAATGGCTATATATAAAAATTAAACACATATTTTTGAGATATCTTTGTCTGGAAAGAAAAGGAAAATGTTCACCTTGAGTGAACTGAAAGACCACAAGCTCTGCAGTTCCATGATATACCTAACCAGATTACACTTAAGAGGAAACATTTACAAAAGCTTAGATGAGAACACAAACTAACTAGGAACAAATACAAATAAAATTAAGAAAAACTGTCACAAGACCAGCATGAAAGGGAATCTAGGACAGATCCAAATCACTTTATTAATTAAATAATGAGAGAATAAAAATTCATGTAACATCAATAACAAAAGAAGTTCTATCCAACAAAATAAAGGCTGCTATCCAACGCTATCAAAATATTGTCCATCTAAACCCAAAACTGCTTCTTGTGGAATTTGACAACACTAGAAAAAATTGAATAAAAACCTTCAAGGAGATTAAGTGCTTCGGCATACAACTCTTTATGGTGTATCAAAATTTTAAGGAAAGAATTCACCGAAAGCTGCATTCAGCCATTTCCCAAATTACATATTTGCTGTCATCCTCAAACTTCTTTGCGAGATAACAACAAATCAGCTTTCCACATTTACTGTTTTCCAAAGTATATGTTACAAGAAGAAGTTGTCTATGGTTCAAACCGTAAGCTGCCACTCTTACCATCTGCCTAGAATCTGAGATTATACCCAAAAAACAACCTTCACTGAGAAGAGATACTTCCTCTAGTATAAATAAAACTTAGGACTTGATATTTCTTTGCAGTAGACTCAAGATGTAGTATTTTCAGATCATTTAATACAGACTTCATTATAGACCTAAACCTTAGCCATATGTAAACTACTGCCAGGACAATCTTTAGAGCTCCTCACCTCTTCACAGCATGCACTCCCAAGCTTTCTGAAGTACAATAGTTCAATTAAACTAACTTCATTTGATATGGATTTTTGTCACCAGGTTCCTCCATACAGGTTTTCGGGATCAAACATGTCTCCAACACATTTAGAATTCCTACCATGATAAAAGTTATGAACATTTGACAGCTAGCCAAAATACACACCTGCATTTAATTTTGCAAAGTAGGCAAATCATAAGCTCATGTAAGTGAGAAGAACAGAACATGTTCAGTATATTTGTTACATGACAGATAACATTTACAGGAAAATATAATAAGAGCTAGAACTTATCAAAGCATTCCCGAGAAAGATACAGCAGAAAGACCTCAGTGTTGGTATTACGACCATCTCATTTGGTCTGTATCAGGAAAAAACCAAAAACAAAAACCAGCCAAAAAAACCCCCCAAATCACCACCTTTCAGAAATATAACTTAGCACTTCACTGAAGTTTTTTTTTATATAGAAACAAAGGGGGTGGGGAGGAAAAGAGAGGAATGGTAATAACTTCATAGGTTAATTACACAATTATATTAACAGTAATATAAGACCCTTCCCATTCACAGCTACACAGATGACTAAGAAGCCTCCTGTTACCATCATATCTCAAACCTGTCATTAGTATGAGAGGGTAAAAATGGAACAAGAAACACACATAGCAACATACTGGACCAGAATCAAAACAGGCATCTCCTGACTTAATTTTGCCCTTAAATAATGAACCAAAACCCTTTTCAAGTTTTACTCCAAAAGCTCAAAGCCATGCAAGTGTCATCATTTGCCTTCCTGTTTCTGAAGCATAAGGATGAGTTCATCAGGACTGCTCAAGAGAGTAATTTATGCCCTTCTCTCTGGCAGTATTATCACCATGGAAAGTCATCCAAAAACCAAGACAGCCTTTACAAGGGTATAAGATGACAGCTTAGTTTCCAGACGACACAAGCCATTCAGAGGTGTCAAATGAATAAGGGAAATCATTCTTTTATTTTGGTTATAAGAGATGGTACTGCTACATCAAGCTCAGAAGCTGTGATCTGACCTGCCCTCAAGATCCCAATGTTTTAAAAATTTGCCTGATCACAGTTGTGATGAAGTTCCCTCTGCTCCTTCACTTACGATCCTGCGACAGCTGATGTACCACTACTGATAAATAGCAAAGAAATATGTACGGAACAAAAATTAAAGTTGCCTATTGCTTAAGAACTACCTGAAAATTGCTAGACTTCTAATAAAAATGCAATAAAATACAAGAGTTGACAATGCAGGAAAAGTCTCACCTGTTAACACAGTAGTATCGACTCTGGGAAACGTAAGGTGTGCACTGAGTTTTTAACCGCTTTCTCTCCATCTCCTTCCAACTATCTTCTGTACATTTTCTTTTTGCCCGTTTTTCTTCATGTTTTTTCTCAACATATTCTGCATATGTCTGGATCCTATAACTTTCGGCATACCTGCTGGTGTTTACAGCTATGGAGAAGAAGAGTGATGTTATATACAAACCACTGTTAAATGACAGCATGCCCTCTCCTGTAAGAACTTATTTTGAAAAGCAGAAGGCAGTGAGCCTTCTGTTCTGTTCATATAAACAACTCCCAGTTCCACTGTTAGTGATGTAGGAAATGCTGTACTCTCCTAAATTCACATGGTACATTTGAATTAGATATTCAAAACTCTTCTCTGAATCAGACTTCATACAGAAAGGGTTAAATCTACTTAAGACTTCTCTTTTAAATTAGAAACCACCAATTCTTCAGTCATAACCCTCTTCCAGATTGCTTGTTGGCAAGAAAAGATTTCCTGGATTTTTTCCCTTTTAGTCTCATTACTTAACCCAGCAGGTTTATTTTGCAAGTCTGCCAGGAAAAGACGACATTTGCAAAGCCTTTGCCAAAACTCTGTTTGATTGCTGTGAAACATAAGCTTATTTGAGCTGCATTTTTGGTTGCACAAGATATCCACTTAAGTAATATCCAGCTGTTCCATCCTTGTATCTTTCTAATGTTCAGTCTCCATTTAACTAAAAGAGACTGCAAGTTCAAGGTAGAAGGATTTCTGTCAATGCAAAATTAGAGTCACTTCAAAAATAAAAAAATTTCACTGCCTTCACTCAGCAACAATTTACCAACATTCCTTCAAGTCCCAGCATCTTCACAGCTCTCAGCCTTTAGTGTGCAAGCCAAGCTCTGGCCTGAAGCCATCATTACAACAGATGAATCAGCAAATTAAACTGACTGTCAACTTGTGTCCTCTGCTGTTTTCAGCCTAACTCACTGAAAGGAAGTATTGTAAACCAACCAATAAACCATTTAAATATAAAACAAAACAAAAAACCCCAGATTGTTTTTCTTATACTTAGGCTGCACATTTTAAAATGTCGTAATCATAGTGGAGACAAAATCCTGATTTTATTATGTATTTCCAATCTTTTTGTAAACATTTCAGATGTGTATCCAACTTTATGATTGCAGTTGAAGTGTTGAAAACAGGTATACTGTATTACCTTGAAAACAGGTATGCTGTATTACTTCAAGCCCAAGCACCAGAAATAGCAAGCTCCAACTTTACAGCTCAGAAACGGTGGGGAAGATGGGAAGATTGGGGTTGGTTTGTTAACTTTTTCAGAACAGATCATCTATTCTGCACATTGGCTATGCTACTGTGAAATTAATTACCTTTAATACCAGTCATGACATATAGATGCTGCTGCTGAAAAGCCTTTCAGATGTATGTAAAACTAGGCAAGTGTTGTATATTTAACTTTAATCCTGCAATTAGGATTGATAGCCTCACGAGATTGTTGCACTAACCAAAGAAATGTTACACATTCCTCCTTTCACGCCCTTTATATTTGTTTTGAACTGCAAAGTTACAGAATCTGTTCGTAAGAATTAGGAGCATATTTATTGCCCATGAAGTTATGGTGCAGGCATCATGAATGAATTAATAACGCTCACTGGAGTTACTGTGTGCCAGCCGACATTCCTCAGGGTAAAATTTGTTTAGTTAAACTCAAGCATGTTTTTACTTGCTAAAATCAAGCACATAGTTACCATGGATCATCTGATAAATAGTGATTTGTTAAAATACAATAACCATTTCACATCATTTGTTTTACTATAAACTAACAGCCAAAGTTATGGCTCTTCATTTAATTCCCTGACAAACCCAGCCTGATTTAAGAGGGGGGGAGGGGATTAAAAATAATTCTTATGTACCCTAAAGATAATTATAAAATAAATCTGTGTAATAGTCAATATTTTTGAATAAAGACAACTCTGCTTTCTTAAATAAGGCCAGTATTTTATAGCAACCCATTCATATTACACATACACAAATATGTGCGTTACATATATACGTGTATGTATTTAATATGAAAAGTTTTAGGCTAAATATATTGCCTCATGCACTGAACAACTGAAATGAAGGCATACAGAGAAGTCTAAAGAGCCACACAGATAAATCAGTCTTGCACGGTCTGGTACTGAGGAGCAGCTCCTTGCAAAAGTTTAAAATACATTTTCCCCACTGCTTTATTTGATGACTGCTATCCATCTTGTCACGTAAAGCAAATAGACTTACATTGCGCTGCATTGCCAACATAAGAAATGCATTGCTAGAATGCTTTGTGAGTTCTAACAAACTAAAGAGAACATAGGGGGTTTATTTACTTATTTATTTAAATCATAAGAGAGAAGATAAATCATCTTGTGAGAAACCTGACCCAGTAGTAACCAACAACACATGGCTGCATTTCATTACACTAGTTGCAGCTGTAAAGTTAAGTTTCTGTCTTATAGTAGAATAACAGTAATTGCATATTATTTTAGGAAAAGCATTTCTAGGGGATAGCATTGTCCCTAATTACCAGGCAAGCTATTCAACAGGCTGACTGTTGTTGAGTGATCCAAGAGGAATGTGTACAAAGATACTCTTTCACTAAGTCCTTGCTCTTATGCAGAGCAAAATCTTGACAGATGGCCACTGCCAATATTAAGCTTCTTATTAAATAGACAAATATGTAAGTGAACTTTGCAGGTAAAAACCCCACAATATATAAATAAAATAAATATACAGAACTGCACAGATTAAGGCTGCAATACTAAACACTCAAGTTTATGAAATACAAAAGTAAAAATTCACCTGTGAAGGTGAACTTTCACTAGCAAGGCAGTATTGCTACCTCCTTGTGAAATTGGTTGTCTCTGCTACCATTAGGCACCGGTTTTCCCCAACTTAACCAAGCTACATCCTGTTATCCATTCTGGTTCTTTATCCCATTTTTTCATGTCGGGTAGTCATTGTCAAATGCATTTTTCTTTGGTGTCAAACCAGTTTCTTTTCAAAACTGGTCCAGTAAAAGCCTCTTTGTTCCATCTAAACACATAACTTAATCAGTTCCCAGTCTCACTCCTATTCACTAGTCCTTTGGCCACACCTTGTCTAAAACAAGGAAGCAGAGATGGCAATGGGGATGGAACTATGCACTGGTGTAGGTAGTACTACAAAAAGCCTTGGTGAAATGAAACTGTGGTCCACCTCCAAAACGACCAGCACACCCCAAACAAGCAGACAATACATATGATACAAATTACTCCATTACCTTTTTTTTCCTCCCTTTTTTTTTTTTTTTCCTCCTTAAAATAGTCTGGTTTGAAAGCCAAAATAAAGAACACTGTGAAGAACATGGATAACTCTGGGACAGCTTTCCCTCCCCCACCAGTGTAAATGAACTGTTTTTAAGACCCTGAGCAATCTTCAGGATTAGGAAGGAGACAGGTTTACTGACTGCTACCAATAAATTACTGTATTTAGTTTTCTTTCTTAATGTTTCTTCACTTCGAATAAGTGCATGTAGTACCCCAGAGTTAATTATGAATGACATTTGTTCAATGCAGAAATACAGCGCCAATTCAGTCTCTCAATCTTTGTGCTCTCTTCTTTCCCAGCACATAGAAAGAAGGATGTTCTAAACTACCTGGGTTGGCTTCTTTACTGTATTATTCCATGAGTTTCAAAATTTCAAAGGCACGTAAAAGAATCTAGAAGACTACAAAACAAGTCTGCTTCTCTAGCAGGAAAGAAATTATCCTGGGAGTAACTGCCTTATGTAGTATGTTGCTCTCAGCCCTGACAAAAGAAAAATTTCAAAAAAGAACTAAATGGAGTGGATAGGACAATTTTCTCAAGTGTGGTTACAGAAAAAGTTAGCTAAGCTGTGTTACTTCTGACAGTTAGCAGGCCAGAAGGATTCAAATTCATTTGTATTTCAACAGAAAAAAATGGAAATGTTTCCTTAAATCCTGCTTTTAAAGTGTTGCAATCTGGAATGCAAACACCAACTCATCGCCAATCAGCGGAACAGCACAATGGAGTTTTAAGAGAGTAAACCAACCTAATCTCTTACTGTCAAAACTGACCTGAAACCTCATTAGTTTACCAGGGAAAGACACCTACATATGATAGACAGGATTCTTTAAAGCCTTGGCCATCAACCCACACTAGCAAGGCAGCAATTTGTTGAGTTCGATGTATTCAGCATACCCTTTGATAAAGCTTTTATTGAGATGAAACTTTAACCTGAAAATAGCTTTCTCTACTTTCAACAGAACTACCCTGCACAGGTCTATTTCTAATAGAGTCAAATATTCCAGTTGTGACTGAAGGGAGTCAAAAGAAACTGCTAATTCAGCTACAGAAAGCCTGAGTGCCTACTTTCCATTTTCTATAATCACTGTGCTGCTGCATCAAAACCCTTTTGCACATGCCAAGGTAACTACAGCAGACTTGCCCAGCACTGCTCAACGAAGTGGCACCTCATCAGTGTGCTTCTCAAGATCCCTGTCCTCAAGGAAGGTTAGAGAGAAGAAAAACCCTCACTGCAAACAGTTGGGGGGGGGGGGGGGGGGATAAATCCTGAGAATTAAGTAAAACAAGGTATCAAGATGTCATGAAAGATCCTGTAGGATCATTCTGCACTGAAGCGTCATAAAGGAAAAGTCCTGGTTTACTCTGAGGTCAGGAGAGAATTAGAATTCACTTATAATTTCTTTTACTGGTAAAAACATTTAACCATGTGGAGCCAGAGCCTAATTGTTTGAAACCTATAAGGCAGCGTAATTTTGGATCCTGGCATCACTTAGAAAAATTCAAAAACCCTGAAGAAGTTAAAAAGTGTTTACTTAGTCAAGGTACTTCCAGAAATATAACTCCAGTTGACCGTCTCTCTGTGATCAGCAGCAAGATTTATTCCGTCTTTTATTCAGTGATAAGGAAAGCAGCCCCAGTATAACTGTAAGGATGTCTCAAGTCTCTTAGTACCAGTTGTAGCATTCAATTATTAAATGTGTGCTTCAGCAAGTTTTCAATTATTTAACATGCCTGTTTCCCCCCTTTTCCCAAGGGAATTTATCGACCCTCTGGTTGTGCATTGTTCCTCCTCAGTTGCCCTAACACTGAACAGACTGGAATGTACTGTTATTTAGAAAGTGCCAAGTCTCAACATTTTGTTAGAGAATTTAAGTTTCTAACCATTTCACCAATACAGACCACCTGTTCAAACTACTCTAAGAAAATACAGCTCTTTGAAATCATCTGTATTGCATTTATTAAAATATAACAACAATACTTGACTGATCATTTTCACATGCTTGGAAATTTACATGTCTAAAAATGTTTGTTTAGGAAAAAAAAAAAACCAAAACAAAAAACACAACACCCCGAAATAAATCAACTGAGGTAAAATACTATGTTCATCTTTGGCACCCATGAAGAAAATCTTAACTTTGTAAAAAAACCACTTTTGTTCGGAGACACAGTTACAGAATTAAGGACAGAATGTTCAAGGACAGACAGCTATGCTAGAAAAACATTTTTCCAAGTTACAAAATACATCCAGTTTGTCATTTAACCCCATACCTGATTTCACAAGCTGCATACTGACCATACAGACATATAAATTAAGGTTGATGAAGATGTATTTCCTTGCTCCAAGGAATTTGTGTATTAGAGACTGATGGAGAAAAGTAATTTAACAATTTGAAGGATCCATAGTCTCTGAATTATATTTGATAATAGCAACTATCTGCAGGCTGTATCAAAGCTGAAAACTCTAATTGCACATGGTACTGACCATTCCTTTCTGTTTTCCTCTCCTGTATTAGCTTAAAATAGCAGAAGGTGCCTATACAGATTCTAAATAGACTTTTACAAAAGACTGTTTCACAAAGATTGACTTATCTCTTCTGACTACCAAGTCCTGAGCAAGGAGCAGTGCCAGTGTGGTGACAAAGCAGCTGTCCACCTTGCAAAGGAGGATGGCGAGTTAGAGAGCAAACCAAAATAAGTCTTTGGCTCTCCATTTTGGAGAAAATAGAGAAATGAACAGGTCATCTGAAAGACAATGGTTTTACAGAAGAAATAAAAAATGCCAAGTACAAAGCATGACAGAGAAAAATGATCCTTTGACAATGTTTTAAACTCTCGACAAAGAACACAGATAATATAGTCCACTGAGACATTGCACATGTATGCAGATTATAAATGATTTTAACACTTTAAAGAAGAAGTTACCTAATTGCTGAAAGAACTCAAGGTACTTATCCTGTGCACCCTGTTTAAATACCTTCGTAATTGCAACAAAATCTGTGAAACGTAGTAACTCATTTCAAAAAATCCAGATCAAATGAAAAGGTAGTCAAAAGGCTTCCAACATCATATTAAGAAAAAAACTACTATATTCAAACTTACAGGGTAAAGTTTTTTTGTCTTAGTTTGGTTATTTTTTAACTGATAAGAAAAAATATGAATGCAGGTGCCTGAAGGCAAATCTATAATCAGTCCTTTTAATTCTGCATCAGTAATGCTGAAAGTTGTAAAATAGCCATCAATATTACAATTTATACTGCAGGTTCCACTGTAAAACCATGACTAGAATGTATAAACCAGCAATTCATTTTCTTGTTACAGTCAAGATTCCTGAACAACACAAGCAGATATTCACCACACCTCATTCCCTGCATGTACTAGTACGGAAATGGTTTTGAATGAACACTGGAGAATTCTGATTTCCAGGAGTACTAGTAAAGTGTTCAGATCTGTTAATCTACTATTAAAAGTGTAAAGTGTACCGAACATTTCCTTTCTAGTCAGATAAAGGCTCTCAATGTCTTATTATTACTCAAAGCTCAGAGAGATCACATTTGAAAGACATTTTGGAAAGAAACAGAACCCACAGTCTGGCTAGACAGCTGATTTCACCTAACAGCTTTGTTACCAAATGGGAGAATCCCATGCCTTACTCCTTAGCCCCTGCTCGAAGCCGCCTGCTGATGAGCCAGTGCACCTCACTGAACCAGCAGGAATTTGCCTTTATTAATTTTTTCTGAACACAGAACCAGGAAAAAAAAAAAAAAAAAAAAAAAAAAACACCACGAAAACCCCCCCAAACCAAAAACAAACAGCAAGAGCTCACTGTTGGAGTGGGGAAGAGAGTCTTCCCCTTTATGTAGCCATGAAGGACTAAGACTAGCACCAACCATTAGCTCTATTTTAATACCAGCAAATTAAACACTTCAGCTAAGGCTGAGCAGTTGCAGGAAGCACAGTCCTGCAAAATCTGATGATGTTTCTGACACTTGTTAAGAACTTCAGAACAACAGCTAGTGAACTGATCTTGGCAACATCCTCATGGCAGGGCTCTCCAGAAGACTCTTCAAGATTAACACAGACATTTTCAACGAAAGAGCCTATTAATGCTCCACGTCAGATGCTTCAGAAAAAGCCTTCCAGACAATGAGTTCATCCATCAGACACAGTTTCCTACAGGAATGCTTGCACTCATTGACAGAATTAACATATGCCTTACTGCATCAAACAATTGTGTTATAGAATCATTTAGTTTGGAAAAGACCTTTAAGATCATCAAGTCCAACCATTAACCCAGCACTGCCAAGCCCACCACTAAACCATGTCCCTAGGTACCACATCTACACATCTTTTAAATACCTCCAGGGTTTGTGACTCCACCACTTCCCTGAGCAGCTTGTTCCACTGCTTGACAATCCTTTGGGGCAAGAAATTTTTATGAATATCCAGTCTAAACCTCCCCTGGTGCAACTTGAGGCTTTTTCCTCTTGTCCTATCGCTTGTTACGTCAGAGAAGAGACCAATCCCCACCTCGCTACAACCTCCTTTCAGGTAATTGTAGAGAGTGATAAGGTCCCCCCTGAGCCTTCTCTTGTCCAGACTGAACACCCCAGTTCCCTAGGCTGTTCCTCATCACACTTGTGCTCCAGACCCTTCACGAGCTCCACTGCCCTTCTCTGGACCTGCTCCCGCACCTCAATGTCTCTCTTGTAGTGAGGGGCCCAGAACTGAACACAGGATTTGAGATGTGGCCTCACCAGTGCCCAATACAGGGGGATGATCACTGCCCTAGTCCCACTGGCCACACTATTGCTGATACAGGCCAGGATGCTGCTGGCTTTCTTGGCCGCCTGGGCACAAGCTGGCTCATGTTCAGCTGGCACTGGCTGACACTCATACAACAGTGTCAGCCAGCTGACTGTTACTGGCTGTATCAGTGACTGTTAGGGTTACTGTTGATACTATCCCCATCTCAAAAGTAAAACCAAATCTTTAAGTTTTCCATTTTGATAACCCTTTATTACCCATGACAGTGTAAAACCTACAGACCAACTCCTCAGGTCTTCCTAGTGAAACCATTTTATTCAAGTCCTAACATACAACAAATCACTATGATCTTTTGAAACACTATATGCAGTTTCAAGATAACACATGTTTTTAAGAAATCCAACTTGTGTGAAGGTAACGTAAAAGCACACACCTACAAGGTGATAATACCTTACTACAGTTATTACAACTGTAAGTTTCTCATCTTAAATGCTGTTTAAGAATTCAAGCCACTCAAGCACTAACATGAGAAATACCAAGATTTTTTTTGTGTATGTATCTGCACATAAATACATAAAATTCAACACTGCAAATTTAATATCACAGGCAAAGACGCTGATGCAAAATTTAAACCAAGCTTTCCCAAAACATCACAACCTTGTGGATCTTAAGAATCCAAAATCTGATGGGGGAGGAGAGGGGAAATCCCAAAAAGCTAGAGAAACTGTTTGAGACTGCACGTAATTTGAATAAAAAGTAAAATAACAGAAATGGCTGAGATTTGACACAGTGCAGTATGACTCCAGCTTCCTCAGTCTACCCTTAAAGAAGGTTCCTGCCTATTTACCTGACACAAATTTCACATTTTTTATTGGCGAGAACAGTCTCATGCTAAATGTAATTTTTCAAAGAATCTGGGTAATACAGTGGATACTACCTGCCATTTCCCCAAGTTCAGTGACAAGAGACTGACATGTACAGAATCTCAAAATAGAAGTATGCATTTTTAAATTGTGATGGTAAGCATTCATGTTAAGTAGAGGGTTCTGTAGTAAACCTTGTAAAACACTGATAAACCAGAAAGTCCAGCCCTGCCTGAGAAACTTGCAAGTTCAGAAAGATTAATGATTTAAACAAGAATCATTGAAAGGCCATCACAATTTCAGCTGCTGCACCTGCTTTAGTCCATTGCTCCCCTGCTGTCTAAATACATTGGTCTACTCAATGCCTAGAGGAAGAAGATATCTTGCACTGAGTAAGTTCAATATGAGCTCATGTATCAGGGGCACCAACACATGGAACAACTTAACATTATTTCAATGCTTGCCATTTATGACAAGCAGTTGCTTTTCACATATATTTAAAATTTCACGTTAAGTGTATTCATTACATTTTACAACAGCACAAAAAACATGCTCAGGAAGATTCTCAAATTAAAATTACTCTTAAATTGAACCAGTGTACTGTAGAAGTTGCTCATGATCAGAACACACATGTTATTAACTGCACCTAATTAGGTAAAGAGAATCAAGAGTGTTAGCTGCTAAAGGAAAATAAACCGGGCATATTTTTGAAATACCACTTATAAACTTGCCCATTATTTCCACTAACATGTAACTATGTCAAATGTCTCAGAACAGAAACCCAATTTTACTTTCTAGTACTTTAAACATTTAATATATTTGTAAGACTTTTCCCATGTTTTAGAAATTAACCCAACCTCAAGAAACAGCATTTTTAAGAGTACAGTTTGGATGGCCTATAAAGACTCCACAAGTGCAAAGACATCTAAAGAAACCTCCCTTTAAGAATGCAACTAGGTTCTTTTTAGACCAGTGACCTAAATAGTCACTGAAAGTTGGCTGGCAACAAAATTCAAGGAAACCATGAACAACAAGGGCTTATCATTGCTACAAAGCATTAACTGAGGACTCACAAAACAGTTAACTGCTCAGAATGACTTAGATATTGAAATGGTTGAAACACTGAAATACTTCAGGTTACATCAATTTATTAATTACAGTAAAATATTTGGGTTTAAAGTTAAGAGAAGCTGAAGTCCCTCCCATCTTCCCCACCACTTCCAGGCTACTTTTTACGAAGCCTAGATCACTGTAAGTCAAGCAGCATTGAAACAGTAGTTATTTCATACTAACTTTTCTAGATGAAAAGACAACTTTATAAATACACAAAGCTGAACAGCACCCAAAAGGAAGCTTATTTAGCAAGCTGAAAGTTATAAGAGCTAGAAGTTGTACCCCAAAAGTTGGTTGTGCCTCCCAGATATCCAACTAAAGGAATATCAACCATTTAACAGATTCTTAATTACCTACCTTGAGAGCAAACCTCAACAGAAAATAGACTGTGTTTATCATCTGTTATTGTCTTCAGGTGCTTGTAACGTGGAAATCGGTTTACAGCAGAGCATATTGCAAAAAGTGACAACTGAGAGCCACCTAGACCCCACTTTCACAAACTCAGTACTGGCTTTCGCATCACAACATAGTATTTCAACAGTGACAACTGACACAGAAAACACAGCCCACTAGAACTCAAGAACAATGTCTCCCCACTGAATATGCCGGTACGGCTTGCATACATAGACATGGCAGGCACCTAAACTCCAGAGTGACTATGAAATGGTTAACTAACATTTGTCTTCATACAGCTTCCACTTCAAGCTGAAGTTTATGTTCTAACTGTAAGGAGTAATAAGATTTTATACAAGAACAAGCCTTTTCTACTCATACTAAATTAGAGAGTTTGCCAACATGCAGGTCACATGAATAACCAAATAAAGTGAAGATTCTTGGATATTACTGTAAGATGCAAAATGAGAAGGTTAAGGGATTTTCTTCTTGTTTCCCCAAGGTTTCTGGTTTACGTGTTTTAAGCATGCTATACGCAGTTTGAAAGTTAGGAGCAGCTCTAAAATTACCTATAAAAATATTGCCCTTTCCCCTACTTACTTTTTCAGAGGAAAATAAGTGGAAGAAGGAACAAGTCTTTTTAGACTATGCAAAGATTGTAGGTCCTTCAGGGTAACACTTCAACAAGTAAAAATTGGAATGTGCATTCTTCCTGGCCACACACAAACTACTGATTACGATGTGAAATTTGAAAAGCTACTCATTAGTTTAATTCAGTTAACCAGATTTATACTTTTTAAACACAAAAGCATATGGACCAATGTTTTATCAATCAGTTTTTGACTAGGTCTTAATGGTTATCATCTACAGTATAACGTAATTCAGGAACATTGTTTCAAAGAGCATTGGGGGATGAACAGATACATTTTACTACTTACATATTCAAGATGGATTTCTATGCATATTAACGTGAGAAATCCAACATATTCCCAGGGTGTATATGAATACGTTTTTAGTCCATTCAAAATACCTGAAGCCAAGGGAGTTAGAAGCAACAGAAACAGCATAGAAAAAGCTTATAGAAAGCACCATATTTTAAGAGATCTGTCATTTGTTTGATGTAGAAGTTAAGCATGAACATGAAAATTAATTCAATATAACCTTTAGATACAGTTACACAAAACTAGTAATATGAACAAATCACATGCTACCTTATTAAAAGGATGCAAAAGAAGTCTGTATGTTTTGACAGTGCTTAGACTCATACATAATGCAAATCTGACCACCTTAACAATGCAGGGAAACTTCCACACATTCTTCATGTTCTTAATCCATTTATTTTCCACAAATGTTTCTGTAACATGCGTGCTTTGTTAACTATACATACTAATACCAACTCAAAGCCAGAAACATCTTTAAGAGGTAAGCACAGACACATGTCTGCAGCAACATCTTGCATTGTATTATATTGTTTGACAGTCTTCCAAGGCTTTTTATATAGTCCAGAAGATGCAGACATATTTATATAAACAGGTTAAAAAACAGGCCACATAATTTGTTTTTCCTAGGTTCTTCACTTAAACACAGCTCACTAAATCATGAGTACAAATAGTGACTTCTAGTGCCAAAGCAGTTCATTATAGAATTTAAGATCAGGAAACAGCATAACAGAATTGATTTTATGATGTATTTATTACAAGGAAAAAAAACCCAAACCAAAACAAACAAAACCAAAACCGAGAGGTTTAAGCCATTTTACAGCAAAAATCACACAGCTTTTTTGTAATTGAGGTTGCTTTAAGTCTAACAGCTGGTTGGCTGACTGCTTTCAGTACATGAGATTTTACTAACCTGGTTTCATAAAAATCTATTGAAGACTATAATCACCTAAGCTTTCAAACAAATAACTTGTTTCCTAGCATGTAGGCCACAAAATAAGCCTCCCTGTTTGTTGAAGCATAAAAAAAAAAACCACACACACAGAGCAGTGCCAGAAAGATTCAGTATAAATGTTCTGCAGACTTTCCATTATTTCCACAATATGTAGTTGCTGTAACAAAAAATAAAAATCAACAAAAAGTGGTGGTGAATGTGTATGGTCAAGCATTCAGACATGTATGTAACTGACGTGACAGTGATGGGAAGTTACTGTAGCAGCATCCAGGAAAGTTTTCATCTTATGAAATGCCATAAACCACATGTTTTATATTGAAAACAAATAATCTTGCAAGTCCCACCAAGAGAAACTAGCATTCAACTTGAAAAGAGGAGGGAAAAAAGGCAGAGATATATAAACTTACAGTGAGCTATAGATATTCTGTATACCAGGGCAGCTGAACTAAAAAGCAGAAATCACAACTTTGTTATATTTCATCAAAGACAAGTTCTCTTGGAAAGACAAAAAGGTGGAACAATTCCAATCCTTTATTCATTTTTTCCCCCCTCAGCCTATACCTCACACATGGAGGCTAAACTCTGAATACGATTAACCAGGTCTGAAATAAAAGGCTTCAGATACTTGAGATAAGCTGCTAGCTCACAAGCGTATCATTTGTGACTGCACAGCTGAATACATTTTTACTTAAAATTGTTTAGATTAAGGCTTATTCCCTCCAAACTTGTATTCACTACCACACAAACAGCATTTGACGGTGTGCTGGTATCACCACTAACTATAATACACAGTTTACAAATCATGAAGGCTTCAGAGGTAAGAAACTCAGACAACAGAACCAGAGAGCACTAGCAATGTTTTCCTGAGTTACACAGCTAGCCAAAATAGGGCCACATTTGTTTTGATATAATTCTTTACCTGGAACTTCTTGCTAGAAGTTACACAGTCCTTATACCTACATATAGATGAAGAAACAATGGCTTTTGCTGCTACGGAGCGTTTGCTGTAAGGAGGCTGTGGTAAGCACTCAAAATCTTCTGCAGGCATGTATGTATGAGGAAGTACAATGAACACTCACAGGATGTTAACAAGTAATTAGAGAGATGCACTGATTATGCATCCAGAACCTGAAAGCTTCTTATTTGGTGAACTCAGTGGGGTTTTCTAATTTGGTTTTGGTGGGGTTTTTTTTTTTTTTCATTTTGGAACTTAATCATGGGAATACTGGTAGGAAAGCTCTTACATGCAACATTTCAGTCACTTAATCAAAAGTGCTATGTATATTGCTGTTCTTACTGGCTCCACAGCAGTTGATACAAGCATTTCAGTAAATAGGGATGGCACTACCATAAAGTATCCCAAATAATCATGTGTAATGGTCCACTTCCAGGTCACTGTAACCAGAAGTAAGCTTATGGGTCAGTCTCCAAATATATGCCCAAAAGAACTGCAGAAACCACGAAGAGCTCAGTGATCCAACTCCAACCAACCAAAAATCTTTAACAAACAAACAAACAAACAACTACAACAAACACAAACTCACTAACCAAACCAAACAAACAACATCAAGAACAACAAAGACCCAAACAAAAAACCAACCCCAAAACCTACACTCCAAAAAGATTGGTTTTCCTCATGATGAAGCAATATTTTCAGTGTATTCAGATATGTTGGTCTCTTCTTTGCTTTTTGATTACTTCTTGATGATTTCTCAAGAGTGTTATTTATTCCATACTTTTCTTATAGTATATAGATAATGTTTTGCTCTATGCTTTCAGTCTACTTCTTATATTAGAAATGGCTTTTTTAGAGTACTTTGCACAATTGTGAATAGTAAAATATTGCTCTGTCCTAATTATCTGAATGAGGAATGTGGGTTCACCAACAGTATTTATGTAGTCATGCACAAGTATTTTTCTTTAAACTAATGCCTCTCCTAAAATCCAAACCAAGAAGCAAAACCAAACCCGAACCCAAGGGACTTTTCATGAAAACAAGTTAAATATGTAAAACTTCCTGTAGAACTTCTGCCTATCAACTTTTTTCAAAGCTAGGCTCAAAAGTTCAAATAAAAATTAAAAAAATTAAGGTCTGGAGACCTTGCACATAATTAATACACAACTGTAGGCACACCAGCAGTTCAGACTGTCAGGAAACTATTATTCTGCATGTGTTCTACAATACACCAAAAGGCTTTCTGCTGCATTTGTTACTTGCAAATGTCAACCAAAGCAAACACGTAGATCAGTCCAAAGGATATTTGAAGGAAAGACCATAAAAGTCTTTGATAGCTCTGCTTTGTGCAAAGTAACAGTAAATAACTTCAATAAATACTGCATCAAGTGAAGAAACTGGCATTATTCTATCTACAGGTTCAGGTACTTAGAGGGTCATGGAATGAAACACAAACTCTCAACCAAGTCCGGTTGGACTGGTTGTCTTTGCTACAACACATTTGCTGGTACTATATATATTTGGTTCCTCTTATAGCATCTGAACCAAGTCAGTAGTTTTGCCATTAGAATCACAGACCCCATTGGCTCAGAGCATTTGGCAGCAGCCAGTTGAGTCAAGTCTTAATACTGAAGTAAATTCAGGAACACTTACCTATTTGTACTTGTTCTGGCTTGCTCAGTGATACGAATGCTGATGTATCATCAATCCACGAAACCTGAATGTTACCTAGAAAAGACAAAATAAATTACTATAACTATTTCTATCTTCGGCTCAGTCACAGATTTGATCTGTTCTGCCATGACATAAAAGAAGAGCCAACTAAGAGTAACTTTCCCTGAGAAGGTTTTTGTCCACTGTAAAGGTGCATAGTGCATACACAGTTGCACATGAGCCTGGGATTGTTCAGAAAGCAGTGACTGTTAAGGCTGCAAATCATCCTGTATACCCTCAGACCCACTAGAGTAAGGACCAAAAGGGAAGAGACACAGCTAACACCTTTTTCGCTCCCAGAGTATTCATTCGTCATAGCTTTATTTTTAATAAATCTTGTAACAATTCAAGTAATCTTAGGCGGTTTTTAGTCCTCCCTTCATGTGATCTCTATAATTCTACAACAAAAATTGAAGCATTTTCTTCTGGGAAATTTCAGCTCTGTGCTAAAATAAAGAACAGCTCTTTGGGTTTTAAAACCAATCCATCCTTCAGAACTGCTGCATTTCCTAAAGACGCAGCATGGACAAGCTCCAGTTACCACTCACTGTGCCTTTATTAGTACAGACACCCAAGGTAAGAAATTCCAGTAGAGTGGGGAGGTGCAGAAGATTGATCATGCAAGTGGAGAACTCCAGTTACTGCAACACACTAAGTCTTTAAACTCTGGTTTGTTGCGATCCCACTGTTCTCCATTTCCTGGATGTGCAATGAAAACTTAATTCAAGTAAATATGAGGACAAGTATACAAAATCACAGACCTCATTCAAAAGCTGTTGCAATGGAACAGTGACTGCAAATAAGCTACTCCATTCATCAAGCAGATAGTGTATTTTCTTTGTGAATAGCTCAAAATGTCACATTAGCACTAGTAGAGCTCATAATCAAGCAAAAGCAGAGGAAAGGATTCTCATTCCAGACACAATGTCTTATTATAGTCTGAAAACCACTCACATCTCCTGTCCTCATCTAAGTGCTCTACTGTTAGTACTATTCAGATATTGAAAATTGGTGCAAATTTTTTATCAGGTAGACTAGGAAATCGAATTATATATAATGTTACACCATTTAACCTTCAGACAGGATGACATGAAAACCAAGGATGAAAAATGGCTTAAAATCTGTTTTCAGATGTTTAATCTATGTAAATCTAATTTAGCCATCAGGTTACAAGGTTATAGAAGTCTCTTCTGAAGTGCAGCCAGATAATAAAGATTTTCTAATTATTAAAATAAAAGCATGATCAAAAATTAGATTCAGTTTGCATGCTATACATTTGAGTAGCTACCTATTTAGGACTAAGTTGTTGTCATTTTGATCATTGCCAAAGCCATAATTAATTCAGTATGGTTCCTGACATTTCTCTGTAGTAAAGCGCTAAGGCTGCTCTTAAGAAAAGCCTACACTTTGTAGGACAAATAAATCCTATTTCTAATAATTCAGTCTTTGAAGAAAATAGATCTTTGCTGCCTCTGGGTAAGGGTCTTTACTGTAGAGAGAACAGCCTTTTAGCAGGACACTTAACACTTCACAACACAGGAGAAGCCCAAGCTGATTTATGATCGCAACCCAGAATTATAGTGCATTTGGTAGGACCCCAACACCAAGCTTCCTTTCAATATTAGAAATTACTGAACAATTTAACACTGTTCCAAGTGCATTGACAAGTTTTTGCTCTGAATTTCTTTGTGTAATCAAGTCCTTCTTTTTTGCATTACTAATAACAAAATTTTCTAAACAATCACTTGAGACATCTGAGACCATACTCTTCTGTAATTCTTCAATGTGGAAGTGCTGTCCTGATTCTGCACCTTTCCTACATATACAGTTAATTAATTCCATATCCACCCTGAACAGACCAAAAGAGCAGAAAGAAAAATTATCTTGGGGGGGGCCGGAATCTTTCTATTGTGCCCTTAGTGTAAAATATCAAAGAGGATCAATGATGGACTAAAATCTCCTGAAGGAGTTCAGCTACTGCTCAAGTGGACTTCAGTGCCCATATTTTCACTAAGTGCCAATTAAAAAGAAACAAGTAAAAACCCAGCCCATTGATGGTACATCATTTCAGTATCAGATAGTTATTCATTGCTGCAGAAAGGCTGCTGTACTCTAAATTACTTTGGCATTTTAAATAATTAAGGGTTTCAATATCTGCCAACATGTGTTACCTTTATACTCAGGTTCATACATTTACAACTTACTATTTTAATAACAAGTCGAACATTAAAGAGCGGACACTGAGCTGCATTCTCAAGAGAACGGCAAAAAAAATGCTCTTATGCAGTTCTCCACACTTCAAGATACTCTTTTCAGACTATGTAACATTTCATTATTATTAATGAATTTGAGATATGTGATTAATAAATTAGATCATTCAGCAATACTGCTAAGCACTCAGTAAATATTGTGCATTTCAAAAGTATGGTGAAAGGGCAATAAAGATGTGAAAAGCAAATGCATCTGCACGTGAAATACAATGTTCAGCAATCAACATCGACACATGCCAGCTCACTGCAATCCAAATCAATCCCATACAGCAACGGAATAGAATGCCAGCTCTAGAGAAACAAACTGAAGATTTCTCTCTCCACACTTCTAGAATAGATCAAATGTCTTAAATACTTTGAAGAACACCACCATTATCCTATATGGCCACTTGTTTATTTGCTACTACGTGCAATGTCAAGCAATGTCCCTTGCTAAAAAAGGGGTAACATCAAGTAAAGAATTATCAAGTGAAGTAAAAGATCTTCACTTCAACATGAGCAGATTAAAATCTGGTTTGTTACTTCTGAGATGAAGGCACAAAGTCGTGGTTTTTTTCTATAAATCAGTTTGAAAATTCTCCCTAAACACAAACATGCAAACAACATTAAATCCACAGAATAAAATGATACTGATAGATTAGGTAATTCAAACAGATTTTGCTTCAGTTTTTATACAACAATGACCAAAGGTATGGAAAGACTTCCATATAAGAGACTAAGTAAACTGGGACTCAGCCTTCAAAAGAGAGTTCTAAGGAATATCTAAAGGGAAGACATAAGAATAGAAATTATATGAAAGATGTACAGAGAGGATTCACTATTGCATTATAAAACAACTAAGGAACATTTCATAAAATGTACAGTTAAAAAAAAAAAATCACATAATGCTTAATTGCAGTTAGGGAACTGCCACCAAGTGCTGCGGATGACACGAATATACATGGGATAAAGAATCACACAGAATCCTCAGAAAGCCATGGAAGGCTCAAACTAAAAAATGCAAGTGTGACCTCTAGCTCATGAGTGCCCAGGTTACAGGTTGCTGGAAGGCAGAAAAGTTCTGTTACTTTGGCTCTGTTCTTAAACATTTCCTAAACAACTGTTACTGGCAATTAAGCACTTAGGATACATATTAGGACTATATAGGCCTTCATTTAACCAAAAGTTTGCTTACGTATTTCATTTTCTTAGAATAAAAAAAAAGTAAACTTGACCACATTCACACTATCATAGAATTGCTAACAGTTTCTGCATACTGCATCAGACAATGTAAATAGTTGAAGCTCTTATTCTGTAAGAGCTAGAAGCATATATTAAACACGACATTTTCCTGGTGAATAATTGAGAAGGGTTAACAAAGCTTCCACCTTTCTGGCAGGAAGACAGGGTACAAAGAAAGCAAGAACAGCTGAAGGAAACACTGGCATGAGAAGAAGGAGGAAAGGCCAGAAATGCATAGAGAAAAATAGGATTAAAGTTTTAAAACCCCACAACAACAAAAGAATCAACAAAAAAACCAAAAAACCCACACACACATCACCTCCCCCACCCACAGACAAAAAAACCCCAAAACACAAGAAATCCAGTAGTCAAAGCTCACGTCTATATGAAAATGAACTCATAATAACACTGAAAATATATATTTCCTGCTAGAAGTTTTCCTTAAGCTAGATTGTCACCTTTGAAAGGGACATTTTTCAAGCTCCTCTTTTTTTTACTAGCAGTAAGTTTGTGGTGCAGTGGTTAACAGGAGCAGATGTCAGTGTTTGGAACATGTAAGTGGATCTCAAAAATGTATTCAGAGTCACTTAAGACTCACCTGTATAGCAGCCTGGACTACTAGAACAAGATTTAAACACAGAAAGGACTAGTTACATTTTAAAAGTAATATATGCATCTTCAAGATCACTTTGGCTCCATGAACTACATCAGTGTTCATCTCCCTCTCACACCCTGACAAAATGCAATGCAATGCATTGACTCCATTCACTCAAACTTTTAAAGTAGTAGTTTTTACAATACATTGATGGTATGATGTTTTAACCAAAACCCATCAAAGACAAAAAATCATCATAGGATCATAGAATAGTTAGGGTTGGGAAGGACCTTAAGATCATCTAGTTCCAACCCCCCTGCCATGGGCAGGGATACCGCACACTAAACCATGTCACCTAACATTCATTTAAATAGAAGTGAAGGCTCTACGCAAGAGCTGTATTCCAGCAAATACTATTTTAATACCTTCGTATTTCACATCAGCATGACCAAACGAACTACATAAATCGAACAATTTAAACAAAGTGTTATAAGAGACTGCAGAGTAATGCAAGTGCTTGTACAGTGAAACTACACTAACCCATGAGACTACAAAAACATCTTGCATGAACAGGTGTCCACTTGGTATGTGTGCAGCACTGAAAGACTTTAGAATCATGAGCACCCCTTCTAGAGTAGCAAACGTAAACCAGTTCCGAGCCTGACACTGCAGCCCCTTCAGCTGTCTCTCTGCTTTCATGAGAAGCTTCATGGGAAGATTACAACTGAGAATTTTGGGATGTGTAAGTCTGCCCCCTGGCGGTAGTGACCTGCGCGTGCCTTGCACACCAAGGGGAGGAGTTGATAAAGAACAATTATACATGAGTCCTTAAAAGCCTGCAGAAACAATATCCAATTGTTTCTTGCCCCTCTAATGGCAACTCTAGAATAATCTCAGTAACTTTCTACAATCACGAATATTAAGTCCTAGCCAGCATTATACTGGCATCGTGCTGCAGCACAGCTCAAAAAGTCAGAAGAAATTGAGTGAATTCTACGTAAGTCCAGAAACCCTGCACAGACTACCACATCACAATTCCAGGTGAAGAGGAGAAAAGCAGTATTTTTCTGTAAACCAGTGTGGTGACCCGCAGCAAGCACAGGAGTGACAAGACTGAGTACACTGAGGGACTTCATCCTTTTACTGGTGACTAGAGGTCCTTATGGATACTACAGTGATTATTTCAACGGCGGTTGGGTTCAGGTTTGCCCTGAATCTGTTTGCCACACTTTAAGCTCTGACTTAAGTCATGAAGTGTTGCACATTATTTTGAAACAACAATACATCAATCAAGCACTAGCTAAACAGACACTTGCTTGTCTGCAAAAGAGGAAAAGTCCATTTCATCATAGAGAACCAACCTTATCTGCCTAAAAATATGTGTAAAAATATGCAGTTTTTACAGCAATTATACTCCAGTGGATAAAATTGGTACTGGAACTTTAAGTAAGACTCAGAGCAGGAAAAAGGGGAAACTATAGTGCCAAGCAGAAAATTTTTAGGAATAAGGGGCTGCAAAGACTTACGTAATGTAAAGCAAATATTTTACTTTTTTAAATAAAAAAATGAGAAAGTGATCCCTCCCAGGAAAGCTATTTGCTAAATAGCCTTTTTTTTTTTTTTTTTTTTAAAGTAACTTCCCATTAAAATCCTTATTACAGAATTTGAGGAAGGTGTATAAATGTCTAGTAGATGAAACAATAACCTACTTTTAATAATGTAAGTATTGCAAAAGCAAGTATTTCTGGAAAATCATGAAAAAATTATTTTAATAACTTTTGGTTTACATTAAATGTCTTCAGAAATGGAAAGAAGTTACCTCTTAGAGAGGAGGGGGGAAAAAAAAAAAAAAAGAGCACCCCAGGAAAATAATTTAGAATTATTTGGAAGCCCAACAGATCTCTTTTGAAGCACTACCTTATGCAGGAATAAAAAACTAGAAGCCAATCTGCAATAAAGATCTTGGAAACAAGATACAATATAGGGCTCTATGAAAGATCATTCTTATTCTGATCCAGGGATGCAAAGCATAACCACTATTTTCTGCTGCAAGAGTTAGGAGATCACTGACAATTAATTAGGACCTCCACGTCCTTACATTATATACTAATACTTAGCAAAGGAACAACAGGACTACTAACTATAAGATAGCTTTTTTTTCTTATTTCTTTCGATTTAAATGGTTTTCACAATCTTGAAATCAAACTGGCTATTTTCAAGCTTGCTTGCCTAGACTTATAAGTTAGTGTCTGCCTTTAACCAGACCGCAGGATGAACCTTATTCCTAAAGCCTCTATCTATTGCCTTTCACACCAATCCCCATTCTCTTTACCCACCTATATAAACTCTTGCCTTCTCGCAGGAGAAGCTGTAAATAAAATGACCAAAGGTCCAAGCATCACATAAAAAGATTTCTAAAGAGCTGTTAAGTAGGGCAGACATTTTCTACACAGCATTACAAAGAAAGCCCCCAGGACACCATTCAAAAATTACAAAAGGTGATTCATCATTACCTATACTAGGAATAAGTCTGAATCCACAGATGCACAAGCAAAGCCAGGGGCACTTGCTAACAACAAAGAGGGGAAAAATAACGTATAAGGAAGGATAGACTGCAACACTCACCAAAGGCACTGAAAAGCTGATAAAGGTCACTAGTCTTCCACTCTTTGGGAAAAGTAACATGAAGAACATGATCTCGTTTTGGCTGCACTGTGAAACAAAAAAGCATTTGTTAAAGTAAGAGTCACTATTAGTACCTGCAAAATACCCTAATAAAGTTATCCAATATGGTCATGTAGCTTTTTTTTTGTGTCCTGTTTTTCTAAAGAAAACAGGCCAAGCTCTATGAAACTACATCAGATATCAACAAGAACGTGCCTGCAGTTGTGCACGAAATAGGCATACTAAATCCTACAAGCTCATCTGTATAACAAACTGAAACAGCACTACATGCAGTTACATTACCAAGTTCAAAAACAGAAGGAAAAAAAAAAAAACCAAAACAAAACCAACAGCCTCTTTATCATCCAGCTCTAGCTTTAAAAAACTCTCAGCAATAATTTAATGTTCCCGGTTTTCCGTCATTAAAAGACTTACTCTGAAACAATGTTCAATTCAGTTTTCATACAATATTAGGTACAAGCTAGAACAGACATACTGACAGATTGATGGGGGGGTTATTAAAAACTACACCAAGAAAAAAATTAGAAGGCCAACATCTAAAGATGATGTGCAAAAGAAGTCTTTAATTCAGAGCTTTATCAATTTGAGAGAGAATCCAAGTCAAACTGCTGGACAAGGTAAGAGCACAGCAGAAACTATCACTACACATCTGCCTTACTTTTACACATCTCCTCCTACACATCTGGTTTTGGTCATCTCATCATCAGAGGCAGGCTAGTAAACAAGACAGACCTTCAGCCTCGCCCAGTAAAGATTGTTTGTACATAAGAAATCACCACAATGTACATGTGGCTGAAGTTCCTTTCACTAGGCACCTAAGCTTTCGGAACTGTGAATTCCTACCCTATCTGAAAAAGCAAGAGGAATACTACAGTTCAAGGTGCAAAGATATTGAAATATTTTCAATTTTCATATGAAACTATTTACATATCACTAACTGAGCCACTCCACAGGTATCTGCAGAGATTTATAGTTTTTATACATGACATAATGATAGATCTTCCGTTGATATTTTACATTTCATGTTAGACAGAAGCTGTACCACTAAAGTGGAGTGTTCCACTTTAGAATTTACTGCTCCAGTTTGTTAAAGGTAACTCCAGGGTTAACTACACACAGCTTTATATGTTCAGATTTTAACTTTACCACATGGAAACACTCACATGACGAGCTTCTCTCTTCTTTGTGTATAGAGATACAGGAACTGATTTTCATTTTAGTGAATTAGCCTCCTGAATTCTTTTGTGATACAAACTTCTGGTTTCTGATACCCTTAGTTTATTCTTAGCTTTCAGCATTAAAATAAGAGAGTTTTTCAACGTGGATCTCATTCGTGGAGCACATGTCCAAAATCAGACCATCAACCACCTGCTACATCTGACTTTCATGTGTATTTGACCCTATTATATAAGGACAAACCTGCTGTCTTTTTGCTGCATTTGGTTCAGATGCAACTTTGCACTGTTCTCTGATGAAAGCCTTGTGCATTAATTTCATAAATACAGGAAAGCATAAGCAATTACTACAAATTAGTTATGACTAATAATTACAGTAAGTGATAGTGTCCTCAGCCTGTACGTGCTGTATAGTAGAAAGCATGTATGTTTCTACACATAACTATTCCACAAATGAGGCTGCATTTTTGCATTAACTTGAGAACTGTAGCTTTCAACAGCTACAGTGTTTCCCAAATAAATAGATCAGCTTTTTATGTGCTTCAGTTTTAAGCCTTCCCACCCCTGCCCAAAGGTTCGACAGACTTTTTATTCCCAAATAATTTTTTAACATCTTACGTAAACTCGACAGAACACAACAGTGACATCGAGCCTTCTAAAACTCAAGTTTCTAACCAAAACATGTCATGAAAATAGGACAGAGATTTCAAAATGCATCTTCTAACAAAGATTGCAGCATGAACTCAATTATAGTATTAAAATAAATCTTCACAGAAGTGCCATTATGCATGTACCAACAGTAAAAATACTAATTGTAACTCAGCATCTCATAACTGAAATATTGAGTGATTAATGAAGTCAGGGGAAAATAAGCTTCCCAAGTTTTGTTTAGAGTAACTACTTGTTTTGCTCCACACAAGAACCTAGTTTTTCGGTTGAAAAAAAATCCAGAACATGACTCTCTGGTGAGCTGTAACATGGTGTCTGATCAGTTGGCCAGCAGAACCCATGCAGCTTAGGAAAGGTGAATTTTTCATCTGTCTGATCATATCTGCTGAAATAAAATTGATACTGTAGACAGGAATATAGGAAATACAGAAAAATACAGGAATTCAGTATTTTCCAGATTAAACAGCCTCTTACAGCTACCAGCCTCCAGCCACTTGTGATTTGCTTTTAAGTGCATCAATCTGTTTTGCTCAAAACAAGCTGGGTGAGCATGAGTTTATCAGGAACTCCCTGCTAACAATTTACAGGTTTGCATGAACACCTGAGCATCAGAGTGGATGGAGACACAAGTAGCTAAAGCAAGCAATCCCTTCATAAGTACAGGTCTTGTTCCTTAAAGTTGCTACTTCAAAACCAAAGAGGACAGAACATTTTTTTAAGCATCAGATTTCTTTTTTTAGCTCTATACAAGACAAACACCAAAACCCCAAAAGTTATCTTAACAAGCCAGTGACCAACAATTCATTGCTGTATCGCCTATTGAACAGCTAGCAATTCAAAGTAGGTATTTCCAATCTAGTAGTAAAGAACTGTAACACCAGTTTCAGATGTTGTAACAGCCTTTTTCTATTCAGTAGCGAGAAGAAACTACTCCAAACTGTCCAGTATCAGTTTATTCTTACCATCTTAATACAACTTTGAATCCTGTTAAACATTTATACCTTCTACCTACTCAGGTGAGAAATATTTGATTCATATCCTACTTTGTAGTCATTTTCTGCACGAACTTCATTTTTCTAAAAGGAGTTTTTCATACACAGTAGCAAAAGACCATGATGAAAGTCACTTTCACATATTCAATACTACAGCAGCATTTAAATCTGAGAACAGCAATAAAATTTTCTAAAGCAGCCAGACAAACATGCCACCCTAGATGCACTTCCCATTTTGAAGCTTAAAAAGCCTCCGTGCCTCAGATTCTGCTGTAACATCAGATTCAGTCTGTTCTAAAGGAGTGGTTTTCAGATGAAAGCGACAGACTTTCAGAGGCAGACTCTTTTTTGGCAACTCTTCTTGGCAAAGTATCAAAGCAATCCTGTAAGTTGGCTAGCAAGTGGAAGTAGCATCTTTACAGCTTAGTAGCTTTGGCATTCTCTCAATGACCCAAAGTATTTCTCCATGTCCTGGGTTCAGCTATAGCAGTCATTTTTCTCCTGCTTAGTAGCTGGTACAGTGCTGTGTTTTTTAACTTTCAGCCTGGGAACAACGCTGATAACACCGATGTTTTTAGTTGTTGCTAAGTAATGTTTATTCCAACCAAGGACTTTCTCAGTCTCATGCTTTGCCAGGGAGGAGGGGAAGCCGGGAGGAAGCAGAGACAGGACACCTGACCCAAACTAGCCAAAGGGGTATTCCATACCACAGCACGTCATGCCCAGTATATAAACCGGGGGGAGTTACCCGGAAGGCCCAGATCACTGCTCGCGTCGGGCTGGGTATCGGTCGGCGGGTGGTGAGCAATTGTATCCTCTCCCCTTGTTATTTCACTAATCGTTATTATCATTGGTGGTAGCAGTAGTGGTTTCGTGTTATACCTTAGTTGCGGGACTGCTCTTATCTCAACCCGTGGGAGTTGCATTCTTCCCATTCTCCTCCCCATCCCTCCGGGAGCGGGGGGAGGAAGAAGGGGGGGGGGGGGGGAGTGAGCGAGCGGCTGTGTGGTTCTGAGTTACCGGCTGGGCTCAAACCACGACACTCCATTCTTGCACTCAATATCAAACAGTTGGGGAAAGAAGTACATGACATAATTAGATAACCATCCCAACAGATCTGCAGAGCCAGAGCTCAGTGATCTGATCACCTAACCACATTTAAAAATTAAATATATGCCCTTAGAGCATACATTTTCCTCTCCAGTAGTTAATTCCATCTTTCTAGAACTGCATTCTGTTACTATTAAACTAACATCTAATAAAGGGTCATCCGCCAGACTTTTTCTGATGCATGGAGTTGAAAATGTCTTCACATTAATATTGCTTCCAGATGGATATCACTTAAAGACACTTGTGTATCTGACTTCATAGTGTAAAATTAAGCTTTCATCCAGGCAGGGACTAGACTGACCTCCAGGGCTTCACATTTTCCTATGCCAAGACATTACGGGTAACACTCATCTGAAGTTTTTTCCCTCACAGTGTAACATCCCATAACAGTAAGGACCTTTATATTAGCAAAATATGTTTTCATTTTAATGTATTAGCAACTTATTACAGCCCCGGGTCTGTAACCTGAAATAACTTGAAATGTAAAAATATTTCCAGTAGTAAATAAGCTACTTACAGTCTGGTCCTTCCAAATTGAGATATGGTATGTCCATTACTCTCATAAGAAATAGCCTGAAGCAAAATGGAAAAGCACCATTAGCAAATTTCTGCCTGAAGACCTTTTATTAAGATGTCTTTTTTACAGTTTTTTAGATGTTGCTTCTGAAGAAGCAGAATTAACCATCCCAACCATGTCTTAAGCTGTATTAAAACACACAGATGCTCTAATTAAGTCCAATACATTATCTAACAAACCAGATTCAAAAAGTTACTTGGCATCGTGCTAGTAATTTTACTTATTCAACAAAACAAGAACAAAGAACCCCCAACTGTTACTCCTGAAAACAATTAAAGCAAGTGGGGAAATCAACATTTAGAAAGCAGCAGCTCTGCACAGTAAACGCAAGTTACAGGTATGGATAGTGCAAAAGCTGTCATTTTAAATACACATACACTTTCCCATTTTCTGAGCACAGCATCATGCTTTAGGCAGAATGGATCTTGAAACCCTAAAACTGCAAAAGCCATCACAACAACTTAGTGGAGATAGGCAGGATGAGTCTTTTGCCCTTTAATATGTAACTGAGGAGTTTATCAATACATTCAAGAAATGCTTTCAATAAGAGCTCATATTCAGCTCTGAAAATTATTTCCCTCCGAAACAAGATGACAGGATTTTAGGCTACTTACGGGTACAGATGCCACATTGCTGTTACAAAACATTTGCTCTGCACAGTGTTCAAGGGAGGGCTAAAATAACTTTTCTACAATAACTTCAAAAAGCTTCTAAAGTGTTTATTACAGTTACAATATTCAACTACATAATAATTGATATAAACAGCTGATGGATGAAAACATTTTAAGTGTACAAACTGATCTGCAATTCCCTGAAGAGTCTTTGTATCATACCATGCTCACTATTAGTTTTTAAGGGTTTGAGTAATATGTTCTTATGGCTGCTTGTACCACTGGGAAGTCTACCGGAATTCAGTTGATAACTTGTCTTTACTATAAATACTCAGGAGAAATAAAAATATAACAAACACTGGGGAGAAAATGGACTATATGACAGGTTCACATTTGACCCAGAGGGTTTTCAGAGAACTGGCATTAGTTATGATACACTGTCCCATCTAACTTCTCTTCCTGAGTCTCAGGGAAGATATGGTATAATGTGCACTGTGTCCACCTGAGCACTGCAGAACCTAAAAGGAATTTTATCACTAAAAATTAGAAACATCAGCATCAATTACCTTTAGAAACTTTAACAATTCCAGCATAAGACCAAGTTATGAAGACATTTTACAAAGGAGCCAGAGTTTCTTACATTTAACTTTAGGTATCATACTCCTATAGCCTTCGCTTCATTATAGCTATCTGTCTAAACAGGACAGGAGCGACATCTTGAGAACAAAGCTAGCTTCAGAACACAGCTTCCATGAGGAAACAGAGAAAAACATCCTGACTTCATCTGCTGGAGATGTGTGGTAATCCTGACAGCACATGAAATGCTATTGCTCAAAAAAGAAACAAACAAACAAACAAGCCATCCACCCAGAAAACAGATAGGAGACAGAGCGATCAGGCCATAAGGGTATCTTTCATGAGATAAAAGGGAAGGAGAAGACAAAGAGCGAGTATGTGCCACATGTTCCAAGAACAGAAGGGATGTCACTATATTCCGTCTCTGGTGAGAGACAATTAGGCAGGCTCATACCACCATTACAGAGCACCTAGCTGGACAGAAAAGAACTTGCAGGTCTGGGATCTATGCTCCACAAGGAAGCTGGACTTCACTTCGGACTGTCCAAAGATGCTCAGTTCCATTTATTACCTATGATTTGTGCTCATTTCTTCATCTGAAATAACGTCAATGTCACTGTTAGTAGGAGCCACAGCTGCCTTCAGACTCCAGTGCAGGGTATAAGCATAGCCTATGCATAGCAAAAATATACAGTATTCCAGCTAGGCAGTAAAAGCACTTCAGTCTTAACTGGTTCTCCATCATTCATGCAGGATAACAGAAGTTTAACAAACAAAGCAAAGAGGCAGTTTTGGTTTAAGTTAAGCTATCTGAACAAACGGCTTTCACAGAATTCTTGGAACCAGCTACTTCTTACTCAAATGACTAGTTTAGTTTCCTAGGTTTTCATAAAAAATAAAGATGAAGTTCACTAAAAATACAACAAAAACTTCTGGGGAGAATACTAGTCAAGCTGCACTCTCCCACGTTTTATCATGCTGAGGAAAGCAATATGGCAGCCAACAGCAAGAACAGACTTAAGCCAAAAAAATGCATATCCTGGAGATTAATTAAGATCAGGTTTTTATCCTCTGAGACAAATCCTACATTTATTTGTTTAGTCAAAGAACTATGTCTCTAAACAGCACATACATAAACACACACTCCCTAAAGAGATAGTATAAATACTGATTTTAATATTAAGTGTACTTAAAGTATGTTACAGCAGTAACTGCCTCTTGTAGCACTAACTTACATCACATAAGATTATGAACACTGAGCTGCAGGACAATCCATAATTACAGTTCTAAGACCCCTCATCTCTCTGCAGAAAATTTACACTAACAAGTAGTTCTGTACGACAACATGAACCCTACTTTATATTAAATTGGCCAAATTCATGAAGGTGTATGACATTGTTTTTTCACTACATTAATTCACAATTATTTAACAGTTATACTGACCCAGCTAAGGAAATATTATTTCCTACACTGCTTAGAGCTCCAGCCAGTTCACATGGTCAGAGGACAGAAGTCTGTTTCTCAATATCCAACAATATCCTAGGAACTCTGAGGTACTGCAAGACAGCCACTTGGAAGACAACCTTTTCTGTGGCAAGTCAAGGAACACACGGAAAGCAAGACTACGATCATGCCACTTTACAGCAATGCGTAAGTAGTCTCAAGTAGTCAATATTCTTCATCTGCACTGAGCTAGAATGAGTTCTCACAGCAGGGTGATGAACACAGGGTTGCTGTGAACTGTGTAGGGAAACAGCTGAAAAAAGGCATCTTTTTAAGCCCAGATCAGTTCACCAAGACAGGTCGGTACCCAGTACAGCCACATGTGGCTGAAAGCACAAGGACAGCAATTGTTTACTCCCACACTGTGACTGAGAAGTTATTGGTCAAATGGCAGAAAAGCACATTGATGTTCCTTTGCAGTGGGTTTGCAAAGAAATTAAATTAATATAGAAAAGCCGAGGCAGAAATTAACTGATTTGCAAGACATGCCAGAGAACCTAGCTCTCTGGTGAGACATTTTCCACAAATATAGCACAAAACCTAGTTATTTCCACAGATTTTGGTTTCCGATATCCCTGTGTATGAAAATAAGTATCTAAAGTAATTTATATTTCTACAGGCTAGCATGCTATTCAGCTCAATAAAACATGGTGTTCTCATTTCTCTACATCTCTTTCACCCCTGCCTCCAGCTACAGTAAAAGAAAAAAAAAAAACACAAAACCACCAAACCACCACATTCAAACAACCCAAAGAGATTCAAAATAAAGTTGTCCTTAAAAGTTTGGGAGGTTCTTGCAGGAGGGGATGGGAGGTGGAAGAAGGGAAGAGATGCTGCTCTAAACAAAGCAGGTCAAAAAACTCCAAATCAACTCAAAAGTATATTACACAATATATAGCATCTAATCTACACACATAAGAGTTTAAGATATTACAATATAGAAAGTTCCATCGTCTCAACTCGTAAGTGTTCATCAAGGATTACTTACAGCAGACTGGTCACATGAACATGATTTTTCAAAGATATTGTATATACAATGAAGCGTAAAGATTACAGAAATGTATCTCTGGAATGCTTGCCTTATTGAGTTGTTTATCATACAACTTACTGCATTATGCCTGAAAGAGCCAAACAACCCTAAGGCAAAGTCTGTTTTTAATCAGTTCTACTCTGCAAGAAGTTAAAACTGAAGATTTTACCTACATTCATCATTAACATACCTGAACATTAACCTATATACTGGCCACCACTCTGGAATAGCAAGCCAGGAAGTTCCATAACTTTGCCGACATAAAGAAAGAAGTCAAAATAACTACTGAAAAAAGAAGTAGTACCTTCCTTTGAAGGCTAAATTTGTAAAAATCAAAGCTTGATTCTTTCAGGTTTAGATTTCCTCCCTCTATACATATTAGCGACAAATCTATTCAAACAGAAAACATTTTCAAAATCCGATCAGTCACACCAATCATATAGAAGTTTAATCTCTAAACTGTATTTAAATATTAACACCTAGTATTCAGAGATCTTGACATTAAGACTTTATAAGCAACCCAAAGAATCATAAAGTGGTCTGCTTTAAAGAACACTTTCAACTGAGAACATTGTTTCTAAATAATTGCCTTGTAATAAACTACTCTGTTCAGCTTCTTTCAAGAAAAACTTTTGTGACAGATAGATAGTATAACTTTCATTTGTTTAGCTTACTGTTTGCATGTTGTAGTTTGTGTTTTGCTTGAAGAACATGACTACAGCACAAAGGAAAAGGTTTCCTTGTTCTGACTGCTGTCCCCAGGATCAGGTAGAACTTCTGGAGGAAGGAGGAAGATAGTTTTTTTTCTCCCCAGGAGGAAAAGAGGATGCTCAGCTAGGGAAAGCTTCTAGACCACAAACTAGAGAAAACTAGGTGTAGCAGGAAGCTAGCTGGCAGCCCAGAGCATACCTGCAAAAAAGCCCCAGAAGCAACATCCTTACTAGGGACCTTAGGGTAACTATGTAAACCACACAAGCCCTGGATGCTACTTACAGGTGCTAAACAGATCAAATGCTGGAAATAGAGATCTGGTCTGCAAGGACACACGGAACAGAGCAAGACTTGTTCATTTAAATATCTAACAGCTCTGACTTCTGACATGTACTTAATTTTTCTTTTAGTGATTAAATAAATGGAGTTGTTTTATTCTGATTTGTTACTTTGCATAAAAAATAATATAAAAAAAAGCTTTAAAAATACAAGCCTTGGCCTGCCCACTATAAGGGAAAAGTGAGACAGTCTCATCTCCAAGCTCTGACTGAGGTGAGGTGGCAGATGTTAGTTAGAATATGGCAAAGCTTCTAAGATCATGTGAAAGAAAGACATGGCAAGTCTTCCAAGTTTCCATGACTTAAAAACAATACCTAGCTTTTCTGAAACAAGAAGCTACAAGTACTGAATAGTCACAGAACAGATACCCTTCCTTTTTTTCTGGTACACAGTCATTTTCAGTTCTTGTTTAAGGAAAAAAAAAAAATAAAAATAAAAGCTGTTCTTTTCCCTACATTTTTTTTGTTAACTTTCCCTTTCATTACAGTTTGGCAGTGTTAACTCTGAAGCCAGAACACACACAGCAGGCTTCCTCTCAAAACTCTGAAATGTCACTGTTAGAGAGAAGTCACATTTGAAGTATGCAACTTAGTAACTTGAAAAGCTTAAATTTAACGTATTATTGGGACAGTTTTAGAAGCTTCAGTTTATACTTGTGCAGATATGCATCTCTAGAAAGAACTGAAACCATATTGGTTAATGATTGAAAAAATAACACCCCCAATCGGCATCTACTAGTTGGCATGTGTGTGTGCTGGTATTACTGAAAACAGGCCTGTGATAACTCCTATCTGAAAATGAAATTATGCTGATCAATTCTATCATCACCTTCACATTCAAGTCCAGTGGTCACTGTGGGTCCACTACAGTCTGAGAAATGTAGATCTAATTTATAATGTCTGCTAGAATATATGGAGTTACTGCCTTACATGTCTCAGTGTGAAGAGTAACTGCTGTCACTACAGTAATCTGGTTTCCAGACGACTGGAAGCTGAAAGCCATTGATCACAATTATTGCCTCATTTATGTGGGCCATCTGAAGCTAAAATAATTATTTTTGCCAACTCCTATATGAGAGGGTTTGAAAGGTTGGTATTTCTCCTGAACTTAAACCGACAGACTAAAGCACCAGCAGCTTTTTAATTTAAACTCCTTTCCCTTTAGGTGGCAGGTTATACTATCTTTAGAAGCTTCATAAGCTAAAATCTACAGATTAAAAATGTAAAGAATCAAATCTGTGCATAAAGACTTCTATATTTCTCAAGTCTTACTTCAATTTGTTCAAGTAATTTGCATGAAGATCCAATTCAAAAGCAAAATACTGATCACAGCATCATCCAATAAACTACCAATCATGTATATTTATTATGTCTTCTTAAAAATGGTTACCTGATAATGTTAACACAATAGGTCTGTGTTATTTGGATTGATATTACAGTAGGGATATTTTAGTTTTTCCAGACTACTTAGTGTACTCAGTTATAACTATCACCAGTTTCTGACAGTGTCCTACAACATAAAGAACACCTGACCAGTTTTTCTTCTATTTCACTATTCCCAAAGCTTACTCCAGAAATAATTTTCTTAAATGTAAGAAAATTAAGTTGTAATATTCTCAACACTAGCATGAACAAGGACATTAAAGCAGTCCAGGTACTCTTTTAAGTGTCCTTTTACAGGTTAGCAGAAAGTAAACCACTCTCTACAAAAGAAAAAGTATCTATCTACTTTATGAACTCAGGCCTCCCTGTAGCATTACTAGCGTGAACCAGAAAGCCAATCAAAACTGAAGGGTAAAGCAAAATGCACTTAGCCATTGATTCTGAAGCTAGAGATATATATATTATAAGGATGATATTAATTTTCCATGTTTTAGCAGGTCTTTTAAAACAACTACTTACTTGTTAAAAAAGGGTTCAATGAGGTTTGATCTAGCAGACACATGGTTTTTCGGAGGACTGAGGAATGAACCTGATGAATGAAGAAAAATTCAGTATATAATAAGCAGCTACAGACAGTGCTAAGGAGAAGGTCTGAAAAAGATCACACAGATACCTAGGAAATTAGCCATGGAGATGAAGCACAGCCCAGTAATGTAAGCATCATATCCTGCTTCATGAAGTTGTTCAGAAGCTGTATCATAACTTGGAAACCCTTCAGCACTTTCTGAGGAGAAAAAATAATTTGTAAACATGTTATCACAGAAGTTAGAGGCAGCCCTGTATGCTTGTCCATGCACTTATTTTGTCTGAGCAAAACATCATTTGGGTAAGTTTATATGATTTTCAGAAGTTCTGAATTTTCAGAACTTCTGAAAAAAAGCACAGTTTTGTATTTTTAAATAAGAATAGGCTCCTACGATAGAAGCTCCTTCCTATTAAAAAGCTATTAATCCCCAGACCTACTTAGCCAAAAGCCCCACACAGCACATTTTTTTCTGTCTTGCATTCAAAAGAACAGATACTCAGGCTAATTAAAAACTCTATTATTATTATTATTATTATTATTATTATTATTATTATTAACCTGTTTGCTAACCATCCAACTGATCTATGGTCGGATTCTTCAAGGTATTTCAATAATGAAGATGGAATTAAATCATTAAAGGATATCTTTATTGACAGTCATGCTTGGTGTTTGTGTGAAGACCTTGAGAAGTATCCCTTGAAACACTTCAAAGTAGAAACCTTCATAGGCACTTCTCTGTCCAAAAGTCTCAATAACAGAGAAATATGTGAACATCACACTCTTTTGTATCATTTAAATTTTTCCCACTCCCAACATCAAAGTTATTTCACCTCTGTAGCTAGCTTCTCAGCCTCTAGAAAGCTAGCTCATCTGCCTCTAGAAATTTTAATGATAATAGAACTGGAAGAACAAAATTAACTGTTTGAAAAGCCAGAATCACGACCCTTGCATTAAGGTACAGGCTGAAAAGTGAACTTTACAATTCCATTTAATTTATGGCATTCAACCTAGCAAAAAAAAGCTAAAATGATGAAGAAACACACACAGGATTTAAAACAGTGATACAGAAATATTAGCATAATTTATACAATGGAAACATGTAAGCATAGATACTAGTCGTACTTTGTAAAAAGAAACCTGAATCCCATTTTTCTATATAAAACTAGAGTAGCAAAACATCAGTTGTTTTTGCAGATGAGCCCTTGTAATATTTATATAAAAAATAAAGTCTCAGATTCACACAAGGTTAAGCTATACTGGCTGAGCTGAAAAAAGACATTTCTTAGTGCTCTACTTTTTTAATGGATAAGTACCAAAAAAAAAAAAAAAAAAAAAAAAAAAAAAAAGAAGTGAACTGTTACCAAAAGTATTTTTAAACATGCTTTGCTTTGGTTGTTCTGAACCCTATTGGTCATCTCTGATCTAATATTTACACTTTAACTGTTATGGTCATATTTTGCCCAAGGGGGACAAAACCCAAAAAACTATTATTATATTACATCAGCAAAACGTAATACCTGACAGCTGCCAAATTACATTACACCCTGAGAAGATGCTACAGAGGATACGCCACTGAGGTCTGCATGCGGTTACTGTCCCTGCCATATCTACAGTACTACTTAGGTCTAGGCACCAACAGCTCCTGCTCATTGTCCAAGACGACTGTAGATTATCCGTCTTATTAATAAATCTCTCCTGTTACTACAGCTTAAGTGTATCTGCTCTGCATGTTCAGCAGTATAAAAAAAATAGCACTCATCTTGGTTCTGACTAAGCATCAAGACTTCCCCTCTAACATACTCTACTGTTGAGTATTGCCCTCTCTTTTCTAAATCAGCAACTTAAGAAAAATTCCAGAACCTTGAGATAAGTTTGCCCTTTGATTAAATACTCTTTCCTTCAGCTCAAAGCAAAGAAAGCTCTAAAAGAACTTTAATCATGACTAGTCACAACTGCCTAAGTTTTCTTGGTTTTGTTTGTCCAAGTGCCCATTAGAATGCAGTGGCTTTGATCTGAAGGACAATAATAATAAAATAAAACAGTTTTAAAACAATTCCAAGTTACTCAAAAAAAAAAAAAAATTCAACCTAAAAACCAAAATGCCATACTAGAAGATGACAAAGCTACTGTTCACTGAATGCACCCATTCTCCTATAATCTGAAATAAAGTAGAAGGTTCCTACTGACTTCCATGTATAGTTGTAAATATAACTGCGGTATGTGTATATTGCCCACGTTTAAAGTTCCTTTCATCAAAACACTAAGTATTAATTTGGGAATTCAAATTTCAGACCACGAACAAAAATAATTAAGACGCTTTCCTCTGAAAGAGGAAAACATTTCAGGAATAAGACCATTTTAACATATCCTTACCAACTTTAGGAGAGCTGAATGGAACTTCTTTTAAACGCTTTTCCAGTTCTGCAAGGGATGTATTATTAATCATTTCCTGCAAGAAAAGACACCATTAACTGCCAATGCCAAGCACATTTTCCCTGGAAACTGAAATTGGATAAAATTGGTATTTACTGCTGCCACCTTGTGTTCTCTAAGGACTTATACATAGTGTCCTTTCAAACTAATACACCAGAGAAGCCTGGCAAGGCAAGATTGCAAAAGTTAACTTGCCTCACCTACAACATAGCGAGTCACAAGCATTTATTAATACTTTTCACAGTTCTTGATGGTGAATTATGACAGAGTAATATTTCTATTTGAATCTGGCTCCATGCATGATACATGTGGCAGGGAAAAAGGCAGCACAAACGGCAAGGCAAAATATCTTAAATACTGAACATAATGGTTGAAGGCATTTAAGGTGAGTATTGAAGTGTGCCTGCTGCCTGAACATTCTTGAATAGCTTTGTAAGCGTAAATACTGATGATTTAAAGTAACACAAAGACAGCAAAAGAATCCTGACAATCGGAAACCATTCCTACTCTTCAGCTTAGTTGAGCTCTATTACTTGATCTATATATTTATATATAAAATGTCACAAAAAGATACATAGATTAATTAATTCCTTCAAACCAAACTTCCTGAAGTTCTTAATCAAACATACAATGTCAATCAGTACAATGAAAAAAACATGCAGAATCAATAGCAAGAGAAAACAAAAACTCTCACACTATCTTTCTTAAAGTTGTCTGAAATTTTTGAGGACAAATTTCCTTTGGTTTTACATCAAGACAGCTGTTTACAGTTATCATCAAGTCTGCAGTCTGAAAAGTTATCAAGAACTCAGTACCATGAACAAGCTCAAATGACGTATTATTTTGGCATCCCAAAGCATCATCTGATAACAGCAGCCTAAACCCTAAGCAGCTCCTGTAGAAATCACAAGTATCAACATAACTGTAGCAAACATAAAACTTGCGCAGCATTATTAGTTTTCAGAATACAAAAGCCTCTCTTCTTACTACAGTAGTATGCAAGACAAACCTGAAAATATCTACTAAGTACATTTTAATGAGATTTTCTGTTATGCAACGCTCTGAAGTCAGAGGCATGCAGAAACATAGGTGTTGACTCATCAGCATGTTATTTAATTATTTCATTCCAAAGGCACACAGAAAAGCAAGAGGGTATGATCACTTACGTCAATACTTCTTTGGAAGAATAAAACTCATGCTACAAGAGGTTTTAAGAGAAACCTGTAATTTTTTCTCTTGACTACCCACTGAACAGCAGGCCACAACTGAATTTAATGATGATGTTCAAGCATCCTTTTCTACACAAATCTAAGTCAGCATTCACAATATTCTAAAGCTTCGAGTATACAAGTAGCTTCCAGGTCCTATTTGCTCATGAATAACACTTTTTCGGTTTCTTCTCAGGAAACATGCAGTCTTGTGCTAATTTACAAGGCAAAAAAATGCTAATTGCATTTTGAGTAGCAAAACCCGTACGTACTTTTGGAATTCAAAGCTGCCAAGTTGCCTTAAAACTGTGACAAACACAAAAGCCACTTGTACAAAAGTAAAAATTTCTATGCTAAAGACTTTGTAAGTTTAGATAAAGGGTTAAGAAAAATCATTCTTTTTCAAAAAAGGAGCATCACAGAAAACATTGTTAGATATTTTTCTCTAAGGAAAATAAAAATGTTTCAATAGACACTTACTGCAAACTCGTATCTTCAAATAATTCTATAATATTATATTAATTTACCTTAAAAGGTTGTGTACTTGCCATCAGTTTAGTATCCAACAGCCTAGAAACAAAGTAATAGCTAAGTAAGTTGAAATAGAAGAATGTCAGTTTTGCTAAATCCTCAGAAATGTTTTGGTGTATTAGCCGGGAAACAGCAGATGCACCCTACTGAAAAATTACTCTTAGATCTCAGAGCAGCCAAAACACCCCCTGGCTTTGTTCAGCACGAAAAAGGACAACAACTAAGCAATAGCAAGAGATGCAAACAATGAGTAGCTAATAAATCTTGTTCAAAATGTAGCGCAGATTCAAAACACCAAATATCATACCAAAAACCACAGGGTAGCAAAGTTGCATCTTTTGCCAAGAAGTAGAGCAATAGTACTGCTCTTCTGCAAAAAGAGATGTTACAGAATACTTTAAAAACACTATTTATCTAACTTTGTTCCCAATTTTATTTCCAGTTAAGAGCTAGGCTTGGGCTAAGACAAACAGTATCAGCTTGCTAAAACAGTACTAAAACAGCTGAAAGTTTGAACTAAGAACTTACCTGGGAAAGACACATGATGTTACTTCCTTGAACTCATTTAGGTCCTAATTTAACATTAAACCAGAAGATAAAATTCAAGTAAGTTAACCGTTTATCAGTCTCAGGATGATAGAGAGCAGTAGCTATAATTATCCAAGCAGCTTCTAAAATTGAGGTAACAGTGACTGAATTCTCACTTCTTAAGAGATGTATTCATCAGCATTACCATAAATACCACCTGCAATTACACAGAACTACAGACTAATTATTTCTGATTTGTGTGTGACTTGTAAGAGAAACTTTGAATCACCTCCAATACCCTATCCTATTATATAACCTAGACTACCTCTAATTCCAGCTGCATTAACAGTTCTACCTAAATGTTCCCAACATTTAATATGTCTGTGGAATATAAGCAGTCACTCCAGGTGGACAGTTGACTGCCTACAAGACTAGATCTTCCACATGTCAGACGTACAGGAACAACTGACAACTGCTTGTGTTCCAATACCATCCAAACAGGTCCCAAACTTTTCTCCCATCTCATAATCAAGTCTTTCCCATAACACCCACAAGCCCTTGAGGATTGTGAGTAATATAACTACCGTGCAGGCCATTCTTCCAATGAGACCTTTGGCTTCTTCAGACAACGTCCTCAGTGCCAACACATTGCTTAGTTTAAATTAATTGCTAGGCTACTGCAGTCATGTATGTTCCCTCCAATTATTCAGACATTTCACCTCTTCACCCCAGTGAACATCATCCTGCTACAAGATTTCTTATCATTTGTTAATTGTACAATATTATATGAAAATATGTATTCCGACACTGTAAACTACAGGGGAAAAAATGCCACACAATAATGCTGAAGCTCCAAACCAGTATCTTAACAAGTTGGTTAAATTTACCTGCCATTATCCAAGCAGTTTCTGAAGGACTAACAGATACAGCAGAAATCATATTAGAATCAAATTCCAATGTTTAATTTTTTAAAAATGTAAAGTGGAAGCATTGCATCCAGCTAAGCTTTCTACATGAAGATTTAAAAAAATTAGGCAGTAGCCCAGAAGTAACAAGTGATTTTTTTTTTTTAATACTTTTCTGTTATTCTTAAGATTGTCATATGGTTCTGTTCACTATAAAGTATTCAGATAAGACTAAAGACAAATACATTAAGGCATTTATTTCATCATCTGAACACTCAAAAGATTACTTACATCAGGTAGGGGACAATAAAACTGGTGTATGGTATGCATAACATCCAGCAGCATGTTGTGCCCAATAACAAGTTTCCCCTGTGAAAAGAACATTAAATGTTAGTTACACTTCCAATCATGCCCACAGCAAGGGCAATATATGAAAAGCATCTATCCCAGATGCTAGCCAAGGGCAGCTGGGAAAAAAATACAAACCAAACCTCCCCATTTACTCTCTGCCTGCCCCACAGGCTACTCCATTCATTCAGAGCAGCCACTCCTTTTTCCTCTACTCTCAACCTTCACAGCCTTCACAACTAATCACAGCCTCTACTCTTAATCTTCACTACTCACAACTAATCACAGCCTTCAGCAGCTGCTTAAAACGTTAAGAAGATGCACTAGAACAGACACAACTTGGTTTCCAAATATAATCTATTTAAGATTGAGGTCCAGTGCTTTCTTAGTCCATCTCTTTTTAGTTTACAACTTGTACAATTCACAATATATTCTTTATGGTTGTAATATACGATAGTTATTACAGGCATGATCTGGCTTCTCACAGTGCAGAACCTTTCATGCCAGATGTTGTACAAGCAAGCTCCTTCTTGAAAAAAGTATAATAATTTTTTTAAATGTTAACTTTGATTCATTTAACATGACAACCTTTTTTACTTCCCTGCATCCTCCATTTGCTAGAGAGAACAATATGCATACATATTTCTTTTCTACACAGTAGGCTGCAACAACTACATGAAAATAATTGGGCTGAAGGAGACAGATGTAAAACTATAGCCTGTTTTAACCATGTAAGTAGAAGAGAACCAGATGACCTTCTCTGATGAAACCTTTAACTGGCAGGAAAGGGAAAAAAAACCAAAAAAAAAACCAAAAAAAAAAGGAAAACCAAACAAAATGTAACAACAAAACAATTCCTTCTTCTAATTTTTTTTTCTTACAACCAAAGGTACACTACAAATGACATTAACTTACAGAATTAGCAATGGCATGAATGACTCTGGAAAATCCTACCGCATCATTCAACTCCTCCTGCAAGCAAAGATCCTGACATTAGTGAAACAGAAATACAAGTATTGTCAAAGCTGTACCTGTGAACTAGCAGACATACCAGTTGGCTCAAACTGTTTCTCAGACATAGCCAAGAACAGACCACAGAGGAAATGTCAGTATTTGGAAGATACATGAGGTCAAAGCAGGATGCTGCTGACAGAATTCCAGTTTCATATGTAGCTCTAGTTCACCGTAAAGTTAGACAAGTCACAAGTTATTGTGGTGGGTTGACCCTGGCCAGAAGCCAAACACTCACTCTGCCTTTTGCAAAAGGAAACAAAAGAAGGAACAAAAGAAACTCAAAGGAAGGCAAAAAGACTTGTGGATCAATCTAATTACAGCTTAGTAAGAAAAGTAAAACCTGCATGCACCACCAAAGCAAAAAGAGGCCTTCATTCACCACTTCCCATCAGCAGGCAGATGTCTAACCAGTTCCTGAGAAGGGCCTCAGCACGCTTAAAGGTTGCTTGGGAAGATAAACACCACCATAACCACAGACATCCCCTCCCAACCTCTTGCCCACCTCCCCCAGCCTACCTGCTTTTGGGGCAAGGTGGAAGAGAGAGAGAAACCCTTGACACTGCACAAGCACTGCTCAGCAGTAGCCAAAACACATGTGGTATCAACACTTAGCCACAAATGCAAAGCACAGCAACATATGGGCTGTAAAGGCAGTTAACAGCCCAACCAGACCAATACAGCTGTAGTCAGTTCATTGTCAATACACCATCTTCTAGAGTGCTCAACAGCTATTAGACTGCAAACAGGTGAAGACGCTGCTAAAATTAAGCTACATATCTTCAGACGTATTTTTTACACGCATCGTTTTAAGATGCAGCTGATTGTTATCTCTATTAAATCAATTTGTATTTTTATGCTAACACTGAGATTGGGTAAGAAACATTCCTCACTTTATATAAACAAAAAGAATAAGAAATATTATACAACTATAATATTATACAATGTGAGCTACACATTTTAAACTGACTCAGATTGGTTGGGGGGGGATCTGACTACAGCATCTATTTTAGTTTCACTTAAGAATTTTTCTGTAACAGAGTCTTCTTTTTCAGGTCTAGAGAAGTAATTTCTGCCTTGCATTATCTTTGCTCAACCAGAAGCAAAATTCAGTAAAAACATTCACTGTTATTTTAGTTCAGCTCTGAATGCCACGAGTCAGAGTGAATAATGAATCTATAAAGACTGCTTCAGAAAAATCTACTGTAGCAGTAAATTGTCGTTAACTTGCCTTTTGGAGAAAAGAGATCACATTAGATGAGGTCTCTTAGACATCTCTTTCCCTCTTAAGAGGCATTCTGCATGCAAGTATTATTTGTTCTGCCAAACTGACTTAATCTTGAAACATGTAAGCACAAATTACAAGAGTGTGATCAAGAATTCCCAAGATTCAAGTCTTATGACTTCTTGAAACTCGCGTCAGACTCAGTAAGCAAAAATATCAAGTCCCGTAAACGGTGATGAGAGTGCTCAAATATACCAGACATCACCTTCCAGTCAACTTGTTACTACAGTAGCTACTACAGTGTGCAGCATGTTTCTATCAAGAAAAGTCAGATGACATTAATTGTACGTGACATTTTAACTCAGACAACTAAGAGCAAGCAGGTTTTATAACAGAATACTACCGCAAGGACAGACTGTAAATCCAAATAATTGTGCAAACTTGTTTGAGAATTTCTGCAAGCCTTTTTGCAACGACTGTTATCATATAGCACTAACAAATGCAATCAACTGACGTTTCCTATTACTAAACCATGGTTCTCTGATACAGCAGATTCATATAAGGAGGAATTCACTGCTCCCAAGTACTGGTTCAGTATTCTACAATTGCTCATTCTTTAACATTTTGTAGAGTGTCTGGCAACTCTCCTTGCTCTGCTGCAAAACCTAAGTTATCTGGCAGAATTTTGAGGATCCGTTTCAGACAACAGCCTCAGCCAAACAAAAGGGAAATACTACCAAACCCTATTACACAATTCTGCATAGCTGACTGAAGTCATAGATTCCCCCCCTCCCCTTTTCATGTAAAACTAATGAAATGGAACTTATTTTACCTGTTCTTTTGCTTGTTTCTGCTGTTCTCTTCTTTTCCGTTCTTCTTCATTTACTTTACTAATAACAATATATCTCTCCTTCTAAAATAAAAAAATATATAATTTGAGGAATGACTCCAAGAAGTTCATATTTAAGACCACTGCAAATTTTTGTAAATTTACACTGTAAAGAAAATTAAGTCATACCTCAGCAACACTTAGTTGGCAACATGACTTCTTCTATTGTAAGCACCACTTTAAGAGCTACTCCCAAATCTCTACTTTAGAAAGCTGCATTAGATTCATCCGCCAAACCTAACTTTTACTAAATCTAACTTTTATTTCTGAGGAAAGGTTATCAGCATTTCCTTGTAAACAGTGGATTCCAAATACCTTTTGAAGCAGGAATTTGTCCTGGGAAGTCAAGATACAGCATGTGATGCCATTATTTTTCCTCTAAGATTGAGATCTACTTTTCACCAATAAAAGGAATCATACAATGGTTTGGGTTAGAAAGGACCTCATCTAGTTCCAAACCCCCTAGTGGGGACCATGGGGAGGGACATCCTCCACTACACCAGGTTGCTGAAACCACTACATCTTAAAATACCTTTGAGTATCCTTTTAAAAAAATTACTAAGCCACACAAACACATGCTTACACTTCATATGTTGGTCATATTTAATGTTCAGAAACCAGTTCCATTTCTTCCATTTAAAACATTTTGCATTTTGTATAACAAAGCTCAAGTTAGATCTAAAAGTTAGGAGAGTTGGTAAACGTTAGAAATAAATTTCCTTTAAACAGAACAAATGTTACAGGCAGTAAGAAGCCTAGTTACCTTATCTGACTCCAGAGTTTCCACATGGATACCTTTTGGGTACCTAAATCAAAACAAATGAAAAGAAATAAAAATAGTTATTAATTTAGCATACTGAAACTGCAACAGTAGATTTCATGTTTTATTATTAGTGTAAGTCTTAAGTGCAAAAGAACTATTAAAAATTCCTTTAAATTTAAAATAATGGAAAATTTGAAGCAGTAGCTAGTTAAATTGGCCTCCTTACATTATTTAACAGTAACTGGCACTAAAACCTGTTTTCTTATGCAATTTCCCATCCTACTGCTTTGGAACCTGTAACTTCTTATTTTAGAAATATTAAGTAAACATCATCTAAATATTTCATCACAATCTGGAATCTCTGCTTTCAAGAAATCCAAACCCAGAACACTTGTGAGAAAGCTCTCAGTTACTTGCAGCCACCAGACAGCTTCTTTGGTGACTGCGTGCCTTTAATATGTCACTTATTCTAGGATTTACAAACAACCCTGAACTTCCTGCTAACGATAGGCTTTAATAGAAAATATTAATACAAATGTCATTACCTGTGCTACAGGGCTGCATCGCTCCACCAAAATCACACTTGATTATCAAAGTACTACCATACACAGAGCATACAAACAGCAGCAAAGTCAAAGAGAATATTGCCTTTCACTGCTTAGCAAGTAGACGCTACCTCTCATCTTCCCACCATAATAAACTAATCACAAGTATACAACCACCACAGAACTGGCATGTTTTTTTTGCCCTCTGGTCACTACTAAAACTAGTACTAGATAACATCTACTAGGAAGCTACTGTATCCTTTCCACCCTGACTTCTCACATGATTTTGTACCTAGACCTCACTTTGAAGCTGTTTCATGTCACAGACCCTGGATGCATTAAAACACTGTTGCACAACAGAATGCTTCAATAGAGAAAATGACCTGTGAAGGGTTCAGGATACAAGGACAATCAATAACCTCACTGTCTTCTGCTTTAATTATCTCCACGCTAACTTCACAACTTTGCTTTCTCTTGCCAATATACACACACAGTGTACACAGCTGTATACACGTAAAGCAACACAGCTCAATGTTAATAAAAATACAATTCATGAACACACTCTTCTATCCACTGACAGAAGATGGAAGAATAAGCATCAGACAGCATAACACTATGTGCCACTGGAAGCTATCGATATTCTATCAATATTTTAAAATGTACACAGAAAAAAAATCTTGAAAACGCCTCTTTTTCAGATTAGTTCTCACTTCTTGAGATTTCATTTTATAGAGAAGCTTTACTTTATTCACTTTCAGTGTAAGTAATAAGAGTGCCAGATACTGTTGCAACACTGAATTAACCAAATGTACAGAAAAAGATTTCCACTATATTCTCCCATTGGACTAATCCAGTCAGAACAATGAAAATCTCATCTCTACAAGCCGTCCAGTTTCTCCTAAGGCCTTAAGGGACATATTTAGGCAAAGATGAGTGATAAAGTAAGCCAAGAAAGGTTAAGAGAATTACTACTAGAATTAGGATTTTTAAAGTCATCAGAAATGCTTAGACTTGGTATCTAACAGAAAACTATAAACATACCAGTACCTAGTACAGAACTAGCAGTTTTTCAGGTAAAGCCCACAGTCTGTATAAGCACATGCACTTCCTGTTCACTAAAAACCTGTCAAGTTGCATTTGTTACATAATTCTAGGCTGTGCTGTTCTATTCACAGATTTTAGATAGGAATGATAAAAGAAATACTAAGCTTCAAAATATTCAAATGAATCGTCACAAACCAGTTTAATTCAATTTATTTTCAAAACATTATAAAATTCTTCTCTTAATGGAAAAAACCTCTGAGGTTAAGTAGATCAGATCTTACCCAGCTTTCTTATTAGAAATACTAAAAATACACAGTAAGGCAGTATTACCAGTAACTTACTTCCAGCTCAAGGTCTGATAAATTAATTTCCTCTGAAATCTGAAATCAAAAGACAATTGTGTTACTAATTCTCCTCTTACAAAACCGTTTCAAAGTAATAACATTCAGTTTAAGTCTACTCCATGTTCATTTATAGAAAGGTTTTTAAACATAAGTCACTGCTACCAGAACCTATAGCCTCGGAAAGGTTTTACTGAATTGTTCAATACATCATTGTGTAGTTAAACACCTATCTTCCCATAAGCAAATATTCTGTGGCCATGATTACTGAATATAGACAGAGTGATGTTATCTTACCCCCAAAGCTTCACAATGTTCTACTATTTCTAAATTACTATTTTTTTATGTTTATTTTTTATATAACTGTACTCTCCAAACATTTGGACTCCAAAGCTAAACACGCCTTTTGAAAGAAACCCACCAAAACCAGTTCCAATACAAAGTGTCAACTATAAACAACCAAGAGCTCAATAGAATTGAAAACTTTGATTTATAAAATGCGTATCCAGGGCTTATGTAGCACTTCAGCAGTAGCAAAAGGAGGCTCACACATGCAAGAGACTTCCTGACTATACTGAAATATTTTGTCACTACCTGCAGGAGGTATGGCTTGTAAAGCAGAGTATGACATCTATCTAAATTACCACATTTTCTCAACCTTCAGAGATTAGTTAAATGTAAATTTTGCTACAGCTAACCTGAGTAAAGATTTCTTATTATCACTCCCCCAATTCTATATGGCCAAAATAAATGTTTTTTTTAGAAGATGTGTAATTTGAGAGACTAACCCTGTACATGGCTCCAGTTCCAAACTTTCATTTTCTTCATTCTTTAGCAAGTCTTCTATCTGTTCCCTGGAAGAAACAGACGATTTGCTCCTGTATCTAATGTTTTATTTTTATGATGCTTACAGCTTTCTCCAAAAAACAAGAAAATGCTTCATAACAGAGACCTGCTTCACAGCTAATGAACTAATAAAAATAGCTTCAACATATTAACATGTCATTATTGTTTATGTCTTCATTTCAACAACATCGGAGCACATTAAACAATTTTACTTACACTACTTTTTCAATGAACTTTTTCTGATCTTCCGGAATTGTTACAGGACATTTTGTGGCATTAGGAGAAATGTATGACAGAGAGCCTGCACCATTGGCCTGAGAACGTTTTTCATCATACTGTTCCCTTAGTTGTCTTTCTTCTTCCTGATTTAAATATGGAATTCCTTAAAAAAAAAAAAAAAAAAAAAAAAAAAAAAAAGAAAAAAAAAGAAAAAAAAAGAAAAAAAAAGAAAAAAAAGAAAAAAAAGAAAAAAAAGAAAAAAAAAGAAAAAAAAGAAAAAAAAGAAAAAAAAAGAAAAAAGAAAAAAAGAAAAAAAAGAAAAAAAAAGAAAAAAAAGAAAAAAAAGAAAAAAAAAGAAAAAAAAAGAAAAAAAAAGAAAAAAAAAGAAAAAAAGACATTTAGAAGCTCATCATAATTAGAGACAAATTAGGGATGTGTGATTCAGCAACGACTTCTTACTAACCAAGCAATTGCCTGTGTTACAACCCTGAAGGCTCAAAACATATTCTTCCTTTTCAGTCATCTGTTCTAAAGCCCATTCTTTATCTGTGCCTACAGGTGTCCTTCTGCCATGTGTCAGATTAGCTGGTAACACTGGACTCTCAAAAGCTATATGCCTCATCTGCAAGAGGACTGTAGAGCTGTAGATCACGACAGTTAGCACTCCTCTTCCTTGCTATCTGAATCACTTTAATAACAGACTGCAGCAGCACCTATTTACAATGCACTGATACATTTTCTAAAATGTTACTACTGATCCATTACACAGATACATAACTTGTTACTCTATCTGTATGTATTCTGCTGAATCTATACAAATTTTTTGAAATAGAGTAACTATCAGCACAGTTGTAGATTGGAGAAGAATAATTCTAAGAACTTCATCCTATCACGAATGGCTGCCTTTTTCTTTTTGCGTAAAATGAAGATGTCATCATGATTTTTGCAAACATTGAAAGAAAACAAACAGAACTCACCATTGCGAAACACTTTATTAAAATCAAATCCTTGATTTGCTAAAAAATCTATACTTGAACTCTGCAACAACAAAATAAAATAGCTTACAATTGGCAAGGGTGTCTGAGGCATAAAACTATCAATTTAGTTAATTTTACAATTTTTAAGCAATTATATGAAGTCTAAAGTCAAGAGCAACCAGAGTTGTTGAGGCTAAATAAGCCGCAGAGATTTCATGCTGTGCTACTTTTGTTATTTGTTTTCAACTTCCATAAAGTACAAGAACAATAAATACATTAAAGGGATAAATATGAAAGAATGAGCTATGTGGAGAGAGGAAACTAAAGAAAGCAAAATGTGGTTCAGAAGAACAAATCTGAGACCAGAAAAATGCTGGCAATTGCCTGGGAAGCAGTGAAAGTGAGATAAGCAGATGGGAATAAAGGATCAAACAGAAAAGGCAACGGAGCAGGAAGTCAGACAAGAAAGGGAAAAAAAAAAATAGAATCATCTTGCCAGGTTTGGAGCATTATCTCCAATTCCAGAAACCACACAATGTAATGTGTAACAAGATTTAAAAACTGAAGTCAGAGAGACTCCCTTAAAGCTCATTTTTAGTGATTGCTCTTAACCAATGCCTATTTCTTTTATAAGAAAAAAAAGAACCAAACAAACCAAACAAAACCCAAAAAATTATGTTTTCCTGCTTTTAAGCTGTTAAAAGAACCAAACACTTCTCCCTCTACAATGATGTAGTTTTCCTGGGACTACTTTTCAGGAGTTTACTGCAGGTATACTTTAACCAAACAAAATCAAACTTGTTTTTCTACTAACCTGACAGACAAACTTGACATCTGGTGAACTTCTGTTAAAGGGTTTTGGAAAAATATAGAAATTAAATGACTTCATTATATACCTGTAGAAAAGAAAAGTTCCATGTCAATAGAGTTTATCAATACTACTTCATTATTCCTCAATTAAGAAAACAAGGAATAAGAGAATAACATACTTTTCTTCTGTGTGATCATATTTAAAAGTGCAAAGGCCAAACTGAAAGAGCAAAAAATCCATGGAATGCTGGAAAGGAAAGGAAAACTTTGTGTGAGAATAAAAATTGTATACATTCAAAGATAACTGAGGTGCATCTACAATAAATTATTATTTTCTGTTTCAAAATTAAGCAAACCTGAATCTCCTTAACAAATATTTGTTCTGCTGGTAATTTTGAAGTAAATAAACCAGTGTTTTTCAACTAGTCTTCATCCCAAATTAATCATTTTGCTATTGCCAAGGATGATTTGTAAGTATGCACTTCCATTCCATAAACAGACAAGAATTGAGGGAAGACCCATCTCTCTCCACTCATTGCTCACACGCAAGAGATGCTGCACCTAAAAGCAGCTGTTAGTCTCCTTCTCAACATTCATTTACATTCCCTATAATGCGGGAGCAGACTGTGAGGGACACTGGCTATGTATAGTTTTCAAATACATGTAATAATACATTTAATATTCTTCTAACCCATGTAGTTAACAGTGGATAGCGCAATAGATGCGCTAGCATAGACACTAGGCACTTTATCATTATGTTCTCTAGTACTTCAATTGTTGGATCAATATTGGAAAGGTTTTTAGCACCACTGAAAGCATGAGAGAAAATAAAACAAAACCAAAACCAAACATCAAACCCACAACCCAAAACATCAGTTTTTACTTTTTGACCCTCACACACCATATGTTGTCCCCTACGTTCATTTGGTTATTTTTCAAAACTTTTTCCACAATCTCCAGCACCCTTTTTCTGTGTGTGTGCTGCAGAGAGGCAAAGGTGGTGCTGGCAGCTGGCATTTAAGTTTTGTTAAGGACAGTACATGCTAGCAGGGGAGGTAGTTTGGGAAGGACCCTACTCCTGATGTAGTTTCTCTGTCACTGAACTTCTATTACCCAGTCCCCCTTTGAACTCATAAATTTTAACACTCTCAACATCCCTCAACAAGTTCAACACATCTACTAACTCTTGGGTGAGGAATCACATCTGTTTGTTCTGACTATGACTTCTGCAAGTTTAATGTAACACTCCCCAATTCTTGTTAGTAGAGACATTGAGCCAAGCAATCCCCACCTGATCTGTGTAATCCAATTTTACAGTCCTCTGTCATATTTCCCTATATTGTCTCCATTCCGAACTAAGGAGTTCTAACCTTTTTCCAGCATTCTCATTTCAGTCACTGTAAACACTCTACCTTTTTAAGTTTCTGATATCTTTCTTCTGGAGTGTCAAAGCCATTGGTTAACGCACTAACAGAAGGCCCATCACTGATCCCTAAAAAAACAGAACATATTTCATTTTGGGTAAGCTTTTCAAAATTAGCCACAGTAAAGAAATGCAACAACTGTAACTTAAGAAAAACATTTCAACTTTAAGTGTGCGTTAAGATTATTTCAGTTGAGAAATATTTGCTACTACAAAAGTATGCATGTCAGCACAAAAGGCACACAGTTTAACGGTAGTGTTCTAGCAGTAAAGCTCTGCTGCTTTGGTTCCTATTCAACATGACAGCAACATGGGAAGACCTACCAGTAAGATAATGTTGATGGGTCTTTACAACACAATGCAGGATCAAAGTCAACATAAAAATGGGAAGAGTGCTGCCCATAGATTTATTGAATGACACTTTAAGCAAAACCTAACAACCATATTTCTATAAGCACGACATCTAACCAAAGCTAATTTTGCTCACGTTTATGTTTTATGGTTGAGTGAAATCAGTATCCCAAAGCTAAAGCACTTATTAAGGCATTTCTCTGATGCATAAACCCTCTGAATTTTACAAATATAAAGCTCTCACAGCTGTCTTTCCCTCTCCAAACACTTGCAGGGCCTCCCCTACTTATCCCAATCTCTTGCCACTGTGACACCTAAAAAATCTTTATTTCTTTTTTTCCTGAGCTATAGCTGAAAATCAATTAACATGTTAAAAGATTACTGCAGGGAGGGAGTAAAAGCAGCATGAGTATGACACGTATCTTTATTTGCCCAAAACCTTGCTATTCTACAGATAAGAAGTGGTTTAATCATCTTGGGGTAGCCTTAGCCTTTTCAAGCTGACACTGAAATGTGTTACATGAGCGAGCACAGGCACCTGGGCCCCCCCCCAGATATCATCAACAGTTCACAAGCACAAAGCAGGTGCGACCGTACCTGAAAACTCCCCATCAATGGCCAGGAAGTCCGACTCCTCAATGGCTTCATACACTTTGTTTAGGTTATCCTTAAAATCTGCGGGTAGAGGGGTAAAACACACCTGAGACCACTGACGACTTCCCGCCGCCGCTCAGGAGGGCAGAGGCGGCCCGCACCTGCCAGCGAGCGGGGGCTGTGGGGCCCCGGGGCCCGCCCGCCCGCCCCTCAGCCACAGGGCGCGGGCTGACTCCTGCCCTCCGGGCTGTGCCCTAAGCGTGAGGGGAGGAGCGCGGCCCCCCTCAGCCGCTGAGGAAGAGACTAACGCCAGGCCCCACCACCAGCCTGGGGAAGGGAAGCCGGGACACTGGGACGTCCTCTGCGGTACGGGCTCGGACCATCCCACCGCGACCAACGAGGTGCGACGCGAGCCCGGCGCGGGGGGCGGCTGAGGCACTCACTGCTTCTGGTCACCTCCATCCCGCACCGGCCCGGCCCGGCCCGGCCCGGCACCACCCGCAGCCTCCTCCGAGCGCTGCCGGAAACCGCCCCTCCGCACGTGAGCGCCCACGTGAGCGCCCGCGGGCGGGACGGGGCGGGGGGGCAGCCGCCATTTTCTCCTGAGGTAGTGATTGGCAGTTGCTATGGGGGATCCCGAGCCTGCTCTGCCATACCCGGGTGCGGTGGCTGAAGGATCGCTCTCACAGGGGAGGGCTGTCCGCCGGCGGGTGAGCGGCAGCAGTCCCGGAGCCGCTGCAGCAGCCGACTGTTAGGCCTGAAAAGCGGCCTGTCCCGCCGCTAGCCGCCACCGAGCGGAGAAGCTGTAATAGGACTGCTGGCGGAAAAGGAGTTCTGACAGAGCTGCTCTCCTGTGGGGTGTTTTGAAATGGTACACGTGGCAAAACACGGTCTTGGCCTTCCAGACCAGAAAGGCAGAACTAGCACCAGCAAGAAAGAAGGGATAGGAACTTGTGAGGAGATACCAGGAAGGTAGTGGAGAACTTGTGGTGGTTGTGCTTTAATAATGGAAAGTCTCAAAGAACTTACAGGCTTGAGGTATTACAGAAGCAGCATTTGTCTTCCTGTTAAAATGACAAACCCACCGCTTTCACACGACATTGCAGAATAACTGTAAATAAGGCTCAGCGCCCAGCAAGACGTCCCCGCCTGTGTCCTGTGGAAAGGAACAACTGCCCAAGAGATGAGGTGTTGCACAGGAGCAGAAAGAGAAGTTGTGGGCAAGGACAGCATGCAGAGTTCAGTGTATGTGCTGCAGGTTAAGAGTTCAAACAGCAGGTGAAGAATCTTCTCCAGAATTCCAGCAGAATAAAAACATGGAAAATTCTACACTAATTTGGAGGTAATTTCTGTATAGAGTAGAATATACAGAATTATATAAGATGCTCAAGATTCTTGAAGATTTAGTTTTTGCCTCTTCAGTATAAGCAATTTATTCTACAGGCACTTCCAGCAAATCATGTATATGATTAAATGGTGCTACGTAAGAGATTAGTTAAAATAGTGGTACAGATTTTTCTATTGTGCAGTAAATTGGCTGAAGCCTAAAATCCCTATTATTGTGTAGTTTTCCTTATTTAGCTTTTTGCTTGCAATTCTGTATGTCAAGATGCTGCGATTGAGAGACGGGACAAAGCTTGATGCAAGCAAGATGTCGCTTTATTACAGTTATCCATATACATTTATACTTGTCCCTACCTAGTGTGTCTCATACTGATTGGTCTATCTTTTACATTAGGTACACACTGATTGGCTAGCATAAGATAAACTATTAGTCAAACATTTGCTTCCCCTAGCAACATCCTTTCTTACACAAAGAGTTAGTTCCTCTTTTTCAAGGTTGGCTACTCCCTTCTTTCTCAACCTTTCCAAGCCGTGATTGATGAATAAACACTGGGCCTGTATTTTTCTGTTCTTTCTCAGCAAAGCTTTTATCCTTATTTTATTTCTTCCAAGGTTTACGACCGACAAGTTCCAACACGTCTCCTTCTATCAGCTGAACAGTACTGGGAGTTCTGCTGAGAGTATCCAAATCCTGTTCTACATCTCCCCCTTCCTGTTGCACAAAGAGAATTTTTTTCATGGAATGTTCTATCAATCTCTGTATACATTGCAACAAACAGGGTAAAAGGATTAACAGGAGAACAAAGATGGTCAAGGCGTAAACAATTGTCTTTACCAAACTCTTTAACCATCCTGACAGCCCCCATCCCCCAAGGAGTTTATCTAACCAATCCCAACTATCGTCTTGTCGGAGTTTAAAGACTCCTTTTTTAAGCTGTTGAATACTGGCATGGATTGATTCTGAGTGGTCGGAGAGATTCATACAACACATGCCTTCAAAATCTTCACAGCCATTGCCTTGCGCTAGAAGCAAAAAGTCTATAGCAGCTCTATTTTGTAATGTAGCATGGCGAACACTATCTACATCTAATGAAAGACCAGATAATGCATTGCTAGTAGCATTAGTCTGTTTAGCAAGCCAGCAGCCAAGTTTATCTAGAGTTGTTAATGCTTTCCCAGCGGCAGCTCCAGGTACCAGAAGAGAGGCAACAAAGCGTTGACTAAAAGACCAAAACTACACGCTATCATTGCAATTGGGGGTATATGCATGAATGTCATGCTTTGTCCTAAGGTACAAGCGATTTCTGCAATTGATATTTCTTTACACCGATTCATGTAGTTCTTCCTTGCTTGCGGTATTCAATTCATGTAGTCCTGGCCCTCCTCAGGAGATTCACCGATTTGTTGCTCAAAAGGATGGTCCGGAGGATGATCGGAGTCCTCACCAGATGGTTGTGGTAGGGATTCACGGAAAGGGCGTACGTTCTTTGCCGGAATCCACCTGGGGCCTTTTTCTGTGGAGACACAAGCATAACCTCTGCCCCATGTGATAAGGGGGTACGGTCCCAAAACCTTACCTGTTTCTGGGTCTCGAACTAGCACTGGGGCATTAACTCTTGCCTCAATGAGGTATTCATGTTAAAATGTCGAACTATCGGAGGATTGTTATCTAACAAAGAACAATTCAAAAAGTTAAAAACATACAAAGTTTTCTGTAGTCGTTCCTCAGGGGTGGCAGTCCCTACTCCCCCTTTTTGTTGTTGCAGTAAATGCTTCAAAGACTGGTGGGAGCGTTCAATCAGAGATTGACCCGTAGGGGAATGAGGGATGCCAGTAGTGTGAGTCACACCCCAGGAGTCAAAAAAGGCTTTTGTTACAGTTGAGATATATGCAGGGCCATTGTCCGTTTTTATTTGAGAGGGTATGCCCAGAGTGGCAAAAGCATGCATCAAATGTTTGCGGACGTCACGCGCCTTCTCCCCTGTGTGGCAAGAAGCAAACAAAGCGCCTGAAAAGGTGTCGATAGAGGAATGGACATATTTCAATTTACCAAACTCCAGACAATGCGTAACATCCGTTTGCCATAGTTGTAGGCTCTGTAATCCTCTGGGATTAACCCCTCCTGCTATTGATGGAAAAGAATGCCTTTGACAGTCAGGACATACGGCAGTAATATTAGATGCTTGTTGGGAGGTAAGCCCAAACTGCCGTTTGAGACCTCCAGCATTCTGATGAAAGAAAGAATGGCTAAGTTTAGCTTGTGCTACACAATCTGGTAATACTTGCACTGGTAACGTTAACAAATCAGCTCGTCGGTTCCCTTCTGCAATAAAACTTGGTAATGAAGTGTGTGACCTGACATGCATAACAAAATAGGGGTGAGGGCGAGAGTCCAAGAGAAAAATGAGTTCCTGCAATAAAACAAATAGTTCAGAATGTGAGACGTCACGTAATACAGATGCTTCAGCTCGCTCAACAATCCCTGCAACATCAGCTGAGTCAGTGATCGGTTAAGTGGTGTGGACCACCTTCGATAAGCTCGAACAACCGCAGTCAGCTCCACTATCTGGGGAGAACCGGGAACGGTCTCTATGTCCGAGTTCCATCATCCACGCTGGTCATCCCACCATAGGATGACTGATTTGTGCGATTTTCCAGACCCGTCCGTAAATACAGTAAGGGCTTGTAATGGCTGATTGCTCCTTTTCGGCTTGGCTATCAAGCGAAAGTCAGCATTAAACAGCTTATGCGAAGGTGGGTGGGACATGAGTTGACCTGTATAGTCTGCCAATGTCATAGTAAAGGCGTCTGACTGCTGATGAAGCCATTGTAAGTACATGTCAGTCACAGGTAAGCAAATGCGAGCAAAATTTACTCCTGCTAATGCTAACAAGCGTTGCCTGGCCTTAGTTATTAAAATAGCAAACATCTCATGCTGCGTCAAAATGGTTTTTGTAGATTGATTCGGCAAAAAGACCCATTCGATAATCACCAGTGGGTCTGATTTCTGAGAATCCCATTGAAATATTAGTGCATGAGGTTGTCGAGCGGGGTTTAAAATAATTAGATAAAAAGGTAATTCGGGAGCCCATCGATGTGCCTGTCTGAGACTAATTGCTGTAGCAACCTTTTGCAACGAATCAGTAGCTTCAGGGCTAAGACTGCGGGGAGAACGCAAGTCAGTGTCCCCTTTAAGCAGTTTGAATAGAGGACCTAAGTCCGCATTAGAAATTCCCAACAGTGGTCGGACTCAGTTAATTGTTCCCAACAATTTTTGTACATCATGTAAGTTTTGTATCTCTATTTGTATTTGTAATGGTTGAGGAACTATAGTCTGAGCCCTGATGCGCCAACCTAAGTATTTCCATGGGGGTATCTTTTGAACCTTCTCTGGCGCAATACAGAGGCCTGCCAAGTTGATGGCAGCCGTGACAAGGGCTACAGCTTTCTCCATGACCTCGTGATGTTGTGCGGCCACTAGGATGTCATCCATATAATGGTACAATAAGACACCGGGCATTGCGGTCCTAACAGGACTAAGTACTTTAGCTACATACCACTGACAGATTGTAGGGCTGTTCTTCATTCCTTGTGGCAGCACAACCCACTGGTATCTTTGCAATGGGGCTTGCATGTTGACACTTGGGACTGAAAAAGTAAATCTAGGAGCATCATCTGTGTGTAGTGGGATATTAAAAAAACAGTCCTTGAGATCAATGACAGTCAAATGTCACTGTCGAGGAATTATAGTAGGAGACGGGAGTCCTGGTTGGAGGACTCCCATGTCTTCCATAGCGTCATTGATTTTTCTGAGGTCATGGAGCAAGCGCCACTTGCCAGTTTGTTTCTTAATAACAAAAACAGGCGAGTTCCAAGGACTAGTGGAAGGCACAATATGCCCTTTTGTTAGCTGCTCCATAACTAATTCCTGGAGGGCGCGAAGCTTTTCCAGTGGTAGGGGCCATTGATCTACCCAAATCGGGGTATCAGTCTTCCGTGTCAATTTTAGGGTGTCGCGCGCTTCAATGGCCCCTTCTAAAAATGGGTCCGAATGGGCATTCCCCACTGTGATAACACATCACGCCCCCACAGAATCATAGGAACGGGTAACACAAAGGGTTTAACAGAAGCGATATGCCCCTCCGGACCTTGGATTTGGATTAATTCCAAACTTTGGTGGCTGCTACCAGTTCCCCCAATTCCAGCCAATGCTTGGGAAACGTTAGCCAGAGGCCATTGTGGAGGCCATTTAGCCTGAGAAATCACTGTAACATCAGCTTCAGTATCAATAATTCCATTTAACACTACTTGCTGTCTTCCGCGGATAGGGGTACATTGAAATACAGGTCACTTTTGAGAAATAGATTGCACCCATAGAATTTGCAGGTTCCCCGTAGACCCAAACCCTCCCCGCCTTTGACGAGGTTGACAAAGAACGGGGGAGTCTGTCCCCGTCGGAATCAATATTAATTGCGCTATACGACTACCTTTGGGTATTGTGCAGGGAGGAAATGGGGTCCATGCCATAATCTTAATTTCCCCTATCTATCAGAGTCAACGTACTATCAGAGTCAACGACCCCTGGTAATACAAAAAGCCCTGACAATGTGGTAGATGATCTTCCTAACAATAGCGCTTGTTTTTTAGGGGGTAAGGGCCCCGAGACATTTGTTGACAATAGGTGAACCAAAGAATCGAGTAACGTTACTGTGTGGGCAGTTGCCAGGTCCAATCCGGCACTCCTGGCTGTTGCTGGGCGAAGACTTGAGGCACTGCTGCTTCGCTCCGGGGGGTTTGCAATGTCGATTGCGGTATTTGTGTCTGCGCGCGTCGCTGCCCCACGCTCCGTGATCGGTTTCCCTGTATCGGTTGACCCTGGAAATCATACTTAGACCGGCATTGATTAGCATAATGTCTTCCTTTTTGGCACTTGGGGCAAATTCCGGGAGCTCTGGGCCTAGCGCCAGCATTAGTAGCCAAACAATTCTTTTTCAGATGACCAGGTTTGCCGCAACCATAACAATTCCCCGACCCCAACAGGCCACGCATGGCTGCAAAAGCAGCAGCCATGGCCTCAAATTTATGATCTACAGTACCAATTCTATTACAAGCTTCTACCATCTCAATTAGAGTAGGGTTTGGATCAGGGAGGGATTTCAAGAGCTTTTTACAATCCGCGTTAGCATTTTCCACGGCTAGTTTTAGCAACAAAATTTCCCGCGCCTCCACATTGTCTAACTGCCGCTCCAAAGCCTGCTTTAATCTATCAATAAACTGCATATAAGGTTCTCGGGGTTCTTGACTAATCGTGGTAAAGGCTTTTTGCGGTTTCTGTGCATTGGGAACTTTAAAAAAGGCCCTTTTCGCTTCTTCGCGAACCGCTTCAAGGGCTTCCCGCAGGATGTCCCGGGCCTGGGCTACTGGATCAGAGTGTTGACCCGTACCCGTAAGGTGCTCTATAGTTAGTGCAGCTACAGCCGCGTTGCCGTGACCTACATAAGTTAAGAGGAGTGCCTGGAGTCCCCTTCTCCAGTGTGATTCCCATAAAGAGTACTGTGTCGGAGTCAATAACAGTTGCGCTAGAGATTTTAGATCATGCGGAGTCATAACATAAGTATCAAAGACAGAAGATAGTAAGCTCGCAAAATACGGGGAAGAAAGCCCATGTTCAGTAACAGTGCAGCGCAGCTCCTTAACTACCGGAAAAGACAAAGTCTCCCACTGTGCCCCCCGACCTTGATATATCATGGAGGCTATAATCGTTTTGGCAATTTCTAGATCTCCCTCCTTCAAGGCTTGTTGTCTTATGTTAACCCATACATCATGTGGGTCAGGGGGGTAGAGGTCTGGCTCTTTTTTAGGGTCCATCGGTCCCGGATCGAAGGGGTCTTCCTCAGGGGGGTAGCCCGTGGCACAGACCTCCAAAGGCTTGGGGGTTTTTTGGTCCTCCGATGACAGCGGAGGTACCGCGGGAGAGTCCGCTTCTCTCTCTGCTATGTCTTTGTGGCTTTTTTCCTGGACTTTCAAAGTCTCAAAAATGCTTCTCCACCAAGGGAGCATGCGCTGCGCCTCGGCGTTCCCTGTTGTCGCTGCATCCCATAATTTCACCCCCACATCGTCCCAAAGTTTCCATGTAAAAATACTAGATGCAGTTACAGTGGGTATTTTCACCTGCACCCATTTAAGCATTGCTTTGAGGTCATGACCAGGAACATTTTTCCCATGTTTCTGAAGGAGAGCTTTCATAAGCTCGTACACGTCTCTTTCAGGGGAGGATGCTTGATTTCCCGTGTTTCCCACAGCTCACCTCTCTACTCCGGAGGGATTTCAGGCCAGCCGGCTCCTGCTTCCTTTCAGCAGCTCATTCAACGTTCTGTGGGACTCGCAGCAAGCCGCTCAGCTAGGCGGTTCGTCGACCGATCACGTCGGGGTCACCAATTTGCCGCGATTGAGAGACGGGACACAGCTCGATGCAAGCAAGATGTCGCTTTATTACAGTTATCCATATACATTTATACTTGTCCCTACCTAGTGTGTCTCATACTGATTGGTCTATCTTTTACATTAGGTACACACTGATTGGCTAGCATAAGATAAACTATTAGTCAAACATTTGCTTCCCCTAGCAACATCCTTTCTTACACAAAGAGTTAGCTCCTCTTTTTCAAGGTTGGCTACTCCCTTCTTTCTCAACCTTTCCAAGCCGTGATTGATGAATAAACACTGGGCCTGTATTTTTCTATTTTTTCTCAGCAAAGCTTTTATCCTTATCTTATTTCTCCCAAGGTTTACGACCGACAAGTTCCAACACGTCTCTTTCTATCAGCTGAACAGTACTGGGAGTTCTGCTGAGAGTAGCCAAATCCTGTCCTACATCAAGAAGTGTTTCAGAAGGCATGCATCTTTCATTTAGTTTCAGAAGGTAAAATTTTTGCATAATTTAAGTACCTGCTTGGTTCCCTTCCATATATATATATTAAAGCAGCTGCACTTATGCTTTACAAACTGTAACTTAACTACACTTATGGTTTACAAACTGTAGCTTGTAAATCAGAGTTCTTAAAATCTCTCAATTTTTAAAATTACACCAGAAAAGGTTGGCTGCCTTCCATGTTACTGGCTGCTCTTGGGAGAGAGCAATACACGCAGCTAGTTACAAGACCATATTGCTTTTTTTATAATGGAAGGTTTACAACAAAAAGTTATAAAGTTTTTAGAACTTTATAAGAAAAAGTTCTGAAGTTTTTAGAACAAAAAGGCTGCATCTCCACAACATCATGTAGCCTGCAGCGCAGCCTGTATCAACCACTTCTGTATGTTCTGCTACTTTACTGAACACTGCATGTGAAGCTAAGTGAAAACACACCAAAAAAAGATTCTAGAACAAGGCCTAAATATTTTGGGCCACATTTTCATTTAGGTCTAGGTTAACTTCCTGTGATCTAGAAGAGGTTTAATACTTTCATGCTAGAGTAGTTTAAGGATTAGCTGATCGGGATTTCAAATATTTAAGTAAAACTACAAATAAAAAAATCTTGAAATGGCATGTACACTTGAGCATAAATGCCTGTTTATTCTGTGTTGATAGGAAGCTGATGAACTTTTCAGCTATGTTTTTCTGTCCCCTAGGAAATCTGATTAGGGTAGTTCTAAAGCAAAGAACACCAGAGTTACATACGGGTTAGCACAGTAATAAGTGTCTTCTGGAGAAATCTGGATAATATGGGAGAGGAAACAATGAGAAACTATTGGTTTATTTATTGAAATAGGCTGGAATAATTAAACGGTTTATTATTGGGGTTTGATAATTGAAATGGAACTGGACCGTCAGCTTGTATCAAATGAACAAAAACTTTCAGAAAATGTTGCATAGTGGAAAAAAATACATCTCAACAGCACTTAATGACTCCATTTTCTTTGGGCTCTATTCAAAAAGAAATGCAGTAAGGGAACAGACTGATAATAAATAATTGTGGATGTGTGTATATATAGCTATACGCTCATGGGTTAAAAATAGACTGTGTGAACCAACCTGGTGCAGTGCGTGCTAGCACTGCAGCCAAGCTAGCATCTGAAAGTCTCATTTACTTCAGAAATGACACCTTAACTTGTAAGACAAACGCTGAACAAAGTTGCTGTGAAGGAAGGTCACCTGGGGGTGTAGGCATGCATTCAGCAGACGTACCTCAGCTCTCACGGATGTGGAAGTGAGCGTGTTAAGAAAAACGTGAATACATTAGTGTTCCAGTCCGGTGATTTTAAAAGCTTTGAAACACGGCGCTTGCAGGTAAAACCGAAGTGGGCTGTGCTTACACTGTACCTATCGGACAGCCTGGTGCCGCCGCCCAGCACAAGGGCACGCCGCAGCGTTACACCCCCCACTCCGCCACAGCGCCCCGCTCCCTCTGCAGCGTCGTACGGGCCTGTGCAGTTTCCCTCCGCAGCCCGGACCGGGGAGGGCGCAGGAAGCCAAATCCGGCCGGCAGGACGATGCCCGCCCCGGCTTCCCACGGGGCGCTGGGGCGAGCCGTGGGAGCTGTGCGACCCTCCCCAGCGGAGGGGCGGCGGGGGCCAGGCGCGGCGGCGCGGCCCGGCCCGGCCCGGCCCGTGTACGTGGGCCCTGGCCGCGAGCGGGTGAGTCGGGCGGCGGGGCCGGGCCCGGCCCGGCCCAGCGCGGCGGCTTCGCCGCGGGAGGTGGGGCTGAGGCCGGGCTGGGCCCGCGGAGCCTCCGCTCCCGCTTGCGGAAGCTGGGGGTGCCCGAGCCGCGGCGCTTGGCGGGGCAGGAGTGGGCTGGTGACGCCTCCGCCGTGGGCCCGGCCTGACCTGGGGGGCAGGAAGAGACCGTTTCGTCGGTGCAGGCCCGAAACACCGGTGCCTTGGAGAGAGCGGGCCGAGGTTGGAAAGGGGAGGCAGGACAGGCGCCCGTGAGCCTTTTAGTTCTGACTCTGATCTAATTTGCTGCAGAGACTGGTGAAATAATTTTTTCACCCACAGAAATCTCGTTGTTTCTCTCTTCCAGGAAAACTAGACGAATGTTTTGGGTGCCAAACATTTTTTTTTCTCTTCTTGTAACTGATGTTTCAGGTTTGTCTTTTAGAAAGCCAGCAATCTTTGCTTTGCTGGGAAAAGACTGACTGTCAGCAGTCTGGGGATCCTGGTTGCACTATCGGTTTGTATTTCTGTACCGCTTGTGGTTTCGGTTTTGTTTGGTGTTTTGTGGTTTTAATTTTTTAATGTTTATTCGTTACCAACTTGCCTGTTTACCTCTTTGTGCTTGATCTGGGTGGAAAGATGGTAACTTAGTACTAACGAGGAGCCACGTGGTGGAGAGTGTAAACATTTTGGTTTCATAGTGCCAGAGGAGAAAACTGTAGTTTTTGATAGCTTCTAACATACCGTGACCAATGAGTACCTGATCTGGATCAGGGTTTTTCTCAAGAAACTAAGTTCAGCAATCTTAGAGAATATAATAGGAACGTCAGGCAAGTAGGTTTAATAGTTTTGGTAAGCTTGGGACAATCTTAAACTCTTCTAACCTGTACATTTTCTGTAATGCTAGCAAAGAGTAATTACCAGTAAAGTGATACAAAGTTCAGTCCTTCGCTGAGATGCAAGCAGATCAATCCCTTATAATGCTGTAATGTATGACTCTGTAGATCGATTTTTTTATATATTTCTTTTAACTTTGCCCAGCGATGTCCAGCATTGACCTTTGTTAGTAATGTTTTGTTCCGTGTGCTTGGAAAGAATAGTGATGAAATAACTTAGATCGATCTATTACCTATACTGGTGTTTTGTTTTTGTATTCTCTGATGGTATTTTTTTAATGATACTTATTTTAATTAGTGTCTTTTACTAAAACTTTGCTTAAAAATACTGTCAAAAGTCACCTGAGTCATAGTTTTTTTGTTTCACTTTCATGTGTTCTGTAACACAGGAAATATAGGGAGATTGAGCCCTGCTGTTTACATGTAGAATCTGATTTTGGTTGTAGTTTGCAATGAATATGTTGTTGAAAAGGTAGAAGGTCGTGGTTTATTTTGGGGAGAGCTAAGTTATTTAAAACCATCAGGGCAACAAAAGAATGACGATGATAAATTATATGGCTTGCAATTCTAATCTTTCTTAAGGAGGTTTATCTTGTTGCTTTGCAGAAGTAGTTCCTTACCTGCTTTGAAGATCTAAGAGAGCTTTTTGTTTGCATAAGGCATAAAAGAAGATGGAAGAAGATGAGACTTTGCAAGGTGAAACAGAGAGGGCAGAGGTTGAAACACGTGCTGCTGCTGAGGTTGGTCGGCGGATATCAGTGAGTGAGTTCCTTTGCCACTGCTGTTATGACATTATGGTCAATCCCACCACCCTGAACTGTGGGCACAGTTTCTGTAGACATTGCCTAGCTTTGTGGTGGGTGTCATCCAAGAAGAATGAATGTCCTGAATGCAGAGAAAAATGGGAAGGATTCCCCAAAGTCAACATCCTCTTCAGGTGAGTGTACTGTGCCATTTTTGGATTTCTGAAACCCCCAAAACTGGTTGTCTGTTTTCTTGAGTTTGCTGCACATTTTTGTAGTTAATTGGTAATCCAGACTGTCACAGGGATGTTTAAATCCTGAAGTTTCTCATGTGCTCATGCACCTGTACTGATCTGTTGCAGCACACTTTTCTGCATGGAACCAAGGGGTGGTTTGGTTGGCTTTGTTTGGGGCTTTGGGTTTGCTTTTTTTATTTTCCCCTTCTGAATTTTTTGGGGGATGGAGAGAAGGGATTCTTATGTAGTATTGAGATATTTGCATGTTTTATATACAGCTGGTTGTTTCCTAATAATTATAATTTAGAGTCAGCTTTGATAATTGTGTTTTTATTTCTGTAATAGGAATTATCTATGGGAAGGAATGTGATCTGATTGGAGAACAAAGCTAGAAATACCAATTTGCTGTCATGAATTACCCACAAGTTGTTGTGTTAATAATACTTTCTCTTAGGCTAGAAATATTTTAGTAACTAGATTGTAGGATTGATGGTAGGATTTTATGTTGTCTTTCACTTAGCATTTTTGAATACTCAAAGCTTGCCAGTAGCACACACAATTCCAGTTTATATGAGAAATAAGGATTTTTTTTAATGCTATATTTTAATTTCCTCTATCTTTAGAAGCTAAGAAAAATGTTGTTTGGAAGTAATTGATTTAAGTTTGCTAAGTATTAATAACTAATGTTTTCTTGCTTTCAAAAATGACAGTCATAAGTAGAGGCTGGAAAACAAAACCCACCAAATGTGTCCCTTTTCTGAATGTTAAGCCTCAATGGTTATAGTACAATGACGAATATTTTTCCTATTAGGGATGTTATTGAAAAGCTATTTTCTGATGCCATTGAACAAAGAAAAGAAGATATTCTACAAAACAGTGATGTAGCACGCAGCTTAGCAACCTTCCAAAAATATGGGAATGACCAGATGCCTACAGTTCGGAACACAGGACGAATTAATCCTCAAGGAGGAGGGTTTTTCTCAGGCGTTCTGACAGCTTTAACTTGTGTAGCAGTAAGTTTCATCTGGTTGGTTTTCCATATTTACTTCATTAAGCATGCAATCTGGTATACTTAAATTACATGCACATACAAAACATGGTCAGCACAGAACAGACTTCAGCTGAATGGAGTAAATAAGATGGCATTCAGGGTTGTCTGAATAACCTGAATAGTCTAGGGTCCATCAAATGGAAGATTCTACATGTCAAGCCACTTAATGCTTATTTATTTGTATCGTTAATATATTTGCTTTGTAGGTAAAGGATATCTTAAAGGGTTTCTTTTTTTTTATTTATATATTTTTTAATCTACCTATAGGTAGTTCTACTTGGATATCACTGGAGCAGCAGAGAATTTGAAGAAGATCTTCTTGTCCACAAGCCTGTTGCTAAATGGACTGCTGAGGAAGTGATAATTTGGCTAGAGCAGCTGGGCGCATGGGCTTCACATTATAAAGAAAGATTCTTGCTGGAGAAGGTGAATGGAAGGTGAGAGGCCTGATTGTCAAGAACACATATCATTTATTTGATTGGACTACTGGAGAGCTTTTGTTAAGGATGGTACACTGTGAAATGACCATACTTCGTTCTATAGATTGTGGGAATATTCTGTTGATGTATCAGAGTAAAATTCCAGGCAAGTTTTAACACTTATAGTTGAAAACTTTAGTAGTAGGTACTAAGCAAGGTAACTGAAAATTTTCTATGAACTACTTTAAATGCTAACAATGCAGACTGTTATGATACTGAAAGTAGAATTCTAATGTATTATCAACCCCTCCCACCTTTTCTTTCTTGTGAAAATATGCATATTTTTAATGCATTTTTGCATTTCACTGAAGAGCTCTGGGTTTAATTTCAGGAGACCAGACTTGATATGTGAAGTACTGAAGAATTGTGTTCAGTAGCCAGCCAACAAGCTGATAATTTTGCGTGCTGAAAGCAGGCAAGAAAAAACTTGAGGGATATCTAAAACCCAGGCTCTGAGACGCAGTTGATTTAGAACACTTGATATGGAGTGTAATGATGATCTTTAAAGTCCTTTCCAACCCAGACCATTCTGTGGTTCTGTAATCCAAAAGGTGATACCTTCTATCAGTTGCTTATTGTTTCAGTATGTAATTGCTAATTTGTAGTTGTATCTTTTTGGGGAAGGGGCACTGTTTACCTTCTGAATTCTTCTGCTTTTGTAGACTACTCCTAACACTGGCAGAGGAGGATTTCACAAAAGAGCCTTACAGTATAGAGAACAGTAACCACAGGAAAGCTATTATGGCGGAACTGGAACGTGTGAAAGCTTTAGGTGTTAAACCACCACAGAACCTTTGGGAATATAAGGTAAATTTTATATAAAGCCTATCATGTAAAGTATTTTTAAAATATCTTTAAATGAAAATTCTGTTAAAGCCAGGAGGAATGTTAGGGTAACAGAATTACGCTTGTAAAAAAACAGCTCTGTTTAGTGAACTGTTGTATTCAAAAAATGATCCTTTGAAATATGATTGTCAGAAAAATCTAAGAACTGGCACGTCCCTTTCATTTTATCTTTTCATTGTTTGAAACAATAATTTGATATCTTTCAGGCAGTAAATCCAGGAAAATCACTTTTTCTTCTGTATGCACTGAAGAGTTCTCCAAGACTCAGTATGTTATACCTATATTTGTTTGATTACGCAGAAGCTTTCCTACCTTTTATCCACACAATTTGCCCCACACAAGAAGACATGTATGAAGATACTGTCACAAAACTAATAGTAAGTGTTCAAAACATTAAATATGCCACTTGCATATAAGCATTTTAAGATAGCAGCATAAAACCACATGATATAATTATGCACTGTTTCATCTCTGTACAATACAACTTTAAAGAAAAAATAAGGTAAATGGTTCCTTGATTTTATCGTATGTGATCACCAGTGTTGTGACCATTACCTTTAATAAGACTGATGTAAGGCTCTTAAGACTTTAAATCTGTGAAACAGATTTTTTTTTTTTTTTTGAAGTTCACATGACTGTAGAAAGGCTGTTCACTCAGAAATACCTGTATTTTAACAAATGACATTATAAAGTCTGGCTGTCTGTGGTGGTTTATCTAATGGAAATTACAGGGTTATAGTATTATCTACCAGAAAGTATTTCATGCATTTAAATTACTGCTTTCAATGTATGAAAAAAATGTTTTTTCAACAAAACTGTAGTGGAAATAAGTCAGTATTGTATCTGTTTAATATGAAATTGATTAATAGTCTTTTTATCTTAATTTACAGGACCTTCAAGATCCTTCTTGGAAACAGTGGAGAGAATTCATTGTAAAGTATTTATTTTTGCCATACCAGTTGATAGCTGAATTTGCTTGGGATTGGCTGGACGTGCACTACTGGACATCAAGATTTATAATTGTAAATGCCATGTTGCTCTCTGTTCTGGAGTTATTCTCCTTTTGGAGGCTCTGGTCAAGAAGAGAATTGAAGTAAGTCTTACTGAGCTTGTTTAAGAGCGTAGGAAGTACGCAGCCTTATGAATAGAACGTAAGTCTTGCGATTTGATAGTTGCCCACTGAAATAACAGTGTCTAACCACAACTCTGAGGTTAATAAGAATATGTGAGTCTGAATCCGCACATACACTAGTACTCACTCTTGACTATATTTCTTTGAATACTTGAAAGGGCTTCTTATAGCTGGTTTTAGTGATCAGATGTGGCAAGTACAGTAATGGTAATAAGCAAGTTCTTAACCGTTGGGTAAATATTAACTTTTACCTTGAGAATTACCTTTTATGGTAACTGTTATTAGCTGTCAGCTGAGACCTAAATATATATGAATTTTGTCATTAAATGCTTACAATATAGTTATTAAAAGATGAGTCCTCAGCATCATGACTAAGTTTACTTACACTGGTATTATTTCTGATAGGTGATCAGAATTGCTGTTTTCAGTTACTGCTTTAGCTTTAATTCAAGCATGTTAATGTTACTTCATAATTGCTATTATAGTTTTTAGAACTTGCATAGGAGAAATTCTTGTTTTGGTGTATACTGGGTTTTCACCATCTCTACCAACAGCTAGGGGGCAGAACAGGTTCAAAAGAGAACAGGATGGAAAGAGAACATGGAAATAATCTGGGATAAACCATTTTAACTTGCTGTGCTTTGTGGTCTGAATAAATTGACTGAATGCTTCTTTAAATAAAATCTAGTCTTACTGTATTTTAAGAAAGTTTTTTCTGGAGTGCAGAATGGTGTTTTACAGGTACCTGAGCAAGGGCTAAATAATTTGCGGCTGCAGCACATACTAGCTTTTCTTAGAATGGGTAAAAACAAAATGAAAAGTTCCTCTAAGCCTCTCCCTTTCCTTTTTCACAGGACTGTTCCTCACAGAATGTGGAGACATTTCTGGAAAGCCTTAACCCAGGGTCTTTTTGTTGCCATTTTTTGGCCTTTTATTCCTCAGTTTGTCTGCAATTGTTTGTTTTACTGGGCCTTGTACTTTAACCCAATTACAAACATTGATCAGGTGGTTAAAGAAGTAAGGCGTCCTGAGACATAAGTGCAGTGACTGGTATTGGAACTTTTGAGCTGTTTAGCTTGTAAAAATGGACTTGAAATAAACTTTGGTTTTCTTCTTTATATATGTGGCAGTGAAAGTCATGGATTATTGTTAATTTAAACATATTAAAAAAAGCCTTAAGATAAGTTACTCTTGAACCAACTGATTCCAAATCAGAGGATGGGCTTTATTATGCAATAGTAATTTTCTATAGGGGGAAAAATAATTACATTCCTGATTTAGCCATGTAAAACTTACACAATCATGTCACCCTATTTTAGATCAAATCAAACTTATCTCTTTTGTCTTGAGCATTCCAGTTATTTTCAAGCTTGCCTTAAAATGAGAGTTTTCTGAAGAGCTACAGCGTGTTCTTCAACTTCAGTATGCCAAAGGAAAGCTCTTCCTGGATGGGCTTGATACTGAAAGTACTTCAATGTTTTCAGCTTTCTGTGTGAAGTTGTGACTGTCAAATATACAGTCTCGCAGTAGAGAATTCTAAAATTCATGCTGTTGAAGGCAAAGACTGCTTGAGTTTTCTTGTCCTCTGGAAAATGTGGTGATCCAGATCAGTTAGACTTCATCAGTAGTTTATTGCTCTCCTCTTGAAGTCTGTTGCTAATTCTTAAATTCAGGGTTATCTCTTAAAAAGGAGTTAATTTGGAAAAGTGACTTGACACATCTTACTGCAGTATAATGTGTGAATCTAGATCTATGAGCAAATAGTGACTGGAAAGTTATTTTGTGTAGTCAGAATTGCTGTTTGTTAATGTATGGGTTTTGACTGAAGCAAAAGTTAGGTGGTTTGTTTTTTTTTAAGAGCTTTGTCCCCTTGCATTCTACATTGGTTTGATTTTTTTGGTTGGTTGGTTTTGTTGTGTTTGGGTTTTTTCCTCATTTGTATCATTAATATGAATTTTAGATTTGCCTATGAATGTTTTTAAAGATTAAAGATCTCTTCTGAAATCTTCATCCTTCCTAAAGACGTGTTTTGGTTTTATTTATGTTAAAAGTTCTTGTCATCAGCTATGACTTGTGCAAATTTGTGTAGCCCTGCATGTTTAACTAAGTTGAGGTGGGTGAAAGTAGACATAAAACACTCCTGGTTCTTGAACTGTTAAAATGAGCAGTTATGAAAAAGTGTATTATTCATCAATTCATGTTACGGGTTTCAAAAAACTACGAAGTGACCCTAGCTAAAACCTCTATACATCCTTATGAGGTATATACACTTCTGAACTTCATAAAGTCATGCTGTTCGAACACTTACGGGGAAGGCAGTTGATTCCAGTCACTGCTCCTTTTTGCATTCATGTGTCTTGGTGATGGTTTGTATTTGCAATTTTAAATCTGGCTCTGAAGTTTTTAATGAAATTGTAGAACTTCTCCCTGTGCCCACAGGAAAGTTGAGGTACACACAGAGTAAGAAGCTTGAACCATATGAAATGAACTTAGAAAGCTGTCTTTAAAAAGTAAGTACTAGAAAAAAAGAATTGTATTAGGATTTTTAATACATGTAGGCCTAAGGTAAATGAGACACAAAAGTTCAATTAGGCTTTATAACAAGTACTTAATATAGATGAGAGGGCTCTGTGCTGACACTGTCGCTTCATGCCTTTCTTACGGGCCGTTCAAAGTTAAACTTTAAGGTAAATGTTAGTACAAAAGTTTGATTTTTATCTTACAGCCAGTGGACTTTACAGATGATATGAGTCTGAAAAATCTGTGTATCTGAATATAAACAGAATTAATTTTAAGTCAGTTACTTAATAAACTCTAATTCCTATGTAGTCAATAAGAGCTTATACAGAACCGATGACCTTCCTCTTAGTCCGTGCACTGTAGAAGGTAAATTAGAGGATACATGTTTACTTTGGCCATTCTAGGGTAGAGAGGCTGAGGGGGCAGAAGGAGGATCAAGAAAGGGGAGAATCATTTGTTGTCACTTCTGTGACTCAAAAAAAAGAAATTTAGATTTAAATACATACAGAATTTATTTCATGAAGACTGATGTCGTATATCTAATACCTACACAAAGGCTGAATCTCACCACACATAAAGTCTGGCCATAAAAGGTGTTTTGTATGATAGGGAGCTCTAGAAAAACATTTGGCAGCTTCACGGTCACATTCACATGCCATTTTTTGACATTTGTCTTCTAGTGATTCTGAAAGAAAACGCAGTAAGTTTATTGTTAGTCTCAAGTAATTAAAAATACCAAATGGAATACCAAGAATTGCTACCTCATGTTCCATATTTGCCATATAAATGGCTCTTACATTTCAAGTGCAGTAGGAACTGTAGCAAGCTTTAGTAAGTCTTACAGTTCTTCCATGTTCTTTAGACAGAGCTCCATGCTAGGACATCTCAGCAACAGAGAATATACAAGCATGGTTTGGTTTAGTGACAGTTGATAATCATGGGAACTATCTTGGCAGGTGAAAATACAATAATAATTGGATAAAGACTTAAATACCCTTCTCATGTTCTTTAATGAAGGAACTCTGGTATCTGCTTCCTCTTTAGAAAGTGGTATGTGACCCTCCCTGACCACCCGGTTGCTCCAGTGAAACTGGAGTTTTGGAAGATACTTTCCATTTCACATGTACTTCAATCTACTAAAGGATGTCACATTTGAATTATGTATGTGAAATAAGGGATGCAAAGATGTTCCCTGTTTAAAATTGCCCAACTCTTTCTATTAAGGCATTCAGTAATAAGTTAGGTAAAGTGTGTTTAAGAACGATAAAATCCATGTCTGGCCATATTTGTTTTATAATTCTAGTATTGTAACTCAACAGATTTCTTGGCATGAACATTTCTTCTTGGCGTGAACATTTTCTTCTACAGCAATATATTTTGGTTTTATTGTGCCAACCCAGAAATGTGTGCATTTTCTCTCCGCAACTGTCTGTAAACTGAAGAATCCTTGATTACATTTTGTCTGAGTATTTAACATTTTGAAAGCTTAGCTGAATCTCTGCTTCAGATTTATCTTGGAGCAGAACAAATTTTCAGTTTTGTGAATGAACTCGAAGTCTGCTATGGAGTGGAAGTGTTCTTAATATATATATGTTGAAGCTGCAACTAGCTACCCTAAGAACTACTCAGTAGCCTAAGTAGCATGAACAACATGATCAAATAAAAAAAAACCAACAAACATTAACTGAGAAAAACTATTCCTTCTCTTGTTACTGCTTGAAACTTGATCTTCTCCATGGTATGCCCTATTGTCTTGGCCAGTATTTTAAAATATTGTCACCTTCTAGACTGGAACAGGAGCAGAAGCTTTACAGCCAGATATAGGTGGACTGTAACTTGGCAGTTAGGTAGGTAGTTTGAGAGAGGTAGTGCTTCTGCAGCAGAGGAGGAAATTGGCAAGTAGAGATTCTGCATGAGGTAGACGCTTGGGCAAAGTAAAGATTGAATGAAAAGGAGGAAAGGAAATATTGTCAAAACCTTTTATTTCAGGTCAGGCAAATTCTAAATTGAGTTATGAAATGAGAGGTTTTTGTGTTCGAACAGCCTACTACGTTGCCTTTAAACTATGGTAGTCAGAAACTCAGACTTCTTGTAAACACATTTAGTGAGGGGCTGTATTTTTGTGGAGCAAATAATAACCAATTCTCAAGCTGATTTGCATTCCAGGTAGTAGCGTGCAAGGTAACTGACCTAGCACCTGATTTGACAAAAAACCCCAAACAAATCCAAAAGCCCCCAAAACCTAACAACAACAAGAAAAAAACCTGCAAATTTTGGGGCTTGTGGGAGGTTACGGTTTCAAAAAGCCTTTGAAGTGTGTTGGAAAATATTTGCTAGAACTCCTTGAGTTATGAACAATTAACGTAAAAGAAATGCTGCTTTTTCCTTTTAAACACATTTTTGTTTGTTTCTTTGAGATCTCTTTGTCCTTTTCTTTAATACTTGCAGCATGGCCAGTGTATTACTTTCATATTTCGGAGCAATTGAACAAAATCTATCAGGATGTGGTCAACCATCTGTTGCAACATGTATGCTAATTATATAAATAGTTTCAAATTAACATGTTATGGCTTGTGGACGTGTTGCTTCCATAAATAAACATACCCATCAAATATTTTACTACCTCACTGTTTGAAATTGGAAGTTGTAATTGTGAATTCATTCATCAATTGTAGCCACTAGCAGTGGGCTGTGCAACCGATCAGTGGTAAGTATGCCAAAAACTTGTCCATCATAGACTTACAAATGGTGTGAAATATTATCTGCTAAGTATAAAAAGGATCCTTTTAAACAGTCATCATTTCCTGTTTGTAGCTGTGTGCTCCACTTGGAGACCTGCAGGAAGTAGCCTAACATGGGTTCCTCAACATGTGTAAAAGAGAGGGATTTTGGTAGTGCTTCATGCAAGGGTAATAGAAGCTTGTAGGTAAGAATTTTGTTTGCTTATATATGTCAGTAGGTGGGGATTAGAAGAGGAAACTGCATTAAGTTGGTTGGCATAGTTGTGCTTTCTGGAGGCACAGAGTAAAAAAAAGTCACAAAAGAAAGGAAGGTAAAATAAGAATTTTACAGTTAATTAAAAAGATGTTTTTCTTTGAAATCAATGAGACAATTGGGAGAAGTAAAAAAAGACAAAACTACTGCTCTGCTTCCTCCCCATCCCCCAAAAAAACCCCAAAACACAGAAAACCCCCAGCTAGAAGTGTTCACTCACCACACACAGCAGTGTTGTCTTCACATTCCCAGTGGTAACTTTCCATCTTGGGGTGACAACCTGCTTGTTCTGCCTTGCCATAGCAGCAGTCATGGTTAAAGCAGCACCTGAGAGCGACAGAAATGGGCTTGCCTTAATTCAGACTGTGGTGATTTATGGGCACATAATCTGGATGTTTATCATCAGCATGTTTCTACAGGCTGTGAAATTATAAAACAGTCAACATATGTGAATGTGCAAACAATTACCTGCCCAGGAAGCAGAACAGGGTAATTGTTTAATAGATCACCTGGAGAAATTATTGCTTTTTCAGGTAATCAATGGTAATGTCTGATATACATTGATCTAGTTGAACTTCCTCATAGATGAAAATACAAGGAATCTTTGAAGCATTCTCCATTTTAAACACAATAAACATTTATGTGGGTATACCTCTCTCCTAGCCCCTTCCAAGAAAAAGACAAAAAGGCAGAATAGTCTGCCAGATAATGAATGATGTATTTTTCTGCTAGGTATCGATGCTATTGTAACAGTTAGTTACAGGAAGGGGACAAGATTTGTTGGGCTGTAGCATACTATCATAAATGTTGTCGTATAGGAAAGTCCTTAGATGGTGGCAGAAAAGCTGAAAGCACGTGAAATGTTCAGTAAGGAATAGGCAGGGGTGCTGTTTAATGCCATGTTAGAACTAAAACTGTTTGCTCAGTATCGTGAAAGAATTTGGAAAAAATGCCCAAAATGATGGTTTCAAAATTGTTCTTGTTACAATTGGGACAATGAATTAATTCATAGACTTTCTGTCACAGAAAAGCATGAATTCGTGTATTTTAAAGCTTGTAAAAAAATTACTCTTCTCGTGTAGTCATTGCAATCCCAGTGTACCAAGTAGGGGAGGTAACAAAGACCTGAAATTAGATAGCTTGTAAGGTCTTCCTGCAAACTAACTGTACTCTTTCTTCTTTGACCTGGTGGAAGAACACCAAGTTGTATCCGCAAGCTCTTTGCATTCAGTCATTCAATTTCCTCCTGGTAGCCTAAAACCATCATACTACAGCAGGCACATAATGTTTAGGTGGTGTTTAGGTTGCCTGAGGAATTTGTGTCTGCAATAGAAAAGTTAATGCTGTGAGCTCTCACTTGAACTACTGTTTTGTCCTATGCTTATTAAATAATTACTTGGTAATTCCACATGAATTACCATTTAAAGATCCTGTGGCACATAACAGTGGAAAAGCATGTGCTTGTGAAGTTGCTTAATACTTCCATTTCATCCATAGAAATAAAAAAATAAATCTAGTCGGTCTTTGTAGCAGTACTGAGGTAGGTAACCCAGAAGATACAACTGCTTTTGCTAGTGTGCAGTCTTTCTTCATGTGTTTACAACAATTTTTAGAATTACTTTTGTCCTCTTTTAAGCATTTTAAATAAAATTAGATGCCTAAGGATTTTATATTTTATCTTATGAAATCAATATATGATTGCCCCCATTTTAAAGGGGTTTTTGTAAGTGGCAGGCAAAAATCTAAAATGCGGTAGCTATGATTGGAATAATTCCATTAGTGTTGTTTTTACTTCAGATTAAGTATTTCTGTATTTTCACTTAACTTGTTTTTGGCCATAATTCTAAATGTAAACAGCCCATGATGTATATCAAAACTTTAAGAAGTCAGACTTGGTAAGAAGGTTTGTGTCTACATGCAATTCTTCATTCAGGTCAAATGCAGTAGAGTAAGAACACTGACTTCTGGCTTGTTCTTAACATTCTGTAGCTGTTAAAACCCAGACCATAAATAGCTAACCATGTTTTGTGAAGCAGCAGCTTACTGCTGCTGTGGGACTTACTACAATGTGAAAAAATGGCCTACAGTGAAAGATCAGCAAACTGCAGATTCTCCATCATTATCTTTAGGGATACAGATGAGTAGAAGTAATAATAGTCCCTTCTTTTCGTATGTGTTCCCAGTCTTTAAAGTAGCAACTACATTCTACAAAGTTGTCTTTAAAATAACAGATTGCACATCCAGAAATTTGACACATGTAGGCTAAGATTCTAAAAGTTTTAGGTCTAATCCCAACTAGAATCCTTATTTAAAAAGAAAAAAAAAAAAAAAAATCTGATTTGAACTTTCCATACATTCTCCCCTAAATGTTAGCATCAGATGCTTTCCTTTTAATTTACAATGTATCTATCTGATAAGTCAGAACTTAATGTCAGATACAGTGGGGAAATGTATCATTATAATGATAAACTTGAAAATATAAACCCTTTATTTAACTACTGTAACCAGAAAGTCATCTTCCTGACAGCTAATGTTCAATTATAAATGAAATTGATGGTAGTCAATGTGCTGGAGATCTAGTACTAAATACAAAGGTCTGGGTTTAGAATTATTTTAGTAATAAAATAAACTTAGTAATAAAATAAATAAAATAACTGCTTTTATTAGGATATTTTTCAGCAGGTTGGATTTTGCATAATTTTCCATGTATTTTGAATACTAAGAAAATGGGATGGGTGGTGGTAGAATCAAAAGATTTTTCAATTGCTCTTTTGGTTTTTATTATTTTTGCTTTATAGATAGCTTGAATGCTTGAGCTTTAAAGCTTCTCCAAGAAGACTTTAGTTCTTCAGCTTTTGGCCAAGCAGCGATAGCAAAGAACCTCAGTTGTACTGTGAATCCAATATTAATGCAATGAGAGTTTAAGGCAAGTAGGACTCGTGCAGATCTACAGTAACACAATTCTAATGCCTCAGAGTTTCTTAGTAGTCTGAGATGTGTTTAAACTCAGTTCCCTCACTGGTGTTAAGTAGGCCTAATTCATATTGTAGTCCTTCTACTCTGTCATCTGCATACATTCAGCACTGAATTACTCAGGTAAATAGTTATTCTTACCAGTCTACTCTGTCCTTGGGCCATCCTCTTCCTCCCAGACCGCAGTAGCATCCATAGCGTAGGTAGGCAAAAGGAGATCGTCCTGTAGTACATCTAATGGCTCCAGCTAATTCAAGGATTCCTCTTCGATTTCTAAAACGGGCTTCCCCAAGAGTGCCTTTATAAACTGTGGAAGAAAACCTCTATTTTTTTATTGAATCAAACCTGCAGATACAAAATAGGGTTTTTTGAATTTCGATAATGAATGTCAGTACTCAATACCATGTTCTTGTTGACACTTGGGACACACTGCTTGATTCAGTCCCTTTTTACCCCCATCTATAGTGAGCAGAACACTGCACAGCATTCTGAATAGCTGCAGTGGTTTCCTCCCATCAAGGCAGCGTACAATGACAGACTTCAGTCATTTCCAGTCTTAAATCCAGCAAGGGCTAGCATGTGTTCTGTGGTCTAGGTCCACTAATCTGCTATGATTAGATGCCCTAAGTGTTGTGGTATTTTCTTCTTATCACAACATGCAACTTTGCCCATGCTGTTATTTTCTAAAATGTAATGCTTTACATTTGGACAAATATGTCCTCTCTGATGGGGTTTTCATCATTTATAGACAAAGCCAAATAACTGACAGGGCTGGTGGGGTAGGTGCAGAGCAGGGAAATGGGTGGGTGCTTGGAGTTACTTCTAGGAAAATTAGAAGAAGGGTTGCCTTTTTTATTATTATTTCATTTTGTTTGCATTTAGTTGTTGTTTAAGGGATTCTCACCATTCTTTCTCCAGAACAAGACTGTATTTAGGAACTTTAACTATCCTGTGTCACTATTAAAGTAGGTCCAGAGGAGCAGATAAACACTGAGACACTAGATGACTTTTTTTAGGACATCATGTCGTCCTTCAGGTTGAGATAATGCATCGAAGACCCTTCATGGTAACAGGCAGCATTTCCTTGTAGTGCAGGCTCGAAAGTATTTGCAGCAATTTTTAAGAAGTTGGATGAGTACTCAACAAATGAGTGGGTTAATCAAGGCTGCTGATTACAGTTCTCTTACTAATTAAACTAATGATTTGTTTTGATATGAGGGGAACAAGTTTATAAACCTTAACTCAGTACTGGATACAGATTGGGAAGGACATTAACATTTAATAACTGATAATGTCTGTGTGAGAGAGAGAAAGCAGAAAAAAACATTTAGACTTTGTCATTGAAGGCTTTGACATTTATTTTCCTACAGAATAACTATATGATTATACAGTTTGTATATAATCTGTATAATCATGTAATCTATTATAATAGACTGATAGACTAATCTATTATAATAGATTCTATAATTAACTATATAATCAGTTAATGGAAGATCTGACAGAAAAAACACTGTTTCCAGCACAGTTGAGTAACTTGAAATACGTGGAATGCTGGTGATCTCCAGCACTTGTAATTTCATGAAACAAAGGGATTTAAACACCTCATGAAATCACCTCATTAAGAAATACAATTGGTTTCTGTGTGAGAATGGTAAAAAAGGCTTTAGAAAGAACGTAGCTAATCCTTACTTACAAAAATAGCTATGCTTCCTAAGACAGTATTTGTTACTTTCTGGTTGGAGACGACTCCCAGATCCTGTTCTCTGCTGCTTTGTGGGCAGGTGATGTAGGGAGAGGAGAGGATGTTGAAACAAGAGTGGTTTAACTTGTACACATGTTTCTGGCCCATTGATTAAAAGCAGTCACATCTCGAGGAGTTAAAAAAGCTTCCTTGGCTATGTAGTCACTTGCAGTTTCACTTAAAAACTGTTTTGCTGGCACTAAAACCTCCTTGCTAAGATAGTGAATAGTATTTATTATGTCATGGTTCCCATTCCAGGTTTTCTGATGATTCTCTTGGATGCTTTCCCAAGGGGGGGCAGAAGGTGTACTGGGTGGACTCTTTAGAACTTGTAGTTCTAGGTGTCAAGAATAACAGTCATGTTGTGGGAAGTGACACATGATCATTCCCCATTCCATAGCAGGTCTGAATACGTTTTCAGCTCTGGGTAGCAGAAGCATCCATTTGAGCATAACCAGACTCTTACCTTTAGGATAGCATTGAAAGTGTTATCTTCACTGTCAGTACAGGTTCAGTAAAGTCCCAGCTGAAAAAACACTGCAGTAAGGCTGCAGCATTATGAGTAACAACTGCTTATACCCTTAAAATGTCTAGGAAGAATTTGGCTAGACTCTCGTAGCTAGTCAGTAATGGCTGAAGGAACCATATTAATGATTGACAGGCAAAGCTGGGCTTGCTCTGCACAACATTTGTGATATCTGAAGAAATCCCTGAAGAAAGTGAATAATTTTTTAACAGTTCCTGGCAACTGGGGAAGGATGGTGCAGGGGAGCGGACGCAACAGGAAGAGGGAAAAACAAGAATTTCAAAGTCATACACCTGGCTTTCATCAGAGAATTGTTTGCTAACTTGTGGACAACTTCCAGTCCCTTGAGTTAAATCTGTGTAAAGTAGAAGAGATGAATTGCCTGCTCCCTGAGGAGCTCAAGTATAAATCTTTAAAATTTGTCATGTAACTTAAAGAAAATGACATGAACTTTTTATCCTTGCAATTTGTGTTACAGCATCTGGACATGCAGGACAAAGCAAGACTATGTGCTGTAGGTACTCTGAATATGACCAAAGGAAAAGTCTCTGTCCCAACAGCTTTGTAACCTGAGGTTATTAGAAGCAATGAAAGACCATTCTATAACATGTAGAACTATCAATAAGAGTATCAGTATGATGATGATAGCATTAGTGTATTGGCAACATCGTAACATTTCCAAAGTAGTTTATCAGAACAACTGTGGAATATACTCAGAGAGTGAAGTGACATTCTGTGTATTTCCAGGTGTTTCATGATTAAGGTAGGTTTTTAAAATCTCCTCTGTGGTTTTGTTTGGTTTTATGAAGACTTCGCATTTCATAGAATCCTAGAATGGTTTGGGTTGGAAAGGACCTTAAGATCATCTAGTTCCAACCTCCCTGTCAAGGGCAGGGACACCTCATACTAGACCATGTTGCCCAGGCTCTGTCCAACCTGGCCTTGAACACTGCCAGGGATGGAGCATTTAACCACTTTCTGGGCAGCCTGTTCCAGATGTTCACCACCCTCACAGTAAAGAACTTTTTCCTTATATCCAGTCTGAACTTCCCCTGGTTAAGTTTGAACCCATTACCCCTTGTCCTATTGCTACAGTCCCTGATGAAGTCCCTCTCCAGCATCCTTGTAGGCCCCCTTCAGATACTGGAAGTCTGCTATGAGGTCCTCATGCTTCTCTTCTTCAGGCTTCTCTTCTTCAAGCTTCACTTCTCCAGGCAGAACACCCTCAACTTTCTCAGCCTGTCTTCATACGGGAGGTGCTCTAGCCCCCTTTGTCATCCCTGTAGCCCTCCTATGGACAAGAGTATTCCTCTAGGTTTGATTATACATTCCTGAAAGGGTAGTGTTGTCCCTCTATGTCTAGTCTGGGTTTTTGTTTTGTCAGATTGCAGATTGTGTGCAGCTCTTCAAACAGTGTTGTGGGTGGGGAAAAAGGGAGGGAACCAGATTGTGTTTATTTAAATTTCATTGCTTTGTAATGTCTATAAAAATAAATCAAACCCACATTGTTTTGATATCTAGAGGTCACAGAAAGTAAGTACATCTAAGTGTACAAAAATAATTTAGAGTTAGACAATTTGAGTCTGGTCTTGTTATGGCTTTTAATATTCTCATAATATTTAATTTGAGTGTTTATTGCAGAATAGGAACTTCGTTAAAGTTTCAACTGTTCTAATTCTTGAAAGAAAACATTCAAGACAGATATTTGGGAGAGAAAAAAAGCCCAAGATATTAGCCCATCAGCAAACTCAGGTTTAATTGGATGTGATGTAGCTGCTTTCAAAGTAAAGGTTGAAGGGAAACCAAAGCCATATGGATCCTAAGGCTGCTTCAGGCACCATAGACTAGCAGATAGAAAAAAAAACCCAACAAACAAACAAATCTATGCAGGTGTCTTTGTGATTGTAATGGCTAAGGCAGAGACATCAAAAGCCATGAGGTGACTTCCTGAAGACTGAATTTAAGGAAACTCTAAAGACAGCCGGAGAGAAAGGAACAATAAGTGATCACATTATATTTGTGTTGTGCTTGATTTGAAAACTGTCATTCCTATTGGAGCCCTGCCATGTTTGGAGGGCTTGACCTGCATCATGCTGTCTTGGTTTGTCGCCTGTATAAGCTCTAGAGAGTTCGAAGACATGATTATGTCTTTGCAAGTTGTTTGCCACTCTGCCTTCCTCTTCTCCTTTTTTCCTAGTTTTCTGATCAGCTTACAGTAGTATTTAACAATCCAGTCCCTTACATTTCCAGATGCATAGAGGGGAAAAATTTTTAGAAACACGTTCATTTTTAGTGAAAGATCTCATTTCCCATAACATTTTACTCCTTGCAATGGGCACAATGCAAACATAATAATTATTTTGGCAGAGATATAATTATGTTTTTTATTGAGATGCACAGCTTTGCATATTTATGATACATAACTACATTAATCATTAGTATCTAATACAATTTATGTTTTGTGGGTTTTAAAATAAATTTTAAGCTATTCTTTCAAAGACTGAGGCTACATAAACGTTTTTTGATGTTAAATATGTGTAATATTTACTATAGTGATATTTTCTTTGTACAGTCATAGTGCTCCAGTAGTTCAGAACTTAAAGCCTGGGACTAAGCAGACTTTCTGAGGCATCTCCAAGATCTTGCCAAAAGTGGAACCCATAGAACTGTGTGAGCTATTGAAACGTTTCTTGGTTTTGCTTAGGTTTTTTACTCTTGTTTCCTTAGCCATCAGGACACCGTGTTCACCTTGTCTTGTTGCCCAGACTGCTGCTGTGCTATCTCCACAGCCTGGGGTCACATGTAAATTTTCCAAAAGCATAAATTTGCCTGTTTTGATACTATGGACCAAGAATTGAGAAACAGATAAATTTCCCATCCTCCTCACTGCCTACGGAATGGGTGACTGGGATGCCTGACTCAGAGCTATCAGACTGAAGCCAGGCTCTCTGTAATGATCACTCCAGGCTGGCAGAAGCAGTGAAACAGTATTTCCTTGCTTTCCTTCATGTTCTTGCTGAGGTTTGTGCTGTGCAAAGGATGAGGTCTGGAGGATGATCAATATGCAGAGGGAATAACAGGGGCATGCTGAGGTCAGGCAGTAGAATTGGGACAGTGAGCTTGGTAAGGCCTTAAGTTGGCCGCATTACACAAGCACATTACCTTATGGTCTTTAATCGTGCGATTGCCTTACCCCCCTTCCTCACCCCAACCCTGCTTCATTCTAGCACAGAATCTGTTGTAAGAATGAACCGAGACTCTTGTCCTTGGGATCTTTCTATTCATGAGACTTGGTTTGGTGAATTTGCAAGTTGTGCAAGAATGTATAAAAATGCGCAGGAAGACAAAAGAGAATCTCTGATTTAAGGCATCTGAATGCTATTCTGCAAAACTGGATTTTATCCTTACAGCTGTCACAAAGACTCAGCATGAGGTTTAATCACTTTAAAACAATGCCTGTAAATGTTTACTAATCATATGCTCCACCTGCTGCATATCCTGAAGGTTGGAGTACCAACCTACTGAACACTCGTGAGAGCCAGGCTTTGAGGAGTTGAAGTTCCACACAATTTTAAGTAGTTGTAGGGTAAAATCGGGTTCTAACATGTCACCATGGGAACCTAAAATTAGTGGATGCTTTATTTGTGTCAGCCCACCTACCTATGTGAAAAAGAGGATGATAAACATAGTTTTCACAGAAGTGTGAAAGAATTAAGTACTTCAGATACACTGATGAATACCTCAGAAAGCTATGAGGAAATGGACTGTAAGTTGTTACAACTGGCCTTTAATACTGCTTAATACAAAGGACATAAAAGACCCAAAAAATTAATTAAATACTTGCAAAGTGAGTAGTCGCTGTGCTCAGGTATGAGGCAGGGGTCCTCTAATTACATCCTCACATCATACTTATTCATAAAAGACTTGACTCACTCTTTCAGAATAACCCAGTTACGGTTCTGCCCGCGATCACAGTTTAAGCAGTTCCTGGCTTTTGAACTGCTTTGTAACTGAAGTGCTCGGAGGTAGCTCTCTAATCGCACAAGAAGAGTGTGGGTAGCTGTATCTGCTTTGTAGAAAGATGATTATTACACGTGCAATCTGCAGTCTGGTTCTAAATACCTCACTTTTTAACACCATTGCACATTACTGATGAACTTTACATAATGCGAGAGCCTCCAGCAAAGTTCCCGCCTTGCACATGCAGGTTGGGAAAGGAACGGGCTGTCAGCACCGCTCCAGCCTGCAGCTCTCCACCAGCACCTCGTTTCGCGTTCGGGTGAGTTACACCCAGGCTGTGCACAGTCGTCAATCTTTCAGATAACTGCTTTCCAACTCGTGTAGGTGTTCACCTGCCACGGTCATCTCTCCTAACGCTCTTTCCTCCCCCGCTCCTCCTTCTCCCCCCCGACGCAGCTAACCCCCATCTCTCCGGGTACGCAGCGCCGGGAGGAGGACGAGGGCGTCCCGCAGCCGCCGCCCGGGAGGCGCTGCTGGACGGGGCACGCAGCGGCGGGGCCGGTGCCCCGGGCTGAGCCCCGCACAGGCCCGCAGCAGCTCTACTCACCGGCCGCCGGCAGCAGCAGCAGCAGCAGGAGGCGGAGGGGCGGCCGCAGGGGCATTGCGGGGCGGCGGGGTCCCATGGGCAGCGCGGCGGATGCGGCTCCGGCGGCGGGGCGAGGAGGTGTGAGCCGGGGTGCTGCGTGCCGGCTATAAGAGGCTGCTTTCTGCCCCGAGCCAGGTCCCCCGAGCCGAAGCCCGGGCCCCGCTGTCCATCTGGGCAGAAGGGAGGAGCTGCCGCTGCAAGAGCGGGAGCGCTGGGACCGGACACTCGGCCGCGGAGCGGGGGAAGGGACCCCGCCCGGGGGGGGGGGGGGGGGCGCTCACCTCCGCACCCCAGGGCTCGCCCGCTCCCGTAGACATTATTTCTCTTTGAGTTACAGCACTACCTAGGTCATTTAATCTCGATCCGAAGAGTTAAGACGGCAGCGAGCCGTGTTGTAAGTTATTCTAGTGCTTAATTATAACCGGTGCTGAATACAAGCGCTGTGCCTGTACTCTGAATCTGCCAAACTTCACCTGCCGATTGCTACTTCTCTTGGAGAACTAAAGAACAACCAACTCCTGAACTGGTTATAGATATGTGTAGCTGGATCAAAACAACTTTTTAACTTCCTCTCAACCAAAACAGACTCTTACGATGAGTACTTTTTTGTACCTTGTATAATCTTTGCATATTTTTTCCCCATTCCCTTTCCAGCTCTTGCATTATTTTGTAAAGCCTACAACTACATGCCAGATTGCACTCATGCTTTCACTGCCTCTCAACCCACAGACAATACTGCTTGCTTTTGCATGATTTTATTTTTCCTTGCTCATAAGTTCCAAGTATTCCATCAGACCTTTTATTACTGCGCTGAAACCAATGAATTTCCTGACAGTTGTTCAAGCAGTCAGGACCCCTGACACTCTGGGTATTGATTTTTTGTGTGTGTGTAAGTTTTTGGTTTGGGTTTTGTTTGGGGTTTTTTTGGTTTGGGGTTTTTGTGGCATTATTATATTCCAGGATATGACTCCCACTGGATCCCACTGAGGCCTACACTGCTAGGATAAGGAAGGAGGAAAACAAAGGGTTTTTTACAGAACTTACCGAGAACTTGTTCTTCGTCATGTCATCTCACTGTTGGAGAGCAGCTGGTAGGGTTTTTGGTACCGAATGATATTTTCATCAAAGAAATAAAATGTTTTTTCATGTGCATACTGAAAGATAATTCTACTTTTGCATTGAAGTGCTCTGATTTCTGCTTTATATCACTCCTCTTTAATCAGAAGTAGAAAATCCTATGTGGTCTGATTCCAAAAGGCTAAAAGCAGGCACAGACAGAACAGGTTTGTTTTTGTTATGCTCTCATTAATCCACACTCTATGAAATGTTTGTGTTGGCACTGAAGTTAGGGTAGCATGGGATAAATATGGAAGCACATCAGTTTAAGGTAGGATATTGTTATGCCTGTGTACACCTGATACACCTTTGTGTAACTACATGCTGAACACCAGAGATGGTGTGTTAGCCCAGTGAAAACTGTCCAGTCTGTTGGGTCTTTGAACATAGTAGACATTTCCCAACGGAGATGGACTAGAATACCAGTGAAATGGAATCTGTGGCAACCATAACCATTGTCAATGACACTGAGAAGTCTTGGTAATGTACAAGCCATAAGAGAAAACAAGTCAAAATAGAAAAAGAAATGTTTGGGATAGTTTTTTTTAAATACCTTGTTAAAAAAAAAAAAAAAATTATGCTGCTCCTGCCATCAACTGGGTCAAGGCAATTTCCCTGTTACTCATGGAGTCACATCGCTAATTGCTGTTAGTCCATTTTCATACTGTCACTTATACTGCATTTGTTTACTGACTCTTCCGGTCCATAAGTCACACCTATTAGAACGTTTTAATAGTGTTCAACAGCTGTTTAGTGCAACTTCCAGTTGAACAGTATCCCATCCAGCATACCATTGCATATGACAATGAAAACAGTATCCAGAGGAGCAACGTGAATTACAGTTCATGTTTGTTCTTCAGGAGACCAACTGATGCAATGTCTTAGTGTACTTGATGTTGGATTAGTGCAGTTGATACGTTTTTCTCTGAAGGAAGGAAAGTAATCTTAAAACCAATGAAAAATCAAGTGAGACTGACATGTTCAGACTACAGCTGCTTCTACCAGAAAGTAGTCAAAGATGTGAAAGTGACAAAATCTATATGAAGTAAGAAATGCAAGTTAGGAGTTCTGTTTCCTACAAGTTGTAGTAAGAGTTCAAAGGAGAACATCTAGTGAAATTGGGATGGAAGGGGGAGAAACCTGATAGAAGGAAATACTTTTATTGAAGGGGATTTAGGTTGTCCAGTTAAGTGCCCTGGCATATGGCCAAGAAAATATACTAATAACAGATTGGAAGTTGATACAGATTACAATGATAATGATTTATTTTTTAAATGAGATTTTAAATTCCCTTTAAGTTTTCAAATAAATCTTATGTGGCAGTGCAGACCTGTCATATTTGTTTCTTGTAGTGTTCCTTTTCATTTATCTGAAGCATTTGGTGACTGGTAAAAGTCATATATGACAAATTGCATTTTCCTTCTCACTGATGAATTCTTTCTTTTTGGCAACTGGACCTGTGCAGGGGTGGGGAGAAGCATTTGCTTTTCAAATATACTTTCTCAAACAAGGTTGCATGCGCTCAATGGTTGCTTTAATTAAGCTGATTTTAAATCTGAAGAATAGATTAATATAATTGAGACACATAGTTGTACTGAGGAACATTCTCACAGCATAACAATATTATGGGCAAAATTGTTAATTGTAAAAGCCTCATTTCTCAGTGTCCACGATCCTATATATGCAGGAAGATGACAGAGTATATTAATCCAAAATGTTTAAATGTTGATGGAAAGTGCTAGAATGGTCTGAAGTATGGTTAATGTAAGTCAAGTTACCCACTTTCCTGTGAGCAGGTGAAAGTAGTGATTTTGAGAGCAATGTAATAGTACATTTACTGCTGACTAAACAGCTGCAAACCTGTATTTTTGTAGTAACAGAAGAAGTCAGTTCCATTAATGCTTTCTATTTAGTAAGAGCAGTTATTTTTACTGACAAATGAGAAAGCATTGACCACCTACCTGGTCAAATTTATATACTCTGCATTTAGCTGTTAGGAAAGTCAGTAGTAATGATGGTAAGTATAGAAGTAATAGGGTGTCTTGGTATCTAAGTGAAGTCCTATAAAATTAGGATCCTGCTGCAGTAAGCTTGTGACAATTAAGCTATATATTTACTGCCCCACTGAATTAATGAACTAATAAAGAATGGTGAAAATTATTTTCTCATTGTTAGAGATGGCAGGGTGATCTGCTCAGGGTGTTATATGATGGCTGTAGCAGAGCTGAGGAACTGCACCTTGGTGTTCTGCAACCAAGCATAAGTCCCAGACTGGGTTCTTCTGTGACACTGACTCCTGGAGAAAAATAAAGAAAACACATGCCTGATAGACTGGGAAGGTATCAGAATAACCAGAACTGAAGAGCTGCTTCCCAGCAGTAAGCCAGCTACCTGGCTTTACTTGATTGCTGTACTTGGCAAATATGGGACAGAGTCTTGGGCGACATGGTCTAGGGTGAGGTGTCCCTGCCAATGGCACGGGGCTTGGAACTAGGTGATCTTAAGGTCCTGTCCAACCCAAACCACTCTATGATTCTATGTCCCAAAGTTACACCACATTTTCTTGAATACTGGACTGGGACACAGGGTTGGCCTGGAATACATCCCTTAGAAGTGTAAGTTCCTCCAGGTACTGGATGTCCATGTAGTACACAATCAACTTCTTTTATCATCATTGTCTTCGTAGAAGAAGCAAAACAGCCTTACTTATTGAAGTATTTGTTTGGAAACATGCAGTGCCTTTGTTCCTATTTTTAGAGGCTTGGCTGACTTTCTTCTTTTTCATGTCCTTCCATCTTCTCTTAGTTCCTTTTCACAACCAGTGCTTCCTGTTTACAGATGTTTTCTTCAGCTCATGTTGTTGGGAATGTTGTTCCAAAAACTGTGACAGTTACAAAACATAGTTTGGAGAGAAAAGCTCCATGTGGAAGATCAGAAAACATTCCGCTAAGCTGTTTTATAGTACTTCCAATGTACTCGGTATTATCTCAAATCTATTTCTAGCATACAGAACAAATCCAACTTTGATTTAGGACCATAACAGCCTATAGTATAACTTGTCATGTCTTTGGTAATAGTAAGCCTATGACTAGCGTAATAAGTTCTGAGAGAATTTTGGGGACCATGTTTGTAGCATCGTCCTTTATATGCCCTTTGGCAGTGATGATATTCTGTCCATTCTGCAAAAATACCATGCTAGTGCGTAGCTGCCCATAACAGACAGTTGTGTGCTGGAAAGGTTGTTATTACATAAATGTTCTTGAAACCGGTTTACAGTTATAATGTATGCAGAGGAGCTAAATTACTCCTACGGGTTTCTTCTTTCATCTCTCTTTTTCTGGTTTTGTTCTGTTCCAGATTCTACCCTCTGCTCCTTAAGTATGATGGCTATAAGCACAAAGTCCATCCTGTGCATACAACCACCCAGGCAAATAACAAGATTTCAAGTATGTTCCTGGAGTACCATTTAGACTGATGCAATTCTGGTCAGTTTTATAACACAGAAATATACCATCTGTCTTTGAGCAAAGCCACAGACAGGAAGATTCTGGGGAAGGACCGTATAAATCATTTCTGGCTTGCTTAGCTCTTCAGGCTCAACAGGCATCTCTGCCTTCCAGAAGATTTCTTACACACAGTAAATCAAGTTCTACATTTCAGCACTTGCACCCAAAAAAAAGACCAGGGCCTGCTTCTTGTGGAACCTAGGGCTACTTTTTATATCTAGAGGAAAAGCAACTTAGCAATGCAACTCCTGCATTTCTGTAAAACAAAATTTGAAATCTCTAGTATTCCTCTGGAAGGATGTTTGACTTGGTTGCTTTTACATAGGTTACACCAACTTGGATTCTTGAAACGGCTGATATAATGACCAGCATGATGAGATAGAGTGACCTCTCAGCGAATTTGTGGGTGATACCAAATTGAGGGGAGTGGTTGATACACTGGAGGGCAGGGCTGCTACTCTGATGGACCCAGTCAGACTGGAAAAAGGAGCTGCTGGGGACCTCATGAAGTTCAGCAAAGGCAACTGCGAAGCCCTGCATCTGGATTGGCATAACCCTATGTGTTGGGACAGGTTGGGAACTGACTGCATAGAAAGCAGCTTTATAGAAAAGAAGCTGGGGGTCACGGTGCACAAGTTGAATGTGAGTCAACAGTGTGCTCTTGCAGCAAATGTGTCCAGCTGCATACTGGGCTGAGCACAACTGGTAGGTTTGGAAGGAAGCGATTCTTCCCTTCCATTTGACATTTGTGAGACAACATCTGGAGTTCTGAGTCTTGTTTTAAGAAGGGCATTGACATGCTAAGCAAGACTTGTGAAGGCCACCACACTGTTCAGAGAGCTGCAGTTGATGACATACAAAAAGCTGAGAGCACTGGATTTGCTCAGGTTTAAAGATGATGAGGGGAGGTCATACTGCTGACTACCCCTTCCTCATGGATCAGTGTAGAAAAGATGGAGTCAGATTCTTCCCAGAGGTGCACAAGAGGCGCCTGCTTTAATGGAACCTGCCTTGAGCAGAAAGTTGGACTGCAGACTTGCAGAAGTCCCTTACCACCTACATGATTCTCTGATTCTGTGATGTGATGTGATGGCAGGCAGCTTCCAACTAGCAGTTTCGCCCTGCCAGGGAAAGAGACTCCAACACTGCGTCTTCTTTTGCCTAAAGGTGTTCATGAAACTATGCCCTGCCGGCAGGGAAGGCAGCAGCCTGTTCTACTGCAGTAACAAATTCATTGATTATTTTTCCCATGTATCACCAACTAAGCTATGCAAATGTATTGGGGAAATCATCCGTACTGAATTCAAAGAGAGTTGAGACTTTGCCTACTTTATTATACAGCTTTGTCATAAACAGCAGCAGTGCCCTTTTCATAAAGAAATACTTTACTGTCAATCTGACTCACCGTTCTCAAATCTCATTTCTGTGCCTTTGTCCATATTGACCATTTCTGAATCTTCTTCCACTTCTATTTTTACTGAGATGGGGGGAAGCTGCAGAATTGTATGCAGTATTCAAGGTGAAGATAGAAGATGGATTTATAGAGACTGTGCAGACCACATTCTGCTAAGAGGGAAGGGACAGAAATGCATGTTATGATTTTGTGTAACTTTTCCTTTTAGTATGTCTACTGGCTCTTTGTTGTCTCTAAATGTTTTAAATTGCTTAAAAAGAAAATGCAGATTTTTCTTACCTGTTTAGTTGTTCACCTCTTATTGTTTTGTTCTGTAACACCCCATTTGTCTGGTCTACTTATCACAACCTTTCTGTTCATGATGTCTGCTTCCTCAGCTGTGAAGAGTTTAATGGCAACTGGACACTTGCCAGAGGATAAAACCCCTAAGTTATATGTCCATCAAAGGAAAAGTGAGTAGCCCTTGCCTATTCTGAGCTAATCAGCACAAGAACTACCTATCTTTAAACAGCTTAAATGCCATCAAGACTGCTTTGGGAACTGGGAAGTTCAATGTATTGTTGAGACACAAAAGAACCCTGGAAGTACTGAGGGATGGGGAACGTCTGGATTAGCTAGAGAATTTATCAGTAGGAAACAAGTGAAAACCAGAAATCTGGTGGTAGCTTAAGACATGTCAGATCAAAAAGGGTCTCAACAGTGCTGAAGAACCAAATATGTGTTACTTGTCAAGCAGGCTCTGGGTATCTTTCTTTTGCTATTGGACTGTCTCCCATCTTTATTTTTGCTTTGCAGTGTGGTTGGGATGAGCAGTAATTGAACCAGAGAACTGTCAGCACTAGCATCATGATTTGCCATACCTGAAATAAACAAGGTACTTCCAAATCAGCCAAAAGATGTAAGAGTAATTTGCTGAGGATTATGCATGTAAGTGCACAACATGCAGGGGGCAATGTTCAGTAAAATGTTTGCTTAGCTGCTATTGTTTAGCCACTAGCTCCTGTTTTGATTTCCAGTGAGAAGCGAGGACTCTCATCTCAATACAAGGTAAGAGTTTAAATGCACTCTCAAATCTGGGCTGTCATGACAAACATATTATTAAGTTTTCTATGTAGGCCTATTTTCCACCACATTTAGAAAACACGAATGCCATGGGTATTATATTATATAAACAATTTAGAACAACTTATATATCCTGTAATTATAAAGACTTAAGCTTATGCTTCTTTGCAGTATCAACTACTGGCTTAAGAATACTTCTTCCTAAAACTAAGAAGGAGTTTATGATTCTATAGGCTTTGTATTTCCTTAAAAGTGATCAGTTACAGACAAGAAAAGACATGGTCAGGACATTTACAACAGAAGACTTGCAGACTCATTGTCAGAAAAAGCTAAGAAAACAGTTGAGTCTGAAGGTAGGTGCTTTAGTGAAGTCCCAGTACCTTGTAAATATGGCAGTGTTCAGGCAAGATAATGCTGCTTAACTTGCAGAGTTCACTGAATCTTCAAAAACGTATATATGGAAATTATGCCGTATATGCGGCATAATTTCCATTGTACACATTGAAAACTAGGACACCAGTGGGTTTGGCAGTTTTAAGCCTTGGTTGTTCTTTTTGGTTTCATTTTAATACAAGATGCCCTGATCCAAATACATAAATTGCTTCCTTGGTTTAAAATAAAACAAATTCCTAATGATGATGCTTTATTTACTGAATTACACAGAGTCAAAAAACTCTTGTCTACAGGTCCTGTAATTAATAAAGTTCATACCATCCTTAACACATAGAGGGGCTGTATGCTTTAGAATAACGTATATGAAGAAATTTGTTCCTACGTATAAAGGAGAGAAAGTTCTAACTGCACATGAGCTGCCATCACAAAATTAATACATCCAATGCCATGAACTGCCCCATTTGTACAACAGCGATGGAACTGTCATTCTCTTTGCATTTACTGTACAGAATCAGGGAATTTGCTATGCTGTGTGGAATAGGCCTTGCTAACTGGCATCAGGATATGCAAGATAGCAAGAAAAAGCAGGAGCAAGGAATCAGTCATAATAAAGTTTTAAAAATAATAGTTTTCTCTTCAACTGTTAGGATTGTGAATCTTGCTAAATGGATTTAAATTCTTTAAAGCACTAAAGCACTTACCTAAAATACATATAGCATCAAATCACAGATGATCTCAAGAACCAGCAGTTGAAAGGTGACAAGGAAAAAAGCAGTCCATTCCTCTGAGGCCTTCTTTGGTAAGTTCCTAGTTTCAAATTTACATTATAGCTTTCACTGACTTGCTTTTCACATTTCGCAGAAGTCAAACAGCCATTTTTCCATGATCATGAAACTCTTTCAGATGGCAAGTACTAAATATATTTTCCCCTTTTACAGTGTAAATTAGCACATTTTAATTGTCTCAGTTACTTCACCACGGGTATTTTCATTTAAATGATGTAGAATGGTAAAAATTTTGTCTAGCTTTGTTTTGTGACAATGGCACCCCAAAAACCAGGAATAATATGGGGCTGCATATAAAATTTGATGCTGATAATATCAGATTATCTTTTAAAATAAACAGCTTGTGCATACTTGACATTTTTGCTTTACAGAGCAAAACAGTACTGCATACACACAGTATTGTGAATTTTACATGTGGGCTGCAAGTAAGATCTGCATACTTAATGGCAACTTGATACTGCTGTGAGAATCCTAACCTTTTCATTTCCTAATTCTGATTGGAATTCTTCAATGCCACATTAATGTTTTAATGTTGCTCTAGTTATTTCCTCTGTCAGAAAGAATAAACCCTTATTACGTTATACTCGATGTAATCCCTAGGAAGGATTTGCCAGGAACAGATAATCTTTGCTTGTGCGCAGGTCTTATTTAGAATGGAGGGTCAAGGGGAGGCATACCCAAACTTAATTACATAAGCAATTCTAATTAATATTAATTCTGTAAAACACTATACTGAATTTTACTTTAGATTGGTTTGTTCTGAGAGCCACCAAACAAAATACCTGTATAATATTTATTTTAAAAAACAAAAGTCACTACTGTACGTCACTCTTTCAAATCCATGGATGTTCAAGGATAACTGTGTGTTGAGATGCTGCTGGAGGTTCATTTTCTTCACCTCCAGCCAAGTAGTATTTTTCCTTTGTTACTTTTTGTTTAAGCAACAGTTTGCCTATGGATGTGTGCAAATGTGTTTTGCATATGCATACGATGAAGTAGAATTAAAATGTAAAGCAAAGCAGTTAATTCTCTGCAACGATTTCATCTTGATCCTAAGGAAGGGAATGCATCTTCCTCCAGACAGAAAGCAAGCACTAAATAATATAAGCACTAAACACTTTTTTTTTCATATAAAAAAAGAAGCATTTTGTGCTATTGCACATATATTGCATCCCCCTTCAATTTTCTGTAATCTGCATATTTAGATGATTACCCCACAACTGGAAGGACTGGAATTAGGTGGGTCCTTTTATGATCATTATGACTGCAGGGTGAAGGAAGAGGAGGAGCTGAAGCAGTTCTCATTTTACTTGAAATACTGGACTTATGGATCCCTGTGTGATGAACCCTGAGCAGCTACTAATCCCTTATGAGAAAGGGTCACCATTGAAACAAGTGTAACTGCTTGATGGTAGGCTGCTTCTTTCCAGAGGTTTTTGGTCTTCGGAATTTGCTTTTCATCACTTTGGTTTGGCCTCTGCCCATCATCTTTTCTTCTTCAGCTTCTTAACTCGTCATTTTTTCAGAGTTGAAGGTCAGATCATTCCATCTGACTTGTAAGCCACAGGCCCTGAAATTTCTTGTACCAGCCCAAGTAATTTCTCTTTGAGCAAGGCATATTTTCTATCTACTTAAAGCATGTAATTAAATTTGGAGTCACACAATTTAGAAGATAAGGAACTTCCTGTCTGTTAACAGAAGAATGTCTTGTAAGGGGCTGTGGGCTGGACAAAAGTTGAATCAAGACTAGGCACCAAGCAGTAGAGATGGGACAGCCTCGTTAGGGGAGAGTTTATTTAAAACCAATTGACTTACAGTAAGATGGGCCTATGCACATTTGAAGTGAATCATTTTTTATAGTAAAAATAAAATTTAATAAGGACTTTGTTTTCTGAGCAAGAAAAAGGTGGTTAGTCATTAAAATATTCGTAGAGATAATAATTTGGGAGCTTTGAGTAAAGGGAGGAATAGTAATTGTTTCAATTTCTAAAATGTTTTCAACTGACAGCTAGAGAAACTTTAGCTTTACTAAAATTTAGAAATTTTAGTAACCAATATTTACTATAGGTTAGGTTCAGCTAAACCAGTAACAAAGAAAAAATATAAAACTATTTAATACCTGACATTCAGCAGTTTGCAGAATGCCATTCTTCTGTAAACAAATAATCACTGTGACAGCTGCTAAGTTTAAAAAAACTGGAAGCTCCATTTCCACAAGTTTAAATAAATGAGACCCAGGATCACCCGAAGCCTCTACACAAAGTCAGTGGCAAGGTGGACATACAGACTTGGAAAAGCCCAGCTGCTCGTCTTCTTTTCTGTGGTTTTAAGTGTGCTAGTTGCTGCTTATTCTATCAAGGACAATGCTGCTGTACTTTTAAAGAAAGGCTGACATGCCCAAAACTATATGGGCACAGAAAAACCTCAGAAAGGCAGGCAACATTTCCTTTTAAAATAGCTTCTGACAATGACTTAGTATAATTATACATTCTCCAGACTGAGGTTTGGAAGACTGTTAACTCCCCTGTCAATTTAAAACCTCCTTTTGTATACAGCCAGTGGGTGGGGTGCCACATTTTAGAGTACAGCATCCAAGTTAAAAACTCAACCATCTAAGGTTGCTTTTGAGTCTTACAGCATATCAGCTCAAAACTCAAATTTTGTGGAAGCACAAGTGATTAGAAACACAAAAACGGATTTAGAAAACATATTAAAAGAGCATGAAATGAATGAAAAGCTGATTAGTGCACAGGTATGAGAAACAGCAGGACTCTGCCTGTTGCAGCAACTTCTATGTTAATGGCAGTGTAATCCTGTTGCAGTTGTAGTTGTTTCCTAAAAACATTCCTCCATTACTTCATGTATCCTATATCCTGCCTTGTAATATCCATGTGGACAAAAATCATTGTGAAAGGTCTTACTGCTCTATCAGTGCCTTTATTTGTAATGGCCACTGTAAACTGGATTCATCTGGATTCTCTTCCATACTTCAGAATCAGAACTCTGTGAAACTAAGTGTTAGTCCACTGTCATGGAACTCTGAAAATCACTTCTGAAACTGTATATATTTAAAGGAGTAATTTATATATACCTAGATGCTGACAATACAGCTCACACTGCAGTTATGTCAGTGCCACTACATTATGCAGTGGCAGCACAGTAGCTCACACTTGTTCCCCACAGTTCTTAAGCAGTGTGCATACTGGGGAATACTGGCTTTTTCAGATAAGAAGAAAATGTGCTAGTCTTATTTTTCCAGATATTAATTTCTTCAGAATAATTCCCTGTGGAATCACTAATTTCTGATTGTGTTTTTTATATAGCAACTTCAGTGGTAAATCAATTAAATCCCCGAGGTTTTACAGTTTTAGAGTCATACCAACTTGAATACCAAGATGCTGAACAGAGGGATGCAAGGTATGATCCCCAAGGAAGAAAATACTTTCTTGGGGTGTCTATAGCAGCATTCATAGAATGGTTTGGGTTGGAAGGGACCTTAAAGCTCATTCAGTTCCAACCCCCTGCCATGGGCAGGGACACCTTCCACTAGACCAGGTTGCTCCAAGCCCCATGCAAAGCATTCTCATGCTTTTCTGCTCTACTTCTACGATTTCCTGAAAATGTGCTAGTTTAAAATATTTCTCTTTTGATAGAATCTCAGTTATGAAGTATTGTTTGTTTGTTTTTTCTATTTTGAAACAAAGATTCTGCTTTTCCATAAAAGAGAGAAAAGACAACATACAATTTTCTAATATCTAAGTTAAGTTTGACACATTTTTAAAGTTTCAGTTGCTGGCTAGATCACTAGTGACATGACTGTTGATGAGAACTGATGTACACATTGCCAAAACACTCCTGTACCTATTTATAATTCTTAATACACAGCAGCATTACTGATCAGTAATTTCTGCAGCTTAGAAAAAAATGCTGTCTGTATTTATCCTTTTTCTATTTTGAAACAGTTTGTTGCTCAAGAAAAGTCAAGAATTGAAGATTGCCAGGGAGGAATAAAAGATGAATTCTACAAGCAAATTTAGTGGAAAAGTGTGTGTGTGCTGAGAGGGTGGGAAGACTCTTGTCTCTCCTGCCCTCTGAAAAAGTTGTATTTTGAATCCTGTATTTCAGTAACAGTTGTAAAGAAAACAGAAAAACCTGTCATCAGTTTGATGCTCAGCAGTATAAAACCAGAAATAAGCTAGATTGAATAAACCAGCTAGCTTCAGTCTCCTTTGGCTTTCTGTCAAGAGAACCTAAACAAGTCTGGCCACTCCTTATTTAAGGTTTTACTCAAATTCAGTCAGAGTTTTTCAGTGTATATATAAAATTGTCAGGTTTGTAATGTGGCTTTTGTTTCACTACGTTTTAGGAGGCAGATTATTAAAATGGTTTTGGTGTTCATGTTCTCTAACATGAAGTAGAATGATAAAAAGCAAAAAGTAAACACTACTGTGAAAGCTTGAAACTCCATTTCCTTGTGGTGTGTCAGACGTAAGCCTGAAGAATTCCTTAAGTACGTTTTTATACTCAGTCAGCTTGAAAATACTTCGCTATTTTTACTAGTGCTTATAAACCTGAGCTTTGGATGACTGTTTGACCGTTTGGAATAAGGATGACAGTTAAGATCAGCTGATGAATAACTGCTTATACCATTTGCAGGAATTAAGGTATTGGTCTATAACTGAGCATTGTAGTGGCTGATTATGTGAAGGGCCTGAACTTCCTCCGCAGTATACGGAGAGAGTTAAGAATTCTTAAGAGCCAACATGATGATTGGGGACTTTCTATTTTAGCCACATGGATATGATTAAGCACAGCAGAGAGGTGTAACATTTAGCTATTTTGACCTAAGACTGCAGGGAAGCAGACACAGTGCCAATGTGTTAATAGCTTTCACGATAGAAGAGCTGCAGTTTAGAGGCTTTGAAGATATTTAACCTACTTAGCATTCCTACAAAAAGGATAATCTAATTGTCAGCTTAAAGAGGTTTGTAAGCAACTACTGCTTCTACTCCTTTTGTTGAAATCGTGAAAAGAATTAGAGTGTCCCTTACTCAGTGACAGAGAAAGAGCCATACACCAGTGACATTATCTTGTGATTAGGATACCTGACTGCAAAAAGAGAAAATCTGGCTTGATCCCTGCTTGTTTATGCAAAGGTCTCTTGCAAAACTTTCTTCAACTCCTGCTACGATCAGTCTATCTGGCAAAGTGTTAGCATTTTAGTCTGGCTCAGAAGTGAGCCGTGTACTGTGCTTTTTATAGAGTTGTCTCAGAGCATGTGACCTGGATTCCTTTTGGGTAAAATGAGACAGGAGAGGTATTTCTCACTTCTGCCCATGTTATTTGCTAAAGCACCATTCTTTAACTGAATTAGATTATAAACCACCGTTTTCCCCTCTCCATCTTCTTTTATGGGCAGATTTAAACCTCATACATAACCTGCGATAGAAAGGAGATCAATTAACTTTACCCATATTCCATCTTTTCAGTTATGCTAGAATTCTCCAGCATTAAATGTCTGTTGTAGTTAACCTCTAAATACAAAACCAAGCAAATAAGAACAGGACTACTGAGTTGAAAAATCAAGATACTGCATCTAACAAAAACGTATTGCTGTAAAGTACAGCTACAACAAACATTATATGTTGAATAAAACACTTCCTGAGATTCATGCTAACAGTGGATGCAGTGACATTCTCTGTCTTCCAAGGCAGTAATCAGACACACCTTATATCGTTAAATTCATCAGTGCAGCCATAGTTACAGGAAAGAAAATGACAAAATTAAGACCTGATGTAAACAGCTGAAGCTCATGATAATGGGTTAGCTAGTTCCAACTGTGATGTAAAGATGATATTACCAAATAGGTCAGATAATAGGTGTAGTTTTCTTCGTCTTAATCTCCAATGCCTGTTTATAAGGTACAAATAAGACAACAGATAGAGAAAATCAAACAGAATAAAATAATCCAATAAATTAAGTGGGCATAGATTGCTACATTTAAACAGTCTTTTAACCACAACCAATAATAAGAAAAAGAGTATTTCTAAAGGGTAGGAAAAAAATCCGATACTCTTTTATTTAGGGAAACTGTAAAGACTAACATAGTGTTAACAATTGGAACCTTCTCTCAAAGAAGAGGGTTGACAAATGAGTACCTTCATGATGTGCTTTCCTTGAAGCTCTGAAGCATCTTGCTATGTATAAATCATTATCTAATTTTTCAGGATATGTTCTGCACTCTCAGGAAGTGTCCTTGCTTAGCTCACTGGACATGAAGTGAGGTGGCTGTGAAAACTGCCCACAGAACTTCTGACTGCTCATTACCCTGGCCAAAATTACCTATCATCACCTGGAATAGACCAGATATCATTAAATCAAGAATTGAAGCAATGTATGTTATGATTCCTAACGAAATAACAGCCTTTGTGTCCAGACAGATACATTTGTCTGATTGTAAGAAATTTTGCAAGTGTGACTCCATTAAGAAAATGGTAAAACGCTTTAAAAGATTTACAGATCTTAGGGGTATGCAGTGTCAAGGCTCAGTAAGCTGAAAAATGAAAGTTAAGCTAACAGAGCAGAACTTTTATTGGTATCAGTCATTCAAATTTATTTACTCTTTAGTGTTTCTCATCTGAATTAATAAAAAATGCCCTACATCTTCTATTTAATTTTTAAATCACATTTTCAAAGCTTTCTGCATGGCTCTGCAAATGAATCTTGAATTTTCTAGTCCAGCAACAGATTTTATTTGCATGTTTTTACATAGTTTGGACAGCTAACACTTAAGAATGGTATCTTAGCTAAGCACCTTGATTGTAATGATTAAAAATTTCACTGCTGCATTTCTGGGACAATGTGTTTGAAGAGTGGGTTTGGGTAGTTGCTCTAGGGGCACTTGCAGGTATGGCTCCACGTGGTTCCAGTTTTGCCGCTCCTCCTATTGAAATGTGTGTGACAATATCAGGAGACAGCCTAAACCACTGACAGCCTGACAAGCATGTCTTTTTTTTCTTTACTTTTTCTTTCCACTGCTGAAGTGAGGTGATGCATTTTGATTTGTTTCCAAGCATACTGAGAGGTAACTTAGATACCTTAGGGAGTAAAGCTAGCTAGGGAAAAAAACCCAAACCCTACATCCATCTCCCAACTGCCCATTCTAACCCTTACTGCTCTTAAGAGGAAGTTGAAAGCAGAGTGTGGCGCTTTATTTAATATTTTTGGCTAACAGATCTCTTAACAGGTCACCCATTTTAAAAAATGGTTATCTTTTCTGTTCACATCCTCATTACACCAGTCATTCATAACTTTGGCACTCTGCCATACATTTTACTCATGATTATCCTTTGAGGCCATTCAGAGGCTTTGAAGCTAATGTTCATGATGGTGGCTGGCAGTAACAAATTTCAACCAGCCACGCTTAATCATAGAATCATAATCATAGAATGACAGACTGGTTTGGTTTGCATTGGAAGGGACCTTAAAGCTCATCCAGTTCCAACCTCTTGCCACGGGCAGGGACACCTTCCACTAGAGCAGGTTGCTCCAAGCCCCTGTGTCCAACCTGGCCTTGAACACTGCCAGGGAGGGGGCAGCCACAGCTTCCCTGGGCAACCTGTGCCAGCGCCTCAGCACCCTCACAGGGAAGAACTTCTGCCTAAGAGCTCATCTCAATCTCCCCTCTGTCAGTTTAAAAACATTACCCCCTGTGCTATCCGTATATGCCCTTGTAAAAAGTCCCTCTCCAGCTTTCTTGTAGCCCCTTTAGGCACTGGCAGCTGCTCTAAGGTCCCCCCGGAGCCTTCTCTTCTCCAGGCTGAACAAGCCCAGCTCTCTCAGCTTGTCTCCAGAGCAGAGCTGCTCCAGCCTTTGGAGCATCTTCGTGGCCTCCTCCGGACTCTCTCCCAACGATAATACATTTGTTTTCTGTGTGCTAAAATATTGAAATGGCTTGACATTAAAAAAAAAATAAAATAAAAAATTCAAGAAGTCCTTTCTAATTTTGAACCTTTAAATCTAAAAGAATTGGTTCCTACTTTTTGTGGATTCAGTTCAGACATAAGTCTGTAGCTACCTGCCAGGATTCAGCTCCTACAACCTGGCCAGCACCCCAGGACGCACTGGAGTGGGGCTTATGCCCTCTGCTGGTCTACTGGATCCTGACTCGGCTGCTGTGGAAGGTAGAATTCATCTTGGATTTAGTAAAACAATCTGGAAGCGATGTCGAGGAATTATGGAATGCTCTTTATTGACTTTTAACTTTTGCCTCAAATTACGACTGAGACATTGAAACAAAACCAAGATACTCTCTACTGTATACTCATTTCTTTAATGTAAAGGTTATCATTGATGGATTTCTACACTAACTCCTATGCAAAACCCCATAGGTATTTCACTAGCTTAAACAATTTCCAACAATGTTCCAACAAGCAAGAAATCTTAATTTAAAAAATGCTAAGTAGTTTCCTAATCTGTATAGCTAACCTCAGGCTCATGCCATAAAAGTTACAGTTTAACTTGCCTTGTAGCTGTTCTCTAAATACTCTGCTGCCCCTCCACCACCATCAATTTCTTAGTGACGCAGAAATGACTTCTCTGCTAGAGCTTTACACTGTATGCAAAAAGTAAATTAACTATATCTGAAACATGGTTGTTAAGAGCACCAAGTCACAAACACAACTTTGCAACATGCTGTTTGTGTGGGAAGATATTGTTATGCTGTCTAGCTTGAGTCTAAGGGGAACTAAATAATATGAAGAATAAACAAACAAGTAAAAAACCTCACAAAACCCCTCTTTATTTCTACAGAGATAAGCGTGGTCCTGTATATTCTGTTCTTGCATGGCTTTCAAAAAAGAGTATACACTGATGTAGTTGCTGTTTAAAAAGAAAACAAACAAAAAACCACCACAAAAACCACAACAAAATATAATCTGTTTTCAATGGTCAAGCCCATAATTTGACCAGTAACTGCTGGAAATGTCAATGTACAATTTGATCAGCAATTAAAAAGGAAAAGCTTTTACTGTTTCAAAAATGCAGTGAGTTATGGGTTTCAACAGCATGGTATGCACATGACAGAACAGATAAAATACCACAGAGAGCATAATTTGCATGCAATACTCAATGTTTTATTGTGGAGATCTGTAGAATCCACCACTACCAACAAAAAAGCCTAATATTGGTAAACCAAAACCTAATACTGGCAATACCTTTGGTGGGAATCCTTCTTCATATGCAGGCCAGCTACAAAAATGTGCTATAGGTCTTCCTGTTTTATTCGCAGCAGTGCTTGTTCATCTCTGGCTATCCTAAGCAAAAGAGGGGTGTCAAGTAGTGGCAGAAAATACAGTAATAGTGCGAGACCCCAGAAAAACAAGCAAAACCCCCACCAACTGCATACTGACTTTTAGAATGGATTGCATTAGACTATATTTAATCTACACATGATTATTTAAAATAGAGGGCATTATTTTGCTCATGTCACTTGTCTTTAGAAGGGAATTTTATGTAATCATTCATAATCTAATTTAATTCAGTTTAATTCTGCAGGTTTCTCTTCTTCATATTCATATAACATGGCTTAACTTAGTTCAGGTCAATACTCCTGAGCATGCCTTCATCAAAAGAGTTCTGTATTTCATACTTTCGTTTTGTATAAAGCTCTATCTTGGTGAAGAATACTTATATAGAACTTACCTATATACTCTTTACTGTTAACTATTTCCTTGGGTAGTAGCTAAAACATATATTCACGTCCAACCAAAACTGTTTATACAGATGTTAGATAAATATATTTTTTAAATGTTCTGTTTAATTATTCAGGGAGATTTTTTTTTTTTTTGCTTCCCAAAATATATGTGGAGTTGGAATGACCATATATTCCATATGTAGCTATATTCCATAACCACTGTTTAAGGAAAGAGAGTGATGTCATCACACACACATACATATATATAAATGATAGAATTCTGAGTCTGGGAAAGAATCAAGGGCTTGATTCAAATTAAAAAAAAAAACAAAACCCAAAAAACAACAAAACAGCAACCCCCAGTTTTGAAGGGAATACATTCCTGGAATTATTTCTACACATAAATAACCTACTTACATCAGGAATTCCAGTGAACTGTAATCCTAATGTCATGTCAGAAAGCGTTGCATGATAAGGACTTCAGATGCTGCAGATAAAGGAATACACTGAAAAAATTTGCCTTCCACTATCATTCCCAGCTATGCAATCCTCCTGATCCATGAGTATGTAATTGACACGGGTTCCAAAGCAATTTACTTTATAACATTTGAATTATAAAAATCAGACTGGTTTTGTTTTCTTTCCTCTGCAAATTTTTTTTTTAGAGTTCAAGAGAAGTCCCTTTGCTTGTTTCATAAGCATTTCATAAGCTTATTGTGGAAAAAAATGTTTCAAAAGCTGGCCATGTTTTTTTAAAAGGCACCTGCATAAATGCTTTAATTTCCATTTTCTGTCAGTGACAACTCTGCCCTAGCTCAAAAGATCACTTTACTTAAACAAGGGAATTCACAAAAATTAACTCAAAAAACTACTCAACCATAAATTTTAAGGCATTATAATAATTTAAGATTAACAACAAGGAACACATCTACTTGTAAAGCAGTGGAAAGGATAGAATATGTATTTTCTTCTGTCTTCATAAGTACTTTTTAAAAAATCTGCGGTTTTGTGTTGTTCAGGCTGTAGCTTTGCTAAATCTAAAAAAACCACAAACAGAGCAAGCTTGGAAGATAAAATCAACCAGCGGAAAGCAACAAGGTCATACTGCAGTGACTGCATCTTGGAGAGCAGTTTGGGTGTTCTTGGAATGCGGGACTCAGTTCTTCACTTTAAACACTTCCTTGAATAACTAATGGGTTAAAAACTCTATTATCCTAAGAAATTTCAGCAAGGAAGAGAAAGTCATTATAAAATCACAACTATTATCATACACCTGAAGCTATTAAATATATAGAGAGTCACGATACAACAGTAAAAAGCATCAGGATGGAAAACACTTATTACTTAGTAACAGTGACAATCTGTAGAATAATCCATGTTCAATTTGCTTAATAGGGAAAACGGTTGCTCATGCCAACCTTCCATCTTCCCCTAGGCTAGCCTTAATCAACAAACCTATTGTTCTAGCCAAGGTGTTGAAATAGCAGCCATCAAGCATCTCTTTAGCATGTCAATCTCCTATTCTGCAAATGGGATAAACATCAATATGAATGTTTAGCGCTGTCCACAGGATAACATGTGTAATTACAACTGCAGTGCTTAACAAATAGTAAGTTTTAGTCCTTTGTAAGTGCCTAGTTAAATAAGATGATCTTGGTTTCTGCTGTTTTCATCTTGATACTTAATACTGCAACTTCTACCACTTCAAGTGCTGCGTAACACCTTCAATTAGGTTCGTCAGTCTTATAAAAGCAACTAAAACATATACTTCTCATTGACAATTCTACCACAGTGGCTAAAGTTTCATAGATAACCTCTTGTTCTTCAAAGCACAGAAAAGCTCCATAACTTCTAGTTATATCTAGTACATTAAGATTTTTCATTTAGTGTCAAATAATTAACCTAGTTTGTTTGTTCAAGATCATTAGTGCAAATAGTGATGAAACATCTGTCACCTTAAAACTGCTTTTAAGATGGCAGCAGGGTAATTCTCCAAGACAGCAACTGCAAGGTTTTCCAGCTGACTTTAGCCATATTCTGGCAGCATGCAGGGGTAATTCCTTCTTGATACAGAAATATGATGTCTCCAAATTCCCCTTAAAGGATATTTTAAGCTCTCTCACACATGGCAATGATGAAGTTCCATTTTTCATCTCAGTATAACTAGATCAGCAGCTGAAATGGTGAAAAAAGTAATCAGGTAAGTTTATGTAGGCTTCCACACACAATATTTTAAAATGAAAGGTAATGAGTTTATGTAACAGGATTCTCATCAGTTAACTCACAAGTTAGTTCAGAGTGGTTTAAGTGTAACTACTATCCTTTTCCTCTTGAGTAGTTAATTATTATATCAGGTAATTAATTTAAACAAGGAAGGAAGATGATTACTTGTTAGCCTCTTCCAATTTAATTTATATAAAAGCTAAATATATTCCTTTCACAAAAACTTACTTGGCCAGACATATTATCTCGCCACATTCTCAAGATGTTCTGCACACTTCGTACCTGTCATTGAAATCACAACTCTACAGCTCCCACTAAAGTTACTAAAGCTACTTTATAAGGTACACTTTGTTGTAACACCTGGAGTTTGTTCAATAACCTCTTAATTCTAACACAAAATTTACTTTGCTTTCTAAGTGTTTGATAGGTAGGGTATTCGTATAGACATTTTTAGTAATTTAACTTTACCTGATACAATTTTCAGGCTCACTTTTGCAGTCTGTAATTACATCTGAAACATTCCCAAAGTTGTTGGCCCATCAGTGGAGTCCTCAACAAGCCATCCTCCAAAAGAGAACAGTGTGCAGACAATCCTAACAGCACGCTTAGAAAAATAAGCAACATGATTTATGTAATACCTATAAATTAAAAGGATTAACAACTAGGATTAATATTTTCCTTGTGCTATCACCAGCTAAAAGATTTTACTTCAGCAATGATTTGCTGTTCTGGATGAGAATGATCATACTACTTGCTTTCTTAAGCTGCTCAGTGTTCAAACAATTGTAGTTTGGAATTGGATAAACCTTCTTACTATTTTTATGGTCCATTTCATAGTTTATGATCTATGGGTGTAATTCTTGTTCTATGCATAATTTTCTTTTTTACTTTTTGTTTCTCTCACCTCCCTTTTTTTGCTTACTGTTGCTGCAGTAAGCAAAAGCCAAATTTTGCACTGAGTCCTATCGCACTTTTACATTTCATTCTATAGACTTAAGCATTAATTATTTAACATCTGACTGCTCCCATGAAATTGTCACACTTAGTCTCAAGAATTGACATGACCGAGATTAACTGGAGGCAATCTGGCCTTTGGAGCTGAGAAAAGCTTCAAGTAGGAACTTCCAAGTTTATTCTTACAGTCCCTCCACAGTCATTAGACTGAAACAATGCATAATGCAGGTACACTTCACCAGGTCAAGGAACCTTCCGTGCATGACTTCACCTGATTACTAATTGGCTGTATTCCTTTTAGTCTCAATTAATGGCAGTATAATTTGTATACTATGTTTGTTAAAACTTGTAAAGTTTTTCTTTATACAGTTCTACCTTTATACAGACCACATCAGTGCCTCAAGTGTTTTCGGTTTGGTTTTTTTTTTGCACGTTATTTGTGGGGACATCCATACATGAGCCTAGTCAGCAGTGCTGCTCACACCGCAGCACTAATGCTACTGGAAAAAAAAACACAGTATCATTAGAATGTCAATTCTGTGCACTAGAAGAGAGAAACAGACCAGCTTCTCGCATGTCAGGGAGCATTCGGGATACCTGTAACTACAGCGCCCTGGCAGGGCATGGCGAGATGGGCAGGAGTCCTGCCTTCACTGGACACCGCTGCTGCTGAGGAAGGAACTACAAACAACACCCCTTAAGCCTCCTGCTCCCTCCTGGTTTATTATTTGGCAAAAGTTTTCACAACTTGGGACAAGAGGTAATGGCCTCAAGCTGAACGAGGGGAGGTTTATATTGGATATTAGGAACAATTTCTTCATTGAGAGGGTGGTCAGGCATTGGAACAGGCTGCCCAGGGCAGTGGTGGAGTCACCATTCCTGGAAGTGTTCACAAACCGTGTAGACGAGGCCCCCAGTGACACGGTTTAGTGGCGGCCTCGGCAGTGCTGGGGAACGGTTGGACTTGATGATCTTTTCCAACCTGGTTGATTCTGTGATTCTACGAACCGTGTTCTCTGAGCTCCAACGCAACGCAACACGCTCCCGGGTTCGTAAATACTCATCCCAGGCAAGCGACGCAGAACACTTCGGGTCACTCCGGTGCACGGGAATGGCAGGAGCTGCAGGGACGCTCTCAGAGCCGCCAGCTCCCTGCGCGCTCGCTCCAACGCGGCTGACGGCGCAGCAGCGCCCCAGACGCACCCCTGGAGCAGCAGCCGCACGCCGCCGGCTCTCCCGCGGCCCGCCCCAGCCAGACGAGGGCCGTTACCGGACGTCGCTACCTCAGGCGGCAGACGGCCGCAGCACACCAGGGCGGGAAGCGAGGAGCATGCGCCTGAACCCCTACGCCGGAGCGAAAAGGCGAGGGTGACATCACTGGGCGTGGGGACTCCCATAGGGCGCCGCGAGCGGGCTTCCCGCATCAGGCGGCTTCCGGGCGAGCCAATGGGGGCCCGGAAGGTGCGCGGCGCAGCGCACACAGCGCTATGGCGAGGCCTGGGGGGAGGGGCCCTAGGCAACCAGCCAATTAGCAGCAAACCGTTTACCCAGCTGCCACCAATCAGAAGTGCCAGTTTCCAAAACAAGGGTGACGAGCCAATGGGAAAGTCCTGCGCAGCCAGAGTTCAGCCAATCGAGTGCGGGCCATGGCCGCGGCCTCCCAGCGGCAGAGGGCGCGCTCCGGGGCGGGAGGCGGTGGCGCTGCTGAGGGCGGGGCGGGGGAGGTGCTGCCGCCGTTGTCGCTGCCGCCGCCGCCGCTGTTGCGCGACTGGCTCGCTGGCTCCGCCTTCCGCGGCGCTGCGCTCCCGCGGGCTTGAGGGGCAGGTAGGGCCGCGCGGCGCGGTGTGTGTGCGCGTGTGCGTTTGTGTGTGTGTGTGCGAGATCCGCGCGGCGGGGCCCCTCCGCCTGAGGGGCGGTTCTCCGGCGGGCGCGGCCGGCTGCGGCCCTTGTCGGTTCCGCTGGAGGAGCTGGCGGCGGGCGCCCCCGGGGGGGGCTCTCCGGCGACGATCGGGAGCCGGTTGGCGCGAACAAAGGCGGCAGTGGCGGGCGGGCCGGGTGCGGTGCGGGGCGGGCGGCGGCGCTGAGGGGTTCACGGTTCGCTGGCGGGGGCCGCTCGGCACGCAAGCGGGCAGTTCAGGAGCTCGCCTGTTGCGCCCGGACGGGAACGAGCCCCGCCGCTTGGCGGGGAAAGCGGAGAGCGAAGCGCTGACAGCGGCCCGCAGCGGGACGGTGTCCGGCCCTGCTCCGCGTCCTCCCGGGCAGCCGCCGCGGCCGCTTCGGCCGGGACGAGTTTTTGGGGCGTTCTGTGCGCGCTGTAATTTGTGCTCGCGTTCATCCGGCTGAGGGGAGAAGCAACGCCGTTTTGCGTTGGTACGATGTGTTAAACAGTGTTCCCGGTGAGGCAGCGCTGATGTTGTAACAGAGTCATATATGTATTACGGGAAGCGAAAAAACAAACAAAAAACCAACCCCAAGACTGTCAGTTGCAGTCATTGAAGTCTATTACCAACGCTTATCCTGGTGTAAATTCTGTTGATAGATCTGGATTTATTGGTAATACGCTCATTCTGCTCAAATTGTGGATGTGTTGTAAGTGAAATGTCCAAGGGAACTGTAAACCAAAGTCTTCCTCCCTCCTTAATTTCCTAGGGAATGAAGTGACTATAGAGTGCCTTTGTGCTCTCCTCTTTCTTTCATGGTTTAAAAAAAAAATAAAATGTAGGCAAGCTATGAAAATAGAAAGCAAACCTTGAACAGTACCTTCTTATTTTGTGGGTAGGGAACAGGTGGGAGGAGATGCAACCGAACAGTTAAGATAAATAAAGAATGTGAGATGAAGAGTTGTTGAACCGTTGCTGTGTATTCAGTTTCATTTGTTTTATTTAGGTGTTTAATTTTGACAGCAGTCAAGTTTGTTTCTCTTTACAGAAATAAAAACTGAAACTGAGTTATGTCTGTGTTAAGTGATTTATTTCAGGTGACGTAACAGAATTGTGTGGTTGTGTCCAGAAGCATTAGATTAAGCAGAAGAATTAAAACGGTTGAAACGTGTGTCATGTGCTGCTTTCCCTGTTTCCCCAAGCATGTTGCATGTTTGAAATGCCTCATGTAATGGCCCAGTGATGCACAAGCGGGCTCATGGAATGTTTTGTGGTTTTGCTGTCTGAGGGAGATAAGTCTAAAAAGGCTTTGTATTAAGATTTCTATTTCCCTGCCTCATCTGGATGCCAGTCCAAGTCTGTTGTTTACAGTCTCTGTAAAGCATGCTTTAATCTGCACTGTAGTTTATTATCTGCAATTAGTCATTTAAACTGTCGGGGAGGTTAGGATGGGCAATAACACTGCTTTGAGAAATCTGCTTAGGCCAGGCTTGTTCTGTGTTGGGTGGGTGCTTGATGTTCAGTTTGATTCTTAGCTGGGTTGGAGCTGTTTTGGTCAGTGACTCCTCTCTAGGAAGCAGTTGGGGTATAGCTGCATGGGCATCATCTGTTCTCGTCTCTGCTGAGGTCAGGGTCTGCTGTCTGTGCTGCCTGGGTGGGAACCGTGCATATATAGAGAGCTGTCTGGATCCAGGTGCCTGAGCACATTGCGCTTGTTGCTACTCTTACGGGAGCAGGAGGTAGCAGCAGAGATGGTGTTGTGGTTTAAGCCCAGCCGGTAACTCAGAACCAAGCAGCTGCTCGCTCACTCCCCACTTCTTCCCTGCCCTGCTCCTGGGGAATGGGGAGGAGAATTTAAAGAATGTAACTCCCACGGGTTGAGATAAGAGCAGTCCTGTAACTAAGGTATAATACAAAACCACTACTGCTACCATCAATGATAATAATGATTAGTGAAATAACAAGGGCAGAGAATACAATTGTTCATCACCCGCGGCCGATACCCAGCCCGACCCGAGCAGCGATCTGGGCCTTCTGGGTGACTCCCCCCGGTTTATATACTGGGCATGATGTGCCATGGTATGGAATACCCCTTTGGCTAGTTTGGATCAGGTGTCCTGTCTCTGCTTCCTCCCAGCTTCCCGTGCCCCTCCTCAGTGGCAGAGCATGAGACTGAAAAGCCCTTGATCGGGGTTAAGCATTACTTAGCAACAACTAAAAACATCCGTGTGTTATCAGCGTTGTTCTCAGACTAAAGTTGAAACACAGCAGTGCAAAAGCTACTAGGAAGGAGAAAAGTAACTGTTACAGCCGAACCCAGGACAGATGGCCTTTCATTTTTTACAGGCAAAAGGGTTTTATACTGCCTGCCTTTTCTTTTATATTCACTCCTCCTGCTCTGTTTCAGTCTTCCCTGTTCTCTTTGCAGTATTCCTGTTATTCTAGCACCCAAGGTGTAACGTCTCTTTCTGGGGTACAGTTTTGCCATGTGGAAACATTGGTGAACTGTTTGTGTTTTCATTTTATAGACAGACTTCTGGTTTCACAACTTCTGATTGCTGATCAAAGTTTTGACATGTGATGCTGTAGATGATGAGTTAATTTTTGTCAGAATTGATATAATATTTTGAGCTTGTTGCCTTCTCTCCTGCCTCTGTCATGAAGAGGGGGAGAAGGCTAATGCTAGAATACAAAAGGGATCTCTGTGCTCACAGTTATTTTCACTAGACTCGCACCAGCCAAGGGTCATAATTCAGCTGAACCGCTGAGGCTGGCAGAGATCTATCAGCAGCAATCATGGTAGCATTTTCAGTGTGCTTTGTACTGTCCAAGATCTAATTTGAGATTCCTGTAACCCAGTAATTGTATTAATAGTGAACTCAGTGATGTATGGCAAAGGGATATGCCTCTGTATCTTAAAAGAACGTGTCTACACACTGCACTTAGTTTTTAAGTTTTGGTTCTGTGGAGAAGGAAGTGCAGCGAGGACCACTGACATCCAATTGTTTGCAGTATTTAGGCCTGAAGGTGTAAAGAATGCTTATTTGAAGTATTTATAATAGCTGAAACCATTGATGTCAATAATGAACAATAACAGAATTACTTGGTCAGATGAAGCTCAGTAATTCCCAGTGGTAGTAGTTCTCGTCCCCCAAATAATGTTAATGAATTTTTCTCTATTCTCTGTTCATCTCTGCATAAGCTGTCTGCACAACTGTGTGCAGCAGGAGAAAGGATCAGTCCTGTCAAGTTCCCCGTCCTTTGGGACTGAGTTTTCAGCTGGGGGAACTTATGTGCCTGGCAAACTGTGATACTTGCTGCCTGGATTTGCAATTTAGAAATAGAAAGACTAGGCCAAAGTTTTAAGGAGTGTGACCTTCCTTTTCAGAATAAGCAAGGCCTGTATTCCTTCTACAGAAAAACTCAGTTCTCTGCATTCTGTATGAATTTATTGACTTGTATTCCAAAGATCAGTTCTGCTTTGCAAGATGGTCTAGCAGTTGTTGTATTCAAAGCCCTTGTGCCCGAAAGATGGTGCCAGGCATATGCTACATGTTGTGCATATCCGTTAAAACTTACCTCGAATGCTTCGGGAGTGCAACAGTCAGTTCTGCCCATGACCTTAATTACTGACACATTAATCTGCTTTCTTATTTTTTCATATCCCATACTATTTCCTTTCCCTTTCCTTCCCATTCCCTCTTTCAGTGAATTGCACAGGGTAAAACAACAGTATAGGTTTTGCTCTTCTAGTAATAGTTACAAGCAGCATAGCAACATTTTAACTTTTTTAATATATGTACATATGTATATTTGTTTTAAATTCTGTCCCTGCAGATGGAGGAGAAAAGCTGTTGCTAAATAGGTGGGTCTTTTTACACTTTGAAAGTGGATGGCATTAAAAATGAAGATGTGATCGTTTGCCTTGTATATAACTGAGTTGAATGTGTTCCTGGTTGCTCAAGAGGATCTAAGGATAATTTGGATGGGAGAGATGCTGTTAGAGGTGCTATCTGAAAAAATTAGCTCTGAAAAAATCATCAAATGTTGGGGCAATGTGACTGTCAGAGTATGTTAAGGAAAGATAATTTTTGCCTGAACATTTTATGGGTGCAAATGAGTAAGTAAGAAAAAAATAGAAAACGGCTTTGAGTAATAAATTACACCACTCACATGTTCATCACTTGCTAGCTATTCTTTTATCTGCGATGCCAGTTTGTAATGTTTCCATTAACTTCATTGTTATGGAGAAATTGGATCTGCAAATCCTCAAGTTTCAATATATCATTTATTCTTTAATATTTATACTAGAGGTGATAAATATAGTTGTTACTGTGTTGGATGTTATTCATCTGTTTGCAAGTTATTGGTTGGAGTATTGGACTTGCTTAAAATTAGTAAACCTTATCTTAACACTTGCCCAGATCCTGATGTATGGAAGGCTCTTGTGTTGGCAAGGTATTACTTTGTCAGTTGTTAATTCAGGGGACTAAAGCATGTTTTACATAGCTTGCTTATTGTAATGGGAAAGCATATGCTGATATTGCTGCTGTCTTTGGTTAGTGTGAAAATTTCTTACTCTTTGAATTCTTAAAATGTGAATCATGAACATGTAAATAAAAAATACTCAGATACCAAATCAATTTGCCATTTATATTTAGATTTTTTCATAGATATGCTATTGTTACACATTAAAACATTTATCTTATAAGTCTTTCATATATATGCCAAAAGCACAGTATGTATTACTAACTTGTGAAACTGAAAAACAGTTACAAAAGGTGTTCATAGTTATTTCCTCTTGGAGAATACATTACTGAGTGCTATTTATACACCTAAACAAGCTGTATCTGAACAATTCCTGTCAGTAAACTATTGTAGCTGCCCATGATATTTATCTACAGGCTTAATTTATTTTTACTTTTTCAAAACTTGTTGATACTAGATGTCTCGGTGAGAAGTGAGGTGAAATGGGGACCTTGGAGTACTTCCATTAATTTGCTTAGTGACCTGAAGAAAATTACTCAGTTTCTAATGCCCATTTCAGGAATGTGCTACAATAGGACTAACTCTTTGTCACTTGAAAAGGTGTAGGCTGCATATGGTTAAGATGTTTTGGAAAGGTTTACAAATATTAGATCTGAAAGCTCATCAGATTGTTTCATTATTCCAGATCATTCGGAGAAAGCAGGGTATCTTCTCCAACCAGTTTCTGTTCTCAGTTGGGATTTTGTTGAGTTTGCTGGGGGTTATTTTGGTTTTTGGTTTACTTTGTTTTCATTCTTCCACCATTGAAGTGAAATTGTAACCTGGCACAAAATACTGGCTATTTTTAGACTAACAGGAATGTACTGCACACAGTCCTTTTAAAAAAAAAAAAACCCAACTACAAATTCCTACAAAAAGTAATTTTCTTCAGAAAAAATACATATTTCCTCAAGCTAAAAGCCTTTTTCTAAATTTCAGTGTTTTCAGAATAAAACTTTGTCGGACTGATCTTTGTTGTAAAAAGAAGTTGTGTTCTTACATTGCAGTTAGTCACAACTATGCAGCTGTGAAGCTGCATATGCAGCTGTGCAGACTTAATAGCATTATCTTGAAGGTTATACAGATGGTTTAGTCTGTTTAACTTGAATATTTGTAAGTCCAGTAAGTGAAAGACATGAAGGAAAGAAAAAAAAAATAAATCACTGATTCAGACTACTTAAATTGGATTGAAATGTCAAGCTGATCAGTTTTTCAAATGAAGTAGGTAGTCTGCTGCTGGTAGTTTCCAAGGTTTTCACCTTGGTCAATTGGTAGACATTATTAAAGCAGTAATATTTTGCTTCTAGTTACACCTTAGTGGTTGGGTGGTGATGAGAGACTCTAGAATTAGACCTAATGGTAGTTTTTTTTGGATTTTATTAATAAACATACCAGGTTCTTGAGTTTATTTCTACTTCAGCAAACAAATAAAAGAAGTACAAGGCTGTTAAAAGGGGGACAATGTGGAACCTTAGCTTGGTTTAGCAGTAATCCATGCAATCTGCGCTTGTAATGTGGTTTAGTTTCGCTAACATGACTCTGCATCATCGAAAGTAAATAAGTGGAAACCTAAAGATAAAGTAGAAATTGGAAGACATGTTTTCTGTAGAAGTGTTGTGTAACTGGGCGCTGACAGAGGAGGTGTTGGTTCTGACCTGGGGCTTCTACCTATGTTGCTGTGGGAAGTTCAGTGTTTGTCTGAAGTTTCTTCAGAGTGTGTTCTCTGAAGCTGTGGTACAGTATCATCTTTGCATGATGGACTTAGTGCTGATGTGAGGTTGGGTCTTTCTGGTCCAAATGCAAACTGCTGTATATTAATACCATTTATCTTTCTTCCTTTTTGAGGAGTTGCATATCCGAAAAGTGGATGTTCAGGATAACATGTCCAATGTGTCGGAAGAGAGAAGCACTAGACAACAGGACATTAAGAAGGGACTCCAGTTTATAGAGTATGATTTTGTGGTTTTATTCTTGTATGCTTATACATGTATATACATGAGGTGGATAGCTCTGGGAAAGTCCTTTTAATATATCACCAGTGGAGGAAGGAGAAAGAGGAGGACCTGTGTTTCCCTTCTGAATATTTGCTAACACTAATATAGAAATGGGGAGCAGTCTTGGAGAAAAGACAGAACCCCTCGTTGTTCCAAAACAGAGCAGATTGAAAGTGGGAGGGTATTCCTTTTCTGCCTTTGAGAGATACCAGCACTGAATTTTTCTGGTGGGTGGAAAATGTTGATGGCCTGAAAATCCACCTTATACTTCTGGACAGCTACACATAAGACTAGGTTGCTACTGAAAGGGATGAGTTTATCACAACTACCTAAATGTTTCAACACTCCGGAGCTAAAAGTTAACCTAGTGAAAAATTATCTTAGTAGTTAATTTTCATTTGTGCCTATGCCAGATTCTTCTCAAAATGATCCAGGACAGCTTAAAATCATTGCAAAATTTCACACTAATTCACTGCTCACATAAGGCATTCTTTAAAAAAAAAAAAAAATCCAAAACAACAAAAAACCCCAAGGAAAAGAAAACTGCCCTTTTAAAAATCATTTTGAAACAGATTCTCAGATATGGTAAGGGAAAGGGTTCCTGTTTTTCTTCCTGACAAGTTAGAAGTAAATACCTTTGTTCTGTGCTAGAGAAAATCTGTTTTCTGTCATACAAAAGAACTCTAAGAATTCCTGTAGTATCATTGGTATGGCTTAATTAAAATTGATGTGTTCTTTTGACAGGTAGTCTGTCACTTGAAAATACTTACAAGAAGACTGCAGTTCTCCTCATGTATAATCTGTTTCTCTACAGTGGAGGGGAGAAAGGAAATTGTTTTTAAATTGAGGTTTTAAAGCATTCAAAACCTTAACAAATTTTGAACAGCAGAGTTAAGGCTGGCTATGTAACTTTAAAGGAAAATGAGTCATCAGTAATAAGAAAACACAGTTGTTTAATCAAAATTAATCTACAGCACTCCCCCCTTGTTCAGGGCAGGCAGTAGACAGCGTTGAGAGATTTGCCTGTTGCAGCAAGTGAGATGGCTTTTAGTAAGAAGCAGTATTCTCCAATGTGATCGTCTTTTAAGCAATATGTATAACAAATGCTGGAATTTCTTTTTTCTAGATCTACTTTGCCCTATCCAGGGACGCAAGAACAATATGAGGTAATGAAATTACTTTTGCATTTCCAGAGGAGTTTTTGATGTGGGCCTATCTTATTTTATTTGTTCTTGGTTTTAATCATTTAAGTAATGATATAGTATGAATGGTAATTTGCAGTGTCTCAATATTGGAACAGGAGGACTACTTACTTTGTGATACAGGTGTTCAGATATTTGATGCCCATAATTCACTCCTGTAGCAGTTCAGATTAACTATTTCTCTGTTGGTGTTAGAGATGAATTTGGGGCATTCATTGGATAAAACAATATGCTATTCTGAGTAAAATTTAGGGTAGCAGAGCAAAAATGAGATAAGAGGACCTCAGTCACATAAATCTTCAAAGCATGCTTTGTTTCTGTACATGTTGTTATTTTGCATAATTTTTTACTTGTATTTTCAGGACTAATCTTTTTAGCATTTTTATTCAATGGTAGGTGGTTTCATTGGATTTGAGAACATATTAGATAAAAATCCAATCTTTCACATTTTACATTAAAAAAACATTTAATTTGCAACCTTTATATACTAGTGGTTTGCCAGTTGCTATGGCTGCTACTTACTTAAAAGAATCTATGGAACATATATGTCTTTTTTTAAGTTACTTATACAAAGTAATTCTTTTATCAGTAGTTCAGCTGCTCTTTTATTTACTTGTATTGGGGTGTTGAGTATTAGAGATTGTCGTGGACAAACGTCAGAAGAAAAATACTAATATAGACAAAAGTTTGGCATTTCATTTTGATTCCCTGAAGACACAAGTATAAATTTTCTATTTAAAAATGTGTTTGGAAACATGGAAGATAAACAATAAAGCTGCTGCTGATGGGTGTTTCTTTTCTTTGTTCCAGTTATTTATACGAGAGCTTGTCAGAAATCTTTTTAATGAGGGGAATGATGTATATCGAGAAGGTGATTGGAGGGGATCACTGAGTCACTATACAGAAGCTATAAACATAGCTGATTATGCTAATTCTGAAGAAATCCATGTTTCTGATGATATTTTAGAGAAGCTGCACGTGAACAGGATAGCATGTTTTTCAAATATGGTAAGCTTCTGTTTAAACTGTATGATTTCTCTAGAACAGCGTGCTAACAGAGTATGAGGACATAGAAAGTTTCCTAGTGAGTGAAAAGCTGTTGGTGTTTGGTTGAGAACTGGCATGTTTCAAATCATCATTTTGCCATACTTATTAATATCTTCCTTTTACGAGTATAATCCTTGAGATATTTTTGGTTACTAATACTGGAATATTAATATAAAAGAGTCATACTAGGCTTGGAAGTTGATGGACCAGTATTTTTATGCATTTATACTGCTGATTGCACTCAAGCCTGCTGCTTTCTCTGTGGAATAAGATGGCTCTTGTGAAAGATCTAAATTGTCTTCATAAATGTCACTGGATTTTACATGAATGACATCCCTGCTCATTTTTAATTGCATAAGCTGACTTAGCAAAACTCATACTTGCAGTGTGAGTGGCCTTGCTGCATATTTTACAGTGTTTCAGTATGTTTATGTAATAGTTTCAATTCAGTGTTTTGATGATAAATGTCTGATTAATGCCTTTTTTCCTTTTTTTTTTTTTTCTTTTCCTCCTCATAGGGATTGCATGAAAAAGTTCTAGAAGACTGTGAAATAGCATTAAGATTGAATGAAAACAATTTCAGAGCTCTCTATAGGAAAGCAAAAGCTTTGAATGAACTGGGAAGGTACAAGAAGGCTTATGATGCTGTAGCAAAATGTTCTCTTGCTGTGCCACAGGTAGGTAAATTATATATTGATGATTGTTTTTAAATATTTAATATAGAAAACAAATACTTATATCAAGACCATTGAAGGTTTTTTGCTTTTGTTTTTTTAATACGGTATTTTTTATTCTTCTAAGAATTATTTTTTGTAATGGAAGTGAAGACTGGCAGCAGAGGTTATCATCCCCAAGCTCAGTTTGTTGTGTTAACTTTAAGCGAAAGAAATAGTCACTTTGCAGTGGGGGTCAAGTGCCATAAACTTTTGCAATAAACACTGGAACCACTGAATTAATAATTTCAAAGTCTCCACAGTCAGAGGTATACTTACAACATAAAGAGAACAACCACTCATAATTATAATGTACAATATTGATTCCTTTGAAAACTGTATTTTAGGTTTCCAAGCATCTAGTAACATTCTTGCCTGTGCATTGTCTTCATCTCAATCACTTGCTATGCACCTCTACTCTTAGGCTATATCTATGTTAGCAAGCAGCATGTGGTATAGTAGGAGAGGATCTGTAAATTTAAATGCTGGTCCTGAGGATCCCATGGTTGGTTGTGGTGGTTTTGTTTGTGTTTCTTTTGGTGTGTGTTTTGGTTTTGGTTTATGTGTTTTGTTTTGGTTTTTTTTTTTTTAAGTATACTACTACAGCACTTTCAATTTAGTTTCATCCAAAATTAATCTAATTTGACTCTCTGAGACCTTCATAATGCAAACTAAAATGCAGTGAGTAAGGATGATACAGAGATTTCATTTCAGAAATGCATTTCAAATTTGAACTAAAATGCTGATGAAAACTTTACATGCTTTGCTCAAAATAGACTGGTCACAGGACAGAATATTATATCAAAATTACAGCTAGACAAACTGTTGAGCATAGGTTTATCTCTTGATTTAGAGAGGGTTTCAGTTGTGTTTCCAAAGGCATAAGTGGTTTATCTGCATGTGTAACATTGGACTTTGGATTTTCACTTTGCACCTCTAGATCTGAATGTTTTCACTTCAGATTTATGTGCCTTAATATAAGTTTTATAAATAGCTTTAGAAATAGCTTTTTCTAGCTGTAGGACGCATTCTGAAAGCTAAATCTTAAAATCATTTAAATGGGTAATTATTATAACTATAGGACAGAGTGAAATATGACCAGGCTTTTAACTCAACTTTTCTAATTGTATGATGCAATTACTGCCAACATACGGAGTTGCCATTAAATATTCAATAGTGTTATGTAGTAGCTGACATTATGGTAATCAGAAATGTAGCTCTCAATTTGTGTAAAAACAAACCCCACCCCACCCCTCATCCCCTCAAAGAACAAACACCCTCCCCAAATGACCAAACGAAAAATACCCACCCACAAAAAACCCCACTTCTCTGGTTTTGGAAAAATCTTTACATTATTTTAAATTCAGTTAAATGAAAGAGAAGGATACTGTCCATTTTCTGGCCCCCCCCCCCCCCCTTTAATTCCAAATATTTTGGAAGTTTTGCTTGAGGGTAGTTGTATTTTTCAGCATTAGCTTGCAGTCCCATATGTTTGTGAAACAATAAAGCTGCATTAAGAGACATTCTGCACATAGGAATATTGCAGAATACAGACTGAGATGTAAACAGATGTCTTGACTAGATGACAATACATGTAAATTATGAAACTTTATTTATGTCTTTTAGGATGAAAGTGTGATTAAGCTTACCCAGGAACTAGCTCAAAAACTAGGGTTAAAAATAAGGAAAGCATATGTAAGAGCAAAGGTAAGATTTTATTTTAACATTGAGGTTTCCCTGTCTTAATAACCACTTTGTATTTAATGAAGGCATCTTCTCATTGCAGCCACCCTCCTCCAATTCAGTTTCTAGCGACGTATCAACTCAGGTAAGGTTTTACATGCTCAAAGTGCAAGCTGACTTTAGAGTACAGGGAATAATTGTTTCATAATTTCACGATGATGAAGTGAGAATGGTGCAACTGACATTTTATGTAAGATGCTGTTATTTTGGGCTTTAGGGTTCTGTTGATCTTTGTGTTCAGTTTTGCTGTATATTTAAGGCAGACTAGGACATAAGATTCAAGTTATCTTTGTAGAATAAATGTTAGCTAAAACATTAAATGCAGTGCAATGAATATATTTACTTTTAAAGCCTTGAGGCAAGGGCATAGTTAATGTGTTGATTTATTTATTTATTTCACTTTGTTGACAGTTATCAAAGTGAAGGGTGCTGCGATAAAATCCCTTTTGATTTATGCATTTGTCCAAATACGACCTTTATTAGCAGGTGAACTTGCATTTATCTTGCTATTTGTAGTGTGTCTGAGCAGCAGTAATGAAGAGGAGCTCATCTTACAGACTTTTTTCACGGGAGTGTAGACAATTTAGCTGTAAATGAATGAGGAAATGTAGGAACAGCTCATTTAAGGCCCTGTTTAGACTTTTTTCATTCCTTGAAGTGGTTGGTTGCAGATTTTTAGTGACCCTGTGAGTGGATTTCAGTCTGCAAGTGGATGCTTTGTCTAAAAAAATCTCTAAATTCCATTGGACTTCACAAATTTAAGATTTTATAAAATCTAAGTGTGAGGATTTACATTCTTAATCTGTGAATATTTATTTGAAGATTTTTAATGGCTCTTGTGTAAAGTGCTGAGAGGTATTTTTTTTCTCACTTACAGAATTCTTCTTCTGTAGAAGATATTGAGTTAGGTGAGTCTTGTGTTACAACCTAGGAAGCTAGGTACGCCATGCATATATGTTGTATTTGTTAAGAAAATTCATCTTGTCATTTGAAAAGATCTGTGGTAAAAACTCTGATACGTTTTTCTCTAAAACTACATATTTAAGTGACTGAGCAAATTTCCTTTCAGTCTCCTCAACTTGATATGATTGTAACTGCTCCTATAGCATTTGTCTCATACAGTTCTCTCTAACTTGGAAAAATAGGGAGGGGAGAATATGGTAGAGATTTAGTGGAGTATCAGGTCTGTAACTTTTCCTGTCTTTTTTAGTTTGAGTAATATATAAACACTTGAGATACAGGTACATGTGAACTGGAAGTTAATGGAAACTGAAAGTATTTAATGTGGCTTTGCTTAAACATTCTTCATGTTTCTCCACTCCCTCACCCCTCAGGGTAAAAATTATGCGAGGTATTTTTACATCTTTGAACAAAAGTTCCAGTCATTCCCATCTTACCTGTTTCAGATTTATCTGACCAGAAGCAAGAGATGGTTTCTGCTGCTTCTTCAACAAATTTTGAAGTGTCTAAAGTGTCATCAGTACCTGTACCATCTTTATCTTCTATTATGCCTCTTCAAGTGGAAAAGGTTTCTTTGCCATCTGCAGTGTTGGCAAATGGAGGGAATGTTTCTTTCTCTATGCCAGAAGCATGTTTAGATTGTGGAGATGGAGATATAATTATTGGGGAAGAACTTGATGAATTACTTGATTCTGTGCCTGATCCAGATGAAAGTGTAATGGTAAGGCTTTGTTTGTTTTCATTTTCAAAAGATTGTCCTTGTGAGTAGGTTCTTGTATTTTTATCAAGTGGGCTAGCAGTGAAATGTGAGTTACCTTTCCTGGTTACATTGAGCTCTATGTGTGCACAGTCAGGTTGATTTTCTCAGGTGCAGAGTCTTGCAATTGTGGCTGTAGAGGTACCAGGGCCCAGCAGAGCTCCAGGGACAATTACATTGCTTTTGTGTGATGGAAAACCTGAGTGAGGTTGCTGAGGGAGGGATACTACTTCAGAACTACTGCTACGCTATTACCAGTACTACCACAGTGGGAGGGATACTACTTACAGGAAAGAGTGACATAGACATTTGCAGTCCAGGCTAGTATGTTGGGTTTTTTGGGAGGTGTTTTTGTTTTCTTCTGTCAGGGTATTTTTGATGCAAATAAACCCTCTCAGAAGCTGAGAGTATGTTGGAGTGCTGACCCTGTAGGAGTAGAAACTGTAGTTAAACATATGCTATTAGGCTTGCAGGAAAGTAGTACTTGTGCCATGGTCTTGTAATGCATTCACTAGTATCTCTGCAATCAGAGCTTTGTCCAGATCTACCTCCTGGATAACCAGAAATAGTTACACCATCATGAGTCTAATTTTTAATACTTTTTAGAAGAGATTATTAATTTAGGCACATGAAGAGTTGTTCTTAATTACACCATCATTCCAAAGCTAGAACAGACTGTGAAGCATACAGAGTTCCTCAACTATTAGTCAAAATGAGAGCTCTGATTGATGAGCAGAGATGTGTGAACTTATTAGCAAGGTTACTGACTGTCTGCTGTGGCCCTGTTGGTCATTTTGAGCCCTTAGTATTAGTATTGTAATGTTAAATGAGGCTGTGGCATATTTAATTCTTCATTTAGTTGTGATTTCCTCATTCAGATGTGGATGCAGTTGGAAATCTTAAAAAATGCTTGGACTTCTAAATTTCTGTTTTATGCACTTTGTTTTGTAGAAAGTATTTTGGAAATGTAGCAAGTAATTACTTTTAAGAGAGCCTAGGAAGTTTGAAAACAAGGAGGAAATACAATCTTCCAAGATTGACTGCAGTCCCGTGTAGTGTAGAATCTTGAGTGAGTTGTAGGCTGACAACTTGGGCAACATAGGGAATTTCATGTTGGCCAGACTCTGTGCATATGTATTTGTTCAACCTCCAGACAAGGAGGGAGCCTCTTGGGATGACAGAGAGAGGGAAAGAAAACTCCCCCACTTGATATGTCCTTAGCAGAGATGCACAGAAGGATAGATTATTTTTCAGAGGTGGGTGGGAGAAGGTGATCTGCCCTTTGCAGAATATGGTATCATTTTATTGTTTCTGAGGATTTATTTCAAAGCTAACTCTTTACTGTACTGCAATTGGAATTCTCTTTATTTAGAAAAAAACTCATGTTAATTCCTGACTCTTCCTACTCTTCCCTCTTGTTTTATATTTTTGACATAATTTGGAAATTTAGCTCTGTTCTGATTCATGAATAAATCCAAAACTGTTAATAAATTAATAAACTTCAGCTAACTGAACCACTGAAGAGGTTGATTTGCGGGTAATTCCTTGCATTAGGACAGGTTTAGAGTTTGATCACCGTAGTTCTGTACTGTGCTGTACAGAACAGCTGTACAGAAGTGCACTGTAGCTCTGTTCAGTACTACAGTACTGTAGTGTGCCTTTTATTGTTGCTTTTCAGTAGGTTTATAAAATACTATTGCAGATTGTGTTCTTGAGAGGGTTTTTTTCCTGTGTGAACATTTTTCTTTAAATTCCCTTTTTTCCAGCAAACTGCAGGAGTCAGAGGACCGATTCCCACAGGGAGCATGGCTCCTACTGTACCTTTCTCTGCCTCCTTGTTAGGGACGCTACCAGTTAGTGCAGGATTTGTTCCTTCACCTTCCCTTTCAGAAATCTTTTCACAGCCTTTGGCTTCTTCACTGGAAAATTTTTGCTCACCATTAAGCACCTTTTCAATCAGTGACCCAAAAAGAGGTAAGAAATGAGTCTCAATATTTAACCTTTTATGATGATAGTTGTGCATGAGCCAACTGGCTGCTGCTTTTATGAGTTTTCACAACTATTCAGTATTATTTAACATTTAAATAACATTTGATCTGTGCTCACAATTTTTGAGAGTATTGATAATCAGCATTGGTTGTACACAAGAATTTATAAATAAAGCTTTTGTTTACTTGGGGCCTGCATAAGTATGTTCCAAGCTCCCTCTGTTCAGTTTTTACTGCATTTATTGTGCAAGTTACTTGTTTCTGGTGAATAAGTAGGAAGGAGGAACCATGTACTTTCAAACTTTTTTTTTCCTTTAAACAAAGGTGTTTTTACAGCTTAAACCATTTCTCATGATTTAGCAATAAACAAGAATTCTAAAAGGCTAATAAAACTGTGTGTGCTCTGAAAAGATACCAGTCATACATGTTTGAATTCAAACTCTGGGGACTGTTACTATGTAGTGAAATCAGGTATGTGAAATAACAAGATACAAACAGTCAGTGAACTAGAAACGATGAAATGATGTTTTGTCTCTAGTTACTAGTCTCACAGGAGCATGGTCTCTGTAGAACAAAGCCAAATTCACAAAATAAAACTAAAAATGGAACAATCCTCTTACCCCTCTTTCATCTAATTTTTGATAGGCAGGTATTGCTTATCTAGTGATCCTTCTTGTACTGCACAAACAGCTTCATGTTGCTTCAGCTTATGCCTGTGAAGCTACTGTTGATGTTTATCAGATGGTTATATTGAAGATGATTAACTAGTAAGTTTTCAGCCCAGATGTTTACAAGGGGCTTTTACAGAATAGAAAGCATAGTCATAGCAAACAAAGAAGCCCCTTTGGTGTTTGTCAAAAAACCAAACCTTTGATACTTTTACTTCTCAGGAATGATAAATAATTTTTTGCGTAGGATATTTTGGGAACTGAAATAAGTAAAACTTCTTTGTATTCCTTTAGACCTCTCAAGTTCAGCTTCTAGAGATGGAACACCAACACTTAGCAGCAATAATTCCCCATTGTTTGTAAGTGGTTTTTCTTTCACATTAGTTCAAATGTTAACACCTTGAAGGCTTAAACTAAGATCTTAGTTTTCAGAGTAGAAGTTTCTATTTTTTAAAAAAATGGCACTTGTACCATTAAAATGTGATTCTGGCTGGAAAACAGTTGTACAGTAGCTCACAGCAACAGTAATTGAACACAGGAGAAAATCTACAAAGCTTGTTCTATAAATGCAAACCTCGACTACTGTCATAGCCGCTTTTCCATTCTGAGGAACTTGTAAAATACTGTGGAAGTGTAAAATAACCAACCTAAGAGAGAGGAAATCTCTTATGATCCAAGTGCCAAATACTAGGAATCCTGGAGAACTGTCCTAGTACAGGAGCAGAGCAGAGATTGCCTTGTGTCTGAGAATCCGTCTGGTCTCCGTATTCTAGTCATGCTGTATATTTTCAATCACGCTGCTGGCCATTGATTATGTGGGGAAGGGTGCTTGAAGGATTGCATCCTTGTGAGCCAGAATGGAGTAATAATTAGCCTGTTCTTCTCCCTGTACCTGGTTGGATCTTGTTATATGCTTAGTCTGTGCTGGGTATATGGCTTTTGTAAAACCTCTGTGTCCCCTTCTTAGACCTGTGGTTAAATTTGTATTTTGATTTTTTTTTTTTGTGTGTGTAGTCTTTCATATTCACTAGGTTAAATTATAGTTGTAGATAAATTATATGGATCAAGTAAAATATGCTTTCTTCCAACAGATAAATGGCCCTAGTAGTTTGTTTGGGTCTGAAAATTACATGGGAATTACAGGCCAAACTAGAAATGACTTTTCAAATGTTTTTAGCAGTGCAACTGCTAATATACCTGTATCTTCAGCACTTGCGGGAAGAAACCCACTAGAAGGCACACATGAGCTAAGACAGGCCTGCCAGTTATGTTTTGTCAAAAAAGGTAAGGGGCTTCTGGACTCAATTGGGTTGATTTTTAAAAAATAGAAAAGCATACATTTAGAATTTCAGTGTTCATAAGTTAAAATGTTGGCTTCTAAGTAGTGTTAATCCTGACTTGTTCTTTGCAGATGTAGTACAATCTTATGGTTAAGGAACTGGTAAAATGTTTCAACAACTGTTTTATCTTCTTTCTTCTTGTCTTTATTTCTTGTCCTGATAGATTCTTGATTCCTAAACCCACCACAAATCACCACACGCTTTCCCCCACCTGTATGTAAGGTCGTTCACGCTCTGTATTCGCTTTCCTCCCAGCCCCCAGGGTACTGTGAAGAATGACACCTTTACTCAAGACTAAAAAAAACTTGCAATACTCTCTCTGATTGGCCATGGGGAATTGAACCGCAGTTCAAAGTACCTGGTAACCTTCACATCCCATCTGTTTTATTGTTCTTTCAAACTAATTCTAAATCATAATCCTGAGGCTTCCAAACCTTAGTAATAATTAACTCCACTGTATTGACTCAAAGGATCTTAACCAATATTGGGCTTTAATAGAACTAATCTTTTTAGGCCTGAGCTGTTGCTGTTAAATAGAGCCATATGCTAGAGACAATAGCTTTTATTAAGACTAATCTTAAAAGCAAGCATCTTGCTTCACGTTATAGGTGTCATTGATACTGATATACTGTAAAGAATTGTATCAAGACATTTAGGGGATGACTGTTGTAGTTTTAAGAACTTTCCTATTGGTTTTTTTGTTTTTTTGTAAGAAAAGTCCATAAAGTGATATCTGAAAACCCCGTATGTTCTGCTAAAAGCAGGAGCTATGAAATACTGGTGGAAGCATATAGCATGTTCCTAGCTTCACTTTTTGCATCAAAGCATCTATGTCTTCTGTTTCATTGCATCTCTATCAAAGCCATTAAGTGTCTCCTGCTTTTACTACCTACTTTTGAAATTGTACTCTTCATCAGCTTCTTGTCTAGGGGAACAGTCACATTCTTGGTTTTGCAGTCCTTTAAATAGCAGAATTCACTGAGCATTGCTTGTCTTAAGACTCTCTCCCTTATTTCTTCATTTTGGAGGTAATGTAATCTTCACTGTAGTATCATTCTAAAGACAGAATTTAAAGCTAGATGTGTTTCGGTTTCCAAAATCACAAAATTCTGGTATTGGCATTTATATTTTTGGCACGTGCATACTCATTACCTAGCGTGTTTTGTCTCTAAACATAGTAACTATTCTAATACAATAAAAGCTGAAGGTTAAGAGAGCCATTTACTGATCCTTGGAATTCATCTGCATTGACAACTTATAAATAAGCAACTTAAGTTTTAAATTGGTGTCATGGAAATGTGTACTTTGGAATTTGGAAAAAAGCAACAATTTGTTGGTGTCCCAAAGTAATCTTAAAGTTGTAACACATCATCCCTCCCTAAATAACTGCTGTTTTTTTCCTTGCCGAGACTGGTCCTTTTGTAAGTATTCAGTCTTTTTCTATTCTGCTCAACATGGCTGTTACTGACTTTTGGTTCTTCAGAGTTGCTGGTGCAAGTAGGAACTCTATTCAGTGTATTTGTGTATTTTGCTTTTGGGCTTATGTGCCGGTCTGTGTATGGAAATATTAAAAGTATGTTGTAATATATGCAAATATAAGCAATTTTCTGTGATTGTTTCAGGTCCTAAATTATTGGATTACACTTACCATCCCAGTTTAGAACATAAATGTAAGAAAGATATTCTAATTGGCAGAATAAAAAACTCTGAAGATAAATCATGGAAAAAAATACGTCCCAGACCAACAAAGACACAGTATGTGGGACCATATTATATATGTAAAGGTACGTGTTACAGATAGTAAAATGGTAATGTCTGCACTCAAAGTAATATGGTTTAGCTTTTCTACAGTGAAGTACAGAGTGAGTTCTTATACTTGGTCGTGGGAGGTGGAGAAGGAAGTTCACTGGGTTGTTTATATTTTCCGAGGCTGTAATGGGAGCCGTATTTTGACCATTAATGGGATTATTTAGAGAACATGCACTGTATTTCCATACTGTTCTTCATGAATAACTTTGCTTCCTAGTGCTGGGCTATTATTATTAAAAAAAACCAACAAAAAAGAGCATTCTTGTTAGACTTCTGCAGCATGAGCCTCTACTTATGATATAAGCAAGGTGACTCCTGGATGAATTAACAGCTATGTTTCAGAAAAAGGTATTCTGAGTTCTCAGCATTGTTGCCTAGACCAGAGAAGGATAGTTGATGGAGGTGTGCTTCAGCCTTTCTGATTTCCCTCACATTTTCGTCAAGTCACTCAGAATAAGGTTTTTCTTCTGTCAGCAGGACTTCCGTGACCCTTTTACAACAGATGTAGCTTCTTTATTAAAAACATTTGAAATTCAGATAGTGGGTGTTTTAAGATGAATTTCCAATAAAAGTTGTGTAAAAGCAATGTCATATTCAATGTTACCATTCTAGATGTTGCTGCTGAAGAGGAATGCAGATATCCAGGTCATTGCACGTTTGCGTATTGCCAAGAGGAGATCGATGTGTGGACGCTGGAGCGCAAAGGAGCCTTCAGTCGAGAGGCTCTTTTTGGGGGAAATGGAAAGATCAACTTGACTGTGTCCCGACTTCTTCAAGAACATCATGGATTATTTATGTTTCTTTGTGAGGTGCTGCTTTATTTCTAATGACACAATAAAAATGATAATAGATAAGAAAATTACTTGGAAAGAAATGCTTTGGTTCATGCATGACTATTTTGTAAATTTTGAAATACATGTTCAGTAATCTGGCTAGTTTTAGATTAGAGAGTAGTTGAAGTCTTTAAAATCTTTAAGGTAAGGTATATTTTAAAATGTATAAAATACATACTTTATAATGACCTGGTTTTTGTATTTCAGAAATGTTTTGATCACAAACCGAGAATAATAAGCAAAAGGAACAAGGATAACTCATCTTCTTGTTCTCACCCTGCTATGCATGACTTTGAAGATAACAAGTATGTCTGAAATCCCATCTATTTACATTTCAAATTAAAAGCAAAGGTTTTGGGGCATTCTTTTTAATGCTGACTTTAATTTCTTACCTGTTGATTAACTTCTCTTCCTTGTTAACTGTTATGATTTGGCGGTATTGCTAAGACAAACTTACTGAACAAGGATTGTCTCATGTAACTAAATTGAAAGTGAACTATTTCTTTATCAGGGCATTCAAAAATGGTGGTATCCACCCTCATGTTTGAATCTTACTTGTTCTGGTGTCAGCTTTTCTATCTAGTGAGCTGCATTGATGTTAACAGATGTGTGCTGGTAAATTAATATAGGAATTCGTAAGTTTGCTCTTTGTTCAGTCTGTTTTGCTTATATTGCTGTAGTTTTAACTCAGCTGGTTAAGAACAGGTTTGCCTTAATTACAGTGTCTGAAATAGACTGTAGTCCTTATAAATTCAGTTGATAAAAAGTAGTGAGAGAAATGTTTATAATTATTCTTTGAAAGTTAACAAAGACTTCATAGTGGCAATGGTGTTATTTGGAGAATTAATAGACTTACATTTTTATATGATAGAAACATAAGTGGGAGCATTTTTAATCCTTTATTTGTCTTCCACTTCCCTATACTGAGGAAACACTACAGCTGTAAGAGCTAGGCTGCTACTGTGATGCATCAACTCTTTCTTTAATGGTGCTCTACAAAACAATAGTTACTTGCATTTGTAATTAGCTCAGGATATGCACTTGAAGGTGGACATGATACGCTTTCCCTCTTGGAAACCAGTGATCCAGTTGGATTGAATTCAGTAATGCTTTGCAGAAGAGAGACTTCTAGATTTCACAAGAGTACTGTTTTGTGATGTTGGTTTACTCAGCCTAGAAATAAATGATAATTAGATGCTACTTCCTTCTGGAAACTGTTTCCAAAACAGGTGCCTTGTCCACAGTCTGCGTGAAACTATGGTGAAATATTCCAAAATCCGTCCTTTTCAAGTTCGATGTCAGCTTGACCTGTGCAGACATGAGGTGCATTATGGCTGCTTACGAGAGGATAAATGCTTTTATGCTCACAGCCTGGTAGAGCTTAAAGTCTGGATAATGCAAAAGGAAACAGGTATGTTTGGTAAAATGCTCGCTTTACTCTTCACTGAAATGCCACTTCTTCCTTGTCTCAACCCCCTTCTGAAATCAGCAGTCTGGGACCAGTGCATTCACTTAGAATTTGCTGGAATCTTGCATACAGCGTATTCAATAAACAGTAATGTAAATACGATAAAGAATATTGAGTAGGCTACTAGCTATTCAAAATTAGCAAGTTTTTGAGAATAAAAAATGACAAAACTGCTCATTATTATCACATTATTTTTTCCTGAAGTACAACTAGGAGTCTTGAGCAGATTTAAATCTAACTCAAACTAGATTTGTTTTTATTTTTAAACCTTCAAAGTTTGGAAGATCTTGATCAAGTTTTTTTCCACCTTGAAATATTTTATTTATGCCATTGTTTCCCTCCATCTCCCAGTAAAAGATCAAATTTTTTTCACAGTTAAACCTTTCTTTTAGCTTGGTGCCATTCTGATATTCTTACATAGTGAGCCAGAAGACAAATCTTTCCAGTTTGCTCCTCTGTCTATCATTAGTGTATGCGAATTGTTTTTCTGTTCTTGCTTACACAGGACATTTAGGCTGCTTTTTGTTGATCTCACTTGTTTTGGTTGGATAACAAAACAAGTTTTGTTGGATAAAAAATCCTTCTTTGAGGATAACAAAGTTTACTACTTGCTTCTAGCTGACAGCTTTTGAACAATATGTCTCTCACAGTCCATTACTTGGTCATGAGTTCTAAGCAATTGAACTGTTAGTAGGAAGTGATTTTTACCGCATAATAGTTGCTCATTCTTTCTACCTTGCTCTGTATGACAGCAGTACTTTAGATATTAAGTAATCGTATTGGATCATTGTGGTGCATGAAGGAAAAAGGGAAACGTGGCAATCCCAATGTGTTACAGTCTTTCTGGCATTTTTGCCCCTTTATGTCTGAGATTTATCCTCACCTGTCCCTTCTTTGAAGAAGAGGTTCCTTGTTGCTTCAGCTTTCTATCTAGATTCTTGTATAGCTATACTGACATGAAATGTCATGCTGACCTGAAAACTTTGGAGCAAGAAAGTCAAATAGAGACAAGAGATGACTGTTTCTTTGCTGATTTCCTGTTCTGTCCCTCCTTGGAAGAGCCCTTAGAAGTTTCTGTGTCAAAGTAAAACAGTTATTTTCTTACCAGCTGCCCTACAAAGTCAAGGATAGCAAATACTTAACACTGTAATCTCTATTTGGAAGTAAGGGTTGGGGTCTCCAAGAAACTTGATTTGCCACAGAAGGCATATTTTGTATTTTATGATGTGTTCATGCTGCCCTCATGCTTTGCCAAAGTTACTTAAAGCTCAGTCTCTGCTCTTTGAATGAGGTTCCTGTTCTGAATGTAAGGTGCAGGAAATAAGGGAATGCTGCCTCAGGAAAGAATCGTTTTACCAACCCTCAAATTGAAACACAGATGACAGTCTGTATTTGTGTGGAATTACAGTATGTGTGAACACTGTATAGCTGCTATAGGAACCTTAGCCAAAGTATTTATAAGAATGTTTTGTGGGTTTCTTCTGAAGCAAAACCTAATTAACGGGGCTTGTTTACAATCTTTGTAGATAAGGCAGGGCCGATCCAGTGTCCGTCAGCTTGCCTTTTGGGTAGTTTTTCTGAGTGACATTACAGGTTTAGTACATTATGTTTAAATAAAGAAAGATGCACCTGAACTTATTTGAGCAATTTGTAATTTAAAAAAACTTTTATGTTTGCTTTTCAGTGTGATGACATATAAATATTTCTGTTTTGAAGGCCCATATGTGTGTGTATGATGTAAATGTATATCTGCACCCACGCGTGAGTGTTTGTATATGTATACAATATATAGAAAGAAAAATAGATAAAAGCTTTGGGGCTTCAGAAGTATTCCAGTTTGAGCATGTCTGCAATGCTACAACAGTCATAAGCGCTCAAGAACTTTTCCCCTTCCTTTACAGGTATTTCACATGATGCTATTGTTCAAGAATCAAAGAAGTACTGGCAGAACATGGAAGCTAGTGCACATGGATCACAGGTATTTTTGGTTTTCCATTAAACTAATTCTACAGTGACTTTAGTGATTGTTCTTTTTGTATGACTGCGTATAATGTAGCTTACCTTAGATATTACTTTTTAATGCTCTCTTCAAATAATCTCTTAGTAGGCTTTCTTTGGCTCACTCCATTTACAGTAGAATGCCTGCTTTGCTTCTGTGCAATTCTTTTTTGCTTTGTTTATTCCATCATAGGCAGAACATAAAACCTAAATATAACTTTAAAGTCAGCTGCCATAGGGCAATAAATTATCTTTTCAAAATGTAGGACTTTTATGTGTTTAGTTTGTATATATTATCACAACTTCTGGGTTGTGAAATCAGAAATAAGTTAAATAAAAAGGCATGTGTTAAGAAATGTCTAGTTTGAAATTACAAGCTGAACTATTACAGTGTAACATCTGCTTCCGGACATGTGTTGTAAACTTTTATCGTAGGGGGTAATTCATAATTATGTATGGATTTCTTTGCAGATACAAAATACCTTTCATTGTTGTTGTTATTTTTTTGGCTTAAGATCCTTGGGAACCAAATGAAATATGGATCACTTAATTTGAAAATGAAATTTGTTTGTGGTCAGTGCTGGAGAAATGGTCAAGTTAATGAGCCAGACAGAAACAAAAAGTACTGTAGTGCAAAGGCAAGACACCCGTAAGTAAGACAACATAGTGAAAATACTACATCAGCCAGTTTAATCCTCCATTGGGAGACCTTGTTACTGCTTGGGAAGGAGTCATACGAGGAATTTAAAAAACATATTGAAGCAGAACACTGTCATCTCATTGTAGTATGTTAATAATTGCCAGTGAGAAACACTGGTGGCTCATTGGGGTGGTGGTTGGGGATTTTTTGTGTTGGGTTTTTTAATTATCACTTATGCAGTTATGGTAAAGTTTCAGTAGAATTCAGTTAAATTAAGAAAAAAGCTTTATAAAGAACCTTACTGGGCTTTTGTAGTTCTGCTTCTGTGTACACATTTATGTATTTTTTAATAGTATTTTCTGGTTTTTAGATGGACCAAAGATCGCCGTGTGGTGCTAGTAATGTCTAATGAACGTAAAAAGTGGATGACCATTCGTCCTCTTCCGGCAAAGAAACAAGTGCCTCTGCAATTTGATGTATGTTAATCTAAAACTAACATTTTAGTTTAGAAAATAGGCTAACTGGAAAATACTAGTTGTTGGGCTGGTTTCATCAGCTCTGCAGAAATTCCCATTGGCTGGGAATTAGTTTATAGTTGGTGGGAACATGTTTATAGTGTTTATACAGAGTTTCAGCCTTAGAAAAGCACTGATCTCACTGTTATTACTGAAGTCCCTTCTCAGTGGAAGTTATAAGTTCTTAACTATTTCCAGTAAATATTTCAGAAATAGTTTAAACATATCTATAGACTGGTAATCTGGTAGGAGGCAAAAAGCAGTCACAGTGGTTGCTTCCAGCAGTTTGCTTTTTCTGACTACAATGTATGAGGTTTTTATAAAATAAATATGATTTTATTTTTCATGATGTAAATGGCTGATTGGGAGGGAAAACACTAGCCAAGACTGAACTTCCCCCCCCCCCCCCATTTTTTACTGTCATCTGTTTTATTTTATATTCGTAAGGATATATTTTTTAATTCATGTTACAGTTGTGCAATCATATTGCTTCGGGCAAGAAATGTCAGTATGATGGAAACTGCTCATTTGCTCACAGTCCTGAGGAGAGAGAGATGTGGACCTATATGAAGGAGAACAGCAGTAAGTGGAAGAGTAAATCTGAAACCTTGTAAATCTAATTGTTCTGCTTTTCATTCTTGTTCCTCAATTACTTTTTAATCCACTTTCTTTCACTGTCTTTTGTAATAAGCCTTGCAGCTGCCTTTTTTTTTTTTTTTTTTTTTTTTTTTAAATTTGAATAGAGCCAGACTGGGTATTCAAAACCAGTATTAAATAAAAATTTTATATATATATATATATATATATATATTACATTATATATTTGTTGCTTTTGTGGTTTTTAACAATAGTTTGTATAATTTTTTTTAGATGTCTTAGAAATAGTATATTGATCCATGCAGCAATATTGTTTGGTGTTGCCGTGTGCACAAACTAGGATTCTGCTGATAACGTGGGGGCAAGCTATTAGCAGAAGAATTTCCCCTCCTCAGTGCATTCACTGTAAATTACTACTCACTTTCAGTTGTTGACTTGTAACCCATTAGAATGTTACTGGGGAGATAAAGCAAAAACTTGGAAGTAATAAATGACATAAATTATATTACCATGGTCTGCAAAAGAGCAGACTGAATTTACCAAAAGCTGTAGTACACTTTATATTAGTACTTTAAAATTTAGGTATTGCTACACAGCAGCACAGTTGTTATTCAGTAGCACAGTTGTTACCCGTACTTTGGGTGCCTGTTCAGAAGTGTGCAACATCTTACTTTCCCTTAGATAGGCAGCAATGGGTCTTGGTAAGTAGCCAGAGACTGGTATTTCTCTAAGCTCTTACCTCTGCACTGTGTAACTGTCTACATTGTGTCCTTCCTTTTTGATTCTTACAACAGGTGGGGACTGAATTATGCTTGCAAACTCAGTCATTTATCTAGTATTCACAAACTCTTGCCTCAATTGCTAATTACTTATTTTAGCTTCTGCTCTCATTAGTTCAAGACTTGGAGCAGTTGTATGACATATGGCTAAAAAGTCAAAAACCAGAAAAGGGAGATGATACAGCTGCTCAGGCAAACAAAGAGAATGGGAAGCAAATTCACATGCCGACTGACTATGCTGAAGTTACAGTAAGTAATCATAAGTATAATTCTAAATTCAAACGTGGAGTTTTTGTTGTGTCACATCCCCCCCAGTCAGTAACGTGTGTTGTTGCCCTTATTTTCTTGGTGCTTCCTTAGATCATAGGTAGTTACTCTAATTGCAGACTTTTAACTGACACTGTAAAGCACTTCTGAATCCTCTACAGCCAGTGGAGATCATAAACTTCAGGTGATTGTTTAAAGAACTACATCTGTTAGGTTAACAACAACTTACAGACCAACATAAAGCAAACATTCAAAATGTATTAGGAGCAGTTCTGTGCTTACAGTATTGAATTCTCAATGTTTTGTTTTCAAATTCGCTGTAAAACAGGTGGATTTTCACTGTTGGATGTGTGGGAAGAACTGTAATAGTGAGAAGCAATGGCAGGGTCACATTTCTTCTGAAAAGCATAAAGAGAAGGTTTTCCACACCGAGGACGATCAAAACTGCTGGCAGTATCGCTTTCCAACCGGAAATTTTAGCATTTGTGATAGGTATGTGGCTTTTAAGGTGTCAAAAATGCTGAAAAATGACAGTTTGTAGTGTAAATAATTAAGGTGGTTATTAGTTTTGACAGATATTTCTAGTATTTCTTGCTTTGCATAAATCTTTGAACAAGAAATGAAGTAATTAACAGTATTTTAACACATGCTGTTAGAACTCAGGGAGTGACAATGTGCCCAATTGTGGAACCAAATTAATGCTTATGTGATGTTAAGCTAGTTTATTGCAGCTGTGTGAAATATTGTTGGTATTATTAAACGTTAAGTTAAGCATCTGGGTATTAATTTCCTGGGGAACATAAGAACAGTACCTAGCTGGATGTGATATTGGAGCTTTAAGGCAAGTAGAAATTTTGTTAGCATCAAAACAAATTTGAGTATTTGTTACTGAAAGTCATTTATGAACATGTGGAAGAGAACTTCCAAGACCTGTTGGTCTTCCCCAGTATTGGTTGTATGTTTTGCTGGTCCCTTTAATTCTTCAATACAGCCTGTTTATCTGACTGCAGTCAAAAATGTATTGAAAGTTCTTTCCACTGCTGGTATCTTTTTGAAAGGCTAAAAACTTTAGAATTTGCATTCTGGAGTTAAAGATTCAATTTGCTGGTATGGATACCTTTGTTACTCTGTTTCAAGTTAAAGATTTTGAATGCCTTAGAGATCTTGAGAAATTACACAGCATATAAAGCAAGTTATTTTTTCTTTGCAGCCTTTGCATGGAAGCTTATATGCCCCCTTTACTAAATTTTTAAGTAACATCCTAAAAGTATTTGATGTTTTGAACACTGACAGACCTCATGTAGACTTATATAAAGTGAATACAAACTGGCATGCTTTGAACAAAAATACTAGGATAAAATAGATTCTTAAGCCATACTGAGTACTTAAAATCCAAATTTAGTTAACAAAAACTAATGAATTAGTTGGATTTTTTAACAATAGTAGTGCTTTAGTTTAGTGAGTTAAATGATAATGTATTCGTTTACCTGATAATTTAACCTGATGAAATTAAAGGTATCACTCATTAAATGACTCAGTGAAGTAGGAACACGAAGAACAGAAAGGAGAGAGCCATCTCTTGTTCTCTGTAAATACTTGCCAGCTGGGAAAGAAAAATGTAATCAAATGCTAAACAGTTAGTATTATCTTACTTAAAAAGTAAATACTCTTCCAATATTTTATTTTTATCCTTAATGTCATTGCGTATTTGAGAAGCATGACCAGAAGAAAATACCTAAATACAATAGCAGTCGTGATAATTCTGTGAAAACACTATTTGAAATCTGTCTTAACAGATATATGGCTGGTACTTGTACTGAAGGAAACAACTGTAAATTTGCCCATGGAAATGCTGAACTCCATGAATGGGAAGAACGAAGACAAGTTTTAAGAATGAAGCTCAGCAAAGCAAGGAAAGATCACTTGATTGCTCCCAGTGATAATGACTTTGGAAAATATAGTTTTTTGTTTAAAGATTTAAACTAATACTGAGATGACACATACATGTTATCAGCTGGAAGCATAAACCAGAAAATTTGACAATAATCAAAAGCATGTGACAGAAAAGCTGCAGGTTTTCTGCTTTTATTGGCATATATTGTTCCTCCTGAACAGCAAAATATAGTAGATTTAGGGGGATTGAGCAGACCTGTCTGTGCTCTCATGAAACAGAGTGGTGATTAAAAAAATCTGAAGTATTACGCGCTTACTCACCTTCTGTTGGACAGAAAGTTAGGAAATAGAAGGGGGGGGAAGAGAGGTCATAATCTAGGAAGCCCCCTAGTATCAGTCCTTCAGTTGAAAAACTTTAAGGTATCAAGGTATTGCAAAACTGTGTGTTATGGACTAAGAAGAAAATGATGGATCAAAATTCTTCAGATCTTTTAATGGAGAGGATTTGTTTAAAACAAAGTTTGCTACTTATCTATATGTAGGTTGCTAAAAAGGATTTTTCTTATTAAAGATTTTAAACAAAATAACCATTTAACTACAGTATATGTTGAATGGGTATTTTTTCTCTATTTGTATGTTTCAATATAATTTACTGAAAAAGGATCTTGGGAAGAAAAAAAACGAAGTAGTTAAAATTCTGTTTATTGGTCTTTGCTGTTTAAATGATGATTTTGAAAGATTACACTTGTATGTCAGTATTGTGTACTATTGTATGGACTAATGTTGCCTGTAATAAAGAGAACTTTACACAAAGCTGTTTTCTGCATGTAGCCTCTCAGGATTGAGATTTTGTAAAAACAAACTAACAATTATTTCATTATTAGCAAAAGCTTGAGCACCTGTAGCTAAAAATTTACTGAGTTGGTGTTTGTGTTTCCAGCTTCTTGTTTGCAGTTTTCTGTACTGTCATTAGCTCATTGCATCAGTAAAGTAACAAGAATGGCCAACTCACTTGTGGAGACACAATTTTGGAGCTATGTGGTGCTGGGACATGTTTTCAGCCTTTTGACGTGGGCATGAAGCACCCCCACCTCAGCTGCAAAGTGAATGGGACGTTAGATGGCATTTCCTGCAACCCATAGGAAAGGAAAAACCATGCATGGGCTGAGGTGCTTTCCGCCTGACAAGCCTTTTGGCTTTACAGTAGCCAGAGCTTTTGTTGTGTTTTGGCTTCTCTGCAGATTGTGCTTTCAGCTTGCTTTGTGTGATGACTTCATGCCCTTTTTAATTTCCTTTTTCCCCTAAACCAAGCTTTATTTAGTCATTCAAAATAGCTGAAGCTAGTTTTCTTCTTTTCCACATACTTCTCCCTCTTAATAGTACTTTTTCTGTTAATGGCTGACCTTATATAATTAGAAGAGCTTTAAGAATGACTTCAGTAGTTTGAATGTAGTCAATGGCCACGTATTGTGTATGTAAAAAGTGTTGAACCAAAGTTCAGTGATACTCATGCAGAGAATGAGCCTGGAGGCCGTGTCCCATTCACTTCACAAAATAAAAGCACAACAGTTACGGGAACACCACCTTATGCTTCAGCCAGAGCAAGGGGGATGTGGAAGAAATTGTTCCGTCCCGGCAAGGCTGAAGGCCATTTGACTATGATGTACAGTGTGCATACAGGAGTAGCTTGGTGCTTGACATACCACCTGCTGCAGTGCTAGTTTTTTACATTGTTTGTAATGAACTGAGCTTGAAATAGAGTATTATGGACAGTTATTTCTGTGACAAAACCTGATTGTATCGTGTGCCTTTCCGAATTGTTTTCTCAATTTTATGCTTTCACTGTTTAATGTAAGTGCTCTGTAAATTACTGGAAGTAATTCTAGAGAAAACTAAACATGAAATCCTTGTTCCATATGGACGGTGTGAGATCTTTAATGACTGCGTTGTGGGGCTGTCGGGGGGGAACCTGCCGCGGCTGGGGGCTCGCTCCTCGCAGGAGTTACTGGGGAATTACCTCCTCCTCACTGATTCCGGCGACGGGAATTGTAACTGCCCTGCTGTCCTGGGTTCAGCTATAGCAGTCATTTTTCTCCTGCTTAGTAGCTGGTGCAGTGCTGTGTTTTTTAACTTTCAGCCTGGGAACAACGCTGATAACACCGATGTTTTTAGTTGTTGCTAAGTAATGTTTATTCCAACCAAGGACTTTCTCAGTCTCATGCTTTGCCAGGGAGGAGGGGAAGCCGGGAGGAAGCAGAGACAGGACACCTGACCCAAACTAGCCAAAGGGGTATTCCATACCACAGCACGTCATGCCCAGTATATAAACCGGGGGGAGTTACCCGGAAGGCCCAGATCACTGCTCGCGTCGGGCTGGGTATCGGTCGGCGGGTGGTGAGCAATTGTATCCTCTCCCCTTGTTATTTCACTAATCGTTATTATCATTGGTGGTAGCAGTAGTGGTTTTGTGTTATACCTTAGTTGCGGGACTGCTCTTATCTCAACCCGTGGGAGTTACATTCTTCCCATTCTCCTCCCCATCCCTCCGGGAGCGGGGGGAGGAAGAAAGGGGGGGGGGGGAAGTGAGCGAGCGGCTGTGTGGTTCTGAGTTACCGGCTGGGCTCAAACCACGACAGTTCTTTTTGACGCCCAACGTGGGGCTCGAAAGGTTGAGATAACGACAGATCTGACCAGAGTGTGTTTAATCATATTTGTGATAAGCATTCATTGTTACTACTCGTCACAATGGTGATTATTTGGCTCTCAGACGTGTTGCGCTTGATCTCAGAGTTTCAGCATGTTGTACCTTACTTACAGCCACTATTTGCTGTTTTAGTGTTTATCGGCTGGGGGGCCTGGGCTAAGGTTCTTGTTTCACTGTACTTCATGGTAATGACTTGTAATACAATAGACTCATTGATCATGAAACTGGTCTGGTTTGTGCTTCCAGCGTGGCCATCACCACTATACATTGGGAGGTATATAATGAAATATTTTAGCAATTGCATATCTTTTTTTTTCTCCTCGGGGGGTAAACTTACGAAGGAAGCATTCTCTTTCACCCCCCGTTCCCCCACCAGCCTATTTGCAACAGCAATTGAGAGTTCTGAAGGTTTTAGATGGCCTTTGAGTACCCTTGAAACCTGCCTGCTGATTGTGCTGGGGATCAGCATGTTGGCAAACATACGGAGTGTGTTTTACCCACGGCCATCCCGTCGTAGGAACATCCTATTTCGTTTAATGTCAAAAATTCAGCAGTATCAGGTTCGAATCTGGTCTAGGGTTAGACGACGATATAGGAGGACCACCAAGAGATTTTCCCTGAGGCTGGACAGTTATGAGTGGCAGGGTGTGTGGGATAGTATGGGCAAGTACCTAGGCCAGTGGGCCCCTCCAGTGCTTTGGAACTTCACCACTGAACAAGTGCAACATCCGGAAAAACTAGTAAAACACTTAAACGAGGTGTGCTGTCGTCCTGGTTATACCAGAGAGGGACAAATTTTGGCAACGTGCTGGGGCTTGGCCTATGCCTACAGAGCCCTGCTCAACACTATCCAGCACCTTCAAAGGGAAAAAAATGTCTCTGGATCTGATGGCAAAGCAACAGACAACGCAGCTATGCCAACTACAAGCACAGCAGCTACTCAGACCCTGACCACAACAGTCAACACAGCTACTCCAAGTACAGCAGCTACATCAACCCCAGTGACAAGCACAACAGCTACTCAAACCCTGACCACAACAGACAACGCAACTACTCCAAATACAGCAGTTACACCAACCCCAGTGACAAGCACAACAGCTACTCAAACCCCGACAGCAACAGACAATGTGGCTACTCCAAGCACCGCAGCCACACCAACCCCAGTGACAAGCACAGTAGCTACTCAAACCCCGACAGCAACAGACAATATAGCTACTCCAAGCACCACAGCTACACCAACCCCAGTGACATGCACAGTAGCTATTCAAACCTCGACAGCAACAGACAATATGGCTACTCCAAGCACTGCAGCTACACCAACCCCAGTGACAAGCACAGTAGCTACTCAAACCCCGACAGCAACAGATAATGCAGCTGTTGGTGTTACTCAACTCCCAAGCACAACAGCTGCACCAACCCCAGCAATAGACATTGCAACCACTCCAATCCTAGTGGCAGACACTGCAGCCACTCCAACCACAGTGACAAACACTGCAGCTAAACCAAATGTCCAGTTTGTGACAATGTCTGTTGCCCCTGTAAGCAAAAGCAAACGAAAGGCACAAAGAGCAACCCGCGAAGCGAAGAAAGATGAAGACCCAGTGCCATTACTATATGCAACAGCACCTGAACAAGAGTTACTACTACGTGGGTCAGAGGAAGAGGAAGAAGAAGAAGAGGTCACTTCTCGACCCCGGACCTCAACCGAACTGCGGAATATGCGAAAAGATTTCACCCGTCTTCCAGGGGAGCACATTGTCACCTGGTTGCTCCAGTGCTGGGACAATGGGGCCGACGGTCATGAACTAGAAGGTAGGGAAGCCAAGCAGCTGGGATCACTTGCTAAGGAAGGAGGAATTGACAAAGCGATTGCAAGAGAGAAGCGAGCCCTCAGTCTTTGGAGGCGGCTCCTGGCAGCTGTGAAGGAAAGGTTTCCCTACAAAGACGATATTACGAATCGCTCAGCCAACTGGACCACGATAGAGAAAGGCATCCAGTCCCTGAGGGAATCAGCCATTATAGAGATGATCTATCGTAGGCCGGATTCCAGGAACACATCCGTAGACCCAGATGAAGTCGAATGTACACAACCCATGTGGCGGAAACTTACACGGAGTGCGCCATCATCATATGCCCACACATTGGCATCAATGACCTGGAATGACGGAGTATCACCAACAGTGGATTTCCTGATTCGTCAACTCCGAGAGTTCGAAGACAATCTCACCCCTTCCATCATTTCAGCTGTGGAAAAACTGTCCCACGAGTTCAAACAATTGAGAGACGATTTATCCGATCTATCCAGCTCCCCACGCGTACCAACCCATGTCTCAGCTATTAACAGAAGGCGCCCTACTGCTCGAGAAAGAAAATATACGAGGTACACGCCACGGGCCACCCTATGGTTTTACCTGCGGGATCATGGAGAAGACATGAGAAAGTGGGATGGAAAACCTACTTCAGCTCTGGAGCAACGGGTGCGTGAACTGAAGAGGAGAACAATGGTCAAGGATGATCCTCCCAGGAAAGCTGCTGCTCCAGTCTCTGGCGAGCAGTTTCCCAGATGGAGCGAAAGAGCTGATTTTACTCCAGCTCCTGTGATAAGGAATACTAATCCCTTTCTACAAGACAGAAGTGGAGAATTTTGTGATCACTATTAGAGGGGCCCTGCCTCCAGCCAGGTGGAGGAGAGGGATAATCGGGTTTACTGGACTGTGTGGATCAGATGGCCTGGCACATCAGTCCCACAGAAGTATAAGGCTCTAGTAGATACCAGTGCACAGTGTACTCTGATGCCATCAAGGTATCAAGGGGTGAAACCCATTTCTATTTCTGGAGTGACAGGAGGATCCCAAGCGTTAACTATGCTGGAAGCTGAAATCAGCCTGACTGGGAGGAAGTGGCAAAAGCACCCCATTGTAACTGGTCCAGGGGCTCCATGCATCCTTGGCATAGACTATCTCAGGAGAGGGTATTTCAAAGACCCAAAAGGGTATAGATGGGCTTTTGGTATCGCTGCCTTGGAGACAGAGGAAATTAAGCAGCTGTCCACCTTACCTGGTCTCTCAGAGGATCCTTCTGTTGTGGGGTTGCTGAAGGTCGAAGAACAAGAAGTGCCAATTGCGACCACAACAGTGCACCGGCGGCAATATCGCACCAACCGAGACTCCTTGATTCCCATCCATAAGCTGATCCGCAGACTGGAGAGCCAAGGAGTGATCAGCAGGACCCGCTCACCCTTTAATAGCCCCATATGGCCAGTGCAAAAGTCTAATGGAGAGTGGAGATTAACAGTAGACTATCGTGGCCTGAACGAAGTCACTCCACCATTGAGTGCTGCCGTACCGGACATGTTAGAACTTCAGTATGAACTGGAGTCAAAGGCAGCCAAGTGGTATGCCACAATTGACATTGCCAATGCATTTTTCTCAATCCCTTTGGCAGCAGAATGCAGGCCACAGTTTGCTTTCACTTGGAGGGGCGTCCAGTACACTTGGAGCCGACTGCCCCAGGGGTGGAAACACAGCCCTACCATCTGCCATGGATTGATCCAGACTGCACTGGAACAGGGGCAAGCTCCAGAACACCTGCAATACATTGATGACATCATCGTGTGGGGTGATACAGCGGAAGAAGTTTTTGAGAAAGGGAGGAAAATAATCCAAATCCTGCTGAAGGCCGGTTTTGCCATAAAACGGAATAAGGTCAAGGGACCTGCACAGGAGATTCAATTTTTGGGAATAAAATGGCAAGATGGACGCCGCCAGATCCCCACAGACGTGATCAACAAGATAACAGCAATGTCTCCACCAACTAACAAGAAAGAAACACAAGCTTTCTTAGGTGTTGTGGGGTTCTGGAGAATGCACATCCCAAATTACAGTCTGATTGTAAGCCCTCTCTACCACGTGACCCGGAAGAAGAATGATTTCAAATGGGGCCCTGAGCAACAACAAGCCTTTGAACAAATCAAACGAGAAATAGTTCATGCAGTAGCCCTTGGACCAGTACGGGCCGGGCCAGATGTGAAAAATGTGCTCTATACCGCAGCTGGGGAGAATGGTCCTACCTGGAGCCTCTGGCAGAAAGCTCCAGGGGAGACTCGAGGTCGACCCCTTGGCTTTTGGAGTCGGGGATATAAAGGATCCGAGGCCAGCTACACTCCCACTGAAAAAGAGATACTGGCAGCCTATGAAGGGGTTCGAGCTGCCTCAGAAGTGATTGGAACTGAAGCGCAGCTCCTCCTGGCACCCCGGTTGCCTGTGCTGGGCTGGATGTTCAAAGGCAGGGTCTCCTCTACACATCATGCAACTGATGCTACATGGAGTAAGTGGGCTGCACTAATTACACAACGAGCTCGAATAGGAAATCCCAGTCGTCCAGGAATTCTAGAAGTCATCATGGACTGGCCAGAGGGCAAAGATTTTGGGATGTCACCAGAAGAGGAGGTGACGCGTGTTGAAGAGGCCCCACCATATAATGAACTGTCAGAGAGTGAAAAGCAATATGCCTTGTTTACTGATGGGTCCTGCCGTATTGTGGGAAAGCATCGGAGATGGAAGGCAGCTGTGTGGAGTCCCCTGCGACAAGTTGCAGAAACTGCTGAGGGAGAGGGTGAATCGAGTCAATTTGCAGAGGTGAAAGCCATCCAGCTGGCCTTGGACATTGCTGAACGAGAAAAGTGGCCAGTACTTTATCTCTATACTGACTCATGGATGGTGGCAAATGCCCTGTGGGGGTGGTTGCAGCAATGGAAGCAGAGCAACTGCCAACGCAGAAGTAAACCCATCTGGGCTGCTGCATTGTGGCAAGATATCGCTGCTCGGGTGCAGAACCTGGTGGTGAAGGTACGCCATGTAGATGCTCATGTACCCAAGAGTCGGGCCACTGAGGAACACCAGAATAACCAGCAAGTGGATAAAGCTGCTAAGATTAAAGTGGCTCAGATGGACTTGGATTGGCAACATAAGGGTGAATTATTTTTAGCCCGGTGGGCCCATGACACCTCAGGCCATCAAGGCAGAGATGCAACATATAGATGGGCTCGTGATCGAGGGGTGGACTTAACGATGGACACTATTGCCCAGGTTATTCACGAATGTGAAACATGTGCTGCAATTAAGCAAGCCAAGCGGTTAAAGCCTCTCTGATATGGAGGACGATGGCTGAAGTACAAATATGGGGAGGCCTGGCAGATTGACTATATCACACTCCCACCAACCCGCCAGGGCAAGCGCTATGTGCTTACCATGGTGGAAGCAACCACCGGCTGGCTGGAAACATACGCTGTGTCCCATGCCACTGCCCGGAACACTATCCTGGGCCTTGAGAAACAAGTCTTGTGGCGACACGGCACCCCAGAGAGAATTGAGTCAGACAATGGGACTCATTTCCGGAACAACCTCATAGACACTTGGGCCAAAGAGCATGGCATTGAGTGGGTATACCACATCCCCTACCATGCACCAGCCTCTGGGAAAATCGAACGGTCCAATGGGCTGTTAAAAACTACACTGAGAGCAATGGGTGGTGGGACTTTCAAACACTGGGATACACATTTACCAAAAGCCACCTGGTTGGTCAACAGTAGGGGATCTGCCAACAGGGCTGGCCCAGCCCAATCAGAACTTTTACGTACTGTAGAGGGGGATAAAGTTCCTGTGGTGCACATAAAGAATTTGTTGGGGAAGACAGTCTGGGTTATTCCTGCTTCAGGTAAAGGCAAACCCACTCGTGGGGTTGCTTTTGCTCAGGGACCTGGATATACTTGGTGGGTAATGCGGGAAGATGGGGAAGTCCGATGTGTACCTCAAGGGGATTTGATTTTGGGGGAAAACAGCCAATGAACTCAATTGTACGCTGTTGCCTGCTCTATAACACTTTTATAGCCCACCAGCTAGATATCTTCAGGTCACCAGCCATTGACCCTGACTTCCCTCCGATCATCACCTCAACAAAGAATGAATTTTGAGGAAACCAGACGAGCTCAGCAGTGACCAGATGAGTTTGGCGGTATCATCAGCAGGCAACAACCCAACACTATGTACCGTCCCTCCTGCCCTGAAAGACTATTACAAGAGATGGAGCCTGACATCATGGACTGGATGAGTTCAGCAATTTTACAGGGATTGGTCCATGGACTAGGGAACGATATCTTTCTCTGTGTGTGGGTGTGGGTGTATATATATGTGTATATATGGGACAGGGGTGATGGTGTGCTGAGAGATGTGGGATCTGAGCATGACGTGAATGGTATGGAATAAGGGGTGGATACCGTCCTGGGTTCAGCTATAGCAGTCATTTTTCTCCTGCTTAGTAGCTGGTGCAGTGCTGTGTTTTTTAACTTTCAGCCTGGGAACAACGCTGATAACACCGATGTTTTTAGTTGTTGCTAAGTAATGTTTATTCCAACCAAGGACTTTCTCAGTCTCATGCTTTGCCAGGGAGGAGGGGAAGCCGGGAGGAAGCAGAGACAGGACACCTGACCCAAACTAGCCAAAGGGGTATTCCATACCACAGCACGTCATGCCCAGTATATAAACCGGGGGGAGTTACCCGGAAGGCCCAGATCACTGCTCGCGTCGGGCTGGGTATCGGTCGGCGGGTGGTGAGCAATTGTATCCTCTCCCCTTGTTATTTCACTAATCGCTATTATCATTGGTGGTAGCAGTAGTGGTTTTGTGTTATACCTTAGTTGCGGGACTGCTCTTATCTCAACCCGTGGGAGTTACATTCTTCCCATTCTCCTCCCCATCCCTCCGGGAGCGGGGGGAGGAAGAAAGGGGGGGGGGGGGAAGTGAGCGAGCGGCTGTGTGGTTCTGAGTTACCGGCTGGGCTCAAACCACGACACCTGCACACATAGCAGGGGGCCATCGAGGGAATTCTTAACACGCTTTTCCCGAGGCTGCGGGGCGAGCGACACCCGGCGGCCTCACGGTGCTCGCAGCGGCGCCTCGACGGGTCCCGTCAGCCGCCGCGGTTCGCGCCCCAGCCCCCCCTGGCCCGGCCATACCCGGCCGCGTGTGCGCCTGCTCGGGGCGGTGCGACGTGGCGGCGACGGGTTCGCCGGCGGAGGGTCCCGCCCCGGCGCGGCTGACAGGCGGGCGGTAGGGAGACGTGTGCGAGCGGGAGCGGCCGGGCGGCTCGCAGCCGTCCCCCCCTCGGCCGGGCCGATGTCGTTATGCGGCGACTCCGGCCCTGCGGCTGTCCCGCGGCTGCGGCCTCGCGCCGCCCAGATGGCGCGGCGGCCCGAGCTGCTATGCGGCGCCGCCATCCTGCTGGGCTGCGCCTTCCTCGTCGCCCTCAAAGTCACCTGCAGGTAACGGTGGCGGGGCGGGGGGCAGGTGGTGCGTGCGCGGAGGCCTGGGGCAGACCTGCCCGCGGGGGTCCGGCGCTTGGGCCGGTGGCCGGGCCGGAGTCCTGCCGGGGCGCGGCCCCTTGAGCCTGGTGTAGCCGCGCTCCCCCCCGCGCTCCGTGGTCGGGCTGTGTGAGGCGGCGCGCACGGCCGTTCCGCGGTGGGTGACTGACAGGCGGTCCCCATGGCAACGGCGGCCGTGAGCCTGTCGTGGGGGGCGCGGGGCCTGGTGACCCGCGCAGGGCCGGGGCACGCCCCGCTCCCCGCGTTCGTGCGCGGCGGGGGGAAGCGGCGGCGTTGTCAGGACACGTCTGCCTCAGCGGGGTGTCGGGGTGTGGCGGTAGGTACGCGGGCGCACGGGCACCCGAGGGACGGGTGCGTTGTAGAGGAAGATGTTTGTCCTCCTCTCCAGAGAATTAGTCGTACCTCGCCTGTACCTCACGAGGACTGAGGAGGCACAGGGCTGAAACCCTTCCCTCAGTGCTCAGCCGGCTGTGTCGGTGTGGGGGTACCAAGTGCGGGGAAGTGGCACTTGTTAGTGCCAGCGCCCCGTTACCTGCGCCTGCTTCACACAGAAAGATGTTTTGTTGTTGTTTGAGATTTTTTCCCCCCACAATACCTTGGTGCCACTCTTGGGAGCTGCCACTTTGTTCATTGCGGAAGTCTTGTGATTGCTGTTTGCTGACAGCAAACAACTCTGTACGGAGCCTGGCGGGGTATGTAGCTGGTGCGCAGGCAGGGTTGGCCATGGGCAGCAGGCACGTGAGTGTTCTGCATGGGGCAGCACGGTCCTGGAGCCTGAACTGGGATCTGAATGTTCCGGATGGGTTTTAGGTGAAGGTCACCGTTATATGCTTCAAGTCATACTGTGTTAGTGTGAGAATGTTTACTGTGTTTGGGGTTTAATTTGAGGAGTGGGAGATGGCTACAAGGATCTGATTACTTCCCTGTTCTGCAGAATCTGACAAATTTTTATTCTGAGAAACACTTGATTCACAGGTAATGCTTCTGAAAAGTACTAAGGCTGCCTTGTCTCCCCTGTCCACAGAGGATGTATTATTTGAATTTTAAATCTATGGTGGAGTTGCTCTGTGGGCAGCAGTGCCTCTCTGTTCGTAGAATCACGGAATAGGGTTGGAAAGGACCTTAAGATCATCTAGTTCCAACTCCCCTGCCATGGGCAGGGACACCTCACACTAGACCTTGTCACCCAAGCCCTGTCCAACCTGGCCTGGAACACTGCTAGGGACGGGGAAGCTACAGCTTCTCTGGGCAACCTTTGCCAGTGCCTCACCACCCTCATAGGGAAGAACTTCTTCCTTATATCTGATCTGAATTTTCCTTGTTTCAGTTTAAACCCATTCCCTTTTGGCCTATTGCTACCATCCCTGATGAGGAGTCCCTCTCTTGGGGGGGAGATGCCTACAAGGCATCCTTGTAGGCCCCCTTCAGATACTGGAAGGCTGCTATTGAGGTCTCCATGCAGCCTTCTCTTCAGCAGTCTGTCTCTCGCAGTGACCTCATAGAGGAAAGTGTAAATCTCTTGCTATATTACTGAATGTATGATGAAGGGTTAATCACCTCCTGTTTTACTGTCTGTTACTAAAATTTTTATTTTCTTTTCCACACTTACATTGAAGCTTCTGTTTTCTTCCTGCCGTCCTTTACTTAAAACCCTCATGTTCCTTTCGTTTTAGTGCTAGCTGTGTTTGAAACCTCACAAATGGAATGTGCTTGGTGTGTGCTTCTTGCCACCCTGTACTCTGTACAGGATGTTTGATTAAAGGGGTTTGGCTTTTCAGATTGTAGTTAAATGGAGAAACATATCAGAAAAATAACCCCTGTTCTGTTGCTGTCAGAAATGTAGAAAGTTCAAGTGTAAAAATTTGGAGGATGGTTAGTTGCACATGTTAACTGTGACTACGGTACATAGTTTCTCACCGCACATCATTGCGGTTTGCAAGTCTTCAGTGCCAGAGTACAGTTACTACCACTATGCTTGCAACCTGTAACTTTTGAGCCTGATAGGTAAAAAGTATGGAAAGGGAAAATTCCTTTACTACAAGGCAATCTGTTAGTGGAGTTTGAGGTATTGCAGGTTTATAGTGGCTCAAGAAATAGCCAAATGAAGCGTAATGTGTACTGTTATGAAAAGCCTGTGGTTTAGAACCTGAATTGTTTTGTGGCATTATGTCTCTCGAGGCAGCGCCACTCTAAGGGCCTTGCAGTCAAAGGGGCTCATCCTACCTGCACTTGCATGTGTTTTCCTTTATTACCTGGTTGTTCGGTGGAAATGAGTTCTTTATAGGCTCTGTGCAGCAGGTAAACACAATCAGTGTTTTAATAAACAGTATGTAATTATTATCTTTGTATAATTGTTTATTATGTAATCCTCAGTTTATACTTGTACAATTTTTAGGGGTTCAGAGTACTGTTCTCTTTGTAAACCTGGGCATCGTGTAAAGTACTCTGTTGTGCATTTGGTATTACAGAGTTATGTGTGGTATTCACTACTGAGGAAATCAGCTTAAGAAGCTATTAAGGTAGCTATTGATTTTTTGTGGGTTTTTTTTTTTTTAAAACTGCTGGATCTCTTTTTCATATTTGAAGGTAGCCATATAGTTCCTGGCTCATTCATGTCATGGACCTTCTGTTGATCTGGTTTACACTTCCTTGCAATTTGGAGCCAATTTCATATCTCATTTTTAAGGCTTACACTGTAACAACCAATTGACAGCTTTCTGTTTAATTCAGTGGAGGAAGCAGAGGTTTTAAACATATTTAGGCTGTCCATTTTCATTAAGGAAGAGTCATTCTAGTTAATGTCTCTGCAGAAGTATGTGTTAGTGTGAGATCAACACTGCGCTGCTGTATTTTGCTTTCTGCAGCTGATGGGGGTGTGTGCTGACCTGTGAGTTAGAGCTGTCGTGCACCACTGTTGGGGCCTGTCCAGCTGGCAGTTAGAAACCACAGGAAGAAGCAGGCAGTTTGGACAGGCACAGAGTGGAGGAATGGGAAGGAACCAGAGGTGTTGGTTGTGAGGTGACATGAGAACCTAAGGGTTGGGGAAGGAGGTGCTGGGTTGCTGACGGAGAGGGGAGAAGGGAAGGAGCAAAGCTAGAAATCTACAGAAGAAAACTAGATTTTTGGCCATGTGTGTGAAAACATAGTTTTGTGAATAGTGGAATTAATGAATTGCAAACATGAGGAACCAGTTAATATTTTCAGAATTCTGGACTTTGAAGCAAATAGTCTTTTATGGGTGAGTTAAGAATTTCCATAACTTTTAGAAAACGTACTGGGAGTCATTCTTAAATGTTGAGCTTTAAGTGTATGCTTAATTACCTGGAAATGAGAGAAGAGCTGTGCTTTTGTAGGTCTGTATTGTAAAAACAAAGGTACTTCTTAAAAACGAGAATGATTGTCAAGTTTGAAAATGTGGCAGTGTTGTTAGGAGATTGCTTAATGTAGGAGTTTGACAGTGGAGCTCAATAATTTCTATCATTGTTTCAAAATTGTAACCTAAGAAGGATCAAATATCAGGTCAAAAATTTTTTCGCATTAGATTTTTATTGTATTTCAGGGTACAGGAATGCACAGTGTTTCATAAAATCCCCTGTCCGATAAGGAACTATTGCAAACTAGAGCATTACAGTGGTGCTCTGTATCACCTATCTTGCCCTGGTGTAAATAAAGCTAGTGGAAAATTTTGGAATTCAGAGAATATAAAAAAGCAAATATGATCATCAACTTGTATTTAAGGCAGTTTATACCATACCATAACAACTTCCAAATGCCTTGGAAATGTGGAGTTCTGGATTGTTTGATTGCTGATTTGATAGAAAATGGTTTCCTGAATATTTGCTTTATGTTCTTGGTATTGCTGGCTAAACAAATTTCTCTTAAGAAACTTAACCTGTCACAGTCTCTTTAAATCAAGACTCTTATTTGTTGATACTGTCCTTACATTGAAGAAGAAATGTGCCCTGAGCAGTTTGCCGTCCCTGCTCTCATCAGTAAAATAAACCAAGACACATTTACATATTTTTTTCCAAATACAGTGTAAAATAAATGTAAAATACTTTAAAGCAAAGTGTAAGGCAGGGTAATAGTGTCTGTTTATATACACATCACATCACAAAACTTTATGACCAGTGTCTCTTCTTTTATCAGGGTGCTGTTACCTAAAGTACAAGTGTTAAAAGAGGATGAGGCCAGGGAAGAAATCCAAAGAAATCACTCTTCCTGGTAATTTTATGCTCTATAGCAACCAGCAGTAAGAGTGTGAGCTAACATACCCATAAACAGAGTGCATGGAATCACAGCGTGACTTTCTAAAGCTTGTCAAGGGTGATCTTTAGATTTTTATGGTATGTCATGAAACTAACTCAGATAATGCAAGTTGTAGTCATTCACATCGATTTCTAAATTTTGTCATTGCATGACCTTTGCTAAGATTAAAAATTAGGGCTTTGGGCACACTTGTTTTAACTCCTGTTGTACAGTCTCAATAACCACTCTTAATTTCTTTCCTGCAGCCGAGCAAAAGATGTAACGATGCCAGCAAAACTTCCAGTGAATTTTTTCTCCACAAGATCTCCAGTCATTGATCTTTTTCGGGGACAGTTAGACTATGCAGATCACCTTCGTCAGGATTCAGAAATTGTGCTGTATTTCTTCTATGCACCGTGGTGTGGCCAGTCCATTGCAGCAAGAGAAGAAATAGAACATGTGGCCAGCAGATTGTCAGACCAGGTAACTCCAGGGAAGATATGAATCTTAAACATGACCTTTTTCATCTCCAAGACGATGCTAATTTCTGGCATCCAATGGGAACCAGTAGGACTTGAATGCTCATATTTTAGGGTGACTCAGCCAATTGTCTTTATTTTAATTCAGCATAGAGTGTTAGAATAAATGAAAGCAATCTGTGTTTCCTTCTTGGTTGTCTGTTATTTCTACTCCTGAATGGGAAACTCTAGAAGTTTCTTCTTGTAAAGTGTTCCCTGATTTATTCACCTGCCTTCAGACAGCAATTGCAAGTTTACTTCCAGTTCCAGGATCCTTGGAGGCACTGTTAATCACCTAAGATTGCAGCCATAGCACTGCTTTCTAGAGGTCGGTTACCTGTGAACACTTCACAGGCACTGCTGTCATAAACCTCCACTTGTTGTGCTCCACTCTGCAGAAAAACTAATGAATATGGATTATGGGTTAGTAAATATGAAGAATTTTGATTAAGAAGCTTAAAAACTAGACAGAAGAGTGACCAGAAGGATTTCTGTTGCAAAATGACAAACAAAAGTCTTGTGTATGAGAGTGAAGAGGATCAGCTGTGGAATACTGAGTTGAAAAGACACTGAAAATAGCAGATGGAATGGATTGGAAAAAATACATGTTAGATAAAGAAGGGCACAGTAATGTACTCTGTCAGCTGTGAATTTTTACCTGCTTTGTAGGTGCTGTTTGTGGCTGTAAATTGCTGGTGGAACCAGGGGAAATGCAGGAAGCAGAAGCATTTCTTTTATTTTCCTGTGATACACTTGTACCATCGGAGGTAAGATTTCATAAGTCCAGTCTGGGGCTTTTATTGTTGTTTTGGGAAACAGAGATATTGCGTAAAATGTTGCATTTTGAAAATGTTATATTTATGGCTATAGTAAATAGTTGTAGAGGAGGAGATTCTGGGTGAAGCTCATCCTGTATGCTACTTGGGTGTCAAGAAGGGCTGTAAATGTCAGTTAAATGACATGCTGCACAATTCTTCATCTTAAGGAAATTTTCTTTTGCCTATACATCTCCTGGAAGTTCTGCCTCCAATGAAAAGTAAACAATTCAGATGTATAAATGAATTCAGTTGTCTGCTTACTCTGTAGATGGATTATATCAACTGGTCCCAATTTGTGACAGCAATAAAGTATGTACTTAAGGACTATTGAAGTTAGTGGAATTTAACTGCATATTTAAGTGGCACTATGTATCAAAGACTTTCTTCTAAATTTGCACTTCACACTCACTTTTTTATGCTCCTGATGTTGAGATATCATTGTATAAAATTTTATATAATCTCACTTTTATTTCTTTTAGTATTTGTATGTTTTGTTGTTTTTTTCCTCTGGAGCAGAAGGTAAGGAAACACTTTCTAATCTTAGGTACAAAAGAGCTGGATGCTGTGTAGTTTGTCAGTTGCGTTATATTCTTGTACTCTAGTCTTGAACTGCAGCTGTCTTCCATTACAGAGGCTGATTTTGGTTTTTTGGGGGATTTATGTATTGAGGAGGAACAATCCTGATCATTGTCAGCTGAACTTGGAATAGACACAGATGGCATTGGCATAATTTAAACTGTAATAAAAAATCCCAGCAATCCCACTTGGATGTACATTGACTTAAACTTACTTGATCTTAAAATAACACCATGATAGATGGATACACTTGGGTATTATCAGTAACCTTAAACAGAGTTGCAACAAGATGAGATGTAAATTCATATTGATACTCCATTAAAAACCCCAAAGCACCCCTCATGCCTGAGATATTAAACCTTGAATGTTGTGTGCTGGGCATATGACATGGTGAAGCAGTGCATGTTGCTGTTAAGACAAAGATTGGTACTAAGCCAAGTGTAGGATGTAGAATAATCTAGTGGGCTGTAGAAGACCATTTCAAAGCATCTGAATATAGGTATCTCACTGTGAGTTTGATATTTTGGCAGTGTGTCTGTATGTGTAAACTATATTTAAAAATGCATCACGTTACATTCTTCAGTAGGAGTGGCCTAATTCTTCACGCTTTCTGTGTTTGATTTCATTTTGGACTGTGATGCTTTGTTCAACCTAATGATAATAGATGCAGGATTTCAATTGAATGAGGCAGAAGCTCTGGAAATCGTAGCCCCGAGACCCAGCTGGCCTTCTGTTTTAGCACTACCTAATGTGATGTGAGCTGTTTTATCAGATGGCTAGGGCAGAAACTGTGGACTTGTTGAGTCCGTTCATCAGCAGTGTGACTGGATTTGTCCCTGGTTTATTGAGTGCTACTTGTAAAAGTCTTTGTAAAAAATATTGCACCTTTTCAGATTGATACTGTTTGAACTTTCTAAGATTTAAAAAAGAATCAAGGGAAAAAAGGGTCATTTTTCAGATCTGTATTTTTAAGTCACATGTATTTACTTTGGACAAAGCAGAAAGGTATCTATATGATTTATACCCATATTTTACCAACTTCTGCATTGGGACTGAGAGGTAGTCTCCATCCCTTCGTCCCCACCAACACATTGCACCTACCCATAGACACTGCGTTAGAGTCACTGCAATGTCTGTACTGTACTTCAAGCCTGGTAACACAACTCCTGTATTAGCTACAGAAGCCACTGTTAATTAACACAGAGATCAATTCCCTAGAGGCTGAGCATGCTGTCTATGTAACTCCTATCTCTGCCACCCCCAGGAGGGACTGACTCTATTGTTAATTTAAGTCTTAATGATTTATTATTTTTTTTGGTACTAGTTTTGGACCAATTGAATACAAAGGCCCAATGAGTGCTGTTTATATTGAAAAGTTTGTTCGCCGGGTGATGACACCACTACTCTACATCTCGTCTCGATCAAAATTACTAGATTTCCTCTCAAATTATGAGGTACTTGTCTCTCTTCTCTAGCTTTACCACTGTGGTTCAGAAAGAGTTTGACTTGTTTCACAATTAAATTTGATCTGCTCCAAAGTACTAGTTTATTTCCAGGATCCTGAAATCAGTGCCCTGTAAGTTTGTTAAAATCATAAAAATATGAAATGACAAATTCATAATGTTGGTTCCCTGTATAATTACTTTTATGATTTAGTGATGCTCCTAATTTACAGTACTTTAGTATGTAGAGACAACAGTTGAAGTTGTTACCTCACTGAAAAGTTACATGTGAACAAGAAAGAAGGGAGAAATCTTTTCACAATAATCTTGCAGTCTAAGTTGGGAAATTATTTGAGAAATATGTAACAATTGCTTTAATTTTTAAAGGAATAGTAAACCTTTCTAATAAGATAAGTCTGTTAAGTAAAAACAAATGTGAAATCAGTTGACATAATGGCTCCTAACCACTTTGTATGCTGTAACTTCATGATTTTAATCCACTGGTACATTGAATTTTATTAATTTTTGGTCAGTTGTGTTCAGAAGTGCCAAGAGTGGTAGCGGTACTAGTGGATTAATAACCTGCAATTAGACAAAATGTGCTTACAACAGAAGCATTTATAATCCCTTTATAACTGTTCATTTCTGTAGTGCATAACTGTAATCTTACTAAACCCTAAGCTATTGGGCAGAATGGAACACCTGATCAACAGATTGATGCTCTAGCATTGCCAAACCGGGTGAGGGGCTTTCCAGTGTTTCAGAACAAAGCAGAGTTCCTCTTTGAATTAGCACTTGTTCTAATGACTGGTTCTGCTGCAGGTCAGAGCATGAGCAGTGCTGTTAAATGAAAGCTTCTACAGTGTAAGGGAATGCACACTGATAGTTACCGTGGGAACGTGCTGTGCTGTTCACACTTCACTTTATCCCTCAGTTGTGGGTTTTGTTTTCCAGTGTTTTAAGTGGGGATGGTGAGTCAGGAATTGTGTGTCTGTCTGATGCTGATGCTTTCTGTGATCACAAAAAATTCTGTTGTCCTTTCACTGCTTTGGTTTTGCCATTCTAAAACTCCTGTTACTTTTTTGCCTCCTGTAGAGATTTGAAAACAGCCATGCTTGGGTTTTGGTCTGTGTTACGTGAATTATTTCTTAGTGGTCTGCAAAAGGTAGCTAATAAGCATAGTGTCATTAAGCTTATATTTGCTTTCTAGCAGGAGGTGGACTTCTACTGGAAAAATACTAAGTTAAAAGACAAATTTATGGAGGAAACAGAAAATATTTTTTCAAACACTGCCTAGCAATTGAACAGATATCTTTATTGCTATCTTCAAACTTGTCCCCTTCCTGTGCTTCGAATTCTGTGGCTCCAAATGCGCAATCTCTGTTTATGTTCAGCCTTTGTTAGCTCTTTCTTCTGAAATGGACTAAGCATATAGTCTGATCTTCATGCTGCCCTGCAATCATTTAAGGCTGAGGTTATTTCCGAGTCCGTGACACTAGGTGCTGAGTGTCTTGCCCCTGTAAAGTTAAGGAAACAGGGTAAATCCAGGTGAGTGCAATAGGAAAATGCTGAGAATCAGGAGCTGGGATGCAGAGAATTGTACATGAAGATGGATGGAGAGGGAAACATAGGCACAAAGGGAAAGTTCCTTTTAAACCAGAAATAAACACTTAGTTTCATCATTTTAAACAGTTAGAAATGTGAATGTTTTCTAATATTTCCCGTGCAAGTTGGGGCAATTTATACCTTTTGTAGGTGAATATATAATCCAGGAGGTGACTCCTGTGTTTAAGAAGTAGAAAGTTTTAGGTTTAGAGTAGGTTACAGGAGGCGCGTGTATGGCACAAATTGCTATTTTGAGAGCCTTGGCTAATGTTTTCCTTTGATTTTTGATCCTTTAGATATTAAAAATGCTAATTTTTAGCAGAAGGGAGAGAAGACAGTAAAGGATGGATCATTAGGCATTTTGATCACTGCTGCTTGATCAGGCTTTTGTGATTTCTTCATTAAAAAGCTTATTAATTTGAATCTCAGAATATTTTCTGGAAGATTTATCATCAGTATCTAATTTTCAGTCCTGTGTTCTGCTAGGGAATGGGTTCTGCAGACTTATGTAAGAGGTATTTACTTTTGACTTGAAAATTTCAGTTGAAAAGAACCTCTTTTTAGCTGATCCCCAGCCTGCACTTAGGCAGTTCCTTAGGGCCTGGTCTGCTCCTTGGCTTTTTCATTCTACTTTGGTATTAAGGTCTCCCATATTAAGGAAGCAGTAGGTCGCAGAGCAGTTGCCTGTCACTCACTTTTGGTCCTCATTGTTTTGTTTCTCTGTCCAAGGATTGGTGTGTAATAATTGGTGTCCAAGCACTGTGTATAATCTGAAATATGCAATAGGTTGGTAAGCTGTAAGTAGCTGAGTTATTCATTTGCAGGGCATCATGTTGAGCTGAAATTCTCCCTTTTTTTCACGCTTAAAAGATCTACTGCACCCTTCTTTTCTTATTTCAAGGGCATTTTGTTGCTGCCTGTCAATTTGCTGATAGCGAGGACTTTAAGCCCATAGTTGTCCTTTTCCATCCAGTCTGTGAAGCTCTTGGTGCTTTAATCTTGTGTTCAAATTCCAGTAGCCAGCTTTTGACAGAAAAGGATCTAGCAGAGAAAACCAGGAGCTCTGTCCCCACTTAACTGAATATTGCAATCAATTAAACATGTTGGCATGCCTGAACAACCAGTACTGTAAAGGTACAAAGATAAACATCCAAAGTATTTTTGTAAATTGAACCACACCAAGAGATACTGAAATCCAGCAGTATTTTATGTTATATTCAATTGTTAATTAGCATGTTTTTGTTTTGAAGAAATACTAATGGACAGAATCCAGCCAAACGTAAGCCAAGAGGTGTTAGTTACATGATGTTTGTTATATCCATTCCTCAACCAAATCATGACTGTTGGGAGATGCTGTATTGCTCTCACAGGAGGGCGCTCCAACCCCGTGAAAAAAATTCCAGTTGAAGAGTCAGAAGTAAAGATTCTGCCTTTGCTGGTACTATGTAAGGTTGGGGGTTTTTGTGTGTGTGGTTGTGGAATGATAATAGTGCAAAACTAGAACTGGATAAGAATTAGAATTTAATTTTTGAGAGCAAGGAAAAAATTCCCGTTTGGAAAGAAGTTAAAATCTTGGAATATGTAGGAAGAACTTAGTTACATCAAGAGAAAGATATGCAGTTCCTACTGTAACTCAGTTACCTGGAAGTACTCATAATCAGACTTCTTTTGTTTTCTTAACTGCAGAGATGTAACAGTTTCATTTTAATCCAAACTGGCATGTCTCATTGCTCATCTGCCTAACCCAGCTACTAGAAACGGCCTCCTCTTCCCAAGGCACAGAGGCCGAAAACGTGCAGCTCCTCTAGTTAGACAAAAAGCTTCATTCACTTAAGAAAATTACATGTGCCCAGGGCACATTTAATGGCTTTAGGAGAAGTGAGGGAGGAGTTGGTCTCTCTGGGACGTAGCTGCTATATGTCTTAACATGGTGTCAGCTTTCTTCTTTGCTCTGTGTAGAAATGCTTCCTGAGCATTAACCAGGTGTGTAGGATCTGCCCCAGAAGTGAATTTGACTTAATAGCTTGCTCTTGTGTGGGTACTGTGGTGCGTTTGTTAAATGATGGTGTGAGAATTTGCTTTCAGTTCTGGATACACAATTAACATCATTAGAAGATGAAAACTTTTACTTGTAAATTTAATATCAATCAATAGCTGCTTCTTTGCATTTCTACATTGCAGAATTAGTGGTATGTAATATTGGTTCTTCTGTTCCCCAGAGGTAACATTCCTTTCCTCTTGCTTTTTTCTGTCCTGTGTTTGCAGATAAAATGAGGCAGGAATTGCCTGCCTGCACAAGTTTGAGATTCGGGGGGGGAATCTCCCTTACCTCAATGCAAAATAGCCAAAACATAAAAATAAATAACTACAAATTGGCACAGAAGTCACTTAATTGAGTAGTAAAAGCATTTATCTAATTGTAAAAGCTAATCAGTAGCTTGGTGGTTGTTTTTCTGTTCTCCATTCCCATTACTTTTCATTTATTGGCCTTTATATTTCAGAGGTCTTTCATCACATAGTCATTTAATACTGTCTTTCTGCAGCTTCTCTGAGCCAGCTTCAATGATTACCAATAAGCTTTGAAAATTTTATTTCTCAGCCTTCTCTTCCTTTTCAGAAGTGTTTATAGAAGTGTCGAACTCTGTGAACATCAGTACACATCCTGGCTGGCTGACTTTGACTGTGGAAAGCCAAGAACTTCTACCTGTACTTTTGTAACTTTTCTACTAATCTAGAAAAGGACCTTCTATGTTATTTCGTATCACCTTAGTTTCTTCTAGTATGTTTGGTAACTTCTTGTAGGCTTTCGGGGAAATACAGTATGCTGCATCAAGTAGATAAGTCATCTGCGTGCTTCCTCATTCCTTCAAAGAACTGTGACAGACTTTAGGCATGGTTCAGTGATAAAAACATTCCAGTAAAAATTATTCACCTGAAGATCTCTGTTATTTCTTAAAGTTTCTATGAACTTGCTCTTTAATTGACGAGATTCTTGTCAAGTCTGTTATTTGTGTGATTTAATTGGCATCAGACATCACTTTCCATTGCTCTGGTGCAGAGACTAAGCAAGAAATAGGCTACACTACAATTGCTGACTTTGTATTTCCATACATACATTTCACTAGGAGATATTCTAATGACTCTTCACTATTGATGTCCTCAGGTTTGTTCCAAAACTTTCCTACCAATGCTTGATTTGAGGCAGGTACTGAAAATCGCTCAACTCTAGCAATGCCAGCGCAAAAACTATCCCTATGTCACATTCCAGTATTTTATTCTCCAGCTTGATATAGCAGCAAGTCACATTGTGTTCAACTGATTATTCCTAGCTGCCTGCATGTAGGTAGTTAACCATAACTCCACACAGATGGTTTCCTAGAAACAGCTGATCGTCAGTGAGAGCTTGTATGTAGATGCCCACATAAACTGCATGCAGGTACTGTTGCTAAATCAGTTACTGTTCTGGAGGTTCTTACGTGAAAGGAAGTGGGAGTTGCTGCAGTCAAGGACCTCTTGACATACTTGTATTCAAAACTAGGAACCTCTTATTTATATCAATAAATCTCTTCATAAGACTTGAATCTCCTTGTTGCTAGCACCAGGAAGCGTTCAATTTTGTTAAAACAGAGTTGGTATTAGCAAGTGAATCTCTCCACTCTGAGAGAACAGGAAAATCTGCATGATACTTGAGAAGAAATACAGCACTTCAGACACTTTCCTCTTATGTGTAATGAAGCCTGTAACAGGAAAGAAATTTTAACTATTCTGGGATGATCATTAAAGGGATGTTAATTAACAGGCATATAGCATTAGTATATATTGTTCCACTAGGATTTTTTCTTATTGAAAAAACATCTTACTCTTCACAGTCTGGAAGTTTTAAGCTATTAGTGTACAACGAACTGGCAGTCAGAATCAGAATGTCACCTTTTTAAATGACTTTATAAATATTTCTAGATTTGAGTTTTGGCTTCTTGTCACATTTTACTGTCACTTCTGACTCTCATTCACTATTTGGTGCCATAAGTTCAATTCATATAGAAATGGTACTCGAAAACAGTCCAAGGAAATGGGATCATCTTGTCTGTCTCTTTATTGTGGTTCACTTGAATGCTTTAAAAGCTTTTTATAAGCGATCGTTTCCTTTTACTGTCTTAATTTGGTACTAGAAGAGAAAGGTGAACACTAATCACTAACCTGTTTATTGTTTAAAAAAGAATGAGTGATGCTATTTTGCTGTATTTTTTCCCTTCTGTTGTATTTCCACTTTTATTTCCTTCTTGACAGTTTTTATTGCGGAAATTTCACTAATTGCTGGTATTTTAATAATCTTCATGATTTTCTTGGTGTACCTTGTAAGGTATCTTTATGAACAAGGGTCATATATTCAGCATTCATTCATGAAGGAGAATTCCTGCCTAAAAAGAGCAGGTCATCATTTGGAATGGGCAATGTTTTTATTGGTGAACATCTTGAGATCACAAATTCATACTGAAATTAGCTCAATTTGCATGGCTGGTATGAATTACTGAATTCATATTACTAAGGACAGTATTTTATGTGTAAAACTCAACAAAAAAATAAAGCAGTCTCTGAAAAAACAAATCAAAATGCTTATGTGGGAGTATATTTGCCACACAAATACATGTGATGATCGGTGAGTCTGGACTCTTTTGTTCCACAGCAATCCCTGGAGTGCTCTTCCTTTGTGTATCAAATGCTCTTTCTGTATGCATGAGTGGAACAGGGAAACACACAACACAAAACAACCAACTTCCCTCACTTACTATGGTGACAATTTATGAAGCCAATTTGAGTGATGTGTTAAAAAACACAATAATAATGTTAATGGATTATATTTTCAATATTTAAAACCAAAACTTAATTGAAATTTTGGAATAAGAGAAGTCTAAGGACTACTATACACCTCTCTGTTCCAAGTCAGCTTCTCCCAGATTCTCTTCCTGAATTCAATATGAAGGTATTCAGTGTTCATACCTGGCAAAGTCAGTAGGCCTGTTTAGGGATGAGCCTTTTAAATTTCAATTTGTCTGTTTGGCAGTTCGAAGAACTTTATGGATATGTGGGTGTGATATGGGGCTCTTTGATTATTTTTGTGTAGCTGCTCTCTCACTGACTTCTGCAGGATACACTGAAGGAATTTGCAATGAGGATGTGATGGGATGATAAACTAGTTTAGCAGCTCAACTATTCATGCACAAAATGGTGAATCCATATGTAGTTTCTAATTGTGTGCAACATAGTGAACATGTTTGGTACTCCAATTTGAAAAGAAGTTTTTATGATGCTTATGGTTCTTATATTGGTGCTAGAACTGACTCAGAATAGTTGCAAAGTGAATATTAAGTGTTTTTAGTGAACTTTGATAGCTAAGATGGGAAATAATGTGGTTTGAAACTTATCCATCTACATCCATAAAAACTCTCTCTCATACATAGCTTTTGATTGACAATTTTAGAACTGATTTCCATAAAGTATTTTAATATTAAAACTTTTCTTGCAGCACAGAGTGACTGTTCTTCCGTAAATATTCTTGTCTTTTAAAAATCTATTGTGTTTTACTGTAGGCAAATAATTGCTGTGTCCCATATGTTTACTCTTGAAAATAACATAACTAACTCTAATTCTTTCTATTTCAGCCTGGCGTTCTGGGATATTTTGAGTTCAATGCTTCACCTCAACCACCTGGTTATTTAACATTCTTCACATCAGCACTGCATTCATTAAAGAAAGGTAAAAGCTTCATTTTCATAATTTAAGGCATCTGTGAATGAGTTATGTATGTGGACTTCAGTACTTTTTTGCAATATTTTGTAACTTGGGAATTAATCCCTTTCGAGTGTTTCTTGATGTTGATCCAATTACGAAACTGTCTCTCACTACAGTGCGAGGATTGCTTACATGAAAGGCTTATTATAGCGTTGGCCATCATGGAATAAAGTATATGACAGGCTGCTGTTCCAGGATACATTAACATACAGTTTCCTCAAAAACCTAAACATGTAGCTGCAACCTGTATAGGAGCTATAATCAGACTAGCACTTATTTAAATTGAATTGAAGAGTGTTTGTCTTGTGCAACATTTGAAATGTCATATTCATGAGGATGCACTTGGCTTTGTCAGTACTTAGTAACTGAATTCAAGAAAATGCTTTCCTGGATGGAGTTAAAGAGCTGGTACAAGGTAGCATGAGGAGAAGGGCTTTCTCCCCCTGTTATTGCATTAATAATCTAAAATATAAAACCTCTTGTATTTAAATATGCACACTTTGTATATGATTAGTACCAGATTCTATATTTAATAAGGAAGGCAAAAAATTGCACAGTTCAGGTTAACATTCTCTATACCTTGCGTGCAGAAGAGGAACACATTTGTTCTTGTTGCCTGCTGTTGTCATCTTCCTCACTTAATCGCCAGTATTGGCAGTTGTGTTCAGTAAGATTTCTATGCTTTTACACAGCAATGTCCTATGTTTTGGTTTGAAGGTGTTCTTCTGAGGCTTTCAGGAGAGAGCTTCAATGTGTGTAATTGTATTTAAAAACTGAAAAACTGTCCAAACTGCCCTTTCAGATTACCTTGGAACAATACGCTTTGGAGTGATCACAGATAAACATGTTGCAGAGGAGATCTCACTGGTGCATTCAGGCAGCGTGTACTTGCACAGACATGTCAATACATCTCTTGTGAGTATTTTATTTACGTTGTAGTGCCTCTGAGCCAGTACATGGAGATTGAAGCTCTGTCGTAATAGGCCCTGAATAAGTGTTTCACAGAGCTTTAGGATACAGAATGTTTTAAGAGGAATATTTTTGTACAGTAACACACATTTTCTTTCTGCAAGTCAGCAGATATTTTAAACATCAACCCAAGTTGATCACTTCTGTCAAAACATAACCCCAAAACCCCAAGCATCTCAGAAATTACTGCACAAAGACTTTTTCCTAAGGTTTCTACCTCTGTAAGTGGGTCAGAAATAGAAGGCTACTTGAATGAGGATATGGACAAAGAGATTTTGTGGAGAGAATAGGAATAGTGAAAACTTGCATTTTGGTTTAAAATATGACATTACACTGATCAGAAAAATAATGCAAATTAATTTAATTGAAAATTTATAGTAACTCTTGATCCACATGCCTTGGTTTTGGAAGACTAAGGCTGAAAATACTAACTTTCAGATTTGCTGTGTGGCATAGGGACCTTATCTATCCACACTGCTACCATGACTGGAAATTCTATGATTGTAATATGTACTTGATTCATTTGAAACTAGGGAAAATATGAATTTCTCGGGTTAAATTACTGGTGACTACATAAAACTACTTTTGTCTGGGCAAATGATTTAAGATAAACTTGCCTTAATTTATTAAAATGACTGTAGAAGTTGTGAGTGCTTTTTATTATGTATGTCTTATCCCCGTATTCGGTAATAAGAAATACCAGCTTTAAATTCAGTGTTGATGCTGGAGTCTTAAAAGACTAATTTATAATGAGTTAATTTGGTGAACGAGTAGTGGGAAAAAGTTTTCCAATATGCTGAAAATCAGGATACGTGATGATATCAACATAGAGACTGAGCTCTTTCATTTATAAAGGAAATTTATATTGGTGAGAAAAGTAAAGATTAAAAAGATGTAGTAAAAGAAAAAGGAGCTTTCCTGGTAGAATACTTTCTGCCTGAAAGGTTGCATGTGTTGCTACGATTTGATGAGTATTTGGAAAGTTTTTCTAAAGGGAAAGGATATATGAAATGCTGAAGCTTGCTGAGTAGTATAATTAAACTTAGGGATTTTTAGGCATTATAGTAACAAGGCGTATTTGACAACTGCATTAATTACGAACAAGTGAGGACAAATAATTATTTTTTCCCCCCTTCAAGATCTATCCAAATGACATCATGAACTATACTGCTGAGAACATTTGCAAGTGGGCTCTAGAAAATCGAGAGATGCTCATACGCTGGCTGAGACCACATGGTGGAAAAAGCCTTCTTCTAAACAACGAGCTGAAGAAAGGACCAGCACTTCTTATATTTATACCTTACAATCCCTTAGCAGAAATTCATCCTCTTTTAGATGAAGTAAGTGAAATGTGGGGGTTTTCTTGTTTTGTTTTGTTTTTTACTTAAAAATATTAGAATTTGAGAACTCTAGTCCAGGTTCTGAGCTTAATTGTGACAGATATTTTACTTCACTGTTCCAAGTATTCTCTTTTGTTTAAAAACACTTTTTCTCAAGCCATATTATTCCAAGTCTCTTACACTGGTTTGCATCCCACACAACATGCCTTTGTCTCATGTTAACAATTGTTTAGAACAAGCACCTAATTCTTTTCCTTGATTTCCTCCTTCTTGTGGTGAGTGCTGTGTGAGAGATGCAGATCTTTGGTCTTCTGTTCCAGTTGATATGGCTCAAATGAAAGAGTAAGAATGTATGGAGTATTGCAGGACCAGTGTTTTGTCCACCCATTCTGTTTCTCCTCCTCTTCCATCTTTCCAGACACGATTATGCAAGGAAGAATGGACCTTTTATTAAACCAGACAGTGTTATTTGAAGTATAGCCCTGTTGAAAACCTCCTCAGAACTAAACTGATTTTTATATTATGTGCATTCCTTAGTTGCCTTCCAATTTTCTCTTCCTCTGCCATTATTTCTATTTCCGAACTGCCCAAGGCAGGAGTTTGTGTAGCTGTGCAGTAAAGGAGATAGGGAAACTAACTTGGTTGAAAAGTAGATTTTCCCCAGGCTATTTTTCATCTTTAACGCATTGTCCCATTTGGTACATCACAAAGCTGCACATCACAGTGGTCATCACGTAGCACCGAGGACAGTGTGAAACAAGAAAGAAGAATCAGTGGAAGGTGAAAAGTGGGGCTAAGTTTTGATGGCAGTGCTGCCTTACATACATGGCATCTATGTCCTGGAATGTGTGATTTCCACAGGGAGGCCTAGTTAGTATTGCAGTATCTGAAGCAATGAGGAAAGAAAAAGAATAACTTATGATACAATATTTAGTCAACGTTAGACATAAACACAATGAAAGTTAGATTGCTACAAGGTGGGGTTGGGGAAATCTTTACCGAAAGACTGGAAAAAACCTGTGATTATTCTTGTACCAACCTGTCTTATTTTTAACAGACTTAATTCAGTGATGCTTCTCACAGACTAAACATTCTAGTAACAGGTACCACTTACTTAGATCAAATCAGTCAACATAAGATGTTCCTTTTCAGATTTCTAAGAAATAGTATTTATCAAAATGAGAAATGAGATACAAAATATTCCAGTTGATCTTGTATAGCTTTACTTTCATAGAGAGATATTATGCAACTTGTTTACCATGGGAAGAGATGTTTACTGCACATATCCTGTGGATTTCATCAAGCAGTGAAACCACTTGACTGGAAGGAAGTGGCAAAGAACAAAGCTGTCAAGTTGTATGTTGAAAGCTCTAAGAGCAGATTTTTCTTTTTCTGATAGTAGCTCACTGAAATGAGATTTCTTACTGCAGAACTGGTTTTCTGTTCATAATTTCTGTTCATGTTCCTTTATATAGGTAGTCCAAATCTTCAGGCTAGATTATGGTATGAGGGGTCAAGTTTCTTCTAAGTAGTTAATTGAGCATTTTCAGGATGAAAACATTTAACAAAAAATTCTTAGACTGTAACAAACTTGGTATAAACCACATCTTAATGCTAATGGTCCTGTGACACACACAGCACCTTAGATGTGATGCTTCACCATCCCTTTGATAATTATGATTCCTATCAAAGTGTTCTTGTGTAAGCAATGTGTGTATATTCTGTAATCTGATTATTTTTAATGTGATAGATTAAAGGGAAGGGAAACTCCCTCTTTCATTTTCTTTCTTATGTATGATATTCTTTAACTCCTAGGAAGAAAATTCCTTCTGTAGTCCACACAAATGCTGTTTTCACTGCTTGTTTCCCCTTGATTAAGAACAAAGTGGTGATGCAGCACAGGAATGTTTGCACCGAGAGGCGGGCTTTTCTTTTCTTTCTATTTTGGTTTCTTCTTCCAAAAAGTCACACATTACTATATGCAAAGTACACCTGCAGTATTACAACTATATGCCCATGGCTGGGAATATACTAACATTGCTTCAACACTGTTAGTGATTGTTACAAAATCTGTGTACCACCTATAGCAGGAAAAAGCTCCAATCCCTTTCATAGGGGAATGCTTTTATGTTCTTCTCGTGTTGGGAAATTGAGGAACCTGTACTGATTAATGCTTCAGGTAGTGGGATTTAGCCTTAAAATGCAGTAGTGATAGGATGCAAAGAGGACCCCGAGATTGGTGTCGTGGACTGAAAAAATATTTGAAGTGGCTTTTTGTTGTTCTGTACGTTTAATTCTTACACGCTGAAATATCTGAAAATTTAACTTTGTTATCAAGTCAGAACCTCCTGTAATTTCTTGTAAGAATGAAGGAGAAGAGTAGTCAACTTCATGTTTCTGAAATTCTGTCATTGCGTGCATGTTGTTAAACCTGCAACAGATAACTGCATTGAAGTGAACTATGTACAGTTAATGTTGCCTTTTTTTTTTTTTCCTTTTTCTCTTTCCCTTTTTTTCTCCCCTGCCCTGTAGATTACCAAAGTGGCCTTGGAATACCACAACTGTAATAAAAGCCAGGCAGCTGAGCCAGATCTTCAACACTTAGGAGACACTGATTCACCAGCTTTTGATTCCTCTGTACCAGATGCACATATGAAATTATCAGAAACATTTTCAATAACCAAGTCCCCATGCTGTAACACAGTGGTGCTTCCACAGTGGCATTCAATATCTAGAACTCACAATGTCTGTGAGCTTTGCATTAACCAGACACTTGGTGTCAAACCAAATAAAGTCCATGTGCCACACTGTAACTTTTTTGAGATAGAAGCAGCTTTGGACTCTTTCTACCTCCAGGAACATACCTTTTTTCAAGTTATATCAAATACCATAGAATGCAGCAATTTCTTAAGTTTCTATAGTCCCTTTACCTATTACACTGCATGTTGCAGGACAGTAAACAGGCATTTTTTAAGTTTCATTAGTTCTGAGAAGACCATATTTCAGACCCCAAAAGTAACATTTTCTTCCCATGGGAAGAAAGATGACACCCAACATTCTATTCCTCACATTGAGGATAGGAATTGTTTTATTCCTGACCTTCATAGTAGTGGCACTACCTTTACTGGTCTGAGCTGCAGGACCAACAAAACCTTGAATCTGTATCTACTGGATTCAAATCTCTTTTGGATATATGCAGAGAGACTAGGAGCATCGAGATCTACTCATCTTAAGGAATTTGCTGCCATTGTTGACCTGAAAGAAGAAGTGCACTATGTCCTGGATCAAAATCAGTCACTTGTTGGATCTACCCTGGGTATGGTATCCGCTATTCAAATGCTTGAAATGAGAAAATTAAGTTTTCAAGTAAGCTTATCAATGGAAAACCTAATGCCATTTTGAAAAGTGAGACTACAGTGAACATTGTGAATTGTAATATATTCTGATTTACTTATTAGTTAATCAAGCAGTAGGCTTGTGTTCTAGATGATATAAGAGCTAAGTTTCATATACCGAAAGTATATGAAGTTAAAAGTGAACCACAAAATGTGTGATTCTTGACTGTCTGATGCACTGTAAGAACTGGTAAAATCTAAACTAATTTGCTTGTGGGGAAAAAAATTACTAAGTATCTAAAAACTTGGTATTACAGAAGACATTTGTATATTAGTGGTGGTGTTGATGTTTGCTCACCCATTCTGTGTACTAAAATACCACAGACAAGTCTCCACTTGTCAGCAGAGACTAACCTTTCCTCTTGAACTCTGAAACCAACTTAGAAATGGTTTTAAATTTCTTTTGCAAAGTATGTGTGTTTTCAAGGTAGAGCTCTGTAATGGTTTTGGCCAAATGTCTCAGTACTCTATTTCCTGGTTGAATCAGAGGAAAAAGAAACCCAACAACCAAACCCAAAAAACAAAACTAAAAAAATAACAAACCCAATTGCAGTTCTGATTTATTTGCAAGTTACTGACTAAGGCACAACATGTCTAACCACGTGCATTTACATATGGTGATGATGTGCAAAACAGAGTCCACCTGTGGAAAATGCAGGAATTTTTCATGTTAGCAGTGTAAGTAAACATGGAATTAAATTCATTGAACATAGCATTAAAATAAATTGTTCAAAATGGTGCATCAGTAGAATTCTTACAGCATTAATTACATTTTGCCATAAATAGAACAACCATATTCTTAAGGATCTCATCCAGCCCTGTATCCTGTCTCCATTCTAGCCCCCTAGTAAAATAATTCTGGAAAACCAAACAAAAACCCCAGTGACCATAAAAGGATGCTTAGGAAAAATTAAAATCAGAGTGAGGAGATACATATTTCCTTCCCTTTTTTTGCTGCCAGTACTTTCTGTCTCAAACTTTTGTCAGGTCACAGGATTTCCTGAGCATGATGAGAGTTTCTCTGCTTTGTAACTCTCAGTATATTTCTATTCCAGGTCACTTGAACTTGTGGAAAACTTTTGCTTCTACATTATCTTGTCAAGGAGTCACTGTGATTTTATGTTTGGGGTCTGTGTGGGTGGGTTTTATTTTACCTCCTTAAGCCTCTTAACTTTGATATTGTAAAATTATAAAACAGATTTTGTATTTAATGCCTTTAACAGAATTTAGTTTTTACAGATGGTTTTGAAAAATTCAGGACTGCATCTTTTAATTACCCCCCTCCTTTCAGGTATTGCTTACTCATGCATAGATATTCCAAATCAGGAGGTGTAGAAAGGAAAAAAAAACCAACCCTGTTTTGGTCTGGTGTGAGAATTTAATGAAATGCTGACTAGTAAAGATAAGATTAAATGTACTGCTGTTTGCATTTCAGAGGTAAACTTGATGTTCTGGTATTTTGTATGTATGTAAAGTGCCAGTTTTACTTTGGCCTAGGTTTTGGATTGGAAATACCAGCACAAAATGTTTTTATCTGATTAGATAATTATTCTTAGCATATTTGATATTATATTTTTGTCTTGATTATTGAATACTCTTATAATGCACAGAATAATATTTCTCTATCTAAATTGAAAAGAAGGATACAGTCGCTATCTTGCAGCAATTTAGAGAACATGATCCAGGCTCAGAGTAGTGCAGCTGAAGGTAGTTGAGGGCTTTGGATCTAGCTTTAAATTTTTATCACTGGCCAGCTACTTGTTAAATACCTTAAAACTAAGAAGAAAGCTGAATGAAGAGGAAGGTGGTCACTGGTGACCAAAAGGTGGCTGGTCATATTGGCATGGGAATAGCACAGTATTTAAACGTCAAAAGAAAAAGAAAATTACAGGGAAAGTAATTAAAAATGAAAGAATAAATGCAAATAAATGTGGAATTAAGCAGAGCCTTCAGGATAAGGGCCAAATACTTCAGTGCTCTATAGAAAATGAAAGATGGTGAGAGGATACTATTTATGAGTTAGCAGATATGTGGTTAGGAGTGTAGACAATTATTATTATAGTACATTGAAGAAAAGTAAAAGCAAGATTGAGAGTAGTGTGGCAAGTGAAAAGACTGTAATGAGCAAAGCAAACCAGTAAAATCTTACCTTGTTTTCACATCTGTGTTGGTTACTCAGGAGTTGATACCAAACTGTCAAAAATTAATGACATGGAACCAGGTTTGAATTTCTATTTTCTCTGTAAGTTCTTCTGAATCCAAAGTAAAAACTGCCAAAATCACACATTTATGAAACTGAAATAACTTTGTTATGTATCAATTTAATTTCAGAGAACTTCATAAAAAATTTCAGTATTCTCTACAGTCCCTTGAAAAGGCATCTTGTTGATGACCCTTCAGTCCATCTTCATGACCAGCGTGTAATCACTGAAGTGACTACTAATACCTTCCATCAGACAGTGTTTTTGAGTGAAAAGGTAACACCTCATTGCTGACAGTTTCTTGCAAATCATTGCTCAGACTTTTGAGGAGGGGGTCTCATTCTTTTTTGACATCGATGTGATAAAATGTTATAACAATTCAGAAAGTATCTTTTTCTTAAAAAAGGCAGTTTGCTATAGTGTGATCTTAAGTAAATCTGCAAAAGATCATCTTATGGTGTTAAAATAATCCAAAAGTTAGTGCAGCTGATTCCCTGACCTTCAACAAGGTTTGCTGGGTTTTGGGGGGCTGCTTTGGGCTTTTTGGGGGGAGAGGAGGAGGTGTGGGGGGTTTTTTGGTATGTTTGAAATACAGATTTTAATTTATTTAAAAGAAAAGAAGTGTCTGCCTTGCTTTTCCCTTTCTTGCACTGTAATAGGAGCACACCTAAATACTTGGGGTTTAAAGTAATGCTGAAGAATATTCTGATTTCTGTGTTTTATACCTCAAAGGAAATAAATACACAACTTTTTTTCTATATGTTACATTCTTTTGTAAGAGTTAAAAGTTATTGCAAAGTAGACATAATTAAAAAAAAAAAAGGGGGGGAAAAAAAAAAACCCCAAGGGTTTTAAACCTAAGATGTTATTTGAAAGCACACAGCAGAAATACCCCAAAACTGACAGGTGAAAGCTTTCCATTTACATGCCATGAAATTGCTTTAGATCTCACCCTGAACAGTAATTAAATTACTTTGATTTCTTAAAGATGTGATAGTAAGGCTCAATATCCCTTCTCTGTCAGGTCTGCAGTGAATGTGTGCATCTCCAGTAATTGATTTCCAGCAGCCCTGACTCCTCCTTTGCTAGTTAGAGGCAAAAAGCAGAAGTCAGGATACTATCTCCCTGCACTCGCCAGGAAGTACACGGTCACTGTTGGATACATAGGAGTTTAAGACTGCAAGAGGATCCTGGGAAGTGTAGTAAAGTTTGGTACACTTTCACTTAAAGGGAGTGATGCTAAACTGAATCATGTAATCCTCTTCATTTTGTCTTTTTCCTATGGAAGTAGAATTCCCCAAGTTTTTGTCTATTAACGCGGTAGACAGAGGCATCAGTAAATATCTTAGAATAAAGTTTATTAACATTAAGGTATGGTTTCCTTTCACATTTGAAGGGTTCCAAGTTTTAGATGTTGTGAAGACTAGTGCTCCTTTACTGTGGATTAACTACAATAGATAATCAAACTCTTCTCCATTTCATTTTTCAGAATGTCTTGCTGCTCTATTACGCACAGTGGTGTGGATTCTGTGCTTCTCTTAATCACATCTTTATTCAACTTGCTCGGCTTCTGCCTCCAGATCATTTCATTGTGGCAAGGTAAAAAAGATTCTGTTTTCAACTCTATGAAGTAATACAAGTTCATTGAGGTCATCAGCCTAAAAAATAATTACTTTTCTCTCTACAATCTTGCAGTGGTAGATGTGAATGTCATCTGCTTCATTTCTCTTTGAATGCGTTATTTTGTGTCTCTCTGTATAGATTTGGTGGTTTTCAGTCTCCCTGTAGTAGTTATCCAGTTTAATTAAAATGAATTTTTAAACAGTTTTTAACAATTTTTAAACCTTAAATCTGCCTGATTTCAGGAAGTGAATCAATAAAACAACAGCAGAAAATAATTTTTACTCCTCTGATAATTTGTAGCAGATAATAATATCCTGTAGTACTGTATTTGAGAAGTTGTTTGAACCAGGAAAAATACATATTGTTGTGGGTTAATCCTTATGGGCAGCTAAGCACAGCTGCTCGTTCACTTCCCTCCTCCACCTCCAGTGGGACGTGGGAAGAGGAATGGAAGAATAAAACCGGTAAAACCGGGAGGTCATGAGGCAACAAAACGGATTTGTTTAGGATTGAAGGATAAGTGGAAGGAGAGAGAAGAAAGCAAAACAGGTGATGTAACAGCAATTACTCAGCACTTCCTGTGGGTAGAGCCATGTCCAGATGGTTCCCAAGTAAAAAATGGGTAAATCCCATAAAACTCCCTCTTTTCTCTTTTACTGCTGAGCATGATGTTACATAGTAAGGAATAGCTCTTTGGTTAGTTCAGGTCACCTGCCTGGTTGTGTCCCCAACCCCCGGAGTATCCACTGTAGATATTCTGTGGTATCTAGGGGGTAGAGTGAGAAACAGGGAAGGCGGATAACCGTCATCACAAACCTAAAACATAGCACCATGCAAGCTACTATGAAGAAAATTAACTCTATCCCAGCCAAATCCAGTATATAGACATATAAATATATTTATATCTCTATATGCATCTGTATAATATATATTTTTATATATTATATGTATTAAAATATATTTTTGTATAAATAAGAAACCCATATTTTTGTTTGCCATTCACAAGGCTTTTAATGTTTCAGTGCAACCCAAACATTCTTGTTCATGTATTTGATAATACATCGATACTTACAACATCTGCTCTGACTGCATCCTTGTTTCATTCTGACTGAACTTACTCCGGAAGGCAGAGTGAGATGTATAAGAAAAAAAATGCAATTAAAAATCTGGCATTATCACCTGTTTATAATTGCAGCTTTATTCCCACAGATGTAATGCTATTCTCAAACCTGCACCCATTCTTTTCTCTGACATTGACGTTCTCTCATTTGTTCCGTTATTTTTATTGCAGTATTACTGATGTGTATCATCTATGATTTTTCTGTAATAAAATTGTCGTAATTAGTAAGAGTTTTATTTGTAATCAAACAAATGCAGAGAAAAACATAACTAATTGAACAAGTGTTTCCTTCACAAAATCTTATGTTCCTTTAGAAAGAAATTGTGCCTTTAAGAATATGCTTGTCCTTGGAAGAAGCAAAATAATTTACTCCCAGAACTACTTGAGGGGAAAATATTCATAGAATTGGGGTTGAGGAACAATGAATAGATAAAACTTCAGTTTCATGTTGAAACTATTAGGCAGGTCTGTCTGTTTCAGAGAAGGAAGATGGGTACACAGTGAAGATTGATGAGTGATGTGCAATTTAATTGCTGAGTGAGAGCAGTTGGAATACTGTACACTTTTTTCCTAGAAAAAAGCCCCACCACAGATATTTGTTAAACTGAGATTCATCGTCTTGAATATCAGTAATTAATTCTGCTGACTTGTATGCATAACTTTTTTGACATTTAGGCTTACTTTCACAGATTTGCATTTCCGTCTTGCCAACCGCTAAAATGGCGTTTTACAAGAAAATACAGATTGTTCATCTGCCGGTTCTCTTAATCAGTGTGTCTTTTCTTAACAGAATTGATATCACTCGAAATGACCTTCCATGGGAATTTATGACAGACCGTCTCCCAACCGTTTTAATTTTTCCTCATCGGAGGTAATGTAACTCGTTTTCCCTTTGGGTTTCTAACTTTCGTTTTACTAACTTGTAATAATTATCTGGTTACATGTTTTAATAGAGAAAAAAGCCAAACAAATTCATTTCCATATATGCATTCTTACTTTATGCATATCCTAATTTAAAAACCAAAAAACCCCACCAAGCTAACAGACATGGGTAGCTGATAGTGTGCAGATAGTGAATGTTCTTGCCAAACATCATAATTCAATTGTTTGTAAGTCTGTCTTTATGGACAGCACCATTCTTAATCTTCTTCCTCAGTTAATTTTTGGTATTATTTGGTTGTATTTCAAATTATTAGTTTGGCGTGATCCAAATAAATTAGTGAGTAACTCCCGGAGGGGGGGAAAGGGAGAAATTATGTAGGTGATGGTGCAACGTAGCTCTAGTGCTACTTGTATCTCATTGCTTCTAATTGGCTAAACTAAGAGAGATCTCAGATAATATTATAATCGATTCTTGCAGTAAAATGCAAGGATTTGCTTGCAGTGTTTTAATGAAGAGAAATAAAAAATAAGCACAGATGGAGAGTAAGTAAGCCAGGTCAAGCTTGATCTTGTTCAAGAGAACAAAAACTAAGAATCCTAACATGACAGGGAGAGGAGATAGATTGTTACGTGGGTTTTAGTTGGGGTTTTTGTTTTGGTTTTTTAAGACAAATTTTTTACTTTAAAAAGCAGAGAATCTGAGTACTAAAGGAGAGCTTATGCAAACTCATGTAAGAACTTCCAGTGTAAACTAACACTGTGGTTATTGAAATATCTTTTTTCTTTCTTAAAACAACACTTAATTCTTCACTGTTTCATTTGGGCATAGATACATTTTTTTCAAAGTTGTAAAATTTTTTTGTTGAAATAGCAGAGATGCTTTAATTGTCATTAGTGTTCTATTGACTGATTGTTTTTAGCAGTAATTTAAAAAATAAAATTACACAGCATTGCCTTTATGGATGCTATAGAATTACATGTGTCCATTGTTTGTGTATACTGCCAAAATATTTTGGTTTTCATTCAGATTCAGTAACAAGTACTGGATTTTTCACAGGAGAAAAGTAGCAGCAGATTTGTTGGCATTCTAGAAGCTTTGCATGGTTTCTCCAAAACAGAAAACAAATTAAGCTTCAGTAGTAGTTTTAACACCTACAGGGAAAATATCCAAAGGAGATTAAAATAAGGAGTACATGCTGTTGAAGGAAAATTATATACAGCAAGCAAGACCTTGAAGAAGGAGCCTAGAAATAGTGCAAGCAAGTGTAGTTTCAAGGAGACAACTACAATTGAGAGTAAATTCTGGGATGATGAAAAAGCTGAGGTGGAGGAAGGGAGTTGGCTCATGAATAAACAAAAAAATAAGCAAAAGGGTGGGGTATAGAAAGGCACAAAGGGTGAGTCAAGGAAAAGAGGAGCTCTGAAGGGATGTAAAAGGGCTGGAGAGTACATTTAGGACTGGCATATGACCTGGAAAGGCATACAAGGGTCCTGAATCCTACTCTTCCTCTGCAGCAGGGAGAAATTCTGAAATCCACTGTCAAACCTGTGTGTTGTGTCTGATCTGTACCGGTACACACAGTGCAGGTACATCCAGCCTCAAATAGGCTGAGGAACAAGAAAGAAACCATAGGTGCAAGAGAGCAAAGAGCTGTTGAAAGTGCTCAATTTATTGTTTCAGTTATGGTTCTGGTGTTACATGTGTGCCCTGTGCAGTAGACTTGTTTCACCCTGGGTTTGGTTTCTCGTTTTAAAAAAGATTAATACTCAGTCTTACACAATTACAGTTTTTATAGCAAGGAAATGAAAACAAGCACTATAATAAATGTTCTTTGCACTGTAAAATAAAAATGTTGATTTCCACCTTTATCTCTCAAGAAGTCTTATCATCAGCAAATGGTAATTCATTTTATTGGTACTGTGCAGCGTTACGTACCACAAAATCTTTAAACCTGTGCCTTAAGTTTTTCAATTCTAAATTAATGTTTTAATTCAGTACAGAAATAGTTTCATTTCTGTCATCCCAAGTTCCAATTCATCATTTCGCCTACTTTGTGCAGTAAGCCTTGCAAATCAGGCTTCCTCTGCCACATTCCACCAGGTCAGTTCCAGTCCTTCTCTGTTACCTAGGGCAGTTGAGCAGGAACTCAGCTGGGAGAAGTCCAAGGTGTGTACCTGTCACCATAAAGGCAGCGTAACCTTCATCCACTGCTTAGCGAAAGCTGCAGTCTTCAGTGCCAGTACCCAAATCCAGTTACCTGTCAAGTTCTGCAGATTCCACTGGGTCTGTTTTGAAGGTCTTCCAGCTTTCAGACTCTTTATCTCTCATTTGCACAGTCGATGAGTTCTGGCTAGCTTGAGTGGCTACAAGCAGAGTTTCTGCTGGTTTAAAGATGAGTGGTCTCAATTTTAGTTGAGATGAGCCACATATGTTTCATGAGGTGCTGTTGACAGTTGATACAAGAAGTAGTAGTAGCACGATGATGACTTCTACTCTGTTAGGGCAGGTGACTTACATAAGCTGAAGACCTACTAGATCTAACCATCTTAACCACCACTGAAATACTAATGTGATTATTTTTAGGGCTGGAAAAAGTTAGAAACTGATTCCCAAATGTTGTGCCTACAGTTTTAAGACTACTGTTCTAGTTAATGAGCCCCAACATACTATTTGGAAACTTGAGTCAAGTGACACTTCCTCCCACTTGTGAACAAGGATCTAGTTTGCAGAACCATGCCTTCTAGGGAACAGAGTGAGTTTCACGTATAAGATGATGAAAAGGGTTTTGTTCAGTTCTTTTAAAGCATAGCTCAAGCAGCTTCTAGAGCAGTAAAACAATTTACGGTAAGCAAAGCTTCCTCTAATACTTACCATCTGCCCTGCATTACTACAAAGTCTGGTGTTTCCTATTTCTTTTCATAGATACTCATTTTACCCAGGTCTGTTTTATAAAGGAGCTGTAGCCTGTCTCTGAAGTGACAGACCTAATAGTTTTAGTAAGATTGTTTTTGTAATGTTCCAGTTGGTTTCATGAAGGTACCTTACCTCTAGTCATTGTTTTCTGTCCTGCGTTTCCTCTCTGGTGTGTTTTATATTTTGTTGCATCTAATCAAGAAAATTAGGTTTTGATAGTATCAGTAGTATCAGTAGCAGTACTAGAGTAGTCATTATATTAATTTTGGATATAATGGGGCCTCATATTAAGGCTTTCTGTGCAGCTCCTTATGAGACAATTTTTGCAAACTGTTCTCAGTTTCCACCTCATGCTGTTAATACATTGCTTTGCTTTTTTCTCTGAATAGCCTTTTAGCTTTTCTGATACATACTGTGGTTTTGATTAGTAAGAATGGATGATGTAGTCAAATATTACCATTGTATAATGAGTCATTTTTCCTTAGCGTAGACTATTTTTTGCCTAAATCATGTTATGGTTCATTAAACTTGGATGGGAGCTGATTGTCAGCTCAGAAACTGCTCATGGTAATTATAAGACTAACTTGGTTGATCACCAGAAGTCTGCAGGGGAGGAAAAATCATGTTGCTTGTGCTTCCAGAAATAGCTTAATTTTGATGAACAGGAGCCTCATCTCGCTGAAGTTCTTTAATTACTGATAAAATACAGTATGTTTTCTACCTGAAATACAGTAAATAGCTCTCAGTAAATGTCATTGGCATATGTTTATATCCTATATGCTAATGAGTTGGGTATCACAGAAAGCATTTTTGAGGCAACTAGTTGGTAACTGAGTAACTCTTGTTCCAGATGCAGAGCGTAAGCAATTCAGAAATGTAATGTCACGTGCATGGGGACATAAGTGTTGTCCGTGGTGTGTGTTGTACATGAGCAGCAGTGGTAAACTTTGAGGCTTTAGGCATTATACTTGAATCTGGCTTTCTTGCTTTGCAGTAATTTTTGTTTGGGTTTATCCTTTCTCTGACGTGTAATTTACCCATGTCTGAATGCATGCTACATACCATTTATCTGGGTATGAATTTGGGAATCAAAGGAAAGTAAACCAAGCTTTTCTTTGTTTTGATGGCTTCCTACTGGAAGAGAATAAACTTCTGTGAAGGCTAAAGACAATACAAAGTGATAAACTATTAGCTAGCTTCCCAGCTAAAATAAGGCAGTCTCTACTGCAAGAGCCAGGAGGCAGCACTTTAGGTTACACTGGAACATGCTGAGTGAAAGGTTGAAGATGTAACTGTTACAGAAAGAGAAGGTTAAGAGTTACTTCCCATCTAATCCTCAGAGGACAGTTTAGCCTCCTAGGTTTTGTGATAGAAGTATACACATGGTCCAAAAAAGGGGCAATAACTTCAACATTTGACACAGCTGGAGGTCATGGGTGTCTTTTGGTGGTTAATAGTCTTGAGGAAGAAATTTGGTACTTGCTGGTCTTCAAACAGCTTGGACTCTTTTGTCAGGTTAACAGCTTGTGCTGTTGCAGAAACAATGGGCCTGCCTCTTCATATTCACAGCCAGCTAATGAGCTTCAGAAAGAAAAAAAAAAAAACCACAAAAAAAGCAACCAACAAAAAAAACCAAAAACGCAGCCCACACTTTTGGCTTGCTTCCTTCATCACCTCAGTAGCATAAAGAAAGACAAAAGAGGAGGAACAAGTAAAAAGATTTGGGTTTTTGACAGCAAAAGGACCTTGCTGCTGACTAAAGTGACTGCTTACTCTTTAAAAGCAAACTGTACTTTTCTGCTCCTTGCAATATCCTTCTGGTGTTGGAACACAGTAAGCTGCTTCTTCCAGGATAACACATATAGGACATATAGGCTCAAAATCATAATTTCTCAGATAGCTTTATACATCTGAGTACTGATCCAGTGCAGAGATGCTTACAGCACCCAGACTGAAGTAAAGGTAAAAGGGTTCAAGAAAAGAAAGTACAGTGTGCTTTATTACATGAGTTCAGGTTTCTCTTAACTGCTATATTGGCCATTCTTGATGAAAAAAGAGCAGAGGCTTAGATAATTTTATCATTGCTTGCCTATCTGAATGTTTTCCTGTTATGTCTTTCTAGGAAGGAACAAAGTGTGAAGTTCCCTGAAGATTTTTCAGTTAACCTTCCTAATCTTCTTAAATTTATTTTACATCACTCAAGTTTTTCTTCATCAGAGCTCTGTACCAAAGAATGCCTGCATAAAGACACAGTTCTACAGCAAGGACATATCTCCCACTTAGAGAGAGAAATTCAGAAGTTAAGATCAGAAATCAGTGCCCTTCATCAGGCCCATGACCAGCTTGAAGCACAGCTTTCCGAAGCTAGGAGAGAGGAACATAAACTACAGCAGCAAAAACACACACTTGAAAAACAGCACAAGACTCTGCAGCTCCACAGTGAGCAGTTACAGGCCACATATGACCAGAAGAATCAAGAATTACTAGCGATGGCTGAAAAGCTTCAAGAATTAGCTGATGCATCAGAAAACCTTCTTAAAGAGAATACTTTACTCAGAATCCTGGTAGCATCAAGGGAAGGAAAGCTACAGAGCCAAGATGAAATTAAAGAACCCCTTCAGTCAGAGCAGATGCTTTCTGAAGATAATTCTGAAGTTTCAACAGCTACTGACACATTAGAGGACAAAAGGATTGTTAAGATTGATACCACAGAGACAGAACACAGTAGTGGAAACAGGACAGAATGATTACTTACACGAAGTCAAATGATGCAGTATTGGGTAGGTATTTATGCAAATTTTATTGAAATTCATTGTAAATAAAGACTTCTTCCCCCACATGATCTAGAAAAAGAAAAATCAAATGGAATATTTTTGTATACTTGAACAACTTACTAGATACCCACATCTAAAGAGAAGAGGAGAATGGAAAACACTTTCTGCACTTTACTATTGCACTAACTTGCAAATTTTCCATTTAAATTGAAGATCGTGATTTTTAGGGGCAGCAGTGTGAAGCACTTCTGACTCAGAACCAGTTATTTTTCACTGGCTTTCTCTTACAGCTGCTAGAAGAGAAATTAGACCTTTGATTTCTACTTTTCCATGATTTCTGAAGTTTGCCCTTTACACTGCATTTCCTTTGCTGAATTAAAAGAGATACTTCATCTGTGTAATCAGTGAACTTGAATGGACAAAGTCATCTTGCTACAACTATTCTGTTCTAGAACTTCAGCACTTCGTATCACTTTTGTATACCAGTTACTTGACTGTCTTGAAACCTGCAAGAGCCATGTGTAAACTGTTCTCTACTGAAAACGAAGGAGTCTTACTGAATTAATCCTTTTCTTCTTGATTTGTAAGAGGTCTAGAATATGACAGTTTAAGCATATGAGCCTGGCTATACATGCAAGTCTCATGAGACTAATATGTTCCAGAAAAGCATGTGGCAGGGTAAAAAGCTGTACCCCATATCGTAGTCAAGAGGCAACAGCAGGAGCTTTCTGCTACTTGACAGCGTTAATTTTGCTTCAAATTATACCCTTCAGTTAATTTTTAGTGCTACGTTTGCCTTTTTAAGTCAACATCTTACTGCAGAAGAAAGGGGCAAGACTTTTTGGCTAGGCTGTTACTGTCTTGCGTATAGTTAGAGTTCTCAAGGAAGCTTGCTAGGCTTGTGTTACTTACTCCATATGTACAGGTACAAGAAGCTAGTCTAATGATGTCTGTATAGCTGAAGAACTTGAACTTCATTATTTGTAACTTATCTCAGGGAACAGATTTACAGAATTTTTCTCTCCTAGGCAATTAAGTGTTTAAAAGTTTCTGTAGGCAAAGGAAGCTAGAAAACAGGTCAGTGGCCTCAAAGCAAGTGTGCCTACCCTAAGAGTTTTAGAATATGTAAGCTGCCACTGGTGGCTCAGTGTTGTTCTTTCTCCTCCCCTTTTTGTCCCCTGTCCTCCTGCTAAACCTTTGAGGTCTAGGACAATCTCTTTAAGACATCTTATTACAGTTCCTATAGCTTAACTATAGCACAAAGCAGGATCTGCAAGGGGTGTCTATATTTGTAAGGACTTTGCCATTGCTAGCTAAGAACTTTTACAAACTGAACAGCAAATCTCCTTGCTCCTTTTTATAGGAAAGCCTGAAATTATCTTCTAGTAGTACAGTTAAATCAAGAGAGTTATCTACAAGATATGTTAATTGAATTCTATAGTTAACTGTTTGTAGAGTAAAATGCCTTTTTACAACAGGCTGTTAACATATACCATAACTGCTAAGTACACAAACAGGAGCTCTAGGAAAATGTCATACTAGTTGCACTTAAGTAACCACTTCTGCAGTTTCAGCATGCAGACCTGCAGAAGAGAAAAGCCTGCTCTACTGCCATTTCAAACTGCTGGAAACCTTCTGGACTGTCCCCAAGGGTTCAGTATCCATCATTAGTTCCTAGGCTGGTATCCATCAAAATGGCAGTTTCCTTGCAGTAGCTACATGGTAGAAGACTCAGTTCTAGCAGGCAAAAGCTTAACCTACGTAGCTGCAACTAAAGAAAGTCACTTCCTTTCTTGTAGCTCCTGTGTTTCCTCCGTCACCATGTTACTGAAGGATTGTACCTTATTTTCAAAGAAGGTACTCTGCCTCAGTTCAATAAACTGTTAAGAGGAGTTCTGACTTCATGGCTGTGCACTCAAATTAATAGCAGAAGCAAGCTTTAACTGCAGATTTGGTTTTGAAAGTCTGGAATCCCAGCTATGGTTGTGGTTCAGCAGTCCTCATGTGTTATGTACAGTTGCATCATATATTCCCATATGCTGTGGAACACAAAGCAGAAAGCTTCTGGCAGCTTATTTACAGTTCACAGTTGTAAAGTAGTTCACATTACAGTAGTAGCTCCATCAAAATAGGCTCAGCTAAACATTCAAGTAACAAAAACACTAGTAGTCTCTTCACACCAATATTTCCCTATATCCATTGCCAGCAATGGACATTATGGCAGGTGGGTCAGCTCCTGTCACAGAGGAATGGGGATACACAGTTGATGCAAAGTGCAACTTCTCAGTGCATGCAGTTGCTAACAAAGCTTACGTAATCCTCATCAGGGTATTTTGTGATGAGTAGCGTGCATGTGACCAGGTTCTTCACAGGAGAGATTCTTCTGCCAGTTACGCACATCATAAGTCCATATACATGGGTTGCTCCAAGTTAGCTATGTACTTCTGTGCCATTTGGAGTTAGCTTACCTTTCCTCTCTACACAAGGTCCTTTAGCAGAGTACTGCACCAGAAGAAAGGGCTCTTTGGTTTCTCCTTCTCCCACAATGCTTTCCTCATCTTCAGACTGGCTGATCCTCTGCAGACGCAGGTAACACCAGCAGCCCAGTATCAAGGCACCAAGAGCTGCAATAGCAATCAAAATAACAATAACAGTCACCACTCCGGTGGTGGGGCTATGATCCATAATAGACATTGTCAGTATTTCAGACTGTCCAACTTCTTTAAGGAGAATTCCTTCTGTTCTCACTGCCAGGCTTGCTGCATCTTCAAACTCCTGCAGTGGAAAAAATAGACACTTCAATAAGCTGTGCAGTTTTACCATATTCAGCAACATTATATTCATGGTTGGTATCCTTCACAATGGCACATGACCCTCTTGCTGTTGGTGCTTTGAGCATCTCACTCTCTTATAGTTCTTACTCATTTTAAGCTATTTTTTCAAACTCCTTTTGAAGATGCAGGTTTCTACAACAAACTAAAACAAGTAAAAACTAAACTTATTTCAGCCCTTGATGTGCTTGTCAAGCCTGCTAAGAGGTAACAATTTTTACTAGGAGACAGAAGATGAGACAAGACACAAACACATAATAGACTGCATGGAAGTTACACAGTTTAGTATAGAGAGATTAAAGACTATTGAATAAAACACTCAATCATGGGTGAGCTCTCAAATCCATGACAAGGTCGCAATTCAGCTACCTTTAGTTTTCCTAAAGGAATCCTACAAAAACAGTACATTTGAGAGTCTGAAGTCTGGCCCTTTTTAAAATTTAATTTACAAACATCCGTATATTAACAGTTCCAGGTTTGGTAAGCTAATAGCAAAGGTAATTGCAGTGCTACTGTAAGCCTGTGTGTAACATTGGTCTGTTTAGAAGGGCTGACTACACAGTAATTAACTGGTTGTTCACTGAGCCAATAAAAACAACAGCTGTTGCTTTATATGCATTTTTTTAAGAAGCAGGTAGAGATAGATTTATTGAGGACTACCAAAACACAAGGGGAAGATCATTATTTTAAGCCTCTCTTCTTCTCAGTGGCTTTCAGACCACAAGAGCAAGGGACCATGTCAGGACTGCGGCAGAAATTGGAATAGAGGCAGCAGGCAGGAAAACGAGAAAGGAGGAACTCCACAGCTTCCTTAGTCTGCTGTGGTTTTGGCAGGAAAAATGCATAGGGAATGTCTTCTGCCACTTCCAAATTCACAACACTATTTAAGGAGTGACATGAACCTTGCCTTAAATCTCAAAGTTATTGTTTAAAAAGTCAGTAGCTTTACATTCCTCCACTTCAACCAGGACATAAGAAAAAGGCATTCATTACCTTTTCTTTTCTACTAGTCTAGCTCTTTAACAAGACAGAAACCTCATGGAAGACTTCAGACCAGAGCCAGTCCTAACCAGGAACATATCTTACCTCTCTGCTGCGGCAGGAATCACATTAAGGTTCTATAGTGCAATTTCAGGTACGGCAGATGTAGTCCCTAGTGGTTCTAAGGTCACCTGCAAGTGCGGAACAGTGTCTGCGTTTCACTTGACACGTAGCCACTGACTGGCAATGGAGTAACAGGAGTGTCTTCTGTATTCTGAAAAAGCCAGTCTGTCAAGGGCCACATACCTTTCCAGGAAAGGCTCTTCCTCACCATCATTGTTGTACTCTTCTTAGCTGCAACAGCAGCATCTTCATACAAAGCCCTCAAAAGAAGTCAATCTTAATCAACTTTTCACCAGAACTGTTAGGTTATTGCAAGTGTTACCCATTGCACTAAAAATCTCATCAGCATTTTAACGTGAAAGAGTCAAAGGCAATTACAGTGCAGTATCTTTGCCAACAGAACTCAAGCTAGAGATTAAGTTTATTCCCTTATGTCTTGTGGAGTGGCAGACCGATGCACATAGACCTTTCAACAAGAACACATCCACTAAAGAGAAGTTGAGTATCAGTGTCATTAGGGTCCAGTGTCACATAACTAACTTGCATACACTAACTCCATTTCCAGTCATGTCAACTACAGCAACCAATAACCTGTAGCGTACCTGATACAGGTAACCAAGTCCTACAGACCCAATTTTGCCCAAGTAAGATAAACAAAACTAACCACCTCACACACCCTCTACAGAGCTATGTGCCCACTGCAGCCAGAGGTATGTGATTTGTCATCACCATCTTGGATCTGCAATGCTTATTCAACACAGAGCGATTAGCTGAGGATGATTAAGAGTGACTTTCATGCAATTCATTTTTCTCAGGACATGTCTGAACTGCAGCACTGTCTGATCTAGTATAAACAGCATCAGCATAAAAGATGGTTTACCTTGCTCCCGCTGCAGGCACTCCACATTAAGCCCTGTTCTGCAGCTTGCCTAATTGCCAGCAGCAGCGACAACCTACTAGCACTATTTCTCAATAGCAGTTTGTTGCAGCATTTAACCTTACACTAAAACTAAACAGTTACTGTCACCTAGAAAATAGCTTTTAATACTGGGAACTAGCATTGCAGAAGCTACCCCACTGCCAGACTTCAAGTGAGTAGACAGCATCAGCTATACAAAAATACAAAACTTCGCATACCACTGTCTTCTGTATCAGCAAGATCTTTTGGCAGCCTGGGTTTAGACCTCAGCATAATAGCTAGCTCCACACAGGCCTTTGCAAGCAGTCTTGAGAAACAAGTTTGAAAGCAAGAACTAGATGCTAGGTGTGGGTAACGAAGAACCTACATCTACCTGGACTGTAGGAGAATGTATTTCTCCCTTCCCCTTTCTAACAGCCACAGACTACAGTGGTCTCAGTTTGATCTATAAAATACAGGCAGGTCTGTAAGTTACTATTTGAGGGAGAAATGGGGCTTTTTAAGATGTGCAGATCTCTGTCTTAAGACAAGGCTTTCTCTTCTCAGGTTATACACTGGTCTCTTGCCATTCCCATTTCTTTTGGGATCCTAAGGAGTACAGCTGGACCAGGAAGTCCACTGTTTGGGAAAGTGCTTTTTCTGAACAAAGCATGCACAGGAGCAGTTCAGAGGAGTTATGAGAGGTAGGCACTTACTGCTGTCCACATGTGAAGAGCTGTGTAGTACTTAATTTTCATTTACTCTTCTTGGACACTTGTGTTTAACACCATAATTACTGCTTAATAAGTCTGCTGCCGCTTGCTTGAAGTTGTGAGGCAACTTAACCCTTACTTCCATCTTTGTGAAATCCTGATGTTAAACTATATGAAGACCAGACCCAAGTCTCCATCAGTCTTACTTCTCACCAGGCACAGGGAAGAACCTTTCAGGGCAACACGCACTCCATGAGGGGGTGACTTCAGTCATCAGCAACTCCCACACAGCTGATGCTTCTAGAGTGTAGGAAGTTCCATAGCAGGTGCCAGTGAGGAGCTTAAGTAGACAGTTTCAAGGTGCAGAGCTGGCCAGGAAGAACATGCTTATTGCTCTGGGTATGATAGCTTTGTTTCTTTATCCTCTGCTCTAGCAACTCAATTCAGTCATGACAGCTCCTTCTAGAATAGTTTCACATGAATCCTTTACAAAAGGACAGATTTAACAACTGGGACATTATCTTTCCTTCTACAAGTCTGGCTCCTAACTTTATACACAATTGAAGGATATTACCAGACTCATCCTTCCGGTCTAATGAGTCATTTGTATTTATATCACCAACTAACTAGAAGAGCTCTTTAAGACAACTGATATGTTGACAGTGGCGGAAGTAAACAGAACGAAAGTTGCAGGACCTGTCCTTGAGGCAGGATGTTATATATGAATGCTCACTATACCAGGAAGTTACTTCTAGGTGGGTTAAGCTCTCCTAATGATATGGCAAGGTAGAAAGCGTTTGAGATGGAGAACCAGGACCTCCAGGATGCGTGAGACTTTATTTGCTCTTACTAAAGTTTCCAGTCCAAGTTTGAGTGCAACACAGCAACTTACAGATTCCTCTTACAGATCTGTCTTGGACAAATCTATATTTTTTTACATTAAAAATTCTGAATGCTTTTTGATTTAAGAATTCAAAGGATCTGCTTTAGTTTGACTTCTGGAACAGAAAAAAAGCCCAACTTCTTCTGGATGTACTGCCTAGTAAATTCCCTTCCTTTAGGCACAGAAGCAAATGAGAAGACAATCAGGCTGCATCAAGAAGCCCTTTCTAACTTCTATATGGAAAGGTCCTTACATCTTTGTACCATAGCAGAGTTCATACTGAGAGTTGCAGGAGAAAACAAGCCTACATATCTTTGGAAAGGTTATTCCATGAATGTTCACCTTCCAGGAAAAGGACAACTAGACAAAATTTAAGGTCACTTTGCAAAACACTTCACTTCTCAATGAGGTAGTGTGTACAAGTCATTCCTTCTTGCAGGCATATCCTCTTCTCCTTCACACTCAAGGAGCCTAGAACCAGCACCCTATATGAAGTCAGGTATTGAGCATATGTAGAGATTTACAATTGCACAAACAAGTAGTTTATGGTGCATTATAGTAGCTGGGATGGTAGCACTGTTACTTTGTTAGCTTTGGATAGTTTTGTTTCAAACACCTGCAGTGTTCTGGCACTGAAAGCTAGCATTGTTGCTAGCTCATGCTGCTATTTGTCTAGCTTTAAGTCACGGTACACCTAGAGCTAAAGCTCTCCTGCAGCCTTAATTCTATCCTTAGCACAGTGCATTTGCATGTTGCAACTGTACTAGTAAGAACTATCAGAGAGGCCTTTGGTTTCTGTGTTGTTTTCTAGATGCAGAACTCCACTACTTTTTCCATCTGCAAGTGATTGAAACCAGCAGTAAGTTGTCTTCAGAGCCCACTTGATGGGATAAATACTGCATTCTGTAGATCCCCTGAAATTGATCTAAAGGGGATTATAGCTAGTTTTCAGGCTCACTTTCCCCTTAAAGCATACCTGAGCTAAAAAAGCCCATAAGCATACCAGGAGCAGCATTGCCTTAATTTATCACTTTTACTGTAAGACATTAAAAGCTGTGAATATCTGATCTTCGAAGGGATTGCTAATGCCATCCATATATACTTGGTGGTGTTCCTAGTGCCATAGCCCTTCCCACCACACTTAATATCAGAGCAAGTATCGAAGCATATTTATTCATTAGCAGGACTAGTCAGATTCACTGGTGGGAACTGCAAATAGCCCATTGCAGTCCTTACAGCAATCAAGCACTGAAAACAGCTATAAACAATTTTTCCATAAATAACTGCTTCTTTTCCTTTTTTTACCCAATACCAGCTTCTGCTCAAACTTCATTGTGAAGTTTCATTATCCAATTGGGAAGCTGTAAGTAAAGGACAAACTGGCAGTTTAAATTGCCAAAGACTGCTAGGGGACAAATTCAATGCAAGGCTGGCGTTAGTTTCTAAACCAAGTTTTTTATGATTATAGGCATTTGCTGATACGCTCACTATTGTTAATGCCTGCAGACATGTTTCTGAAAGAAATACTGCTAATGTAGAAGCCAAAGCTATAGGAAGAGGCTTCAAGAGCCAATCTACTATAGTTCACCCAAATATACCAAAATCCTCAAGCAGATATGTTTAAGGTGCAAGTATTACGTCTTCAGGGTTGTGTTTTTTGGGATTGGGAGGTTAGGTGGGAGGGATACTTTCTGTTGCAGTATCTCACCTGAAATAAGTTGAATGGGGCAGGGCAAGGGAAATAAGAATAAAACCACCAGAGTGACCTTCAGTTTAAGAAGTTAAGAAAGATTTATTAATGACTGCTTAGTTAAAAAGCCTTCATGTTAAGGCCTTTAAGAGAGAGTATGAGCAGCTTGCACTGCATGCTACCAATTGTAAAAAAAGCTTTTTCCTCTATGTGTGAGTACCTTTGAGGAATGCTGTATACTCATCAGAAGAGCATCCTTACTGCCCGTGGAAGATAAGGGCAAAACCCTTTTGGGAAGTCAGAGCTGTAATTTAGCACCCCCACCACCCAGCCATAGAGACTTGGGCCTTTGCAATACTGGGGTGCTTGAGCTGCACCACTTCCAAAACAAGTGAGATCACTGTTATTTTTAATTAACTCCGGTTAATACCACCTCTTTCTGATAAAGCCAAGTGACCTTGCCCAAACTGGGGTTTGGCTGAGGCTATTTTAAAAGCAGGGAGATGTTTAGTAGAAACCTTCAATGCAAATCTCTTCCCAACCCTTATTATACCTGTTAGGAGAAATAAAAGAGCAGGGAAGGCAGCTAAAAAAGGCTCTTCTGTGCCTAATTAGTTAAGGACAGTCTTACACCAACTTAGTAGTCAAGCAACTGTTAGAAACACTCGAATGAAAACAGATACCTAACAGTGTTGACAGGAACAGCAGTTAGTTTCCACATAAGGTGTAGTAGTACCTTATGCTTAATCAAGAATTGCTTTTAAAGCTTCACACCAAGCTAAGCCACACAGAAGTTAATATTTTACAGAAGACAGCAAGATGAAGAGAGGGGAGAGCAGCAGTATGGGAAGTTTCCCAGATGCCCTAACACAATTTCAAGAGCAGGCATAGCAAGTGGCATAGGTTTCTGCTGTACCTGCCCATCAGGCAAGCCAGCCAGTTTATGCAGAACAGGTTTCCAGTGTTAAGACCATGTTGCTTCAGAAGCAGTTGCATGGTTGGCAAAGCATCTGTCAGATTCTAGATTTGTTCCTGTCAGTGTCACAGCCACATGGAGCTCTAATGAGAGGTATATCCTGACAAGATAACAGGGTCACTTCTGACATTCAGTTATCAGAAGTAACATGATGTGTATATCCTGTGGCATAGCTTATTTCTTGATATATTAGAAAAATTGCTGAGATGGCAACATTAAGTTTGCCGATATGAAAACCTTTTTCTATTTACACACTCAAGTAGTTCTCCAAATGTGTGGTTTGGGGTTTTTTTAATGGCATTGTCTTAGTAGCAAGATAGCACCCATACATTTCAGTTATTGAAGCAGTTTTTATACTTGGCTCAAATCTTCAGATTGCAAGTACCCCAAGAGTCTATCACATACCTGTACTGAGTAGCTCAAGAGCTCAGGCTAGGAGTCCTCTACTTGGGAGTTTCAGAATCACCTTATTAGGTGAAGGTCACGCTGGTTTTGGATCTTGTCTAGCAAGTCTTCCTCCTTGCTCCTCCCCTGTGGAGAGGGATCACATTGGTCTCTAGAAGCTCCACATCTCAAGTCCCCTTTGCTCCTGGCTTTCCAGAGTTACATAATGACATCCAACCACTAGCTTCTGGTACAGGCAGCCAGGGAAACAAGATTCTTTCACCTCCCTGCTAATTAAGGCAAGTCTTAGAAGTTGCCCCGAGTTCTCTCGGCGTATTCAAAAGCAACATCTACTGACAGATGCCTGCACCTGCATTCACGCCAGGGAAAGGAAGAGCACGAGACAACACGGTACACTGCAGATGCTCAGAGGAAGGAACTAGACTCGTTTTGCACAACTCACATTACCGTGAGCTCCCAGGGCTGTCAACACAACGGCCAGTTCGGACTTGTTCTGCAGCATGTACCCAACTTCTCGCATTAAAGCTTTACGGCGGGGACGAGCCTCTCGCGCCGAGAGGAGCCCGACTGGCGGCGGGCACGGCCCCGGGCTGCCGCTGACGAGCCGGGAGCCATCGCCCCGTGACTGCGGCGCGGCAGCTCGGGGCGGGAGAAGGGGGCCGAGCGCGGCGCGGGCCGCTCGGGAGAATGGGGCACGGCAGCCGCCCGGGCCCGCGCGAGGCCTGCGGGCTCCCGGCGCCGCTCGGGAGCGAGGCGGGGCCGGAGCCGAGCCCGCCGCCGCCGGGGCGCGGACCCCTCCCGCGGGCCGCCGCAGACACAAAGAGCGGAGCACGCCGCGGCGGCGCCCGGGAAGGGGCGGCCCCGGCCCAAAGTGGGGTTGGCACAGGCGATTCCTCCGCTGCCCCCGAGGCTCCAGCCCCAACCCTCGGGACCCGACCCGCGGCCCGCACCCTCCGCTCCTCACCCCGCATGACGGGCGCCGCACGACGCCCGGCACAGCCTCCCCCTCCGCCGCGATCGGCTCCCCCCGCCCCGGGCGGTCACCGTCGGTCACAACGGCCCCACCGTCCCACCACTCACCCTCCACCGCCACCGCCGGGCGCGACGGCTTCTTCCCCGCCCGCACAGCCTTATATCGGGGGCCGGGCGGCGCCGCGCGGCGGCCAATGGGCGGGCGGCGCACAGGGCCCGGCCAGCAGCAGCTGACGGGCGGGGAAGCGGCTCGGCCCACCCTGGCCAGCCCTTCCATTCCCTCTGCGTGACAGCGGTGGGGGACGGTAGCTTCCTTCTGGTCCGCCACCGGGGAATCTGGCGGGTCTCGGGGAATGGGGCCAGGGGGCACAGGGAAGGCGGAGCTGAGGTAAAGGGTCCCCTAAGGGGACGCGCCCCTTCCCGCCGCCGCCCTCGGCCGCCTCAACGCTGCCGTGTGGGAGCACCAGCCGGGCGGGAAGACGCCCCGCGCTGGGCAGCCCCCGCGGAGGGCCTGGGGGTGCCAGAGGGCCCTGCCCGTGCCCCAGCGCCCCCCGCCAGTCTCTGTGGGAGCAAAACCTCTCAGCTGCCGCCTCGGCCCGTTCTGGGCTCTCCGAGCCGCGATGTGGCAAGGGCGCCAGTTCCGCCACGGCCGTCCCAGAGCCGCCGTGGTGCTGGGTTGAGCACCGGCTGCCCGGGCCAGGCCTTTCTGCCGAGCTCGGTGCAGGCGGGGTGACGGGCCCCCAGCGCTCACCACGGCTGTGTGTCTGCAGCGGCCGGCATGATCTCACTGCCGATATGTGCAGTATATTTAGTAACCCACCCCGTGGTGGTGCAGGAACCGTGTAAATGCATTGGGAAATTGTCCTAACTTCGTCTCCCTTCCTCCTGAAGTCCTCACTGGTGCCAGAGAGCAAAAAGGTATTGCAACTCCTCTGATGTGGTAAAACAGATCCTAGCTTGCCTAAGGTTCTTCTAGAGTCTTAAGAGGTTTCTGGCAGAAGAAGTTTTTAGGGAATAGACTCTTGACAGAAGATCAAGGTCAGAAGTTACCACGACTTACGTAAAGACCTGTTTTTACAGTATGGTTGCTGGTTTTTATCATTGTTATGCTTTAACCCCCAGCTGGCAACTAAACCCCACACAGCCACTCGCTCACTGTCCCCAGCAGGACTGCGGACAGAATCAGAAGAGTGAGAGTGAGAAAACTCATGGGTTGAGGTAAAGGCAGTTTAACAGGGAAAGCAAAATCCATGCATGCAAGCAAAGCAAACCAAGGAATTCAGTCACCATTTCCCATGGTCAGGCAGGTGTTCAGCCAGCTCCAGGACAGGTCGGCTCCATCACAAGTAACAGTTACTTGGGAAAAGACAAATGCCATCACTCTGAACATCCCCCCTTCCTCCTTCTTCCCCAGCTTTATATGCTGAGCATGACGCCATATGGTATGGGATATCCCTTGGGTCAGTTGGGATTAGCTGTCCTGGCTGTGTCCCCTCCCAACTCCTTGTGCACCTGCAGCCCACTCAACATTCAGACATGAGCTGTATTTTGCCTGGAAGTTATACAGCCCCATTCACACATTTTGGTGCTTCAGGCCTTCCTAAGATGTCAGGTAACTCTGGACTGCTCCTGAATCCTATCTAGCCAGTTTGCAGCATTAGGAGAGATGCTGTCCCATAGTACAGACTGCTCTAAGCACGCCATCTTGTAGTTTTGTTTAATCAAAAATGCATGGTGACACGGGATACCTGAGATACCACAGCCAGTTAAGAACATTTTAAAAAGTCATTGTTTAATGTAAAATTAATGTTTTATTTAAGGTTTGGACCTAAGGAGTGTAGGCCAGCATTGGTTTCTACTGTCTTTATGCATCAGCCACCATAGAAAAGATAATAAAGTACTACTAAACACATCCTTAAAAGTTCAGAATTGTTTTTTTAAAGGCAGTGGAAGACCAAGCACCAACACTGGGTTACTTTTCACTGTTAGTGGCTAATGGTCTGGATTGTCTGACAAAGCAATATTGGCCGTGGTAGTAGCTTTCTGTCACACGAGGAGACACAGAGGTAGCCTTTGGGCTGGTACTTTAATAAGATGTCTAAATCCCATTTAGATATTTGAGTCACTATGGAGATGCCTGTATTACCTATGCAGCTATGAATGTAGACTCCACTGTATATGAGTGTCCTAATCCACTTCAGTGAGAAAGGTCACGTCCTTTTGCACAAAAAGCATGAATGCAATTACAACAGAGCTGACTGGTAAAAGCCATCCAGTAATAGCACAGCCTTAAGAGAAGACCAGCAATTTCTTCTGGCATAATTTGAAAACATTTTGCCTTTGAGAAACTTTAAATAGTGATTTTGTAACTCATGTTTAGAAAATTGCACAGAGAACAAAGCAGGTTCATTCACATCAGTTTCTTATCTTTGCAAATGGGCCGCTTGCTCTGTGCAGGCCCATAGCATGGGAAATTTCCAATATGCTGTGGAAAAAGTACAGGGCTGTTGATCCATCAGAATTGCTTAAAAGCTTTTCTTACTTTGCCACCTTCACCTGTCCCCAGTGAATGTTTAAGGCTTACAGTAGGGGCAAGGCTCTAGTGGCCTCTGATCCTCACAGTTGGGGAGCAGAAGGAACCGACTTTATATTTCACCAGGACCTTGTGAAGCATCCTGGAAAATTCAGTTAAAGCAATCAAGTAACATGCTCTTCAGCTGTGCTAGGGATGAAAAATTGAATTTCTTTACGATTTCTCCTTCTTTATGATTGCTCCTCAGCTGTGCACTTATAATGTGCAACTGTGAACACACAAGGTGCTAGTACAGGTTTCTCTTCCTGGGAAAAAAAGATGTTTATCATTTTTTTCTCCCAATATTCATAACTTATATAAACAAATGTTCTGAATTTTATAGCATCACTTAAAGCATACCCTCTTGCTTCAATGTTTTCATATCCCAGCACTCAATATTTTAAACCATTACATATGCTTATTGACTTCACTGGGAATTACCTGCAGAAGAATTCTGGGGTCAGTTGTAATCACTGTCACAGTCATCTGGATCTCTGCTGGAGCTACTCTGACCCCAAGCACAGTTTCCAGCAGTGCTGATTTTAAGTGTTACTAATTACAGAGATTCTTTGGTTTCTCTTCAGGGACTTACCACTGTTGGATAAATGAATGATCAGGTTAAGATTCGCCTGTATTTTATTTTGTTAGAGGGAAATTGTTTCCATTGTTGCAAATTCACATCACTCCTTGTTTTTCAACAGCTTTCAGATAGTTGATGTGGCTATTTTAAATGTACCTGGGTTTGGAGTTTCTTTCTGTCAGTTACACCCTGTGTCCTCAAATATATTCTTTCTGTATCCATTAACTTTTATTTTTGAATGGTTACTGTCAATATTTATTCCTTTAATTAGAAGCATATGTTGTGCTACTTCTGAAATGGTAACTAGTAAAATAAAACATGTGCTTCTTCCACTCCTGCTTGGAAAGACAACAAATATGCAACAGATACGTATTACACCTATAATTCCTATTCAATTTGCTAATAATTTGTAGCAGTCTTTGCAGAAAACATAATCATCTTCATTTAGTAACCATCTTTTCACCCTAGAAAGTGTATCAGGGAAAAAGAGTGGTCCACATAGGACATTTTCTTATGTGTGTTTTAACTGTTCCTTAGAAATGGCTGTTTTGCAAGTCTGTAGAGGGATTGTTAAAGAGAACAAAATGCCACTATCTGCTCAAGGAGGTGTAATTGACAACTTGCATCTTTACTTACAGGTCCACTGGAGAGCAAGTATCGAAGAAAAGCAGACCAAGCTGAATCTCTCCAGCAGGTTGGCCAGGTAAGGTTCATCTTTTTTTATTTCACCTGAAAGAAAAGAATGAGAAATTATTCATCCAGCTCTAGGCATGAAGAGGAATGGAAGTATATGAAGAGTCTGTGCAAGTCAAAGTTTAATTTTTAAAAGTTTTATAAACCCCACAGGGTAATACTAAAGCAAGACTTGCTCCCTCTGCCAGGGTGTGCTGTACAAACCCCAGAAGATTTTCTTGCATTCTTCTGCTGTGGAACCCTACCAGTTTCCCATAGCCTTGTACTTAAGGGAACATCTGTCTGTGTTTGTGATTGTGGATGGATCTGAGACCTCCACAGCTCCAACTGTTGGCTAAAGGTTTGAGGTTGGTTTTCACATTTTAGCTGTTTGACACACAACATACTGGTTGATCTCTGTAGTATATCAGAAAGTTGTCTGCTTATGTTTGCTTGCTGTAGCACGTCCACTAAACTTGAGACGTTTTTTCATGCTTGCAGAGCTAAAGCTACCAAGTGACATAATGTCATTGCAGCTCAGTGTGCTAGCAAATGGATAAACTTTAAGGCCCATGGCTGGGTATTTGTCCATAGTGAAGGAAACTAATTTCCAGTTTTCTAGGAAAAAAAGAAGGGTAGTGGAATTATCAGACGGGTTCCACTAATGCCACTATTTCAATTTTCCATTGCTTTCTGAAAATGTGGTGTGTTTGTTGTTCAGTGATGAGAGGATGAAGGCAATTGATACTCCTGAGAATAGGGGAATGAGCATGTAATTTTATTTTGAAGTGTTTAGCAGTCGTTACAAAGTAACATCACTGGTTATCCTGTACAGCTCTGAATTATACATGTACATTCCTGTGTCCATGCTCCACCTTACCCTCATTTTGCTATTACTCACAAAGTATAAAAGCACTTTAAAGATGACTGTGAGAATACACTCACTGTAGATCCGAGTAGTACAATCAATTCACTTCAGCATTAATGCCACCTTCAGGAATACCCGCCTCATCTGTTGAAAAGAAAACTCTCAAAAGATAGTCCTTATGTGACAGCAGAAATGACAATGATGAATTCTCTTATTCTGACTAGTGATGTAAGTGGTACTTCATCATGACAGACTGTGAATCCAGGCCATTGGATCCATTTTAACCAATCCAGGAATTGGCCTGGGTTGTTTAAAACCCATTTGAGCATAAAGCTTAGCTTCAGTCTTCCGAAGGCTGACACCCAGCTTGGGACAAGAGGTGTTTCTGCTTGCGTGCCTTGCCTTCTCTCTTGAATGAGCAGCTTGTATATGTAATTACACAGATCATCATTAGAAAGGTGTAAACAGTGTTATACATCTGCTACAGAAAAGTCTCATCTTTATTTTGCTGCCAACACAGCTATCTCCTCTTCAATTCTGCTGCTTCAAAAGAGAAATTTCTTGGATTTTGCTGTGTTGAAACATCTTTGTCCCACTCTTTGGAGGCTGGTTTTGTATCTGAAGGCTGATGAGCAAGATATAAGGCATTTCCTTTCTGCAGCAATTCTTTATGAAACTTTATACCAGAGTCACAAAGCCTACTGAGAAAACGCATCTGATGAGAGTATTGCCATCTCATGCTCACTCAGTATATCATGGTGTATACTGACAGTTTCTCAGCCTACCAGGTTATTTCTTTGAATCCAACAGTTATTTTAAACTACATTATTTTAAACAGAACACCATACAGGTTTTAGTGAAATCACAAGTTGCTTTGTAATTAGGCTGCAGGACCTTTCTGTAGTAGACATGAGAGGTGACAGTTTCCTAGTTGAAAGCTCTGGCAGTTAATAAACTTTGCTTTGGAGGAGCAGTGTTTGCTTGGCATTATAGGTAACTGTGTTATGCTGAAAACCAGATTCCTTGATATACATTTGGAAAACACATTTGGTAGAGTTCTTCAGCATTTCCTTTGATATAACTTTACCACAAAGACATATGCAACAAAGCTGGACCCTGTTTCAAGACTGGAGGCAGAGCCAAGAAGTTTTTATTTTAGTTGTTTCTCTCATCCATGGAAAAAGACCACATATTTTATGTTCCTGTATGTAGCAGGCTTTTCCCCTTCTTAATGACCCTAGCACACTCCTATTTCCTTCTGTCATCAGTAGTGTGGCCCAGAATATGCTTTTACTTTGGCAAAGCCATCTCTTTTTTGTAGGACAAAGAGTCTGCAATCAGATCCTGACTGGTTTCTTAGTTTGAAATGGAGGGACTGCAAAAGTGGGTATGATTAGATCAGCAAGAGCTTAGACTCCTTCATATCCTGCAGATACTCCAGAGGGGCAGGAACCAAAACTGAAAAAATTATCTTAAAAAATGACAGTGCTGTTAAGTGTGTGGTTGCTGGTTTGGGGATTTTTCTTTTACATTTTTTATGAAGAAACATTTCCTGATAAATGGAGTGCTTGAGCTAATTTCTGGAAGAGCTGGCCACATAAACTGCTGTAGAATAGTATGGAAATATGTAAAGAGAAAGCACATGACCCTCCTTTTACTAGATAATATTAATATCATGGTGAATTTGTCAGGATTGTAAAATCAGTAGATGTGACATCCCCTCTCCCAAGAGGGAGGCCAGTTTTGGAGGTATGGACAGGTAAAACAGCCCATGCTGTACACTGGAACTGAAGCTTTTCTCTCTCAAGTTTACCACTGTAAGTGCATTTGATCAAATAAACAAAAGGTGATTTTGAACATCTACCAGGTTTTTAGCCCTCTCCTTGTTTACTGCTTCCCCTACTTGGGCTATATTTCTTGTCTGGTCTTCAAGACATGTATTGAATGTGTTAGCTGGGGAAACCCAAAGCAAATCTGGTTCGATTGCTAATTTGCATGTTTAAAACACATTTTTTACCTTTTCAGCATACAGAGTAGAGTAAGTTATTTGGTCCATATGCTTCATGGTGTACTTGAGCTACATTCATGTATAAATTCATATTGGAGTGATATTGTTTTGAGGCTGGGTACTCAAATGTTTAGTAACTTCTCGACTGTCTTACTACATTTTATTACCAGAGTTCTGCTTTGTACAGCAAGCACTTCCTGAAACAGTGTAAACACACTAATGCACATCATAGTTTAAACCAGTATATTGCATTTATTGTGACAGATTGCCTTGCAGGGGAACATCTCTCCAAATGAAGCCTAGTCTGAACCATCCCTACTGTAGCCAAGAGAAAAATAAATCCCTTGTTATCTCAACATTTGTGCCAACTTGCCTTATTTTGCTTTGAATTTAGGAGCACGCCTGAAATGGAATCACAGTAAACAGTTCAAACTGAAAGTGTCAGCCATTACAGAAAACCAGGAAACACTATATGGCTGATACCTACAAAGAATAGAAATCTAATGAAAACATTTGCTACTGCACTTAATGATCTCATCTGCCTGCTGTTAGCAGAGAAGCTAGAGGTGATTTAGAGATAAAATGCTTTTTGAGTGATGTATACAGGGAGGGTTGGAAATGATCTGGAAACCTAAACCCAAGTTGACAGATCAATTTAGACAGCTCCATCTAGTCCCTTGATAACTCTGGTGACCAAGTTTTTCTGCAAGTTTCTTGGTAAATTTTGTCTGGACATTGTTGTTTACTCCTCTGGGATCCTGGAAAGCAACTCACAACCTACGAAAACCAGGACAGGAATACTGCATCAGAACAATCAGAACATTTAACACAGGCAATATTTAATACATGAAGTACCTATTTTATCTATTCATAGGAAAGACTATTACATACAGTAGTGTGATCATGAGTAATTGTTTTAGTTGCAATTAAGATCTTCAGATTAATTTCCTGAATACCAGCAATTACTCACTATACTAGAAGCTGAGCCGTAAGCTAGTCTGATGCTGTTTGTGCAAAGGCTTTCATTCTCCTTTGCATTCCTGCAGCTTAATCTATCTGTAACTCTCCCCTCTTCCTTTTACCTCCATTGTTTCAAGTCTCAAGTAAAAACATTTTTATGTCCTTTTTAGAATTAAGGTGTACTCTCCCTCTGAAAATCTGCAGCTGGACATGATTTGAACTGATTCTGCTCTGCAATAACTGCATTATGCTGTGTTGAATCCTGAATGTCAGAGTATGTGACTTCTGCTACATTACAATTATTGGTAGTATTCTGTGACCAGTTTAGACAGGCGTAGCAGGGCTTTAGAGGGTGTTAAGTGGAAGTTGGTGCACCAGTTACTGTGTGGAAGACCACATCTCCTGAAGAAGGCCAGAAAGCCGCAAGGATACCAGAGTCCAAGGTGTGAATCTAGGGAGAGTACTGTAGTTACCAACATCCACAAATTCTTAGGGGAGAGGCAGTTCGAAGACAAAGGAATTCAAGTTGTTAACCCTGCATGGTGAGCAGTGCACAAGAAGCGTACATTTGTGTGTGACTATTTTGCAAGTAAAATTCTACGTCTTTGTTTCATCAGCAAATATGCTTATTTGATCAGTGCCAACTCCCTCCAAAGTTCAGGGAGGGCAGAGCTGTGAGTGCCTGTGATCCAGGCCTCTCATCTGTGGGCTGGGAGCAGAACAGCCTTTTCTCTAGAGACCCAGCTGACTTGTTGACTCAGCTTTTAGAGAATTCTGCTTTTTTAAATCTTCCTTTTGAGAAATGCAGGTTACATTGTATATGTCGAAAGTCCAGTGTAAATTTGATTATTATGGTTGTGTTTGGAATAACTCTGGTTTGGAAAGTCCTTTATTGCAGCAGAATTAATGCACTGGTAAAGCTGTTCCTGACAAAACAGTTTACAGTAGCTGTCAGCATCAAATGTTTTCTAGGCAGCACGTTCACTGCCTAGCAACCATGCTAGGGCAATCTTGCTACAAGTCATCCATGTGTGCAGTCCTGTCAGATAAAGGAGCTGTGCTGCAGGATTACCCACCAGTCATTAGTCATTATTGACAAGGTATCTTTCTTACAATGCAAAGTACCCTGCAGATTGCCCAGGGTAAATACACAAGGCTTCAAAACAGCACTGCATTTTTCTGTAAAAGAAAACCTATACAGTGTTCCGTATGGCGAGGTCTCCAGTCAGCAGTTATTCCCTGGAAGGCAACATTTGTAGGAAATATTTGAACTTTTTTCTTCCACTGTATTTCAGAATTCCAAAACTTCATTGAAGCCGGTAATAATTGCTGTAAAAATCAGATCACTTTACTATATTGAAGAGTCTGTCATCCTTTAAATACAGTGAAGACATTTCTTATATTCCTATCTATTCCCTAGATGCTCTTACAGCCTGACTGAATACCTGCTCCCCATTTTAGAGACCTCTGTGTCTCTTAAAGAGTCTCTTCCCTGCTAGACTTTCCTGTGGAGTTTCTCTGCTGTTATTCATTATTTCAGCTGTACTAACGATGGACAGTCTGGATAGCATTAGACCTCTCCAGAGCTAGACGCTGTAGTTGTTCCCGTGCTCGCAGCTGGCCTATGGCTCTGGCTGAGTGCTAGCAAAGACAACACGCTGTCCTGGGGCTTGTAGGATATTGCAAACAGAACATATGGTGAGTGGCGCTGCTGGAGAGAGCAGTTATTTATGAATACAGGGCAATCCCCCTAATTCCTTTAAGCTTGTCAAGAGTCAAGAACTCTATGGTGAGGATATTACCAGGAAAAACAGAGAACAGGCAATCTAAAGAACAAGAAAAACACTTTAAAAGCTGAAGGGGAATACAGAGCACCTGGACACAGTGACACTACCATCCCCAGCAGCTTGTGCAGGTTATCCCAACCATGACAGCCCCTTTCCGTTAGATTTCTTGGTGGGGCATTGTAACTATAGAAAGACTCTGAATATAGTTCAGGTGGGATATAGGATGTCTCTGGAAACAGTCTTCTGCCATTAGGTACATATTTTTTTAAGAGAAAAATCACCAAAATTTGTAGGTATGCAAACATGAAAGGTGTTAGTAAGGTGCAATTTACATCTGTGAACAGTTATAACAGTTTTGCTTTATACAGTGTGTATAAGTTTCCCTTGGAGCTTATTTTTTATCAGATGTCTGGGTAGGTGTGTGACCAGTGTGATTATTTGTATCTCATATTTTCATTTTAAGTAGTAATAGGTTACTTCTGTTTGCTGGAGTGTCAATGTGTAGCCAAATACTCTGCATGTCTACATATCTGGCTTAGATTGTATTAATAGCCTAAATTGCTTTTCAGTGTTCTATTCAGATTACTAGTCATTATTCAAGCCCGTATGATAGTGCAGAGCATCTCTAGCCCATTGGTGTTCATATATATGTTTCAAAGATACATTTAACCGGGCTATGAATCTGGAGTAATATAGAGAAAAAATTTAAACTAACAGCTTTGATGGAGTTGCTATTCCAGCCTCTTAGGATGCAGACAGGCCTGAAATGCTTTGTCTGTGGTTCCTCTGGTATATGACCAAGTCATGTATTTCCTGATTTACAAAATACAGATCAACAGCTGTGGCTGGTAGAAGCTACAATGTGCTCTAATGGCTGATAGAAATTAAGTGTACATAGTAGGTCAGAACACTAAGAATATGAGTGTGAGCTCTGGACTAGCAGGTGGTACAGTTCAGAGGGTTGAAAAGCTTAAAAGAAGCTATTGGGGAAATCTATTATGCAGCTCTTCAGCCATTCAAGTGTTATTCAGCTTTATTTAAAACAAACAAAACTGAGAACTGTTTGGAATAGAAGTCAGTGTATTATCTGTAGACACAGAGAATCCAGTGGTTTTACCTTTAGCTTGTGGCAGAGCAGACTCCGACACCCAGTTCTCAAAAGAACCAAATTGGAAGTGGCACAAGAGATTATCACAGTCCAACACAGCACTTAGACCAGGTTTACAGCTAATTTCGAGACACTTGTAAAGCCTCCTAGACACAACTGATATCCTTCTTTTTACAATGCTAGGCAGAAATCTAAACAGATCATTCTAGAAAGACTTGTTTCTTACTGCTGAGTTAATACAAAAAAGCCCTGTAAATGATAATCTATCTGACATCTGGAGTGTCACTTACAGACATCTGCAGTGTAGATGTGCCAAGAATCGGAAGGTGTTTATTCTGTGATAGGAAGATGCCAGACAAGGCAGCTAGTGAGACCTACCAGACACGTTGGTCTGCTGAACCTCCATTTTCTATTATTCTCCTTTATGCTCAGACTCCTCACAGTTCCTTGTCTTCTGTAGTTAACTGCATCGTCTCATCTGTTGTGCTGATGGGGGTTTGGGAGTGCTGCAGTACCAGCTCTAGTCCTGTAACGTATGGTCAGGCCACATCAAGTGCTTCCAAGCCCTGCCTCTTGTAGTTGGATCAGCTTGCCTAGGAGAGGCTGCTCAGGAAAAGTAAACGCGCTAACTTAAGGGGCATTGATTTGTTTCAGCTCAGTCTTTGGTCAAAGGTATATCCTTAGCTAAAACACACCTTGCCAAAATCAGAGTCTGTGCAGTAGAGTCACACAATTTAACTGCCTCAAAGAGTTAAGTGGAAAGTGCCTGTTCCTCTTTGTCCTGTGAAGGACACACGAAGTGGCAAGTGAGAGAGAACTTTCCAGATCGCCTGACTTGAAGAGGAAGAATTATTCAGTTGTACCGACAGGAAAATTAAGTTCTCTGACCTCATCATATTTTCTCAAAGGTACAAAATGTTCCCTTAACAGCCTTTTCCTGCTCTAAGTTCCTAACCCTGATAACTCCTTTTTAACCTTGCAGAAAAATTGCACTCATCACTCTTGAGCAGCAACCAGTACATATGCACTACAACCTCTTCTGCACCTCATGTCACACTCAGCCATGTTCCATTTTATTGCTTAAAGTCCAAGGAGATTACATTGCATGTCTCATGAGCATATGGTCTGAAGTAACTTTATAGTAAGAATTCCTAAGTCACTAGCTTTTCTCTGTGTCTTTCAACACATTTACTGTGATAAATTGATGAAATCAGCATCTTCCAATATGTTACTGCAGACGTTAGTAATATTAGCGTGCAAGTCAGGCTTCTGAACATCTTGCTTCTCTTGCATGCTGAAAGGCAATATTCGAATAAGATGTCCATTTCTTGCAGTGTTCTCCACTCAGGTGCATATTTATTTACCTTAGCTGGTTTGTTTTTAATTGATGTTCCTGTAAACTATATGAACATACAAAACCTCAGCCTCTTTATGCATTACTTTCCTGGTAGTTACTATTTCCTGTACCTATTTGCTTTAAAAATCCATTTATAAAAGTATGGTGAAATATGTATTACCTAGGCATATGTGCAGAGCGCATTTGGCAGATACTTGGTTTTAAATTGCTCTACCACATGACGGATAGCTGTTGTCTGTGTTGGTATATCAACACTGTATTTCTGCAGAACTATTCAAGGTTATCAATACTTGTAATTATTAATAGTTAGTCTTCTGCTACCAATGTTAAATAAATTAATACTGTTCTCTCTGTTTTGGGTGAGGCAAAGTTGCTATGGATGGTAAAACCCAGATGAGTAGGAGCTCACAGTTTTGAAATTCCATCGACTGCAGGCCCAACTTGGTGTGTAGGACTACATGCCAGGGATGCTGAATGCAACAGCAGAAACATAGAGAAATCATGGGTATTCAGTGCTTCTGAAAAAAATACATGGTACTAAGGGGTTTGGTTCTAGAAGCCAGTCCTACTGTAGGTTTCCAAGTCCCCTGGCAACACTTGAGTATTTTTATGGAAGCAACTTGTTCTAGTACAGATAGGAAACCCGTGCCAGATCTAGCAACAGAACCCAGATCTACTGATTCCAATTTTGGAAACTTGGTCTCACCTTCTGAATTAGTAAGCATTTTAGGACTTGTAACAATGCAGCCAGTCTTATTTGGTACCTCTAGTATGAGTAGTACTAAGCAGAACAGAATTTCCAGAATGAACTGCGAAGACAACTATTTGAGTCTTACTTTTCTTGGTGGTGTCTGTTTGTCCCTTACATTTACTGTCTATCAGATTTCCTTGGCACCTTTGATTAACTAAAACCCACCGATAAAACCAAGCAACCAAACAAGAAGATTGCCTGGCTGCTCAGTGTTGTAAGACACAGCCTTCCCGCACTGCAGGCTCTGCTGAGAGGCCCACAGTGATACTTGCAGGTTAGAAGAAGCTGGAATCACAAAGTCAAGATGAGCGAAGATTCTGTGAACTAATCTTAGCTTCAAAGATGACAAAAAACCACACATGTAACTGTTTCGGCTGGTAACTTGCAGCATGTAACAGTTAAAAAGTAGCTTGCTCAGAACCTTCAACTTTTCCTTCCACTACTGTTATGTGTATCTAGGCCCTTTACCCTCTCTAGTTTATTTTGTAGAAAGCTAATGGCTTGCTCCAATTAACTTCAAAAGTTGCCAGGAACTAGACAATCCATCTCCACCTTTCTTTTACAAGAATTTGTAAGAAATCAACTTACAGGAGTGTATTTCAGGCCATACTGCTAGACTCAGAAACCCATGAGTCAATACATTTTTACCAAGTGCTCCTAAAGAGGGGATTAAAATGCGAGGAAAAAAAAAAAAAAATTGGATTATCTGATTCCATTTAAAGCATTATCTTGAATACATATTCAAAATTTCCTTTGTAATCTGGAAGATTGGAAGAAAACATTGAAAATAATGGACACTGAGATTCTTGTCTTTTGAAGGGCTTGGACTTAATGAAAAAGACTGTATATCAGAAAGCTTAAGACAGTAGCAAGAGACCACAGTTCTAAATAGAGCTGCTAAACTAAATTTTCCCAAAGATCCTTGTGTTCAGTCTAATGTGAGTAAGTTGTTCTCAATTTCAGTCAGGCACTTGTATCTAACTACTATAAGGAGTTTCAAGGCTTGGTGAGTTTCTGTTCAGGAAACCTATTGTAGCAGTGCCTAAAACCGCTGGAGTTAAACCTCAGTCAACTTTAAGGTTTTTTCCTGCTTAGAGAACAAGCCTATATTAGGAGTTACTGGACAAACTGTCAAAAACAGAGTAGGGGAAATAGCACAACAGCAAAGCAGACTCATACTTAAGCATTCTTCTTCCTAACTGGATCTGGCAGCAGTATTTACAGGCTGCTCATTCTGTGAAATAAGATTAATAGTTAACTTCAGGCAGATTTGAGACCAGACCATAGTTGGAGGATAACCCTTCTGAAGAAAAGTAGAATTGCAACAAATCAATAGCGAATGCTTTGCCCTTTTTGTTGATAGGGAGTGAAGAGCCCAGTCTGGTGATAAAGGCCTTGGTCTTTGAAGGTATGCCCTTGGTCTTTGAAGGTGTGCACTTGGTCTTTGAAGGTTGGCCCGAGTGTAGAGTGAATGACCGTGGATGAAGTAGCAGCTCTGTGGCACTGCTAGGCTAATAATAAGTGATAAAATTGGTTGCATTGCTGATTTGTTTCAGTCACATGTCCGTGGATTGTAATCAAAAGTCTCACCCAAATCTATGTAGGGATCTGTTGGCATGGTCTGGTAACTTCTAGAAAGACAATTTATTTGTTCCTTAGGCTGTTCCTTTTCTTTGCATTAGCTCCTATCTCTGTAGACCTGTATGTTCTTGGCAGAAACATTTTTATTCCAGTGCAGTCTGGTTGTGTTCCCCAGAATAAATTTTGTGTGTGTCAGAAAGGTGAGAAGAGTGGAATCCTTGCCTGCACTGTTTTTAAATAAAACAGTGATTGTCACACTTTCAGAAGATTAACAGCAAGATTGCAAAAGCTCTTCACACATTCTGGTAGCTGTCAAGATTAAATTTGATAGTCTGTTTTTTAAAGTGTGTGAATACAGAGTGATTTACAGTGGAAATAGCACCTCCTGCTTGACATTAGCTATGTATGACAGCGCTTGGTGCAGTTCCTGCATTTGTGCCCAGCAGCCACACAGTGTTATATTGCTGCCACAAGCCACTAACAGTTCATGCTCATGCTCAAGCTGTGTTAAAAGCAACCACTTACACCCTCTTCTTCTAAGCCTGGACTGTGTTGAGCCAGGCACACTCTCTGTGTGCACTAAAAATGGCAGAGCAGTGGCTTTTGGCACTAGCTGGACAATACTTGGACTTTACATTCAAACTCCCTTTCCCATGTGCATCAGTTTGCAGTTGTACCATAATTAGTCAACCCTAGAATTAGACAGAATCCTGGTTTTGCAGCCAGATTGAATGACTCAAACCTATGGATGGGATTTTTTCAGATTCCTCTTTCCTATTGTATTAGATGACTATTGATTGTGTACGTAGTTTTAGAGATTTGATTTTTTCTTCTTTCCTCCAAACCTATCCTTTCACTTGAACGAAACCAAATTACATTTGTGTTCTGATTACATAATACACAGCCTAGTAAAAATAAACCCACCACTTGCCTCTATCTACATAGCAGCAGCTGGTAACAGAACCTGTGGCCATGCTCTTATGTTAGCTATTTCACTGTACTGAAAAGGCAAATCGGTAAGTACAAGTCATGTGAGGGTCTTCCAATGAAGACCACATTTAAAGTTAACTAGTATAAACCTGGTTCTTCTTCCCCCTCCCCCCCCCCCCTTTTTTTCTTTCTTTTTTCCTTAGCCAAAACCTTTGCTACTGAGTTCATGAAAATAAGGTGATGGTGCCCATGCAAACAGTAGAAAGGATTTAAAGCTTGTTTAACTGAGGAGCAGTGGGGTTTTTACTCGCTCAGTTTTGCATCTTTCAGGTCACTGCCTGTAGCACGGTTTTGTTCAGGTAAAGATACTATGACATGATGCTTCTTCAAGATGGCATGTGCTATGGTCTGCAAATCCAAACTGCAAATTAAAAGCTTTGAGCTATGTTTAATTAAAAGTACAGCAAACAGATTCCTTAGCAGCATGGAAGAGCCAACTTTAAACACTTACCTCTCCCTGCTATGCAGCAAGCCATTCTACCCTGTTGTATGTAGAAACTTTTCAGCAATTCATCTGTTTAAGCCTTTTAGGACATGAGAAGTAAAGACGGCAGAAGACATGTTTATGGTGTCAAGCAGAGACAGCCACATGTTAGATTTACCTAGGTTCTGAGCATGTGAAGAGTGACAGACTTCTGGTTAGGAAACCATATACACACGCAGGCTGTCAGGCCAGTGTAGTCAGAACTGGCTGTGAGAAGAGCTGATGTGCCTTTGCCTGCGCCTGGCTGTGGAGCAATGCCTGGGGCACATGGGACCTGGAGGAATGCTTGTTGGGAGCACCAGTATTTTTTGAGACTGTTGTATTTGAGATAATAGGTAGTTTCACCACATGTTGTATGCTCCCCTAAGTGCTGTCGCTTGTGTTTCATGGTGGACGGCAGGAGGGAAACAAAATGAGGATCATAGATTGTATAATTCTATACTATTACAGCTTGCAAAGCCATAAAATAGATGCTACATGGTTCCAGTGATAATTACCACTTACTTATATTTCTTTATAGCACATTTATCAAATGGTGCAATTGAGCTCTCCTGGCACAACTGAGCTCTTTTGTAGAAGTCTCGATCCTGCCCTGTTCCACTCTTTTCAGGGAAGATTAAACACATTCCTGTGCTAAATGTGGGGAGTTCTTTTTCCTCTTTAATGTTCCAGTAAGTTCAGAAGTAACTTAATCACGCCGATTGAGACAAAGAAGTACAAAATGAAATATAATCCTTTGTAAATAAGAAAATTCAATTTTAAGTAACTTTAAGCTTGGTGGCTTTGTACATAAAAACAAAACTTTCCAAACCTTAAAAGGCCAACCAAAAGAACATAATAAGGATCCTCGTATAAGATAAATCATTGTAGCTGACATAGTTTTAGAACCTTATGACCTTCGTACAAAATTTATTGTAACCAAAACAGGACTGTAGCTAAAGAGTATCTGAAACTAGCAGATGTTCAGGAGGTACTGTAGCAAAGTTAGCTGATAAGTAGAAGGACGAGGAGAAATCACTCGCTCATGTCAGTAGTGTTACCGAACTAATTAAGCTGGTGTAAGCATTCACCTACTGTGCATGCTTCAAAGACTTCCAGAACAAGAGTTCAAGGAATGGCCAAGTGATGAAGATTGTTGGAAGAAGTAAAACGACCACCAAAGGCCACTACCACGTTGTTATGTGCATGTGAAAGTGGGCGTGGAATTATGTAAAACGATTCTCGGACAACTAATGAATATGTATGACATTTATCAGAAATATAATGAATATGTATGTTAAGCAACAATATAATCACGGTCTGCTTGATGCTTAAACAAGACACACATTAGGAGGAGATATCCCCTGTGACTCTCAGTGCTGCAATAAAGAATACCTGCTTGTCAACTTAAACTTTGTTGGCGAGTTCTTAACGTGTTCTATGAATCACAATGAACCTAAGCAGTTTTCATTCTTCATAGGTCCTACATTTCTCTCTTCTCCCAGTGTTTGCTTTGCCTTTCCCTTTTAATAGGCAGAGAACGGCCTATAAAGAAAGAGCTGCAATTAGGACACCAAATTACTAGATACACTTAACAGCAGAATCAGAGATCAAGAACTTGGCACCTTAAATCCATCTTGGCTCAGCTTTTTGGTTGTTGCTGAATCAGCTTAGGGCACAGTATTAAAATTGGATCAGCAGGCCAATTATTATAAATGGAAACTTTCCTTATGTTCTTCAATTGATCGGACCTCACAGAGATCCCTTCTCTTCTGGAAAATATCTTATATGATACCTCCGTTTTCTGCTGTTGTCATGTTCGTTATGAACAGTTCAGTATGTGAGCTAAAGGAACCACATGAACCATGCCAATGCAGATTACTATGCATACACAATGAGTGAATCAAGGGCAAAGAATCAGTGCAAAGAGCAGTTATGGACAGGTAACAACACAATCTCCAATAGTGAAGGTGTAGAAACACTACTGCAACATTGTGTTACTTGAAGGGGCTTCGTAGTTTGCTGACAAGTCTGGTATCTTTTGGCTCAGGTCTGTGCATTGGACTGGCTGTCAGAGCAAGATTTCACAGAGTGAGCTCGTAAGCTCTCATCCTGCAGAAATCTTGCCCTATTATTCAGGATGTGATAGATTTGGAGAAGAAAATATCTAGCCTTCAGCCACATTATGTATGCAGGTGAGTAACTATCTAACTGACAAATTAATTGGCCTAGAAGACCAAAATATTTAAGTACTATTGAAAATACTATTATGCAGAATGAATAAAAATAGCTTATCCTTTTTTGAATGGCAAAGTCAAGGAATGCTTGCTAGGCTAGATTAGGAACTTTGCAGTCTTTGCACGAGATCATTCTGTTCTTTTGAGTGAATATTAGAACTGACGCATTGACAGAAATTGTATCAGCAGTACACTACCTATTGTTTGAAAATATTTCTCTTCAAAACTATACTTAGCATTTGAAGAGTTTTGCTAGCATTGCTTCGGAAAGCTGTGGTTGCAGCCATTGGTGTGATTCATGTGATTCCTTTAGTTCACATACTAAACTGTTCATAAGGAACACATCAACTGTTTTCCGTGAAATTCATGTTGAATGTAATCTTTGGAAGAAGAGAAATTTGCCAGCTAAGACTGCATTCATTTCTTGTGTTCCACCTGCAGTTTCTGACATCAGGACAAACTGCACAGTGAATTTTTCTAGCAGTCCAAATTACTCAATAAAGCAGGCACACAAATTACTCAATAAAACAGACACACCCAAACCATATCCTTTTAGTGGTATTTTCAAGGCAGTCCAAAGAACATAGGTCTGGAAATGGGGCATATTTAGGAAGCTTTGTGAAAGGTAAATTACTAGTGATATTACCAAGTCTTCTAAATGGGATCTACTCCATGCAGTAAAAAATAGCTGCAAGGAAGGTTAATATGACCAGAGAGACATTTTTGGACTGAACAGACCCTGCAACGAACAGCAAGAAAACCTGTTTGGCAAAATAATGGCATTTTTTACACTATAGCACTATAGTGCAATTTTTTGAACTAGTCACTGCTATGCAAGCTAATAAAGCAATATTACCTACATAGCTATAAAATTTCCTTCTGTTTCCTATACTTTGTGTTCAGTGCTTGCAAACTGTGTAATCTGTACTGAAAAGATTGGTGTTACTGCATGCCTAACTCTAGAGGGGTTTTTCTGCCCTATTCCTTTACTCCTCTCCATAGCATAACCCTTTACAGGACAAAAAAATTTGCAGTTGTGGTAAACATCTCTTCACCTTGTGTGGATATTGTGCAAATGAAGATAAATGAAACATTTTCCAATCTATGAAATTGTGACTGTAAGAATACTTATCTGTTCCTTTACTCATTCTCTTCGGATTTTGTTCAGCGATGGGGCTCGTGCCTTTGTTAGGAAAATTCACATTTATATTAATTAACCTTTTCTCCGTGAGATATTCATAACATTTAACAGATTAGATCAAATGCTGTCTCTGTAATAATTTACTCTCATTGAGAAAAAGCTTCTTCAAGATACCTGTAGCCAAACAATACCTGACCAGATGTGTCTTGTGATTATAGATGTTTTTTCAACCTTTGAGTTAGAATGAGATGTCGTTGCCTGGTGCAGCATTTCTTTTTTGTGCATAAAGTCTTAATAAAATACACCGTTCTTCTGGGAGAGCTTATATTTTAATGCCAGATGAGTTACTTATGCACCAATACTTACAGAAATGGAATGGCCATATGTTAATATACTGAAGAGGAATGAATACTGGCTTTTAAATTTACAGAGGGATGCAGAAGAACAACAAATAGTGCTTAGAAACCTGTCTGAGACTGTACATTTAATATGTTTTTGTAGTCTCTGTTAAAAAATTTCAGCTGCTCTGTGATTCACTTTAGGTTTTGAAGCAGAAACGCAGAATTTACTATCGAATGTGAGTGCATTAAATGTTTTAATATACCTAGCTGAAAGACTAATGCAATTAATCAACTATATATCTGTAAGGATGCTTTTCCTTTAAGTGTGACTAGAGAAGGATTTTTAGTAGAAAATGTTCCATTATGTGTGTAGGAATAGAATTAAATGCATACACAAACCTCTGAAGGCAGAGAACTGGTCATGGTATAACACAATTATAAAATGTCATTGAAGTTGGAGTAAGAGTCCTGAAAATTTTGGGCATGGTGTAGGGTGGTATTATGACAGATTGTGTTTAGCTACAGATATGGACAGAGTGTGCAGTGTCCTTACTGCAGTAAGGTCACGGTCCTTACTTGGATTTGCTGCATTACAGGTTTTCATATCTGAAAGACCCATTTTATAAGTGGTTCCATTCGTAATTCACAAAGTTTGAGGGGGGATAAATTACAGACATAAACAGAAGTTCTGTGTATGTTACACGACAAAAGACATATCCTGAAGTATCATTTCAAATTATTGTAATTATCTTTGCTATCAATAAGTCTTTTATAAAGAGGACTTCACCAGAACATGAACTGGTAGAAATACAGAGTGTGCCTTTAATTTCAGAAACTGGGGTCAGGGCATGGACACATATTTCCTCATTCTGCCTCAGTGTGACCTTGCACACAGTCACTGAAGTATTTCACTGCCCCAAATAGATTTAGATGCCTGACAGTAAGTCCCATGGGGACATTAGTTTCTGTACCTTAGTCTGAAAAATGAAACTGATAGTTTCTCTTCACAGTATGAAAGACTGTATGACATGACCTATGCAAATATAGATGATGGCTGGTTTTTTTACATAATATAGCTTAACACTACATTCCCACCTGCCACCTCCCATAAGAGTGAACTTGCCTCTACTTTGTCCTTAGTGCTAGAGGTATCCAAGCTTCAATGTGGGAAGCTTTATCTCTGTGCTGCCACAGGAACTTGAAATAACTCAGCTATTTCTAGCTACCTGTGCATTTCACCAGTGTTTGAAGTGGTGACACATCCAGGAACGAGCTGATTATAGAGCAGAACCTATCATACATAGGACGAAGTGTAGTGGAGCTCCCTTTGGGATCCAGCAGTACCATGATATGGGAACTGTCAGACAGATTGCTTATCAGATCTGTGGTATATCTGCTGGTTTTGTAAGTCATGTCTACAACAGTGACAAGCTCCTGGTCATAATCATTAGGTGGAATTAAGCTACAGGATATGTGAGCCCTCTGTGATCCTTCACGTACACTGGGCAACTGCCAGTTTGTTGCTCTTCTTATAAACGGCTTAAATTCTTTTTTGGCTTCCTTTCCAGCCCTTCACTGTGACTATTGCCCATGCGTTCTTGGAGGCGGCCATTTGCTTGGATGCCTTTTCAGAAAACAAATAGGGGGGAAAAGATGAGAATGTGAATGGCTGACAGGTAGCAGGAGATTCAAACTCCAGTGAAAAGGACAATGAAGTAAAGCCAGGTAAAGGATTTGCTCTGCAGGCAATTTTATTACTCATTTGGTATGACTGGATTTAGAGGGGAATCTTGCTTCCACTTTTGCTTTTGAGTGCATTTAACAGTTCATTTCTCTGTGTGTCACCAGAAAAATACCTGGATTTGTATGTACTGCATACATGGTTTAGGAATGTGTTTGGATTTTTATCAAAGTTAGGTAGACTCCATTTGGGTGTACAAAGAAACAGCCATACCAATTCTGTGCTCCTTGTTTTCACTTTTACAACATTTAGCATATCTTTGAAACTCAGATAATAAATGCAAAGCAAATTGTTGGATGACATGTTTTCAAAGAAAGAAAACTTAGAGTAGTTTCAGCTAATTGGAAACTTGCCTTTTTAATAAGAGTTTAAGAACATTTTAATCAAACTATCTTGTTCTAATGAATTGTTAATGCCTCTAATCTTCATGGAAGAGATAACTACTACAGGATCCTTAAACTGATTTTTCTGGGAAATGGGGCTGTAACTCCATGATATTCTTTGCTATAAAAAGTGTTTAAATGCATGATGAATATCCCTTTATATACTATGTGCTAGTTTGTCCAGACTTTTATATTGCTAAATTAAGCAAATAAGCTAATGACTGCTATATGTGACTGAACATGGAGAGGTTCAAAAGCAATAGCTTAAATCACAAGAAATATATGCATTTGTTGTGTTTGGAATAAGAATGAGACCGATGCTATAGTTGTCTGATGTATGAAGAGTGAATTATAACTATGTAGAGAGGAAGCCGGACTTTTCCACAGTTATAAATTAGACTTGTCAAGCACATAAATAATTCTTTGTATGCATATTATTAATGAATAGATAAACACTATTTTCTAGTGCTTCTATTAGATATGTCACGTACCAGCTAGGTTTCTGTTTACTGACTCCATAAAAAACCCCAACATTCTAACAGAGACTTCAAACACAGATTTACTAACTCAAGATTGAGATTCGGGTGGTAGTGTACAACACTCAGTACAGTATTATTGCACACATTCATATGAATGAAATGGCTTGCTGATGTGATCCTACAGAACCCAACCCTCTTGATTTCTGGAGTTGCTGAGCTCTCTCAGCTCCCCAGGCAGCCACTGAGACCTCCAGGTGCTCAGATCTAGAAATCCAGCCCACTGCAATTGAACTTTAAACCACAACACATCCCTGTTCTGCGTGACATCAGACACAGATATTAGTTCCTTTGACCTCAATTAGAAGACTACAGATAAAATCATCCCAGCCATTGCCACTTTTTACTACTTGAAAGCAAGCTATTTTTCTTCTCTAACACAGCACAGAAATAACACTGCAGCCTTTCACATGCTACTGAAATGACTGAGAGGGATTAAATTTATGGAAAGTAGTAGGAAATGCCTTTATTTCTGCAACATGACAGGCTTGAAAGCTTGAAGAATTAGGAAAGCAAATGCTAACATAAACAGGAAAGAAATGCAAAATTAAGATCAGTATTTTGTGGAGGGGAGGGAAATAACAGCTCATTATTTTATTTTCACCACAGTTGCTCAAACAAAATGGCAACACAAAGAAGCTGTGACAGTTACGTATTTCTAAAATGGGCAATAGAGTGCAAAATGAATAGTGTCAGATTATTGTCAGGGGGAATGAACTTGTGTGCTGCTGTGCCTGACAGATACGGTAGACTGCTGACATCAAATAAAGCAGCACAGTAAAAACATAGCACTTATGTTCTGTATGAAAAATTATTAATTTATGACTCTGCAGCTTTGAACTTCGTGACTCTCTTTGAGCTGTCAGTTTTCAAAATGCTTTCCAGAGTGCTGCTTTTATTTAGTCTGTCCTCTCTGCACTGAGGGCTGAGACTAGAAGTGCTTTGGCTTTTCTCTGGAACACTTGTCTGATGGGAGGTGTGGGGACAAAAGAGAAGTAGAACTGTTCTAAAGGATCCATACCCGCTAGGGAAGTGCCAAAGGCTGCCTCAGACAGTTCTGCAAGGTTTTCATCCTGACAATCCCAAGAAGAAAAGCCAGTTCAGGGGTCTTACATTCAAACTTCTCTGTCTATCCTTCTATTCATGTGAATAATTGTTTCTTTTCACTGCTACAAACTAGTCTGCAGACCAAATTCAGTGTATTTTTCTTAAACACCTTCTTTTCTTAGATGTAGCAACTCTGTAGTATATAAATTCTTTGGAGTAGGAATTATATTTGTAGCATAACTCATACAATGCTTAACATGCTGGAGTACTGATCTGATCAATGTCACTTCACATTAACTTTTTACACACACTATACCTAGTACTTATATCAAATTTAACTCCCTTATAATCACAAGTCTTTTTTTCTTTTTCCACTGAAATTGCCAAAATTACTTGTTGAAATTGAAACTTCTGAAGCATTTCACTTAAAACCTGAATATAATTTCTATAAAACCCAATTAATTTCTCTGTATTTTGCATTCTCCTCTAGGTGCTTTTGTAAATATATGTTTGTAGTTTTCAAACCATTCGTTTGTGACTGCCTTTGCTACTTTTAATTTGTATTATTTTTAGGGGAAGCCGGGGACCATCTAAGTTTGTCTCTAGGTACATAGCAAATTAATTTCACTAGCAGTAACTCCTCAGAGTAATTGTGCTGAATTTCATAGTTAATATACGCAATCAAGGGCATTCATATTCTTTAAATATTATTTATGTTGTAAGTTGAAAATAATTAGGTATTATTTTTTTAAAAAATGTTGGTGTTTATATTTTTTCCATCTACAACTTGAATTGTGGAAATTTCACAGGAAAGGTATAAAATTCTCAGAATTTATACTTCCTACAAGAAAGGTACTGTGTGATTTCTTCTTTGGGTGCTGCTATGAAATAAATGTTTAAACTGTAACATAAGTTAGCAGGGCCTAAAATTTACATGCAGTTCCCCTGAGGAAGTCTCAATAAGACTACGTTATGTTTTGCATATGCAGTGAATTTGCATTTCCTCACTGTTGGTGCACACTGAAAGGCTAATTACAGAGAGTCACACACCAATACCTCACATATATCTACCAGACAGTATCACAAACAAATAGGGATCCGCTTTCAGTATGACACTTTTGAAGAGAGAGTTTATAAGAAAGGTTATTTCAGGACATGACTTTCATTTACACTTCAGTTTCCGTTTATAAAATCCCTCATTTTGATCTATAACCATGTTTATTTCCAAACTCCTGTAGCAAAATCTAGGAAGTTTCTCTCTGTTGCTTTCCTGAAGGAACTAAAAGAAATAAAGCTACACTGATACTGTAATAATCACTTGAAAAAGCACAAAAGCTAACGGGTGCTAGTGCTGTAGCTTTCTATTGGACTGTACTTATGGCCACACAGTTCTGCCAGTTTTAATCATAATGGGAAACAGTGCCAACCAGCTTTGCTTGTTTGGAATTTCCTGCCATCATTTTGCTGTCTCTTCCACAGAGAACAGGGGATTAAATGGTGAACAAAGGGCTCTTGATAAATGTAACACACTTTAATCTCTTAAAACAGAAATATTCATTACTAATGCACTTCATGCTCACATGCAAGAGGTATTATAAACACACTATTTTGTTTTAGACAGTAAACCAGTGTGTGGCTAGCCTCAAATATAAACATTTTGAAGATAAAGTGACAAGCGCTAAACTTATAAAACCTGTAGTCTGTATCCTGGACTTGATAGCATGCTTCAAAAAGCTCCTGAGAGCTGAAGGATAGAGGGACCATACATTCAGTTAAATAACGGTTGAGCATTGGCTGAACCACATGATTAAGTTGTTAATGATATTTTCAAACATGTTTGGCCATGGATATGAGATCTTTTTTGAGTTTTGAACCAGAGAAAGAAGTTTGAGGTAGCAGTTTGTGATTCCTGGTCTTCCAAAGTGTACTGGTTAGTTTAGCCAGTTAGATGAACTGAACTGGAATTCCTTCTTCTCCATATCAGCATAGAGGAGAGCCTTTCTAGAAGTGCTAGTATCACTCTGAACAGTCTCCTGAGGCAGAGATGTAACTCCTGTGCTTTCCTTTTATATTATAATGCTGCTTGGTGACTTTCCTTTTAGATTTGCTGAGTCATAAAGGCTAGGAAGATACAGTAAACTATCAAGGATGTGTATTTAAACAAGTTGTGTGGCCATTGCATACTCATAATTGCCTGCGTAGGGAAACTTGGAAAAGAAATTGCTGCTAGTATCATCTTGCTTAGTAGACACTCTGAAAATGCTAAACCCTATGAAATAAGTCTCCCTAAGGGACTACAGATAAGGTTGATTGCAGCAAGTTAAAAACCAAACCCATCCAAATTTATTTTTCCATTCATCCTTTTATTAGGCAGAGGCATTTGTTCCTTATCCCTTGCTTTGAATGATACTCACCTTAGCCTGACTCTAAGGATGACTTGGCACTGGCTGAGGACAAAGGGAATCATACAGTGAGGGAACTGCTCATTCATGCCTCTTCTCATGCTCAAAGAAAGAACACAGGTTGTCCTAAAGCAGAAAGCAGCAGATCATCCTCAAAGCAGTTGTTTGTAGATTGTTTGTTAGATAGATGTTTGTAGATTATTTTCAATGCCAGCGGGACCACATCACCATGTAATTGGACATCTATAAAAGCACAGCCTTAGAAAACACAATACCCCCAATAAGTTAATTTCTTAATGTCTAGACCTAAGGAGTTTTACTTAAAATTGTTTTCTTTGACAACTGAAGTGTGAAATACTTATCATCCTTGTCTATAATATGTCTCTACCCTGATTATTTTATATGAGGACTTTTTCAGTGTGGGCTGTTGACTAATTGTCAAATTCCCATTTGACTGAAAAACAATTTAAAAGGAGGGAAGGGAATTCTTCAAAGGCTTGCAGAGATTTCACTTGCATTCATTACGCAAGAAAGGAACTGGGGTCAGGAACTAAAGTTTGCTCTTAATGTCAGTAGCTGGTAGTATTTGAGGGACTGAAATCAAAGGCATTCCTTTTATAACATAGAGATTTATTTCTTGTCAACATGCACACTCACCTTTCCAAGCTTCTATGAGAAACAAAAAGCAAGCTGGGAGCAGATTTTTTAATTTTTTTTTAAAGATCCATACAACTGTTGCCTAAATAGGCAGTCTGTGTCATTAATGAGAACATACCTGGTTCTGAAATGTGGCTAAATGCATGACACATCGGACTCAGGATCTTGCTTCTGTGTGAGGCTTTTCTGGTGTTGCAATCTGAGGCTTCCTTTTCAGGGCATTTTTGAATAACCTAGTCCAGATGATGGAACAATGCAGTGACTGTCTTCCATGGGATGACAAGGAAAATGATTTTTTGTCACGTTTGATGTCTGCTACATAACAAAAGGACAGATTTTAGAAAATTTGTCATGTTTGGACTTGGTTTAGATTAAATGTATTTTCAGATGAAAGCAGTAGAACAGTAGGGCAGCTTCTAATGTCAGTTAAAATACTATTTATTTCCAGTTTCCCAGGCAATGAAGCAAGAAGGACAGCACTGCTCAGTCTGTTGTAGCCAAGGGACTATAGTTTGCAGGTTATTGAGTCAGCTGGCTTGCAGGGTGGCACAGGGACCCAGCAGGCAGCCTGCCTGACATGAATGTCGCAGAGCCCCAGACCTCAAGAAGAATACATGTTCCTGGCACCACAACAGACTAATTGAAAGTCCAAATAGCAGTTTATGTTAATTTTGGTGACGGGTCAGAGAGAGAGATTGTCATTATGAAGCTACTGTAAACTTCATTCATTTCTTCTGACTATTTGGTTTCAGGGTAAAACCTCACTGTAACAAATATTTTAAACCTTGTACTATAAATACAGAGAAAGGAACACTGGGTGAGAAATTTGAACTGGGGAGCATGAAGTGAGGCTTTCATTTTAGCAGCACATCTCTTAATGATTTCATAATATCCTATTTTAACAATGTTTTCCTTTAGCTAGAAGAAAAAGATTTTACAGGCTTTTAAATAAAACCTGCTTTTTGCCATGTTTCAAGATGCCGTTAAATAAGATAATAATTGTCCTTTAATATGGGAGAAAAGATTTTTCTTGAGATGGAATGCTTTTCTGAAGAAGAAATATATGTGAAAAGTAGGGCAAAGGCTGACAACATAGTTTGTTTCTGCTGTGTTTTTGAGGGTTAGGGGGTTTATATTTTAAACTTGTGCTTTGACTGCTACACAGTTTTGCCTGGCTAAGCTAGACCATGGAAAGTAAAAATAGAGCAAGAGGAAAATGGCGTGTTAGTGTAGGACAGAATGGGGATAGAAATTCTGCATTCCAGATGATGTTTGGAGTATAGCCAAAGCTGATAGGAAACTTTTCTATGGACCCTCCCTCTAGATGCAATTGGCAGGGATCTGCGTCATGGAGGACACAAATGGCCAGAAACAACGGGGGAGAATCTGTTTTAATACATTTTGCTTCTTCTAGTACATTGGTTCCCAGAAAGTATTCAATTCCCTGTAGCAGCATAAAATTATGCTTTTCCTTCTGAATAGCTCAGAAAACAGCCCAAACAACAAACCAACAAAAACAACCCAAAACCCAATGGGTGGAATAATACTTTCTTTTCTTATTTTATTTTCACTTCAGGTGTGGCTTCCAGGTTTTTTGGAGCCCTGATGCTAGGCCCAGATTTCTTTTTCTTTACGAAATCTCAACAAAGTTCTTTGGAAGTAGCAGTAGATTTTGTTGTTGTCACTGTCTTATTTACTTAAGGCATCTCAACTCCATCTGACGCTGAAGGAAACTTCTTGTATAGAAACCAGGTTGGCAGTTTAAGGTACAGCCAGCTACACAGCCAAATCTACAGGGTTTCTCAGTACCAGGCAAGTGCATCTAGAAGCCACAACACCCTCATTTAGTCAAGTTTCCATAATTTGTGGATTTTGCAAGGTCTTTAATTCTGTTTCAGCCATCTAGTAAAGCAAATTGATGCACAGACTTTCTCTATATCATTTCAGGTTCCATAAAATGGTTTGTTGTTACTAGGGCATCCTAAGTCACCTGTAAATATAACAGGCAATCAGTGGGTTTAAATCTTTGCCAGATAGAAAGCTGAAGTTTGAACACTCATTGCCCTTCAGGCAGAGGGGTGCAATGTTGGCTTTTTCTGGAAAGCCTCCTTCACCTGCAGTTTGCCCTGAGCTCTGTGTACACTTTACTTACTGCATGGCAAGGGCTTAGGAACCAACCACTTTGCCAATACAGTGCTGAATGTTTCACGCTGTTCCTGACACACAGGAGGTCCTCTTTCTCTTCTGCCTTAGGGAATAATGATCTTTTGCATGGGGATACTGGTTAATAGTTGGAAAACAACCACTTTCAACATGTAGAGAACAATATTTCATTTACTAACTTTTTCCTTTCTACTTATTTTTTATGTCTGTTCCACCCTAATTTGACATTACTTTCCTTTTCATTCCTCTTGTCGGACTTGTTTTTCTGTCTTTATACAACTAATACTGTTTCAATGCCATCTTAAAGACTTCTGCTCTTGTAACTCACCTGTGAACTAGAGGGGAATTGGGTTAAAGTAAAATTTATGCTGTATTCGTAAGTAATACCAAGAAAAGGAGACCGTACTTCCTGAGTCTGAAGTATATTTTTCTAGGTAGGTGAGTTATAAAACCGCTATAATAGGAGGCTAGTAGAATAGAAATGCTGACATAAATGTTGCTGGAATGACCTGACTGAAAGGACCTGAACTTAAAGTTCTCTGAAAATAATGAGGAGTTTAAGCAGTGCTACAGTAACACAATACTGGTATTTTCATTTTAAATATTAGAAGTTTAGCGGCTGGATTTACTTGATTTTCTCTAGACTGTTCTGTACTCAGCTGTGCTAAGTCTCTTATCCTTAGGCTGCTTACAATGACCCAGGGCTGCCCTGGATAACTGCCTACCTAAATGGGCACTGGGGAGAAACTGCACAGTGTTAACTAGCACACAAGCTGCTACTTCTTAAATTAAAGGAAGCAGTTGTATTATCTATCAAGTGAAGAAATTCACATGTAAGAACAGAAAAACTGCTATCTGCCAGCTTCTCTAAAGAGAGAAGGCACCTACCAACCTACCCCTGTGTATTTCTGCAGCTGGTACCTTTTGATGATGGCATGGCAGCCCTAACCATTCATCTCTGTATTTTGGCACTAATCAAACAAACTGGTATTACTTTTTATCCCAAGGTTGTGCACAAGCTGGTTGTATAGCTTCATAAATCCAAATTATAATTATATTTAAGTAGACTATTTATTTTTAGGAAATACCAAGGCCCTCATCTTATACTCTTACTGCCTACGTTGGTAAGTACACAGAGTAGCAGAAGTAACTAGGTTAAACATAATAGTTGTCTTACAATGTTTCCAGAAACCTTTAAGGTTCTGTGTTGGATCTACAGTGTGCGGTGAGCCAGATGATCTCACGCCCCAATGATTGTAGTCCAATGTCTGATTCTGTGCGTGCAAGAAATTGCTCAAAGAGGTATTCAGTTAATGTCAAAAAAATTGATAATAACATGAGCATTTTCATACTCAGAGCAGCCTTTTGAAGAAGGGCCTCAAATATTGCTGCTGGCAGAAAGGGAGATATATTGACAATTCATAAGGAAGGATTAGCATTCCCTTTCCTGTATCTGTGAGTCAGCTTTAGCTGACTTGCCCTTTTATTCTTCAGTATTTGCTTTTGCATTTTCATTGATGTTAAGCCCTCAGTGGGCAGAAACAGCAATTAAATTCTTCCCAAGGCTCTGAAGTGGGATACGGCAGATGAAGGATGATAATTCAGTGAATGGCTGCACAATTCAAGCAGGGAGGGGGCTATGTGAATGTACTGTGGCAGCACTGTATGATGGCCTAGAATATCAGAGCCCTGCACAGTGAGCAAAGCTGGTTTTTTCAGTCCTTTATTGGTGACGCAAATAACCTGGTGGTTTTGATGGCTGTCAGATCCTATTTTGTATTCACAGGAAAATTAACTATGCCAAAACGATTAAGCTCACTAAGGTAATATAAGCTGCAAGAGTTTCAAATGACTAGGCTGACAGTCAATGAAAGGGACTGTTCAAGGAGAGGCATTTTCATCCTTTATATGTTGTAATAACTTGTCAAGGCTGAAACCTTTTTTAAAAAAAAAAAGCTACATGTTAAGGAGAATGGTAACTTGCTAGCATAGGGTGAGAAAGCTCACCATATTAAACAGTGAAAACAGACAGACTGACAGCGACTCTGCTTATTAGCTGCGATGATGACATACATTTTTCACTGCAGGCAATTGACAAGCAATCCTGCTGGCTCCCCAGTTGAGTTATACTTGCTTTGTGGGATGCCAGCAGCAATCATCGCTCTGCTGCCTTCCTTTTTAGCCAGTATGAGCTTTGGAATCTCAGCACTATGTCTAGCGATGGTTCAATGTCCTGCCTCACAAGGAGCTGCTTTCTAGTGCCCTCTGCCCTGCAGGAGCCTTCCACAGGCAGCAGCCTGCTGGGGTGGCAGCCTAAGCAGAGCTTTGTGGGAGGGAAATCTTGGCTGTTTTGTATTTTGTGGTGGAATTCTGAGCAATTTGGCAGCACTTTGTACAGAAGGACGGGAATGGAGCATTTCAGCTCCTGCTTCTTCAGCTTCTAAAGTATAATATAAAGAGGCACTGCATTACAGTGGGCATTAATTCCCATACTTGTCAATGTCAGCAAAGAATGTATAGACTAAATAGACAAAGAGACTGAACACACTCCTGAGGCTGATCTTACTGGAAATAGTTGAGACAGTGCAAATGCAGGGTTTGTAATCCTTGTGTTCCTGTTCAGGGTGTGGATAGCCCCGAGGACTGTCAATATATATTCATAGAATCACAGAATGGTTTGGGTTGGAAGGGACCTCAAAGCTCACCCAGTTCCAATGCGCTGCCATGGGCAAGGACACCTTCCGCTAGACCAGGTTGCGTGCATGTTTAGTTTTGTGCGTAGGTTTGCAAACATGCAGGTTTTGTATATTCGCCTTACTTGTGATAACCTTATGTCTCTTACTCCAGTAAAATGAATTCAGCTTCTGTTCACTTGTGTAAATGAGAGAAATCAAGACACCTCTGACAGTAGTTTAAAACCTTTTCTTATAAATACATGCAAATGGGAAAAATCTAAGAGGCGACAGAGCTGCAGAAAAGGAAGATGGGTCTATAGTGCACAGTCTGTCACTGACTGAGAGAACAGACAGTAAGAACTGGTTATAAAGACAAATTTCATTCTAGAGCATATAAAAGAGTATCATAAATCAAACAGTTAAGGTGGTTCCTTTACTCAATAATAGACATACCACCAGACTAGTATAGAACATAAGGCAGCTCAGAAGGTTTCTAGTCCAACCCACCTCTGAAAGCAGGGATAATTTCAAGGTTAGAACAGAGTGCTCAAGGCCTTGTCCAGTTGGGTTTTGAATATCTCCCAGGCTGGAGACTGCACAGCCTCAGTTAGCAATATGTTCCAGTGTTCCACCCACACTGTGAATTCTTTTTAATGATTTAACCAAAATTTTCCTTGGTGCAACTTGCAAGTGTTGGTTCTTGTGCATCCGGGCTTTTTTAAGGCAACTCTCATAGTTGCATGAAGTGTTTTATGTCAGTGGCATGTCAGAGCTCCTGACCTAGCTCTGTGCAAGCCACCAGCCTATCTCCAGTTAGTATATCCACTACAAACTCTTAAATTTTGGTTAATCTTACTTACTATGATCCTTTAGAATAATGCAGAGGAATAATGGACTCAAAGGTTTCCAGAAGTCTGCTAATTCATTTTGAAGAGTGGGTATTGCAGTTCTTATTTTGACAGTGGTTTCTTTGTTTTGTCCTTGACTAAGCATTTGATTGCTGATTTTAAAAGATTCTCAAGTTAATAGTGTGCTGACAAGCTCAAGGGAGGAAGCAAGAATCATGCTTTCTTTTCCTTTGTACAGGAAAGAAGTCAGGGTTGAAATACAGGCAGTCCAATATGGCACATGTTCTGTCTGTAAATATTGCTGCTTACTACTCTGCCTCCTCTGCATAAATGTGTAAAAGGCCCAAGAAAGGCGCATGTATACAAACACTAATGTTGTCAATAACTGCATGTATTACTAAGCATTTAGCTGATTTGGCTCCCACTTTGGAACTGAAATATACATTTATGTGCATAATGTGCAGGTTTGTACAAGAGCTCAAACACCACGAACTGTTTCTAGACTTTGTTGTAAAGGCAAAAGGAGAAACTGGTTTGAGACTCTGTTCAAAATGAGGCCTTGTTTAATCTGATGTTAATTTCTCTTGTACCAAGAGGTAATAACAAGGCTATTCTGTCCCACTAAATAGCATATCAAAAGCTGCATACATGGGTTTTTTTATTATACTCTTCCCCAACAGTCTGAGGTTTACTAATTTTCTTAGCTTAGAGAAAGATCTTATGAATAGGAAAAATAATGAGAAAACAGTCCTAGTGTTATGAAGGCTGCAGAAGCTTTAGGCAGCAGGAAATGGATTTTATGCTTTTGTTTGCACTTGACAAGTACTTCATCTGGTCTTATTAGAGCACAATCTTGTTTCATAATTATATTACGGATTTAAGGCTGTAATTATGTACAGGATTATTGGAAGTGGTTGAACTGTTTCTGCAAAGATGTTGGGCAACAATATTGGGTTTTGAATTTTAAAGGCAGATTTTGTTTAGATAGAAAAAAGATTATTTTAAAAAACAGATAATGTGTATCAGGAAACTGTTTCTGAAAATGAAGAAGTCTTTGTTTTGGGAAGAAAGAGAATATGACTGTCTCCAGCTGGTACACACTTACCAACCAATAGTACCAGTGCTTGTGATTTACTGTTTTTTGGGTGACTTCAGAAGGTTCAGACGTGAATCCTGGATGCTGTACAGACAAATTCGTGGCTACCCCCAAATTCTTGAAGGCAGAAGACAGCAGAGGATAATGAGGAAAGAAAGATCAACATAATAAGCAGTGATCTGAATGCAACTGCAACTATATAGAGCCGTTGGCTGTTTTTCTAAAGACACACAGTAGAATTTTAAGTAAATGTTTGATGATATTCCATTGCAGAATTTTGTATGAATCATAGAATAGAATCATAGAATAGTTAGGGTTGGAAAAGACCTTAAGATCATCTAGTTCCAACTCCCCTGCCATGGGCAGGGACACCTCGCACTAAACCATGTCACCCAAGACTCCATCCAGCCTGGCCTTGAACACTGCCAGGGATGAGCATTCACAACTTCCTGTTCATGATGAACAAAAGAAAGGAAAACAGGAGGCTGCAGAGGTGAACACTGAAGCTTGCTGAACATCTGGATATGAACAATTGTCAGATCAGAGGTAGGAGCATATAATTTGAAAATATGAGTTGAAAATGAGGTAGGGGTAGATTAGGAAAGGTTTTGGAGAATGAAGATCTTCCGGTAGGAGAAACAGAAAGTGATATTTGAAGCAGGTTTTGGTTGAATAGATTAAAAACTAACAGTGTAAAAAGTGTTGTTGAAGGAAGTCAACAAGTATGAAGAGGCTGAAGTAGCAGTTTTAATTATAGCCCTAATGTATTAAGAGAAAACAAAAGTAAAGAAAAAATCAGTAAACAAACCAGGAAAAGTCCATAATGTAGTAAGGCCACTGTGCATGGGAGGTTTTTATAGTAATTGCACGCATGGGGCCAAGCAAATAAAGTAGGAGAAATTAAAACATTTGGACTGAGGTGATTTCAATGTCATGGACTTAACAGGAGAAACTGAATAAATAGTGAGATGAACTGCATGTCAGTATAGCTCAGAGAAACTGGAAGCTCCTACAGCAACAAGTAACTGCTAGAAGCAATTTAAAATGAAATTGATTGCACAGAAAAAAAATCAATGTGCATAAGTCAGTCCAGAGAAGGAGTGAGTTGTTAAAGGGAAAAATCTACACATTCCTCTCGACCTCATTAATTCATTCTTTTATCGATACACATGAAATATTCCACAGTTTGCTCTGGGGCTGTAACAGTGCTTGCTGAAGGGCATAAAGGCAGCATCTGGGCTTGAATGTCTGAGCAGCAGTGGTGGTGAATAGGGAGTATCTTGTTTACCAGCATTTCATCTCCCTTTCCACTATTGTTTTTTTTGCCCGGGAGGTGAGTCAGGTTAAACTTTATCTCCTTCTTAGTGGCCAGTGCCAGCCAGTCCACCACAGGGTGGGAGTGCCTTCACTGTTTTCTGCTGGGTAATAGCCAGCTATCTGGTTGATTTAACATGTATCTGAATTAGTTACCATTAACAAAAAAGAAAGAATGACCAATACAAAAGCATTTACTGCCAACAACTATAATATTCTCTTTAAAAACAGAAGAATTTCCTCTGGATTTGATATCCATTAATGCCTTATTTCTTTTTGCCAAGCCAACTGGATTCAGTTTGTCATGATCAAAGGTCTCTGGTGTAAAAGAGAATGAAAAATTAGTATAGAAAAGCAAACAAACACTTTTCTTTCCACAAAACTTCTCTATGTATCTCTTTTGTTTAATGTATCCTTCAAGAATGCTTATGTGCTTTTTTCATTCCCCTCTGTAGAGTTTTTATAGTGAAGGATTTTTCTGTCCTTATTAAAATAACAGCAGAAGTTATAAATAAAAAGGAAAGTCTTCAGGTAGAGCTGATTTGCCATAGGAAAAGCAGCTGCTTTGCAATGTGTACACTACCATCAGAAAGGCAGAAATTACAGAAGTATGAAATTAACAGCAGGAAAGCCTTGGGTAGAAAAATACACTAGGTCGCAGTGTTCCTGGGTGTTATTTCTGGTCTGAGCCTTCTAAGGATTTAGTATTTCTCTAGACACTTCTTCTGTACCAAAGTATGGTAATGAGAAGTTTAATGCTGCATTACCTAAATTAATTCTGTTCACAAAATTCCACAAATGCCCAAAATATTATCAAGAAGATGTGAGGCTGAATTAACTAGGTTAGAGACTATTTAAATCCACTTGAAAACTTGTTGCTAAGCATAAGTATTCTGGAAGTTCAAAAGTTTAGTTAACACTAGCTATCTTTACTCCTTTATTTTTACAATTTCATCTATGTAACAGTTAAGTGAAAATAAAAGTGGCAAGACAGGTAACCATAGAATCACAGAATGGTTTGGGTTGGAAGGGACCTTAAAGCTCATCCAGTTCCAACCCCCTGCCACAGGCCAGGGACACTTTCCTCTAGACCAGGTTGCTCCAAGCCCCTGTGTCCAACCTGGCCTTGAACACTGCCAGGGATGGGGCAGCCACAGCTTCTCTGGGCAGCCTGTGCCAGCGCCTCAGCACCCTCACAGGGAAGAACTTCTGCCTAAGATCTGATCTAAATCTCCCCACTCTCACCTTCAAGCCCTTGTCCTGCCACTACATACCTTTGTACAAAGCCTCTCTCCAGATTTCTGGTAGACACCTTTTAGTTACTAGAAGACTGCTATAAGGTCTCTCTGGAGCCTTCTCTTCTACAGGCTGAAAAAGCCCTAAGATAATTTCTGTGTTTATTTGATAAAGTAAATACTATGACTTAAGTATGCTGGGGAGAGAGAAGGGAGATGATTTGCAGAGTAGTAGGTTTCCTTAGGAATTAAAAAGTAAGAGGCAACAAAGTTTGCTTCTGAGATCCAAGCCAGGACCTTTGAAAGCATTCAATTCAACTAAAAAATGCAGGACTCTATTAGCAGGGGGAAGGATAGTTGCCCATAGCGTATTGCTAGAACACTGTAATCCTTCCTTGGGGCCTGAAATAAAAGTGAAAGTAGGTCACTTCATTTGGATGGGTACTAGTTTGCACATTATCCAATCAAATTATCCTCTTATTAAATATTTCCAGAAAGTGTGGCCTAAATGGGGCTTGTTCACAAATAACTGTTAAAAAATGACTTGATGCATCGATGAGATGTTTTAATTTGACTCTCTTATAGGTGTGGCAAATGGCAAGGAAACCCAGTTCTCTTCTGTTGGAGGCATAGCTCTTGGCTCTTTGCTAAGACTTAGACAGAATGAGTTTTCTGATTCTGTCCCTAGAACAATCTGTATGTGACCATAGAATCATAGAATTATAGAATGGTTGGAAAGGGTTGGAAAGGACCTTAAGATCATATAGTTCCACACCCCTGCCACAGACAGGGATGCCTCAGCCTAGACCATGTTGCCCAAGACTCTGTCCAACCTGACCTTGAACACTACCATCCATGGGTTTAGTTTAAATCAGGTCGTCCATCAGTGTTCCCCTTTCCTGAAGCTGTCGAGAGGCATTAATAAACCAGTGTGTTTATTTACATACCAATTAGAGATGTGCAAAGTGCTCTATCAAAAATACATTTCTTTTCAAACCTTCAGATGAAAAGTTCAAAGTATAGGTTTACTGGTTTTGTCTTGTCAATCCACTGACGTAACAGAAACATGAAATGTGAAAGGTGTCTTCCTACTTCTTTATCAATAATTTCAGTAAAACTGTACCTGATGTTCCTTCTGAATGCTAAGAATGTCTTGAAACTGAAATGCTGACTTCATAGGCATCAGAAGGAGACATGTTTTTATGACCATGTAATGTAAAATGTGAATAATCTAAATTATTATTTATTCAAAACACACTTATTCCTCAATGGCCAGCAGATCTGAATAAATGCATTGTATTGAACAGCTCTTTGTTATTATGATCCTGCCTGTGGGAATTAAAACCCAGGGTGATTAGAGGAAAAATATCATCCAAATAGTTGTGAAGAGAGTAGCTCAGTCCTCACTGGAGTAGACTGATATTTGTAAAATAGTCTCCTTTAAAATGTATCATTTTATTTTATTTTATCTGTTTTTATTCATTTTATTTGTTTTTAAACCAGTTAGATTTCAATTTTGTTAGACTACTTGGTGCAAGGAGGGAACTAGATTGGACTTGGAATCCAATATTTATTGAGCTGTGTTGTCCTAATGTGCTTTTTGGTTGTATTCCATCTACCCTATCCAGGGATGGTAGGTCAAACTATATTGGCTGTACCAATATAGCTATTGTGTTACATAGAGCTTCATGCATTCAGTCAATGCAGAGGATTTTAATTAAAACACTCTATACTGATTCTCTGGCCTCTGGAAGTCCATACATAATATAAGGTAAACTAGTGAAATAAAATGCAAATTTCAAACATAGTTCTATAGTTCTGATAGATTTGTTGGTTTGTTGTTTTTTTTTTTTTGTCAAGAATGTCTTTTAATTCTGTCTTTTAGATTATATGATAATGACTTTCCCTTTTTGAACAACATATCTCAAAGATTAGCTATTTTTCGCTTTCCTCTCTTTTCCATACAATGTTTAATTCCAAATATAGATATTGTATTGAGAAGTCCAACCCAGTAAGAATTTGTATGAGATCTGCAAATCTGTCAATTCCAGAAAGGACCCACTTGGTTCCTAATGCTTAGATTTACCTCTGCTGTCATATTATCCTTCACTTGTAAAGATTTATTTTGCCTGGACCAGTTCCAAACTAAACCTTAATTTTGAAGTCCCACAGATGCTGATATTTGATTTTATTTTCAAATAAAAATCTTTCAGTTGCAATTTCAGGAAACATCTATACATAGGTCTAATACCTAAGTTTATACATTTGGAAGGAAGACTTGATAATAAGTATCTAAAATACCATACTAAAGCTGGCAAATTCTTTGCAAAGTATAGCTCTCAGTCACTCTCATCAGGTCAGAACTGTAAATACAATCTGCTTTAGAAAAAAGAGATCTGAAATGTTATTAATCAGTCTGTGACTGAAGACAGTCATCACTAATTTAAACTTGATGGAGGGGAGAGGAGGGTGGCAGAAAGGAGGGTAAAAGAACATGGAGTCTACTGCAGACATGTTGTCTGTGTGACACGTGAAGAAGTCTTCCTTTTCCATGGAATTCCTGTAAAAGCCCCTGGACTAATGTGAATTTGGGCTCTGCCAGTGTAAAAGATTTAGCTTACCTGTGAAATGCATTGCTTTCCAGACTAACCTTAAAATATGCAGCAAAACCAAAGGAAACCACCTAAAATATACATGTAGGAGAGTAAAAGATTTAATTTTCTTAATTTATCTACAGAATATCTTTAAGCCTGCTGTATGTCACTTTAGCCTTTCAAGGGCTATGATAATAAAGCTATTTTTATTTGCTTCCCTCCCCTCATCCACTGCTTAAAATATCCCAGCCAGAATACATTTTTGTTTTCTGCTCCATAGAACTTGATAAGAAAGTGTTCAGTGTGCAGAAAGTTCCCAGAACTTGCCCGGCCCTGCTTTGCACAGGAATCTGAACTTTAGCACCAGAGGGGATTATACAACTAATATGTTTGTTCTATTTTTGCCACGCTCCAAAGAAGAAGAGAGTCTTTTAAACCAAAGAGAAAGTTTAAAATATATTTTTGGTACTATCACTGTGTTGTTTCCTTTCTGTGGAAAATAACATCAGCCCTGCACTTTGTTTTCCAGTCAGTGCTCAGGACAATGTTCAATCTTCATCTGTTCCTTTCTATTTATGGCATGACCAAGGATAATTAACACTTTTAAGCAACTTGCAAAATTGTTTCTAAAGGTCACAAAAGATCTGCTCAGCTTATTGGAGCTTCATTTAGGATGTCTAATTTTTCCAGATGTGGAAGGAAAATTAAAAATTAAAAATTAGTTCCGCTGTATTATATCTACAAAGCACTTTTTGGTAGATTTTCAACATTTTTCATTAAAAATAGATTTTAATTTAAATGAGGCTTTCATTTCTTAAATGATGCACATAGACCCATCATCATATGTATTGCTTTTAAAAAGCTAACTTTGCAGAACATGACACTCCCCACATGGACTTTGGAACTTGCCAAGGGAGATGCAGGATGGGCCTCTGCTTTGAATGCCTGGGGAAACTGTATGAAATATTTGGAGTTTGTTTTGGGACGTTGTGTAATCAGTATGCCTGAAGTACAGAAAAATGCATGCTGAGTTTGAAGTGCCTTCATGTCTGATCTAACTATCCAGTTAGTTGAACTGATGAACTTCAGATTTCAGACAAAACTTTCGGAAGTTAGGAGTAGATACCAAAAGAGCTGGTGAACTATGGTATCAACTTGTTTGACATTAGCAAGATTTTTGCATCCAAACTGTCATAGCGAGGTTATTGTTCATAAGGAATAAATACGAACCACTTCAAAACAGGTGCATTGATATAAAATTAATCCTCAGGTAATATAAAGAATCACAGATTATTTAATACAAGAGAAAAAAAAGAAGTAATTGATAGCTCTTTATGGCTCACGTGTGGCACCTAATTTCAGTCTATGTAAAGCAGATAGTGATATCTCACAAGGGATGGGCAAAGGATATGAAAGTATGCTTTAGAGCGGGGTAACATTCACACTCACAGCTTAAAATAACCAACTTTTTGGCATTGCTGTACTTCAATGAATAAACCTTTGTAGGAATGAAGCAGATTAAATCGTGTTGAAAGACTCTATATGAGACATTTTCCACTACTACATTGAATATGTAACTACTAGTACTGGCTCTGCTGCAGAGCGTTTAAATCTTCTTCATACAAAGATCATGTGCACACATTCTCATGGTATAATTACATATAACATTGTAAATGCCCAGTTGCTCAAAGCATATTCTTCACTTTTCTCAGTCTCCACCAAAAGCTGAGGTAAACTTTGTTACAACCACGTTATGCAGCATCCATACACAGCCAGTGCCACTTTGGCCACCTTGTACTGTGGAGCAGAACATATTCCATGTCTTTCCTTTAATCCACTATTCCATGGGAAAAAAATGTAAGGCCAGCAAAATAAAACAAACAAAAAAAAAATCTAGCATTTGCCTTTGAATGAAATTCTTGTGCTTTGTGTTTTGGAAGATGTGTTGCAGACTGGGTAGAACAGTTGTCTTGGTTTCTTCCTAAATATCCTGAACTGATTGCAGTAATTTTTAATTTAAACTGTCATTGCTTTTCCTCATCCTTTTTTAATGTCCTTGTTCTACTTGCAGAAAGAGATTTTCTGTACTCAACACGTCTTAAAACAACCTTTGCCAAAATCTGATTCTTGAAGACAAATAGTAAATGGTACAGGGACTAGCTCAAGGCTGCAGTACCCTGTAAGCCCAAGTTGATATGCATGCACTGCACTCATGCTGAGTGCCTAAGGCAGTGGTAGGATCCTCTGTTTAACCAGAAGACTGATTATTTTATGCTCTGTCCTGCATACTTTTGCTGTCTGGCACTTGCACCAATGCCATGAGCAGTGTATCATCACAATGTCTGCAACCAAAACAGTGGAGTTCTGATATTAGTTCTTAGCACTTTTCAGATATTCTGACCCCGAATTTGGTGCTTCTTCCTAGATTTGCATCAACATTCTGGAGTTAGTGCAAAGATTGTAGGGCCCACAGATATCTGCCTCCTTCGTGCAGGATAAAAAAGAAAAACAAAAAATGGTCAAAATGACCTTGTACCAGAAAGCCAGTGACAGAAAGGGTTATTTTTCAGCCTTTGTATCAGTGCCTTCGCAAGAAATATTTTGGTGTATGTACGAAATACAGAAGGATGTATTGTGAATATCAAATACTCTAAAAAGTCTTCACTAGATAACTGTCAGAGTGTACCAAAGGAGGAAATTGAGCCATGCCAAATCCTCCAAAATAAAAGTCCTGATTTTAAAAGAAGTTCCTTTGCAGAAGAATACACTTTCAGAAATACAATCTGAAACTCCAGTAAGATATACTATTCTAACAAGAGCTCAAGCTGTACTTTTCTCCTGTGTTATCTACACCTCTGTCAGACTCAATTACGCAGTCATCCTCAGGAATGTAATGTGAATCCTAACAGATGGCAGTTTGTGGTTTCATTGAGCCAATAATGTAGATGGTAACCTGAGGAGTTTTGTAAGGAAAGAAATCATGCTGCAAATAATCTAAGAATGGCCTTGATTTACATCCAGCAATCTCATAAGCAAGATATTGTAATATATTTGGCATTTTCTTCTTCTTTATTCAATTTCCTATCTTGTCTCTCATTAATATAATGTATATAAGCATCTAAAAGAAAGATTTTACAGATTAAAATATACTTAGCTTCTAGCTATGCAAGCAGTGATTAGATGGCAAAGATAAAAAGAAGTGTTATGAGAGCTTGTGGTTTATAAATGTCAAAATGGGGAATTAATGGTTTCTGGGTTTTTTAGTTTACTGTCACCTCTTTGGTTGCCTCACCTGCACACAAGGATGGTACTCAGTTTTGCTACAGCAGGTAAACCTTCACAGTTACGATAGAGATGGTCTAAGTTTTTACTGCTGCAGCTGTATTTTTTCACTGTAGCTGTTTGTAATTCAGCAGAAAAATCTGGTTCAGAAAATGCAAAATGGATTAAATCATTGCAAAATGGATTAAACCATCGCAAGGGTGTAACCAGTCTAACAGCCCTCTGTGCTCACTACAGGTAATTGTATATTGGCATTGCACAATGCATGCATTACTGGAAACATTATTAGAGGTCTTTAATGTAGAAGCATGAATTGAGTGCCTTGAGACCAGTGTTGCATTTCTCTTTTAAATGGCCATGGTAAATAGATCATCTGAAAATAATTTACCGCTTTCTCATCTTGCCTTTTAGGAAAGGGCAGCTGCTACTGCTTTTCTGGAGAAGGATCAAGGATGGGAAGAAAAGATATCATCTTGTAATTAAGATAAGCTTTGTGGCTGTGGTGCCTTCTTAATACAATGGGGGAGGGATAGAAATCCAGGTGACTCTATATGATTTGAATTGCTCACTTACTACCTTCATCATGAAGCACCTGCACAACAGCAGCGAAAACTATGCAGCTCTGAAAGTGCTCCTGGCTGCTGCAGCAGTGTGACAAAGCCAAAGTGTGAGCCAGGGATGGCAGCTGGCATGAGGGAGAAAAAATCCGATAGTGTTACAGTGTGGAAATTAGACTCCTATTCTCCCACGAAGAGGCCAGCTTCTAGATTGTTTTGGTCTGACTGAAGCAAAAACTGAATTATGGCAGATGAAGGGAAATCCTGGGAGGGACTCATTGTATGTTAAGGGCTTCTAAGGATTTCATCTAAATACTCTTAGTCTGTAAGGTGCTTTGCCTAAAAACCTATTAATATAACTGCTTAGATTGTCTTCTCTGGCTTGAAAATTAAATTGGGGTATTGCACATGGAAGTTGTGGCATTCACTGAAGAAGACAGTATTATAATAAGAAAATCTAGTAGTGTCTAATGATACATGATTTTTTTTTCCTATTAATCTTAAACCAATCTGTAATCATGAATGGCTTACTATAGTGCAGTGCTCACTGGTCTACTGTTCAAAGAAAGATGAATAATACGTTATTGGAATAATTTACAAGATGGAAATTTTTATCCCATAAGAGAGAATTTTGATTGCAGAACCTTTTCTTCCTGGAGATACACTGACACCACTGATCTCAGCAGAAAATTGTTAATGTAATTATAAAAAGATATTAAAAAAAAATCTTGTGCACATCCTATTATTACTTTTATGTTAACTTTGCTTATATCAAGCAAAGTTGGAAATTGTATAATTAAGATTTTGGAATAAACAAAGTTTTCTTACATACCATAAGGGGGCACAGGAGTAAGGGGTGGGGGATGTGGAACTAGATGATCTTTAACGTCCCTTCCAAGCCTAACCATTCTATGGTTCTATGATTCTACTAGGGGAGACACATTAAAAAAAATCTTGTGCACATCCTATTATTACTTTTATGTTAACTTTGCTTATATCAAGCAAAGTTGGAAATTGTATAATTAAGATTTTGGAATAAACGAAGTTTTCTTACATACCATAAGGGGGCACAGGAGTAAGGGGTGGGGGATGTGGAACTAGATGATCTTTAACATCCCTTCCAAGCCTAACCATTCTATGGTTCTATGATTCTACTAGGGGAGACACATTAAGCCCTTGTGATATGAACTACTGACATCTCTGTGACAAATGCTAAAGCTCACTTTGCTCTGATAGCTGTCCTTAATTATTGTTCCTTAACGGAGATCGGGCACAGACTGACTGATGGAACTGAATTATAAAATAAACTTATATTCTGCAACTGTCATGTCTGGATGGAATAAAAAGTCATTTGATTTAAGTTAATGTATGTAAGAACACATAAAATTGTCCCTGTTTGTTTTGAGTTAGGTTTTCTGAAAAGAGATAATTTGTACCACTTGCACACTTAGCTTACTTGCTCTTTGGCATTCTGTGTTCATACAGATTGGTTTGCTACTTATTATTTGGATTACCTCACAGCTGTGTTGGCTTTATCCATGTATCTTTTGGCTGAAGGAGGACATAACTGGCCAGGCTTGGCCCTGAGTGATGGTGACATTGCTCCTGGCTTCTGAGCTGCTGCCTCTCAGGGACCCTGTGGTCCCTGCCTGTGCATGACTGTGGCTGGCAGGGCTCAGCGTGTACTTGTGCCTTTGGGTACTCTGTTAGCCTTCCATGGCTCTGGCCCTTCGTTTTGGTATAGTCAATTTCAACAGGCCTGGCCTAACACTAGTCATAACAGAAGCAGACTTCTTTTCTTTCTTTCTTTCTTTCTTTCTTTTTTTTTTTTCCTTAATGCATGCAAGTGATGACCTTATTTATCCTCTGTGCATGACTTCCAGGTAACTGCTGTTTCACATAGCCACATGAAAGTCATTAAATGAGAGCTGCCTTCTATCTTCGACTCTTTCAAAAGATTATCCGAGTTCTTTCCAGCTCTTGCTAGCAATTTATAAATGGTCTTAGAAGCAGAACTGTAACTGGAAAGTATAACCATAGACAATGCCAGCATTGTTACTGAAGAGTTATATCAGTACTGAAAGTTCTAGGTGAATAGCTGCATTTTGTAACAAATCAGTCTGAATTTCTGCTGCCAATCTTTATGTAGGCCATTGCACTTACATCACCTAAATTCCAACTGCGTTAGATCATCTAATAGTGGAAACAGTAGCTAAAGGCATTTATTTCCATAAATCGTGGATGACGACAGGTTGTCAGAGCCAAGGAGAAAACTGCTGCCTTACACTTGCCCATGAATGCTGTCTTTTCTGACATGGTACTATTTCACTGAAGCTTTCCTGAAGCAAGTAGCTTGTTTGTGCAGTCTTTTAATACTATCATAATTTTAAATGAAATCATACATTCTGTCTCACTCTTGGAGAAGTTTTCCTAAAGGAGATAAACATCCTTCTGTTGCACTTCAGTGGTGGGCAATATTTTCCTTTTTTTATTTTCTAAATAACAGTACAGATCTGTATTAACAGAGTTCGACCCTTTGGAATATACTTGAGGTTACAGCAGGGCAGCTGGGAGCAGAATTTAGCATGCTGGATCCAGGTAATGAAAAAAGAATAGCAAACCAGATTAGTGTCTGATTTACCCCAGTGATCCAGCAAAGCATTTCTCATGATAGGTTAGTGATAAACAACTGAAAATGTCATTGACTTTTCGAAAGAGTAAAATTGGAAAATGAAATAAGTGAAGCACATCTTGTAAATGCATTTGCTTTAATATTTTTACCGTATAGTTAAATTAGCCATGAATGTTACAGCCCTTTAAGCTTTTTATGAAGTTAGAGATGGGACTTTCCTAAAAAATGTATCTGCAACATTCAGAAGTTTGTTACTCAACAAAAAACAAGCTTTTGCTTTTTTTCAGGCTTCATTTCTTGATACTTGATTTTATGCCCCATTCAAATTAAATAGCATAGCATTTAACAATGGGTGAAATCTCTTTTCACTTACTTCATCCTTAGAGACTGCTTAGTTGCTTTTGTTTGGTTTTGGAGGAATTCACCTTTAGGCAGCCTCAGGCTTTGGTAATGTCAGCCTGAATGTTCTAGGTATTCAAAAAAGAATTTGGAAGATGAGTGCATGTGAAAATGTTAAAATAATGATTATTTCTACCTCTGTTGGTTACGCTTTTTTGTTTTTAAATACTACTGATATTTTCACAGGTCTGCGGAAAACTGTAGTAATATTAAACATCCGTAAAAGTTGGATGAAGCTCTTCAGACACAGTTTGCGTGTTATCTGACTACTTTTAAAGACTTTGAAATTAAAAGGAAGGTATATATCCTCACAACTGTCTAGCAGGAAAGGGCTTTACTATGATGTAATCCTACTGCCAGATTAAGAGAAATATTAAATAAAGCAAGAGGTGGATCTGATAATCATAGAATCGTAGAATGGTTTGGGTAGGAAAGGACGTTAAGATCATCTAGTTCCAACCCCCCTGCCATGGTCAGGGATGCCTCACACTAGACCATGTCGCCCAAGGCTCAGTCCAACCTGGCTTTGAACACTGCCAGGGATGGAGCATTTACCACTTCTCTGGGCAGCCTGTTCCAGTGCCTCACCACCCTCACAGTGACTCACACCTCACAATGACTGAGATCTCTAAAATATGATATTTATTTGTATGGCAATTAAAGTAAACTAGGATCAGCTGTCTCCTATATTAAAAAAAAAGCCCCAACTATATATGAGGAAAGAAAAGAACAGAGCAGATGGAGATGTTGCTAAAGATATGCAAAAATAACTGAGCATTGTTTTATATATAATACTTACTCCTAAAAACCTAATTAACTCTTCAGTAACCATCCATCATGGGTAAATTTGGTGAAGGAACAGTCAGTGATTAACAAATATGATATAAAATAAACAGCTTGAATTCCTTTAGCAAATTAACTAAAAGCTGTTATATCCCCTTAGGTGTTTTGACTTCAGAAGTACTGCATTCACACAGCACTGCAGAAAGCACCTTTTACAATTAGTCTTATGTATCTTACTGGGAAGCTTAGCAACAGAACAGCACATGTGGGGGGTAGCAAATATTCTCTGTCTTAACAGATACTGGTTATTTGTTAAGTGGCAGTCCCCAGCCAAAACCAAAACTTGATGGTGTGTCACTGTTAGATTACTGAGAGATTACTGCTACAAATGAACACCACCAGGATACTTGGATTTTCTCTCTAGTTTGAATTTACCCCAGCACTCCGTCATACCTGAATAAACAGTGTCTAAATAGGATTGCTGAGGATCTACAATTCCCATGCATTTTGTATGAAATTTTTATCATATGCAGCAGGAAAAAATGTGGTTGATTCACTGCCCAGGCATGCCAATTAACACTAAATCCCTGTGCAGACCTGGATTTCCTCAGAAGTGGAGATCAACAGTCACTCTCATACTCACCGTAACGAGCAATAGGTGCTGGACAGATTGGTTGTGCTTCCACAGTGGATATGCTAGGGAAGTCATTCTTTCACCCCACCAGAAGCATTTAGGAGTAGGAAAGCTTTTGGAGTAGAAAAAACTCATGTTCAAAAATTTTTAGTTCCCTGGGTAAAAATTTCCAGAGTCCCATGCTAAAAGAATGCTCTTCTTTGAAACTTTGGTGCTAACTTTGAGATAGTCTCTAAAAATGTGATTCTGACTTCTGTAGCACTGCTGTGCCATTGGCAGCTACTGTGCCTCATGAAATCCTGATGGACCCTCAGCTTGCCAAAGAACTAATGCTAGTATGTTGCTGAGTGGCAGGTTATTAACAATGAGTATGCAAACACATCTTCATTCCTACTGTTGCTTAATCTTTTGTGGTCTAAAGGCAGTTAGGATTCCTACAAATACCATTGCTCATTCTCTCACATGAAAGCAAGTAGCTCAGGCTGCCACCTGAGCAAAGTCAGTGCTTGCTTCTGTTCATACATAGAATTATGTATGAGGTAAATCTTACTGCAAGTTTAGCAATGCACATGACTTACTCTAATGTATTCATTATAATACATTAGTTCAAGAAGCCCTTAACCGTTATCCCCCAAGTCATGAGAAGCATCAAAACAAAAACCAGTTTGTGACCCAAAAGCAGAGAATGAAAGATTCATAGACCTATTTCCGTTGTGCTATTTCAGGCAGCGATCATTTGCTATTATAAACCCACTCCTCCCCACTTTATCAGAAAAAACAGTTGCACAGCATGGTCTTCTCACATGCAGAGATCAAAGATGTGATTTCCCTGAATAAGGCTATGACTAATGCTTCAAGTCACAAGTATTCCCGTGATCTGTTTTGGCTTGGATATCTTAACAGAACAAAAATGAAGTAACAATAGTAATACTTAGTGCTGGAGCTCCAAATTATTTAAGCGACTTCTTGACTTAATATTGTACTTGTTGACTAATAAAGTCTGTATTTATCTTTAAAATGTGAGGCAAACATCTTACATATTTTGTTACACATTTTAGCACTTGGATTTTTTTTTATATAAGAGTTCAGGTATTGCCAATGCATTTGGAGATAGTGGGGCCAGGGAATCCAAATTAATATTTGCACTATGAGCACTCCAAGCCTCAATCAAATGTCATTCCTCTATTAAGTAGATAGTGGAAACTAAGCAACTGTAGTGGAAATTGTGAGTCCTTCAAACTTGTGCATTAACAGAGCCTATTTTGCTGCTTTACCTACAGACCAAAGCCCATCTGTGGACACATAATGTTAGCACTTCTGTGGGGTTTTTTTGTTGCTTTTGGTGTTCTTGGGTTTTTTTAACAAACCAACTTCTTTATACTTGTAGTGATATTGTTGACAGATTTTGCAATGCAGAGTGAGCTGCAGGGTGTGTGTCCTGAGTTGTAGTGTGTACTGTGATAACTGTGGTTTGAGACCCATGTACACAGTAAGCCCTGTCAGCCAGCCACTTGTATCTTTAGTACCCACACATCAAAGCCAAGTAAAGAGAGAAATGTCTTGTATTTCACATCTGGTTTTCTTATAGAGGGACCTAGGACTGGAAACATGAGTGAACATGTGCTCTGACAGGGGAGGTGCCCCTTGGTTTTGTTATGTTAGCATACATATATGGTATGTTAGCATAAGAAAACCGAGGGGCACCTGCACTCTCTCTCTCTCTATATATATACAGGTAAAGATATATGTATATAGAGACATGATAGATTAGTGACTAGTGCCTCCTAGAATACTAATGTCAATTACGTTTTGTCTGCCTATACCTGGAAGAGGGCCTAATGAAGAATTTCTGGGGGTATCAGGTACAGAGAAAATCCTTCCCTTTTTGCTTTCCTTCTGCCTAATTTTCAATGGTTTTATGGTTTGAATGAAGGAAAGATTTTAGACTAAGAGATGTTTACATATTGCACAGGGCATCTAAGCTTTTTCATTTGAACTCCATGATCTTAAGGGTCTTTTTCAACTTAAATGATCCTATGATGCATGAATGTTTCTGGCATGTGTCCAGTAGTATCTGTGTGCATCTATGACGGCAAAGTGAGTGGATAATAGTTGTTGTCCTGTGGAATATTAGTGCAGAGAAATGTTTTGATATGGTGCTTTTAGGTCCATTTCAAAACATTTTGTGCCAATACAGCAATATTGTGTAAGTCATAGGGCCATACATAGAAAAAGCACACAAGATACTATTCACCTTCCAAGAAAGCAAGTGTTGGCTACAAAAAGAGCAAATATATGCCGTTTATGTACTGTTATAGCTAATTTCTAAAGTGCAGAACCCAAGTGAGAGACAGTGCGACAAACCTCCTTGGTCATGTTGATTTTGAGTTCAGCCTCTTGGCTGCAGCCTTTATGGAGACCATGGAAGGCAATGCCCACAGCTCTTCCTCAGACTGCAATAAACTTGCACTAGAAACGAGGCTTTTGCCATCCCAGAGGAAAGAAGCTTTTCTGGATATTCAGTGAATTCAGTGCCATCTGTGTTGTGATCAGACAGCTGCAGGCAAAATAAAGGCACAAGAGTAAATGAAAAATACAGTAGAAATGCACTCTGCTGCTGAAATCTCTACAGATGCTTGAGGGAAATAGCTTAGTGATAGCTGGATGGATAGACCAAAATGTTATTTTTATGACAAGAGAGGATAAGAATGTCTGCTGCTTCTGGTTACTATGCAAGCAGATACTGTACAAGTAGGTGGGGGAAGGGACAGAAGGCAGAAAGATTGGCCAAGTGTTCATTAGTATATCACAAATTGCCTTGACAGGCAGGCGAGGGAGCAGCAGAGCTGCATAGTCAGCATCCATGTGGTAGATGGATGGTGGTGCTAAGCTAGGACTCTTCTCTTTTTGGTACCTTCAGCTAGTGGTAAGGCAGGGAGAGATGAAAATCCAAGCCAGAGATTTTCCAGAGGTTTTTGTGCCATGTGATTTTGGCAGGGTTTGAGTTAACTGAACTCTTAACTGTGACTTCCTTTATCTGCTTCCCTAACTGAAGCTGAACTATTGTTAAGGTAAAGGTCTGTGCACACAAGAAGCCAAGAAGAGATATTCCTCTCGAATGAATTCTACCCTGCCAAAAGCTCTGCAGGAGTTTGGCTGTACATGTTCTCTTCAGCAGGTGCACATCTGCCATTTTCCCATGTGAACAGTTAATGGCCAACTGAGCATGAGAGAAGTGCCTAAAGTTACAGAGATCCACCCCATAATTCCTAGCAGGATGTCAGCTATAGTTTTTTCTGCCTTCTCTTATCAGTATGCCACAATACTAATTTGTAAGAAAATGGCCTAAGTCCAAAGAGGAGATTATTTGTCTTTTTCCTTTTAATCTTTTTCCTGCTTTTTTCTCTTAAGCTTTTACAGTCCTATGTGTGGTAGTTTGACTTTGCAAATGATGAAGCTGCTTGCTAGGCTCTTGTGTTTTCTTTGAAAAGTCCTGAAGGGATCTCCTTCTTTAACTCTTTCATGATAGAGAAAGGTAAATGGAGATAAGGAATGAATTTCCCTTATACTATACAGGTAGATGAAAATAGTGGTTTTGCACTGGATCAGTCCCTTTCAACTTCAGTACTTCACAGAAAATTCTTCTGTAAGAACTCACATTCAGAATTTTTGTATTTCATAGCATAAACTCAGTGAAAGACAGTGTCAGCTCTCCATAACTTGTGACATGGCAGAGGACCTTATGCAATGAACTCAAAGAATTTTTTGAAATGGTCCTACTTTTGTGGTTTTATGTGGTCCTGGGATCTTACTGATTCTTATCTCTCATCCTCAATTGTAACTTGATCCAATATTTTCCTGTCCAGTACCATTTTCTCTACTGCACACATTAAAAGGGAATTCTTGTGCCAATGACTTGAGAGTTTTTCACAGTAGACTTATAATGAATCTCAAAATTAATTAATTTAATTTCCTCTTCCTTTAACTTTGTTTAAATAAATGGTGGTCATTCACAAACACAGTAAACTGTACCTCAGGAACAGCAATAGCCCTCTCTTGACTCTAGATTATAGCTTGCAGCCACTGTTGTGAAACCTGGGGAGCACAGTCAGTTCAGGTGGCACGTCCATCTTGGATCCATCCCGATGCACTAGTTAGGTCTTCACTGCCTCAGGGGTGCTGAAAGAAGGACTTTGTGTTTAGCTGCATCTTTCTATGGCCTGGTACTGGCTGTAACTGTAGATTTGGTTATTTCTCAAGAGAAGGAATCCTGAGTAGTTCTGTGGCAATGAAGTAACTTCTAAAGCATTAGAAACAAGCAACTAGTGTAGTATAATACTGTGCTCCCATGATTTTGTTTATCTCTTTAAGATTTCATTAGCATTCTGTTCTGCGTATTTTGGTGGTTTTCACTGGGTGAGGAGTTTTGTCCTGACAGGCACTGAAAGTACTTTGTCAGAATAAAACAGAATTAAAGGAGACAGAGGGGAAGATCTGTCAACTTTACCTATACTTAGTAAAAGGTTTCTAAAGCAAGAAATTAAAAAGCAACTCCACAAACCTAAGGATAGGATGATATCTGAGTTATTAAACAGCATTAAACAGCAAAATGCAGGGAATAGGAGTTCTTCAGTAATCTTTCCAAGGCATTTTGAAGAAATTCTGAGGCAGGCTGTCTTTAATACCATCTTTTTGCTAATACTCTTGCCATTATAGCATCAAGCTGAAGACCTGAGCAGTCATGCAGGAGCTCATACATAGATAGCTAGCCAGGAGCTGCAAGACCCTGTTTCCTAGCTTCTCTCTTCACTAGGTAGCAAAGATTGAGTGCCTATTTTAGTGCACATCATCATTGAACTAAATTGCTGTTTTAGCATTGATTTCAGTGGAGTAAAATAAGGCCCTTGCAGTTCTAACTGCAGCAATAATATGTGGAAACTGAACAGATACAGCTGAGAGCAACACTAATTCCAGTATTTGGAGAGACGGAGGGAGTGGTACATTTGTGATTATGTGGAACAAAAAATACTTTGAATTAGTCACAGGACATTCAATGTCTTAATAGCAAAATTTAAGGCTGTAGCATAAATAAACTCTAATTTGTTCAGAAATTTGTAAGCAAGACAGAAGTAAATATGCTGAGCTAACAGTCCTGTAGAAACTTTAGCCTTCTCACCAGTTTCAAAGGTACAATTATGTGTTTGTGATAAACGACTATTGAAGGCTGACACAGGGCTAATTTCATATCCAGAGCCTGAACTTTGTTTTTCTGTAAGTGCATCAAAATCACCAGGTTTAGTAAGGAAGGCATAGATAAGTTTGGTATTTGAGCAGACCCTTAGCATCATTCCATGACTGATTTCTACTTTTGTCATACATTCTCAAGGACGAGGTGTAAGAAATACTTCTGAATTTAAATGCACCCTTATTAGATGAGAGATGTCTTCTCATCACACCATTCTTGTGTAAGGGGAAAAGTCATGCTGCAGTTTTGTGGAGTTACAAATGCTAAGATTTGAGGAAACTATTCTCAATTTAGTGGCTTTTTGCATGGAATTGGTGTTTATTTATTTTCATCTATGAATTTGTGTCTATTCAAAATTTCTGCAGTCTTGAAATAGCTTCAAACTATTTCTCCAATTTTTTAATCACAATCTCTGCATTTAGGCGTTAGTGCTTAATTGAGAATCTTGTGGTGGCACTTCAGTGATTTAAATGATCCCACACAGATTGTCAGCATGCTGCAATTGCTTTGAAATTCACTTTCCAGAAATATTTTTGCTAGTAAATAGAGTTCTTGGTCTTGCATCAGTATTCAAAGGGCATCCAATCTCCCTATAGTCTGTGAGATAGAACTCCAGCTGAATAGTCACAGTGATTTAAAAATAATTATTTAAGTAGCCCATTCTGTGGGCTACTTAATTAGGAGCACAAATTAGGATCAGATCAAGAACTGAATGTGCAGTCCCCCAGTGTCCTGAAAGCCCTTACTAACAGCAATTAGAAACTCTATCAGCAGCAAATTGCAAATGTGATTAACATTAGATGGAAACAGTTTTATTAAACTGAAGATCTGATTAGCAACTGAACTGCACGATGCAGATTTTCCAGCAGGAGTTACAATACTACCACAGCCTATAATTTAATGCTGATATAAGCTAATTCATTTGTCTGTGTAAATGATGTGGTATAAAAAGCTTTTTATAAACCATCTTCAAAATAATATGTGGAGGACTTACTGTTGTTGTCCTGTAGGCTCTGTTGGAAATGACTTACAGAACATTAGGAAAGAAGGAAGATGGCTGCTCATTGACACTGATGGACATCTCTTGTTTTAGTAACTTCTAGGGTAGGTATAGCAAGAGGTATTGCCGCCTCCCTTCTGCCCTCTATAGTGATATTACAAATGTCGACAGTTTGTTTCCAGTATTTCCTTCCAAATTTCCTAGTAAAGAAGTTAGATGGTCCCTGTTTGAAAACTGTAAGAAACTGTGAGAACCTGTGCAAAACTATTCCATAAATTCCTTGCTTGTTTGTTCTTAAGCTGAACTATCCAGAGAAGGTGGATAAACTGAAGGAGACAGAATATCTTAGCCAATGCCTAGTACAGTCATTGCTTTTATCTGTTCAGTCTGTGTATTAGGCTTTCCCAAAGAACATGACATACATACAGCTCATGACACACATGGAATCAAATTCTTACATAAGAACCCCCGTGGATCTAAACCCACCATGCTCAGTTTTATGGAAGAAGTGAATGTAGGCATGGCTCATGGACATGGGAAGGCCATGGTCTAGCTTACTTACTTTACATCTATAAAAACTAGTAAGACAAGAGACCGCCTTCATTTGTAATCTCCAGAGATGTTATTCCTCAGCTCTTCTTTCTGGGGCCATGTTTTATACAGTTCCAGTGGAGCTCTACAAAGAAGAGATTTTGCCATAAAAGTGACAGATCCTAACTTTTTCCTGTAGCATTTGGCCAGTTTTCTGTGGAGTTTAGGTAATACAGCATAGCAGTCTCTATGTATGTATGTGTGTGGAAACAAATTCCTGTTTATCAGTTACATAGGCAGTGAATTTCTTCAATTCATCAACAAAATAAAAGGTACATCCCTTTTGATACTTCAAGGCTTGTTATCAGTGGTGCAGTGATGTAGGCTTTGACATACACTATATATTTCTTGTAGGGAATCCAGTTTTTGTTTTGTGTTTGGGTGGAAGTAGTTCATTTCTTCAAGAGGAATGAATGGAGTGTTGTGCATTTTGTGTGGGGATGTGTGACCCTTACTTGTGAGTCTTCTGTGATTATAACTGCCTCTTTTGTGAGGGAAACAATGTTCCTTTTCCACTGCCTTCTGAATTCCCTGCCCAATGCTGCAGTTTATGCAGTCCTGCCACTGCTGCATTGTCTCTGCTGCTCTTCCACTCCCAGGCATTTTCTATGGGAAAGGAATCTCATTCCTCATTCTCCTCACTCAGAAAGATGGGAATTCAGCTCATTAGGATCTTGGCAGCATGAACGAAGCTTGTCATTTAACTTCTGATTTCATTATGGCCCAACAGAAGATACAATTTGTCAGATAGGGAGCACAATTAGTACATTATATATTTACTCACCTTTTTTTCCAAATTTAGTATGCTTTTTGATATAAAGTAGAAGAGTTTAAAGTTCTCACTGAAGTATTTTTTAAAGTGATCCCATTTCTTCTAGATTTCCAGCTTTACTGTGCTGCTCTCTTTCTCCATGCCATCTTTCTGCTAGAGAATCTAAAGGTGCTTGGGGAAATTGAGCACAACAGATATGATGTGAGAGTTGATGAATGGCAATTCCCTTAACAGGCAGGGGAAATAACTTACATTTATGTATTTCCCTTCGATTCTCAGAGTGTCTCCAGGTGCTTTGGAGACCACAGAAAGGATTCCACCCTTTCTGCCAATTCTGGGATGAAATTCTTTGAGGCTTAAGGAGTGTGCACAATCCTGTCTCATATTGGAGAAAGACACAATTTGCTCACTTTCTGATTTATGATCCTGTCTGGTGTGTTACTGTTGAATTCCTTAGCTCTTGAATTACTCCATGTTTCAGTTTTAGGCCTGTTTCACGCCTCCATGTGATGTCAGACCTACTCTGTTACACCCACTCCTTTAGTCAGACCTGCTACGGTGCTGCTTCTTTCTTGCCATCTTCTGTAAAGCACACATGCCCTGTACTGCAGTTGGGGAAAATGCTTTGTTGGCTCCAATGTAGTACTTTTTTTAATGAATGCTGTCTAAGAACACTGCAGTTGGGTAAGATATTTAACCCTTTGCTAGTGGCAGAAGATTCTTATGGTACAAGCATATGCATTTCCTGCCTTAATCGGTGCTGAGCTCCAAGATGCTCTGGTCCTCATTCTCTAACAGCTCCTGGCTGTGGTGGGGGACAGGCAGCTGCTGTTCTGCATGAGCCAACTACACAATGAAGGGAAACAGAGGCAGGTCTTTCCAGTATTACTTTGTTCTTGAACTTTGGCACAACCCTAAACATAATTAGCCTCTAAACATGGTTTACTACTTCCAGAGAGAGACACACCTTTGTAAATTATTCAGTTGGACACGTGTTCCAGGGATCGAAGGATTCCGGGTGGAGAAGCATGTAAGCCACGCACACACACACACAAAACTGCTAAAAAGTTTATTACAAAGTCTAAAATAGTTATAAAAATCCAGAGATCTAACAGGCTAGAGAGAGATAACTAAAGGTTACCAAATACAGGTTAGGCACAGATTCTTACCGACCCACACACTTGTCCAATGGCAAGAGGCCAGCTCCGAGATGCATTGTAAAGAGATAGGGTGGCAGGCACTACTTTAGCGGGCGTCCCTGCATAGGTAACGTTGACCTTGGTGGTAGTGGGATCTGCCTCTTCGTCTATCCCGAACCCTGGTCTTTTATCTGTTAAAAAGTGCAGACTCAGCCTGATGCAGGGGGCCAGCCTGCACCAGGAGGAGTGACCTTGTTGGCTCTTTGCCATGCACACTCATTTTAGACGATCGGGGTGGGCCACCACAGACCAATTCCTCCTTGTTAGACCCATCTAACACATGCCACCGTGTGGTCTGTGTGTGGACCATCTCCAAGTCGAACTAATCATCTTCATCTGTGGAGATTTTCCTCCTCCCCCTCCTTCTTCATTGTTAGCTCAGTAACCGCTTCCAGAAAATAAAGGAAGTTAGTGGAGTATTGCGAGTGGGCTGCCACGGACCAGTTCCTCATTTTAGACGATCGGGGTGGGCCATCACAGACCAATTCCTCCTTGTTAGACTCATCTAACACATGCCACTGCGTGGTCCGTGTGTGGACCATCTCCAAGTCTAACTAATCATCTCCATCTGTGGAGAAAGTCAAAACCCAGCTGGATAAGTCCTGGGCAGTCTGCTTTAGGTGACCTGCTTGAGCAGGGGGTTTGGACCAGATCATCTCAGGAGGTCCCTTCCAACCTCCATCATTCTGTGATTCGTGCCAACCGCAGGCAGCTTGGCGTGCTCTTCCCTCCTGGATGGCCCTCTTACAACAGAGGAGGCCATCCCTCACATCAAGGTCTGGCATGGCATGTGTCCCCACCGCTCAACGCCTACTGGGTTGCAGCCAGCAGCAGAGCTAAAGGTTCTTCTTGGTGGCAAACACAGAGGCCAACCCAGTCTTGCCCTTGACTATGGTAGGAGGCATTTGGCCAGTCTCAGTCCTTGCACCTCGTTGTCAATGCAGAGTTTCACCTGCCTTATCCAGTAACAAGTCACTACCATGGCAAAGCACACACAGATTTGCATTAGCAGAATAACTACTACATGGTGCAGCAGCATGTTGAGGATGCTGGTAGCCGCGGAGGACCAGCCAAAGAAAATTTTCCACCAGTGGTGTTCTCCCACCCTCTTAATTCGTTCCATTACCTGCTTTATAACACTACCATCATGATGTACAGTTATTGAGATCCTTCTAGCTTTTGCCTTAGCATTTTCTAACAGCTGCTGTAAATTTGCATGCTCTAACATCTTTTTTACAAGTGACAAATCCATACAAATAGGGGTTGGCACTCGCCTTAAGGGCGTCATCTTCACCTATGAATCCCAGCCCCATTTTACAAAATGCAGGCTTCCAAATCTACCGACTGCCATTTCCCATCAGACACCCTCGCCCACAGGCAGTGGTCCAGGGGGTAGACCACAGACCCATTTGTGTTAACCCCCAGGGCCCCAACGGGGTAGATCTTTTCCATGCAAGCCCATGTCACAGTCAGGATGTAGGTGATGACTGCGTTGAGGACCTCCTTGTGGGTGAAGTTGACAAGCCGCCACCAGGCTTGGAGCTGCCGCACCTTCTCTGTGGCCGCATTTCACACAATCTTTCAGATCTCGGTGGGGAGGATACTGTTGTCCCCATCTCTCAGGACACCTGCAACGACAGTCTGCACCCACGTCTGAGCCTGGATGCAGCGAAGAGCAAGAGAGACATTATTTTGTTCGATGCCCAGCACTCTCAACAGCATCTGGTGGTCTTTCGCATTTATTAGTTCCCAGGTAGGCAACACCTCTGACATGAGCCACTGCCCCATCCCAAGGCTGGCCAGGGATGAATTCAGGGGTTTAAGGAGCCCCTGCACACCCAAGGTGACAGCCTCCAATTTGTTGGCTAAAACCTCAATGTTCACAGTGTTGAGGACTCCCATCCCAGCACCTCCTCCTCCCAGCGCCATGGCCAGCAGGTCTCTCCAGGCCCGGGTGCCCTGGATGAAGCAGCCATGGAGCCATGCCAGCCAGCCTGTGTGGAGCGTGGAGAGGAAGGGAGCACAGTGAGGTCTGATGGATGAAATGTTGATGGTGAATAGAGACACCACCACCTTCTTCAGTGAGCGGACAGGCCCCGTCAACAGCTCTTCGATGTGATTCTGCTTGACTACATAAGGGTCTATTTTGGAGATGAAGGGACGTAAGACAGCAATGATGGTAAACTCCTTCTTAAATCCATCAGGATCTCCTCTCCACCACTTCCCTCCAAGCTCAGGGGACATGCCTGTGTTTAAACTTCCTTGACACCACACCTGGAGGTTTATGACCAGGTGTGCACAGACTCCATAATCCTGATTATACCAGGAAGCTTCTGCACCTAATTCAGATCTATTAAGCGTTTTGCTCTCACAGAGGCATTTTACTGGCATGACCCACTTGTGGCCATCAGGGGCAGTGACAGTCATGATGGTGCCATCGATTTGCATCGAGCCAGTTATGCTTTCTTGGGAGTATTCAATTTCCAATTTTTACCTGGTTGCCAACTTCAGCGTATGCGGGCAGCGCCAGCCCGGCCTGATGTCAGACCGCTGCGCTGCGCCGCCACGGGTTCCGGGTGCCGCGGTGCTGCGTAGTGGGGGGGTGAGGTGGGAGGGGATAGGGTTGTGGGGGGAGCGTGCTCCTTAAGGGGAAGTATTAACAATGTTCCGGAGTTCTTCTATCGGCAGGGGAACACCCACTAGACATGTCGAAAACGGATTTGACGGTGTTGCGGTACTTAAACAGCAAGTGTCATGGTGGGTGAGATTGGCGAAGGGGATTCATACATTGGTTCAAGGCTGTATCACAGTCCAGGCTAAAAGTCTGCAGGGAATAAAACACAAAAATGTTATGCCCCTTTTCTTTCGCCATACGACGCAACTCGCTAATCGGTTGCCCATCAATGTCCTTTTTTGGAATGCCATCTTGGAGGAGTTGGTGAAATAAACGAGCACGCTCACTAGGTTCCCCCCTGTCCCCTCGCTGCCCCCTTGGTAGAGAGAAGTCTGATCTAGGAAGCCCGCCTGGTTTTTCTAGTCCAGGCAATTCACCCAGTTGCCCTAGCTTCTCTATCATATCTCTGATAGTTAACCCCTGCGCCATCATGAATACTGGGATCAAATATGGTTTCCAGGCTGCTGGGCACCCTTCCAGTAAAAGGTTGTGAACTGAAGCCGTAAATGGCTCGGCCAAATACCTGCCTGGGTCCCCTCGTTGTATTGCCATCTTCATCCCTTCCCATTTTAACAAGGTCTTTGCTTGTGCTAACGTTACCCATTGACTGGAAATGGGGGGCCAAGCACCATCAGAATTATAGTGTTGATTCAGCCCATAGGCTATCACAGTAATGAGGGGGACATTTGTCCCCGCTGGTAATGCTCGTACTGCCTGCTGCACATATGGGTCATTGGACAATCCATGAAAACGGGTGGTGTCCATCCTGTCCAGCAAGACACTGTCCGCACCCTCCTCCATCAGGCGTACTAGCCACTGTTGCGGCCGTTCACCCGGCCGCTGACTATACTTGGCCAGTAGGTCTTTAACAGCTTTTGGTGAAAAATCCTCCATAACATCTGCCCTTGCCCACTGCCCTGAGAGGGGGTTCAGGGCTCCTTTTCTCTTAACCACCAGAGCAGCCCGAGCTGATTCAATACCCTGCTCTGAGTCCCCCTCCTCCTCCTCCTCCTCCTCATTCTCCGAGGAGCTCCAGATATTTCCATCCCATGTTTCTGGATCCCAGTCTGGCTGGGTGATGACTGCGTGTACTCGCAGTCCAGGGTCATCAGTTTTCTTGGGATGCCTTCTTCGGCGTCGTGCTGCCCGCACCGCATAGGAGGCAGCTAATTTTTCCAATTTTTCCTGCCACCCAGCCCCCGCCTGGGTGGCAGCCACTAAAGCTTGTTGCTGCACAATGCCTTTGGCCCTTTCCGCCTGCAATTCTCTTTCTAATTGTCCTATCTTTTCTTCTAATGCTTGATTGTGTCCCCAAATGATCTTAAAGGCACTGAGGAGGCTGCCCCCCATGCGTCCAACATGCTGTAACCTTTCCTTCGTTTTTGTCTGGGGCAGCTCTACGAATTGTCCCCAATATTTCAATAAGTCCATGGGACTCTGCTCATTCCAGGGCTCTAGACCTACTTGGGTACAGGTTTCCCACCTATCCCACAAAGTACTCCAGGGTTCCGGTTCCCACCCCGGCCGCTCCACCGGAGGAGCGGCAGGGGTCGCTGCCGGACTCTTTTTCTTAAACATGGTTACACAACCTCTAGCGGACTCACTAACACGTACTGCAGTGGCGCGATCCGGTAGCTGTGCACTCTACTGCACGGTCCCACTATTCACCAAACCCAGCCGTGGCTGCCTTCTCAATACCGGAATCCCATCCTCGTGGCCAAAAATTATATTCCAGGGATCGAAGGATTCCGAGTGGAGAAGAACGTAAGCCACGCACACACACACACAAAACTGCTAAAAAGTTTATTACAAAATCTAAAATAGTTATAAAAATCCAGAGATCTAACAGGCTAGAGAGAGATAACTAAAGGTTACCAAATATAGGTTAGGCACAGATTCTTACCGACCCACACACTTGTCCAACGACCAAGAGGCCAGCTCCGAGGTGCATCGTGAAGAGGTGGGGTGGCAGGCACTACTTTAGGGAGCGTCCCCACGAAAGTAACGTTGACGTTGGTGGAAGTTGAATCTGTCTCTCCCAAACCCTGGTCTTTTATCTGTTAAAAAGTACAGACTCAGCCTGATGCAGGGGGCCAGCCTGCGCCAGGAGGAGTGACCTTGTTGGCTCTTTGCCATGCACACTCATTTTAGACGATCGGCGGGGGCCACCACGAACTAATTCCTCATTGTTAGACCCATCTAACACAATATGTATGAGCCCTATGTAAACATCAAAAGTAGATTTGGGCTCCACCTCTCTTAGGCAAACACGCAAGCAGGAACAATTTAAAAGATTAAGGCATTCTGAGTAGGCAATAAACTATATACCTAAAGCTTTTAAATCTTTTGTTGAAGCCTGGATATGACTTGTGATACTCTTGAGGGAGAACCTTGAATGATACAGTTGCTATCATCAAAAAGAGGAGTCTGGGAAGTGTTTGAAAAAATCTAAAGCGAAGTTCTTTGATGCTGATGTAAATCTGCAGTAATACCATTAGCACTAGCATAGCATGATTTACACTGATGTGATCAGGCAGAATTTGTCTATTCATTCCTAAAATGGAGGAATGAGGGGAGAAAGAATCCTAACACAATATGCTATGACCACTGCAAAGGCACTGGTATAAGGAGGGCTGTATCCACTACTCCTTTTAGCCTCTGTTGGATCCAGCACAGTGAGTTTGAAAATAATAAAAAGAAAAAAAAAAATCATAACCAAATAAAAACCAATAATCATGGTGAAAACTGACAAGATGAAGTGATATTACTGAGAAAGAGGCAAGCGACTGTGGAGAAAATTGCAGAAAGCGGGGAATCTACAGGTGTGGAAAGGAGAGGTGGCTGGCTGTGCAACATGCTACTGCAGTGGCCAGAGCCTGGAGGCATTTGTGAAGTTTTCACACAGAAGCCTTTGGGGGCTTTGCTTCTTCAGAAGAAAGAATCTGTGTGGATTGGAGGTCTAATGCTTTGCATTCCTATCTGGCAGAAGCGAGACAGATATGAAGCTTCATCCCCACTCTTCAAGCTGCAGATACCTCTGCGACCTATCCGTAGATATTAACTTCATATTAATTGTGTCCATTTCTGTGATATTTTTTATCACACTCTCCTATTTTAACAGAGCTTCTTCTGTCAATTATGTTGTACATAGGTTTCTGTACTCATGTCATCCATACTTAGAGGTGCAAAGTTCCACTTTCGCACTAAATGGAAACCCTGAATGTAAGTCAAGTGACACAGCCTCACTAGATGTGTACAAAGACTGGAAGATCTTTTAATGAAAAAGCACCAGTAACAATTTTGGTTATTACCAGGTACAAGCTGTTCACACTTGTTTAGCTTGTAATTTTTGAGCATTTAGAGTATAGGAAGGTATATGGACATCTATAGTTTAGAACAAGTAGAATCTTCAAACTGCCCAAATCACACTGGAATGTATTTCTGAAAAGAGTCTAAAGCAGCTTTTATTGTTTAGCCATGAGTACCTGTAGCAGCTGAGCTGCAGTGAGACAATCTGTAGTAATGACATTAGTATCTGTGATTTCCATTGATTTTAATTGGATATGACTCATTTTATTTTTACTGCCATTTAAATTCTGTAACTTTCTTGTGTGAGCAAGACCTCAGAATTAAGTGTACACTGGAATGCAGCCTAGCTCAGCCCAGCACATTCAATATCACTTGTTTTCAAATTGTCTCTCTTTTTCTAACAGGATGAGGAGGTGCTAGAGAAGTGCCAAGTCACAACGCGAGACCCATAGTTAAGTCATCTCTACAGTCTGGCAGAAATGAAAGTGGCAGTGTGATTCTAGTGGGTGAGTCAATGCAAAAGTCATCTGTCTTCTTTTGTTTCTTTGCAGACACACTCAGATTTTTCCCAGAAGCTTCTTAGAAGTGAAGCAGATTGTGGTCTGAGCTTACGGCATGGGTGTGCTCTCTTTAGGCCACTTTGCACCTGTATTTGTTGGAGTACAGGCTTCAAGTGCTTTCCAAACATGCCAGTTTCAGTAATGCAGTAAGTTCTAACTGCAAATCATAGAACTGCTGTAGAAAAGAATAGCTTCCATCCTTTATTAAACAAAACATTTAAGTACAGAGAGAATGTGTTAAAAGAAATCATAAATATCAAAGCCAAATACTTGCAGAAAAATGCTTGGGTTAAGTTTGTCTTTAGGCACCTATTTTGTGCAATGTGGGTGACTCTGTTAGCACTTCAGATGCCTGAAACTGGGTGGTATGAATAGAGGTCTAAACCAGTTTAAGCTGATTGCGTGATTTGCTATGGCTTCTGCAGCTAATAGTGCATAAAATAACTAGCAAAAATGAAGCTCGCAAACAACGTAACACACAGATACAGCAATGTTTAAGGTTTATGCCAGACAAAGGGTCACTACTGTTTTCTGTGCTCAATCATTGCCTGAGGTGCAGGTGCCGGTGCTGTGTGAGCACTGCAGCAAGTTCTGTACTGGCAGTGCTTATTTCCATGGAAAGAGAATGGAATAGTTAGTTCTAACTGAACAAGTACTTGAACTGACAAGAAGGGGGAGCAGAGGCGTGCTGTTACCATTAGAGTTTTGTGAGGAGCTAAGTACTAGTAGTACTTTATACAAGTGCTTGTACTTATACCAGAATGTTATACAGTGCTGTCCTGGGTTCAAGCACGACAAGTGCTGACTGTTATAACTTGCCAATGGGGAATGACACCAGAAAAGCTTCAGCCTGGTTTGTGAAAAGCTTGAGTAATTTCTCTCATCTAAAAAATGCGCGCAGCCCATAATGTGACTTGGTGATTTTATCATATGCCATAGTGCCTAGCTGTTTTGAGTGGAATAAAAAATGCTTTCAGGTTAGAACTAAGAAATATACTTATACAAATAACCTGATGATTTTTTTTTTTTTTTTTAATAATTTCTGCGAGGCTTAAATTGACTCTAATCTATGGTCCAGGCTGTAGTGCTATCTTCTGGTTTTGTTAGGGGCAACACTGAAAAAGCCATGCTATTAATTTCCTACAGTGACCTGGCATTTAGAGTAGATGATAGGGAGAGGATATTTTAGCTGTTTAGGCAAGGGTGATGGGTTTGGAAGTGTAGCTCTTCCTTTTGTCTTCAGATGTTTTGTTGGTCTGTTTCACGGAGTATTATTATTCATTAACTTTCATATTCAGAAACTGCACATGAAAGCTTTCATTTTATGAAAAATGAAAAAATTTTATAAAAATCTGGAAAGAGCAAAGTGTTTACCCGTATACAGGCAGCCCAGTTGCATGGAACATAACAGAGAGGTATATGAGATTTATCTGTGGTGGTTTGGGTTTGTATTTGAAAGTGTCAGGTGAATGCTATAGTTATGAGAAGAGACAATTCTTGAGGGCTTTGAAGCTCTTTTAAATTGTTTTGTCAAGTTTTCCTAATACCAAGCAAACCTGTATACGAGATGCTGCTTTTCTAGTCTAGTTTTTAGTCAGTGTACACTGTCAAGAGACTGTGGCTTTCTGAAAGTTCTAAGTCTAAACAGGCTTTAATACATCAAAGCCTACTTTTCTCTTTATTAAAGGTTTTTGCATATTATTTGAAACATTGCTAAGCAATTATGTCATAGATACAAACTACCTTATTCTCTGCTTACTTGAACTACGAAGCTCAGTATGTGTCTGGGTGCTACTGACTGCAAGGCATTATCCAGGTATGTTTGATAGGGAATTACATGCCCTAGAAAGAAATTTAATAAAGACATCTGCTTTCAACTCTCAAACTTTCTCCCTAGTTCTTCCTGTGATTAAAAGGAAAATATTTTAAAATAAGCAATCCTAACACCTAAAATTGTGCAGTCCATTTTTTTGCCATGTCCAGGACTTCAATAACTTAAGCAATTCATGGGAGAGTAGTGGGAAATTTTATATTATCTCTTCTTTTCCAGATAAGCTGAATCAGAGTAAACAGGTCTAAAAAAACCAACTGGTTTCAAAGGGATCCTTTCAGCTGCAAACCATTATATCATCCACTCTAAAGAGCTGCTCAGCCCAGAGCTTCTTGAGAGCTTGGGAGGTTTGTCTTGGGGGTGGCTGAATAGCCTCTAGTGTCCTGCTCCAGCTTGGAATACTGGGTGAGTGTTGCATGCAGGAACTGGCAGTGAGAACCAGGGGATGTGTATTATATGTACAAAAGAATTGTGACTGCGGAGACTTCTCAGTGACACTGGAAAGTTGATGGAGGCTATGAAGAAAGTATTTATATCCCATCCTTTAAGAATCTAAGAAGATGTTTTTATGCTGCCATTCTTTGTGGAAGTATGACCAAATTCTCACAGAATGCTGTGTTCTCTTTTTGTGACTCAGAATATATCTCCTGTAGTCACTTGTTTGAGGACTTACCACTGGAGTTCAAAGCTTGCTTGTAGGAAGATCTGAGATGAAATGCTGTTTCCATTACTTTTGATGCATGGGCTTCATCCACTCTGTTGACTGTGGCGTGCCTTTAGTAAGCATCCATCTGTGTGCGATAAGCAAATTCTCTCTTAAATTGCAAAATAATCTGTGTTATGTAGAGGCAAAATTAAGTATTTCTGGCTCTGAATTTTCTTACTGCTTTTTTGTATCTTCTTGGCTAAAACTTGCCTTTTTGATGAACATCTTTTATCATCCTCACTTTAATTAGTGAATTCTCTTTCATCTACTACTGTTGCTTGGTAAATCCATAAGAATTTTAAGGTTCAAAATACTGGTAAAACTTTTTTTTTCTTTCAGGAAGCGTTTAGTTTAGGCGAGTATGCATTTGTAATATCCCTTTACAATAAAGTTTGTCCAAATTACTGTATCTGTGGATGCAGTGTCCAGATTACCCTGTAGGTTTCTAAAGAGAAAGGTGGAGGAAGATTTTTATACATTATTAGGATGAATCTAAGAAAAAGCTTAATGAATTGAAATTGAATGTCATTGTTAAATGACTGGATACTATCATGCTTAAAACCACTTGTGACTGTGTTACACCCCCCTTCAAGCGGTTTACTTTATTTCTACTTGAAATTAACCACTGAATTAATCAATGCTCCGTTATATGTTACTCGAGGAAAGCAAGAGTATGAGTTGACACTGAGCTTAGACGTGGTCAAACAGCATTCTGAATTATTTAGAGGCAGCTGATAAGTTCCAGCCACTTTCATTGCGTAGGAGAATAATGTTCTGTATTACTGATGATCTAGAATGCCTCCATGTGGTTACCTTTTTTTTTTTCCTTGGTTATATATATTCTTTCATGGTCTTCGAACAGGTATAAAACTTTGATGCATGTAGAGTCTTTTTGAGAGAGATGATTGAGAAGCTGTCAGAGTAATTCCTGTTCAAGAGCTGCGCATTAATTTCCTGCAAATAGGTTCTTTAACTTGCAACCTGCAAAAATCCTGTTGTCAGCAGGGATCCCTGAAATTGTAAATTCACCTCTGAACACACATGTAATGGTTTGAAGAAACAACAGTCCCTTGCAGAGTTTCAGGCAGGCCCTGTGTAATGGGAATATACAAATCTGTCCCACCCTTGGCTCCCACAGCTTTTCTGCTGTGGGCCCTGCAGCCAGCAAGGGCTGTAAGCTGCGGGACGGAGGTCAGAGAAGAGCTGCTGGGTTCCAGAAGTGGGATGGAATGGGAGCGCAAGGTGGAGGAGGAAACAGGACTGAAGCATCAGGAGTTGATGAAAGGTCTTGTGAGGAGTGGCAATAATATCTAGAACATGGTGGAAGCAAAGGGTGAAGTAGAATTCACTTCTTACTGTCATACTTCGATTACTAGTAGCTGTCATACACTTGTGTCTAGTTATTAAAAGAGCTAAAGGAAAACAGAGTGATGGTAGTTCTGTCATCCTGCTAGAGGTGGAAGAAAAAGATAACCAAGCTCACATATAGGAAATAGAATGTATCATCTGGAAATAATCTATTTGTAAAAGTTTAAAAATTAAAAAACAAAAAAGGAGCAGAGATGATATGGGATAGAACACTGTTCTGTAGGAAGCTAGTAGATATGGTTAGCTACAAAGAGCTCTTGTAGCTGTCTATAGTTAGCATTTTGCATGTCTTTGGGAAGTTACATCTCAAATGCAAAGATAACTGTGAAGCTACTTGTAAAGATAGCAAGTTGATGTTATAAAATGGAGTTTGGCCTTATTTGGTGCCTTTTTAAGCCTGAAAAACCTGGATCTTGGGCAAAGGAATCTCATTTTCCACCTAAGCAGAAACATCAGTTTGAAAAAAACTCTTTGCTAGAAAGTGGAGCTGAGTTTAAAAGGGGGCAATAAGCTGTAAAGGAGCTGTGTTTACTGAGTGCAGCGCTGCCATTATTTGGCAAAAATCACAAAATAAAATAGGCAAGAGAAGCTACAGCTCTACATGTGCTCTTGGTCCTTAACCATGTAGTGATGGCTCTTCAATGGAGACAAGAAACCTATTTATATTATAGTACCTTATAAATACATTGAATGTAACAGATTGAAGGTGTTGGGGTTGGTTTGGTTTGTGTTTTTCTTTTGGCAAAGAAGGTAAAAATGCTCGGTTAGTTTTCCAGCCCAGGCTGCAGGTGCATCTGTCTTGTTTGCAACCTTGCACAGAGTTAAAAATCCTTACTGCTGCATGCAAAAGGACCAGGCAGACCAGTCCCTCTGCACTGTGTGACCTTGTAGCCTTGTAGAACTTGACATTTCCTGAATAGCTGGTAGTTTGGGACACAATATGCTTGCTTACTGGCATGCAGGCTACAATGTAATGAGAGGACAGGAGAGCGAGCAATCTAGCCTCTGGTGTTGAGCAGAGTTTGGTTTTTGCGTGAAACAGGCAGGCAACTTCACAACCGTTGTGATTTCTGGCAGCAATGTCACTTGGCTTTTTGACTAACACAGCTCCTTCTGTTACTTATCCCATGGTCTGGCACTACAGTAACTAATCTACAGTATGTCGCAGCAGAAACGTGCTCTGACATATGCCATAAAAGACAACAAATGGTGTGCAGTCTGTATAACAGCATAGAAGAAATAACCAGGAAGACAGCAAACATCTAGAAAGCTGTTTCTGTGTGCCTCCTTAACAGACAGAGGCTGTCCTGTTTCATGAGATCTCAGGGGGAATATGGAGAGACAGGTAAGTAGTAGGATTCTGTTTTACTTAATACAACCCTCAACCAGAATGTCTTAACATATATCTTAACATTCTTTGTACAGTTTCCCTTTCTCTGGGAGAGAAACAAGTGACTTACTACCACTCAATTTCCCTTATCTAAAAAATAGACACATGTTAATAGTCTCACAGGCAGTTATACATCCACACATACTGATTTATAGAAGAGAAACTAAAATACCTAGTTTGTTAGAGCAACATTTCACCTGACTTTTTCTAGTTCTCAGGACAGGCAACGTATCAATACTGCTGGCAACAACAGTCTCATGGAACAGAAAAACTTCGAATAAGATGGACTAACAAAGAAAATTGTGTGCCTAAGTAAAAGATTTTTCTGATGGGGGTTTTCCATTGCACACTGTGTAAATCTGTTTGAAACAGAGAGGGGACATTACACAGGCATGTAGCTCCCACTTTAGAATTGGAGTAATTAATGCAGATTTTATTTTTTTTATATATGTGTTTGTGTGAGCTATAAAGTTGTTGGGAGACTTGAGGGTAGAGTGGGTTGGGTTTTTTTTATTTTTCAAGGAATAATTTGTGTAACTTCCACCTCTGCACCTGTGTGATTTTTAGGTCGATCTTTTTTCGCTCTTGTTTGTCATGAAACACAGTATTAAATAATTGACTGTCCATTACACTTGCTGAAAACACAGTCCCCTAATAATCATCTGCAACAGAAGAACTTCCATGTTCTTCTCTTATTGATTCACTTTGACTTGCAGCAGTGGACTTGGCTTTCCCATGTAATTTGCCGGAGCTCGAGGTCAGCCTTCTGAGTAAAGGCAGTTAATCTCGTTCTGTCAGTAACAGTACTGTGCAGCGGAATTACTTGCTCTTGTTATTGAGCCATTCAGTAAAGGAAGTAGGAAGCTAAATGTGTATATACTGACTACCAGTGTTTTGTTTTCCCTATCAATCAGCTGCCCCCTCAAGTAGTTTTCTTATTTTCAAGTACTTGTTGTTAGGAGTTTTCAGTTGGTTTTTTTTCCCAAGCCTGTAAGCAGACCTGGTGTATGCTTAAGAGAACTTTCTAGCTGGAATAAAGCATAGGGATGCAAAGTAGAAGTTGGAGTGAGTGACAGTCATAAGCAATAATATTGTTTCACTCTTACAAAGAGCCCTAACCTTGTGTGAGATGAAATTTAGCTCCAGGTTTCCGTAGTCTTTTTAGTTTAAATGTCAAAAAAGTGCCTTTAATGCATATCTATTTCTCCTATAGCACTCCTGGGCACTTACACAAGTTCTGTAGAGCAGTTAACCTTAAAATAAATGTCTTCTAAGTGTCTTTTTTGCTCACACTCACTATTAGCTACCTTACAGCTCAGAGCACTGACTATACATCTGTCCATTGTAACTTCTGAGTTGAGAGCCACCCTTGCTGGCATTACTGGAAACTTACCCTTTCACTCTGAACAGTCTCATTGCCCAGCGGGTTTCTTCTCAAAGCTTCTGCTTCAGGAAGCAGTGCTGGCACAGTATAACCCTTGCCTTCCAATCTGGATGTCCATCAACACATCAGCAATTCTTCAGTCTCTTCTGTGAATGATTAGGAGTGAACAACGTGATGTCTGCATTAGAAAGGGATCTTGTCTTGTGGGAGTGGAGGTGTACTTATCACACCTGTTATAATCACTGTTTTTATAATTCTGAGGGATTTAGTCACTTTAGCTGGAAATCTCATGAGCGACACATCAAATCCATTGTTGGCCTCTGAGACTCCTAATAGAATGGCCTGTTCTAGCAGGAATTTCTTACTCTCTTGAGAGTTTGCCTATAGGACAGAAACCACTTAGTTCAGTTTTCTGAAGAGCCATCAGAGATAATTAATTAGGCCAGTTTTCTTCATGCTGCTTGAAAGTTATGAAAACCTGTCCACTGGTCTCGATTTGGGCTAATGCCAGTTTGCAATGACAGCAATGTCAATCTGGAGAGAAAAAAAAGAACAGTGGCATTTTGGGACTTTTGCTGGGCTGGAATCACCAGGGCTAGAATCCACATCTGGCCTTTTTGCCAAAAAACCATGACTGGGCAGTGCTGTGCTTCTCTGTAGGACTTGGATAGCTGCGTTAGTTGTGGGTGGTGGAATCGATTGTGGGAGGCAGAGTAAAGGATGGGTGCTTGTTATTTTCTCATAATTCACAATAAGAGTGTTTCATATTGAATGTGCTACTAGAAGGTTCTTCATTTCTAACAGCAAAAATAAAATTAGGATTTGGATCAACTTGGACATCAGGACTTGATAATCTGAAAATTAATCCCATTCTTCAGATTAGCATTTCATGTGTTTTAGGGGGTTTTTGGCCTTAAACTAGTTGAGTATGTTCAAGTAGCTGATTGATTGCTTTAAATTTTGTTGAAGATGTATCTAAATATCAGCAAGCTGAGGAAGGCCGGAGGGTGAATGATAAGGGTGGGTTGACTGTTATTTAATCACTGTAAGAAAAAAAAGCGGAAAATACTTACATTGTAGTAACAGCAAACCTGCAAGACTTTGGCAATTTGGCAAGTGTATCTGTCAGAACATTTACGCTTCAGCCACTTGGTGCCAGTGTTGCCGAGTTTAGCTGGGAAACACTACTCTATACTAGAGCCTAGGTAGCTCCATGTCCTTTCGGCTCTCCAACCTGGCTCAGGAGGACACAGTCATATGATTGTCAGCCTTAGTTGTGGCTTGGAAACTGTCCTAAATGGTAGTGGATCCATTAGGAAAAGAAAAAAAAGAAAAGGTGTGCAATGCTGCGTTTAACAGTAATGCTGAAGTTATGACAGATGGAAACAAGGTCAAGTTTGCAGTGTGGTAAGTCCTTTCATTAGGCTGACTGACGTAAAGTGACTTTAGGTACATAGGACCTCATCTGAAGATGAACATGTAGACTTGAAAGTGAGCTTCACTGGTGAAGAATATTACCTCCCTGTGCAAACTTTATCTCAAAAAGTATAGTCCAACCTAACTGCGAGACCCAAGAGGTCAGTTGTATTTATTCACTGCTTCTATTTCCAGCAGCATCAGTGGCAGTGGGGTGAGTCGGGTATATTTTATTTTATTTTTTTTGATCCGAACAGACCTGTGGAGAGCTCTGAAAATCTGATGTTTTTTTGGTTTTAGGGCATATAGGGATAAATCCTTCTAGACTGTTCGTTGTTTCATCTTCCTATGAAGCATTGTTGTCTACATTCTGAGGTTTTTAGAGTTGGTCAGTCCTTTCAAAACTCTAAGTTCTTTCTCTTCCCACTCTTGCCTGTATCTCCTAGCCAGTGAAATAGACACTGTCCAAAATAGATGTTTGGTAAGGCTATAATCCTTCTTCCTGCAATGCCTTTTCCTTTTCTGTATGACTTAGCTTGGTTACAGCCATCTGAAATCTCAAAGAGAAAAACTGGTTCCCCTGGATGATGGATATTCCCAGTTTTCCGTGCAAACTGAAGTCTCTGCCTACCTCTGAGGCAAGCAGAGGTTTAGGTTATGTAAGCAGATCATGAAAATAATTACAGACAGATTTTCTTCTGTGCTTGTCTGGAAGGATAATGAAGAAAGATAATTATATTGAAGCTTCTTTGTCTCGTAGATGTCGCAAAGCATTTTGCTGTATCAGTTCCTTTTGGACACAGTGCGTGCCATCTTGTGGACAATCTTATTAGGTCTGAATCCTTGAGACAAATATTTAAAGATTAGGATGTTTTGTGTGTGTGTGATAAAGCTGCGTAGCTGCGCAATATGTAAAATAGCACATATTTGTAATTCAGTGCACGTAATCCCTTCTCTTGGGTGCTGATTTTGTAGTTAAAGTTATTTGAATTTGCTTGGTTCCCTTACTTTTGAGGAAGCTGAGTTTCTTTTGCTAGGATATGAATTGCTTGGTACCACTTGTAGAACTATCAAAGTAAAATTCTTTGCCATTTTATCCTTAAGTTTAAAGCAATGAATTAGAATTATATCCATCTGGGAAATAATTCTGAGAAGCATCTGTCAAAGCAGTACAATTGCTACATGCCAATAATAACAAAAAGAAAATAATTTTAGGAATCTCCTTGCTTCAAGAATGGAGGCAAAAATATTCTTATTAGAGACATAAGCAACTTGTACAAATATTTATTTGAAATTATGATATCTATACTCTTTATTTAATCATACTAGTATGATTCTTTCTTGGTAGAAAGGAAGTGACAACTCTTAAGGCATAACTCGGTAGCTGAGAAGTCCTCTCCAAAAGCAATAAGTTTTGGTTGGTTTTTTTTTTTTTTTTTTTTTTTTTTTTTGTTGGGTTTTGGTTTTGTTTTTGTTTTTTTTTTTTTTTTTTTACAGGGAAGGCTCTAACATTTGTCAAAATACTGTGCTTGCTGAGTGAGATCATTTCCCTCTTCATGCAGAGATCAGAGATCAACAGATTTTGTCTTGTAAAAGTCCTTAAGAAATAGCCCACTGCCTGGTTCCTCTAAAACTTAAAATAAGGCAAGCTTATAGTAAATGTTTGCAAAAGCAAGTATATTAAAAGTAAAACATACATGGTTACAAAGGTGACATTGTTGATGTTGGCTTGAAAATATGATTCTAACAGGAAAAAGCCTCAAATAAGTTGATCTAACTTAAAATCTAATTTGAACTTGGAGCCATGGCTAATTTAAATTAGATTTAATGAATAAAAATTGCTGTACAAATAAAGTAGTGTCAATCACATGCTGATTAAAGAAACTTTGACATTCATTGTGCTGATGGCTTTGCCTGTCTTGCAGGTAGGCAGTCATTTCCAGCTATAGCATAGATGTTCTTGCTAACTGGTCATGCAGGGACACTGGAAAGGTGGCTGATGAACAAGCTTTGCCACCATGAGTGTATAACAGAACTAGTGCTACAGAGGTGAAAGCAGCTTCTGGTAATAACAGATTGGTCACCCAACATTGCCAGGTACCTCTGAAGTACTAAAAGCTATCAAGCAAGTGTCAAATCAGCTGCATCGGATGGCTCTGCTGTTGAGATACACAAATGTGGGTAATGTAAGCTGATAAGAGAACTCATGACTTACTAAACAAACATCTGGGACCAAAACCAAGTGTTGCAAGTATCTGAAGATACTAACATCTCCCACCATGTGACAGTTAACAAGGTCATGCACATTGTTAACAAGGTCATGCACATGCATGTAAGGATCTGGGTTTGGTGAACAACGCTGATAAGTTATTTACGAGCTGAGCCTCGAATTTGCAGAGAAACAGTTTATTTTTAGTGACTGTAGATTCCATGCTGGTTATGGCACAGATCACATGATTTTGCTGCAGGGCAAGATCAGGAGGAGCTGCCCATACAATCAAGATGTGCAGAATGTATGCATACAGTAGATCAGCCAGCTCTCAACATCCCAAAGGGCTTTCAACCCTCACGTGAGGGTTTCTAGTTCACTTATTACTAGTGCTTGTCTGTATGGATGGTCAATTGTTTACTGAGTCGCTTGTCACAAAGGATTAGTCTGAAAAGACAGAGGTTTCATTTCAACTGAGGAGTATCCTGAATATTTGGCGTCCATATGTACCAAACCACTCAAGGCTGCCAGCAGATTTTGTGAAGTGCTTTCTTAACATTTCACCATAACTGGTTATCATTTTGTAAAATGGATATTAATCTTCACATTGCTATCACTGTTCTAGCTCTGCAGTTCTTCGGCTGATTTGGTCTCCAGATGGTAAGCTTCCTGGTTGACTGCTTCCTGCAGACAAGCAGTATCAAGTGACAAGATACGATATCTGAGTTTCTGGAACAGAAACTGATGCCTTTCCAGCTGAGACTGTGGCCATTTAATTTATATGCAGACTTGAGAGATTCGCTAAAGTGCCTTTAATAAAAGCAGTCCTGCCAGAGGTGGGGAACTGAAATATTAAACATTATGTCAAAGCTATTCTTAACTCATGTAACGCAAGTTACAAGAACTAGAGATTATAAACCAAGGCAGAATTCAATAGCAATAACTGCAACTGCCAAAACTGCAGCAAGTATTACTACTGCTAAGTTTAAATGTTTGTAGCATGAAGCAAGAGGAACATAAGAAAACAAGTACTTTCTGGCATCTAGCTTTGCACATAATGTGTGCGAGACACTGGGAACAGTTTTGGAGAAGCAGATACTTGAGGCCTTAAGGAAAGCCTCATTGGATAACTATGAATTTTTTTGCAATAACATCTTAACCTCTTTCTCTATTTCTGTATTTCTTGCCTGTATCCCAGCTAGGTTGCAAGAATTCTGGTGGCCTGATGACAGTTGTATGAAAGATCATTATGTCAGAATTATGCACAGGAGATGGCTGTATCATGCCTTACTCATTTAGATCCACAGATTTGCACTGGACCAGCTTATTAAAACAAGTCTGGCAGCTGCCCTAAGTACAACAGAAAGCTTAAATGTAAGGTTTAGGTCAATGGTTTCAGTGGTCAAATACAACATGAGCCAGCAAAGCTGATCTACAGCCAAGACTATGCCACAACCTGACTGAACAGTAGGTCAGGTATTACTCTGGAAGAAAGGTGAGAGGAAGGGATTTTTGCACCGCTTCATTCAGCAATTTCACAGCAGTTCAAATCATGCTTCAGTTCTGTCTACAAGAAACTCAAGGCAGCTTCAGTTTTAAAATTGCATCCTTCCTGCACCCTGTCATGGGAGTAGGAAGATGAATTTGAAGAGTAAATGGTTGAAGAATCGTAATTTTCTTCTCTTTTCTGATGGTGTTATTAGAGAATCCATCAAATAACGATCACTTCATCAGGACAGATCTGCCATTTTAAAATGGGAAACTTTTCTATCATAGCCATTTCTTTTTGATTGTTAATGCTAGGAGAACCATTACTGGCAGTGAATGGCTATTCTCCTTGTAATTCTTTACATGTAGTGCCAAGTGTTCTAGGTAAAATAAATCTATCATTGCCTCTTTTGACACCACACTGCTGTGTTGCTCTCTAGGGGACATGATATGATTTACATACTTAAATTTTTTGCTCTAGTGTCAAATAGTGTTTTGCAATTTGGCAGCTGTTATTAGCTGTTATGATGATCAAATAACACTATGGGAGCTGGTAATTAAGAAGGAAGCAATACTAAAAGAAAAACACTTAAGTATTAATATTTAGGCTTGGATTCATTTAGCAGTGTCAACCAACTGCAATCCTGGGGGACCATTTGTGGTTTTGGACTCGATATGCTACTTCTGTTTCATGTAATAAATCCATTAATATTCTAATCTTCCACAAGCATATTACCACACATTACCAACTTGCAGATGAAAGAAATAAGTCTTTTTTTCTTTAATGGGCATGCTAAACAAGGCACGTACAGTGAGGAGGGTGCGTGCTTGGGAAAGATGATGGCAAATGTTTAGTACCTGGAGGAGTTGTTGCAGTACCTTGAACTAAGAGTTGGCCTCCCTGGGAAGGGTGTTAGTCTCTGACCCTGCTCTGTGGAGGCAGGGAAGCCCACCTCCATGCAGCCACTCGGCACACAGCTTCTAGGGTAAGGAGTTCCTGACCTGCCAAGGTGTCAGTAAATGGGCAGCCGCAGCCAAGAAAAGCTCAGCCTCAAACCAGCCTCACCAGACAGCACCAGGCAGAAGCATCTGAGTGGCTCCTGTGAAGGGGGGGTGTAGGTCGAGGAGAACTGAGAGCAGTTGAAAAGCTCAAAACTTTTTGTGAGTTCACCCTTTTCATCCCATTGGTTTCCAACACTGGGGCAGGGGGGGAGATCACCAGAGAAAGTGTAAAAGACACTGAAAGAAAGTGGGAACTGAGAAAGAAGAAGATGGTTTTATGTAAGATAACATGTGCCTGAGAGCTGACAGTCATTTATTTGTCATGAGGGGTTTCTTTTTGGTTTTGTTTGGTTGGTTGGTTGGTTGGTTTTTTCCCCCTACCAGTTCCATATCGGTGTGGAGCAATAGTTTTGTTTTGATACATGAATGTGAGCAATGATGCTGTCAGTCATGGGGTATTTATCTTCACAAAGTAATTTCTAAAAGGGAGGGCATATTTGGGGGTGCTCTGTTCTCTCTCTCTCCCCCCCCTGCCCTGCCGCACACAGAATTTATTTGGAGAGAACTTAAGTTGAAGTTATTAACTCCCAGATCAACATTACACAGCCCCCATCACAGCTTTTTTTCAAAGCCGAAGTGTTAGGAAACCAGCATTCAAGGTAACCCACGTCCTGGCAGCCTCAAAACCCATGCTCTGCTCTTGCTCACCCAATCAAACTGGACTGTACTTTCAAAGGAATTTGGCACCTATATCAAACTCTTCAATAACTAGATCTGTCAATGTAATCTTTTATGTTGAACAGGACCAGTGCTCATCCAAGCAGAAACAACACAGCAGTGTTACCTATGTCTGTCTCTGCAAGCTGTTAATAATTGCATTGTTATAGCGCTAAAGTATTTTGCTATTAGTATTTCTGTAGTAGTACATGAGAGGAAGTATATTATGGCAGTACTTAGTCTTAATTACTGCAGACATTTTTATGTGCACTCACTGTTAAAAGTAGCTTAGAGAATAAAACAAGCTGTCTGCACAGTACAATTAAAGTGCTGAAGTTACTATAGCGTGGATTTGGAAGCTGCTGAAACCCTAAACCCTGAGGTCAACAAAAGCTTGAGGCTTATGTGGTTCCTTTAGCTGTTGCTCCTCTGTCCAACAGGCTTGGAGACGAACATGCAGAAGTGGAAATTAGTTTTCCCTGCACTAAAGGTAACTGTTATAATTAGTGGGTGCTAATGAGGGTGCAGTTGGTACTTTAGTAGGGATATGCAAATTGAGTTTTGTGGCTACATACATGTATGTATGCAAACACCACCTTTGTAAAGTCCTAGTGCCTCTCAAAGGGTGTGAGTTTGCTGCTGTGGCTAGTATGTGATTTTCGTGTTTGCCAGCAGGCAGTCTCAGAGGTTCATATCTTCCCTCCCTTCAGTGGTCTGGTGTCCAAGTGCAGCTAACACTCCAACAGGGAGGCTTTTCTGAAAGAGCCAAAAATCCTGGTTTTACGCTCCCATCTATTATGAAGGAACTACTTCAGTAACTGAATCTCATCTGGGCAAACTGTGTGCCCAGCTTGTGACAGCCAAGTATTACCAGTGCTTCAAGGACATCTCAGCAATGTGAACACACACTTTACACTGAAATGTGGAACATGCATCTCATTTTCAGCCTTGAGGCTTGGAGTGTGAACCTCATAGGTTGTGTCACATGGTTGGTTGGCTAGTCAGAGAGAAAAAATCTCCCTTGAAGATTAGCTGCTGTTAGATGGAGAGGCAGCAGAACATCTTCATTTGGACCTGTAGAATACAATACTGATTTACACTTGTAGTAATGACAGTTATATATTTTTTTATTAGTTAAAAAGTTTGACCAAAGTCACTAGAAATCAAATGACATAATAGCAAGTGGTACTACTGTTTTGTGGTGGTGTAGGGTTTTTGTTTTGTTTTTAATTGATGCATTATGTCTTACACCAGGTGGAATTATTAGCTCAACAGTTGGACATGTTATAAGATTTAGGATTAGCAAAATCAGTGCTAAGCTATACCACTTCAATCAAACTTCAAGCTCTGCTTTCTCAGGCAGTCAGCATTCCCATGGGCAGCAGCTGAGTTTTGATGGAGCACCACTTGACACTGTAAATGTAAATAATTTCTTCTTCATCAGTATTGATTCCACCTGGAAGTTCATGCCTTTGGGACTTTGAAGCAGATTTTCTTCAACCAATTGATGCTTGCAGCAGTGAATTATGTAGAAATGGTAAATTTGGATTTTCAGTCTGGTTTGGCTCATTACTTTAAACATAAATCTTCCAAAATATTTGGAAGTGTTACTCTTCTAGATGGTACAGCTGTTTGTGTCTTTTTTTCTTTAACCTCATCAAATTTACCTACTTCTGTTTTAAAATATTTATATTGTGAAAAGCAAACCTATGGGTGGCTTAAATTTTAGTGTTACTGTAGATCAGGCTACTGACTGGAAATTGCAGTACCAAAATGGCTGGCTGTATTTTGCTTTTACTAACTGTCCAAATTGTATTGGAGTTCTTGTTCTGTTTGCTTTGCAATTTCGATCAGCCACTGCAACTGTGTGTGTGTGTGTAACAAACATTCTTTCACATTATTTGACTTTATCTAGGTTGCTTTCTCTGAATCTATATGTGTACATTGATTGATGGTCTGAAACTGCATTCTGGCACAACCCTCTTTAAATATCCAGTACCAAAATTATCAAACCCCACAGAAATTCTTTTCTAGCCTCAACAAATCAGTTTATGCAAAATGACACCACCACCACCCCCCCAAGAAAAAAAGAAATAATTTTTTTTGCTTTGTACATGTGCAAGTTCTATGATTTCCAAGCAAGAGAAAAACAAGCTGACATTACAGTTTACTTATTTTACACATTGGGGGCATATTGCAGTATGTAAAATGTAGTTAAAGGCTTTTAAATGTGTTTCAACTTTGAAATTTCATTTAGTGTCTTTGGCAGAAACTTACTGTTTTAAGAGCAAAAGTTAATAAACCCAGTGTGCATTCATTTTTGGGGCTAAACTGACATCTACTGGTGCTCTGCAAGGCAGTACATGTAATTAGTGTGATGACAAAATACACATGCTTCTTGATAATGAAAGAAACTTACCTCTAAGTCTTTTTCCACTCTCAGGTTCAAATGCTAACTCATAGGAAGGACTGAATGCTGCTGAATCAACCCCTTTCCTCCTTCCCCCGCCTTTCCAGCCAGAGGACTGGGAATATTCATGATGCCAAGAGCCCTCATACTCCAACAACTGATGAACCACCCAAGTGCCCATCAGGCAATTCAGTAGGTCACTGACTGGAGAGCTCACTGTTGAGTTTATTGTCATTTGGGGACAGAGCCCCTTTTGTCCTATGAAACCTGAATCCTGGCTCTGGGATGGGTTTGAATTGAAGCTTTATACGTGTTACTTAGGGAGAGGTCTGAGAAAGGATTTAACCACAAAAATAGTATTTTAACGGATTTTAGATGCTTTTAGCCAAAAGGTGTAACACACAATCCCTGCTGAACCCTCACAGGTTACTGACTCCTTCAGACTAAAGCAATTAAATACCACGCTTGCCAACGGGTGCAGCTAAACTCTGGCAGGTGAAGCAGTCCTTGTTGAATCCCTTCCACGTGTCTGGCCAGTAATTAATTTTCTGTCTGATCTTTGAGCTGTTGGGTTGGGTAGAGGAAGGAGTGATGTACTCTGTATCTTCCCAAGACTGAATCCAGTCTAATTGCCTGTAAAAGCACTAGTTAAAATCACTGTTCCTTTGATCATTATGTGGTTTCTCGCATGTCTGAAATAACTGATCCTGTTAATATAAAGGGTATGGTAGGACTAGGGGAGGGTTTTTCCTCCTGTGCTACAAAATGTGGAGTCCGGCAACGCTGATGAGGGGGAAGTTGGAGACTGCTTGTTTTACCCGATTAACCCTCTCGCAGGCGCTACGAAGCCCGCAGCGCTGGCGCCGGTTTCAGCTGTGGGCGTCGGTCACAGTTGTACTTCTCTCGGACCGTTCTCCTCCTTCCTTTTTTCTGCCGCCGGCGCTCAGGAGCGGTGCCCAGACGGTGCCGGTAAATCCTTGGAGGCGGGGGGAGGCGGGCTGTTCCCTGGGGCGGGTCCCGCGGCGCCTGCCCCGGCTTCGAGGAAGGGGAGGAGAAGGCAAGGTGCGGACGGGAAGGTACGGGGCAATCGTTGCGGGACGGTGGCTTCACCCGAGCGGCCAGGGGGAGAGGCAGGAGCCTGCTGCGAGCGGTGAGGGCCGCGGGGCTCCCACGGGCGACTCTGGGCGAGGGGCTGGGCTGCTGCCGGACGGGACCCGCAAGGTGGGAGGGAAGGCGGCGGTGCAGCTTTCCGGGGGTCGCAGCGCCGGCCACTGCTCCCGGGCCCGAGCTCTGCCCGTGCCGGGGGGCGGTCCCGGGGCGATGGGGGCAGCTGGGGCTTTGTGGGAGCCAGCGGTGCCGGTGAGGAGACGGGCCGGGAGAGGCTGTGGGCGGCGGGGCCAGAGCCGGAGCTGAGGGAAGCGAAACCCCAGCGTCTCGGGCGGCAGCCGGCCGGGAAGCCGCCTTGTCCACGGGGATTGCGCGGGGGAGCGGACCTAGGAAAACGGCCCTGCCTTGCCCCGGGGAGGGGGTTACCGGGACCCGGGTTGAAGCTGCTCACAGGATTATTCCGAGATTGTCCGTTACTTGGTAAAAGTAACAACGAAACGTCTGTAATCTGCTGCTGTGTAGTGCCGTTTCTTTTTTTTTGTCAGTATAAAATGCTGTGTGACCCAAGTAGCACCGGTTGTTGTCCTAAAATAGTAATGTGTCGAAGTCTTTTGGGTAATTACTACTGAATTTTATTCTCTTATGAACGCCTGGGGAATTTACACAACTTTACCAACCTGCTGAGAAATAGTATTTTAAACTAGCAAGTTACTGTCTGGAGTTCAGATAACCGGGATGGTGGCCTAACAAAGTGCTGTGTTAGGGCTTGCTGCAAAAATTCCAAGTGCTCTGATGAACCTGTGTATCCTACCTGATGGCTAAAAAGAATTAGCCTTCACCCTGTGTTTGATTCCAGGCGCTGCTGACCAGCAGCTGCCTCAAACCTTGCTGTGCAGGGAGCCCCTCTAATTACTTCTGGTGTTGGAGAGCAGCTTGGGATTTCTAGTGAAGAATACAGGGTTGGAATTTTAAGGGATTAAATCAAATGCCAAACTTCAGTAAGAGAGTAAGGGAAAGGCAAGGCAACAACGTGTTTGCTTGGCCAAGATGGGTTAGCAAAGCTGTATTTGTAAGCAGTACTACTTCCCCCCCCCCTCCTTTTTTTCTTCATACCAAGCAGAGGGGTGGGTTACTACCTTCTTTGTCCTGTCCCCAGGCTAATCTTCAAGTAGTGCTCAGGATTGAGAGATGCATGTTTGCACTGGCTGTATGAAGGAATAGTTCAAATATCTCTTCAGAAGTGACATTAAATTGTGAGGAACACTAGCAAAATTAAGTTCAGAAGCTGAAGTTTTGGTTACCTCCATAATACTTAGTATTTTGAAGAGATTGTGTTGTCCTGATGTCACCTTGTACTTTCGTTTCTGTTTTAATAGATAACGGGGCTGATACATGGTTTTAGTTTTATGCCATTCACTGTAGTACTTGGTAAATATTATCTGTGCTTCAGACTTAAACATTACAGGGCGAGAAGGAAGGCATGGGAGAGGTGTTAGCCATGCCGGGGATACTGCCAAGTGCTGCGAAGACCTGAGACATGCTTGCATCTGCTTTCAGGAAAGGGGGTGGGAAAAGGTGAAAAAGCATAGCAATCATTTTAAAATTGAACCAGCTGTCCAAAACTAGTCAGTGGTGCAAGTGGTGTTTTTAAATGCAACATCATTTAAAAGTATTGAATATGAAATATCATGACTAGAAGTTGTGATCACAGGCATTTTTAAATCTGTGAGAACGTGCTGATTTCTTAGAACTTGCTTCTCAGCAAAGCAGAGGTGTGAGGCTGGTCTTTGGTCATGCAGTGCCTGTGCAGCAGAAGTAGCTGTGTGTGGTAGTTTAACCCCAGCTGGCAGCTAAGTACCACACAGCTGCTCACCTGCTCCCCCCAGGTGGGAAGAGACTTTGAAGAGTAAAAGTAAGAAAACTCATAGGTTGAGATAAGAACAGGTGAATAACTGAAGTAAAACAAAATAATAAAAATAATTGTAATGAAAAGAAAAATAACAGAAGTAAAACCTATGAAAGGCAAGTGATGCAAAGGAAAACAACTGCTTACCACCAAAGGACTGATGCCCAGCCAGTCCCTGAGCAGTGCCTGGGGCTTCCCTCTAGTTTCATTGCTGAGCATGATATCATATAATCTGGAATATCCCTTTGGGCAGTTGGGGTCAGCTGTCCTGGCGCTGTCCTCTCCTAACTCCTTGTGCACCCCCAGCCATAACCAGCATACCGGGACCGGGGCAGTATCAACATTCAGCTCTGTAGTTTTGTCATAAGGGGAAACTTTGCTTTTTCTAAAGAAAACAGGAGGTCAGTGGTTTTAAAAAATAAAGCTGTGGAATACTTGATACTACAAATACCATTACAAAAACTTACTGAGTTTAGTCATCTTTGACTGCTGTCTTCTTCCATCTTCAGTCTGCCAAAGCTGCATCGTGAGCATGAGAATGGTGTGTAAGAACAAAGCCTGTCTTCAAGGAAGTGGTGGGTTACCACAACTACTGTTCCTGTGTACACACTGCACCTGTAGTCACGGCTATCCTTCTGTACCAGCTCCTGTGTTTGCCCTAGCTACGTGGCTACTGTAAAACCCACACGGGACTACGTACACAATTCCCTCTCTGATAAACCTTTCTGCATTTCTGCTTAGTCTACTGGAAAGACCATGGGACTACTGAAATGTATAAACATTAGCAGTGTTTACTGATGTATTACTACGCTTCCAGTGTAGCAGATCACTCTTCCAGGTTACACAGGACTGAACATGCTTGTGACAAGTTCTATATAGAAATGTTTATAGACTTCACTGAAATCCTGATAAAAGCTGTTTCATGTAAGGAAGGCAATCAGCAGTATTCCAGAGACTTTTCTGCAGTCCAGGAAGGCGAAGAGGCTTGTGTCATTGTTGGAAAACTTGTGCATTGGGTCTTAGCCATACTTTGGGTGGACAGAGTGATTCCAGCCTTAATTGGATACTTAAGCCTGGAATTCTTTTTCTTTACCTGTTGTGCTTGTAATTGTGGTGTTTTCTGTAGGCATCTTTCAGGTGTTGAAAGGGCTCTTTGACTTGAGAGACATGGTCAGAGAAAGTATAAAATCAGGAGATGCTACCTGAGGCTTACAGTGGAATGTACAGGAATTGCCTTGGTTGGAGAGAGCAGTCATAGATTACAAATTAACTTGTTTATGTTACTTAGAAATAACACTCAACTTCTCTGAGGTTTGCAGTCTGGAGATGTCTGCCTGCAGAGCCTTGCCCTTGTAGTTGGAGGTTTAAGGGAAAGATTTTTTGGTTGTTTTCTTTTTTTTTTTGGTTTTTTTTTTTTGGATGGTAAATGAGGGAAAGGCTGAATCAATAGCTTACCAGAGCAGGAGCCAACAGCAATTTTAGATTACTTTTGGTAGGCAGACAAGTGTGTAGGTGATGTATACAATAAGGGAGGTAAGAACTGGCTACTGACTCATCAGAGGGATTGGCCAGCATGGCTACAGAAGTACTGGGGGTGACTGACTGCATAACTGAGCTCTGTACTGGCTCAGCTGGTGTGTGGTGGAAGTTGATTATTCCTAGGGATGGCATTGAAATGAAAAGACGGGCAACCCTGGAGGGCAGCAGTGTTGACATGGACAGATCCAGATATGAGGGGTGAGGACCAACATGGATGTTGAAAGACCAGCAGAGGCTCACCAGGCAGGAGGCAGTGGTTGACAACTCAAGTTGAGAAGTTATGGTAGTAGCAGTATATGAGATAAACATTAGGGTATAGAATTGCTTAAAGGACAATGGAGACACAAGAAAAATTGGTTATGAGTTAAGGCTAAAATTTATTGTCAAGTTTGGAACCATGTAGAGTTTCTAGAGCATCTCACAAAAAAAGTGAGAAAATCAAATGACTTAAAATGGTCTGAAATTCCTGTGTTCTCAAACAGACATATTTACATTGTCTTTTGAAGTCAGGTCCACTGGTAAAACTGAGCTTTCCTTTGATATCAAGACACTGATCCCGAGTCTGCATTCCACTCAGGGTACAACAGTACTTAGGGTAGGAGTATTTAATAGCCATGCAGTTCCTATTGCTGCTGCCAGTGGTATCTGTACTTGGGATGAATTAGTGCTTCTGACTTGAACCAAACTGGCAGCATGACTGGTATCTTTTGCATTGTTTTTTCATAACTCAGTGTTTGGTATGTGGGTAAAACCGAAACTGAACTTTTGTCATCTTTTTCTAATACAGGAACTTCTGTTTTCTGGGTTACTATAGAGAATTTAGGTTGGACGGGGTATTTCTGGATGTCATTTGGATCACCTGCTTAACACCTACTTAGATGAGGTTGTTCACGGTCCTTTGACTTTTTGTCTGTTACCACCTTCTATTCCAAAGTGTCTCCTACTTGTGGTTTTGTTATGGAATTATTTACTGCAGCTACGGTCCCAATGAGGAAATTCTGCATTATTATCTGGCTCGTTTACTGTTCCTTTTGTTTGCTTCTAGTAAAAACTGTCCAGTTGTAGCTTCTGTTTCCTTCCAACTAATCTGTTGTTTGTCCTTGTGTGTGGTGCTTACAGATTCTGCTGCTATTTCCAGTGTGTGTTTTCCTGGACTGCAAAGACCAGATCCCACAGTCGTCTACAGCCAGCACCTTTCTGCTGTGTGTAACGAACGTGCTGCAATCCAGGTAAGTCAGACTAAGAATTTTCTTAGTGCCTGAGACTTTTGTTTCCCTGTGTTTCTCTCCCCACCCAGAGCACGCTGTGCTGCACTCTGTGCTTTGAGGCTGCTTAGGTGATGTCTTTCAAATTGAGGGGCAGAGATGGTTGGAATAAGCTTGGGCAGTGGGGACATGTGAAGGATGTTATAGCCAGGAGAAGATAGTTGGGCTGGAAATAGAGCAGCAGAAGTCAAGAATCTGGCAGGAGTTGTAGACAGGTTTTCAGGGTTGGGTGGCAATGGCAGGGAGACAGTGGCTTGGCTCTTGTGCTCCTGGCCCCCATGCACGTCTTTGGGTTCTGCTCTCGGTGCCTGCTCCCTTGCTCAGGTGAAGCCCCTCACATGCCACACAGTTTTGCAGCCTTCTTCCAGTCCCATTTCTCCTGCCAGCTCCTCTGCTGTGCTCCAAACAGGTGGTGCCCAGCACTGTGTCTTTGTCCTGGGTAGAAGCTAGTACGTCCCCGCTTGAGATCTGCTGTTTTGTACTCAACTGTGAATGATTGAATTTATGTATGTCTTGTTTCTTTTCATCCAACATACATACCATTTAATAAAAGTCCTGAAAAAATGAAGACTGCTAAGAAACCTTGAGAAAATAATCTCTCCTTACGATCTTATAAAACGTTTGCACTCTTGATGATATTGCCACCATTGTTCATCATTTGGGTAGCAAGATACAGGCTTGCTTTTTCTTGTTCTTGTCTTGCCTGGCATCTTTGCTAGCATATTGTACATCTCGGCAACAATTCTCTAGAAATCAATTTAATGTAATGTGTTCAGATAAACTGACATTTGGCAACATTCCTTACAGTGGAAATTAAAAATAAACTATGTACTTATTTTTCTAAGTCCTCCTAATAAATATGTGTAATGGAAATGTCCTTTTTCATGCTGAGAGTGGGTATGTATTGATTCTGAGTTTTGGAATGATGCTTTATGAAAATAAAACCAGATGGTCTGAGATGCTGGGTCTGGTTTCATGATCTGCTTACATTCCTTTGCATGAATGTTGTTGCTATCTCCTCTTGTAACACTAATGTTTATGCTGTTGTGTGGCTGGGGAGACTAAGGAACTGATGAAAACTCACTCTGTTGTGGTGGCAGGCAGCTGAAGTTGCAAGTGGGATCTTTCTTTTGGTAGAAATAGTCTTAGATTGATTTAGGACATTTGCTATTGCAGTGTTTTAAGGCTATAAATTTCTTTTGATTAAAACCAGGTTGCAGATCCATGCCAAACAATGAAAATGTTCTTAGTTCAAATTTTCATATAGCTAACTGCTTACATTTTATAAAAATGTCTCATGACAGACATACATTCTGATTTAAGCTAAAATTTATGTTTTCTTTAGGTTGTTTTGGAAGGATTTCAGGCAAATAGGGATGTAATTATTTAGCTTCAGGGGAGCCCATTTACAAGCAAGCAGAGTATTTTGGTCTGTACCCAAGTGGCTAATGAAGACTTCAGATAAGGAAAACTGTTTTGTAAGGTAGCAAGTGTACTTGGTCTTCCATTTGTAGAAGATCAGTACTTACTATTGCACTAAAAGTAGGTGCCAGGCTCAGATGTGGCAGGACAGGGAGAGACAGATGACACTATAGTTTCCTCCAGCCTCCCAGGAGCAACTCACCTGTGCGTAAGTTTCTCCTCACATGGTGTGTTAGTGGGGGGACTGTACAGACCTCTTTCTTTTTGCCTCCTAAGGCAAAAAGCAATCTCTGCTCCTAAGATAAGAGGCAGAGATTATCTACCCACAGTTATCCTTGAGGTGCTGTTGCTGTTACCTCTGTGCTGCTGTGGAATCCATTTCTACTAGACTCTTGTGCAGGTCAGGAAACCAGCTGAGATTAAAAATATTACTGCCTAATGATTCATCTGTAATTGTTGGGTAAGGCATGAATGACTTGACTTACCTTTCCACTTTTGACTTGTTCCTCCTCTTTTTTTTTTTTTTTTCTTTTTTTTCCATTTGTCCTTGAGCAAAAGGTATTTTTCTGTGTTCTTAAGAATACACATTTGCATCCTGTCTTCAGAAGGAGGCTGCAGTTTTAAACTGCATAACATTAACATACCCATCTGGGCAATAACAAACATTTTTGTAAGATGGGGGATGCATGCGTGAGAAAATGGTAATAAACATGTTGGGTTTTGGGTGTGGAGAGGACAATTTGAGGTTATCACAAGGTGAAGATGCCTGAAAGGCATATGAGCCAGCCTCTGCCCCTAACTGGTCTGCATCAGGAATGGAGCGTGAGGAGGAAGGGGGAACGTGACTGCAGCCCTGTAGCTTTGTCTCTGTGCTTGCGAGCATGACACAGATCATGGCACCCTAATGTTCTTACAGTAAATGTGCCCCTTGGGAGGAAGGGAATCTTGAATACATTTCCCTTCCTAGAGCTGACAGTAGCATTAAGTTAACGTGAATATGTCTTACCTGGCAAATGTAGCAGGTATAGGTTATGACAGGGCAGCCTGTCATTTTGAGCACATTAAGTAAGACCAGTGTAGCTTCTGGACTACAATAAACATACATTCTTATTTCTCCTGTAATGCCTGTATGTATCTTGGTGAAGAAGGTCAGTGTAAGAGTCTTGCTCATTTACAGTAGGTTTTTCAGTTTGATATTTCAGTTAGCATTCTGAAGAAACTGCCCACTCTTTGCAAACCCATGTTGTGGGGGGGTGTCATGAGGAATGCTCTGCAGCTATTTCAAAAAACTATGTAGGTCATAGTCTATATTTTAATTAATTACACAAACATTACTGGGCAGTTGTCTGAGATTCAACACTGCCAAGTTCTTCTGAGTTTGTAGCTGCTGCTGAGCATGCTGCTAGTTTCAAGTCAAAGTTTTATCTGAGGTGAGTTTAGTCAGATACAAACCTGAAGCCCATGATGATAGAAGGCTGTAAGAAATTTGGCTGTAATGAATGTTTGGTTGGTAAGTTCTTCAGATAAGTTAAGTTAGAAATTCTGATTCCCTTAATTCACTTTTTCCAATAGCAAGATAAAAGGGAAGTTTAGTCAGGTGCTGTGCTTTTCTTACATATATATAGTACATATATATATATATTTGTTTTCAGGTACAGCATGCAAGTTCTCTTGCCATGTTAAAACTGGCAAGTCTGGGTAGGGGGCAAATGCAGACCCTGCTTCTGGTTTCAGGTTACTGTATGGAGTTAGAATTTAGGAATTAAAGTAGGGAGCAGTGTTTAAATTCACTGAAATACAGTTTTGGAAAATGTAAAACCCTGCAAAAACTGCTGCACACCCCCAGTTTTACTGAATATTTAACAGTTTCAGAAAGCTTCTATGCTCCAAAATTCATGTGGCTTTAGTGCAGTTGTAGAAGTGGCATAGAGCTATGCTGCACTCCCCATTGGAGAGAAGGATATCCATGTATCGTCCTGTCAGTAGGATTTGTTGCTCATCTTCCTGGTGTCTCTAGCTAGCAAAAGTAACTAATCTGGTTTCATTTGAATAAAGTGGTTTGTGAATGCTGTGGCTTTTACCAGCCTTTTCTCTCCAAGCCAGATTTCTTCTGTATGTAGAGCAATAGACCTCTGCAGAATGGAATGAACTGGAAGGGTGCTTTTCCTGTGGCAATGTTGTTCCAATGTGTGCTGATGAAGGAAATGATATAGCTGAGAAGTGCTTGCAGCTTGAAGTGCTTGTGATTCTTTCTCTTGAGTGAATGAACAAACAATAAAAATCTGGAGGAGGGAGCCAGTGCTTTTGTTGCTTTTTTGTTGCTCTTGAGTCTAGTGACTCACCTGCCCAAAGTTAGGGTGCAGGTGGGCATGGGCACAGTGAGTCAGTGTCCACCTTACCATTGTGCACCTGGAATACAAGAGGGTTTCTTCTGAAGAACAGAATGATGTGGGAGGGGTTGATGTTGGAGGGGTTGCTGAAGCTATCGGTCTTTGTCTTACCACATGCATTTCTAAAGACTAGAAGCAAGAGAGTAGTGAAAATCTGGGAACAGAAGCTAGAACTGCTAAGTTCTCTGCTTAATAATGTTTAGATCTGAAACTTCCAGATCTAAGTAGAAACTTATTGTATACCAGTGTTAAAGCCCTGGTCTTGCAACTAGTGTGCTGCTTGGTTTTACAATGTTTGAAATGGCTTTAATGGTGCCTAATGGTTTCTATATATGCTAATCCAGGTATTTTTTTAGTGTATTTGACTTTCCTGTCACCTGTCTTATCCTTTGTCTTGTCTTGCAGTCAGGTACCTGCCATTGAACAGTCTTCCCTTTGGATTACTTGTAAGCAGCTCTTGAGAGTCTGCTTTAAGAAGACAAAACTTGTGGGTTCAGTTTCTGCTTCTGATACCAGCTTGTTTTTTGTGTCCATCTATCTCTCAATTCATAAATTGCTGGTTTGTAAGTAGGTGGGTACAGTTTCTTAAGGTGTTAAAAGTTCAAGCCTTCCCTATAGATGCTTCAGATCCTGTATCACTTCTTATATGATCTGGGGTTGGTTTGTAATATTAATCTTTTGTTCTCCTTGTAAACAGGCTTTATGTATTAGCTGATCTTCCCAGATGCGTCTCTATCAGCAGTATTTTTGTAAGTTGCTCTGTACCTATCTGCAAGGAGCAAAGTACAAATGGAAACCATAGAAAGTCTATTAGTGCCTTGAGAGATTGCATGGGGAAGTACAACATGCAGTTTACTTACTAACGCAGGCTGTCTTACCTAATAAAAATAGAACACTTTCCAGAATGTCCCCCTCACCTTTGTTCTCACTATTATCTAATCCTTGAGTTAATGCTTATTGCCAGATCAATTTACTGCAGTTACTGTCTTATCTGAAACTTGAATACGTTTGATACTGAGAAACTTTTTATAGTTGGATTGGGTGGTTTGTGCTGTTTTGTGTGTGATTGTGAGGTTTGTTGGTTGGCTTTTGGGGGAGTGTGTTTGTTTTGTAAGCAGAGAAAGCTGGTTTTCAGTTCTAGACCCCATCTTGCAATGAGCTCTAGGAGTAGGGGGTTGGTTTGCAAGCAGTTGTTCAGGACTGGGCCTTGCTTTCTTCTGAAGATGTAGCATCTCGCTTCTGAAACAAACAGCATACATAAAAGTAGGTGTTTAAAATTAAAAGGCATTGCATTTATTTCCAAAAGCAAGTGTTGAAACAATGGAAAATACAGCTGGAAGAGATATGAAGTGGTTCTCTAATCCATTTAATGCTGAATGATCTATAATTTGTCATGTGTATCTGTTCTTAAAACTTTCAGGAGGGAAAGCTCCACAATTCTCTTGCCCATTCATCTAGTGCTTAAACAGTCTTATTAATAGACATTGGGAAAAGCTTATTACTTTAAAGTTTCTCTTACAGTTTTTCTTACAGTTTACTCTCAGGAGTTTTAGTTCTTCATTGCTACCTGTCTATCTTCATTATTCTCTCTGGCCTTTTGTAATTAAGGAAACTCAGTTTCTTTGGCTTTTTCTCAGAATTCCTTTTCTAGCCTTTGTGATTGTTCTTGGTGCTTTTCTTTGGAATCTGTTCACCTTTTGTCTCTTAAATACTGTACTCCCATAGGGGCTTTCCCAGAGCAGCAGAACTTTTTCAGCTGCCCTACAGATACTGGTTTTGCTTATGCATCCCTGCATGGTGCTTGCCACTTTCATGACACTGTCAGTGTATATTCAGCTTCTGGTCCGGTAGATCTGATGGATCTTTCTCAGCAATCTAGCTGCCAAAGAAATCAGTTCTTCTTAATGAAGAATGTGATGTATGTATTGGGTGATAAGTGAAAAGAGGTACATTTTAAACACCACAAAAAGCCAGATTTTAAGACTCCAAAAGAAAGAAAAAGGGGGTTTATCGAGCAGTTCTTTCATAGCTCTCTAACAGTGGGACTCCATGTGTTAATTTAGAAGTCCAGGATGCTTTGACCTTAGAATGGCTGTTACACAAATGTCTTAAAAGGGCGATGAGAGATCATTTTTTAGATTATGCAGGGGAAAAGTTGCAGATACGTGCATAAAATAGCTATGTTCATTTCTGTGGTGAATCTTGTTGAATCAATTGGTTAGTAAACTGGTGCTTTTAAGCATTACAATATACTGAAAACAGCAAATGAATTCTGGACTTCATCCTCACACGTAAACAGAATGGAATGAGGTAGTCTGGGAGAAGGTGGTTGTAGGTGCAGTTTCACAAGAGTTCTCTCTACTTTGAAATAATGTCTCTGATAAAATGATCATTCTAGCTTTAAAGGATTATTCAGGCCACTCTGTGAGGAAACTATTGTGTACTAGGTTATTGTACAACAGTTTAAGTTGGTTCTCCACTGACTTTTGTTCCTCCAATGTCTTCTGTGACTATGTATTGATTTCAGTGTGAAAGAAACTGTGATCTTCTATTTACTCAGAAACTAAAGTCCCCAAAGGCCATTTAACAATTTTAAGGATTAGCCAGGTTTTATGCTGAGATTTTATTCCCTCCTTCCCTACACCCTCTTTCCCCTTATCTTCTGGGCCAGAAAAGCAGCAAGGTCTTCATGGACAATGTTAGTCTCTTGAAACTTCACTACTCTTTTCCTTATCTTTCTTTGTAGTGACCCTGCATAGCAGGCAGCCAAGTTACAGCATACTTCCTGGATTGTAAAAATCAACAGCATAGGTTGTGAGGAAAGGATTGTTCACTGGTTGGCCTTGAGAATTTAACCGGATCTGAATTTTGATCTTTAATGTCCAGCTTTGAATTAGCTTGTGCCTGCACTCAACCTCATTCCTCTTTGGTTCCTTTCTGGGAGACGGCATCATTATTGTGTGAGGTAGAAAAGGAAGTTGGGCTGTGAACCTTGCAGATAATTGAAGCATGTGACTATCAACTTAGAAAGCTAAATTGTGTATGTTTAGGTCCTGTTATAACCCAGCAGGGCAGTGGTGTCCCAAGATGTGATAGGAACAGTGGGGAGAACGGTTGAGTTTAGAATGCCTGATGTCTCATACCACAAGATATTGCATATATCCAGTAAGTTACCGTTTACAAAGCTTGCTGCTTTGAAAGTAGTGCTATATTGTTGTGGTGTTTTTTATTTCTTAACATGCTTTGTTTTCTTTCTTCCCCCTCATACTTGCCATTTCTCTTACTTGTTCATACTAGTGCTCTCGGGTTTCTTTTTCCTTCAATATAATTATTATTATTATTATTATTACTTCAAATTACAGCAGAGATAGTCTTGTAAATATTTGAGCTTCACCACAAACCAGGCTCACATTAGTTAGCAGCTACCATGTGGCCTATCATACTGCTTGATTATTTTTTTTTTTTAATTTTTATATTTTTTTTACTTTCAGTAGAACAAGAGGGATCTAAAATAATGTTCTTGGAGAATTAGGAGAAACTGCCAGATAGCTTAGTTAGTATACCAGCAAAGATGCTCCATGTCCTTGCTGTAGCATTTTTAATTTATAAAGGAAGAACTAGTGGTGGGAGGAAAGTGTAAAAACTACTCTGTGAAAAGGGAAGGAAGCAACAACAATGATATCAAATTTAACATCTAACACTATCAGAAAGAAGTATCAGTCAATATGTTTTATGCTGGTAGAGGTGCATTTTAATCTAGCTATCTTCTTGCTTTCTGTCTGACTACAGCCTAATTAGTTGTCACTTGCCCTCAATAAATATAGTCTTCTGTTATAACTTTCTCTTATGTTTTAGATACAATGTCTGTGCCAAGTGGCATCCCTGTCCCATCTGCACCACCTTCTTATGAGGAAACAACAGGAATCAACGTGAACTATCCTCAGCCCTATCCTACCCCAGAACATGGCCGGAAACCAGATGGGAAAAGAATGAACCCTTCCTCATACATGGGACAGCCTTCACCAGCGCATAACCCCAGTAAGCCTCAAACTGTACTGTACGTCATGTTAAGGAGGTGTCGAGTGGCTGTGTAATAGGTGTTGTGCAGAACATGAAAGATCATGGTTCAGAGGTGTTCTCTACCTTCCAAACATATTTTTGAAGGGAATAAGGTGAATAAGTTCTTGTGAATCCTTCAGTGTGCACTAATATCAATAACATCATTTGGCGCTCGGCGGTTTTTAATGCAACTTTATCCTTAAGACAGTGTGTTTCTGCATTAGGAAATGCCATGGTGATTTCTCCTTGTGACTGTGCATTTCATTGCTCTAAGCCTCAAAATACTTACGTTGGTTCTAGCTCAGAGGAAGTTGATTTAACTTTTTTTCCTTATTTCCCCATTGAGTATAGCATATTTTTCTGCTCAGTTACAGTTCAGACAGTGTATGTGCAGCAACCAGTAGTATTTTGTGACCGCCCAATTCAGATGTGCTGCCCTTCCTGCAACCAGATAATAGTGACACGTCTCTCGTATGACTCAGGAGCTTTGACTTGGCTGTCATGTGGTGGCCTCTTCCTGCTGGGGTAGGTTGATTCCAATTTGCACTTCATTTTTCTCTTCTTACATGTCCTTTTATAGCTTTAAGGAGTGACAAAGCTCTCAGCTTTGTTGCAGTCTCGTTCTGTCTTGTACCTGACCCTTAAGTTTTGAATAGCCTACATGTGCATTAAGTCCTATATGACCTCAAAGTAGCTCTAGAACACTAGTTATGGGCTCCATAACCGTGTGTGTTCTTCCTACAGCTTCAAGGCACCAGTTTTCCTGATGGCTTTTGCAGGAAATAAAATTTGTCTTCCTGTGTATGTAACAAGTGGTAAAAGAGATTGATTTTGTTTCTGGTTTGCTTTGCAGGTGTGTAGCTGGCTGCTGCTTAATTCCCTTCTGCATTGATGCCCTAAAGGATGTGGATCACAGCTGTCCAAACTGCAATACTCTTCTTGGGTCTTACAAACGTTTGTAGGCAGTGTTTAAACATTGATAATTGATTGATGAAGTTGGTTAGCACCTCTACAAGCCCTTTTTGAAGCTTCTTGGAGACTTCTGGTTTCTGTGCATCCTATCACTGGAAACCAATCAAAAGTAATGTTTAATGCTAGATTGTTTGAATAAGAATTTGCTTGAGGGGATTTCGACTTAAGTCTGTAAAACTATATTTAATTTTTAAGGGCCACTCAGTGCAGAACCAGTTGATGGCAACTATGTTTTCCCTTTTTGCTTTTTGCAAAACAGGCTGGTGATGTTCTTCAGTTAACCTCATCTCAACCATGCTGCACACTGGTGTGCTTGCTTATAGTCAGCTCAGACAGGGAGGAGAACATCTATGGAGAACTATATAGTCTCATGCTTGGTGCTGATGCTTTTGTAACAGCACTGTTTGCAAACTGGCGGGGAGCTGCTTGCCTCTGAGACAAGTGCCCCTCTTTGACAAAAGAAGCAATTTGTTGGCATCTTTTCATAAGCACTAAAATTCACTTTACAACTTTCTTAGTTGAAAGAGAACTAAACCTACAGGCTTCATCTTTTTCGGAGGCTACTCTACCAAATGGACAACTCAGGTTATCATGCATTAATGGTGATTCAATCTAGTACCTGAATTTCCTTGCCAGTTTCAAGTCTAGTCATACATCTACTCTACGGTAAAGATGTTCATACAGGAATTTTTAACAGGAACTTGTTCAGTGATTTTTGGTTGGTTGGGATTTTTTTACTGCTGATTTAGACGTCTGTCAAGTGTTCTCTTTGCTCCACTCCAGTGAAAGTGCCACTAGAGCCTTGGCTGTACATTTATGTAAGTCAACTGATAAAGCATAAACAAACCTCAGCCTTATCTTAAGGCTTGAATTCCACCTGCAAAACACAGATTCTGGACCTGGGGTTTTACTTATTGATCTGTTTGTTAATTACTGTTTCTTCTTTAAGGAGGTAACATGATTGTTAAGGAGTTTCTCTGATGATTATTTAGGTGTGTACCATGATTTTTCTAAATGAAAGAAGTTCTGTTTTCAGAAGCTTAAGCTGGATATGCTTTTTTAAGACAATGATCACAAAAAATTAGGGAATGAGGCTCTTAAGGTTGAAGTACTTTGTCATAAACAGCGGACTCAGTCTGAATAAAATCTTGATGCATTTGAATTATGTCTGTCTAGAAAAGATGGGTGTTTAAACAAGGCTGTGATGCTAACACTGTATTAATCTCTGTAAAAGTAAAAAGCTAAAATAAAAATTAAAAAATACTGCTTTTGCCAAATGTGCCTTCTATAAATACTTGGTAGAAGTTAACTTTTGAAAAGTCTTTCAACGCTTCACTTTTGAAATCCAGTAGTTTTGTGGATCACAAATATGACTTTTAGACTTTGTGTTAATTAGTTTTTGTAAAGTGCTGTTGCTTGTGGGTCATTTGCAGGTGGCTTAATAGGTTTCTTGTGCATTTGAAAAAGGTTTCTGATCATATGGCGCCCTGTGCCATAGGAATTTCCATCAGTAAGTACTAACTGACAAGAGTGATGGAGATAAAAAGCTGGTAGTTTTGTAGCTTTCTGCTGTGATGATGCAGAATTACCTTGTGGGTTTTTTTGTCTCTGCTGCACCACTGCAGTGCTTTCCATGTTCTTTAGGAGCCTGAGTGATGCTCCACTGAATTTTCTGTTCTGATGACATGGGTAGCAGTTCTAACTTAAGCAGATCACATATGCTGCTGTAAAGCAGTATTCCTACCCCTCTGGATTTCACAGAAAATGTACTTCTTGTCAGTTTATTATCAGAGCAAGACAGGAAGAAGCAATGAAGCATTCAGTGCTTCCAAACTTAATGTTTACTTACGTGGTGGGGAGGATTTTTAGTTCTTTCAGTACTCATGTCAGTCTGGTCTGGATAATCCTGCTGTATGTTCATTTGGTAAGTCTTTAAATTGCTATTCCCTTAGCTCCCCTCTTCTCTACAAAGTGATGGCTAGCAAGTCTGAGGTTGTGACACCAGAACGCAGAAGGAATACTGACCAAAAAGATACTTATGTGGGGTTTTCTTCTATGGGCACAGTCCACTTCATCTCTTTAAATTCCTTATATAGATTGAGAATAAGACACATAATGCTGGCAGCTATTCCATCTAATTAAATATTCTGCAAAACTTTCTGCTGCCCTTTCTATACTTAAATTTCCTTAAATACAAAGTTCTTTTGTGTATGGAATTACCTACAGAATGTGCCAAAGTAACTTGCTATGTTAAACTTATTTTAGACAAATGCAGGATATAACTTGCTTTGTGTGAAAGTGCTTTGTGTTTAAGTTGAAGTTACTCTTTGGTTTTTAAACCTGACTATATTGAAAACCTTTGTCTTTCATATCTAGTGCTTGTAATCAGAAAATTGTAACGTTAGGAATGTTTCCAAACACAAAAATGGCTGAAATGTTAATTTTAAGTCAAGAAATGTGATTACAGGGTGAAATTTTTCAGTCTCACTGGGGCCAGGTCTCTGATAACTGGTGGTCTTTGGCCTGCAGACCAACTGTTTACACACAGAGCCACACCGAAAAAGCTGTTTTCCTGCAATCTGGGCCCTTTCCCCCCCCCCCCCCCCCCCCCCCCGTTAAAACTTCTTTGGGTAAAACTTTTTTGCTTACAATACAATTAAACACACACACATAGACATGGATAAACTTCTACATACCAGTAACTGGTAGGGAGAAAATAATCTGAAATATCATTATATTCAGTCTGAAAGAATCCCTATTAATCATGGGAGATATGCCCTACTTTTTTGAATGTCTGAAGCACTTTTTTCCTTGAGGTGCAGAAAATACAGAAAGGCAGGATTGATTACCTTGAACAACTTTGTTCTAATGCATTGATATTTTTATTAAGCAACACTTTGTTAATAAGCAAGTTGTGGTGAACAAATAGTTTTTCCCCTGTTGATTGATAGAAAATGAAGTGGCATGCTGGCTTAATGTGCTCATGTTATGTCTACAAATAAGGAAGGAACATGGGCCATCTGAAATCCTCCGGCCTCACATGACAAACTTGGGTGGAGCCTTCCCCTACCCCACCTTCATTCACTTTCCACGATGGCATTGCTTTCTGTTACACTTTAACAGTGTTATTTCCATTAGACTTCTATTTTTAATTGACATAACTTGCACATGGTTCAAGCTTAGTTCATTCTGGTGAGGCCTGAGCCAGAAGGAAAGAAAATGTGTGTTGTCATGCAAAGAGGATCCAAAATACAAGCTGTTAAAAGAACTAAGAAGCAGCTGACAGCCTTACACAAGGGAGCTATTAAGCAAGAACTGGGTGGTCTAAAAATTCTGCTACTTATTATGGTGGTTGTGAAAGCACTGCTGGCAGTCTAACCACAGGTTCTTCTTTTGAGGAAATAAGTTGTGATTTGTGTACTCAAACCCAGTTAATTATTCTTCATAACTGAGCAGCAAAAGGTGAATAATGGGGTATACACTGTCATCCTGGGAATAAAAACTAAAGTGGGAGTACAGTGACAAAGGTGTGAAGTGTTTATGGTTGATGTGAATTGTATCTTAGAGCAAATTGACCTTTTTGTCCCTTTTTTATTTGTAAAGATCCTGCAACATGATACAAATTCATTATGTTTAGGATGACTTGTACTGTATTTTTGGGAGGGGAACACCCTCGTGGATCTCATTCCAGTATAGAAATAAATTCAAGTGTCTTACTATGTTTTCAAACCAGGACCCCAAAAGGTGTGTGGTGAAACTTCCTGACTTCAAAGGAAGTGCTTCTTATTACTACTTATCTGATTTTTGTTATTAATATTTTTACCTTTGGGGTTTTGAGTATCTGAAAATCTAGCATCTGTTTGCCCAGGTGCCTGTGTGGTTTGGAGATGCTAAAAATAGTTGTTCCCAAATCTAGAATAAACCGAGTGAGTAGCAGACTTTTTGAAAGCGCATTTGTGGTTGGCTGTTTTATTTTCATGTACCATCTCAGGCATTTGTTACAAAGAAGGGGGGAGAAGGCAGCTTCACTGAACCCTAGAGGCTTACTGAATTAAAGGGGTGTGTGACAGACACTGCTTTAAACCCATGTTGCAGTCGAATTTGAAAGTTGGGCTTTCACAAAAGCGTTGGTGGGGAGGAAGACCTTAAGTCGTTTCCTCTTCTTGCTCCACAAGGTCTCTGAAGCCCATTCTCCGGGCCCCACTACCTTGGCTAGTTCCGGAGGGAGGAAGGCAAAGCCCGTGCCTGGGCTGCGAGCTGTACGAAGGCGGGTAGGCTCACGCTGCCTGGGCTGCGAGCTGTACGAAGGCGGGTAGGCTCACGCTGCCCGAGCTGCTCGCTCTCCTCACAGCATGGCGCTGCGGTGATAACCACGTGTCTCGGCGCAGGCCCCGGGCGCGCAGCAGGCCGTGTCCTCACAGTCCCTCAGCCAGAGGTTCGTCCTATTTGGCGCCAGGGGGCGCTCGGGGCCGCCGCGGCCGCTGCCGCCTCAGGCCGGTCCCGGTCCCTCGTCCCGGCTCTCCGCCCTCCCTCCTCCTCCTCATCTCCGTGATACGGCTCTTCCTTGTCCCCGCCGTTCCGCGGGTTTCTCGGCTTCCCCTCTGCTACCGGGGGGCAGCGGCCGGCGCCGGGTGAGGGGTGCGGTCCGGGTCGGTCTGTGGGGGAGGTTGTACCACAGCACTGGGGAAGGCGGTGGGACCCTCCATCACCTTAGGTCCTCGTAGTAGACGGCCTGAACACGCACGTGTCTCAAACTGCTGCTCGGTTTGGGGGTGCTTTTTTTATTCCCCCACCACCAAGGAAATAACGTATTGGGAGCACTGTTCCCGAAGCTCTGCCCTGGGAAGCGTTCCAGCTGTGAGGGTTCCTGCGGCCCGGGCCTCCCTGTCTCCTGTGGCTGCCCTGGCGGCGGCAGCAGCATGTGGTGGGCTTCTCTTGGCCTCGCTGCAGGGTCCAGGGCTTGGAATATCTGTGAAGACATGAGATGGTTGTAAGGACAGGTAGGTGGGAGCAGGTGGGTCTCAACCCCTGCGCCATGCCAGGGCTTGTGCGTAGAGGGGCAAGAATGGAGCCATGCTATGGGCCTTTTCCTCCTGCTTTTGGCTGTTGTGGTTAGATGTGAGTTTTATAACAATATTCATAGAATCATAGACTGGTTTGGGTTGGAAGGGACCTTAAAGCTCATCTGGTTCCAACCCCTGCCATGGGCAGGAACACCTTCTGCTAGAGCAGGTTACTCCAAGCCCCATCCAGCCTGGCCTTGAACAGTGCCAGGGATGGGGCAGCTACAGCTTCTGTGTGCCAGGGCCTCACCACCCTCACAGGGAACAACTTTTTTCCAGGATCTCATCTCGGTGTCCCTTCTGTCAGTTTAAAGCCATTCCCCCTTGTCTATCACTACATGTCCTTGTAAATTGTCCCTCTCCAGATTTCTCCTCAGCCTCTTTTAGACCCTGTAAGCTGCTCTAAGGTCTCCCCAGAGCCTTCTCCAGGCTGAACAAGCCCAGCTCTCTCAGCCTGTCTTCAGAGCAGAGCTGCTCCAGCCCTTGCAGCATCTCCGTGGCCTCCTCTGGACTTGCTCCAGCTGCTTCATGTCCTCTTGTGTTATTGCGCCAGAGCTGCAGTAGAGGGGGAGAATCCCCTTCCTCAACCTGCTGTTCACACTGCTGGGGATGCAGCCCAGCACACTGGTTTCTGGACTGCAAGCGCACACTGCCGGGTCATGGGGAGCTTCTTATCGACCACCAGCCCCCGAGTGCTCCTCAGGGCTGCTCTCAATGCAGTCTCTTCATCTAAAAGAACTTGTGGGGCCTTTACAGAGCAGACTGCCAGTTAAAGTTCAGATTTCCTGGGTAATACAGGTGTCCATGGATGTCCTCACTGTGTTGTGTGCTAGATGGTATTTTTGATTAAGTTTTGATTAAGTTTGCTTTGCAAACTTAAGTACAATATCTATTAAAATGGATGGATGCTTTCCTCGGACTTATTACCAGTGCTGGTCTCCCATGAGTCATTAAACTAATGTGTTTGCAGCACATGTGCCTCATGTTCTTCATGATTTTAAGATCGAGGACAGTGCCATGGTAGATATTTCTCTTGCAGAGGTTCTTTGTCTTAGCAGCCCACTCAAATGAGTGAACTTAGTCAAGTACACAGGACACTAATGTTATGCAGTGTTTTATCTAAAAGATTTGTCTTTAGCATCTATTTAAGAGTCAACCACAAATCAGGCATTTCATTTGTAACTTAGAAGTTTCAATACAAAGGGTCTAAAATGTGTGATATAGTGAAAAAAGCTATTTGAAATATTTTCAACAAAAAAGACCTGGAGTTTTGTTTGTGAATTTCTTTGTTCTTTGGTGTATGAGATTCAAGCAAGCTCAAATTGTGAGTGTGTTCATACGCTTACAATAAAATGCTTTTCTTTCTTTTTGTTAATATAGCTTCTTTCCTAAGAAGTGGTAAGCTGCAAAGCTAAAACGTGAAATTAAAATGCAAATTTGATTATTTCGGAAAGTGTGATTTACAACTGTAAATGAAAAAGCAGAGCAAGATAATTTGAGCAAAACAGAAAATCAGATGCATTGACCAAGGTAACATTGAATTCTGTTTCTTTCTCCAAGCCAAAGCCCAAATCGTCTAGCTTCTCTGTTCCAGCAGCCCTTCCCATCTATAGCATACCTCAGGATTGCAGCCTGAATCCGAGTTTGAATGTGAGCCTGACCTGTGAGTCTCTTCATAAGTTGATATGTAACCCATTCTGAAATTAATGTTTTTATATAGAAATTTTCCATATCTCTTATTTTGCATGAATCTTCTATGTCAATATTCAGTCCGTGGCTCACAGTGTTATTACTGGCTGTTTATCCTCAGTTTGGTATCAGAAAGGGAGAGACTCAGCTATGCTCTGGTCGTGCTGATGTCTGAAGCTGGATTTATCCAGTTCTCAGACACCAGGATCACTAGTGACTTCTGATGGAAACTTCTGAATAGTTGCTGTTCTGTTCTTACAGATATTTGAATTTCTCTTAAATCTGCTCGAGCATGTGTTGTGTTTATACTGCATTTATTTGACCCTTTACATTTAACAAGAGTGCTTGTGCTTAAAATTAAGTATGTATAACTGCATTAATGTCCAGTGTTACAAATGAAAACTGTAGCTCCCTCTTTGAATTTTTTGAGAAAGTTTCTTAATCTTTAAAGAGAACCCTTCTTCAATGACACATCAGCTATTTTTGCATGAAGATGTTGTTAGTCTAGAAATTGTGAGTGAAATGCTGATATCTGTAGCTAAGTATTTGTCTTGAAGCTGTAAAATGTCTCTCACTAAGCACTACGGCACCTTATCAAAAAGCTGATCAGAAGAGACCAGTTTTCTTAGCATGATGCCTTTGTGTAACCTTCTAGAAACATGCTGTTTTGCCACATGGTAAGACATACATGCAGTGCTGTTGGTCTCCACATGTGCAGCAGCTCTGAGGTGTCCCAGAATCTGGTGTGCTGCAGTCTTGCGAACAGGTCTGACATTTTTGTTCCATCTGGTTAGACTCGGCTTTGTTTCAAGGACTTTGGATACAGACTGTCTCTTGGCATAGTTCATACAACCTTTCCTGGCCATCTCTTTCCTAAAGCTCCTTCCTTGTGGAAAAAGAGTTGCCTGTAACCTGCAAGAATTATTCTGGGTGAAAATTAAAAATGTAACTGAAAGAGAATTTTTTTTTTTTTCTGAGAAGCCTGCCCACAGCTCTCTAAGGGAAGTGGGTATTTTAGAGACCAAAAGGTTTCTGAAAGAGTTTCTGGTGTGTGGGTAGGGGAAGAAATTACTAAAACCAGTCTTGTTCCAAGAAAGTGTTTAGATTTGAGCACATACTTATTTTTTGGGGGGTGCTTATGCTTGAAGTTAAGGACCTATTCATGTACTCTGCTGACTCCAGACATTGGTGCCATACATGAGGCTAACATAAACTAAGTGGAAAACAAACTGTAAAGTGTCAGATTTATTAGTAAGAGGGTAGGCCTACAAACGCTCAGCACACAAACACTGCTTGTAGCTTGTTGCTCTTGGGTTATGCAAGAGAGTTATGATAAGGCAGAAAGTCCCTCTAATTCCGATTTTGATATTCCCACTGGCCAGTAGAAGTTTTATGCTTTTAAGTGATTTTGCAATAGTTGTGTGAAATATATTAAAAAATGTTACTATATAAATAGTTAGAAGTCAGACTACTGTGGAGAACAGGCAGTGGTAGCGATTCAAGAGCTGAATGACTGCAGGATAACGTACAGAGCATGTACGACACCCAGATGAGCTGTAATCTGAAGATGAAAAGTTAGAGTTAATACAAGATTGAGTAAAAATATTAAACCCAGCAAGTTGCAAGTTTTCCACAATGTAGTCTTTTGAAGCTGTTTCAGAATTAGAATATTCTGAAAAATCCCTGTGGACAGAAGAGGGCTTTCTCAGTTACTACTTTGGGTTGATCAAAAGAAATCTGAGCTGCTGTATGAAATATGCAAGATGTTTGTTTTTTTAATTCCGTATCAGACCTGAGCTGTCCCCAGGTTTTGCATTTGAGAGATCTGGAATTTTGATAGAGTGGCCCAGCTTTTGTCATGGGATGTTTTATTAGCTGTTTAGACTTGACTTGCTCTTTCTGATCTTCTTTGGCCATTGATCTGTGCAGAGCACATGCAAGAAGTTGCTTTTACAATTTAAGTAAAATTTGTAAGCATTTTGAACTGAGCAAATGTTATCTGATGGAGAAAGTAAGTTCAGGCATGATGCTGTGACAACACAAGCTTCGTGGGGGAGAGTAGTGACTGTGACTGGGATTGTATATATGATTTCTACTTGCGAATCTGGTTTGAACTAAGCAGTAGTTCAGGGTAAACCAGAGAGCCTTACAGTGGGTTAAGACATGGAAGCAGGAGCTGCCCACAGCAGCTTCCTTCAGAAGGTGTTGGTGTGAAAGCGTAACAGAGTTTTGACAGTGCCTCTGTGGCGAGAGTCTTGAGCAAACACAGCCACAGGGTACCAGGGAAGGTGCGTGATGAGAACCTGGTTCTAGAAGAATGAGTCAGTAGGACAGGAGGGAGGTGGTGAATCTCCCTCAAGCAGGAGTGGAACGTCTTTATCACAAGTTCAGTGAACTTGCTTGCTCCCAATGGAAACACCTTGCCTTAAACCCCAAAGCTTTTGCCTTCATCCTGTGTCCTTTTTGATTGATTAATCATAAGGGGACAGTTGCTAGGGTGATTTTTAAAATGTATTGATTTATTTTAAACTTACTGTGTGGGATCATTCTGAGCATTTGCTATACTGTGATGCTGTATGCTTAACTCCTTTTCCTTGCAGTTCAGTGGAATTTCTAGTAGGTGAACTTCTCTCTCTTTTTTTGCAAAAAGGCTAACATGAGGTTGGGCAAATGCTTGTGTGTGTCTATCTCTCCCTCCTACTACACACGCTCACCCTCCCCTTTGCATGCTGCTCTGCCAGAGCCCCTCCTCTGGCTGGAAGAGGGGAGTTGAAATAGTAAGCTCCTGCTTTGTGAAGGAAATTTTCTTTCACTGCCTTGCTCAGAAGTGCCTTTGAGAGGAGAACTGATGTGGTTTTTTTAACTTCTGGACTGAGGAGGTGATTTTGATGGCTATGGGGCTGCATGCCATCATTTTACTCTGTGCTGTGGTGGCAGGAGCTTCAGGCAGTGAGTAGAAGAAACTTTCCTCTGCTAAGATTGATCTCTCTCAATGCAAAATACTTCTGTTAAGGAATGATCTTATTATCAAAACTTTGGAGGTGCTGTAAGTGATGTTACAACTTGTAGGTTTGCAGTAATCCTTGTAGAAGCTTTGTCTTGCTTTTCAGTGTGGTGTAGCAATTCACTGTACTGAGCTCACTGAGTGGTACGGGATAGGTGGGAGGGCACCCTACCTATAAAGGAGTGCAGTTACATAGTGCCTCTTCCTTCGGCATTACTAAGGAAAGCAACAGGAACAGTGAGATTGTGCCAATCAGTTCAGTATCTCACCTGAAAATAACATGTTACTATCATGTCCTAAAACTGTGCTCACTTTGGTACTTGGCAGATGAAGGATTCTGAAAAGTGTGACTAGATCATGAAATGTCCATGATGCGGTCCTTTGTTCCTCTTGTCAACTGAAAAGAGCTAAGTGCATGCTGTTTCTAGAACCAAAATAAATTAGGGAGGAAAATGTAAAATTTTAAAAGAACAAAGCGAAGAGCAGAAACTCTAAATTTGGGCACCTTAACAAAGTTAACAAAGTGCCTGATTTTCCAGAGTGCTCAGCCTGTCACACTGTCTGACTGTGATAAATACACGTAAAAATCCAGAGCATGGCTTTTAGGTATCCACACAGGAACTGAGAGAGCTCTTAAATCTGGTCCTGCAGCTGCATGCTCAACCTCTTGAAAATCTGATGCTACAGAATAGAGATGAATTTTCTAGGTTTGTCTTACCATATTTGTTTGAAGGTTCTTGAATAAGTTGTACTCATTTCTTTGTTAAAAACCATTAATTTAACACTGCCTTTTCCCACTGTTTGAAATAAAAGGGTGAGCTACATAGCTCTTTCCTTTCCTGATCCATAAGATACTTAGGGATGATTTTTTCTCCCCAAGGAGAGTAGTGTATTTCTTTCTCCCCACATGCAGTGTGTTTGGAATTTTAAAGTTAATGCATATGTTCTATCTATAGATAGGTATATTTATAAAAATTAATAGTCAAGTTGTAATTCTCATATGTTACATGACCTGGTCTCTTTATGCTAGAAAGTTTGATACTTTTGCAGATAACTGTAGTGCTACAGCAAATTTGCTTGAAAATACCATGTTATTTTTGTGTATACGTTATAAAGGTAAAATCTGAATTTCTGTACAGAGAATTAATTCTGCAAAGTAAAAAGGAGCATTAGTTGGGAGGAAAACATAAATCTGGGGGTAAGGCATTTTCAAGAAAAATGTAATTCTGCTCTCCAGAAACTTAAATTTTAATTTGGGAATAAAAGTGTATATAAGCTTGAGTGGGTGCTGAAGAAACAAACACTTCCTTATTTTAGTTCCAAAACCAGTGAATTCCCTTCTTTTCTCCTGCCACTAATTTTGAGATTAAAAAAAAAAAGGAGAAGGGAAAATATGGTTCCAATAAATAATACAAATGTGGATTTTTAAATGTTACAGTTTGACAAGAGCATTTTCTTCAGGCATAAAGCATATATAAAACATGCAGAAGCATGGACCAGAACAAAGAGGCTCTTTCAGCTTCTGCCTCCAGTGGAAGATGAAGCTGAGCAACACAGGGATGTTAGTTACTGCTTAACAGGGAGGTTCATTAACATATAGACCAGCATAGAGGTTGGGGGCAGTTGTATTATTGTTGGATTTCTTGTGGGAGTTCTTTTTAAGAAAGATTTATTAATAATGGCAAGTTTAGGACTGAATGGTTCTAGCACTAATTAAATCATGCACTCTATGATTTTTAATAAAGTAGCATTTATTTTACAATTATACATACAAGTGCTGTGTCTTGAAGTGCAGCAGGATCACATATTTGGTACTGGCTGTTCCTCACAGGTCACTGCAGTGCATATGAGCACCTGGGATCTGACTGATCTTGCCATGCGCACGTTGCTATCAGTATCTAGGACTTCAGGTAACTTGCAGAGTTCAGTGCCAGGGCATGGCTTTCAGTGCAGGATCAGGCCTTTTTTTCTTGGATGAAGAACCCCTTTTTTATATTTGCTTGGTAATCTGTGGTATTGTTGCATTTCCATACCTACCTCAATAAATACACTAAGGCATGTCATTCCTTTAGGTATGTGCTCTTCTGGTGTAGATGTGTGGAAAGGGGCGAGAGCAAAGTCTTGTCCCTGTACTCAGTAGCAAAACTCTCATGGACTTTTGATTTTGAGGGCCATGCTTTGGTTTCAGTTATTTCATTGTCATTGAAAAGCAGCAGGTCTGTCGTGAGCTGCACACAAATTTGCAGTGTTTTTCTATTATCTTACTTGTCATTGCAGGATCCTTGGAGGGCTTAAGTGATGGAGCTTCCTGTTTTGTGGAGTGTGCAGGTGAGTAAAACAAGACAATGTTCAGGCCTTGTATGTGATAAGGAAGGAGGGATTTGAAAACTTCCTTTTCTTCATGAGGAATGTTGTGTTCTTAGAAGAATGAGTCAGAAAAATGAGTCTGAGTGATGTCAGACATACTTATGTCTGAGTGATTGGCACTCATGGAAGTAGTGGAGAAGTTCTACTAAGCTTTGGCAGGCCCAGACCTGCTCAAAGTTCACATTCTGTGAGTTCAGAAAACTCATAGGCATTGGAGCTACTAAGCAAGTGCAAACTACTGAACAAGCGCAGGACAAACCCCAGCCATGTATGAGTGTCTTTGTTACTAGTACCCAGTGTTAGCTCCTTTCATACTGAAAGAGGCATGAAGAAAGCCTTCTCCTTCAGTAAGTGGGCACAAAACTTACATTCTGGAAAGGAGGAACGAATGGGAAGACAGGATATTGAACTGACCTCTAAAGGTTTGGTTGAATGTCTTGAAGTGTAGTTTGTGACTTGAGCTTCTCATTTGCATTGCCAGGAGGTACTTGAATGTGCAAAGTGGTTTTCAGTGTAATAGCAACAGGAGCACATGGATGTTCTGCTCCCAAGGAGATCTTGCCCTGGCCTTGTAGCTACATACTCAGTGCAGCTCAGAGACTCTTCATTTATTCAACATTACTTCATCTCTGTGTGGCTTTGTCATTGAAAATGCTTGAGTGTTGCAGTGCTGCTGTGAGGCAGAGAAAAAGCTCTGTATTCTAGGAGCCACAGTGGTCATTTTTCCTAGGTGTTGTCCTCTGCACCTGAGGGAAGGGAGACTGTTTTCTTTGAAATTTTCCATCTTCTGCACTTCAGTGGTCTCACTTAAGATCATACCATAATGTCTTATATTTTAGGGACACTGTGTTAAAATCTCGCACTTATGGCATTGAAGGTATTATGGCTGGTCTTATCCTTTCAAGGCTAATTCTATCACCTGGTCTAAAAGAGAATATCCTTTTATTAGAGGAATACAGAGACATATGAGGGTGTCTGGCGCTGTATTTACTAGGTTACTGGACACTTGCCAGGTCATTACCGATGCCTTCATATGCATACAAATAGTCGTTGTCTTCTCATGCTTTCTCTTGCTCAGCCCAGATCTTTCTGGGCAGGCTTTAAGAACCAAAGCTTTTCAAAACCCTCATAGTTTAGTTCATCTGCCTACATATAGCTCAGAGCATGGGCATGAAAAGCACTGAATGCATCAGCAGATCTTTTTCATCGAAAGGTGTCAAAAGAGCATCATGCCGTAAATGCATTGCATTGCTTTTCTGCCCTTAGAAATTCTTTTCTCATCCCATACAGGAGCTAATTGTAACATTCGTAGTGCTTTCAGAAACCTGATTCTTTCAGTTGTAAGTCCAAGTGGGAAGGGAACGTTCTGAATATTCAACCCCTTGTTTAGCTGATTTCAGTGTCCAAAAGATTTAAAAGTAGAAAAAAAAAAAAGGGGGTGGGGGAGCAGGGGAAGCCTCATAGACTAAAACTCCATTTGTTTATTTCCTAGGACACAGTACATCATACTTCCCCAGAAGGGCTAGATACAGCTACAGATATACAGCAGTCACCAACACATTCCTGCAGGGAAATAATTACAGAAGCAGTGGTATCTCTCTGGAGAGCACAGTGATCATTGAGGTATTGGGGAATTGCCAGCTGGTTTTGAAAGTGAGTATTGTCATAATCGTCTGAGTGATTGGGATGAGCTGACGTGGAGCTGTATCTTTCATTGTAATTACTGCTACGTTACAGACATTTGTTTTTCTTGTAATTAAAAGCCAGTTCAATTCTGGATCTCCTAATTAGAGTTGCAGAATTGCTTTAATGTGACATGGCTTCAAATCAAATATTTGCCAGTTTTAAAGAGCAGATTAAATAAATCATTCTTTACTTTCCTAAGTGGTATGGCAGTTTCACTGTTTTGTCACATGTAGGCAGAACTGGAGATGAAGCTAGGCCCTTTGAAAGGAACTTCGTGTATTTTTTATCACTTTCAGATCTGTGGCAGTAATTTAAAAATAGCAGGCGTTTTTTAAAGAGAATTTGGGAAACTTGTGTGATGTGCTGGATTGGTGCCATTCCCAGCCTGGCGTCAAATCCAGTCTTGTAACACTCCGTTGATCTCGACAGGAGATCCTTCTCAGTGACAAGAACAACAGAGCAGTTTCAGATTACAGGCCTTTCCTGGGGTGAGCCCTGCGGTAGGCCAGTTTGAGAACCATGGTGGTTTAGCAGGGGGAGCATGGAAAATAAACTTCTCCCATCTACTTCAGATTAACAGAGGGGATAATGCATGGGTTCAATGCGGGGGATTGACACGTGTGTACTATACACACATACACATGAGGCCAATGAATAATAGGATAGTTATCCCTCTCCTAACATGGCCATATGGATAAAATTAACTGGTCTGTGGTCCTGTGACTTTATTTGAAAAATGAGAATTTGGGTACTGTCTTCAGATTGAATCACTTTCTTCTGCCTTGCAATATCAGTGGCAGGATTCCTGAACTTCTACCTTGTTATCTTAATTTGAGGCCTAAGATGTGCAAGACAGTATGTAGTTGAATGCTTGTCTTTATAAAAAAAAAAGTAGAAGATATTAAGAAAAAAATGCTAATAGTCACAGTCTGTGCTGTACTTAAAATGGGACAGAGAGTCACCATTTCTAATCTACCATTTGAGAGCAGGGCTTCCTTACACAAACAGCCAAATTGGAAGTACGTTAGGAAATTCCATAATGAACTTAAGTATGCATTTTCTCCTCTGAATTCAGTAAAAGCAAGCTGTGAAATGGCTACAGACTACTGAGGAACTTCAGCAGGTATAGTCTCAAGAGTCCACTGAGGTGGCTAGTCATTTTGCTTCTCAACTGGAGTAGAAAGGACTTATGTTTATCTACTTTACCCCATAGCGGACGATTGCTTCTGGCTTGAAAATGAAAAGGATATAATAGTGCCATACAAAATGTATTTAATAGTGAGTGAAACTTCTTTGTAGAAGAAATTTCTGGAAACCACCTTGGATATGCAACCTGGAGATGTGGCTGTTTCAGTTGTGTTGCTTGCAACACTGAGTGGTTTTTCATAGTCTGTGATGTTCTGTGTAGATATCCTAATGTGACAAAGCCCACCAGTTCCTATTGACAATGGTAATTGTTGCTCTACAATCTTCATTCCTAGGTGCAAGATGTACAAATTAAGAAAAGTCTTGCACCCAGAGAGGAGCTTCTGAAGGAAATGGACCGTCTAAGGTAGAAAAATGTCTAACCTGGTCTACTTCTTGGATTTTTGAAGCTATATGGCTTAGCAGCAGCTGACTGGACATTGTTGACACTGTTTCAAGCTCTGTTTAGTTTTAGTTGGGTTTGGTTGTTTTTTGTTGTTTGTTTTTTTGTTTTTTTTTTTTTGTTGTTGGTTTTTTTTTTTTTTTGGTGGGGTTTTTTTGTAAAAGCAAGGATCAAGGTACAGGCACCATCAGCAAAATGAGAGGCATTTGGTCCAGAAAGGGGGTTTTTAAACTAATTTTGGTCCCTTTTTATGTAAAAGAGATTTGGAGAGTAAGCAATTAAAAATGTTCTGGGTACAAATTATCAGGCCTCTAGCTGGCCAGCAGCACGTATTAATTGCTCTCCAGTTCTGAGTTGCAGTTGTTACCTGTACAGACTGTTGGGTTTTGAAGTACATTTCAGAAGTTCTTGGTTTGGAGGATTCTCATAATGCAAAACATTGTGGGATTTGTTTGTTTGGTTTTTTTTCTTTCAGGATATTTAAACTGCATTTTTCACCTAATGTAATTTTCTTCCTTTTATGTTTCTGGGTTTAGTAGCTCATTCACAACATATGTCAGCGTGTTTCCCTCTGACTTGCAAAGGTATAGACTCTAGTGAAGATGCCTACACAAAAAGATCTCTTCAAACTGTGGAGGTCTGGTATTTTCCCAGAGAGCTGATGCCTCTTGTGTCATCAGAAAAAGAGAATTCTCTTGTCTGATAAAGCTAACCCTTGTAATCTTCCTCTTTGTCCTGTCACTTGGATTCTCAGCATTTAAAGACACTGAGAACTGAGGTAATTGACTCAACTCAAAGGGTCGAAAAGAGCAAGTTTGGAATAAATGCATTGCTTTTTACATTAATCAGGAAGAGCTTTGTGTTCCACAGTGTGGGTAGTGGTATTAGAGTTCAAATCAGAGGAAAGGCACATCTTCTTCTGTGAAGTTCTTTGCAGGATTTTCACAGAGGTAAGAGAAGTTGTGTCTTGTTCTTTGCAGAGAAGCCAATCAGAGGTAGCAAAGAAAGCATCCAGTGAAGCTTGGTTGTTGAAAATGATTATTCAGACGAGTGAACCTGATTAGCATTTGCCTCAGCCTATTGTGAATATACAGTGGTCTAGCTTGTCCTCTAAACGTGCATGTAATTTCCACAAATAGTAGCAAAAGCAACCACAGTTGCCTAGGAGTTCAGAAACTGTTATCCCATGTGCACAGCCTCTTCTCCTGGAAAGACTTTATCCAGGTGTTGATGCATTACATGTTTTTCTCTTACATCATCTCTGTGCACCAGTTGATTAGATGAACAGTTAGTTCCACAGTTAGTGTGCAGATGAACTGTTTCTCGCTGTATGGGAGCTGACCTTTGGGCTACTGTAGAATTCTTCCTTTGGATGGCTTGTTTTTCCCCATTTGGAAGGGAAATATATGATTAAAGTAAGTTATATTAGGAGTTAAAATCAGTGTTTAAAATGATCTCTTGCAAAAGTAGAAAAGACTGTACTCTATCTGGAATAGCAAAAGCAATCAGGGAGTGGATTTACAGCAAATAACTTCGGGATAGAGCTCAAGTACATACACCTAGCAGAGCAGGAAGATATGGGTTGATTGGAAAGCAGTTGTTTTTGTATGTATCACAGCTGAAGAGGAATGATAAAGAGTACATGCAGTTACTTTGCAACTGAGACATACTTACCAATGCTAATTCATAAAATGGAATTTCTCTTGTCTATTAAGCAAGAATTGTTGCCATTAAGTATAATTACTTGTAAGGAGTTGGCTTTAAGTGTTGCAGTTATGTCAAAATGCGCTGATTATCTCGATAGGGTTGGGGTTTTGTTTGTGTTTTTTTTATTTGTGTGGATTTTTAAAGGCTCCTGGGGTCAGGGTGAACTGCTGAAGAATAGAGGCTTGTCATAAAGAATGGAGATACAGAATAAGACAGATCCATTGTGGAGGAACAGCTCTGTTCAGAAAATCTGAGTCTAATGTCATGAACTGACTTGCAGCCACTGTTTGAAGCAAGAAACTAAAAACTGTTTTATTGCAGGGAAATACTAGAACAGCATCCTCTTCGTTTTTCTTTTCATGATGGGAAAGTTATGAAGCTCTGTCCTGTGAGGAGTGAACAGACCTGGGCTCTGAACATAAAGCGAGGCATTCTCAGTGTCCTGCAGATGTCACAAGCATCCACTGGTAGTACAGTTGTTGAAGAGGTAAGACCACTGGTGGAGGTCATGCTCTAGGGTGGTTGTTAGCCTTTGGACACGTTAAGTATATTCCCTTTGCAAATAACTAAAAGTTTTTGCCACTCAGTGACTGGTCAGCAACCAGTGGTGGTCCTCTGATTGCTTTTTGTAGTGAATGTTATGAAATGATCTGTAATTTGCATTCTTGTTGAGGGTTGGAATCCACTACTTCTTTACCTGAGGAAAAGCTGTGTATTGCAGAGTTCTCTCAGGAGCAGTAATATCAGGGCTTTACCTGTTTTCTGGAGAAGATACAATATTCATTGTTCATGATGATTCATCGTGATTTTTTTCATTAATTTCAGGAGGTTTTAAGATCAGGCTTCTTAGAGCTCTTCGCATTTTTTGCATACTTATGCTCAAATTCTGCTGTGTTACACTGAAATAATACTCCAGAGTACCCCACTGCTGCCCCTGTGTTGACATGAGTGCAGCTGCGATACCTCAATGCCTGCACTACTTCTGTTATGAAGAGCAGTCTCTAGATTAACTTTCAGTGTGATGTGCACCCGCTCGTTCTCATGCTATGGCTACATGTCAGTGCTTAAATGAATGTTACACAGTCGGGTTTGGGACACCCATATGTAGTTACTTTTTTTCTGGGAAGAATTCTTCTGAATTAATGCTTCCCTGCAAACCCACAAAATCTTAAATGAAAAAAGCTCATGTCTATAAATTATCTGATTCAAGATAACACAGTAAAGTTAAATAAATCAATAAACCCTGACTATTATAAAGTCTGACCAAGATCTTTAAAATGATTTGCCTTTCCATGGCTTTTGTGGCAGAGCCAGTGTCCTGCAAGAGAGACTTTAGATCTCTGTTGTATTGTTATTACAACAAAGCAATTATTAAAATCAATTGTAATAGGCCATAATTCCTGCTTGTATGTGTGCGTGTGTGATTCAACACTATACATTTGTTACTAGGTGGATGTTCTGGGAATATGCCCAACCAAGTATCAGTGGAAAGGTTCTGTTCTTGTCAAGACAAGAGACTTAAACCTCTGCTCTCATCGGTATTCTGGCTTTACTGCTGTGCAGTCCGTGGTTCTTCCTCATGTAAGTGTTGGGGAATGACACTGATTCTTCCACAGGGTCTTTTAATTCCTCTGAAGAGTCAAAATGTAAATGAAAACATTTATTGAATAGTCATTTATGCTCAGATTATATTTGTGTGTGCCCAAAGTGAATTCTTAGCAAAGAAATGAGGAATATTATTGTCCCTTTAATGCCTGTTATTCATAGAATTTGGTTTTTAATGCAAATTTGCATTGTAGTTGATGAATGTCATAGTAGAAATGCAAGAAGTTGTTAGGTGCCTGGATTAAACTCTGTCATTACAGTATGTTACACTTACAGTGGTAAACTGAAAGTGGAACGTGAAAGAGAAATAGAGAGATGTAGATAGGAAAAATACATTATGCAAAGAAAGTTGTTGTTTGCAGAAAACTTTGGAAAAGATAGAAGCTTTTCTAAAAGCCAGACTTGCAGCTTTCCACTGTTCACAGCAAATACAGTCAATGTTTGTATCTTGCGTTGCTTTTATTGGGTGAATATTACTAGTTTGTTGCATTGTACTAGCTAGTCACAATTTACCAGCCTTTTGCTTTTCTCAGCTCTGCCAACTAAAAAGATCTGCTTAAGACTAATGCTTTGTGAACTGAACTGGGACCATTTGATGCTGGAAGTTAGTAGCAGTTACATTTCAGTGATGGAGAAATTAGACTGAAAATAGTGTATTAACCTCCACAGAGTGGGTGCTGTCAAAGTTCTAGGCAAGAGACTGTATGACAGAACTGGAATCCTCTGTGAAATTAGGAGAGAAAGAATCGGGCAGGCTGACATAGGTCATCAAGACTTTGTCTGAAGTATCTGTTCTTCACAGTCTGAGCAGAAGATCCTGTCCTCCAAACTGGAGTGTGTTCAGAGCATTAAGGATGAAGTCCTGGCAGAGGCCAAATGTTCTGAGTCCAACCTGCTTACACTGTTCTCTCAGAAGGGCAGTGGGGCAAAGACAGAGACACAGTCTTCCCTGAAACTCTTTCAAGTGGAAACAGATACGCTGTACAGAAAAGGTAATATGATGTTTCTGCTAAAATAAAGTAAATTTATTTCCTGGAAATATCATGGGAGAGTGATTTTACTGAAGTCAGTGGATGCTTCCCTGATGAAAAATGTTAAAATTGAGCTCTGGATGTTGAGAAACATTTTGAGGTTTGTGGGGTTGGTTTGGTTGGTTCTGTTGGGTTGGGTTTTGTGGTGGTGGTGGTTTTTTTTTTGTCTGCTTCTAAATAGTGGTTTCTTAGAAGGAAAATCCAAGTTTCCAGGACACTTCTTCATTATAGTTATGTCTGCATAAGATGACAAGATTCTTCCTCAGGAAGAGGTTAAGCTGAGCCATTTATTTTCCTTGGCACCTAGATCTCCTGTTGATTTTCTGGGAGGCTGAAGTGTGGGAGGGAGCAAGAGATGAGATAAAACTGGTAAGGGTGATGAATATGAAGTAACATGTCTGTTTGAAGAGGCATGTTGATGTAAAGTGGGACTTTTTTCAGGCATCTCTGTCTTGTTTTTCTGATTCTTTCTTTCAGGTCACACTTGTCCTTGGGCCTTTCTTCTGTTCTTAAATTCATCCTGACTGCAGGCATTCATATTCATCCCTTGGCTTTACTGAGACCAGAGAGAGTCTTACATGTAGAAATAAAGGCTCAGAGAGAAACTTTCTCCTAGCATTAACCCTAATGCTAGGGTTAACCCTAGCATTTAGGGTTAACCTTAATAGCCAGGAACCACCATTTTTCATTATGTCTTTCCAGTGGACTCTGAGGATCTGTATGTCACCAACATGCTCTATGAAAGAGAAGAAACCGAGAGGGAGGTCACTGGAGGGGAAGTGACTGAACTAGTGTGGAAGCTTTGCTTAGCACATAGTGCAAGTTTTGAGGTAAGCTTTTACACACAACCTCCATTTCCTTGTCAGGCCCTTTGTGGTCTGAGGGTTCTCCTACAGAGGTAAGAGGTGACTAGGAGGGCAGCAAGCTCTAAATACTGAAGCCTTCCATTGTTTGGGGCATTTTTTGATGTGGTATTGAAGAAAGATAAAATGCTTTGACGTGTCAATTTCCTATATGAAAATAAACCGAAGAGTGAAAATGTCATATGGCCCAGGAATACTGGGCAAAAGCAATTTTGAACTGTATTCTAAATTAACCTGAAAGAAAATGTTCCTAATTTTTGTTTTGCTGTGGAAAATCAAACAAAAAAAGTGTCTCGTGGCTTATCACTGGTGGTTTTGATGCTTAATTGTAAAAACCCTTTTCTACAGCTTTAGTGTGGGATATTACCCTTGGTAGTGCTGTCGTTTCCATTTTTATTTGAGTTCTGCAGTCCTGCTGTTGCCTCATCCCCTCCCCTTTGCACATGGAACCCTTGCCTCTGGATCTGGGCTGGTTGGTTCCATGTGTTGCTGATGAGTTCTGGAAATAACCACTGTGTTTTTTGGGGATGCTGCTTGCGTCCAGAGGTAATCTCATCTAAACCATTTTCATGGGTGAGTGCTACTAAGATAGGGTGGAATATTCTGGTCATGTGGAACTGACCAGTGGCTTAACTTTTTACTATGATGACCATAATTCTAGATGAGGGTCTGCCTGTCTCCTTAGCTCATTCAGGTCTTGTAATTTATGTTGATAACTGACAGCAGCTGGATCAGTTAGAATTTATCACTACCTTTGCGATGAACATCCCTGTCTCCTGTGAAATTTGGAGATTATCAAGAACACCTATTATATACAGTGCAGAAGGATCAACAGATGGTGGTACTTAATCGTTGCTGACCGGAGTTGAACTTAGGGCAATGACCTAAAAGAGAAGGCGCTTCATATCCCATTATCCTTCAGATGGAGTGGTTCTTGCTAGTAGTGAAGTTCCTATATAGAACAAAAAAAAAAAGTAAATTTGCAAATAGAAGAACCCACTTTGTGTTTAAGTCAGTTATGGTCAGGATGTTACCAGAAAATAAGTATGGTCTAATGGGGAAGGCACTGAACTGGGCCTTGGTGCCTCCATGAATTTGCCACTGATGAGTTTAGTCAGCTCATTCCTGATCTGTTCCCTGTCCTCTGATGTTCTTGTCTTGTTAGATTTCTTGTACTTTGGAGCAAGGTTATTTCATGTGCAACAGGGCTGTGATCTCTCCTGTAAATGCACTTAGGTACAAGTGATGTTAACAAAAAGCTTCAGACACACATCACCTTCCTTTGCCTAGGTTAAGTCCCATGCAAAAATCAAAAGCTCTGCTTCGTCTCTTCCCTAGGGGGGACACAGATACAGGGAGATGGGGTACAGGCTTTATGGGACTAAAGAAGAGTACACTGCTGGGTTACAGCTCTACAGGCCAGTAGTGCCTGTTTAGAAATTAAAATACTATGGATATTCACCTTTCTTGTAGCTTTAGCTGTGATTAGTAAGCACAAGTAAGTGTTTGTGTAATGTGGCGTGAGACTTAAGGCAAAGGCACATGGTGGAAGAGGATCATAGTTACCAAAGCTGAAGTGGGCAACTTCAGTGAGCTGTGATAAATTAACTCTTAGACTCCCAACCTATAAAATGGTGATCATAAGTCTGACCTGATAGCACAGCCTGACAAAGACCTCAGCACAGGGCTGAGGAGAAAGCAGGTGGCCTTACTGGGTGGTGGTATATGGGATAGATTTCTCAGATTTATAAGCACATCTGCGATCTTCTTTAGGTGCATGCTAGGGAGATTTGGGCTGTAGAGAGCTAACAGAGCCATAAACACAATGGTTCTTGCTAATGTAGAATAAAAGCAGCCTCTTTGGGTGCGATAGTGCTTAATTCTATGTGGCTGTCATTGTAACAGCAGTATGTACTGGCATTTAGGAGTGGACTAGAGGGGTACATACTGCTTGGAAAATGTTGAAAAAAATAAATTACTGTAGTGGACCTGGGAAACTTTCTCCAAATCCTACTTTCTTTTGAACACTTCTTTGAAAGAATTGTAGATAATTTTTCCCAGTAACAGTGGGATGTCACTTCTGTTGCCAGAGAGGCCCACTGGCTTCATGTGTGGGAAATTTGTTGTGTAAATTACTAAGATTAGCACAAGCGGCTGCTGTCTGTGCCGCTGCCTAAACCAGAGGTGAATTATTCATCATATGTGGGTCCCAGTGCAGAGTTCAATTGGTTGTCAGTCATTTTCACTGTTTCAGGGTGTTCCTTCTGTGTGATGAGACATTTCAAAGGGGATCTTTAGTATCCCTCATTCCAACTGATAAAATGTCCTTTGGGCCAGGAAAGAAGTTGTGGGAATGCCCACAGCGTTGCCTGGGAGACGGCTCCGCTGTTATGCATGTATAGCTTGTTTGTCCTTTTATTGTTTGCCTCTGAATGAGGTGGGATTATGCATTTCTTTCAGGACACAAAACCAAGAATAAATGGAAGGGAAAATCCCCAACTCCAGGAAAAACAGTGAAGGGATGAGAAAATGGAGGTGGAGACTGTGTCATTTCCAAGGAAGCAAAGTTGTTGTTTAATTTTTTAATGCTATTATGAGACAAGATTGAATTTCAATGTGAATGTAGATTAGCTAATGGACCATTAAGTGAACAAGCTGCATACTGACAAAGAATGGTCAAAGGGATGGGGAGAAGCTTGAAGGAAGCCTGTCACACAGCTTCTCTTGGGGCCTGCATTTACATTTGTTCTCTGGATTTTGATGCTGGATTGGTAGCTCTCGTGAATGTGGCTGTGTATGCCTTAAGCAGTGTGGGCAAGAGTGTGTCGGATTCACTCTGCCCAACTCCTGTGCCCCAGTTGGACCCAAAAGACTTTACCTTTAGGGCATGGTCTCACCACTTGGTTTTCTCACAAGGCATTCTAATTGATAGGTACTACCTAGTCGGGTCTTAGGATTTCTGTGTTTCTAACTTGTGGTGTAGGAAGTATATAACAGAATATTTCCCAGGTGAGAAAGATGTTCTGATTATCAAGATGAATTAAGATATTGTTCAAAAATGATGATTTTGCTTTTTGAAATTCAACTCTTCTTTTTCTATATAATAATAACCTTACCAGGAACAGAAGTCTTTGTCTGCTTTGAATTGGAAAGCCTTAGAAGATAATGTTGGGAATGGCCTGTTAGGTCACTTCAACCTGATTAATAGCCAGGCACAATTACATCCTTCCTGAAACTGTGGGTGAAATAAGGTTGACTGGCAAAGTAAGACACCAAATAATAGGAAAGAACTGATGAGGATCAGAAAGAAGGGAAGTTATGCGATGGCAGAGAGAGAAAAACCATAGCTGTTCAACCAGTAGACTTCAGAGAGAAGAGTGTGTCACCTCCATCTGATTTCACACTTGGTCTTCAATTCAAGGAAGTCACTTGTTCTTTATTTTATGTATAATTGAAAAAAGAAATCAGACAGCTGAAACCCAGAAGTTCTATACAGAAGAGATGGCTATGTAATTCCAAAGACATATAATAACTTTACAGGAGAGAAGACCTCACACTTTCATTGAGAATATAAATCAGTAGGCAAAACCAAAGATGTCCATTGAACACATTTTCAAAGCAACCTCTCTTACGATTACATTGGGTTATACTTGGCAGCAAATAAGGTGTCAAACTTTCAAAGGGTAAGTGTTTATATGTATCATAAATAGAAACACTTTTGTTGGGAAGCATTTCACTGTTTTATCTTCCCCAGTCTAAACTATGCCATGTTTATGCTTCCAGAGGTTTTGTTTGTTTATTTGTTTTTAAATAGAGCTACTGTAAGTCTTCAGATAGAAGGAAAAACAAGCTTCTGTGTAGAATAAAAGCCAGGCTTCCTTATGTTTCATTTAGGGGTTGGAATGGGAACCAAATTTGCATATAATTTGTTATTACGATACTACAAATGGAGGAATTTACAATCTGAGGTTATTGTTTATCTGACAGCTCGATTTCAGTGCAACAGCCCTTCTAACTAGACAGCGACAGTTCATTCAGAAGTTTTATTATTAGGAAGTAAAACCAGCTGTTTCTCTACGAAATTTTGCACTGAGTTATTAGATGGGAGCTTGTCTGGTCAACAGGAGTAAAGCAGAATGAAGTCAGTTTACAGTCTAAAATTATATCACCTGGAAATAGATCAGTCTGGCAGTTTTATCTTGAACTGTGCTGCAGCCTCGTGCTGATGAGCCACCTGAGCTCAGCCGCAGCTCACATGCAGCTCCTTGTGACAGCATATGTGATGCCCCCCAGCTCACCTAATCATGCTGCCCAGGAGGTATTTGCATGTGTAAAAATGCACATAAGGCCTGTGTTTTACAAATACTTTTGAAGAACTTCATTAAATACAGTTCTTCGAATATTTTATAGACCATGAAATTTAATGTGTTTCACTAACTCCGTAGTGGTCAGGGTTTGGTAATTTCTTTTTAAAATAGACCTTAAAAGTAATGATGGGATGGAATATATGTGGATCTAACTAAATTTTAGCTATGGAATTATAAATGTTACTGGAATTAATACCTAGGTAGGGCTTCATGTACGAGAATAAATTTCAATTTGATGAAGAAAGAAAAGAAGTCTAAAAGACCAAAAACATAAACTATGTTTGTATTGGATCTGACAAGTTATTCCCTCAGCCTGTCAAACAACATGGTAAGAAATTACTCCATCTTCGTACGGAAAGACAGCTTCTTTATGAAAATATCTTGGCTGTCTTGAATTAAAATCAAATGCTGGCACTGGGTTGTTCCAGTTTTTCATTGCTTTTGGAAGCAGCTCCTGGAAGGTCAGGAAGTCAAACTTAGTCTCTCTCCAGATCTTTGGAAATGTGACTTAGTGGAATTATACTGTATTTGCATGATTTTTACACAACAAAAAATGTTTTATTTGGAAGCAGAGCAGTAGTCCTATGCCTAATCCTTTCACATCTGAAGTGAATAGAGAATTGAAGTGAATCTGTATGGCATAGACCATAATTAAAACTTGTACACCATAAAGTTATGTAAAAATGAATATACAAGCTACGTTTTTTAACATTCTGCTAATTTTTCAAGTAATGAGACCTATCTCCCTTCCTGAACTTTGGGTCAGGTCTCAGAGGATCACATCTACTATTTAGCCTTTAAAGTACCATTTTCCAGAAAGCTACTGAGGCCAAAAGAGGAATGTGATGAATAGTGTATGTGCGAATGAAAATAATCTGAAAAAAGGAGAAAAGATCCGGTAATATTACATTTGTTGTTGTGCTCTCTTACAGACTGCAGACCTTTTCATGACTCTTGTGTTTGAGCTTCGACATCTTTCTCTTGAGGCCTTAAAAGCACTATGGCAAAGATCTTCATTTAAATGCAGAGACAACTGGTAAGGCCCTGTCAGTAACTGTATTAAAAAAAATAGGAAAGATTTTTTTTGTAAATATTTAAGATGGATTAATATTTTAAATCCTTGCCCAAATGTTGGCTTTGAATTTGGAGCACTGTAAAGGAAGAATATGTATTGCAGATCTTGTTTATGTGACAGAAGGATGATATTCTCTCCTTACTGAATGAATGTTGTGTACAAAATAGACTTTCTTGTCCCATGCCTATTCCTACAGATACACTTCCTGTTTCAGAAACAATGTGTAAAGGAAACTTGAGTCACGGGTTAGATGAAAACAATGCTGCTACTCCATTTGTTGTGAAAAAGCTTACCTGGGTCTGTACCTTCAGTGCCATTAGTACATTAGAGGAGAGAAATGTTAGGCTGAGAATATAGATGTGGTACCGCCACAACTTTCAGTAGCAGCCTGATCTCAGGATGGTTTACACCAATCATTGAGCTGCGGCTTTAAAGATCAAGGTCCCCACTCCTCTGCAGTCAGGAGTCATTCTGATCCAGCAGTTTGAGACTGTCAGAAATACTAATCCAGTATTATTAAAATCAATACAGTTTATTTCTCCCTCTGAAATCAATAGTCTGAAAAGTGTAAACAAAGAAGCAATTTCTTACTTGGTTTCACTACAAAACGTCATCAGCCTGTTTGAAGTTAATCTAATGCCAGGTTTTATGTCTGAAACTGTATCTTAATGCAAAAGGGGCAAATTTTGTTGGCTTTTGTTGATTCTCACCTGTTGACAATTAGTCATGCTAACATTTTTCAATATTAGAAAGTAATCCAACTACCCTGCCTCTTTATATATTAACTTTAGGCTAATTTACTCAGGACAAGGTTATTAACTTTAGGAGCTAAAAAGAATCCCATGCAGACTACTCTCCTACTTTGATGCAAGTGCTTTTATCCAGTTTAGTTTTAACTGCTTCCTAGTTTATGCAAAAGTGTTCATTCAGCAGTATAGGGGGTAGGTACAGAATGTTTACAGAGGGACTCTTAAGAGCTGAAATGTGTATTGTCTGTCATGCTGGTGTAACCTTTCCACTTAGATAAGGTCTGGAAAAGCAGAGGAAGTAAAAGCTACTCAATTCAGTTTTAGTATTTGAATTTGTTATTGGTGAAATGAAACTAAAAAACGCCTAAATAAAAAATCAGTGATTTAAGGTACCTCAGTCTTTAGATGTCAAACTTGGGATACGTTGTGGCTTCATTTTCAGAGAAGGCAACTGAATATTTTCTTGAAAGCCTGGCTACCTGCAGTTCTTGAAACACCAATACACTTCATCACATCTTGGCTGAGGCATATTTACTTACGGTCACTAAACCAAAGGATAATACTGATTTCTGTGGAATCTGGCATTTGCTAAACTGGTGGACTTTTATTTACCTTGAAAGAAGCCCAATCTCAGTGTGTCTGTTATTTGATTCCAGAGTATTCTGGTCATTGCTGTACTTTTTTCTTGTGTTACAGGCAGCCATTAATAGATGCTCTCCCATCTTGTGCTACAGAAGCATGTGTTATCCTAATGAAAGAAATCATAGCTTCTGGAGAAGTCGAGGAAGACAAAAAGGAGTATTTCTTCTGGTCTTTGTCATTCATTCCTAAACCCACCTCAGGCATGATTAAATCTCTTGCTGTGAGTGGATATTGTTTTTTGTTTTTTTAATTTATCATTGGTCTAGCTGGCTCGTAATTTTTGTATTTTACATTAATAGTCTTTTTCACAGATTTCTCCAGAACTCTGTCTAGGTAATTTTGATGGTGAAACTCCTGTCTATTTTAATCTTGATTCCAAAAGAGGGTGCAGTCATGTTTGGTGACTGGAGTTTGATTTCCATTTGTAGCCTGGAGACTTAAGAAAAAAACCCTACCCTGTGGATTCCAGAGACTGGTTTGGGCTAATTAGTTGTGAGGTTCAAGGTCAGGTCAATCTGAGGAGAATGATACTGCTGCATCTTCTCCCTGCTTTGGATAGAGCTTTATTCTCCAATTTGGTATTTTGCAAGCTTTGTATTTAGCACCTGGAGACATTTCAGTCCTTTGTATATCTGGTGGTATTGCAGCTTTTGACATTTTTTCCTTAACTAAGTTAATTGTATGCAGAGTTAATACTGGCTCCATTTTGCAGTTTATTTTCTTTTAAAAATCTATGGTTCTGCTGGGTTTGTACAGGGTGATCTGTCATACTCTTAGAGGCTGAAGTTGGACTTGCTATGTTCTGGGTGGTAAAATAAGAGATAGTCTTGTAGCTTAAGCCATTAAGAATATTTTTTAATTAAGTCAAATGTTGTGCCTGCTTGGCTTGTGTTCTAATGAATGGCCATGAAGAATCTTGCAGAGTATATCACAACTCCTGTTCCCAATCATACAGGTTCTGACCAGGATTACAAAGAACAGCTCTCAGTGTTAGCAGGCTTTCCACAGCTTTGCAAACACTGTTTGAAGTGGTGGGATTTTCAGCAGTGACAGGCTTGCTTCAGAGGATACAGAAATGTGGAAGTTGCAGATTTATTGGACAGAAAAACTAATTTTCATTCTAAAAATGGGTAAACTGCCTGTAACTTATTCAGCTGTCAGTGCTTTTTACTAAGTATTCAGATAGGACTTAGAGCAGCTCTGTGCTGCTGAGGGTTTTACTATGTTGAGGGTCCTGGAAAATGGTTTAGATTTGTTTTCATGCTCTATCCTGAGCGTGCAGGGCATGATTTCTTGTTGAAAGAACTGAGGTCTGTATCACGTTGACACTAAAATAGCGCATGTGTTTACACAGGAAGGTAGAAGAATTTCACATTGTATGTCTGCAGGGTTGTCCTTCACGTTTGTTTAAATCCTTTGAGGGCTGTTTGAAAATACGCATTGTTGAGATTGAGGTTTAGTATGTAAATATTTTGGTATGTTTGTTTTCTGTGGTGTGTTACAGTAATTGTGACAATGACTTTGCTGAAACACCCTGTTCTTTTTGTGCTTGTTTCCAGACATTGCTGAAGTCACCTGGAGCAAGCCAGAGCTGCTTCTTAGGAGTAACGGCTCTTTTACATAGGTTTTGTTCAGCTTACAGCTCCTGTGATGGTGTACCTGCTGTGCAGAGTGTGATGAGAGCTCTTGGGAAATTTTTGGGACGAAATTGTACCGTGCAAGATACAGAACGACTCAGCGAGGTATCAGTCAGAAGCATATGATACAGTGCTTTACTTTCCTGTTCCCTTTATGACCTAGAACTTGTTTGATGAAAATGACATTCAGTGGATTTCCAGAAAGCCATGAATACGAGCTTTGTAAATGAATATTCTTTGGTAGGATGGGCAGATAAAATTTTGTAATCTAACAAGTATAACCTAGCAGCATGTGTGGTGTTCTGTATTTAAGTAAGGAAAAGTCTTGGGTATTCTGGTGAATGAAACTTCATACTGTTGATCAGCTATTCCTTTATTGTCTCAAATTCATGTACAGTTAGTGTTGGATGTTATTGCTGGCCAGTAAGTTCTGCTGAGTCAGTGTTACTGGTGTAAGTTAGTCATGATACTGGGAGACTTTAATTGACATTTGCTGCTGAAGAAATATCTTTATATCTTCTGTCTGATGATCTACTTAAAGAACCAGTTCTTACTATCATGCTTAGAAAACAGATACCAGTGACAGTATACCTGATAGCTGTGACAACTTTACTGCATATGCAGAGCAGAAGAGGAGAGACTTCCCACCTGATGTCTCAAACCAACTGTGAATGGGAAGGTTCTTGGACATTTTAATTGTACTGCCTTCAGTGTAGTTGTTTCTAGGGGACTGTCAGTACAAGGGAAATCAGGCACCGTATTACATTGGAAGTCTCTAGGTTCTAAATGTTAATGCAGAGCTTGTCATTAAAAATTCATTGATTGCCAGCAGTAACATGCTTTCTGGGTTCTGAGGTTGCACAAGTTTCCTTTGCATTTAGCAAAGAAAACTGGTAACTATGGCATCTATTGACAAATTATTTTTTAAAACTGGTTATTGTGTCCAGAACTCCATAGTGAGTAACTAAAAGTTCAAAATGTCTGTGATCAAAAGAGACTAAATATTAAAGTACTTGAAAAACTTTTACTGTACATCAAATCCATGACTTCTGATTTTCCATTGCAGTGAAGCTTTTTTTAAATGCTTTTATTTCTTCCAGGTCTAAACCACATTTTGCTTACAAGTGTTACATGGCTTTAAAACAGCTGTCCGTACTCATATAAGTCTTGTCCTCACACTGCAGCCAGAGAATAGCTGGTACAATAGGGGCTGCAGTAACCCCCCCAAATGATCAGTGATCATTTTTAAACAGAGAATTTGCGCAGACAATGTTAATGCAATAAAATTTCACATACAGCTGACAGCATTTAAAGAACTTTTTATTCTACCTTGCTTTGTATTTACAGATGCAGCTGGTGTTAAAAGCCATTGGAAATGCAGGCCTGGCAGCAGCTTCACTAGCTCCTACTCTGAGTTTGTGTGCTTCCCTGAAAACCAATCCAATCCACATTCGTTTAGCTGCTGTCCAGGCCTTCAGGCGCATTCCCTGTTCTGGCAGGGTAAGTGATTTATTGCCAGCAGGTGACTGATGGTTTCCTGGCACTGCCCCAGAGTTTTGACTTTCTGGAATACTTACAAAACATGCAAGCAAATAAGGAACACTTTGTTCTGTAGATTTGTAGGTAAAGTAGTATAGGGAATATGTACATACATTTGTATGTATGTTACTTCAAATGACTTTTTCAGGTATAAAGCAATAGCTATGTCTTGCAGAAAGAAAACCCACCTGTAATTGAATGTGCATACATGGGGTGTTTTAGGGGAGTAAATCATAATTTTTTGTTTGTGTGTTTTGTTTTGGGGTTTGGTTTTTTTTTTTTTGTTTTCTCTCTTAGAATGCTGTATTAGTTCAGCTGTATCAAGAAACCAGTGAAGATGTGGAAATAAGGATTGCTGCGTATTATATAGCAATGAAATGTCCACATGAGGAGTTATTTAAACAAGTACAAAAGACTTTGCTGAAAGAAACATCCAGTCAAGGTTAGCCAAACAGCTACTGAAGGTGCATTCCTAAAGGATACTTTAATGTAGCATTTACTTTACAGGTGTAATGGTACCAATCTATATAAATTTTTATTTAGTGTTAGTACATTGCAGATTGTTTGTAAAAGATTGTTTGTATGGTTGCCACAGTTTGTTTTGGAATCTTGATTCTGTTATTTTAGCAATAGTCAGTAAGGAGTGAGTCTTCATAGAATTAGTTCCCTCTAGTGGCAACATTGAACTAGCTGAAAACTCTTGACAAATAGATCTACGGAATGTCTTTGATGTTTAGTGCATTGGAAATACAAACGAGTAACTGCAGATTACATTTGGTTAAGTTGAGAAATAAGCAAGTAGCAGAAAAAAATATTGCAAGCTGCAGGTATAAACTATTTCTTAATTACCTTCTTAGTGCTTCTAAATTCCACATTTACTATTTGTTTACTTGATATAATACAAATACTAGTTATAATGACTGACTGCCATGGTCTTTCTTTGGTACTGTCCCCTTTTGCAGTTACTTTACATCAGTTTTGATGTCATTTTAATATTGAGCACAGTATTTTGAAGACAGCATGAGACACAAGCTGAGCAGATCTGGAGACTGCAAAGGAAGGCCTGTTGATTTTCATTTAGATGATTTAAGATATCTAGGAACTTTCAGGCTTCCTGCTGTTAGCATCAGGGCTTAGTGGGAGGTGCTTCATCACTGAGCTAGAATTGGTTCTTCAGGTCAATTGAAAGTCCTCTAAGGATCACAGTTGGAGAACTGTGGATCTAATGGCAAACAAATGGCATCAAGAAACCATTTATAACACAGGGAAAAATGCAAAACTTGGGTACTAGGATGTGTTGTGTTAGGAATGTTGTGAAAAGGACTTTGAGGAGTGTTAATCATGTATCCAAATGTATGATAGCTGGCCAGCAGTCTAGCAGTCATTTGGGGAAAAGGTTAGCGTAAGTATAATGTCTTAATTATTGATACCTTCTTCTGATTTATGCTTCTTGCTTCTGTGGTTCCATGATCAATTATTGTTTTACCTGAGCCAGATTACTGACATGAGAGACTGAATTAGGAACTGAAGCTGAGTAGAAAATTTTCTATACTATGTATAAAAATATATTTTATTGGGTAGCTTACCTGAAGGAGAAGCTGTTTGGTTGGGCTAGTACAAAATGAAACTGTAAGTTCTATAAAAATACAGAATCCTATCAGCTCTTCATTACCACAGCACACAGAATTTTAAGCTGATCCCATAATTTGGGTGAAGAAGGGATTTTTTTTCTGAATGGTTTCGCCACATTCAACAAAGAATACCTCTAGACTAATCCTTTGCTTTTAAATCTGTCAAGAAGGAGCAAACATGAAAGGAGTATATATAAGGTTGGTTGCAGGCAGATGAAAGCAGGCTCTGTCTGCACTCTACGTCTGGATCATAGCCAGCTCTGAACTTGAAGCAGTGTATCCATTTTATCAGGATGTTATATCCAGGCAGGTGTATCTTGCAGCGATTGAGTTCAGGCCCAGCATTTTGTTCACGTGATGATGTGTCTTGTGGTTTGGAGTGGACTTGTTCACCTCTGTTAAGAATTCAGACAGACAGAAATTGCATCAGCTTCTAAAATACTGTCAAGGTGTACCGTCAGTGACCTCCTGCCCATGGCTCCATGCAGAAAAAACAAATTGTCTGATTTATGAAGGAGCTCTGCAAGTCCATCCAAAAGATTTTATGTTTTAAACAATTTAATGCAGTACTCCTGAATTTCATTCATTTCCTTCCTTTGACTTTGGTTGATGTAACACCTAAATAATTCACATAATAGGCGTTTGATTAACAAGTGCTTTGAAGGCATAGAGCACATACTAGTTTTTAGTTGCCACATTCAGAAAAAACAATATGAAAAAAAGAAGTTGTACTGTGAAAAATGCAGTTCTGTCAGTGTTCAGGGTTGTACATTGCACTAGCACTAGAGCCTAATATCTATTTTATCTGCAGGAGAAAAAGGCACTTCTGTTTAAGAACCAGACTCCAGAACGCATGGAATCTGTTTGCCCCCCCACAATGCAGCACATATATGGCCAAACCATGAATCAGTATAGGGTCATGCAGAAATATTAATTCTGAATCACAACTGTTTAACTATAGGAGGTTTTTTTTAAATGTTGTACATTGCACAGCATAGAAGGATTCTTTGTATCAGAGTGGTTTGTTTGCCGTATGTAAAGAAACTTGCCAGTTTTCTCTTACAAGTTCACCAGTGTTGTTGCCAGTGTTTGTGCAGGTTGTCTGGTTAGTAGGCCTCCCTGTATTTAAAGTTGCTTAATGCTTGCCTTTAAAGGGCTTTACTTATTCCTGCTTATAGTTTTTAAGATGAGTATTTTTAGCATTTTAAGATTTTCATATGCTTACTGTCAGTCCCAGACTTAAACACTATTTTTTTTTATGTTTCAGTATGCTGGCTCAGTGATTTTTTCAAGAACAAAATGAGTGATTCTGCCAAAGTTAAAGTTTAAAATCATCTTCTGAATAATTCTGTTGCATCTGTTTTTTGAAGAAGGAACAGAAACAGACCAATATTATTTGAGCTGCACAGCTTGATTCTTCATGTCTGTATTAGAGTTGTATCTCTTTTTTGCAACATTCCTTTAAGTTTAGTATAGAAGATCCTTTGCATACAGTAAATCAGTAGGTTAACCTTACCTTCTTGCGTGCTTAGGTTAACTGAGAAGCATAAATGAAACTGGGCAGTGAATGGCCTCTCACATGCCATATTGGAAAGAATGAGACAGTATTTCAATAAGTTGACCATGGTAAAGAGAGGTGCATCAGACTGATTTGAATGGTGCTGAAAATGAATGAATTCTGTTGTGGCCAGGGGAATGGTTTAGGATTAATTTTGCTATAAATAAATGAAAAGATTCCCTGTATCAGTTCTTAAAACTGTTTTAGTTTTTCTCTAATTTCAAATGCTTTTCTTTGTTTGATTTAAGTGGGCTCCTTTGTTTGGAGTCATCTCTCTCAGCTCCTGGAGACAGGTGACCCATTGAAGGAGCACCTTCGAGATTCTATTCCTGATGAAATCCTGAGCAGAGATTTTGACCAGGAGACATGGAAATACTCTTCATATTCTGATGCCACGTTCCACTCAGGTATGTGGAGATTTAGATCTTTATGCTTTGTAGTATATGGATTGTTAAAACCCCACATGGCTTTTCTGGTCCTTTACATCTTGTACCAGAGAATTTTCTTTCTTATGGCTTAATAGTACCCAGTGTAGGCTGATTCTGGTTTGAACTTAATTGGAGTGTATCCAATGTAATCAGATACCATGCAACTTTGCCTTTTGTGAGAGAGGAGAGTAAGAACCAATGAACTTCTTAGTTTATTTTTGTGAATATCAACTTTGATTCCTTCCTTAGTGAGCTTCCTTTGCAGCAACAGGGGATTGGGATGTATTTTTTCTCTGATTTATGTGCTTTCTTTGGTATACAAAACGATACAGACTAATTCCTTCCAGTCTTACTATTTGTTCCTCATTTGTTTTTAGCAAAAATGCTAGATAATGTTTTTCAGAGTAACATTTTGATTTTCTGTCCATCTCTTCCAGTGCAGTTGTGTAATACACATATTGTAAATGCTCTTTCAGTGTTTGTCAGACAATAGCCTTTCAGTAATGTCCATTAAAGTTTTTATTATACTAAAAAGTTAAACCATTTCACCTGTTGACTTAATGTTTTATTCACCATCTTCTTAATGAGCAGAGTTGCAGTTTGCTGAAGAATGATGAGACTTGCAAAGTATATGACAATAGCTAATGTCCAAATTACAGACATCTGATATTTTCTGTTGCAGCTGGTGCAGGTGCAAATATGGAAGCAACAGTGGTCTTTTCTCCTGCATCTTTTCTACCGCGATCAGTCATGACAAATTTGACTGTTCACCTTATGGGGCAGGCTATAAATCTGCTGGAGGCAAGTATATGGATTTTTGGTTTGGTTTGGTTTGGTTTTAATCTCCCTCCTCAAGGGATGCTTGGTGTATTAAAGTAAAAAGAAAAATTTTCCATTTACAGTGGGAAAACAGTTCTTTTAACAGTATTACAGTTTCTATTTTACCACTTACAGTGGAAGATGGATTAGTTGGGGTACACTAACAAAGGAACAAAATATTCTTTCGGCATCATATACCCTGGATTTATATGTGTTAATAATACTATTTTAATCAAACTTCCAAACAGAATCTTATTTCAGGAGCATTAAAAGGGTGTATTACTGTTTTCCAACCAAAATACTGTTTGTAACATGCTAAAATAGCAGTAGCTCAAACTTGTATGGCAAATCTTCCTTTGTACAAAAACCTAAAGGTTGCGTCTGGATGCATTTTGTTAATTTTTGCCTGTAGAACTGGATGTGGCTTATGCATGTCACTGTCAGGCTTTTCACTGCCATATACTTTCCCCTAGGTTGGTGTACGATTAGAGAATGCTGAAGCTCTCGTGCAGAAGACTTTTGGGCAGAAATCTGCTACTTTCAGTGACTACTTTTTTGCAAACACTAATGGAAGAAACCACAAGTCAGAAAATCCAGTGAAAACAACAGGAAAAGTCAAGCAGAGGAAGCTGACTTTGAAGCAGTACGGCTCCACTGGTCATCATGTGATCAAGTCTGGCAAGCCAAAGTTGAGGAAAGTTAACCAGAATTGTCCTAGTAGAAAGTACAGTAAAATGAGTGAGTTAGTCAAAAAGGTAACTGACTCTGTAGATCTTGGAAAAATTAATGATTTTCCCCAGTTAAACTTAGGTCCCCACCTAGCATTGGACAGCTGTTCTGTGGTACTGACTCTGATGCATAAAGCATATGTAACTTCTTGCAGAGAACTTAACCCCTAGAAATCAACAAAGAGCCAGATCTTCAGTTTTTGAGATTTATTGTCTCAAAACAATGACTCTTGCTCAGGGGAGTATGTTGCCTGTGCTTTGGGTTTCCTCCTGTTATTTTGAGGTCTCATTCTCTTTATACTGATGTCCTTTTGTCTGTTGACTTCTGTGGCTTCAGTTGTTGATACGTTACCTGGAAAACTCAGGGACCATGATTTATTTAGTTTGTCTTAAACCATCCCTCTTCTTGGGACTCATCTTAGAGTTTCTTACTACAGTGTGAGCTCATGTTCATGTTGTGTTGCTGTTGTATTGATTCATAAAAAGAGAAAGTGTAAACTATTTTACTTCTTAGCAGTTTATTTAGCAATCATGGCACCTATAATGCTGTATTATTTGAGATTGTATTTTTCAAAGCTTCATCTCGTTTTGGGTATGTATTGCAGCACTTCTTTTGCTCATTCACCTTAGGGCTAGACATTACCTGTGTTCACAGGTGAAAGTCAGCTTGTGTGGTATGGAGCTGAAGTTTAGCTGGGAAGAACAGGTACTAATCCAGGGTCTTAAGTGGTCTTGAAATATTTATAAAAGGGAGCCTGCTGACTGTTTACTAAGAACATAACCTGCACTGAGGAATTGTTTATTATGACTTTGAAAGGAAATTAATATAAACATAATTCTCTTCCTGATTTATTTCTTCATCTCATGTCAGTTCACTGAGACAAGGGTGGGAAAGGAGGCACTGAAATGTGAACTAAGCATGAAAATCTTTGGAAATGAACTTAGCTTCTTGAATTGTGAAGATTTAAGGAAACAAACGAAACATTATTCTTTAAATCTGGCTGAGTTGGCTGTCAAACTTCTGAAGGTAAAAGGAAGCTTTTTTTCTATTGGAAGTAAATGCCTTGAGAAACTACTTTGTGACAGATATGTAAAAGATGATAGATATACAAAATATTAGTTATTGTTTCCCTAAATTGAACTCTAAAAGACACCAGCATATATTTGTCTTAAACATTGTTGTTTAAATAATGTTTATACAATACATTAGGCAAGAGCTTGTTCTGTTGTCTGATGGTTCTTACCTCTTACTTTTCTCATTCAAATCATTCTCATTCAAATAATTTTTTCTTTAACTGGATTAGGACTAGTGTCTAACTCATGCCCTGACCAGATGCAGGCTTTGGGCTGCTTTCTACCTTATTTCCCAAATCAGCTCAGTTAAAAAAACACTTTAACAGCAAGCAAATGCAGTGGAGAGTTTTATCTGGAAAAACGCTTGAATGCTGACTTTACTAAGCAAAGTAAAATTCTGGCGTTTGTTTGTTTGGGTTTTTTCATTATAGGGGCAAGAGGTCCAGTTTAATAAAAGGCTGAGTTTGGCCACTGAGGAATTGCAGTTCCCAGCAATTTCAGGCTTTCCTGTTCAGCTGGCAGTCAATGCCTCAGCAGCAGTCAACATAAAAATCAAAGGGAATGCAGATTTCAAACAACGGTCAAATTTCTTTCTAAATGGATATATCAAGCCAAGGTAATAACTGCTTCAGATGTGCCACTTTCACATACTCCTGATGTCTGTCAAGTAGCAATTCCTGATGTGAAAGTTTTGTGTGAATGTCCATTGTGATTGATTAGGAGATTCCTGAAGAACTCGAGTAGTCATCAGCCTTATGTTGTTGAATTGCTGCTGTACTGTAAGTACAGCACTGGTTTTTTATCCTGCCTGTTTGATTTTGAACTCTATTGCTGTGCTTTTCCAGTACTGTTTTGAGCTGACCATTCCTCCTTATTTGTAAATCAAATTCCTAAATGCTTGCATGCAGATGATGTTTTGAATGTTTTACCTGTTACAGGGATGGCATTTTGGATTTTTCTCAGGATTAGGCATGTAGTTACAGGTTATGGATCTACAAAACAATGGATGGTTTAACCCTGACCTGGCTATTTTGGCTTTTTACTGAATACATTTGCTAAACTTCACTTTCTGTGTAGACAGAAATAAACTTACACCATGATATAGACAGAGAGAAACTTACACTCAATCTGCATTACCTTCCCTTTCCTGGTATTTCATGCTGAAGTCTAGATTCAAATCCCTTAGGAGATAGATACAGTAAAACTATAAGTCGTGTTAGAAAGTATGTCTGTGTACCCACAATTTTTTCAGTTATTTCCTGAAACAAAATAGTCATGATTTTAATGTTAGAATATACTGTGTTACAGCATCAGATGCTTTGTATTTATTGAGGAGGATGAGCAGCCTACAGTTTTAAATTAAGTGCTTTAAAAAGAAACTGCTTTTCATAGAAGAATATGTGTGTGAATCTTTTAACAGTGCGTTTGTCCAGCTTTCTGCCCAAATGGGAACTGTGGGGACTCTAGGACAAGCTGGCCTAAGCTGGGTAATAGGAATGAGGACATCTTCTAGCATTGATGGGGGAATTCAGGTAAAAAAAGGGCAAGAGCTCAAAGTTTTCTTGAACACTCCTGAAGAATCTATGGAGATAATTAATTTCAGGTAAGATTAAGCAAAGACATCTTCCTAAAATAGTAACCGTATAACTCCCTTGAATCAAAATTTAACTGGCAGGCTCAGTAATAGAGTGGAAATATATTTTGTCAGAAAACAAACTGTTTCAGTCTGACTTATAGTCCAAATCTGCCATTCAGAAGAAAAGGAACGGGAAATTATTCTGTGCATTTTTCATTGTTTTACCATAAAAACATATTTTCAAATCAGAGCCTGATGATAAAAGATGTAAATGAAGTTTTCATACTCCCCTGTTTTTTCCTCCTGAATGTCAGTGCTGTTTCTGGAACTTTAGTGTCCAAAGAATCTAGTTTACTGTATTAAAGTTGTGGAGGAAAAGCTGATGATATTTAGTGAAAATGGGTACGGAATGGTATTTAGCAAGACACTGGAGTTATTTGGAGTACAGTACTAACCAGGTATGCTCATACCCTTCTGGTTAATTTTTAGTTAGGTTCTTTAATATTAGGTAAAGGTTACATAGTAAAATACCACCTCAACAACTGTCAGATGTTAAGCAGATTAATCGTGTTAATGCTAGTGAGGCTTTTTAGCTTATTTTTTCTTCTGCTGGCTTTCTGTTTTCTTTGACCTCTTAGATTTAATAGAAGTCCAGGTAGAAGGCACATGCTGTAAACAATATGTCATCTATATGCCTTTTAGACATGACAACAGATGAATGAAGTATTTACAGTATGTGGATTGTCGTTCCTTCATTTTGGACATTGTGGTTCTATAGGATATGCAGCTCAGAAAAGAGCTAAAAGGCTCTGGACTTCACATTTTAACCATCCATTCCCTTAGGAGTCTGGGAAATTACTAATGTAATTCTATTTCTGTCAGCCAGGATGGATGACAGACCAAAGTGAAAGTCAAAATAATTACAAACCTGTATTGTGTATTATTTGAACAAAAGACTGACTGTAGAGTCTATGAGATATTGCATTAACTTCCTTTCTCCCATCTAGTATAGAGACCATGATTCTTGTAAAGCAGTTTAGTGAAGTTCTGGAAGAACTTCAAGACTAGAACAAAACTAATGTCCATACATAGCCTAAGATGGGATGGGGTGGATGTGGGGAGAAGGGAATGAAGTGTAGAAGCCAGGAGGCGAGTGGAGTTGCAGTAAGATGACCATGCCAAACTGCACAGAACAGGGAAATCTAATATTGACTGTGAAGAATCTCAAGATAGTGACAGATTAAACATGGAAAACTGTGGGCAAAAATCAGTGCTAATTAGTAGAAATGTAGACTGATCTTAGCAGAACTTTATCTTTCCCATTTTTCCCATCTGGGAGAAGGTGGCATATAGCTGAGAATTTTGTTTAAATATTGCTGTAACTTTAGCATAATTGTTTTTAAGTGACTGACTGAAATTCTTGGTTGTAGCTCTAAACTATACTTCACAATGGTGGATGAGATGGAAGATATAGATGTTTTCCAAGACCACACAGAAACCAGATCTTGCACTAGGAAGGAAGGTGAGTCTAGATACTGTGTTTGTTTTAGAAAGCTTGATCATTCTGAAATATTCAGAACAGATCATTTTATTTAGTAAAAGTTCTTGTTTACATCCTAGTTCTAAGGTCTTCAGTGCAAAGTTCGTTTGCATGTTTTCTTTGTTGTTCTAACTGAATGATCAACTGTTGTCTTCCACCAGTGTCTGAGATTATTGGCTGGCAGCTGTGTTCTGAAATGTCATATCCTGCCCCAGCCAGTGGTTTGGTTTTCCCTCTTACTGGACCTTTGAGAGTGGCTGTCACATTAACTAAGCAAGACAGGGGCCTGCAGCAGTACATTGTGGAAGCTGCATATAACTATATTGCTCAGGTACCATTATGACATGCTTTACTTTGGTTTAGTTTATTATGTTGATGAAAGAATGATATATCTCAGTACCACATATTCAACTTAACTGGCTTTCAGGGTCTACATTATTATTATTTCTGTTCCCATGATAGTGGGAACATATGTATTAATTCACACATGTGAATACATAGATGGGTGTATATTTCCATATACAAAAAAGCACATGTGAATATTCAGTCATTTTTTTTAGATGAGAGTGATAGAGCTGTAATTAGAGACCAGGATTTCTGACTTGGTGCCCAGGACTAAACAACCTTGCCTCACTTCAATGACTTGTTTCTCTTTGTGACAAAAACTCCTCAAACCCCAAATTGTTCATTTACGTTGAACACATTATTTAAAAGCAGAAGTTAAGCTCCAGTGAATCCACTCCAGAAGGCTGTCAGGTTTTTTTTAATGTTTGTTTGGGCAAGCCTGGGGAAGGATTGGCTTTCAGCTTCTGCAGGGCACCGTAAGAATTTATGGCTTTTTCTAAAATGATAGTATAGGTGTTTAACATGGGCAGTGACTGGAGTCTCACCTTCTGTCACAGCCCAAGTATGCTGCTGAGCTTGAGCTAAGTCTTTTTACTGGGACATAATTTGGGCTTTGGCTGTATTCAAACACGGCTCAATATCTGTAAGACAGCGAGATAACAGCAATAAGCAGAGTAAGTTTTCCTTTGTGATTTTGTTTTCCTGACTATCTCTAATAAAAGCAGAAAAGGGAACAGGTGTTTTTCACTGCCAGAGAATCTGAAGTCTGTAGGCAGGACAAGCCCCAAACCATCAGCTAACACACCCACTGTAGGGTCATGGCATTGTGCACCATATCCCATTGCTGACACCAGAGTGTAAGGGCTTAAGGCAACCCTGCCAAATTGTAGTCACTTAGGCCTGAGTGATAGAGCTTGAATTTGTAACTGGAAATGTGGTCTGATTTTCCATTTAGCTGGATTCAGCACAGTTTCAAGAGAAGGTCAGTACGCTGTGAAATGCAAGGTGTTCAGATAACATATTCCAAGACAAGCACTGGACAGGGAATGGAAAATACAGCCTGGAAAAAACAAATTATTTCTTGGTGAAAATTGTGAAAAGCAGATAGGTGAAAAATTGTAGCAGTGAAGGTGGCTGTGATCATATGATGTAACTCGGTGTGATATAGTGTTTTGTGAATGCTGTGGCAATTGCAAATGTGGTTATCCTTTCTTTCTTCCAGGAGAATTCATGGATCCCAAATGTAGCTGTCCTTCACATCTTCATTGGGACTCCAAAGTCAGACTTGAAAAGGGATGTTGGCATTGACCTAAATTTTAGTGTCCCACAGAGGAAATTCAGAATCCAATTTATGCAACCTAAGAAAAAAATCGAGATTGATGGTAGGTTTTTCAACTAAGAACCAGATCATCAGATAATGTCAGTTAGAACTTCATTAGAATTAGCAGAGAAATGCCAATATGTTTCAGTTAATAATCTGATGCTAAAACTACATTACTGTGTAATAGCCAGTCAGTTTACTGCTTTAGGTAACACCCGTTCCCAGTGGTATTTGCATCCTTAACCAAGATGTGCAGACTATTCTGGACAGTCAGAGGTTCAGTACCTGGTTCACAAGCTCAGGTTAAAGAGGAAAGCTGATACTAGTATAGATGAAGTTAAGGCTAAGGAGCACAGTGGATTGTTCTGTAATTTTTTACATAAGCTGAACTGGCCTTACTATTGCTGAATTTTAGTTTACTGTATACTTGTACTTATGATATGAAATTACTTGCTGCCAAATCAATTAAGTACTGACCATGATATTTTGTGCATTATACTAAAAACCATTTCAGTCACAGTGTAACATAGAAAACAATAGCAAACACATTGATGAAATGTAAACTGATAAACATATGGTAATGGCATAGACAACATAATTACATCTTTCAACTTCTTTGACGTGCTGGTCAGGTGCTGCTTTGTTTTGATGTATTCTACCATATCACACAGTTAGAATTTGTCTCTCCAGATTTTTTTTTTTTTTAATCTTGGTTATTTTCAAATGGATTGCATGGAAGATTTACCTATATGTTGCAAAGCTTTGTGTGCAGTGTTCCAAGCTCGTGACAGTTTAGCACAGGCCTAAAGGAAGTGTATAAATCAGTTCCAGGGCTCAGATGGTTTGTTGGAGACAGCTTCATCACCTCTTTTCAATTGGCGTTCTCAAAATATTCTTTCAAAACAAAATGTGTACTCTGAGGACATTTTTGCAAACTGTTCCTAACTTTTTCCTTTGCTCTGATGTTTGTGTTTTCACTCTGTAAACATACTGTTCACAACCATAGCAATTATCATCTTGGGTGCAGTTTTATGAAGCATCACTGAACAGCGCATGTCCAGAGAAAGTAAACACTTCTATTTTTCTCCAAGGGAGAATTGAGTTTTCTAAAAGTTCACAAGTTGGACACCTGGAGCTGATAGTAGATGATCAAGATGTATATTACATTAAGGTATGTTTCCAGGTTATGAGCTCTCGTACTAGAATGAATAGTTAGATAAAAGCACAGAAAAGAAAAGCAATGAAAAACACATACTGAAAAATAGTTCTGTCAGCAGTCCAAAGAGAAATTACCAGTTCTCTTTATTACATATTTTTGAGATAGACTCAGTGCTAAATTGTGTTTCAAAAGCTTTTAAGGCATGGCTTCTACAAGTAATCTAAAGCAATTTTTTCACATTCAGATGTACTCAAAGCTCTTGGGTTGCTTCCAGTGTTATGTCAGTAGAGGAGATCATATTGGGTTCATTATGTGCATATGGAGTCACACAGTTTTTCAGAGCCATATTCTGGCCATGCATAGACACTCTGAGTAAGCCCAGGCTCATTTCTTCACTTGTGTGGACTCTATAGTTGTAAGAATCTCTAAGATACTATTGTTTATATCACAGAATTTTATTTTCTTTTTAAAGCACTGGGGAGTAAGCAAGAGAATGCCAGTGTTTGAAATGAAAAAGCAAATAAAAATGCAGGTGGGAGTTTATCACTGAAACTTTACTGACATTTTTGTTTCTATTCCAGGACTTGAACAATTTTTTCTTTATGCACTTGATACCCATAGCAGGATGCAATGTCTTATGAGGGCCTCCTAAGCCAGTCAGTTTCAAACACTCTGCATTTTCCTACAGTGAGCACATTATTTAGCAGATTATATTTTTTTTTTTCCCTAGAGTAATATTTCAACAAAGACTTTTTGGATGTTTCTCATGAACCCAAACACTAATTAGCATTGCAGATTGTTTGCATCTAGTCCAACCTACATCTAGTTACCTCTGTGAGACTGCCAATATTTTCAGTAATACCATATTATTTTTTGGCCCAGTATTGTAACATTCTTGATGACTTCGGTCACTACTGAAGCCAGCAGGAGTTGAACGAAGTAGCATCTCACACCAACTGTGATTTTTGTGTAACTGGAAAAACAAATCCATCCTTCATTCCCATTATTTACCTACAACAAGTTTTATGATTTGGGAGATAGAAGTGGGGTTTGTTGGATGTATAGAAAAAATTCTCTTTTCTTCCTCTTCTCATTTCTGGAATGCCCACATGGAAACTATTGTTTTCTCAAATCTTAATCAATTTGTGCTGTTGAGTGGCTTGGGTTTTGGTTTTGTTTTTTTATTTGTTTGTTTATTCTAGGGAATGACAGATTTGCAGATGCTGGGTGGAGAGCAGAGATACGTGACCCAACTGGAGCTAAAGCTGATGAAGCAAAGCAGTCCTATCATTCTGTCAGGAAACATCACTAAACAACTTGGCAAGAAGATAGCTTTTTCAGTATCCCTGAATAATTTATTGAAGGATGCTGCATTTCTTTCAGGTTAGAGGACAATAAGTATTTGTCATATAAATGTAAGTTCTGGAGCCCTTATAAATTAGGTTTGCCTGGTTTTGGACATGTATTTCTAAAGTTCCTTTCAAATCAGTAAGACTGCTTTTTAAAATTACTATCTTTGATAAATTTGTAATAATATGTATTTCAGAATAAGAAGAATTATAAAACACCTTGGGATTTAAGTCTGGTTTAAATTACTGTGGAAGAGAGTGGAGGAAGTAAGATGTAAGGAATCCCACCTAACAATAAATGCCAAAACAATAACAGCTCTTAGAATATTTTCTGGGTTTCACTTTTGTTAGTACAGAACCATGCAGAGACATATATGTAGCTAAATGTCTCTTAAACTTGTTCTAAAAATCTTGAATTTTTTTTTTTCTCACAAATACACTAAGAGGAAAATGTAAGTATCAGAAAGAGGGCTTTACTATTTGTATGACATCATTTTTTTAAAGGTAAATTAATACAGTGGAATAAACCAATAATTTAATGTAAGGCTCTCATTTTTTTCATAGTATTTCTTACTCTAGTCTCCATGTGGTAAAGACATTGAAATGTCATAGGATTATGCAATGTTTCCAAGTAAAACTGGCTTTTAAGGAATGCAGAATGCCAGTTTGGTTTATGGGAGATCATCTTGAGGTGAAATCTTCATCTTTAGCTTTCACATGGATTGCCAGTGACTGTATCTAAAAAACAGTTCTGGTGTGATTTTAAACTCTTATCCCCTGAGAACTAGAATGCACCAATTCTGTTGCAAAGCCACAACCTTGCTCTGACTTATGTAGAAGGAAATACATGTTCATATGTTAGGTCTTAATTAATTAAAAGATCACTCTGTTTGTTAGAATTTATTTCCTTTTAGAAGCAGCTTTGACTGGATTCATTTCACTGAACTTTAAGCAGTAGCTGAGAAATATGGCTTACAGGCTGTATATGTAGTCAGAGGAAGACACTCGACATCCAGCTCTGTCTTTTTGTTTACTACACAAGGAGTACATCATGGGTTAGACAGGGTGAGACTGAATGCATTCACTTTTTCACACTGCAGCATTTCTTTTCTGGTTAAAGTAACTATGTGTTCTGCCACTGTGTAATCACTTCTATTCTTTTTGTAGTGTTTCTGGAGAAGAAGGTTGATGATAAGCTGAGACAATACTCGTTGGAAGGGGAGACTTACCTTCCAGGTGTTGTTGGACTTAGTGTCATCGGTCTTCTCCAGCAAACTGAAGGCTTATGGTCTCATGGTTTGAGGATAAAATACGGACTCCTAGGTACAGTGAAAAAGAGGGAAAGTAAAAGCATTTTGTTTGTCTCATTTTTCTGCAAGTTATTTGCCTGTATGATTGGGGCACTCTTAACATGAAAGATTTCACTTGATTTTTAAACTGTGATTTGAGACCTAGGGTGAGATTCTCTTTTCACTTGGATAAACTTTACTCTTTGATTCTGCATATAAAAAAGAGAGTTTGTTTTTCTAATGTGCTTTTCACAAGCATGTCCAATACTTGGCTTTTTTAGTGGGAATTGCTCCTAATTAATTTGTGTTCTCAAGTGTTAATACAAAATGAATGTTTGCATACGTACACATAAAAGTGGGGGACTCTTAGTAGGAAAGAGTTGGCTGTGCCCTCCAGGCTGCAGTGTATGAACTGTGCATTAATTTTATTGGATAAAGCAGGTGAACATCAGTAAGCTTATATCAAGGTAGTGAATACTTGTAGTAGCTAGTCATGATAAACATTGTAGGGTGATTGTATGTGTAAAGTATGTTGCACATTCAGAAAGACTGTAGCAATAGAAGTAGTAAAAGTTTTCTTAAACCTACACCAGTATGAGCCCATAATTTCACTAAAAATGCCATGCTGATCAGGGTTTTTTATACACAGACAGAAACATACCTGAACACTTACAACAGTATTGGATGATGTCTATCTATAGCTAGGTAAGTATGAATTTGCATACTTAGAGCCTAAGCCATACATATACAAACCCAGTTTGGCAACTGTTCTGCCTGAAGTGGTCTGCAGGCGATCCCTTGTAGAAGTAATCCTACTCATTGGTTAAGTTCAGGTATTAATAATTTCAGGTGTTAGAAACAGTGTTTTGACAACAACACTGTAGTAAAATGTGTCTAGATCTTGAGCAGATAGTGGAGATAATTCTTGAGCTGAACTTCATGGTAGTGCAGTTATGCCATTATTGGTACCAAACCGCACAAACTTTGGTCAGTACCTTTAGACTGCCAGATCTTTTACATGAATTAAATATCTACTTGTCTTATACTTTTTACTCTAATAGTGTTTTCATTTTCATGGGTGTAAATCACTTAGCAAATACAAACTCACTGTTCTTAAATGCAGATTAATTAAATATGTGCTTTCCTTTGGATTCATAGGATAAATCAATGAGAAGATATCTGTAAAAATTGACAAATCTCACTTTAATGTTTTTGAAAAAATAGAAACCTGGAAGCCAGCACTAGATTTGTGCTATTAACATTTTGAAAGTTTACTTCTGATTTGTCTGAATAGGTAACTTTGTGATTTAACTTGAACAGGAGAGGCAAAGAATCTTCATCATGAATGCAGTATGCGGCAAAAGATGAAAGTGGAGACAGGTGCACATGGCATGTACAAACTTGATATTGGACATGAATTTCACTGTGTGCAGACTCCAACCTATAATCACAAGGTAGAGATATTGATCAAAGCACTTATGTACTTGTGTACTGAGTATCCTTGTGTAACTCACATACTGAGGGGCTTAAACAGAGCAATGCCCAAGATGTCTTTTTTGGATCAGTCTTTTTCTGTTCATTGTGTTTCTCTTTGCTTTCTGTGTAGACAAAGATAACCAGTCCAGTAACTTGCTGCTAATTCGTGCAGTCCATTACAGCTGTGATGGAACTCTCCAGTGATGTTATTCTTAATGTAGTAATTTGCAATTAATGCAGAATGTTTGTTGTGAAAAAATTTGTTAGAAGTTTATGATTTATCTGTTTCTACCCTTGTAACTAAAAGTCAGTTTGCTTATTCTTCAGAAGTTTTATGTCTGGAAAGTAAGACATTTTACCATGTTCTGTATTAATTTTCTGGTCCAGATTTGTGTGCTTTCTTAGAAATTTCAATGTGTGTGACCCTTTCATGCACAAAAGCAGGTATGTTTAAAGTTTCATCCTTTACAGACGCCAAAAAGACAAAGGTTAATTTAAAGGCAAATCACCATTAATACTGGGTATTTGCTGCAGAACAGAGAGCTGGCTGAAGAATAAGCTTCTCAATTAAAGGGAAATTTTGTATCCTTTCAGATCTGGTTTTGGTCCGAGTTGGACTGAAGCCAAGAAGTGTTAGGATTTCCTGTGAGCAGGATCTTGCCAGGCTTTGCAGCTGCCCAGTGAATCTATGTGGGCCGGTCCATCCAGTACCTGAGTCCAGTTACCTTAGCTTTTGAGAAAAGCAATTTGGCTGGAAGCCCATAGAATAAAAATTTGGGGCTTTGTACACTGAATTTCTTTCTTCTGGTGAAATATGATTTTTCTTTGGGAAGCTTGCAACCCTTTCTGCTTTAGTCTTGCTTGCTACTTGGGAGTATTTCTACATGCAGTTAACTGCAGTGAATAAAAGAGCCTGGTTTACAGGAAAAAGGTGGTTTTCTGTTCATTAGGTTCACCTGAAACATGAAGCAAGTGCATCTTGGCTTTCCTCCCAGATGGAAATTAGCTATGGAAAACACTGGGATGAAATAAACAACAAGAAGAAACTGCTGATGAGCCAAGCGTTTAAGAACAGTTCCAGTTCATCTCTAGTCAGCTATTTCATGGAGGTAATCATGTGTTGAAGAGTAAGACCTTCACTTCAAATGTTTAACAGACAAAGTAAAAGAAAATTTGGGATGAATTTGTTTATTAAGACTTCTTTTTTAATTTTTTTTTTCCTGTGTTTTATACTAATAATATAAGTCAGATATCCAAATCTACTAAGTTTGAGTTAGGTACAGACTTAACCCAAGCTTGTATAGCTCACTGATGTTTAAAATGAACAAGAGAAAGCAGGTAGATGAATTTTTCAAGTACTATAAGTGTTTGGGTATAGTGTGGCCTGAGGTTTTTGCAGGTTTTCCAGAGATTATTAAGGTTGCTTTTCTTACCCAATGTGGAAGAAAAGTGCAGTTTATAATAACTCAGAATATTACAGCATTTAGGTGGAAGTTGGTATGGACCTGGGTTTTGTTGGTTTTTTAGGTTTTTTAATAAATTGATTTCTGGATCAGTAAAACATTTTCCCATGTAGTAAGGTATAACTAAAAACCTCAAAGAGAGTTTATGCCTTCTTTTGAAAGCACATTCTATGGGCTACAAAAAGAAAATAAGTATTTATATTGGCATACCCTCTTATCTTTTGTTTTAGTTGTAAAAAGTTCTTACAGATATTCCAGAAACTATTCCTGTAAATTTCTGTGATATTAGAAGTTGCAGGTCTCCTCTGTTACTTTCCTAGATTAGGTAATAGTTTTCTGAGGTGGGTTGTTATTATTCTCTTTCTCTGTGGAGTACTTGTAAGCATAAAATTTATCCGCGATTCCAGCATAGACTGACCTAGATTTTTTTTTTTTCAGCAAAGTAAATGATCTAAAAATTAGTGGGAATTTTCCTTTTTGAATCCCCAATAGATGTAACGAATGCATATTAAAGAAACCCCAATCTATAATTGCCCAGTATGCATGAAAAGCTGTCAAGTGAATGGCAAATGTGCAGAGCAGAGATGCTGCTAATGAGCTTTCTGTTACTCTGTATGTGTGTGTTAGCTTAGACAGCCCTGAAGATAGAATCCTGTTTTTATTTAAATTTGCTTAACCTGTTTTCCAGTTTACCATGCAAGTCCTGGAAAAACAGGTGAATTATAGAACCCAGCTGCAGCACTCGTACACCTCTCAGGTTTATTTGCAGAGCAGCACCAACTTTGAGGTGCAGTACAATGACCGCGTGCCATTCATGGCTGGGCTGCAGTGGAAAGACGCATCCAGAAATGGCCTGAAGAAGTGGGAAGGTGAAGTATCACAAACCATTTCAAGTCAGTGATAAGAAAAGCAGGCATTGAAAGTTGCTGCTGGGATTTTGTTAGGTAGTTTTGTGTGGGTGTAACAGTCATAGAAATACTGGTTGGAAGAGGCAGACCCTGGAGGCTCTCGAGACCAGCCTCTTATTCCATCAGGACTGTTCCTAACAGTAGATCACATCTGCTGTAGCTTTGCCTAGCAGAGGTTTTGGAACCTCCAACTTTCCACAGCCTAACTGGCTAGCCTCTTTCAGCAATTTCTTAGCCTCTCAAAGTGCAATTTGTAGCCATTGTCCATTGTATTGCTGCCTCTTTCAGAGAGTTTGTGTTCCTCATCTTTGCCATTTACTTTTAAGGTAGCTGTAGGCAGCTATAGATTCCCCTGGTCTTTTGGCAGACTAAACAAGCCTGCTCTTTCTTTTCTTGTCACAGGTCTTGTGTAGGCCCTTTCCCATCATAGCAGCCTTCTGCTGTAGCCTTTCTGGTTTCTCACCATCCACCTTGATCTGGGTGCTCCCAACCCAGATCCAGTGCTGCATTCATAACCTCTCCTGTGCTGTGCAGAGTGGGATAACTTTGTCTGATAGCTGTACTCCTAATGTAGACTAGTAATGTCCTGTTAGCTTTTGACTGAGATACCTGACGAAGAAAATTCTTTACTCTTGAAACATGCAACAAACATTGACTCTATCATCTGAAAAACACTGCATCACATGAAGCCAAATGACCAAAAAATTATTTCTTATTGAATTTCATTTGACATTTCTTCACATGGCAATTAAAAAGCTTATGGCCAAAGATACAGGAAAGCACTAAAAATTATGCATACAGAAACATCTTACTGAACTTAATGCAGCATGAAATTGTTCAGTGGGCCAATTTAAACACTTTGGTGTGAAAATACACAGCATAAAAGCATGTTTCACTGTCTTTACTAGTTGAGATAATGAAGGAAAAAAAAAGGAGACACTATTTCAAATATTAAGAAAAAAAGAAGCAAAACAAAACAAAAATCAAGTAGAAAGTGATAAAGTTTGTTTTAAGAACATTAGAAAATGAGACACTGAGCAGAATTCTAACGGTGCATTTTAAGCTATAAATTGTGTGTATTTATGGATATTTTTAAAAAATCACATTTATCATAGGCCTTTTGCTTCATAATGTACAGCAGGGGGTAGGCCTTTATAATAATAAGGCATATTTTACATTTTTAGAGGCCTTTCTCAAATAGGGGTTTTTACCAATGGTGTGCCAAAAATCATTTTTCTGACATTTAGTTCTTAAGATAGATAGATTGGATGCCACTATGATTTATGCTTCAGTGGATTAAGCTGTATAAATCAGGGTAATGACTGCCTCAGTGTGTAGATTTGCTGTTGAGATTTATTTTCTTCAAATCTAATATACACCATATGTGCAAAAACTTTGATCAAGGTGAAACAAACTGAGGTTAGATTAATTCTGAAGTTTTAAAAACTTGGAGAATACTTTGTGAGTGTCTGTCACTGAAGTGTATCACAATGAGTGAATGGTGTAATTTGATAAATAACCAGCACTATTTCGATAGTCTGCTGGTGAAATTTCACCAGCTTGTCAGATAGAAACATTCTGAACTGTCTATAAACTAGTTTCCAAAATAACCTACAAATCTTGTTCAAAATGCGTGTATTGCAGGGTTGAATTTCAGTGTTGGCCCATGTCAGAACAGCTTTGATTAAGGTGATTGTAATTATGCAAATAATGGTTACAAACTTACAGTTCAGGTAAATATTTCACGTTTTGTTGCAGATTATGCAGTAGAACCCGTTCCTGGTGCCAGTTAGAGACTGGATTTCATTAATTTCCGTTTATTAACAAACCTCCCTATGTGTTACACTATGAGGCATGTTATGCTAGTAAAGGACATACATTTCATTATATACCATCCAGGAAGAGAATAGGTTGAGAGTAGTATTTTAGCTTCATTCTGAAACCCCAGCATCTTGGCAGCTTTGTTGCAGAGTTAGAGAGCAGGTAGCTTGAAATCTCACTTTTCTGCCAGCTTTAATATGTGTTCCTTCCAGGTGGATTAAATATAGACACCCCATGGCTATATCTGTATGCAGCTCACAAACTACATCAGCCTCAGCATTCTGCTTATTTGTTGACTATGGAGCTGACAACTGGAAAATCTCTCTCTATTAAGAATCTCGTAGTGGAACTATTATATAAAGATCAAGGCAATGAAAAGGAAGGGAAAGTTCACATTTACACGCCAGGTGCCACCTACCTACAGGTAAAGAACATGATGCTTCCTATAGTATATGGCTTTGATGATAGAGCTTTGTGACAGATGCCAGACAGAACTGTTATCGTGCTGAACTAACACTTGTTCAGCATGCTGCGTGAAGCAGCTTGTTTGAGAAACTCATGCATTATGTGCCAGCTTATGCGAAAGGATTTTGAAATGTTTATGTTCACCCATTCTCTGTGCTTGAATGACGAGCAGCTTGCTCTGGGACAGATGAATCAGCACAGCCAGTGTCTTTTTATTAGCTTTGAAAAAAACCCTGAGGAGAAGGACTTGGAGGTGTTGGTTGACAAGAAGCTCTCCCATGACCCAGCCGTGTGAGTTTGAGCCCAGAAACTGCATCCCCAGAGTGTGAGCAGCAGGACAAGGGAGGGGATTCTCCCCCTCTACTACACTCTTGGGAGACCCTCCCCATGCAGTCCTGTGTCCAGCTCTGGGGCAACAACACGAGAGGGACATGGAGCTGTTGCAGTGAGTCCAGAGGAGGCCATGGAGATGCTGCAGGGGCTGGAGCAGCTTTGCTCTGGAGATAGGTTGAGAGCTGGGCTTGTTCAGCCTGGAGAAGAGAAAGCTCCAGGGAGACCTCAGAGCAGCTTCCAGTGCCTAAAGGGGCCAACAAGAAAGCTGAAGAGGAGCTTTGGGTAAGGGCATGTAGTGACAGGACCAGGAGGTATGACTTTACACTGTCAGAGGGGAGATTGAGATGAGCTCTTAGGCAGAAGCTCTTCCCTGTGAGGGTGCTGAGGTGCTGGCACAGGTTGCCCAGAGAAGCTGTGGCTGCCCCATCCCTGGCAGTGTTCAAGGCCAGGTTGGACGGGGCTTGGAGCAACCTGCTCTAGTGGAAAGTGTCCCGGCCTGTGGCAGGGGGTTGGAACTGGATGAGCTTTAAGGTCCCTTTCAGCCTAAACCAGTCTGTGATTCTAAGTTTTCTCCTAATTTATTTTAGACTGTTCTATGCAACAGAGGTGTAAAACTGATTTCATCACAGTTGCTGTGCATTAAGCAGTATGATAAACCTGTCACTATGCAAAGTGTAGATTTGTCTTGAAGAAACTTAACTTCTTATCTGCCTCTCTATAAATGACATAAGAGCTTAGAAATTTTGTCTTTCTTTTAGAATCCACTGCAGTTGTCTAAATCTTTAACTTAGCTTTATGTTTAAGGTGTTCCTTTATTCTGAACTGCAGCTTTTCCTCTTTAGATCACTGCTGGTTCAGGCACAGTATGGAGGATTGTGAGAAACATTCTTGATTGAGAAAAAATGTTTATCAACCGTTTTCTTTTAAACTATTTAGATTTTCCTCTCCCTTGCTTAGAGGGGATAAAATAAACTTCGAGATCTTTGTGGCAGTTCAGAATATTTTGGTAACTCAAGAGCTGCACACTATTTCTAATAGTTCTTGTAATCATCGTCTCCAAGAAAATGCATTCATTTCACCTCTGTGCTGTGCTGCTGTCTGTCCTAACTCAGCCAGAATAACGTGTTTGCCTTTGTTTTTCAGGCATCTACATTTAATCATCTTGGGAGGAATGTTCTGCATAGCTATAGTGAAATGATATCCCTGTGGAATCAGCTTGTGAAGAATGAGATTCATTTGGAGAATAATGAACGAGCCAAGTTTCTCTGCTTTAAGATAAAGAGTACAAAACAGGAATTTAACTTCACAGCCAGCTATCAGAATCTGCCAGTGGTAAGAAAGAAGTACAAATGCAATTTCTTTGGCTCAGCTCTGTGTTTTTCAGGTCTGCCACCTTTCTGGAGATGTTATTGCTGGTGTTGAAACTTAAACACTTCTAGTGTTGTTTCTGTTTCTGTCTGTTTTGACAATCTGCTGTGTAAAACTATGTTCAAAAAGAAAACAAACAGAAACTTGTGTGGTGTATTTTTGAGTACTCACCTACTTGGGAGGCCAACAGAAAGCCAGGGAGGAGAGGACAACGAGAGACCACATTGCTAGAAAAAGTGATGTGTAGATGTGATTACTTAATGTTGATGCAGATGTATGGCAGGTGTGGAAAATTCTATTGTCTTGAAGAATCAAAATACCTTGCCTGCTAGTGAACGTAGTGCCACCTTTGGTTTATATGCTGTTTTAGCCTTTACATCCTTTCCAATCTTAAAATCATTTTTGCTTTTCTTGATGCCAGCCTGGCTGGCTGCAGCACAGGAAGAATAATCAGCAATTTGTCCTCCAAAGAGATAGTTTGATCAGTTTGGTCAGTTCCTTGCAGGACATCTTAAAACAAAAAGTGTTTTTCAAGTCATAGGGTTCCATGCTTTGAAAATCTAATTACTTTTTGTATGTAAATGTACTGATACCAGAGCTAAAGCTTGCTCATATTGCAAATAGGTTACACTCAAGTGATACATTATTGGGCATTTGTCTTCTGCTGAAGTCAGTTTTCTACATAATTTAATCCTATATAAATGGAGATCAGGATTTAAACTGAAGTAGAAAGGGGTTGATCTGTGAACTGACAGCCTTGCTGCAGCCTGTTGAACAATGTGGTTTGTATGTTGATGTTCCTGAGTATGAAAGAAGTAAATCTGATGCAATTATCCTTTCCTCTTCCGGTCTCGTGATCTGAGTGTAGCCTAAGAAGACAAACTTTTCTGTAAAGACCGTATGGAGAGATTATAAAAGGCTGCCTGTCATGCTACAGTTTGAAGGCCAGATAGAAGAACTGAAGAAGGAGAAGATGCTCTATCAAAAACGTGGAACCCTCTATTTCAGGTTCAGTAGTTGAATTGTTATTATCTCTGAAGATTGTTTTGGCCTAAATTTTATGTGCATTGTGATGCCCTTGGGAAATGTTCTGGGCTTTACAAAGTGGAAGTGCCATGTATACAGAGCCTGTGCTTCCTCCTATCTGGCTCTCAAAACTTGCTTGAGCACGTGGACTTCATGGGCTAGTTATTTGCATCCATTATTTTTTGCCCTCTTCACTGAAATGATAGTGAATAAAGTTGTCAAAGGCAACAGGCCATGTATGCTGTGGCAACGTGTTTGTTGGCAACTCTATTAGGCATCTAGCCTCCTTTCATGAAAACAGCAGGATTTAAGGTGTGTCCAAACTTCGAAGTGATGAGAAGTTCCAAAACTCAGATCTGATCCTGTGTGCCATCCAGATGCCTTTTTTCTAGTTCTTAGGAATAAGATAGTCATTCTAAAGACAAAGGTTTCCCTCTTAAAACATAACAAATGCTCTTGTTTATATTTTGGAACATTTCAATTTCCTGATGAGAATGAATGCACTGCTTCTAGATATTGGCTGGCTCTGAAAGTTCTCTCTTCATTACCCATTATCAAAACACAGCTTGAACGCCTTGGTAAAAATGTATGCTCAGACTTGAGACATCTGGAATCCTCTCTGGGGACATCTCAGCTTTCTTAAGGCATAGTAGGGTCAACAAGAGTGCACAGGCTCCCTCAGGAGCCACTGTACATCTTGGAGATAGTTAAAAAATAACGAGATGTCTTTTCAGTAGTGGAAAAAATACCTAAATGAAGAACAAAGAGCTGTACCAGGCAGCCTGACATGTATAAAGGCAGTCCAGTGCCTGCTTATAAAAGTTACGCATTTTTCCAAGAAACCCAGCTAAGTTAAATGTGCAGAAATATTTAATGAAGTCCATAAACCATGAAACTACTCCAAGAACCATGTAGTGGCTGAACATCTGTTGCATAGGATTCTTGGCATGCAGATACTGTTTCCACAGAGAGTATAAAATGTGGTTGATAGTGAGATTTTCAAAGCTGCCATAAGCTTTTGGACACTGTCCCTGTTGGAAATTGTCTTGGCCATGCAGGTATATAAAGTGTGTATACTGTTAATGCATGTCAGAATTTTAGAGCATTACTCTCTTCCATGCCCTTCCAAGCCTTTCCGGAATCCGGGATGGAAACTCTGTTCAGAAATTCTGATAAATGTGTGTGGCTTGTATGAAGTTGCAATTATGCGCTAGTATTTTCTTAGAGGTTCTAGTCCTATGTGTTTTGCTTCTGTACCTGACACCCTGATGGTATCTGCAGCTGAAAATTTAGCAGTTCAAGTTGAACTCTATATGATTTCTTTCTGTAGTTGTCTGTCAAAATCTTTTATACTGCTTAATCCTTGTTTTGTTCCAGGCATCCTTTCAAAGTGCCCATTTTGCAGAGCTTCTTTCTGCAGGAGATGTTTACTGTTGACAAAAAGCAAAAGCACTATTTAATGGAAACAAAAGTCCTGATAAATGGGGTGGAGGAAACAGTTCAAACTCTTACACTTGGTTACCAACCTGAAAACCCCTATGTGAGTTATACAAGGATTTCCTTTAATCTGGCATATAAAAAAGCCAGCAAATGAGTGATTTACTGTATATATCTTATGTTCCTTGCATTTCCTCTCAAACTTTTTTTAGATTTGTGCTGGCTTAATTCATCCATATAACTACAAGTTGTTGCCCAAAGAAGTTGAAATATGCATTTTAACTCGAAGTCACCAAAATGTGAGTAAATTTCCCATTAAATTCAGTTAGTAGGAGAGATTCATTACCTATTCATTTACAGTGTATTGTCTTTTCATTCCTATCTTGCTTCTCTTTAGCTTCTCACCATGTAAATGCTGCACGCAAAAGGCCCAAAGGGCAGTAATGTGGTTGGTGCCTCCCTAATACAATGTTTCGTATCATAATATATAATCATACATTGTGTGGTAATGTATTATAAGAATACTTAATGTATTCTTTTTAAATACTATTATGCATTAATATTATCAAGTATGGGGAAGGAATGGATTCAGGGTTTTCATCCTTATCTAGGTGTATCTATTCATCTTTCTTACCAAACACAGTTATTTTTTTCCTGCTTTGCTCATTTTTCATTCTGACAATCCACAATACAATAGCTTGCAACACTTTCATTTTTCATAATATGTAGGGGTGACTTCTCTCATCTTTCATAATATATAGGGTTAATATTCAATGTAATTTGCTTATTTACATTCTTAACATGTAGTTGAAGCATGAGCTTGAGACTGCCTTGAAGGTCAATCAGGAAGATGTTCTCAGCTTTTTGGGGAGATATGAGGACAAATCCAGTGAGGCAGATTTTAGACATCTTTTACACATGGATGTGACACATTCATTCCAGGTATTGGTGCATTTCATTTATGGCATTTTATTGGTGGTTGTCTTACTGCGTTGTCTTTAGAATTGTAATTGTTTTATGCTTTTAACTTTCCTAGTTCAATAAAGTCCTGGCCCTCACAAAAACCCTAGGTATTTCAGCAGATCACATCATATTTTATATCAATCTGTCTTACAAGAAAGACACTGACCTTTCATTTTCATACTTTTTTACCATGGTTGGTTTATTGTTCAGTGTCTTTGGGTAAAATTGGTAAAATTCTGTTCACTCATTTGCTTATATGCATCCTTCACTTAATGCTAAAGTTCAAAAATCAAATCACAAGATGGGAATGCAATGATTATGTTTACAGTTTGCTTTGTCAAATAGCTTGAGTTTCCACAAGCAATGGACCTAAGTGGAGAGCTGTTTTCCAGGCAGACTAAACTGGAACACTTTGACTACAGTGTGAGTGTAAAAGCCATCATCAACAAGAACATGTCTTCACAGGTCAGTTCCCTGATTATTACAGTCTTGTTGCTTGAAGTTGTGGCTTTTGCAGTTCATGCACTCAGACCAATATTGAATCTCTGGAGAGTTGCATGCATTAGAAATGCATGTCAATCTGGGAGCTGTTTAACTTTGTGCTATAAATTGCTCTGCAACTACTTTCAAGCATGGGAACACAAATATATCTGTATACTACAGAGTTGGTCAACTCATAAGGAATTCAAGTGAAGTGTGAATCATTAGGGAAACAGTTTTATGGTTAGAGTTTGTTCTAGCTAGATGGCTACATCCAGCTGGAGTAGGTGGCCTGTGTTTTGGCTGAAATTCAGAAAACTCTGAAAGTTGAGTTAAAATGTACTTAAAATTCAGCGTAGTTTATAATTTCTTTTTGAAAGCTCTAGCACGGTGTCAGGCTTATGTGCAGAATCAGCTGCCATCTGTAGCTTTTGTTATCAATTCAGAAGGTGCTTTCTCTAGGATTAACTTTATCCTGTGTGGTGTGCTGAGGTAAAGACAGGGAGATCACTTACCCATTACCTTCACAGACAAAACAGACTGAACTTGGAAAAATTAATTTAATTTATTGCCAAATAATAATGATGTTCAATGGTGAGAAACAAAGACGAAAAATAAAAGTACCTTTTTCCCTCTGCTTTTCCTTGATTTTTCCCAAGCCCAACTTGTTGTCTGCAGTCTTATTCCTCAAACTGATGTTTCAGTATTCTGTATTCTGATTTGAGATTCTTAAGGTCCTGTTCTTTTTCTCTGTGTAGGCCCAGGCAGCCCTAAAGAGTTATGGTGAGAGCAGTTTCAATAGCTCTTTTTACCTGCATTCCGATGGAAGGGACATGCTGATGCTGGAGATTGATATGAACAATGAAAACAGGAAAAAAACCAGAGTTGTTGAATTGAGGGCTTTCCTCCATCAGGCAATCCTGACAAATCCAGAATCAATACAATGCCGGCTCATGGGCAAAGTATTTCCTTCAAGGTAGAGATACCAGAATCTTGTTCAATAGAGGAGCTAGAGTTTTCTGTAATATGTATTTAGAAGTAGCTACTTTCATATAGCTGTAGCAGAAGCCACTGAGGAAATCCCATTTCATGTGTTATCCCTGTTACGGAAATATTTCTGCTCTTTGTTTCATAAGTTGGTGTAATAAGTTGTGTTCATGTGTTCTAGTTGCTTTCCTAGGGCTTTGTGTGGAGATAACTTGAATGAACCGTTGGTAATGTAATATTGGTTTTAGATCAACAGTTCCAAGAAATTTGAAGATAAATCAATCTGCCAACCTGTGAGGCTTTACTGAATAGTTTTCTAAACATCTGATGAATAACATGTACTCATTGCAAGGCATGTGATTCAATGATTCCCAACACCAGAACAAGTGCCCAGAAAGTCTGTGGAATCTCCATACTTGGAGATACTCAAAACTTGGCCACACGTGCTCCTGAGCACCCTGCTTTCATTGATCCTGCTTTGAGTGAGACAGAGGTTGTCTTGACAATAATGAATTAACCATAATAATAAGATGTTACTATTTTTATCTCTCTCTTTTTAGACTTTTGATATCTTCTGAGATGAAGCTTAATGAAAATAGGCTTCACGTGGATTTGATGGGAGCCAGGGAGCAGAAAGTTGGTTTTGTTTTGTCCTTATATGGAAAAGTCCAACACACATTTGCTGGATTAAAGGCCATACCTCATCATCTTTCACTGAATGGATTACTGAAGTGCAAAAACAACATTCATGATGGTACTTTTTTACTTTATCTTTTGCCGCTAAGTCTGCAGCTGTCTGAGGAAGCTTCTTAACTCTAATGTATTTCCTTACTGAACTGCATACTGCATTCAACTCCGGGGCCCCCAACATAAGAAGAACATGAACTTGTTGGAGTGAGTCCAGGGGAGGCCATGGAGATGCTGCAAGGGCTGGAGCACCTTTGCTCTGGAGACAGGCTGAGAGAGCTGAGCTTCTTCAGCCTGGAGAAGAGAAGGCTCCGGGGAGACCTTAGAGCAGCTGCCAGTGCCTAACAAGGCTACAAGAAAGCTGGAGAGGGGCTTTGGACAAGGGCCTGTAGGGACAAGACAAGGGGAATGGCTTTAAACTGACAGAGGGTAAATTTAGGTTGGATATAAAGAAGAAGTTGTTCCCTGTGGGGGTGGTGAGGTGCTGGCACAGGTTGCCCAGAGAAGCTGTGGCTGCCCCATCCCTGGCAGTGTTCAAGGCCAGGTTGGACACAGGGGCTTGGAGCATTCTGGTCTAGTGGAAGGTGTCCCTGCCTGTGGCAGGGGTTTGGAACTGGGTGAGCTTTAAGGTCCCTTCCAACCCAAACCATTCTATGATTCTGTGTGTAATAGAGAAGAGAATAATTGGCATGCAAAATGAACTGTTAGTGTGTTAAAACTACTTTTCAGTGAACTAACATAGATCTATAATTTTTATTTTTTCACTGATTGAAGGAAGTGGTGGGTGGCATCTTCCCTATGCAGGTCTTCTGTAATTGGGGGGGTGGAGGAAGCTGACTTCAGGCCCTTACTCTTCTGAATGGCTCCATAGGTGGAGTAGGTCACTGCCGAGCTCCAGAGGGATTGGTTAACCTGGAGTTACACAAGTATATTGATCATAGTCGCACTGTAAATTTTCCTTCAGAAGGCAGTGCAGTGTAGTCTGTGGCCTAAAGGCACAAGCAGCTTGGTGAAGAAAAAGAAGCAGCTGCCAAAATTAATAATACGTAATTTGTTTTAAACACAGACACTTATAGTAGTAGAGAAACTCTCTCTCAACAATAAACTGGTTTGCTCTCTAGATTAGGCTAAATGATCTATTATAACAAGTGGAAATTCTTTTATTTCCTACTGCTATTAAATTAATGGCTAGTTTACATGTTGCTTATAAAAATCTGGTTATTTCTGTCCCGAAGGACTCTCTCCACAGTAACCATTTCTGCCTGTTACAGGTAACATCAATGTGATGGTCAACAAAACACTATATGGGCTCCATCTCAGGAACAGAAACGTGTTTGGGAATACCACCGTACACAATATCACTTTTGCTATGTTTCACAATGGCAGTCAGGCAATCCCTGTGGAGGCAAAACTGAAAGGACACCTGGAGCTGAGCAAAGAGATGAAAAGGGGGCTGGCTAGCTTCCAGGTGGATGAGAAAGCCCTTTCTGTAGATTTTTCCAATATCATGGGTCATGGGCACAGCAGCTTCAGTGGGACTTTCACACATAATATCAGCTTTTTGAAAAATGCAGGTAGGAAGAAAACTGACTTGATGATGTGGTGTAACCAGATGAATTCATCTAAGTGAGTGGAGACCAGTGGAAATAGATGGGTTGCATTTGCTCACATAAGAAAAAAATGTAATCCAGTTTTAGCAACATTCTTTTTAATATTGTTGACAAAATACAACAAAATGGATACAAAGCTATTTACAAACTCTTTGAACTACTTCAGAGTAAATTATTTCTCTCTCGTACATATTTATTCTTGCATGCTGATCAGTTCCTCTAAGCATATTTTATGACTGTTTTAATTTGAGCCAGAATTGAAACATTGAAGACTAAAATATGCCAAGTGTTGTTTCCTAAGCAAAACTGAGGGTTTTCATGACCTGAAGTTATCAAGAATTTTGAATGGGTAAATTGCCTTTGTCCTTTTGGACTGAAGAAATCTGTTTTGAAACTTTCTAACAGCTGAATACTGGAGTTGGGCACAATACCCATTGATAGATATTCTTTATTAAGAAAAGAAAAATCCTTGACTTCCAAAGTCTCCGTGCCACATTTTAATATAACAGTCCCTGTTTAATATGATTTTCATATGGTGGGTAATGTCCACTCTTACTATAAATAGCAGTAAGTGCAGCTAACTGGATGATCACAGTTTAAAAAAAGGTCTGTCTTTCCTTATGAAAAACTATAGAAGGTTTTTTTTAATCTGTAATGCATCTGCTCTGTATTTTACAGGGGCAACCCAGAAATATTGTTTTGATTTTGCTTCCTTCCCTGTCAATAGGATTGCCCTTGGATGGCATTGTTACTGCCATGCGTGATCATGACACAAGAAATCACACCATTACTATAGTCCTTCAGAGTGGCAGTGAAAGGATTACCACTGTGCTTGGAGGTCACAGACTGTCCACAGAGCCTCCTAAATCCCAGTTATCTGTAAGTTTAAAGCACAACATCTCAAAGATAAAGGAACATGGGATCCCTTTTATTGTGGAAGCTGCTGGCTATTATGAGGTGAGTTCTGCCTGTGATTATTTAATTCCTGACAGAACTATTTCTAATAATGTAGGTTATTCCTGTGCACGTTATTCCAAAAGCATCTGCTTTTTTGAGGTGTCCTAAATTACTGTGCGAAAGAAAGGTGTTTCCTGGCTACTTGTCATGCTGTGTACCTGTCATCTGAAGTCTTGGAGCTGAATCTAGACTAAATGAGATGCTGCATTCGTTTCTCATTTAAGTGAAGTGCTTTGCTGCATACGATCAGGAGTCTTGTCCGATTTGATTTTCCCCCTGTAAATGGGAAGCAGACTGGCAGACCTAATAAATGTAGCCGTTAGGTGTCAGTGAGCCTAGGTGCTGCATTGCATCCCGTACTGGATTTAACTAGTTCTGATGGCATCCTTTGGATGTCTGCTAAAGAGCAGAAGACTGTATAGCATTGCTTTCCATTTGGAAATCTCTACTTACAGAAGCATCACAGATCATGTTTCCTGGTACAGTGTTGCTTGGCCACTCTTCTCTCTATCAGCATTTCTGCTATAGATCTGTGAATAACATACAGCTATTTTGTATCTCAAAATATCGTTCCATAAAAGAAGGGTTCAAACATTTCACTTGTTCTACCATATGCTGGAAGGCTCAAGTCACTAACATACTAGCATTTGCGGTGGGTTCAGCCACTGTGGTACAGGGAAACACAGGTGTTTGGAGGAAGAATTCTGTACACTTACATTTGCCCCGCTTACTAGTAGTTTCACTGTTTAATCATGTACGCCTTAGGACTCAAATCCTCCAGGGTACTAAATGCTCTCGGTATGTTTTGGAGCCAGAAGGCATTATTGGTGCACAGCACTTGGAAGGTCTAGCATAACAGGAAAATCTCTATTTGAAATGAAGCCACTTTGCACTTTTATTTTACTAATGCTACTGCCCTGACACAGGCTGTGGTGTTTAAGCATGGTGAAATATACTCTGCCTTTGCCAGTTATTGTTGGGATGTTGTTTATTTCTTTCTATTATTTTGTTTCTCTTGTGCATAGAATTTCACCAAAAAGATTGCTGCAGGGATAACAGCCACAGTGGAGATGGAACAGCTCAAAGTTGAAATAGAGAAGAAAGCCACTGGCAGTGCTATGGAAATTTCTCTTTCACTTCACCACGATGTGGAAGGACTGATTTACATTGTTCCACGTGTACTAGAGGTTAGCAGAAATCTTGCTATGTAGTGTATTTAATGGAGTTTTCTGCTGTACATTCTCAACTCTTCAGATTTACTGCTTGAGAACAAGCTAGCAGGTCAGAGGGAGAGAGATTTTTGTTAAACAAGACCAGTGCAGAAAGCCTAAAAACTGTTTGCTTAGCAATGAAGAGCAGGTTTTCCAGATGAGGCAGGTGACGAAACATTCATGTCATGAAGCTGGAGTAGGTATTGCCCAGGCATAGTAACATGCAGCCCCAGCTTCACCATACTGCTAAAGCAGGGTTTGCAGGTGAATGACATGTCTGTGGGTGGGTATTGAGGGTAGAGTGAATAATAATGGCAGTAGTTCTCTTGCGGCCAACAATTATGCACAAGGACTTCCCTTTATGCGGCAGGGTACACAGCTGATGGCATTTGAAACATGGAATGTCTACTTGTGATGGTGGTATTTTCTGGGCCAAACATAAGAAATACAACTATCTTTTGTCAGAATCAAAAGCCAGAGTTTCAAAAATAGTTCTATTTAGCAAGTAACTGTTTCCTACTGTTTGAAGATAGTCTTCTGCCCTTTTCTATGCTGATAATATTTTGGCATGATAATGCAAGATTAGCGGTGTGATTTAGCTTCAAATCCACTAAACCATTTATCTTTTCAAAACTGAAAAATTTAATCTTAAAGCTATGTTTTAGTATCTTCAAGCTTTTTATCTTGAAAGAAGTCTATTAGCTTGCTAGTTTCTATCTTACTTCCCTCTGCTTTTTTTCGTGTTCTGAATGTGCTTTGTTGATAATGCCAACAGATTGCTTGCAGTGGAGAATCTGCTAACGAGCAACTTTCTGGCCTTTGCAATGGAGCACTTACACTTCATCATTTTGAGGTACTGGCTTCATTTATAAACTCTGCTGTCAACAGCATACTGTCTTAACTACCACTAATGGAACCTAAGTACTGAAAGGTGTCAGATGTAGAAGTGGACTTGAGTTAGCTGAAAGTTTTACATGCACTGTCAGATATTTTCACTTTCTTAATATTCACAAACAGATCAGAATACTTCTGATCAGCAGGGAAAGTTGCACTCAGTTTCACCATCAGGCAGTGGATTGTTTATTCTGAATCAGAGTTGTCAGCAAACTTGCCTTCAAGTGGTACAGATTTACATCTTTAGTGCACAGCTGTGAGGAGTACAAAGTGGAGGGAAGGGATATTTATGGGCACAACAAGTGCAATTTTAAAGGTGGTATTCCTGTGTCCTACAGCAAACAATCGAGTTGTGCTGCTTCAGAGCTCATTGCAAGAGTTTGCACCTAGCAACTAGCAGAAAACTAGTTTCAGGAGATAAAAGGTATGCACCAGGCAAAAGGCAAGAATCACATTAATGCTTCTAGCTGAAGTCTCCAGACTGTGTCTTCTGCAGGTAGAACTGAACTCGGTGTGAATGATCTTGTCCTGTTATTGAGCAGCCAACCTGATATAAACTGGACAAGGGAGCATAGAAGGCACAAGCTGAGAATGTCAGAGTTTCCTTCTACTTACTCTGTTTTCTGCTCTTTCTAGCTAACCATTTGTTTGTGAAAGTCCCTATGGCTCTTGAACTGTTCACAAAAAATACACCTTATAATCTGACATATTCTTAAGAATGTGTTAAAAACATCTCCTGTGAGTGACAGTACAAAAGGTTACATTTGTCTCTAAAAAGACAGTAATCGCAGAGATTCTGATTCCTATGTATGTTCTAATGGCAAAAAAGGCAAATGCATTTCAGTTCTTCCCTGAGGTAACATGGGTACAGTATGCGTAACACTTGTCACTCCTGCTGAGGTCTGAGGGGAATAGAACATATTCCCACAGTGCTAGAGCCCTATTTACTCATAGTAAAGAAAAAAAAGGAAAGAGCGATAATAGTAAGAGCAATAGCAGTTGTTTTTTCTGGTATTAGTAACTGCTTTAATGGAGTTGTAGAATTGGGGTTTCTTTTCTGTTAATTTTGTTGTGAAACTCAAAAAGATTTTAGGCCATCTCTCCATTTGTTTAGACATTTATAAATACGTAGGATGAAACCAAAATGGTGTCAGGGTAGTAGGCAAATAGTTCTCTTTCAGTAACATGAGCATGTAAAAACAGTATATGGCCTGACAGGAAAATAAACTTGACAACAGTTTTTCCTGTAATTTTCCAGACTCCAGCAAGAGTTTCACTGAATGGGTCAGTGTTTACCAGCAACTTTACTCTCATCTTCTTTGGACACATTTCTTTTCATGACATGTTTGCCTGCCTGCAACTCCATGCCACCACTAACATCCAGCCTCATTTAAATGTTGACTTCCAGCATTCTTTACCTTCACTTCAGTCTCTGGGAATTGCTGGAGAAAACCAAGTGAAGGTGTCAGCTGTGAGAAGTGACAAGTATAAGGGCATGTTTGATATTGTCCTTGGGCCTTGCAGTTTGAAAGCTGATGGAGAAGTGAGCCTGGCAAGCAATGAAACAGATACAGAATGGGTACTTACTTTTAGAAACAAGTGTGTCAGTCTAGAGGTAAGCCTGGATTGTTTTCTGCATGGCATTATAGTCTGTGTGTTTCATATCATTATGAGTCACAGAGAACTATCTCCTGACACAATTATTTACGGAGAAGAAAGGTTTGGTCATTTAAGTTGCTATGGTAGAGCAATGAGTCAGAGCACTTGCAGAGGGAATGTATTTGAAGATGAAAATTTGGAAATATACAATGGTTACTGCTGTTACCATAAAATAGTTGCTTAATAATAGCTTTTTAATTAAAATAAACTTTTGTCCTAGAATCTAATGCAACGCATGTCCTTTCAGTTTGATATTTTGAAAGCTTTCTTTAAGGTTATGAACTTTTTCTTCTACAGTACTTGTGAAAGGATTGTTGCAGGATTTTTTTTTTCCCATACCATTTTTTTTTTATTTCTTTTTCTCTTGTTTCACAGAGAAATTTCTGATTTCTTTTTAAAACAAGCAATCTTGTATGGTTCTTTCCAAAAGCATAATGGTTTGGAAAGAAGAAATACTTTCTCATTAATTAGAAACAAATTAAGAAGACATTTGCTTTACCTTGCACGCTTTAAATAGTATTTTTTCTGTTGCAGAGAATGGGATTGCCTCATGCTGTAGCCTTTGGGGGCTCATTTCATCAAAACATCTGCAATGTTGGCTTGTTAACGAACCTCCAGTGTGATGGCAGAACAGTTCATGTGCAGATAGACACTTCCTGCAGACGCGAATATACACTGCAAGGGGTGCTCAGGCATTCAGTTCACTGGCTGAGTCAGCTTGGGTTGCCTTCTGAAAACTCTGTCTTATTATCTGCACCCACAGACTCCGCCACAGAGGGCATTTTGTTGCTGCAGGCTGGCAAGTGCAAACTTAAGGCTAGAGGAGATCTCTCTATTCAGAATAAAACTGAATGGACACTGGAAATGGAAACAGAATGTCAGCTTCTGCAGGTAGATCTTGGAGGCTTTTAAAGAGAGATTTTGGATCAAATGCAGGCCATATAGGGTTTTAGCTAAAATTACAATGTTTGAGTGCTCAAAAGCCACTCTAAAGACATGCCTGTCTTACAACATTAGGCAAAGAAAGTGTTGAATGTATCCTGTTCATAGGTGTTCTCTGCAGACTGAGACAAGTTTGGCTTTTGCTGCTTGTTACCTTCGCAGACCAAGACTGCCATCTAAGGTTGAACAGCAGTTTTAGTTTGAACTATTCATCCAAAAATGCATTTTCTGGTCTGTCTTTTTTATCAGAGAAGCTGTGAAATTTCAGTGGGTTCTTTTCCATTTAGCCTCACTGAAGACATTAGGAAGAGTTAGTATGCAAATTCAGGTGTTATTTCCAGATGTTCATAGGCATTTATGTTCTGCTTTTAACTCCTTGGTATTAACTTCTTCAATTACCAAGTAGCAATATAAAACCAAAAATTACAGGAAAGTGTGTGTCAACCATAGTGAAGAGGGAATGAAAACCACTTAAAGTATTAAAAATAGTAGAATTTTCAGGTTTTTTACAAATACTCTGAAAGAATGAAAGGAAACGTTTCATTGGGATGTTGCACAAAACAAGCTTGAAGTTTTAGTGTTAAAAAAAAAAAATCCTTATAACACCAGATGCAAGAATGTTTGTTCAGCCTGTTATTTTTTGTGGGTTAGTTGTTTGAAAATTGAGATCGGTCTAGTCTGAATGAAGCAGAGGATGTTCAGCAAACTTTGCCATTCTAAAGAAACAGGCATTTTGTATTTTTGTAAATATAAAACTTCATATAGCTACAGAAGCTGTAAATTCTTCAGGGCAGTCCTGAAATCTTCCCTCAGACCTTGTTCAGGCAAAATTGCCACCTTACCATTGGGAGGAAGATGGCAGTGCAGAGATTGTAGGTTTTGTCTGTGGTCTTGTAACATAAAATGTCCTTTTCCATGTGCTAGAGGGAGGAGGAAAAAGACTCAATGCTGACTTGTCTTAAAGTGTATGATGTCTAATCCAAAGGATATATATTTTTTAAAATCCTTACAGGATCTCCGTATTCCAACTCAGTCGTGGCTCACAGGATCTATTCAGAAAGACAAGTGCCAAGCGGAACTTCTCTGTGTCCTTGAAACAGAAGGCAAGACTGCCCATCTTGAAGTGAGAGCAGACTGCAAGCCAAAGGTTACACTGGAAATTCAGTTCAGGCATGACCTCCCTCAACTGAAGGAAATTCCAAGGGAAAACATGCTGTCCATCACTGCACAAAACCAGTTAAAATATCATATGGGAATAGGAATGAAATCGGGTGATTGTGAGCTTCAAATGAATGGGGACTTTGACCCTGAAAAGAAGCTTCAGTGGAAAATGGTTATAGAAAACAAATGCCAAACAATTCAGGTATTGGAAGGAATTTCTTTGCTTTCCTCTTGAATTTGTACATGTAAACCAGGATCTTTGCACCTACTAAAGTCAAAAGAAAATAGTCTCATGATTTCAGTGGTAGCAGAGAAACAAGAAAAACATTCTCTTCTTTCAATGTTATATATTACTTTTGGAGCAAGTCATTCACTATAGTTTTCTATGACATAAGGCAAATTTCTGTGAATCTACCTACAGTTAATGGACTTGCTTGGACTAACTCCAATGTAATTTTTTAAAAGCATGGTTGAGAAATCTGCGGGGTTTTAATCTTTAGAAATAAAGAGCATTCGAAGTTGTCTTTGGCTTTGTCAGCAATTACAGTTTCTCAGCAGTATGGCAATCAAACTCTGAAATAGTTTAAAATATGTATGTAAATAGAGAATTTCACATCAGAAAATTTTCACTTAGCTTTACAGAAAAGTGAAATTGCTAACAAACTCGTATGCAATGTATGAAGAACATTGCAGAGGACACAGAATGAAAATGCCACCATTAAACAGATTTCCTGTGAGACCTCAGTTGAGAAATATTCTGGGGAGTTTAGTTGAAAAACAACAATGACAATGTTCAAAACATTTTGAACAAGCTGTTTTGGACTGCCCTGATGACCTATTTCTCTGTGGTAATTCTTGCAGATGCTGGCCATATAATTGTCCTTGAGCCGAAGCTCACCAATGACAATGTCTGACTGAGCACGACCAAATCGCACCTTCTGTTTCATTAATGAGATTTAACTTTGGGTTTGGTGGGAATGTCACTATAGATGCTGAGTGAACAGCAGCTAGCAGGATAAGAAAAAGAGTAGTGTCTTTGTCAGAAAGATTTAGCCAGTAGAAAAATACATTGAAAACTGGAGTTCTGTGGATGAATATCACCCTGTATCACACAAATGTGCCATCATTTGCGGTACAGTCTCATTTCTATACAAAACAAAGGAATCGAAGCCCTGTCTCTGGGACAACTGACCTGGGAGGTCCCCATCTCTGATGGGGTCCCTTGCTGACCCCTTCAGTGATTCCCAAGTAAAGAAAGTCAGTATGCCATGACCTGTTTCAGCTAGGTAGCATGACACACTGAGCTCCTTTTGCCTTATGATGCTGTGAAAAATGGCACTTTTTCCCTCAATTCTTGCCGAGTAGTTTGTTTTTCCAGGCCAGACTGTTGTAGGTGGCTGGAGGGGGAGGAATTCTACAGCAGGATTTCTTGAGGTAGCAGTTCTGAATTTAGCTGGATTGTGCACTGACTTTTCCTACTGAAAATTTGTGTTGCTATTGGAAATCCTGATATCATGGCACTTGGCCTCTCACAGATCTCACCAGTCAGTGCTATATGGGCAGGAATGTAAAGGACAGAAGTGTACAGAAAGTTTGAGAGCTGTTACACAGAAAGATCTGTGAATTCAACATGCAAGTCACTTCAATCATCAGAAATGTCAGACGTATTCAAAATAGAAAAACAAAATGTATAAAATGTAACAAAAAGCTGTCAAGATTTCTGAAACATCTTATGGATATGCTGCCTGATACACTTGATTTACAGCTAGGTGCTATTAGAGCTACTTGTTAGGACTAAGAAGTCTCAGGTGTATAGTGTATTGTGGGTAAGTGTAAAAGTGATGAAGTTTTGATTTTATTTTGCTTGTACAGGATCTTGGAGCACCAGTAACAATTGATGGTTCAGGCTATGTTTTGATGGATAAAATGCACCTAGATTCACAGACTTGGATCACTGTCGATGAAAGTAAATTACAAGGACTCCTTATACTTAAAGTCACTGGTGTAAGTATCCTGCAGGCTGTTGGACTGCATGTACACAGTACTGAGTAACATACTCTACAAACTATTTTATTGGAACAAATAATCAAGCTTTAGTAATAAATGTGAGAATAAAAATAAAATCTTTGAAAATCTGGCACCTGTAATGTGCAGTAAAACAGATGTATAGGATAATAGGATCCTATTGAGGGAAGTGCTGTGGCGTTTCCCTCAATAATTTCCTTGTTATGCTCTTTGTGTGTACTTTTTTAAATTATGCTATTTGACGTTCCTTATATTATGTGGCAAATATGTTAAGACATGCAAACCCACGAATGCTGATCTTGCTCCAGATATATTACAGGTACTTCAGGATAACAGTCTTCATTCATCATGAAAGCATACAGCAAAGCACAAGAAGAATAAAAGGTGGTGATTTATAGAGCAATCACTGTGATTATGCAAAATAATAGGCAGCAATTGATTGAGATACTGCTGTTTGTTTCTTCAGTAAAACAACAGCACAACTTGCTTTCCTGTTGACAATTACAAGCTTGGCTTCTCTTGTAATTGGTGCAGGAGAGCAGAGTACACACAGAGAGAAATATCTTCTTCCTTGTGATCATTTGCTTTCTTTGCATAACTTGTAATTGCTAGTGGGAGTTCTTTGCCACCAGAGAGAAACATTTACATCTTTTTCCCTCTTAGCTGAAATATGTGGGTTTTTTAATCCTGTTAGGCTTGATATTTTCCTCTTTCCCAGTGTAACTTCCCTAAGTTCAATGCAATTGGTTTTAATTAGTATTAAATGTAGAACAGACAGATTTGCTAAATTTCTGGTTTGAGCTGTGTATTGCAGCAAGCTTTTGGGTTCTACACAAGCTTTGCTGTTTATGCTGAGAAATATTAACAGGAAAGACAAGAGCTGGATGCAGTGCTAACCCATAACATTCAAGGAGCTGCTGACATTGGCATTCCTATGAGGATGTTAGTTGATGTGGTATCAGAAAAAAACAGCGACTTCTATAAAAGACTTATTCAATTCTGTGTGGACAGCAAGCAAGTAAGTGTCTCCTCCATATGATTAAGATGTGAAATAAAGGTTGAAATGAACTAATTTATTTGGTTGTTTTGATTTGAGAAACAAATTGATTTGTTTCTCCATTTGAAATAGCTAGGGCCTTTACAGGAATACTCTGCAGGGGCTGGTTTGGTTGTAAAAGCCTTAAATGAATGAAAGCAGTATCTGTCAACAACTCCTGTGCAGTACGGTCTCATTTCTATACAAAATAAAGGAATTGAAGCCCTGTCTCTGGGACAACTGATCTTGGAGGTCCCCAGGTCCCCGTTGCTTCTAGCAACAAATTTGACATGAGCAATGATCCATGGTCCCATTTGCTAACTGTATCAAACCTTTCTTGCCAAGTATCTTCACTTGGTGCAGCATATTCCCTATTACAGTACAAAGTTGTGACTTATAAAAAAAATTAAACAATTCTGCACCATGAATTTTTCATAGAATTCATAATTTTACTCTAATGTGTAGTTAGTACAATCATTACAATTAATCAGAGAAGTCTCAGTATCAGAGTTAACTTCTGTCTTTTATTTTATTTGAACTGAACAGATTACAGAAGAACTGAGCTTTGTCCAGAAGCTGGATGTTGTGTCTCTTAACTACGAACTTACTCATAACATAGAAGCACTGAAGACTTTGCAAATAAAAGACAGGATTGAGTTGCAGGTAAGTTATTGAACAGTGACAGGGGAGACATGAATCCAACCTGGAATCGTGCCATGATGGAAGCTGTAGCTGTAGAAGTCAGATGGCAAAGACCAGAGGGCGTAGATGTGACTTTGTACTTCCTGCTGTCTCTTTTTTTTCTCCCCTAAAATTCAGGGCACAAGGGAGACCATTAGCTCCCTTTTTTCTCAAGGGGAGTCCAGATGCTCACTTTGTTCTCGAGGGGTTGGGAGAAGAGCTGGCTGGACCAGAACTTTTCATAGAAATAGGAGGTTGGTTCCTAATGCCCAAACCACAGCTAAGCTTACAGCATGCAGTGCATCAGGAGGGCAATGCATTTTAGCTCATATGCCTAGTCTGTCTGCAGTGTACCTTGTGTAGACTAGACAGAGGTGAGTACTGAGATGATTTCATGGTTTACATTCCAAACTGTAGTTTCCTCACAGACTCTGATTGCCTGGCATACTTTTTTTATCTGAGATATACACAAGCCTACAGCACAACACTTACTCTTTATTTATTACATAACTCCTTGAATAGGGTTAAGGCATGGCCATTCTGGAGAATCTGTGTTAAAATGATGAATTTAAAAATAAAAAGGACATCTGTAACTATGCTTTTATACAATCATGAGATGAGGGGTTTTGACACATCTTTGAGATGAAGGTTAGGTTAGGAAAGCTAAGGCCCAGCTAGAATTAAGTTTGGCAGGGGATGTAAAAGATAACAGGAAAGGATTCTATAGATACGTAGCAAATAAAAGACAGACTAGGGACAATGTAGGCCCTCTCCAGAAGCTATCAGGAGAACTGGCTACCATGGATTTGGAGAAGGCTGAGGTTCTTAATGACTTCTTTGCCTCAGTCTTCACTGGCAAATGCTCTGACCACACCACCCAAGTCTTGGAAAGCAAATGCTTTCCAAGAGACTGTGAGAATGAAGACCTTAGGCCCACTGTAGGAGAGGATCAGGTTCGAGACCATCTTAAGAACCTGAACGTGCACAAGTCCATGGGACCTGATGAAATCCATCCACGGGTCCTGAAGGAGCTGGCGAATGAAGTTGCTAAACCACTGTCCATCATATTCGAAAAATCCTGGCAGTCAGGTGAAGTTCCTGATGACTGGAAGAAGGGCAATATAACCCCCATTTTCAAGAAGGGGAAGGTGGAAGACCCGGGGAACTACAGACCAGTCAGTCTCACCTCTGTGCCTGGCAAAATCTTGGAACAGTTTCTCCTGGAAAGCATGCTAAGGCACATGAAAAACGAGGTGGTTGGTGACAGCCAACATGGCTTCACTAAGGGGAAATCCTGCCTGACCAATTTGGTGGCCTTCTATGATGGGGCTATGGAACTGATGGACAGGAGCAGAGCAGTTGACGTCATCTACCTGGACTTGTGCAAAGCGTTCGACACTGTCCCACATGACATCCTTGTCTCTAAATTGGAGAGACATCAATTTGATAGATGGACCACTCGGTGGATAAAAAACTGGCTCGATGGCCGCATGCAAAGAGTTGTGGTAAATGGATCGATGTCCAGTTGGAAACCTGTAACGAGTGGTGTCCCTCAGGGATCGGTGTTGGGACCGGTCCTGTTCAACATCTTTGTCGGCGACATGGACAGTGGGATGGAGTGCGCCCTCAGCAAGTTTGCCGACGACACCAAGCTGTGTGGTTCAGTTGATACGCTGGAGGGAAGGGATGCCATCCAGAGGGACCTTGACACGCTTGTGAGGTGGGCCGATGCCAACCTTATGAAGTTTAACCAAGCCAAGTGTAAGGTCCTACACCTGGGTCGGGGCAATCCCAGGCACTGCTACAGGTTGGGCGGAGAAGAGATTCAGAGCAGCCCTGCAGAAAAGGACTTGGGGGTGTTGGTTGACGAGAAGCTTAACATGAGCCGGCAGTGTGCGCTTGCAGCCCAGAAAGCCAACCGTATCCTGGGCTGCATCAAAAGAAGCGTGACCAGCAGGTCGAAGGAGGTGATCCTGCCCCTCTCCTCTGCTCTCGTGAGACCTCACTTGGAGTATTGTGTACAGATCTGGTGTCCTCAACATAAAAAGGACATGGAGCTGTTGGAGCGAGTCCAGAGGAGGGCCACGAGGATGATAAGAGGGCTGGAGCACCTCCCGTATGAAGACAGGCTGAGAAAGTTGGGGCTGTTCAGCCTGAAGAAGAGAAGGCTGCATGGAGACCTCATAGCAGCCTTCCAGTATCTGAAGGGGGTCTACAAGGATGCTGGGGAGGGACTCTTCCTTAGGGACTGTAGTGGTAGGACAAGGGGTAATGGGTTCAAACTTAAACAGGGGAAGTTTAGATTAGATATAAGGAAGAAGTTCTTTACTGTGAGGGTGGTGAAGCACTGGAATGGGTTGCCCAGGGAGGTTGTGGATGCTCCATCCCTGGCGGTGTTCAAGGCCAGGTTGGACAGAGCCTTGAACCACGTGGTTTAGGGCAAGGTGTCCCTGCCCATGGCAGGGGGGTTGGAACTAGATGATCTTAAGGTCCTTTCCAACCCTTACGATTCTATGATTCTATGATACTGCCTGAACTGCCTAAAGAAAGAACCCTGACTGACAGGAGCTTTACCTTTTACAAAGCTGCCTTTTCACAATTTACCTTTGTTGCACACAGGCTATCCTAAACCTGAATGTGATCAAGAGCTTTAGTATTAAAGCACATTATGGTGCTCACCTAACAGCTCTTGAGGGACAAATCCAGGAGTTTGAAACAAGTACCAACATAACTGGGAATTTCCATCATACTTGGCCGTGGCTGCTACAAGCAGGAGTCCCATCATCTTTACAGGTAGTTTCTTTTTTTTTATTTTTTAATACAAGTTATTGTCCTTTATTATAATGTAACAACCCCTGGCTTGAATGAGAGGTACCATTTTGTAAGGTACAGGATGGCAGCTGAGATTTTCTGATATTTAAAAACTGAACTATTAAAAATGTGAACTAGTGATATATAAAACTTCTTTTTGGCTGCTTTCTGGACCAGATTATTCCATTCTGATCAGTGTTAGCATAGTGTGTATTGATACTGTAACTATAGGAAAATAGTTTCAGCATGTTGCATCAGGAATTGGAATATTGCTTCTATGTTCTTTAATGGGAATTTTATATTTAAAGAAGTACTACTTCAAGTGCTGTTTTCAGGGAAATATTGGAGTACCTACTATCTGGTAGATATTGGCAGTGTGCATCGATCACGGATCCTTTACAGAAAGGGAGTCGTGTTTTTGTGGGATGGAAGAGAACCTAATGAGAATTCGATAGAAACCATTGAGGCTGGTGTGGTTTGTAATTCATTCAATTGAATGGGTTCATACTGGAAAGTCATAGATCATTAATAAAAGGCTAAGATTTTTTGTTAATGGATAGATTTTTGACTAGAGAGAACTTTATTTCACTTCCATTTGTCTTCTGTTTTAAAATTAAATAGTATTTAAATGTTTCAAGAACATGTAATTTTTTAGGTGGTTGTAGTTTTTCAAGGGGGAAACACAACTCAAGAAAGTTACGTGCACATTGCAGCTGGAGAAACGTCAATCACGTACACAGTAAACTCCTATTATGTTGGTCACCAAGTGGCTATCTTATGCCAAAGTGTACATAATAGCGAGGAACTACAGGCATCTGGCTACCCTAAGGCAATCAACTTGATTTTCAGATTACAGAAATCAGGTAGGTACCTGCCATTTCTTGCAAAGTTCTTTGTTAGGTAATAGCTCTTTAAGGATGTTTCACCTATTCCTTCAATGGCTACAAACTGACTAAGATTTGCTGGTAGTGCCTAAAAACGGCTTTTTCTTGTATTTAAGTAAAACTGTCATTCTTTAGCTGCATCTGTTATTAGTTGCATTACATCTGTTTGGGTTTTTTATTTCCAGAAAAGATCTCATGTGGTATAACACCTGATGAAACAGGTGATCCCAAAAAACTTAGCTGCATAAAATAAAATTCCAATATCACACACAAAACCCCCTTGTTACAGAGCACAAAAAGTGTGAATTCCAGTGTAGTTTCAAGAGGGCTTTGAAAATAATTCTAAATCAGTTTTGTTGTTTGAACTGGAGGGGAAACAGACCCATCCTGAATAAGCCAGTTTATTCTCAAAACTTGCCCTGGCATAAATCCTATCTGCATATCCCTAAACTGCTGATTCACACTGTGGTCAAGTATCTTCAATGCCCACATGGAAGTATATTCATGTCAAAAAAAACCTTAACAACTGTGAGGGCACCAAAGAGCAGGAATTATTGAGGTTAGCAGAGATTGAATCAATACTAATGTTAGTGTCACAATCTCCTTTCACCCATTCTGATAAAAGCAACAGGACAACAAGTGGCTTTCAGGACACCCACCAGAGTGGTCACTATATGATTGCATATACATCTGTGATTTTATCTTCTCTGTAAAGAGTTTTAGGGTTTCATATCTCTCATTTTTATCTCTTAGCAGTCTGTATTTTCATCTTCAAATATGAAAAGCTGGTAGGAAGGTGGGGGAAAGATCTTCAAGTTGTGTTGCTTGGGCAGTGTTGGTCTGCTGTGGCTGGAACTGAAGAAGTCAGTAGAGGTCAAAACAGCTCAGAGCTCCTCTCTACAAGCCACTACTAACTGCCAACTGCTATAGTTGGCTCTATAAGCTACTCAGCTCTAGGTGCAAAAACACACTACAGTTGGGAACTGACTTGTCACTTAACACTTGTATGTGAGTACACAGACTTTGTTAACTCTAGACTTTGTGTGTGCAGGGACAACCAGAGAACTCTGCACTCCTCCAATTACAGGCCAAAGCTCTTTTCATCCTGAAAGGATGACTTTTCAATGATGAATATCTTAACCCAAAAGCTAGCTGGATTGATTTTATGCAGGTGGCACTGAAACTTCTTGAGAATGAGCCCTTCAAATGGCACTGGTTTTTTCTTGCTTTTTAGAAAACAAAGCCAAGACTATCTGTGAAATCCAATATGATGACAAAGATATATGTGTGACTATGGATGTCGACACAGACTTTCAGCTTTACGGTATATTTGAATTTGTGGTAGAGGTGAAGCATTCAATATCACTTCTCCATCATCTGGGACTTCCCTTCTTTCTTAAGGTAATAAACCACAGATTTTTTTCTTGTGTTTGGTTAGGGCTGTTATACTAGCATGAATCCAGAGCACTTCCAGTGACCTCAGTAAAATTATTCCAGGTTCATACAATTGCAGATCAGAGGCGACTTGGCCCAGTTTATATGAATCCTTGTTTAACTTCAGTACACAGTTAATGGTCTGTTTCCAAGGAAACTCAACAGGTACCTGAAATCCCCAGTTTCAGGATTAATCATTTCAGGAAGGCACTCATCTACAGTCACTTCCTAGCTGATATGGCTTACTAAAGTAGGAAGGACTTTTGGTAGAAAACACCTCTCCTTCTGTCCTGACTGGGCTTAATCCACACCACCTCCATAACTAGAGAATTCCTTGACTTGATTAAACCATTTGTAGCATAGATACCCCAAATGTTTCAGTGTTGAATAAACAGAAATAGATTTGTATTCCAAACTACTTGGTGGGATCAACAAAGGCTGTACCCTTTCATCCCTTGGGAGAAAGCAGTATTAGTGCAAATGTCTCCTTCCCTTTTGAAGAGTGGTACACAGAACAGCATGTCCAAGTAATCCATCACTTTCTCTTCAAGTAAGAGGATGTATAGCTAGGATACAAGATTAAAATAGACTTTTCTGAAAATAGATCAATGTGAAACCTGCATATTAAGTGTCAGTGTTTCAAGGGAATGCCAACATTTTATTAAAAGGTATTAGATATATCCCCTGCTTCTTCCCCCTTACTATTGAGCAAAATGTCTTTTATTCTCTAAATGTTTAGGTGAAAAAAAGAAAACAGAGATAGTAATTCTTTAGGTGCCTCATTCATGTATAAGGTATGAGTGTAATTATGGGACTTCAGAAATGACTGTTCCCACAGACTTCAGCAAACACAAGATATGTTGAAATTTAAGTGTGGGAGAAAGTACTCATCTTCCCCAGAGGGATTCTTCAGCAGTTTCAGCATAAAGCTGTAGATGAGTTAGCAGCTGTGGGAGGAAGAAAATATCCTAGAGTAAAAGATTTGTAGAGCTCCATCTGTTTAATCCAAAAAAAAAAACCAAAAACTAGGAAAGGCAGTTTCTTTACAGTATATAAAAAAGAAGGGTAGAGGAGACATAAACAAGAACCAGTGGGTCTAGACTTAAACCAGATAAAGGTACCTTGAAAGTAAGGCTAGTATTTGTTAGTAATGCAAATGAACAGCTATGGAAAAACACAGGAAAAAAGGCAGGCATCTCTTGATGCTTTTGGGTTGGGTCTAGAAAGCATCTAAAAGGCCTGTCTGGATGATAAAAGTTCAGTGAAGATGATGGTTTTAAGTCAGTCGAGAGATTGTGCTCAGTTTAGGTGAAATGCTGGGTAGAAGCTATGGTGCGTGATTTGTTGGTTCCCCTCCTTCCTCCAACAGATGACAGTTCAAGAAGTCCTGTCTGAAAATGAAATCGAAGGAGCTCTGAGGCTGACCTATGAACAAAACACAAACTTCTCTTTTACCATCAGCAGGAAAAAAGACCAGCAAGGGTAAAAGTGTCATTCTGAGCACTGTAAAAATGTCATGAGGCTACTGTGATCCCATGAAAAAAGTTACTGGTTTAGTCACCAAAGCACTGGTGAAATGGATAACAAATCTTTGATAAAGTGAACAGTCACGCCATACAGTCTGTGTTCCTCAAGAAGTTTATGAAGGGCTGCAGAGAGATTCCCCTCCTCGCAGGGGTATGCTTTGTCTTTTTGCATGTCCTCGCAGCATTGAAATTAACGGGCAGTGAAATAATCCAGAAAGCTTTAGGTCTGAGCCAGACAACTACTTAAAAATAGACCTTAATGTGACATTACTGTTTAAATCTTAGTAAATCGTTTTGGCACAGTTGAACCTTGCAAAATTATGATGACTCACTCAGTTTTCTATAGCTATAGCAAAATTGCTATACTAATTTCTCTGTTTCTTTTCTATCTATCTATCTTAGAAAATTTTCAAAGTTCTTTAAAGAAATGAAGAATGAATAGAATAATTCTTTACTTTGAAAGTGACTGCTACTCAGCGTCTAAACAGAAATATTTGGTATAGTATATATACAAAACTGTAGGCTTTTGAGGGTATTCAAGAGGGTGTAGTATTTTCAGCCTTGGGGTATTTCAAATATTTCTTAAGTTTCCAGCAAAAGACCTTTGCACTGAAAAGTCTTTTAAGTTCTGTCAAACTCTAATAATTGTAAATTCTATGTCTGGAAACCATGACAATACCTGCAAAGTCAGATTCCAAAATACCTATCTATTTTTTAAAAAGCTGATATATTTTAAATAGCTGATGCATAATTTGGTTAGTAAGTTACTAGCCAAAGTAATTTCTGACCCAGGGAGTCACATTCTGTCCTTAGGGTGCATATGTAGCTTTTTCACTGGGATCAGAGTGAAACAGTGGTGCTACTGTTTGGTCTCCTTTACCTTTGTATGAATGCATCAAAAAACGTGAGCTGGATAAGCATTCAGTGGGAAGTGGTGCAATTTGTAACTCTAAAGCTGTGGCAGACTCAGATTACTCAGATGAACTTGTGCTGTCAGTGAGAGTGGACTTTCTGAAATACTGTTCAACAAAAGTATATTTCTTCCCTTTAGTGAAGAGTTGACTATAAAAGCACTCCAGACTCATCCCTGCTTTCTACAGTACTTCCCCAGTGCAGCAGAACTGTCTTCTAAGGTAACTGTCTGCAGGTTATCTGTCACATACATCACTTCAAATTAGACTTGTCTAATATTTTAGGACTCAAGCTGCATTATTTCTGATACTAGTATCTCTGACCTTTTTGTTGTTGAGGTTGTTCATGTTTTCAAAGATGCTAACAGTCCCATGTTTTCAAAGATGCTAACAGTCCCAGCCTACTGGAAAGGACTTATTCCATTTGACTCTGCTTCCATGCATCTGCATTCATTATGATGTCTGGTAGACTCTTCCCAGGAATGCTTTTAATTATTCTGGCTTCTAAGAAAAGAGAGTGGACAGAAAGCAGTGCTAGATATTGGCTATTTGCAGTGCAGAAATGCACAACAGCAAGATAAGCGAGGAAGATGAATGGGGTTATTTGTCAGTCAAATAGGGCACAGTTACTCCTGCTCACATAAAAAATAATTTCTTATGTGTCTTATTCAATTTATGCTATTTTGCAGCTGTGTCTTCTATAATGGGAATGTAAAAGAAAATCAGATCTCTCTCAGGTTCTGTGGACCATAATGTTACATACTGTGTGAAGACTGTGAGCACAATATTTATTTTATCTTTCTCTTTTTCTTTTTTTCCCTCCTAATATTTTATGGGAACTTGAGAAGGTAAATTATGATATGAGTGAAGCAAAAGGCAAAATGTACCTCAGGATGGAAAAAAGGGATTTCAATGTTACAGCTAAGCTAACTCTCACTGGAACCAGCTACAATAACGTCATTGAAGTAATACAGACAATGTCCCAGGTTGGTACCATCAACTCAGAAGGCAAAAGGCAAGCTGTGACTGGCCTGTTTTTAGAGTATGGTGTTTCAGGATGCTGGCTGCCAGACAGTGAAGATAAAATACAGCTCCAGCTGCTGTGAGGTGTTTTGCCCTTGATTTCTGCAGTAGCACGAGCAAACATTCAACTGTAGGTTAGTTGAGTGTCCAATGGTATAAACTGTTGTTTGATTTTATATTTGTTTCCTTCTGTAGACAAGAGCACATATATAGGATATACAGCAAATAAGAAAAATAACATTACAAACTGACCAATTGCCAATTTTTATTATGCAGGTACCACATGTTTCTTTTCCTACATAGATATTATTGTTTATGCTATCAGCTGGATTCATTCTGTAACAATGGGCCTCTTGATGTTGTAAGAATTATTCATTGAGATAAAAGAGAGATAGAAGATGAAAATATGTAACAAGCCAGGACTATTGTAAAGGGGATACTCTATTGTTTATGTATGCTCCATTATGTGAGAACATGATTTACTGTAGAGTTGAAATTAAGTAGAAATTAATAGCTGCTTGTACAAAAGTAGTGGGCTTTAGGGTATCATTGTACTAGACCTTTTATAAACATGTTTCTAAAGCTAGATTCCACAGGACTTTACAGTATCAGAGTTACACACTTAAGTTTTTAACTTTTCAGAGAATTTGGGATTTAATATGTTTCCCTTCTTTTATTTTTAGTTAAAAATTCTTCCAAGGCAGCTTGTGGTTGTGATAGATTATAAAAAAGGCAACAGAACACGTATGCTGAGGCACATTGCTCTGTGGGATGGCAAGGAGATAAAGGTAACAGGCACTTACACTGGACTCTTCCCAAAGTTGCCTGGAGGTCATGATGTTCAGGGTAGGTTTCTAAAGTCTTTTGCCAGTGTTGATAGCAGACTATAAAATAAACTATACCATATGAATCTCATTTCAAAATGCTTATTTAAATGGTTTCAATCCAGCCCTTTTAAGATCTTATTTACTTTAACTTCATTGTAAGGCCGGCTGTTAGAAACTTCCACTTCAGAACACTATTTCTGCTTTGTGGATATGAAATGTAAAGCTTAAATAAACTTCAGCAGTGCCAGGGAAAAGTCTGGGCAGAGTCAAAAGTCATCAACAAATTAAAATGTCTGTTATTATTTTACAACAGATTTCAGAAGTGTTTGGGATGAAATGACATATCTTGCTTTATTTTTATATTTAAATTTTTATATTTTGAATATTTTAAGTATTTAATGAAAAGCAAAGGAAACCTAGGAACTAGTTTTGGACTAGATACCATTTGTAAACAGGGAAGAGAGTTAAAGTATTTCAGCTACTTTTATTCTAGCCAAGGAACTTCTGTTTGGCTTTCTGTTTTCTTTTTCCTTTGTATGTTTTTGTCCCTTCTGAATATAATTTTATTTTTTGTTGTTATTTGTCACCTATTTCTGAGGCTTTTTTCAGAAACTGTAGTGAATTCTGTTGCTCTACTGCACTGGGTACTGCAGGCAACACTGGTCACGCTGGCTAAACCCTTATGTTGAGGCTGTGTTATCTGAAAATAGAGAAAATAACTGTACTCAGTGTTTGAGAGTTGTAAGCCGTTTCTCCTACTGTGTAAGGTCATCTCAGCTTCATAAGTATTACTTTCCTGGCTGTTCTTGCTGGAAATTGTAGGTGTTGATCATTGGATTATTGCAGGTAATTACTGTTTTGCTAAATAGAAGACTCCTGTTTTCCGTTTAGTTTCTTCATATTCAGCAGAAATCAGCACACTACATTGGGGCTGTTGGGGATGGGGGGGGGGGGTGTGTGTGAGCAAAGACTATGTTTTCTGTGGGAACCAACTGTTATCCTGCTACCTGTGAGAGGATATGTCCTATGCCTTTATCAGAAAATGAACGGTCCTGATTTGTAGTGAGGAAAACTCACTTCTTTTTTCCCTTGTAGTGGAACTTTTCCATCCTCTCTCCATCCCTTTCCCATGGCATGCCAGGGTCAACTTATATCTGAAACATTCGGCACGTAGTCACCAGGATGATCTTACTGTCATCTGGAATGAGAAGGACCAGGTACAACAGGCCAGAGCAAATAAATGGCAGGGGAATTACAACAGTATCAGATGTTTCTTTTTTTTTTTTCTTTTTGTAAAATAGGATTAAGCAGGCCAGGATATTCCAGTAGGAGGCAGACTATCCTTCTTGGGTATATAAAAGGCTATGACTACAAAAGATGAGCAGCCGATACTCTTGTTGGAAGCATTTTCAGGCCATGCTATGTTTTTGTTTGCAGTAACTCTACAGCTTACTGCATAACCAAAGGCAATGACATGCACGTGGTTCAAAGCACTGGATAAAGGCCATTCCAAACACTGTCAAAGGCTCTAGGATACCTTTTGAGAGTAGATGGGAAGAATAACACAAATGTCATGTTTAAAGCAGCCTAGGGAGAAACAAATTAAACCTAAGACAAGTGAGTAAGTGTGAGCATTAGCGTGAGGTTGAAAAGGGTGGAGCAGCTGCCTGTGGCATGGATGTATGCTATGTTTACCCACACAGAAGTGTGAAAGCACATACTTGTGCTTGGCATTTTAAGAACTACTGATTCAGTTTAAGCTTTTTTGTATTTCATTCTTTCATTCTCCTCTTTATTAGTGACAGTGACAATTTTGGCACAGTTTTTTATTTTCTTAAAGTCAGTATTATTTTCTAAAAAATATATATAGCAGAAAAAAAGAGAACTAGAAGAATTTTGGTTAAGTTGATTTCCAAATGTGGTTAGATGGGGAAGCTCACTGACTTGCAACTAACTATGCTATCTTTATATGTGCATCTGAAATGGCAGCATCTTGCCTGAGCGTTACGTTATTTTCTGAATGAAAGATAAAAGACAATGTGTAAAAGATGTTACTCTACAGAAACATACATTTGGCTGCAAAAAGAATTAGAATTTCTTAATTTCTTTTAAAAGTGCTAAAATTCCAATATTTACTTCAGAACTTGTATAGAATGTATTTTTGTATTGCTGCTGATATTACCACAACTATTTAAATGCCACCACTATTTAAATTGCCACAAAAATATTTTGCCTCAGCAACATTACAGAATTTAGTTCCTGATTCTGCAGATGTTTTTTCTTATGCTTCAGCTTCGCAAGCTGTGTGTATCACTCTGTGGCAGTGGAGCCTACGGGGCCTAAAGATGAGACGAAATTTAAGCCTTATCAAACTTAGGCATGATTCACGATTTTAGTAAAATACAGAGAATAATTTTACTTTCAGCTGTGCTATGTAGGAAATTCAAGTAGCAAAATGTCCTCATTTAAACATTAATGTACCTCACTACTTCAAAAAGGACTTGATTACACACATAATTCATCTGAGGAAAAGGTGCAGGGAAATCTTACTGGGTGTGTGCTTGAGGACAGTATGTGAGAGGTGTTTTATTTCACAAGTTTCTTTTATATCTGTTGATCTGGATCAGATATCAGTGTCATCTTCTCTGAAGTTTGGAAGAGACCGTACGAACTACAGAGCCAGTATTGCCCACCCATTCAATTACACTCTGAAGCAGCTGGAGGTCCATTCCCTGTCAGAAAGAAGAGGCAGAAAGTACAACCAGCAGGTGAGATCATGAGAAAGGGCTGTGTGTGACTAGAAAGACTTTAAAACACAGTTGTGAGGTGCACTTGCAAAGCATTTGTGGGGAAAAAGAACAACAACTCAAAAAATCTTCCTACAAAATCAAAGACTACAGAATATTTTCTGTCTGAAAATGCACTGTGTGGGCCAGGACACTCCTGTTGCTGAGGCTGAAGACTTTCTGCTCAATAATGTTTTGCAAACTGTGCAGTGTTCTTTCATCTTTGGTACTCATAGTGGTGCCACAGAGTGCTCTCAGGTTGTTTTCACTAAGCAGTCAGTAGGTCTCAAGCATCGTATTCAGAGGAATAAATTCTCTTGAAGTGTCATTATTCTGCTGGTGTCATTAATTGCTATGCATGGTAGACCCAGCAGCTTCCAGAGAAGATAACAAAAAGACTGCTGCTTCCTCAGTTGTAAAAACAGTTTTCCTGTGTGTTTGTCTGAGGCCCTGAGCTTCCAGGCCATGCGGAATTCAGTGGAAGTTTAACATTGTTCTGTTGCAGTTTTAATTGTTTCTTTTCTTCTCCACTGGGTAAAGATCACTCTGGTAGATCACCCTGCAGGCTCTTCCGCTAGCTCTAGTCTTGCTTCTCTGGACAGTCCTTCTCTTCTGGTTTCAGCTGCAGCTCACAGGGAATGGTGGGCAGCCTGCTGACATCCGACTGACCCTGGAGGATAAATCAAAGATGGACAGTACTGCCTGGGATGGCTGTATGATACTCTCTTCAGGTCAGGTAGGAGACTTTGAGTCTAAGAAGGGATGGGTGTAGCTAAATTTCTGGGTTTGAATCCCACAGAATCTGTTTCTTTGCACTTGTTATCATATGAAAAACCTTTTACTTGAAGTCAGCCTTTTCTTTTCCTGGCAAATGACAGAAGGAAAAAGAGAAAGAAAAACAAAACCTCTGAAGAATTCTGTTTCATGTCACCAGGTATGTTTGGGATGCAGCTTTCCCTCAGGACAGAATGATCATCCCCTTGCGTTTCTTGGTAAAGACTGAAGAAGCCTTTTATGGATGTAGACCACTCAGGAGTTCTCGCAGTGGTGTATTTTTGCCCAGAAAACACACTCACGTAGGATATACTGAACACATTTTTTTGAATATTACTAATATATATGTCTTAATTTTTTCCCCTCTTCCAGCTTCAGAGAGTATTACATATGGAACACCTGCATGCGTGTGGGTCTCTAGAGCAAAAATCAGCATTGTTTAATGAATATCTAGATCTGAGCTGGGATGACAAAAAATTCAAACACAACTTCACTTTTGAGGTACGAGAAGGCAGTTGTATCTGTTAACTCACCATTTTTAGGGAAGCTGTTTGTAATAGATGGGAATTTATTTAGTTTTTATATGTGATTTTGAGTGGGTTTTGGAAAACTTCCGTGGGGTACCACTTTCTGTGGCATAGCATTGTTTCATTTTACCTTTCACATATATTTCTGCATAGGAAGAAAGCTAAATGTAGCATAAATAAGAAAAAAAGAGTTCTTCTTACTAACTAGAGGCCTAAAATTTAGAGGCCCTAAATTTGCAGAACTGTTGAGTTACTTCTGTAGGATGGGAACGAGTAACTGTGATGGTTGGCCAAAACATTGTCAAGTGGAAATGGGACTTTTTGGAAATGTTATGTTAAAACCCTGAAGCTACTAGAATAAAAAAAAGCTGTACAGGGACAGGATGAGGTTGAGAGCTGGGATGAGTAGGCACAGCGGAGTGTTTTAAGATTCTGTTGTCATGTTTTAACTTTGTTTTCTTGGTTCATTACAGAGAAATCAATTCTTGTATCCTGATAAGTTTCAGTTAGAAGCTGTTCTGGAAAATATTTTCTTGACCTCATGCACCAAACAGAAGATTCTGGGTAAAATAGAAACAAACTACTTGTCTAGCCTGGACCATGATATGAGCTTTGAGTTCTGTGACCTTCCACATGTAAGTCTCACATAAACTTACTGAACGTACCTCACTTTAAATGTAATTACTCATTTGGAGACTCCCTTTTTCCTCAGCTGTAACTTTACATGAAAATTGCTATACTTCTGTAACTTAACAAACCATAAATAGTGTCTTTTGATGGGCTGAGGCAGAAAGGTTGTGATTGCCACTGTAGTATATTCTATAGGTCCTGTTATAATTGTAAATATTCCCAGTTCCTCCATGTTCTTTCCTTCTCCTTCCTCTCTCAAAGGTCTTTTAATTTGGTGTTTCTGAAGAATATCAAAAATGGCTCATAGGTGATCAAAAAGGAAACTAGAGCAGAGTAAAAGTGCTTTCCTTCCCCTGTAGGTAAAAGTTAACTGTTTTTTATGGCTGCTCTGCTGGCAGTGATGGATTTTTGAACCTTAGTGTAACCTTGTAGTTGTCATTTATTTTTACATTGCACACATAAACCAAAGACGCACCCATGATCTTCCTTAGGTGCACACTGGACCTCAGAGTTGCGAGATACTCGAAACAAACACAAAACTTGGACCTTGTAATGAATGTGGTCTCTTCAGTTCCCAGATGCTGAAATGCATCTCAGTTGTTTCCTCATTCACTGTCAGAGCAGGTCACACTCTGTTAGCAATGGGAATCAGCAGACAAATTTTGATGCCAGTAAAAGCTTTTTGCAAAACTCTGTTAGAGCCTGTTTATAATGCCAAAAATGTGTATGCATTTCACAGCAAAAGCCTCTGTGCTCTTACGGATCCTTCTCTTCAAAGGCATGCAGCAAAATGCCAGCTAGAGCAGCTGAGAAGCATAAGACAAAAAAACCCAATAACCTTGTTTTAATAAAAGATAGTTATAGCTGTTCATCTTGTCCTAGGCCGTAATCACTGACCATGTTTTGTTACACTGCAGAAACTGAAGGGGTAATGAAGTAATAAGTCAGTGCTGTGTGGAGGAAGATGTGCTGGTTTCTGAAAGGACAAGTCTTGTTCATCACTTCACTGTTTAATTTTGTGAGAATGCTGACATTGTACAGCTTCTTACTACTCTATGCAGAGCCCATTTCTTTGGAATAATTAAGCTTTAACACCTTTTTTGTTCGTACTTAGGTAATTGTTTTCTCTGGAAAACACCAGCTCAACAAAGATGACATCATTTTGCAATCAGAGAGCAGATTCCACCTTGCTGATCATGGGAGAGATGAGGGGCTGATTGGAATATCCTTAAAAAATCGGAGTACAGCTGATGTGAAGAACTATTCTTTGGAAATTGAAGTGAGTTTTTATTTTATTGTAGTGCCACTGGGGTTTGGGATTTGTTTTTTAAAGGCCTGCTGCCATCTAGGTTCCAAACTGATCAAGTGCACCCAGCGACTGTAAAACAGCAGGCAAGTACAGGCAACATAAAATACTCCTCGTTTATTTAGTTCTATTTTCAAAGGATCAGTTATGCAATGTGCATGCAGTATGATCAAGAGAGAAGGGAAAGCACCAGCATTAATTATCTGCAGAGCTCAGTGACAAACACAGTAAGTGTTATCAACTGGAGTACATAAGGCATATAAAAGTTTTAAGAGGCTGTGAGTTTTATAGCATGACTGGCTCATTTGGTGAGGCACAAAGCATCATTTGCCAGAAGAAGGAACTGGCCTTAAGAAAGGCACAGAACAACTAATATATGCTCCTCCTTAGGCAATCTCTTCCTTTTTGTCTCCCCTCTATTTTGCATTTGCCTTTAATTTTCTGTGAAATGAGTAAGGTGGAGAAGCTGATGGTGGCAGCAGAGTGAGGCAGAAGAGTAATGTGGTCAGCCCCATCCAAACTCTTCATTAGAAGGAATATGGGTAGTTAGTCATAATTAACTGAGACAATAGGCCATCCCATAACAAAACGATGCCAATTTAATCAGTAAGAGGCTAAGACAAATAATAAGTTATTTTTCCCTCTTTGTTTAGAAAGGAGATGGAAGAAGTATAAGCTGCTCTGCTTGGGCTTTCTCTATTCTTTGTTTTGGATTAAATGGCCCACATTAGGGAATTGACTGTTATAGTGTTTCTTTCATTGCTACCGTTAAAATTTTGTCCACAAGTCTTGTGGAATCCAGTCATTCAGCTCTTGAGCCTATCATCCTAATGCTTGTGCCTCTCTTGAGAGTATAACTCCTGTTTCCTATTGGGAAATATTTCCCTCATCACTTACCGTTCTGTGGGCAGCATTGATATTTGAGCATCATCTCTGAATCATTAATTCTGTGTGGTGGCTTTGAATACATTTTTTTCCTTTATGGCTACAGTTAAGAGCCTTTGAAGATATCTCGCTAGGCCTGACAGGAACTGCTGCTTCCTCATCTGTGCAGAGCCAAGTCCTGGTGGAGGGGATTGTTGATCAGAGAGAGAAAGTAAAAATAGCTGCTTCTAAAGGAAAGCAATGTTTCCAGTGCTACGTGGGGTATTCGAAAGGTACGTACCTTCATGGGTGATGCTTTTAGTCATATGATTTAGTTTTAGGCAGGTAGTTGGACTTGATCCTTATGGGTCTGTTTCAACTTGAGATACTCTGTGATTCACAGCTCTCAGTAGTGTGAAGAAGCAGGAAGAAAGGCTGTGTCTCTCTAGCACCAAGCTAGCTCAGTTTCATGGCAATTCAATCTATGGTCTTTCAGATATTGAAAAGCTGAAGCTTCAGGCTAGTTATACAAGTGTCGGTTTAGGTAACATTTGTATGACTGTTAGCCAGGGAAGGATTATAATTGATGGTGAGCAAATATAGGATTCATTTCATCTTGATTTAGCCATCTTACAGTTGTGTATCGTTTAAGATAATCATTGCATTCCAGTTTCAATGAAGGGACAGAGGAAGGCACCTCCAGAGGCATGCAGTAGGGTGTGTGCAGTCACCCTCTGCAGCCAGATTCTCTCAGCAGCAGTCAGTTTTGACTGACAATAGAGAGAAAACAGGGCTGTTGGCTCAGACTGTGCCTAAGTTTAGATGATTAAAGTTAGATGGAGTGTTAGACCTACTGCAAATGCTTTCTGTTGTGACTTACCCACCTCTCAGCTACATTGGATCTATATGCAAACCAGTCAATCTGGTGGTATGACAGTTGTCTTGAACTCATGTTGCTGACAATCCCAGTCCTAGTTTCAGTTATGGATTTGCCATTCCCCACTTCTGCAGTAGAATTTCTCTCAGGTTTATGGCCTCACTTGTAAGTGCTGTGATGCATTTGAGATTAACACCATTACTGTGTGAATCACTGAAGTAAAAATTTGGTAGAAATCATTCAAGTCAACTCTTCCAACCCAGATTCTATGTGTGCTTTGCCAACCACTTCTGTTTATGCTTATCAGTACTTGGGCAGAAAGAACTTCTGTGTGAGATGGGTGGATGAGTGACTGACACACTTTCATTTATGGTCTGAGCAATTCTGGAACATCAGCAACAAGGAACAGTGGAAGACTGAAGCAGAAAAAAGCCTGTAAATTACTGTGGCTGAGAGAATTATTTATATTTATTTAGATTATATTAATCCAGTGCTTTATGTGCCATAGCAAATCTGTGTTTGTAAATCATTCACAAGCCACACGGAAGAGAAAAATCCAATGCTGACAATTTGTCCTGTTCATCTCGGGTTTTTTTTTCCCCATAAACACATAACACACTCAGACACTGACTGATCACCTAATTAATTACAAAGCGGCCTTTGAAACGGTATCTGTCAGTGTTGTTCCTGTAAATTAAGCTCTCTCTTTTCATTCTCTAAGGGGATTTAGAAGAAGGAATGGAAGTCAGTGCTTGTACTGATGGGCAACAGATGGCTACTGTTAATACCTATCTCAACATTAACGGTGAAAGGCAAGAAAACATGGGACAAATGACTCTAGCAGCTGTTAACGGAAGCTTGAGTTTTCTGGCTCATGGTTGTGGGGATCCAGTTCTTAAGGCTGAGGTGAGACCCTTCAACAGCAGTTAACTGCAGTGTGGTTTGTCCAGAATATTGTTTCATCTTGTCACTTTAATGGAGCATCATCCAGGTAGGCTTCAGGTGTGAGTTTCGGTGAGTAACCAGGCAGATAGGGGAATTATGTGATTTTCAAACTCATAATAACATTATTTTTCACTTTGGTGTGTAAATGTACCATGGTGAGAATTAAAAAGATCAGCCATACCTAGAAAGCATAGCAAATATGGGACCCGCTCCTAAAGGGTGTATCTATCCTCTGCAGAGGGTAAGTAAGTAAAGCAAGAGCAGTAGTAATGTGCCAGGGCTGCTCAGCATGTTGGTTACAAAAGTAAGATTAGAATTCCTGAATGTGCTTTTACTCCTAATAGGGTTTCACATACTCTCTACTCGGAGGAGGCTTTTTGGCTTTTCATCCTTACACTCTTCTGTTCCCATTTCTAACCCATTGTAACCAGAAGTTGTTTCCCCTGAGAAGTGGGAGGCCACGGTGGATCTTTGCTGACATTTAAACTAGTGCAAACTTTTGAGTGATTTGGACCCAGAACAAGCAATTCTAAACCATAAATCCAAGGTTTTTACTCATATTTTCACAGTACAAACTTAATGAAATTGGGAGCCTTCTGAAAGCCAAACTGATGAACAAGATAAAGAAGTTTGAGGGATATATGTGGAGATTCAGGAGATCAGTAAGTATCTGTACATCATCTGGGAAAGCACCATGAAATGTCCATGCAGTATTATTAAAAATGACACTCCTTGCAGTCATTTTGTTTTGCTCAAACATTTAAATGGTTACTCCTGTGCAATTCACACATAGACTGAAAGTGTGTTTCTGGTAAAGATCCTGTATCTCTGTGCCACCACCATGGGGTTCAGAATTGCCTTGGAATGGAGTCAAAACTTTGCTTGTGATCATTATGTAACGTGATATTTCTTTTTTAGGTGCAGCAAGTTGATTTTCTGACGGAAGCAGCTGGCTGGCCCTCCATAGCCTTGCAAAAGGTAGCAGGATTCCTCCACAGTGTGGGTAGAGCTGTCGCCCAGGTGTGGAAGCAAAGTGGAATTGGGCAGATACTGAGAAGCAAACTCCCACTTTACCTGGATAAAATTCAAGACATTGTCCAGCAAATTCAGAATGAATTGCAAAGTAAGCAAAACCATGCAAAGCAAGGAGAATAAGGACAAAGTGCAGGGCAAACAAACTTGAGTATAAAAGTTGCTGAGCAGCACAAATGTTTCTATTTTGATATAACAAAAAGTGCCAACCTTGGCTTTTAGTTTACAGAGTGAGAGCCTTGATGCAATAAGCTGTAAGCTTACTGTGAGCTCTGTTGTAATGAAATAATTGAAAAATCATTCTCTTGGACACAGAAGTCTGGGTTCAGTCAAATCAGAACAGAGCCCTGGTTCCTAATTTGAAGCCTTTCTGCTAACAGTTCCCTGGCAAGCATTTCCTCCCAAAGGGCTGCTCATATCCATCCTTGAGTTTTGGATGCTTGTACTAACCTGATTTCACGTCATCTGTTTTTTCCAAGTCTTCCAGCAGCCACTAATTTCACTGTTGGACTGGTCTATAGCCCGACACTTCTCACCATTGAGAAATACGGTCAGCTGTAATGGGCAGAGAACCCTCAGTTCTCAGAGATTAAAACCTCACTCTGGGCCACTTACCTCTAGATTCTTTCTGCTCCAAAGTGAGGTTTAGTTGATACACCATATGTGGAATCAGTTGTGACCAAACTGTTCAGTTTTTCCTTCAGCAGATGCAGGTTGACCTGTGTGGTTCTGATGGTGGCATATTGCAAAGCATTCATTACATTTATTTTGGAAAGCAGCAGTGTATTGATAAGGCATATGAGTGGATCAGGGTTACAGCTAAATGCCTAAATGCTGTGTCCACGCACACAGCTGTGAAAAATACCTGCCATGAAACCCAAGCTGCCTATGCCTTTCTTCTGTGTCCCTCCTTCACCAGGCTGGAAGCTCTGGGGAAACAAACACACTCTGAAACAAACAGCCACTTTGTAACATACTCACTAAGTAATGCTTCATGTAATGCCTTTGCTACAGACCCACTAGCAACTTTGAGGGATGCCTACTATGATGTAACCTTGAAACCACTGGATGAAGTTTGGCAAGAGAAGACAGAAGAGTACATGAAGAAAATCCAGGCTTTTTTACCCAAGATAGTAAAAGATGTGTGGCTAATGGAACCAATCCAGGTGGCACTAAAGGCTGTGAAAGCGGGCTTGGATATGGTTGGTACAAGTCACTTCTCCATGGTTTGAAAGACAATGCCTACAAATTTAAGTCTCAGCTTTGAATTATATAAAAAAATAGTTATATGTTTTTGTTTATAGAAATAGTGTGGTTATCTTGCTACATAACAGGCATGTGCTTGTTCCTGAAATACTTGTCCTGCTTTGAAAGCAGTACTTTTCCAGCTAGAGGAGAGGGTGTTGTACTAGTTTTGGTTGAAATCACAGTAGTAGTAATCTTTCATGCATGTAGCTTTTGTTGTTCTGCCATAGAGGGGAGGGATTGTGATTCCAACAAGTAATGTTCAAAAAGTTTGGGCTCATCTAGTTGAAGAGCATAAAGGACGTATCATGACACCAATTTATATTAACAAAGATACCAACCTTTTACAAGCTACTGAAGCACATTAACTCGGTGAAGTATTGGTACACTTTAAATAATGTTACTTTAGGACGGATATATTTCTGCCCATTATTTGCTGCAGTAGTGACTAGTGTCTGTCCTTTGGACCTCTAAATGACAAGATGCTAGGCAGGTGACAAATGCAAGAGAGACTAAAGTGCTATTTCACTGATTACTGATTTAAAATTCATTATCCAATACTGACCCTGTCCTGAAGCCGGTTTTGTAATCTCCCTTTCTGGCTCTCCAATAGACTACACAGCAGATGCTCAGGTGGGCAGAGGCCGTGTTTTCTAGAGCTGTGAGCAAGGTCCGGAAGCCCTTACTCAACCTGTATAGTTTCTCAGCCAGGTAAGTGGTGGTTTTTCAGGATCCCTGCTGCTGGGTACCATTGTAAATGGCTGTGTGCACAGGTGGTCTTCATAGCAGCATGTATGCTGAGGGCTGGGGACTACCCGACTCCTTCTTTGGGCACATGGCATCACACCATAATGTTTGTTTTTGTTGGCTACCAGGACAGGCTGCACTTCAGAAGTGACTCAGTAGTAAACAGAATGGCAGTAGCTATGATAACTGCCTTATCTGGCACAGTGTATCTTTGGTTTTGCCATTCTAACCAGACTGCAGTTCTTATGAATATTTCACTTCCACATTTCTAATAATAAAGCAACTGCATTTCATCAGCTTAGCAGATAAGAGCATACGCTCTTTTGTTTGTATTCTGCAGGAACTGTTCGGTGGCAGTAAAACTGCCAGTACTTCCTAAAGCAGGATCCCTGGATCTGGGAAATATCACTCATTATCTCATTGAAGAAAAGCTAATGAGGCCTCTCCAAGACCTCTACAATATCAACATAGTTGCAGAGTATTATAGATTCAAACGGAGGATGCTGGAGAGTCCCTTTGAATGTAAGCCCTTTCAAAGTGCTGCTTTGGTTTGTAACTGGATCTATTTCCATTTAGTTCCAAATTCTACAAAACATTTTTGGAATAGCACTTTACATAGCAATGGCCGCTAATTATTAATTTTCCTATAAACTTGATGTATAGACTTTCTTGTAAAACAGTAATTGTATTTATAACAGCAACTCTGCCTAAGGCCATCATGTGGTAAACACTCCTTTACTTAATATTCATGCTAATTTTGCAACTCTTTACAGTTCTTCCTCGAGACCAGCAGTCAGCAGGTGGTATTTATCTGCCTTATCAATATGCTCTTGTCAGTTGACACTATGGTTCAGTGCCTGTCATATCTGCTGGCCCTGGGTCTTGCTTTGTCCAGACTTGACATCACTTCTGTTGACTCTGGGATGAAAAAGCTCAGCCCTACCAAAACTTCAGAGACAGCACTACCTGAGAAAGCATTGCTTGATGCTGAAAGACTGCATTAACAGTCCCAGCTGCCCCTTACAGATAATGGCTTTTCCAGAAAGTGCCACTTCTAATGGCTTCCTCCCAGCAGGCAGACTCAATGGAGAGCACTGAAAATAGGTCCTAGTGACCACATCGTCTAAGTGATATATCAGTAGGGTTTCCTGGACTGCGACTCTGTTTGATGCTCTGGTTTGGCAGGGTACTTGTTTTGAGACAGTTAAAATATTCTTGCTGTTTTCTGCATAGGAATGTATAATGTATGGGGGAGGGGAATGGGGACAGACTCACAAATACAGCTATCAAGTAGCATGACTGTAGATCAAGATGAGCTTTGAATCCTAATTCAAGTTTCTCAAAGTTTTAGGACACTTGGGTGGATCCATAATGAAAAAGAAGTTATTAGATTGGTTGCTTTCGGGAGAAATTTTTGTTGCAGAGCAACTTGTAAGTAACGAAAATGTAATAATAGCTTGAGAAATTATCTGAAGAGGCAGCCAGCCAGAAGCTGTTTGTGTTGGAGTATGCAGGTAGTAGCACAGCACTTACTGTTTTGTGGAAATCTCACTGATGCTGCTTCTGAAATGTTGTTCTCTAGATCATGCTATGTTAATGGGGACTAAGCATCTTATGACTTTTGATGGCAAAATTTATGATTTGGCATCAAAGTGCAGTGTACTTCTAGCCAAGGATTTTGTTCACAATACTTTCACTGTAATACTAAATGAAGAAACTGGTAACTCAAGATCCCTGTATGTGGAGATGAACCAGACCGCGATCAGCATCTCTCCAAGACTGAAGGTAGGAGGGGGAAGTCAGACATTCTAGACCAGAGATTATCTTAAACCAACCAACCAAAAAAAAAAAAAGTCTTCAAAATATTAACGTTCAAGACACAGATCAGAACAGCTCTCAGATGTAAGTGCTAGAAAGGAATCACTTTTTTATCAGGAAATAACTCCCCCAAACAAAACCAGTTTTAACTCCAGGGTTGTCTCTTTGCTTTCTGGGTACTTAAATGAGAGGCTCGATGAACTCTTCAGCTTTCCTCTTACTTCCATGACAGTTACAAAGGGCTGGAGAGCAGACTGGGCCCCTGGCCTCAGTGTACCTGGCAGGAGTTGTGCTTACCTGCTCTTGAAAACTTTTAACTCAACCCCATTCTCATTCCCCAGCTCTGGGCTGAGCAAAGCTGACCCCACCCCACCTGCAAACCCAGGCTGAGCTTGCCAGGCACTGACCCTGCCCTGTGATGAACTGGAAATTGTATTTTCATGTTAAAACAGATATCCAAGATGTACAACTTCTCCTTTATGGATGAGAACTGCCAAGCACTGGATCAATCCCTTGAAAAGAATACCATTAATTCAAGGAGAGAAAACAACAAAATAGAAGTGTCTAATCAGAAAGGAGTTTCTGTCTCTTGTGACTTCCAGTATGATCTCTGCACTGTCACTTTGGCTGGCTGGCACCATGGTGAGTATCAATCCCACAGCTTTGCCAGCTGTTAGTCATTTTTTATCTCTCTCTAAACACCACCACCTGTAGCACCAGCACGTGGGTTGTCTTTCATTTGCTTTTCCCCCTCTTTGTGTATACACACCCTGGAAATGGTCCTAAGCATTCCCAGTTATTGCCAAGTAAAGCATAGTATGTATCATGCCACTAAGAATAGCAAGTGCTTACCGAGGTTTCTGTTGTTTTGGTGCACTAAAGCAGGCAGAACTAGGGGGAAGACGGAATGCAGCCAGCCCAGCCCCAAGCCCTGTTTGAAAATCAAACCTGCAAGAGCATGGAAGAGAGAGGTCTAAAAGCTTCCAGGGTTTTTGGTATGCTGGGAATACATTCCTATCCCATTGCCTCACACTACTCTAGAACTCGGACCCCTGAGATTAACAGAGAATAGATATGATGCCTTGATCTGGTAACAAGAAGCAAGAGAAGAGCTAACAAATGAATGAGATGGCAGCGCAGTTGAAGGAAAATCCATAATGGATGCCTCTTCCACATTACAGCTGAGCTCCACTGCAGAATAATCAGAGCCCTGGGACAGCTTCTAAATTGTTCCTATGTCTACTTGTGACAACTACTGATTGACTCCAATTTCATTCCAGGCATCTCAGCTGGGCTTTTTGGTACCAATGACAATGAAGCTGGAAATGAGTGGATCCTTCCTAATGGTTCCATCACTGACAGTGTGCAGGAGTTCACACAGAGCTGGCAGGTAATAAGGGAAGGGCTGCTCCCAGTGCAGGTTACCAGCAGTGCTGGAACACAAATGCCAATGTCCCACATACTGGTTTGGCTTAGATGAACTAGATTTGGCTAGATAGTGAAAACAGCAGCATACTGTAATTTGTTTTCGTGTGTTTAACTAGGGAAACAATTGCACATAGTTGCTAAAACAGTGCAAGGATTCCCTGTAGATGGGCATTGAGCACTTTTGGCCTAAGTACTAAAAACTTAAAGAGGCTGCTTCTGCTACTAGAAGACACGGATGTGCAGGTGTACATGGCAATTCGTGAATACCACTGACCTAACAAAGTAGCCTTCACATGCTCTCAAGCCACCTTGACAGGATCCTTAAATCGCTTCAAGCCTCATTTTTAGAATCTATTACAAAAAAAAACCCAAAAAACAACAAAACCCAAAAACTAGCATCTTATTACTACTAAGATTCTGTGACACTTCCCTATACCTTCTCTCACCAGATGTCTAGGCTTTGGGCACAGAAACTACTATTTTCAGCTTTCTGTTAGGACTTTACTGTAAAGAAGAGCTTTGCTTCGAGTGTTTGTACTTTTCCTTGCTGTTGGAGAGATACTGCTCAGGAGTTTGTTAATAATGGGGTGGGATCATGATATGACTGACTTGGCATAATTTTCTTAATTGCTACGAATATTAACTTTAATATATTCATGAAAATGCAACCATCTAATGCAGAACTACCAGAGACACTGAACTAAACCCAATAATCAATTAAAAGCAACACATGAGACACTGTCATAAACAAGCTGGGAAGTCACATATGTCCTTCTCTAAGTGGTGTAATGGCTGTGCTCACACTATTGATTGGGACATTTCTGTGTACTGCCCAGAAAGATTTGTAGATCTCTCTGGCTGACCTCTGGGCTGTTTGTAGTCATATCCTATTCAGAAGAAAATAATAAACAGACTGACTTGCCAATACTGTACTGTTGTCATACAGCATCAAAGCAATGGCCAGAAATACAAACGTGCCAAGTCAGGAGTTCCTGCAAAGTCTCAGGAACTTTTCTGAAGCAGGAGGACAAGACGCCATTGTGGAAATACCCGCTTCAAATGGGCAGTACATATAGCTGTGCTGGTAAAATGGAGCTTGCAAAAACCCGTCCTGACCAGTAGCTTTAGCACAACTATACATGATACAGAAAGTGAAACACAATCAGGTTGTATCTCACTAGGCATCAAAACCTGGAATAGCAGCAGTCAGTCACCCCGCACTGCTGGAGCCACCTAACACCCCGCTCTGAGCACAGACTGTCAGGTCGCTCCCAGGGGCTTTGTTACATGCCTTCGTCACCCACTGACCTTGCACGTAACACCAGTGCTACCAGAGCAGCTGCTGTACAAAGTGAGGTTAATAAGGAGACTGCAAGTGTCCAACTCCTGCAGGATGAGAGTTATCTGAGAGATTAAACTGAGAATTAATTTTTCTTAGTAATTACTTCAGTTCACACCTGCTTAAAAAACTTCTAAAATCTTAAAGATTTGCCAGGAAATTACTGATTAAAAACAAACAGTAAGTTGCTGATCCATACAGAGTACTAAACCCAGTGTTCAGTCAAAACAAAACCTAAGGAATGTAAGCAAATGCTGCTCATGACTAGTTCTGTTAGTATTTGGTATCATCAGCTGTTGAGTGGTGTGCTGAGGGGCCTTACCTGAACCACGTACAACAAAAATGCATTCACATTTTTATCGTCCAAAAATGCTTGTAATTGTAGAGGAGTCTCATTTGGGTTTGGGGGTGGGTTTTAAGCTGCCTTCTTGTTATTACCTGTGAATAACCCAGCAAGCATCTGAAAACTTTTTCCCTCAACAAAAAGTCTAGTAAAAGCACAGCTCTGATCTGTCATACATAATAAAAGACAACTGGCTAAATACTTACTGTGTCAGCAGCCACACACCAAAATCCTTCAGTGAATAACAAAAACAACAGAAAATGAACCAATGTCCATAGTCTGTAATATTTGAGACATACAGTTTTGTTTATCAAGAGTGCAAGGCACTTCTCAATGTTGATGAACAATAAATGTTAATCAGAGAACTGAGCTGCCCCTGTCTTCCTCCAAACCATCTCCCACTGGAAATGTGAAGAATTCACACCACACTGATGTTTAAAAAAACAAACAAACAAACACCTTGACTTGAGTGATTCTTTTTCTCCAGGTGAACACATGCAGGCTCGTACAGAAGAAAGCGGAGCCATGTCCAACTACGCAAAAACACTGTGAAGTGTTTTTTGAGGAACCACGTTCACTTCTTAGGAACTGCTTCAGAGTTGTAAGTATAACTCCGGCCACCAAAGACTACCTGAACACCCAGATGCCACGCTTCCAAGGAGTATACATAATTGTTGCAAGGATATAGAAATTTAGTTGCAGATAACTTTCAGAAATAATCAGAACAACAATTCAGACAGAAAAAAAAAAGTGTTATGTCACCATAAATATAAACTAAGGTCCTTGACATCCACGAGGTAGTGGCATGGCTTTGCAGTGCTCTGTAGCATACGGGTCTGGAATTGGCAGTACAGATCAACCCCTCGATATTGGGAAGAGACTAAAGGTTTGAGATAGTCCCTACAGGAGTGGCGGGAGGGGTGACACAAATCAGACCTCCCTTTCAGTTTCCCTGGAGGTGTGTGGCCAAAGTGCCATCTCCAGAAGAGACGCGTGTGTCCCCTGCACAGCACTTCCTCTTACAACCCCTTTGTGTTAAAGGTGGACCCTGCACCATTTTACAGCATGTGCACATACGACTCCTGTGGATCACATGAGGTGAAGGCTGCCTGCAGTTTAGCAGCAGCTTTTGTTCACTTGTGCAACCAAAACTTTGTCCCTGTAGAAATTCCACCTCAGTGGTAAGTAAGTTTCATTTCCTTTCATACAGAACATGCTGGGTGCATTGCTCCAATACTTACATGTTCATTATTCAAGAGCACATGAGAAAAAAAACACACCGGTGAATCTGACTGTGAGTGCGAGCAAAAATGAACCTGTTCCTGGAATTATTCCTCTTGCTTCTTGTCTACCTCCCCCTTCCCGCTGCTCTCTCGGAAGTGCACCACAGCCCATCAATTCCTGCTCCTACTGCCTTGCTTATTGCCCCCTCACTCCATGCAGGAGGCAGGACACTGGCCGAGTACAGTGTGACTGTCCCCAGGTGTTCCACTGCTCAGATACTGGTTTTGTTTCAATCTTTTGTCTGAATAATGCACTCGGACCCCCATTAACAATAATACATATTATATAGACACCCTGAACATACTCAGTGACCTGGTCTTGTACTTTTCAATGAAATTGATCTATCTCTAAACTTAACCTAGGATTTCAAGATTATCAGTACTTGTATTTAATGCAGCTGTCACCCGGATAACATCTTCCAGGAGTCTGTTTGAAAATGCAAAGCAAGCTGAAAGGGCACTAGTATTGGCTTGAAATTTTTGGCATTACTAAGCTTGCCCACTTCTGTTGTTACTCTGCAAGTAGTTACGGATCCTTATATTGCTGCAGAAACCAGACTAGGAAAGTTACTCTAAAGGAAACGTGTGCTGCTGAATGTACCTGTATTACTTGGGAAGTACAGCATTTTAAGAAAATTATTCTTCTTGTGTAAAGAAAAGACCTATGTAAGTCCCCAGCCCCAACATACTTGTTAGTAGTAAAATTTATTCCCCTCATTTTCGTCAGAGCTACCACAGCTGCTGCACACTGCAGCTGGACAGTTGCCATTTCCAGTACATGTTACTGTACTTCAGTCCAGCTTGGCTGCTGTGCAGTGTCAGTCCCCAAGGGACAAACCCATCTGTGCTAGAGAACCACAGTAACCTGTGTGAGACACCTTATGGCTTCAGGATGGCTGTTTGGGTGTTTTATGTATTACATATAGTCACTAATCTGCACTCTACATCTTGCCTATACGTTTTTTTAAGTACTCTCTCCATTGGCTATTCTGCATACCCTACCTTCGTTGAATTCTGCTATTTACTGACTACAAATTGCTATATAAATAATGATAACTAAACTATGATAACTTGTACCCCTTGAGCAATACAGACTATTCACATCTTGCTGTCTTAAGAGAGATGGTCAAAACTTACTTTTTTTATTCATCTGCATTCTGTTACTCCTTAGTTTAGACCAAAAAAAGGACAGAGCCTTCTCTGAAATTTGCTACATGCTTGTATCTTTTCACTGAATGAGCACATGAAAGGAAACACACGTACAAATTACTGTCATACTAATTACTGATACACCTGCCCAAGTAATAACTTCAGATGTAATCATATTTTTGCAGGACTGCCATGGAAATGTTTACTCTAAGTAAATAACTGAATCATGCAGAAGAGCCAGTTATGCTTTTGCTTGAAATGAAGCACTAACTTCCATGCTCCATCCCTTGCTATGGCTTAGTAATGAGAAACAGGGTGGGGTTTTTAATATATGCAACAAAATGTTACTCATTTGCCTTTGTAAATTCACTACTACCTCAAAAGAGTTACTTGACTACAAACATCTGTGATATGCTTAAAAAAATATATATATATATTTACAAGTATTTGCTGAATTGTCACCCACTAAGGGAAGCAATAACTATCACATATTTGTAGATGATTGTGTTAGCCATAAAATAAAAACCTAGAATAAGAACAGTCAATATGTACATTAGTGCCTCACAGGCATAGACTTCCCTATGCAGCAGTAACTCCACATGTCCTTATCTGCCTTATGTATTCGGGTCAGCCAGTGTGTAAGCAGTAGGCGGCCATGAAATTTCTGGGTGGTATCTTATGGGCAGTAAGTGTCTTTAGCTCCAATTGTTTATATAAACTCTTCAACATAGAAATTGAAATACAGAGACAAATTCTGTTAAATCTGAGCCTGAATATTCAGTGGGAACCAGACGTTTAGAATGGTTCAGTAGCCAAAAGACTTGAAGCCTGCTGGTGCTGCTGGTTTACATCCCCGTTTCTGAGGAAAGGGATTGAAACTGCAGTGATCACAAGCTCAGGTAACAAGAAGAACATGCTATTAAACAAGCAGCATACACTGGGCATGTACACATGAATAAACATACTGAAGAAATACTTCTCTATTCAGCTTGTTGTATATGTCCAGTTTTGGACACCATGATTTAGTTGTGACATAGTTGATAGAAGTCCAGAGGTCTCTCTGTGGGGTTAAAAAATGAAGGGCTGAGGAAGGACATGATTTAAGTCTTCAAATATGTAAACACAGAAAAGAGGAGTGCCACAGCCCAGACTGCAGGGGCGGAGCATTAGGCCTGATATTGTGAAGGCGTTTGCAATGGCCAGGCCGGTCACACATTGTAGCTGACGGCTATCCAAGGTCAGGAGAGCAGAAGAGAACGTTTTGGTCACAAACAGCTACCACTGCTTTCTTGAAACCCCTTCTTGTCAAGGATCTGCTTAGCTGAACTAGCCAAAGCCCATAAACCTTAGCAATAATGCTGCTCTTTTCTTCCTAAGGGTGAATTTATCATCAAACATGAAGAACCATACATCTTTATTATCTTTATTTCAGTTTAGCATAGATAAACCAGTATGTAAACTGCTAGGATACTTTTCACCACAGCTTCTTTATAATGTCAGATATATTTGATGCTATTTTTCCCTTCATAGATTTTTTGTAACTCAGCATAGTAACAGGTTGTATTACATGTTACTTATTTCTTCCCATCCTTCAAGTACTCGCTAACTCCTTAACTGGATTTCATCTCCTCTTCATTTCAGCTTGAGCCAGTTCTGAATGGCAGATACCAGCCCTGAAGATGGAAGAACCCTTTTGGCATCCAAAATAAAACAGCTGATTAAGGTAGACAAGCTAGAAGCAATAGTAGGGAGAACAGTAAAAGTGGGAATGAATTTGTGTTAGGACTATGAGTATAATGAAGCATATATAGTCTAAAAGGAAAGCTTTTCACCCAGAAACACCTGGGGTAAGAGGAATGATTTCAGTACAGTGACAAGAAGAAATTGGACATAAGAGTATCGGTTACTTGGGGGAAAAAAAAAATAAAAAAATCTCCCATTCAGTGGCAAAGGTGCCTCTTGACAAGCCTTAAGCCACAGCAGGAGTACGTGTAAAGATGACAAAAGGTCTCTGCCAGCACAGACTGGTACAAGGGGGCTCCTCTGTGAGGGCAGCATGTCAGCTTTGAGCTGGGCAGAGATGCTGACTTCCTTTTTCTTCAGAACTGTAACTCAGCTGCCCAATAAGTTCTGGAGGAAGTGCTCTTTTTCCAGGGAAGTGCCCCAGCACCCGAGAAGGCTAAGCAAGAAGTAAGATGGTTAAATAACTGAAAGTCTTTAATCATTTTCTCATTTCTATGCTGGTTGATTTTTCCCTTATTACTGTGTACATTGTTAAATGAGAACCAGCCTTCCTGGTATCTGTTCATCAGTTTCACAGTCTCCCTTTGTATCTTTAGAACCAACCCCCTTCTCAGAAACCAGTTTACGTGTTGGGAAGGGGTGACCAATACCTATCCTGTCCACAGAGTAGTCTTAAGGTGTTACAAGATCAATGTGTGAAAGTGTCTCACCTGTTACTTTTTATAGTGTAGGTCTGTTGATTAAAAAAAATGCATTACATTTTCTCCACACAGTACCAGGAACACAATTATTCCCTTGTAAATTGTAATGCTTCAGAATCCTTCAGATGTCTTTACATAATATGCAACCATTGAAATAATAAACTTTTGACTTGCTTATTTTTATGCTGGAGTTTGTTTTTTACTGATTATTCAGAGTAAGTTGTACTGCTCTACAGAGCTGGAACCGGCTGGGTTTAAACACCTCCAGTAGTTCGCAAAATGGCAGCTGCCCTCAGGTACCCTGTGTGTGCTGCTTTCAGCTGCAGTCGCTTCCTCAACACTGACACTGTAGTTCTACACAAATGCAAGTAAAACATGATTCTCACACTAGTCAGGAAAAATTCCTGCAAGTGGTAGGATTCCCACACATGAGAATATATACTTTTATATATAGTATAAATACATTTACATTATATATAAAATATATATTTTATACATTGCTGTATAAAACATGGTAGAAATGAGGTCCTCCTGAGTAAGAATTTTATAACTGCTTACTTAGAGAGATGTTTTATAATGAAGCCAAAATTGTATGCAATATTTCTGAGAGTTGAAAAGTATTTACACCACTTAATTAAAAACCACATCATCTTCTCCCCAGTCACTTAATGCATGCTGAGCACACCAAACACCTTTGAAAAAATACTGAGATGACAGCTGCAAGAACAAAATACAATGTGTAAAGCAAAAGATCTGGAAGACCTGCTTTACTTTTTAGCTAAGTGCAGTCAGGGATACAGCAATACAGGAAAGTAACAGCGTATTAGCTGTCGACTGCAACACTGGGGTGGGTGCAGATAAGGAGTCCCCTACAAGGTGCATATAGAGAAGCCACTTACCCACCAGTGAACATTTTGAGCTACAGCCATAGTGTTGCATGACCTGGGAACAGCTCAGAGACATCTATCACATGGTTTGTGTATGGACCCTAGCAAGGCAAGCTCTCACACCAGCCCTCCAACCCACACCTGATGCCCATGAAGGGCAGCAGGAGCCTTGTCAGCATGGGGTGCAGGTTGGTGCATACTGAGCAGTGGTGGAGCCAATACTTCAGGCAATGGAAACCACATCCCCTCCTGCCCTGGGGTTCTAAACGTGGTCCCTGACACACACCTACTACATCAACCATAAATAGTGCATCATACCAGTAACAGAAGTCTAGCAAAGCACTGTTTATACAGACCAGGACTAACAGGCTGTAACTATGGAAATCTGAAACCAGGCCCTACCCTTACTGAGACTCATAGGGGAAGACAGTGTAAGTCTTCATACTGACAGTCACAAACACACTCCCCTGCTGCAGTTGATGTAGAAAAGGGAGAATTCACACTGCTCAGTAGAGTACTACAGTGCCAAACTGCAAACCCAGAGATGAGGTGCTTCAGCCCTGGATGGTACTGAAGCCACCAACAGCCATAAGCAGAATCAGCCACTCATGAGGCAAAACACAGCTAAACTCCAAATCAAAGCAATCACTAGAAGCCTTTTGTTTAGAAGGTCAACATTCAACTTTCCAAAGAACACCTTTTGAATTCCTAGGAAAGCACTTTTTACTGTGAACTGTCACAAAAGCATCCAGTCTTGGCTTTAAAACCCTTAAAAGTTACTGTTTCACTAATGTAATTGCAGGCCTTTCTGAAGAACTACGTCAGTTCAACAACAGTTCTCCTTCCCATCAACTGCCAAGCAAACGTATAGCTTTATGCTGATGAAACATGCAAACCTTACCAGGGTGAGTAGAGAGAGTTCGTGTGTTTAGTGAGGTCAAGTGCACAGTTCAGATCCAGACAAGATGCTGAAACACCATAAATCAAGCAGTGAAGGGATCTAGATCTTATTGTGCTTGGTACTGACTCTTACCAAGCAAAGAAACCCAGATGCTTTGACTCATAAGCCTCTGAATGGCAGAATGGTGAAAGATGCAAAGAAATCCTTTACAAATCCAGTCTAGCCCTACATACATACAACCCACTCCTACAGAAATACAACTTTGCAGATGCATTCAGTGAATATGCATTGCTGCCAGATGGATTAACAGTAGTTTTACTCCTGACAACCACTACACTGTGCACCCACCAAGAGGGCTACAAGCCATATTTAATTTTGCCACAAACTTACTGACACCAGCAAGGACGCAGCAGACCTTTTAGCTCTTTATTTTCATGGTTTCACTGCCTAGTTAGAAAGCATGGCAAGGTGAATTTACATGGAATGTGCTTCAGGTTCCTGACAAAAGCAGCATTCAGACGGAAAAGTATCTATTGCTAGGTAAAAAGTTGCCAGCCAATATGCTGACCACATGGATCATTCCTGAAAGGATACAGCATTCCACAAGTGGTTTGTTTGGGGTTTTTTTCCCCAGCATTAAAAACAATAAATAAACCCAGACTGCCAAAATTCTGTATGTTTGTATGTTTTGGCATTTTGTCAGCAGGGTCTCAGAGCACAGGATGTCCATTATGCAAGTGCTTGTGATGTGGCCTGGTTTGAAATACTGAACTTGAGGCTGGAATTGCACTCTGAAAGCCAGTCCTTCATCTGTAAAGGTCTCATTTAAAGATCTACTGAGAACACAGTATTTCATTTCCATGCACTTTGAAAACATAATCCCCCAATTTTAAAATTTAGTTACCACCATTGGATTCTCATCTTCAATTGTTCAGAGTACAATCAGAGCACATCTTCCTTTCCTATACGCGTTCCTGAGTAACGTAACTACTGCTGGACAATACAGTCCCAAACTACGAAGCCATACCAGATAGATAATGCAATGCTTTCTTTAGGACTCAAATTGTCTTCAGACAAGAGGGAAAATAAAGAGTAGCAATAGCTCTGATTTTTAAAGGTTTTTCTTTATCCAATTTCATCGTTTCTATGGGGTTTGCTTGGTGGTGGGTTTTTTTTTTTCCACAGGAGGAGGAAAAAAAGATTAAAGTATATTTAAGAATGATGTAAACAACTAAAAATAGCATAGCTTGGAACAAAAAAGGAAACGTGTAAAGAGAAAAATACACTTAGGCTCAGCAAGCTTGTTTCATGAGGTAGTAAGAGTATTTGCATCTTGAAGCCAGAGAACCTACTCCAAGGAATCCTGCATCACACCTTTTCAGCTAATCTCACTTTCCTGGAACACAGGGATATCACTGTACCACTTTCAGAAACACAGAAACCAGAAAGGCATTTAAGTACAAGACTCTGCTTTTACAGTTAGAAAGAGACATCTGTCTTACAAGTAGAATTTGCTGACATGGTTATTACTGAAAGAGAAAACACAGGTGAAGATGTTCTTTCCAAACCCAACCTAGATGGACTGAAAGGCATTTTACCTTCATTCCATGTATTGAATTCACCTGGTAACATGAGCTTTGTTCAGCCCTTGCTGCCAAGAATACACCGCTACAGGAACGACTATCTAGACATGGGCCTAGAAACAGCAACTAATATATGTAGAAATGCAGTAATTTTAATAGCACAGACATGTTACTCAGTACATCAAGTGTTTCTCAAAACTGCTGGTATAAAAAGAGACTGTGAAAGAGATGTACACTGTGATTATTATCAGATATTCACTGATTCCTCCACTTAATTCTGAGCTTGACTTCTCACCTCGGTTTACTCCAAGAGAGTAACTGGTCTTTATCTGAAACTGCAAATACACAGAATGTCTCAATGTTCTCCAGCAGAGAGGAAAAAGAGAACAAAAAAAATACATTTCCAGTTATTTTAGGCAGAAGAAAAATATCTAGGGGATGACTCTGTGCAAATCCTCCACTTCAAGGCTCCACATATCCTTGTGCACGGGGTTTTCAGAAAGATCTGTCATCTTTATTGCTCGAAGAACAGGCTCAGGACTGCAGGACCGCACTATACCCATCACCATTACATACTTCCCTAAAAAAACAAGAAAGTGTGAAATCTAATGAGCCTCTGTATTTTAATTCAGAAAGCAAAATATTTTAAACCAAGTAGTTAAACAGTTTGAATTAAAGCTGCCAATACTTGCAAGAAAACTCAAGAAACTAAAATTGCTTAAAGCTGCATTTCCGAAAAAGGCTTCATGATCCGTACAGCCATTTTACAGTATTTTGCTAGATTTTCACATCCACTAGGAGTCAAAACCAGCACACGATTCCTCCTTCTGCCACGCAAGTGGAGGGAGGACAATTCAGAAGACTGAAAATTAAGCAACATGACTATTTTGTACCACAATTCCTGCAACGCTGCAGTACAGCACTTGTCCAGTTGAATTAGCAGTACTGGCAAAGGGGAAAAAAGTGAATAAACAAATCCTATCCTTGCTCCTAAACTCACAGCTCCTCTCTGCAACATCCCAGTTTGATCAAACATTGGCTGTAACTGTGAAGAACTGAAAACAGGCCCTATCCTTACAGGAACTCGTAGGGGAAGGCCGTGTAAGTCTTTGTACTGACAGCCACAAACACACTCCCCTGCAGCAGCACATGGTGCTCCTTCTGTGACTGCCATAGCAGCACAGCTTTTTCAGAATGCCTCTTGTAGGAAGGCTGGTGTATGTGAAAGTATGCCTGTGCAGCTGCGCTAGCTCTGCGCGCCCCAGGCACGTACTCGACACACACCCGCTGCCTGCAAGCCTCCTGCTCTCGGACAAGGCGAGCAGCTGCACCCCCGTCCACACGAGCCCGGAGCAGCGGCAAGTGACGGCCCACAGTACAAGGGAAAGAGGCCCCGCAGGGGCTGTGTACCGCGCCCGCCCCCCGGTACCTGGGCTGAGGCAGGGCCGCCCCTTGGGCACCTCCTCCACCCCCAGCACGGTGAAGGGGCCGCTGCCATCCTGCAGCCGGGCCGAGCCGCCGCGGGGGCCGCCGCGCTCCACCTCCAGCACGGTGCCCTGCATCCACACGGCCCGCAGGCACAGCGGGGCCCGGCCCGCCTCCGCCCGGACCAACTGCCACGTCCCACCGGCGCCCCGCACCGCGCCCCGCAGCTGGGCGGCCAGCACCTTCACCGGCGGCCCCGGAGCGCCCCCGGCCATGCTGTGCCGCCGGGAAGCCGCTGCCCAGGGGACGCCGTGCCCGCAGCCGCTAACGGAGGAGACGGGAAAGGCGGGAAGCGGTGCACGCCCCGCCCCAGCGGCAGATGGCGTCGGCGCCGTAACAGCGGACGCGGGCTTGGCGGGCCCTGCGCCGGCACCTGAGGGGAGCCATAGCGGCGCCTGGCCGCCGGCGGCGAGGGGGAGACCGGCCCCCGGTACTTCGAAATAAAGATCGGGAGTAGCGTCCCGCTTACCTGTGCGTGGTGGCTGAGCTGCACCCCGCGTTTCACCGCCACATAAAGGGTGGCGTTTCGAGGAGCGGCGCCGTGATCGCGATGGTGCTCCTGGCCCGCTGCTGCCCGCCGCCCGGCTGCGGTAAACCAGTTGCCGGTGAGGGCAGAGGGAGCACGAGCACCCCTCCTCTAGCACTGGAAACGCCGCCTCGTGCAGCCAGCGCCTCTGCGTTAGAAACAAATAAAAGGCTTGTATGGGAAATAAAGTACTTGGCGCAGGTGCGCTGCGTTCGGTCCAAACTGCAGTCAAGGGAGGCCGCCCGCAGGGGGTCTGCCTGGTCCCGACAAGCCCACGGCTCCTCCATGGCTCGCCCGCAGCCAACAGCCCCTTCCACCGGGGGATTTGGCAAGAGCCTCACCCGAGTCATTTCACCTCAGATCAGTTCAGGATCGACTCCTCTACGTGCGAAAACCAGTGAACACCTGACCCAGCAGTTTGGTTTGGGCAGAAAACACTTTCCGCTGTGTCCCAACACCACCTGAGTGAGGCCGCCCTGCACCCGCGTCCTGCCCCCTGCCCCCGCGTTACACAGGGTTACTGGCCTCCACCTCCGCACAGGCTGTCCGAGCCCTCCCAGGTGGTTTATGCAGCATTTCTTCACTACCTAGCAAGAAACGATCACTTCAGGTTTACCGTTTAGTTCATGAAGATCCTCCAGTTTCGTGAGGACAAAAAAAAAAAAAAAGAAAATGCATATGCTGATTTTCTCAGGGATGCTTTCAGCATATCTTTTTATTGTATACTTATGTGGAAATCTGAGGCATAATGTGCTGAAAGTACAGGCAGCTTTAAGCTGGGAGACTTTAATTCCAAGGCCTTTAAGAATTTATTTGCTCTCTGTTTATATTACAGATGGACTTTGCTGTAGTCTGAAATCCTTGAAATGTTACAGTTTCCTTTGAGTGGGTGGGTTGACAATTCGTTTAGAAAATAAGCCAAGAAATAAGCTAATGGAAAAACAGGGGGGTGGAACAAAGAAAGAGAAATGAATCAGGAAAATCAAGGGGACAGATTCCTCAATTTCACAACTTGTTACCTACAAAAGCGCAAAATGGGTAAAAATGCGGAGAGAGCTGACTCCCCTGCAATGGTTCTTCCTTGAAGCAGATTTTGTTCTCCATTAAAATAGCCAGTTACTTTATTTTAAATCTCCAGTTCTGTTTTGAGTAGCAAAATACGTCAAAAGGCCTTTTTTCTACTTACCCATAATGTTATGAATTATTTATTCAGTATATTTTTTTTCCAGAGATATTTTCTGTTTAGAGACATTCTGTAAATGGGACTTCATTCCTTTTATAGTGTAAGGAAGCAGTTAACTTTTTGTTACCATTTACAGTAAGAATAAAAGATAGTATTGGTAATAACAGTAAAAACATCTAAGCACAATACAGAATCATGTAATCTGGCAATCAAATCATATGGCTTACAGGAATAGAAAGACATTAGATGGTTCCTGTATATGAATGCAAATTTGAGCAAGGCTCACCGGAGTATTTGTAATTTATGCCGCTAAGCTGTAGTCACTTGACAGCATCAATATTTAGTTTCACATAAAAAAAAAATTAATTGTGCCAAATATTGATAAAAGAATTGTATTCCTATTTGTTACTGTATAATAGGAGGGTTTAATGATTATTAAGCCATTAAATCTACAGATGAAGGCAGGACCCCTACAAGGGTGTAATCTCCAGCAGAGGCCAAAAGGTCCCTTTTAAAAGATTTTCCTTGAAGAAACTATTATAAGAAGAAGAGCAAAAGCACTGGCGATCTGCACCAAGAAATGGATTTGTTTTCCTAAACCAGAAAATCCTTATCTTTCAGTAAAATGTAAAGTTATACTGAATTATTCGCAAAAGTCTTATCAAAGAACTGGCTTGGCTCAGCATGGAGACACGGTCTGCGGCTGCAGGGAAAATGTCTGATGCCTCAACAGACTGCTGAATCCCACAGCGATCATCCTGATTTAAGAGTAGCAGAGGAAGCTCAGCATTCAGTTGGAAAAGGCAATGAATTGGTGGCTGGCAGGCTGTAAATCACACTGGATTGAACGTGAGCACATTTTCTGAGAGCATGCTGGGTGAGACAGAGTTTTGGTTTGCGTAGATTAAAAAGAGGGAATCTTCTTCTGCCAGCTGCTACAATACGCGCCTTTCTTCAAAGCAGTCTTCAAGGACATTATTCCTCACGCTGGCATGCACATGAGATGCTGCCACAGTACAAGTAAAAAAGGTCAGACTACACACAGATAAGATATTCCAGGGTGTAGCAGGAGCCAGGTCTTCCTCAATTACTCTGGCACTGTTTTGTTGATATGGTGTCAAGAGAACTTAGAAATTTGACCCATGAACTGAGATTTCCAAAGAATCAGCAACTTGAAATTTTCTTTCCAACTCAGACCTTTTCACCCTCTCACTGACAGGACTACTTAAAAGGGAAGCAATTCCCTGCTCTCCTCTCTAGTTTTGGTAAAAGGCTGATACACTATCAGAAAAATCCTTCTCTCTCTTGGCCAGAAATTCTGATATTTTACAATCTTTCATCCTACCCAGAAGAGTTTTAAAAAAGATCTCCCTCCCAGTCCCATTGGTTAGTGTGTACAAAAAGGTTCTCCAGCATCCTTGTAGGCCCCCTTCTTCAGTTTCTCTTTCCTAGTACTGAGAAGTCACTAACTGGATTTCAAAAAAAGTTTTGGTTTAATTTTTTTTTTTTTTTAAATATTTGGAATCTAAGTAATCAATATTTATATTGATTTATGTTTCATTTTTATTTTATATTTATTTTAAAAAAATTACTTTTAGTATTTTCTAAATACTTACTTTAGAAACAAGGCTATCTGGAAGCTCCACAGATGAATGGAAGAAAAGTCATGAAGTGTGGAGCTGATAAATACATGGATCATAATGGCAATGTCAGAATGGCCCATAGATACCCATAAAACACATCCTATAGAAAAATTTGTTTGTGGCAGCCCAGAAGCTGAGGGATTCAAGTGTGATAGGGACAGGCCAATAGCAGCTCTTCACCTGCTGCAACCTGCTGCTCTGTGTTAGCGTTTCCTGCAGACATTGGCTGCCCAAAGTCACAGAGTAAACTGCAAAGTGATATGATTGTGTCTTTTATATCCTCCTTCAGTAAGAGGAATCAGCTAAGGAGCTAAGCATGACAGAAACAAGAAAACAATACTTTGTAAAAACTCCATAAGTAAGAAGAGGGATCTGAGACAAACTGTCTTCCTTTCCCTGGTATTCATATGAAACTTCACTCAAGGACTATTTTTAGCACGGACAAGAACTCTAAAGTTTCACCTCTAGGTGACCCATCCTAGTTTATGCTTATTTTCTTATACTGAACACAGAACTACATGAAACAATCACAGGAATATACAATTCACTTGTTTCCTGGTGTTTTGTACTGCATAATAGATGCAGTGTGGACATGGTTTTATTTATTTTGGTTTTTTTTAGCAGCCTTCCAGTATCTGAAGGGGGCCTACAAGGATGCTGGAGAGGGACTCTTCATCAGGGGCTGTAGTGATAGGACAAGGGGTAATGGGTTCAAACTTAAACAGGGGAAGTTTAGATTAGATATAAGGAAGAAGTTCTTTACTGTGAGGGTGGTGAGGCACTGGAACAGATTGCCCAAGGAAGTTGTGAGTGCTCCATCCCTGGTGGTGTTCAAGGCCAGGTTGGACAGACCCTTGGGTGACATGGTTTAGTGCGAGGTGTCCCTGCCCATGGCAGGGGGGTTGGAACTAGATGATCTTAAGGTCCTTTCCAACCCAAACTATTCTATTCTATGATTCTATGTTGACATGCTGGATGAAGTCTGGAAAACCATCCTCATCCTTCATCTATCTTTTTGCTTAGTCTATCTTATCATCACTGAATTTAATTAATGGTTTGAAATTAATGCATCAATGGGCTGGAATTAATGGATCAGAAGTTGGTCATATTTGCATCCGTAACCTGAACTTCAGCTGCTTGTAGTTTATGCTTTGGGACTGATCAGTCTGGCATATGGATGCTAAATTGTGTTTGAGCAGCAATTTCAAAAGACCTGGAGCCAGGCAAGTTGACTGCTGAAACAGGAAAACTCTAGGTGCAACCTGCCAAAGCTTTAGTTAGCAGGGAAGTTTTAGAAGTGACTTGGACAAGGCAGGTAAATGTGAGTGACAGCCATCATGATATGACTACCAACAACAAGAAGAGTCTGGCCTGTCCTGTAGTGTTATCCTGCCAAAACTGCATGGGATTCACTCTAAGGTTAGATGAACTAACTTTTGTGTCAAATGTTATGAAGTAAAGCATTCACAAGGCACCCTCTCCTGCTCTTCTTTCTTGAGAACCTAATACAGATGCTATACTTTACATGATAGCATATGCTCAGTGGAGTCAGTAGAGGATTACAATCAGAATCTTCCTGCAGCTGCCAGGAGCTGCCAGCTGCACCCAGTGGCAGAGGAAAACCAGCATCTGGCTCAGGCACTTCCTCAGAGAGGGTAGAAACCTCAGCTTGTATAGCCGCCCTAACATGAGAAATCATTTCATTGCTCTCACCATCACGCAAGCTTAACCAGTTCCTGTCACTCACCACACACATCCCTACTGACAATAGCCCACAGGCTATGGAAAGAGCAGTGCTCTCCAGCTTAGCTGACTCATCTCATTTACAAAGAATACTTAGAGGAAATGCTTAGAGAGCTCTAGGCACATCCTGCAGAAGTGTGTGTCACCTGTTTATTTCTTTCCATGCTATAACTATGCTGGTATGTAACAAAATAAATCAGCATTCTATGGAATAGGACTATCACATGGTGAAAGAAAAAAACAAAAAGGATAATCATAGTCTTTACCGGTATGGCTTGCTGCTCTGGAAATAGGATGTACAGCTGGCTTCCAGATGAGCTTATTCAAACTCCTGTCCAATAAAAAAAGAACTCTTTTTAAACAGGAAATATGAATGGCATCCAAAGCAGTATATCTTTGTCCTGGCTGAAGTGAAGCCAGTAGCTGGGAGACTTTAGTCGTTCAGCCTTCCTGACTTCATTTCACTTCATAAAAGAACTGGATGTTTAGGAGAAACTTAACAGGACTGGAGAGACCCTACAACCAGTGTAGGGAATGCAGATCACAGTATCCTCCCTTGACAGCTGCTGGCTTTGCATAAACATACTCTGATCAGCATTGTCAGCATCCAGTTTATCCAGTGGAGTGACAGCAGAATTATTTTCCTAAAGAAAAGTAACCAGAAGAGTGGCATTTTATTTTTGAAAGCTTAAAATCAAACATTAGAAATATAAATAGAGGCCAGTAAGGCTGAGACGTTCCAGCTGTTCCAGAGCATGCACTGGCAGGGTTCTGCAATATTCAAGGCCTGTTCAAAGATTTATGAAATGAATTTCTGCTGCTTAGTAGGGAGAGGCTTTTACTAATAGTCAAATTTTCAAGCAGGCAAGATCATTTTCAGGTCTGATCAAAGAGACCATCCTTCCCAACATGCCTTATCTTGTTTAAACCAAAACCATCACAGCTACACCACTACCAATCAAGGTAATTTAAAATTAATAAAATGTTAGAACAGGATTGAAAGGAGTTCGGAGCTTTAATACAAGGACTCAGGAATTTTATATCAATCTCACATTCGGCACACACCTTGCTGTGTGAGGGAGTATTTTGTAGAGTCTGCAGAAGACAGACATTTGATAGCAGTTCGGTGGCAGCTGCAGGGCATACAGCCAAGCAGATCAGTCAGCTGTTTTCTAGCAACTGAAAACTCATGTGAAAAGTGAATACTCCTCACTATTCCCCATGCTTTAACTGATGTTTTTTACTTGTAATCCCATGGAGCATCACCAGAGACACAGATGTGGTGATTGTCCTTAACCAAATTTTGCTCAGAGGTCAGAGAATCTCCATGTAAAATTGCTGCATTTATTTTCTGGAATGCTGAACAACTGGTCTCCAGACTCACCTGGTGCTGGCAGTAATACTGGGATGAAAAGCAGAAATGGCCTTGAATGGGAAGAATGCTGCTAAGTGCTGAGCAGGAAGGCACCGGCATTGATACTTCAGAAAGCATGAGCTAAAATCATAGGTGAAGAAACACGGGCCTCGTGCTGCTCTGCAGCAGGGAAGTGGAGCATGAACTCAGAACAAACAGCTGAATGACTGAAAACGTGAAAAACATATAAAAAGGAAATCAACAACAGTGAAACTTTTGTTTAAAGCTGCTCAATAATAGCACTTACATGCTATTACGTACTTAGATGGACTGGGACCTAAATAAGCTTGGTTTTCAATCTCTTACATTATGGCATGCATTTGGTAGAGCAAGGTTCAAAACTGGAAGTAGTTTCAACCTCAGACATGGCATTTATTGCCATACCACCTACAAATAGCAACTCGCTCCCCCAACTACTGGTATGAACGAACAAATGTTGGCATGTACAATTACATCAATTTTGGATGAAAGTCACATTAGTGTATGGGCTATACAAGGCCTGTTCATCTCTTAAGAAGTCTAAGAGAAGGTATAAAATGGCAAGTAGAATTCACAAAATTCTTCCTAAATCAGGACTTTCAATGTATAATTGCTGAAATACATTTTCACATTCTTAGGCTCCTTTAATTTGTTAAAAAATCAAGACACAAGATTGCATGAGTCAACTGGGAGACATCTCATAAGTTCAGCTTAGAAAGACCTCTACAACTCATACAGAAATGTCACATTTTAAAATATAATTTGACATTAAAATGTCACAAACTGCCTCCACCTCTTGATTTAAGTGATTTTAATCACAGGTTCTAGTTTGTGGTCTGCATAGAATCTTATATTAAACACTATACTGAAACTCTCTAATTAAGACCCATCTCTTTCCACTAAGCCCATTTGACCCCATGCAGGGTCAAATATGAATTTGCTGGAATGAAGGTCAGACTTTTATTGCTGGCATTTGAAGTGTTGAATAACCATCACTGACAACTGATCCACGAGTACCTCATGGTGCTCAGTTTCTGCTAAGATGAGTAAATCTACTGGTGCTAAAACATTTGCATCAGCTCATTCCAGTGAGATTTTAGACCTCGTGTTACAAACTAAAACAGGAAAACAGAATGAACCAGAGGAACATACAAAGAAATCGCGAAAAGGACCCACTTCAAGGGAAAATACTACAGTCACTTACGTACATTACTTTTCTACTGAACCTAGTGGTTGTGATGAAGACTGCAGTGAGGCAACTATACAAATGTTTATTTATCTGAATAAAGTTAAATAATTATTAATGAATGATATTAAAAAAATATATTTGACTTTTTGCAGATGGCTAAAACGTAGTTGTAGAACACAATGGCTGTTTCTAAATGTAGCTCTATATAGGGCAGCCCTCCAAACCAAACAACAAAACCTGGGCTTCAAATACAACCAAAAAGCAACTCTTTGGGGATTCAAAAATATTGAAGCCAGAAGCTTTAGCAAGCTTTCTGCTTATCATGAAAAGCAGCAACAACTGATAAATGCAAAACCAGTATGCCTTATTTTCAAAACCTGACAAACCCACAAAACCAGACTTGCTGTAGTGCACTCTATTGCAAAAGCCAACAGAGCCCATTTATCCAAAATAGAAACTGTCAATACTTTAAGAGCTGACTAGGAGACATCAGTTCAGTGTAGATAGTGTCTAAGATTCATGCAAATGTCACAGAGCATGAAGTGGCTGTGCAGAGCTGGCATGACGTGTGCAACGTTTGCTTACACTTTTGGAGTTCTGACATTCCAAACATCAAGCACTTCTAATCAAATAAGTTCAGATTTTGTACAGGAGCATTTGAAGACATGTAGCTCTGCTACAATTTGAACAGATACGCATTTTTGGCAATAGACACTTCAGAATGGAAAGTGGTGGCATGCAACCTCAATTTGCAACGCAAAGTTCATCAGAATACTCCAGCTTAGTTGCTGGTTACAGCTTCATTTATGAGAAACTGCAGGGTGAAAGTGAAAGGCATAAAGCAGTTTCTTTTTCTTATCTACAGATCTCTAGTCTGAATACTTAATCTAAACTCTCAAAGATAATACTGTGATTACTAACAAGTAATCCTAACAAATGTGGGATAGGTATTTTCATTGTTTTCATAGATTTTAAGGCAGAGGGAGAATTGAATAGTTGAACCTATTGTCTGACACAGACCACCGATTTATTTGCATTCTGGTACCTCTGGCTCTTTCTTTGCTGAGAACTCAGCAGTGTTTCAGCCCACTTTAGACCACAAGAGCCTCCAACAATCACCAGTGGCACTAAGGAGGCTGAAGCACACTCACTATTGTGTTCACACTGGCATCTGATGCAACCCATTTTATACCCATTTCTACTAAATCAAATAGTTGGGTGAATATCTTGGTGATGGCAAAAATATTCTTCCAGCCCCTTTTTTTTCCTCTATCCATGTTGGTTAACGGTAGTTAACCATACTGATGAAAGAATTAATAGCTTATGGCAGATGTTTTTCAAATGCAGCTGGGCTGGCCCCAGTCACTCCCCAGTTCCACTGCTCTGCCATGCCTGGTAAAATTAAGCATTCAGGTATATGGTTTAGCTGCAGCATATATAACGTGGATAGAGTTCATGAAATACTGTGGCAGGCTCCGTTAAATTACAGTATATAGTACCTATAAAACCAGCACTGCTCGGTATCACTCTGTTGATTCTTCTGACCTAGGCCCTGTTCTGATGGTACACGGTGCCTTCTGAGACATGCTACAGACTTCAAACCTTTTGCATGAGCCTGAGTGATGGTCGTAAATGACCTGCAAAATTAAGGCTGGGAGGAACAGTCCTTATTAAGAAAGTCTCTAAAATACACAGTTACAGGACTGTTCATTTAAATAGTGCCACATTTTACTCAAAGCTGGCAGTATTCAGTGAATGTGCCTTTTGCTTGTGGCTACTTTCCCTTCTGTTTCTTATAAACGTCATTGTACTACCCTGGATACTGGCTGCACATATGATCGGCTGGGGAGAGCAGAAATCCCAGCCAAAGGAAACATAACTGAAAGTACTCAGAGAATCTTTTTCACTCATCCTCTGATCTGTAAAATAGATGCATTTATTCTAAAGGCTGCATTTCCCAGCTGTAAAACAATAGAGCTCCCTCCACCAGTACTTCTGGAATCTTTGTCACACAGCAGTGGAATGGTGCAAACTGATAACATCTGTAAAGAGTACTTGTCATAAAAGCAGCAGTGCCATGAAGTTCTCACTCCTAAACTGAGGGGAAAGTTTAAGTTTCTGTTCTTGAGTTCAAAGCAGTTTGCAGTTTTGCAATTATCTCAAACTGCAGTTTATGGTCTGTAATCTTGCATTAAGCCTCATTAAATTCCTGGTACGTGAGTAGGAAAGTGTACTGTTGCTTTGTTGTTTCATCAGTAAAGTTACAGACAGAACATTTAGGAGCAATGCTTTTATCTTTCGTGGTAGCCATTTCTCATGCAGGCACATACTGAAGAACAAGTTTCCATTATGGCTTTCATTTCACTGGTTTTCATTCACATATTATCTGTAAATGCCTGAATATACAGCACCTCAACTTAATAGCTCTGAAACTGTATCTTTGTGTTGCAGCTCTGCATAACTGGGCCGACTGTGCATTTCAGAAGGTAAGAAATGAACAGGCTTTGCACGAAAAGGCTTCTGGAAAGTGGCAAGTCATATTCCTGGGTCACTCCTGGTCTTCCATCCCACCCAGGGAGAAAGGAGCTTCTGCCTCCTTTCCCCAGCTTTTACCAAGTGCTACAGCTTGGTTGGCCACTGTTTGGCCTCTGTGGAAGCAGGTTAGGTCTGATCATAGAAGCACAAGGTTCCTGTGAAGGTGGGATGAGACATCTAGATTGCAGATCTAGAAAATTCTGAGATTTATGTAATTTGGCCAAATGCCTCAGGAGGAAGGAGCACTCCCCTGGTTGCAGAGCTGTCTCTGATTACCCACTGCTTGGGACTTAAGTACTTACTGCTCCCTTTTTCTTTCTCTCTTCTTCCTTCAGTGTGCGCAGACCCTGCATTAAAACCTTCTCATTCAGAAGGAAAGGGAACTCTTTATTGTGCTGCAATTCTAAAGCAACAGATGACTTAAACCTGGAAGGCAATGCAGATGCATTTCTGCAAAGCAGACAGGAAATGTTGCGTAGTCACAAAACATTACATGCACAAAAACTGAGACTGCTCTCTGCCTTGTGAGTGAAGAGGTTGGGCATCAATTCCAAACATGGGGAATACTCATTTAACCTCATCAGGATACATGCTCTATTACAGTATACTCTAGGAAACTTTAATTAGTTCATATTTTCATCTGAAATACAGTTACATTAAAAAGCATTTTTTTAACAGAAAACATCAATTCAGTATGTTTTTCCTTTTCTCAGTTTTGCAACAGTTTGAGTTTTATGGGAAAACTGTCACTATTCTTTCAAACTTAATGAAATAACAGGGCTTTGAAACAGTTCTCAGCCCTTCAGAGAATTCATTAGAGACATTTTCTTTAAAGGGGTACTATCACCTTTTCAAGCTCATCAGTTTTATCCAACAGTTTAGCAGTGAGAGCATTTGTGGGAATGTGAGCATTTCAGGTTTAAATGAGGGAAATTCAGGCTCAGTTTCCCTCCTGGCATAGAGGGACTCAAAGACATGCTTGTCAAGCTCATTTTGAAATGATGACCTCACCACAAGCCTATAGAGGGAAACATTCTCTGGTCTTCCCATGAACTTGCTTCAGTTCACAGAGAGGCATTCAAGAGCCATTCACCTACAGAAAGAACAGGACTTGCCTTTAAGCCTGCAGATTGGGGCGTTGATTTGAGAGGTAAACCACAGAATTCTGGCTCAGCTTCACATACCACTTATGTACTTTATCTAATAATTGCTTAATGTACAATACGTAACTGCACTCAGAGGAGGCACCAGAATCCAGTGTTTCCCACTCACAGGTGAGTGCTCTAGCTGTTAAGCTCCAAGTCCCTCTTGGCTAACAAATACTCCTCTTTCCCTTTCAACAAGGAAAGACCTCTACTTGGTAGTCAAGACACCTTCCAGAACACGAGGAACCAAAGTTTGCCTGCCCTCTTGCTGAGCAGGGACACAAAGCTCACTTGTCCACATACTGAAGAGGTCTTCTAAGCACTATCAGCTGCCCCAGCAACGCTCTTGGCTTGCTCCATTTTTAAAGGACTGCCATTCTTCAAAGACCAATTTTTTAACAGCTCATGATGGGGAAAAGCTTCAGACACACGTCTGTAGGCAACAGTTCCTTACTGGCTCCTTACATGGCATACTGGCTGCTTTGGATCTCCTTTCAGAGAAACTCAGCTCTCAGTGCATACCACGGAGAACCATAAATGGGCCCAACACCTTATCTTAGAAACATCAAAATTCTGTAGGGCAATGCTCAATGTTGTGGCATACTTTTGGCTTTTAGCCTAACTAATTAGGTCATCAAACAGTCTGTTTCACAGCAGGGATTAAATCCACATCCTAATTTATTGCTCAAGCTAGAATAGACACTACTGAAAATAACTTGGATGATAAAATAATCGGATGACAGGATGAATTTTCAATAGATTGACTGAATACTCATTCAAATGGAAGGGTGGGAACACATTTGCAGCGATCATGCTGACTCTTTTCTAAAGATCAATTCATGACAGATAACGATAAATAATAACAAAAAGATAGTAATGATGTTGTGAACTCTGAGCCTGTAATTAAGCAGTAATATGCTGGAATGCTTTTACTAGAAGTCTTCAGCATGCAGGGATGAAACCATGATTTTGCCGTCCAGCAGAGGGGGCTTGGCAGTAAGTTTTCTAAACACAAACACAAGTGATTTCTTTGGATATTGAATAATATTAAAATTAAACTGATTTTTATAAGAACTTGCATAGTATTATAGATAAAAACAGAATTTCCTCCAAACAAGAGATGAAAATATAAATAGACACAATTCAAATTGAGTGTTGTTCTGGCTATCTTTGTTTCCCTTACTTCTCAGTGTGGCTTTTCTATTTTGGCAGAAAGCCCTTGCAGTTATACCTGACAAGCACAGTGTGCAAGTAAAGAATTTTTTGCTCCTAATTCCTTTGAATAGCTGAGTCCAAGTTCCTATTAAACCTGTCCCCGTAAACTACTTCAATACATGTACAAGAAAAAACAGGGAAGACATTGAGGTAAACTCCTGGTGGAAAGTTTTCCAAGCCACCCCAAAGCTGTGTATTTGAAGGCAGGACATGTCTCATCCAGGAGTTTACAGCAGTTATCTAATTATTAAATTTAATTATTCAATCTGGATGGCCGCAAGAGCCACTGGCAACCTCACAATATGGGTGAGACCAAAACCATGGATGTAATCCAAGGTCGTGGTATACAGAAGCACATTTAAAGCTAATGCTCAGCTTTAAGTTGCACACTGTGTTATGTTAAGACAAATAATGACACAAATTTCTCGTGAAATTAAAACAGGCTGGCTAGTCTTCTGGTAAATTCCTGTTTTACATGGTTAGTTGGATTTGTCCCCCAGATACTGTTTCCTTGCTTTCCTTACTGTTTCCTTCACATAGAAGAAAAATGCAGGCAGGTGCATTTGAATACCTGGGAATTATATTCGATTTTTTAGTTTTGATAAATAGTGTTTTACTAGTGTGAGTTCTTGAATGGCACTTTTCAGTCCTGTTCAAAATCTGATTTTTTATTTCTAGTGAGAACTAACTAGCTGCCAATTTTAATGACCGTTTCTGGTAAATGTAAGTATTTTCACCTCTGTGGCTCCAGCTTCTGGTGAAAGAGATATTGAAAATAATAATGCACTAGAGTAACTTAAAATGAAGTTCATGCCAGATGAAGCAGAAGGTGCAAATGACTCACCATGACCAATAAGGATGTAACACTTTCCCTGGCTGACCTGAGCAGGGTTGTCCTGTTACACATGCAGCAGTGACCCCTCGCAGGGATGCTGGTAGGTGCAGCCCTGCAGCAGCCTGGACCCTGCCTCTTCACCCGCCTCGCTTGTCATTCTGGTGAGCTCTTCTCACAAGGTGGGATCTCAGCAGCCGCTCCCTGTCTGTGGGGTACAGGAGTCGCCTTCCACGTAGCCCAGGCATTTTCCTTAAGTACTAATATGCTTCTGAAAAGAGTATGTGGGTGAGGAGAAGGAGGAGAATTCTGGTCATCTGGTGTAATAAAACTATCATTTAGTTTGGATACCACATTGTCTATTAAACCTTCTCTCTGGAACCGTACTGACGTACTATATACCACCGTATTTCTGACAGAAAAGATGGGCTGGGAGGGTTACAGCAGTCCATTGGGAGGAGAGGGATGTGGCAGGTCACTGTGTGTCCTCAGCCCCCAAACCAGGATACCAGAGCACCAGCTCTGCTAGATAGTGATCCCCAGGCACCTCCTACCTTTGATTCCCCTCATCCATAGCACATCTCCAACACTTCCACCCATTGCTCTCAGTTCACCCACTCGTGGGGCCCAGAGTCCTCCACGTCCTTTACCCCACTTCTCCAAACCCATTTCAAAACGTCGCCCTTCTCTACCTTTCTGTTCACAAAATAAAAATATCCAGCCTTCCACACCAGAGCATCCCCTCCATGACCCAACAACCCTGGGTTACATATCCTGTCTAGACCTTTCCTTTCTGCCTGCCTGGAATCACACCAGAGCTGCTGTCTCATAACACTCAGGCATCCCCTGCACTGTCCCTGCCTTTTAGCTCACCCCCCAGCGCCAGGTCCCCCAGTGCCAGCCACTGGGTTCCTTTGGCTTCTGCAATAAACTGAACTCCTTCCTGGCACCAGCTCCTTGGGTATCCCCTCCTCGGGTGCACCTGTGAAAACTCTGCCTCCTGCTTTTCAAATGGAGGATTTCAAAACCTAGCAAATCCTCCAGCATTCACAGCTGTAAGAGAAGCAAAAGAGGACTGGTATAAAGGAAAGCAACTGGGTGTCAGCTTTCATAAAGCTGATGCACCACACAGCACTGCCCTGTGTAGTACTGGAGAGGATTGAGGAAGAGAAAAGAGAAGAAAGGTGGGCAGTTATGGGAATTTGCAAGAAAAAAAAGGCGCATCTACTTTGGTGTTATGACCTGAGTCAAAATACAAGGAGGCTGAACTTCCCAGAAAGGAAGTTCACTAACAAGGAACCACAGATAACTTTCAGATGCTAAACTGAAAACTCTGGAGGAGAAGATAGACTTTAATTCTCAGAATAAAATCTGTACAAACGATACTTAATATCAGAGAGAGAAAGAAAGCAAAAGACAGAGCATCTTGAAACTAAAAGAGGTATTCAACAGAAATTACAGGAAGCGATTAGAAAATATCAGGCTGGAAAGCAGAAAAAAAGCAAAGAGTGGAGTAAATTTTAAACCTGGGACATTGGGATTTCTTCACACAGAGAAAGGTCAGAGGGAGACAAACTCCAGCAGTGTAATGGAACAAGCCAATAAGGAGTTAGCGAGGACTAGCACAGAGGGAGCACAATCAGTTGAAAAAAATTAGCAAAAGGACTGTGAATTGGAGGAGATGAGATACACTAGATGAGGAAAGAGGAAAGAAAGGAGCAACAGAATAAATACCACATAGGATAAAGAGGGAGGGAAAACCACAACAGCCCATTCTAACTCAGCTCATGAGAAACTGCAAATCTCCCAAATCTGCTTTATTAACTAACAATGCCAAGTTCAAGGCTGTGTGGGCACAGAACTTTTCACGTGGAAAGGCAGGTTCAAAATGGAGTAGGGAAAGCATTATCTTAATAACAATAATAAGGTACCAAAACTAGGAGCCCAGAGGAGTAATATGACATCTGATAGCTTTAAACATAAAATACTCTAGGGCAAGTGAGACTCCAGATGCTGCTGACCTAAAAGCTACTAAACATACTAAAATTTCTTTATATGAGGGTGCTGAGGCGCTGGCACAGGTTGCCCAGGGAAGCTGTGGCTGCCCCATCCCTGGCAGTGTTCAAGGCCAGGTTGGACAGGGCTTGGAGCAACCTGGTTTATCTAGTAGAAGGTGTTCCTGCCCATGGCAGAGGGTTGCAACTGGATGAGCTTTAAGGTCCCTTCCAACCCAAACCATTCTGTGATTGATTCTATGATTGCTATTGCTGTTATTTTAACAAAACCATAGCTTCTTCAAGCTCAGTTCATCTTTGCAAGGATGCTAATTCTTTGAAGGAACAGTAGTACCCTAGAAAATGTATTATAAGCAAATATATAATTGCATATTCACACACATACTCTGTAAAATAAACGCCCCAGTCACTCCTGAGTCTTCTTGCACATGAAACGAAAACAAGGACAAGTCAATTTTTAGGCCATCGAGAGATGCAGGTAAGAGCCCAGTTAAAGTATGTTAATGTAAGTCACAAAAACTTTCACATGAAGGTCTAAGAAAGATCCAAGCAGACTGTTTAGCAGGCATGGGTCAGTGATAATCAGACAGCTTAACAAGAAATCCAATCTTGTTGGTCTACAGTAAGATCATTACCTTAAGACAACAAAAATTAATGGGTCATATGGTCAATTTGGTTCCCCCAGAGATGAATGGAGCTCTCTTGATATGGTGCAAAAATAGACATAAAAATACCCAAGTAGCAAAGGGTGTCTGAGCTGAGTTCCCAGTGGCTGCAATGACTGAGTCACAGAGGGTTCTTGGACGTGCAGGGGAGTTTTAGCAGGAAACCACCTACGTCTTTATTTACAGCTCCATTTCAACTATGCCACTCAACTCAGCTCAGTAGATGATTTTTATCACTCTAGATGTTGTGGATGCGTTTGCACAAAGATACTTTCCAAAAGGCCACATATGTTTAGCAATGGTTTTTCACAAGGTGTCTATATATTCTCTTTATGTGGAAGAAATACTGCTCCATCTACCCTTCTACCTCCAGTACAAACGTACCTTTTCTCCCTCCACTCTGATTTGTGTCATACCTGGACCTGCATGCATGCTTTACGTTGCTGAACTGTATCTGTTTAGAAACTAGCATGCTGTCACTGTACACCTTACAAACAAAATATATATACATATATACACCTACGGTAGCACAAAACCACTTATCATCAAAATTTGGGCAATTCTGGTGTCTCGTCATTAGTCTTAAGTAAGGCAGGAGCTCAAAGATGCAGAAAAGGTGTGGAGAACCACAGTTCTGTCAGCCTATCCTGCCTCAACTCAGTGAGCTCTACATTCAGCACCTGGATGTGGTGTCCTGCAGAGTCCTGCTCTCCCACATACAGCACATTATCTTTCTGGCAATTAACTTAATTAAAACAACAATAAGTTTGTATAAAACCCCCCATTCTGTAATGATAACAAGGTTTCTTTTTATACCTTCCTCCTTTGTAAAATACAGAATTATCTACAGAAAACTATGTTAAAAATTGTAATTGCAAATTCCAGCCCTTAAAATTCAGACAGGACCTTTCTTGTCTTTTCCTGCAAATTCTGCCCTAGTTTTGTGCAAGAGTTAAGACCATGCACCAGCACTCCTGTGTCACCCACTGCACAAATGTGGAAGTGGGCAGATTTCAGGTTGCATGTGCAAATGTTAATCTGATATTGCTCAATTTTCCAGTTCTGGGCTTTGTAAACCACATAACACCAGTGCAGCATGCGTGGCAGTGTGCAAGGCGGGAAGAAGGCTGTGGTATGGGCTATACTGAAGTGCAAACTGCTACTTAGGAGAACAGAAGAGGAAATGGGGTAATGATTCTCTGGAACAGTGATGGGGTCTCTGCACAGCCCCATGACTTCACCAAAATCCCACTGGCAGAGGGGAATGGCTGCTGCATCCCCAGTGATGAGACTTGTTCCATTCATGGAGTGCTCCTGGGCATAGTAAACCCAGCCAAGTACAATGCCACAACACAGACCCTCTCAACCTGTTTCTTCCTGCACAAGCGTGCCATCATATTTCCCCAGCCCTGGAAAAGGAGGCTGGGAGGAGACAAGGGAAGAGACATAAAGACAAGAAGACACTTCAGTTGGACCCATTTATCTCTGAGTATACCAGTATACAGAAAAGTTTATGCAAATTAGAATCAGCCACAGGACTTCTGGGAAGTTGCCAGTGACATTCTCGGTGTCTCAAAGGTAAGGTGTGAATGAAATAGAGGGAAGTCTCTTAAAGCTGTTTCTAAATAGCCAGTAAATACATCCGGTTCCATCCAGCAGCAACTGCTTTGGCAATCCATGTTGGCAGCTTTGAACAGTCAGGATCACTTTTTGGTTTTTTTGCTGCACAAAACTCTGCTTGTGGATCAGTTTTTAAACCAGATTCAGCTTTAGTCCTGCCTTTCAAGTACACGTTTGAGAGATCATTAGATGCAGAGCATAGAAAGGATGCTGAATGAATCACAAGAGATGATCTGTTTACCACAGCTTTGCAGGCTGTACCATTCTTGGTATTTCATGCAGTGAGTCTGTCACATGGAAAGGATTCATATGTGATCTGAAACAACTCGATGAGCACAGCACCATAAAAAACAATGGGTTTACCTCCCCAGTCTCAAGTCTAGTGTTTCCTTCTGCCCCCCAAATCACACCCCTTCTACCACCACCACAACCACATGTTGGCACAAAATGAACAGAAAATAACCCCACTCAGATCTGCTTGCCACCCGCTAGTGGAAACCGGGAATTCACTGGAATTCAGGGAACTGGAGGCAGATCACATGCATTCAACTTTTGATACCACATTTAATTTGAACAGTTGATATTTTAGTTTCCATGTATGTTGTTCAGTTTCCCTGAAATTAACCTTTTTAAAGAAAAGAAAAAAAAAGAAAAGAAAAACCCACAGTCTTTCAGGGGGATCAGAAACCAATTTCAGGAAACACTACCAACTTTGATGGTAAATGTAGCCACTGAGAGTAAATGTTTTCTCTTGCGTGTGTGTGTTGGATTAAGCTTTTCCTTTAGTTTCATACAGAAACATAGGAAGAAGAGTGTAGAACACTACAAACCTTACTGCTGGAATACCACACTGCAGACTTCTCAGTGGTGAGCTATTTTTACTATGGCCCATGAGCAAGCAAGAAGTGAGGACATGGGGGTTTCTCCAGTGCTTGAAGCAGTCAAGCTGTTTTACCTGGAATGCTCCAGTGCAGGGATCCTCGGCATTGCTCCATGGGCACAGTGCACAGCCTGCCCTATCTGTGGCCCAGTGATCAATGACTGTGCTGGGAAAAATGGGATACTAGGAAAGTAGGAATAAAATATAACAGGAATAAAAAGCCAGAATGAAGGGAGGAAGATGCAGGGACTTAAAAGAGTATCCTTTCAACTAATTCAAAATGTGTTACACAAACGTGTCTAGAAGTAAGCTTCAAATGTCTTTGGTTTTAATTTCTTCAAAAATAAGCTGGTTTTAGCAGCAAAGCTGAAGTCTGAACCTCACTGCTCTATGCTGGGTGTAAGTCTGCTTTTCCATTTTGATAAAACATCCTCTTGGAGATCTTTGCCCAACTGCCACTAGCAGCATTTTGGATGCAGAAGTCAAGTCTAACATGAAGCCCCATTTTCATCCTTCCATAGCCACGGCATGTCATAGAATCATAGAATGGTTTGGGTTGGAAGGGACCTTAAAGTTCACCCAGTTCCAAACCCCTGCCATGGGCTGGGACACCTTCCGCTAGACCAGGTTACTCCAAGCCCTGTCCAAGCTGGCCTTGAGCACTGCCAGAGATGGGGCAGCCACAGCTTCTCTGGGCAACCTGTGTCAGCACCTCACCAACCTCACAGGAAAGAACTTATATCCAACCTAAATTTACTCTCTGTCAGTTTAAAACCATCCCCCCTGGTCCTATTACTACATGCCCTTGTAAAAAGCACCCCCCCCCCCATATTTCTTGTATCACATGCATCACATTAAAGAACCAGCACATACTACAGAACAAAATGTTCACTTTGCTCAACAAAGAACAAAATTCCTGAGAAATCTCCTAAGATCAGAGACATACTACTATTGTTACTGTGTTTATATACTACTATAACTGGAAAACTTCTAAAGGGCTCTGACAAAGCTTTTGCCAAACTTTTAGCAAAAAAAATCTAAACTCACAAAAGATTTCCTCCTTTCCAAAGCATATACTGTAAGCATGGACTTGAGAAGCATGGAGCATTTTTAATGTACCCATAAATTATGAGTCTCTGGCAGACCTCTGAAGCCAGACAAACCTTTCAGGATGTGCAGGACTTTGCCTGTAAGTGCTGCACTTTGCCATGTGTGAAGTCACAGCACCATAGGAGCATTAGAAAGGGACTAACTGGAAATCCATACTCCCTGTTAGTATTTTAACTCATCCCTATAGACTCAGGGAGAGAGGATGTAAACCTATTTATATTGGAAATCATGAAAGCACAGTATTTAAATTCAGAGTCAGCAGTTTATCGGTATTTCTTGGTAGTACCGTAGTAGGTGCTTAATTCCATCTGTATGCCTGTAAAAGTTCTTGAGGGAAAAAGCCTCAACACTTCACATTTGAAGCATTATAGCTACTTTTTCTTGACAAGTTATCACCCAACTAATCTGAATTTTTAAACTGGTGATTAGAGAAATCAGATTATGGAACTTCAGTTTAGATACATACTAAAATAGCAATCACCTCAAGGCTGCATTGATTTATGTTGGATGGGCTGTAATATCAGGACTATACACATCTTTCTGTTTAGAAGTAAACCCAGACAGTCATGGACAGTTCTGGTGCTGCTGCAGAACCTGAGTTACTCAAGCCATGCTCCAAATCATGAATAAGACAGAGCCAAATGAGACAGCAAAGAACTAAAGAGATTTACAAATTTAAATTGTGTGCATATACAAGCAGCTCCAGCCACCTTACCAAAAGGGGTTTTTTTGTGAGAATTGCATTAGAATGACTTGCGGTTTGAGGTCATTGCATGTTGAATTCAAGAGGGTTTTGAAGGTCACCTTGGCAGGCTCAATTCAATTAGTGTATGTGACTAAGTCTAATGCTTCCACTAGACTCATTATCAGACACTTTGACAGTACTTTGACATTATTATGAACTGAAATAGATCTGCAATTGAAATACAGCATGGCACTTCTTTTCAATTTAAGACAACTCATAACAGGACTTCTCACAGTGTCAGCAGACAAAGCTACCCTTAAAAAGTGAGTCGCCACAGGCATCAAACCTCCCAACAAGAGCAATTCAGTCAGATGTCTCCAGAACTCCAGGAGGAAATCCTTCAGGCTGGGCACTCTTCCCACTTTCATATTCTCAATTACCTAATTTACTGATAAGGGATATCAAGGCCTGCATGCTAAGGTGCACTAATTTTACACAATGTAATATTTCTTCTTAATTAAGCCAAAGCGTGTGTGGTGAGGTCTTTATCTAACTAATATAGATCTTTCTAAAATTAGAGAATGCTTCATTAATATCATTGGATGATGTTTGTAATTTACCACTTTAACAACAAATGCCAAAAATTCTACATCTAAAGGATTTCTATCTTGTGTCAGAAATTGCGAGTTTATTCTCCTGATTCCTAGAAATTCTGCTGGAGCTGGTATATGGTGAAGCTAATCTATTCTGAGCACAGCTTGTTGTGTTCACATGTAAAATTGGCTGAGGTTGGCAATAAATCTGGAGAGGAAGAATGTCTGAAGGAAAAAATCCAATTCTTTTTCCACAAAAGCAATTATGGTGGGTTGGTTGGGGTTTTTTTTGCTTTCCTTTTCTTGGCAAAAGGGGAATTAATATTTGCATTCAGAAGTAGACTGTTGGGCCACCTATCAGGACCTATCTTCCCTCCAGGGACAGGGGAGGAACAGAAGTCTGGCTAATTTCTCAATACTTAGAAAACGGAGAAATTAACTTTCATGTTAGCCATTTCTTGCCTAGATCTTTGCAGACGAATTTTACATAACTAGCCAAGGTCATAAGAGAATAATGAAATCTGTACAGAATCTATCCGTACAGTGGAACAAGATATGCACATTCACTAGTTTCTATTTGTTGGTTATAGGAGTTATTAGATATTGCAAGACCCTAATATATTCCATCATCATAAGAGTTTGAGTGGTTTATGATTTTGAGATTTGACAGCAGCTGTAAGAAAGATCTGTCAATTAAGACAGATTACAATCACAGTAGGAATATGGAGGTCAGCATATCATGCAGTCGGAGTGCCCACAAAAGATGTGGCTGAGTACTAATAGTATTTTACTCAGGTCCAGGCTCCATAAGTTCAAGTATTAAAAATCCAACCAAGTCATCTGACAGTGTTTCAGTGCGAAAGAAATACTATTGTCTATCTGGATGAGAAGCTTTAACTTGGACCATAGAGTCTTTCTACATTCAAGGAAACAGAACTGAGATTTGGGTCCGTTTGACCATATTAAGAACTAATTTTAATCCATTTCTGTGGACTGAAACCCCAAAGGCAAGGGAATATTTGAGTAATTTGCTCCATCTCACCCCAACCATAATAATCTCTTCATGTGCCGATTATGCCCATGAATGAAATGCATCAGAAACTGGTTTCACAATCTTTGAATTACTTCAGCAGAAGTTCAGCATTTGCATGTGGTTTGAATAGATGGAACTGTGGGAGCACCAGAACGGGTATCAACACCTGCAGCAGTAAATGCATATTTGTAGTCATGTAAACCATGCAGGACACAATCTAAACAGGCATTGAAAACAAAGAGAAGTGGTAAAAAATGCCTGTAAGAATGGGAAACCATAAGAGCAGAGGGTAAAGATACCATTAAAATAGTAATAAAGATGCACTGGAGGTCTTTTGGGATTATGAATTTATGTTTTGCTCCCCAAAGCTTACAAAATCTCCTGTTCTCTCTTTATAGCCAGCATCTGCTTCCCATATTACATGGATATATAACTGCCTCAGGACTTTAGCTGCATGTACAAGCAGTAAGCACAACTCCAAAACCTACAGTGGTTCACTGCCTTGGCTGATTTTCCTATGCCGTGTTACCACTCTCCTTCATGGGCTTGGAGACATGAGAACAGGGAACTGGAGAAACAGAGAATGTGGCTTCAACACCAAGGGAAACAGCTGTGGGGCAGTGAGGAAGGCAATGGAAAGGGACCAGAGATCTGTCCTGGCTTAGTTTGGAAAGGATCACTATGGTATTGCGGTAGCCAAACTGAAGTAAAATTAGCAGCTGGTTCTGAAATTCAAGGTCTATGTTCATCCAGCCAGCACTGAAACCTCTGTAGTCTAGTAAGCGTATCTGGAAGCCAAACTACCTTCATATAGTTCTGTTTTAAAATATCCAGTTCAGTATTTACAGCAGCAGTTCCCCTGTATGAACGGCAGCCAGCTACCTCTGTAATTCACACCAACACTATTTTTAGGGATCCAAAGTTCATCCATCAGTTGTGGAGTATGCACACACACATACTCATCCACCTACCCAAGCAACACAGATTTCTCATTCGTATGAAAGCAGGCTGCTCTTTCACAATGCTTTTACCAACAATTTGAGGCTTCCTTTTTTGTTTCTTTTCACTCAAATAATTACCAAGAAGGATGTCTAAACTACTGAAATGTAGAAAACCAAAACCACATTTTTGTATGCTTAACTGTTCAGCATTTGAATTAATGAGACTAATATGAATCTTAATTTGACTTAAGTAATATCAACAAAAGAACTTCCACTGAACATCAGGCAGGGTCCATTTAGTCCAGGCTCAAGGAAACCAGAATTAACAGTCACAGAAGAAGGAAGTAACATAATTTAAAATAAACAATTCCAGAATAGCCAGTTTAGAAAGAAACTTACCTCATAGTCTCAGACAGTTATTTTATTACTTATTCAAAGTATAAGAGTTTGTATCTCTTAGAGAGATACATTTCAGACAATGTGGATTGATGAAAGGCATTTCAGGGGAGGGAGAGACTCAACTTTTACACAGTTTTAGTACACAGATAAGCTTAATTCACTTCCAAAACCCACAGCTTTTCATCCTAGCTAGTAGACATGCACTTTCTCACTACTAATACTCACAGACATCCTTTTTAGAAGACAAAATAATTAATTTCTATCATCCATCCTTGCTGGATGGGATCTGACTCGCACATTATCTGCAGAACAGCACAAATTCCAGTTCAGACAGAAATTACTAATTCTGTACTGACTGACTAGCCCTTGTCTAGGTATAGGCATAACGTTTATCAAGGCTTGATGAAAAATTGGTGATGTCTCACAATGGATTTTGTTCTTGGCATCATGACTTGTGTGTGCTGTGACAACTGTGCCGTACATGCATTGTTCTCCAGTGGTAATTAGTATCAATGTAAAGTGGGTCATTTTATAGCCATTTTACCTGGAAGTAAATGACTAAAAGAATAAGAGGATGAGCTGTGTTCATCAGGTCTACTTTTATTATCTCTTAACTTATAAAATGATAGTGTGGATAGTACATACAAGGAGATGTATAAGGAAATGTCAAGTCACGATAGTTACATCTTTGGGGCGTGTCCTATTTAAATACGTCAGACTTTGACCTTAATACCTAGTTAAAGTGGGTGATGGAGGTTCATACCTCTCAGTGCTGCTGGTTTCAGTGCATCTGAAAGCAGACTCAGAAGCAGTGTGGTATCTCATTTACTTGCAAAATCAAATAATTCCGATTTCAGGGGTTTTGTTTATATGAAAATTCAGATTCTGGAGAAGAAAACAAAACCCACTAAAACAGGAAGGATGGTGTTGTGGTTAAGTTTCTAGTATGGGGCTCTGAAGACCTGAATTATGTTACATTCCTAGCCCTTCTGCAGACTATATCGCTCTCTGACTTAAGCAAATCACTGAATCTCTCAGTGCTTCAGTTCCCCTTTTCTGTAGATGGTGTTGCTGATTTGGTCATTTTAGATAATGAGCGCTTTCACGTAAGAGCTACCATTTACAGTATCAGCACAAGAGAGGCTCTAACTCAAAGCACTAGTAGTAAAATACGTGACCTTATTTACTGAACTGTTCTCGCAAGAAAATAGCAATTCGCTATTAATTCCCACACTGATCACCCACTTACTATACCAAATTCTAAACAGTGTTCTATTCCACAGGCACATTGCCCTGCCAATTAATCAAGGTTCATAACAGAATCAGTCTGCTTCTGTTCTCAAAAATTAGGCAAAAGCTAAACGGGGAGTGCCTGCTGACTGTCAAACCTTTCAAGTTTTTTGATTTATTTGTTTCCAGATGATTGTCCCTGCAAGCAGGATGAATTCAGCAGGGTGTGGAATGCCCCATAAGGGAATTTATACTGGGGAATACCATACATGGTATCACAACCTCCTCCCTCTTGGTGGTTTCACTGGGTGAGGAGAGGCTTGGAGCAGAAGGGAAGCTCTGCCTGCATTACACTGCTGCTAGTAGCGCCAAGAGTGTGGTTTTTGAAAAACAAACTAACCAACAGGCAAATGCCTCCTGTATCCCCAACAGATACAGCACTCTCCTATCTTCAGAACCATGTTTTTTCCTTCGCCGCCTTCTGGCAGACCTTTCTTGGCATCCATATTCCCAGTGCTTTCTAAACAGATTCCCTCTAGCCTTTGCCCTCTTTCTATCCAGTAAGCTGTGCTCCTGCTGCACAAATGCCTAGTGATTCCTCTGAATTTTCCATCATTTTCCAAGCCAATGTTTACAAAATAAGGTTATTTTTAACAAAAGCTGAGTTTGTTCTTTATCCTAGGCTTTGGAGACTTACTGATACAACCCTTCAGATCAAAAGCATTTACAAGGGAGAAGGGGGTATCGTATAATGTCTACCAACTGTTTTCTTTCTCCCTAGACCTTGCCTTTCTTTTCTGAGACCACCAGCAGGGAAGAAAGGCAACACAATTTGTTTTTCCGCGGGAAATGGTACTTTGCAAAGAGGAGAAAAAAAGGCATTTCACAGGAAGGCTTTACTTACCAAACAGACTCTAACTCACCTTGCAATAAGTAAGTGCTCATTAAGCTGAGTGACAGAATCACCTGAATGGGCAGCAGAGCTTTCACCTCCAGTCGTTCCTAGAGCCCCCCTTCAATGGGTGCTCCACCCAGCAGCTCCACATCAGCTCCAGCTTTATGCTTTGCCCTCTAATGGGTAGGGTCACCTCGTGTCATCCAACCCCGGGGGCATGGAGCTCTTTCCAAGGTGCAGGCTAAGGGGATTTTAAGTAGAGGGAGAGGAGGTAAGAAAGGAAAGAGAAGGATGGGAATGGGGGGTTGCAAAAGGAAACATCAGTGGGTAAAATTGAAGATATCCCAAGAAAGCTCAACTTGTGGGACCCTCAAGTCTAAAACCCCAGCTCTAACTATCACAAAATCTTTACTTGTACTTTACTGTACAAGTGTCCTTCACATATCATGTCTGATGACCACTTCTTCTGGGCAAGCCTTTTTAAGCACCTTATAGCCACCCTGGACCACTCTCCCAGTGACTCATATAGAGACGGTATCAAGCTCTGCAGGCAGCAGCACTTGGCTGCTGGTGCCTGAGCTGGCAGGCTCACTGCAATGCTGGGAGCTCACCTACCCATCTGAGCCCTGCCAAGCTCTGATGCCTTGCAACTAAGTGTTATTACCACATTCCTGCTCAATGAAGAAGACTTTTGGACAGGCTCTTTGTCAGCTGCGCTGCTCGGTACATGGCTGACAGGCTGCACGTGCACCTGAAGGGTCTTTGTTTCCCCTGTGAGCTTACAAAATTAAAAATTATGTGAGAGTGGAACAGCTCTCCTGGCACGCCTACAGCAAGCTGCAGCCAACCTCCATCTCATCTGAGAAACATTCCTACCACTGTGATGCATTACAGTCACGCTGCTCCACTACTTAAAGCCACAGTGATGGCAGGAGCCAGCAGTAGCAGAAGGTAGCTCAGCTGGGCCCTTGGCGTCTAGGTGAGGAGTTTGAGCTGCACTTTTGGCTCTGATTTACCTTATTGTGACACAGTTAAGCACTTTATATCTCTTTTCTTTGGAGGGGTGGCAAGGAAGGGGACTTTGTCTTGACTAAGTAGAGTCTAAGCTGTTAAGGGCAAGGCCTGGTTGTACTACTTGCCTGAACATGAACAGTGCCTTATAAAAAACAGCCACTGAATCTCCTTGCTGCATGGAGCGCACTACACCAAAGCAAATACTGGTAAAACATTTCTCCACTGTTGCAGGTTCAAATTCTAAAGCAAGTTTCAGTTCCACCATTCCTCCATGCTTTTGTTTCACACAGAAAAGCAGGTGAGCTTCCCTCCCGCAGCTGCTTATGCCAAACCTTGGCTTAAGCTCAGTTGCTCAGAAATTGTTTGAAAGATGATTCTGAGCACAAAGTGAATTTCTGTGCCAGGTCTTAAAATCAATGACAAGCTCTGTTCCTCCAAATTCATGACAACTATACTCTCACATGACAGAACATAAGCAGTAAATTTTGGTAGAAAGCATTATCAGAAATTTCCAAGTTGACCTGTTGTCCACTGGCTGCACATCACTAAGGTGCTGTATTGCCATCAGGTTGTCAGTCTATGACCACACTGGATTTTGAAAAGAATATTCAGTCTCAAAGGAGGAAATACGTTCCCTCAACTTCATCTCAAAGGACTACTCACAAGTGTTTCCCAGCCCTTGTCCCCTTCAGAATTTGACAGAAACATTTGCTTATCACAAACATCGTGTTGACTGCAAAGGGAAAAACATCCTCTCCCTGCTCCTAATATAAGGAAGCATTCTGGCTGCAGAGCCCACATGTCATACTGCATGCCCCTGACCACACATGTCTGGAAGCAATACATAAGTGTGCTGATTCCAGATTCAAGAGCCAGTGGAATTCTTCACAGTTTCTGTATTTCTGCACATGCCTGCGCAGACGAATTATTGTGCAAGGCATAGATTAGGCCAGTTGGCTTCCAAAGAGATAAGGAATAATCGGAAGAAAGACTTCTTGGTGTTTTAGACAGATGTTCGTTACTACTTTAGGAACCACCCACTTAAGGGAGCACATAAGACACTAGTTTGGTACTTAATGTTTCAAATCTCCCTCTGGGCGAGCACAACAGCATCCCAAGCCTCCTTCACTGGCTTCTGACAAGGTTATAAATACAGCTGGGGATTTGAACAGTTACTTTTAAATCTGATTACTCTGTAGAAAACCCCAGGGAAATTCTGTTTTGAGAAATCAAATCCCAGGGTAGTGTCTCCACAGTCCTCTCTGTGGAAGTACCACAGATTTCTCTGAATGTTTTTCTCGCTTTAAAATTATTATTTGTCTAAATTTACTCCCCTTCTCAGACATTTCAGTTACATATTAGGTTCTCTCACCTGTTCTGTCCATGCTGACCTGTTAGCTTTGAGGACAGCAGCTATCTTCACGTTAACACTTCCCACGTTGGTTACTTGCTCGCTTTTCTTGCCGTTTTTTTCCCGCGCGTTTTGAGCTAGCTGCCAGGTCAGAGCCTTGTCCATCACCTACCTCTAGGGTCCCCTCGCCTCCCTTTGGCCTCGGAGCACTCCAGTGCTTGGGCTTCCCAGGAAGCCGAACCAGCCTGACCCTGCACCCGCTGCCTGCCGCTATCCACGGGCGCCTTGCGCACCAGCGCTTTGCTGGCGCTGTCCGGGGAAAAGAAAAGAAAGAGCAACCACGGATTTAGTCGGACAGAAGACACGGAGTCACCCGGGGACGGGGACACGAGGGGCAGGGCGGGGCGGAGCGGACCGGGCCGGGGCGCAGCAGCCTCACTGCCGGCGTTCCGCAGCCCCGGGCGCGCTCCGCGGGTGCTGGGCGCCGCGGACAGTGCTGAGCTGAGCTGAGCTGAGCTGAGCTGAGCTCGGCTCGGCTCGGCTCGGTTCAGCGGTGACTCATTCGGAAAGTGAAAGTGAAGCGGCGGACACGTGTTTTCGGAGAAGGCAGGGGAGGAGCCGCCGCGCAGAAAAGCGCCGCCGCGTTAAATAGAAAGCGGCGGCGATGAGCGGGCCCAGAGTGCTGGAGGTGCCGCCCGCCCGCGGGAGCCTCGGCTCATGCGGCGCCAGGCACTGCCCCCGCGCCGAGGATGCTCAGCCGGCCGCCGGGGCCAGGAGTAGCCGCCGGGCGAAGGTAAGGGAGGGAGGGCTCGTCCCCGCGGGGTTCTCGCGAACCCAGCGCTCCTGCGCCGCGGTTACAGAGGTGGGACTCCGGAGGCACGGCCAGGGAGCCCAGCCCGCTATGCCGGTGCCTGGTGGCTTTGGAGGGGGGGTGCCTTTTTTTTCTTTTTGTTGTTGTTGTTGTTCTATTCCCCCCCTCCCCCCCCCCTTTTTGGCTCAATGTTCTCGTTCAAGACGGAGCTGTCGTGCCCGGTATAAAACAGCGAGAACAACACTAAAGCGAGCACGCAGCGAGCTTTGCACGGCACCGTTTTGCTCCAAGGACCCGCACCCTCCCCGGCAGGGCCCCGCGCAGCCCCGGCCCGGAGCGAGCGAGCGCGCTGCCACCGTGCCGGGTTCTGCCCTGGAGGAGAAAAGCACCCCAGTACCGCGCACCGGCGCTGGCTGTCAGACTCTGAAGACTGACGTGCCCGGAGTTTGCTCTGTGCCCTTAGGAAAGGCACCGCAAACTCCCTCTTGGCTACCGACGGCTCCAGCTAGGAAACCCCGCAAGTTCGAGATCGCGGGTTTTGTGGTTATTTCTCACCAGCGTATCCTGAAATTTAATTTTTGTTAACTTTAAATAGTGACTAATAATCCTGGCCCAGTAATTGGAAAAACTGACATCAGTTTCCTTCGGCTGTGTAAAGAAAGCCCAGTGCTACTTTCAGCCTGCTAAGTTATTTGCCAGCACAAGGATTTTACAACCCTCTTTGCTGTTTCAGGAGGTAAAATGACCTAAATGAAACCAAACATCAAGCTGTTAAATTAGCACAGACAGGAATCCAGCTGTGTGCTTTCTTTGAAATCCTCATTAGCATGTTACCCTGAAACGTAAGATGGCTGAGGGATTCATTTCTGAGAATACTTCAAGGTTTCTCAACAAGCTGCTGCTGCAGATCTATATCTGACTGTAGGGATAAATCCTAAAATCTATGCTTGCCAGTAAGGTCAAGGCAGCCAGCGGAGATGTATTGAACCACACTGTCAGAGGTAGACATTTCAGGCCAAACTCATTCCTGGTGCAGCACTGCTAATTCCTTTGAAGTAACACGAGGGATGAATTTAGTCCCTCATGCTGAAAGATATATCAATAGGAAGCAATTTAGATTGGGCCACTTAAAGTGCATGTAATACAAAAAAGAGAGAGAGACTGAAGAGTAATGCTTTAAGGGTTCATAGAGGTTGATTTGTGTAAGCTAGTGAGGTTGTAGCATTGCCGTCCCAAGGGAAAGTTGAGGGAATGGGAAATTGCCTTTTATGGCTGAGCCTCAGGTTAACAGGAGAGAGAAAAGTAGTTTTAGGATTACTGTGTAAACTGGCAGTGTTACAGGCTGCCCTTCCAAGTTACACTCCAGCCGCACAATGGCACCTATTCACCTTACCCTGTTCCCCAATTATCTAGAGCCAGCCCCAGCTGCAGAATTTACATTTCCCTCACCTGCTTTCTCTTTTTCACACAATGCACCAAACAACGTTGTCTGAGTTGTGACATCGAGTTGGGCTTGGGAAAGGGAAAGAGAGAGGTGCTGAGAAATTGGTAACTCAGTTGTAAAACCTTCTTGCTTTGTTCTCTTAAAAACTTGAACCTGATAGAGTGTACACAAGATAACTGCTCACTGATGTTGTTTGACTTGTTCTAGGTCCCAATATGCTTTCATGGGCTCATAGCAAGGAAACTGTGTTGTCTCCTGTAGCTGTTAATGATTCTTGCTAAATATTTTTGGAGCTTTGGACTTTGCCATCTCTGCTAATCCTGTCAGAAATCGAGCAGTTGTTTGCCCAGTGTGAATTGGCAAATGAATATTTCATTATTTTATAATGAGTGGGAGGCACATGAATGGAAGACTTGGTCATTCAGAGATTGCAGCCACTTTACTCTGGGGATCTCATGCTGTGTCTCTTTTGGTATTTCAGACTGGCTGCTGGAAAGCTGCCCTGCCGTAGCCACTGACGCTATGGAAGACCGCATCCACTGGTCTAGGCTGTAGGATGGTAGCGCACAGCAAGGTGTCAGCAGATAATGCAGTTGCAGCAGACCCAAGGTGTCTACTTGACCCTCCGGCACGGGATCGTTCACAGGCTCGAGGCTACCAGGGCCCAGGCCGGCCCAGCACTGTGCAGGCACAGAGCAACACACACTTCCGAACCTTTCGGTCGCAAGCGGACTTCAGTAGCATCACTCGAGCCAGCAGCCTGCTGGATGCCTGTGGCTTCTACTGGGGACCTCTAACTGTCAATGCTGCCCATGAGAAGCTGAAATCTGAGCCTGAGGGCACCTTCCTCATTAGGGACAGCACACAGAAGAATTGCTTCTTTGCCATCAGTGTTAAGACTGCGACTGGGCCCACCAGCATCCGGATAAACTTTCAGACTGGGCATTTCAGCCTGGATGGCAGCAAAGAGACTTTTGACTGTCTTTTTAAGCTGCTGGAACATTACCTAAGCTCCCCGAGGAAGGTACTAGTTACCCCCCTGCGCAAAGTCCGCGTGCAGCCCCTGCAGGAACTCTGCCGGAAAAGCATTGTGAGGACTTTTGGAAGAGAGAACTTAAACCAGATCCCCCTCAATCCTGTTTTAAAGGACTACCTGAAATCCTTCCCATTTCAGATATAAGTACAGCATTAACTGTATAGGGATGTGTGAAGAAATCCAGCTCCCTGGGTTTTTAACCATGTTTGACAGTGAGCAAACTTATTTTTGTAGCAATTTACTGTATTTTGGGATGGAACTTGAACACTTGACTTCTTATGTTTACAAAAACTGTTTGCACAAACCTGGGGCTTTAAAACCCTGGCATAATTTTTCTGCCAAGCAGAATATTTTATTATTATATAATATTTTTATTGATATTAACATAATAAAATTTATTGTGAAAATTTTAAAAAAAAATAGCATCTCTGGTTTTAGTTTTAAAGGTTCTGGGTACCTATCCTGCTGACAAACTTGAACTGCTGATTGAGTGTGTAGCTGCAGACACATCTCCATGTGGTCCTGCTTTTTGCCCTACCAAACTAGCCTGGTTTAGTGCTAGTCCAAACAGAGAGAGGATATCTGCCCAAAAAGCCTAAAACAGAAAGATGCAAGTGAGTAGAAAATGTTCTCAGTATGAATCTGCCCAGGAATCTAGCTCTCTTCTTCTAAATCCATGAGAGCAGGAACAGTGTGTTGAGACTAGAGCTGTGCATCATATTTGAAAGAGAATTGACCCCTTAGCTGAGCTAATTGCACCAACTCTTCTTGCCTTATTTCTATTAAAAGCTACAAGGCTGTAAGCAAGAAGAGGCTGCTGTCTGACATAACAAACCACCTGAATGTCAGCAGGGAAAAATAAAACTGTCCAGAAATGTCATTCACATACCTGAAAGGTCTGTGAACACTGTGTCACTATGATGCACTCGGGGAAAGTAGCTTAATTCTCTTTTTAAATTGGCATTCACAAAATGGCAAAGGTGCAGACAACTTTAGACTTCAGAAAGATGCCCCAAATTGCCGATGATCTACAGAGCACAGACTTGATCTTTTGAAAGAATCTGTGACTTAACTCCGTGACAATATCAAGAAAGCATAAGCCTATAGCTTTGTGGCTAAACTGCATTCAAACAAAGTTAAAATGTGTCAGACTGTTTTGTACCACCATTTGTAGAAAATCAGTGAAGGCACCACTGGGTTTCTACCTGCTCACAAAAGGCAAAATCTGTGCCCCATAGAGCTGTAACTGTAAATGACTGAGATGCCTAATGTTGCAAAATGTCACCCATATTATGATAAAGTGGTTCTCCCCTACCCCCAGCATTTCCTGAAATCCATGAAAAGCTGAGTTGGAAAACCAGCTGAACCAAGTCACTTAAAAGAAGGCACAGAGTCTTTCACAGAAATGTACTCTATCAGCACAGATCTACGGTGCTTACAGTAACTGTAAGCAGTAAATGAAGTCATCTTTAGAGTTTAGAAGACAAAAGGTCTCTCCCTTGGCTGTAATTCACATTCCTTTTAAAGCTAAATCTACTTTTACAAAACACCGAGTGCGTGTTATATAGTGCTCCTCCCTGAATAATTTGTTTAATGTCATTTACTCTACAGAATCAGCTCTTACGTTGTTGATGTTTCTTTGGAATAAATAGGCTACCTCCTCAAACATGACGAAGGATCACTCACAGTGCATTGCACACTGCGAGAAAGGGAAAAAGAAAGAATGTACAGACAGTATCATTTGACTGTTTACTGTGACGCTTCCCTAAAAATGTTTCTTGGATCAGTCTTGCCTAGCAGGCTCCATTCCCTTGTCAGCCGTCCCTGGCTGAGATTAGCGGACAACATTTCTGCTTCATTCTAAAGCTGGAATTAGTTGCTGAATGATGCATTTTCCCATAGCTGCTGCAAGGATATAAACTGGGGAAGTAGTGAATGCTGTGTTAAGCAGCAGGTAAGAGAGAGGAGCAAAAGAGCAAAACTACATGAATGTGAATAGCTTTAAGAAGTTAAACTGGCGAAAAAAAAACAGTCTTTGTAGGTTGAAGGCTGCCGAACTGCTTTGCTGTCAGCAGATTGTTATCCCTTTTCCTGTCCTCTTTTCCCAAACCCACACTGTAGTATCTTTCAACCCTTCAGGCCCCAAACTAAAGACTCTTGCCTTGCTGTGTAAATGAGTGTCCACACGACCACATTAGTAGCAGAACTAGCACAATGTAGCTTAGAAGGTTCTCCACTACCCCTGGTGAAAATAAACAAAACTAGACCTAAATATGCAGTAAGGGGCTTCCACCTGAGAGGCAGGAAATGAAAGGTGTAAGGATTGAGCCCATTTCATTTTCTTCCTGGCAGAAACAAACCTACTTTCTTTTTCCCTTTTGTTGCTTTAGAATAAGTTAAGTTTAGCAGAAATAATCCACATTCTCCCTCCTAAATGCCTTCATTTTGTCTTTCATATGAAATGTAAACGTGGCCTACCTCAGAAAAATATATAATCAAAACTGTAAATAAGGACAAGAACATCACAATTGTATAAAGGGTCTCTTAAGGAAGGAGGAGACAGAACAGTCTTGTATTTTAAGCTATGTATCTTTTCACCTGCCATATTCTTCCCCTTCCTTCCTTTCCTTCTTGCCTTCTCTCTCTCTCGCCAGCATACAGTAATGCAGTGGCCAGGCAGATCCTCTCTCTAGCATGTGTATGTAGCTTGGTCCAAAGCAGTTAAGAAATCCTATCCCCAGTATGTGTGTTCACAGTGTCACTCTGACTTGCTCTCTGTACGAGCTAATGGAGGACTCTCTAAAATGTTTGCTTACCTGTATGCACTGACTTAAGGACTTTGTCACATGTAAGGGGCATAGTAGAAGTCTCCTGAAGATTTCTGCAGTAATTCTAGCTGCCAAATCTCTCATCCTCTATTTAATAAAGTACCAGCAAGGTCAAATAGGGAATTTGTGGGATTCTGCACCTAAAGCAATGGAAACACATAACAGTGCAGTGATTTTAATCCTCCCTGCTAAACAGTATGCAAAGAGTGGTTTTTCCCGTCCCTCCCCCCCTTCTCAGCTCTTTCCTCTGACCTTTTCACTCCTGGCTGTGGCTGGAAAGTGAAGTAAATAGTCAATCTGGTAAAGGACTACAGAAGTATTTGAGCCATGCTCAGGAGCAGAGCTAAGTCTCTTTTCTGAAGAGACTGCAGTATTTGTAGTTAGCAGGAAGGGACAGCTTTAAAATGATACCATTTGCAGCATGGCTGTGTCACCCACAGGACCCTGGGGGTCTCTGTCCCACAGAGAACAGCAGGGTGGGAACTGTGCGGCAGGGTCCTGCTGGGACACCAGCCAGCCCTGTTCTAGTGCAACACTCCTGTGACCACAGGCAGCACGACTGAGGCTTCCTCTCTTCTTGAAGGCTGAAACACACAGTCACTTTCAGAGTAGGTTAATTTATATACCCTGCTGCAGCTGTAAAACACTTGCTAATGAATAGAGCTGATTAATAGAACTGTAGATGTTTAGAGAACCTGGTTAATTTAAGCATGAAGAGTTACTGAATGCTCAGGAGGAGCCTCCTGAATGACACACATAACCTTACCCACTGTGAAGCTGTGGTCACACTAATTCTGTTATGATTGAAGTCATTTACAAGAAGTGATGCTTCAGCTGCAGTCAGCACTGATGCTATTTTCAACAGTCAAGAAAAAAGTGTCCCCTAGGGCAACACACTGACCGTATCTAGCTATCAATACTTTTCACCCAGCTTGTACTTAATCCTCTATTGAACAGTGTATCCACCTCCTGAACCTTCTCCTTCAGATCCAGTGTCAGCTTTTCCATTGTGCTGGGCTGTCATTCAGTCCCTGGATCTCCTTCCACCCCTCCATTCATGGTGCTAACAGCATGTGAAGCAATGCATTTATTCATTAATTCCAGCTTTGAGAAAAAGGCTGTGTAACAGGAACTTAATTCAGACTCTGCATTGTTTGCTGTGCAAAATGTAAGCTAACAACTGCATGTGCAGTAGGTTCCCAGGATGTTTCTCCCAATTGCCAAGAAGTGCTGTTCAGGACCTTTCATCGCCACTCACTTGCCTGTTGTCATACTGCTTGCTGCACAGTACTCAGATCCTGTCAGTGTATCTGACTTTTTCCTCCATAGCTGTTTCCCAACATAGCAATTTTGCTGTACGTGGGTCCAATTTGCTCTTTGTGTCACCATGGAATAACAGAACTACAGGCCAGCAGGGAGCATAAAGAAAAGCCCAAATTCTCCCACGTATCCCAGCATGTAACCACTGTTCAAGCATGGCAAAGCAGCAAAGGCCAGAGTCAGGCTATAAACTCCTGACTGACAGATGGGTGAGTCAGCCACATGCCAGAAACATTTCCCCTCTGTCTGGACCTCAGTGACATGCTTTGGATGTGGTTTTTGAAGACAAGAATGACAGAGATGATGCTTTTGCATAGCAAAGCAATTACCCTAGAATCTTCAGCTAGGAGAAGAGCAGATATCGTGAGGATGCAATAGCAGTCAAACAGAATAAAAAAAATAACCAGCCGTGCCACAAGCCACATTTCCTCGGCATCCTTCATTCTACTCCTCTTGATACTATTAGCAAGACAAAGTAGGATCACCTTTCTGTTGTCATTTTAATCTCAGTTCTACTTTTTGTAGCTCCCAGCCATGTAGAAGAATGGTAAATATAGCCATCACTCTTTCAGAGTTCTGTCTCCTTCTGTGAATCATTACATTATGACCTGCTTCTGCTCGTGAGCACAAAGGTTCATCTTCACTAACAGAGTTTGGGGCTTTTTTGTTCTCTACTGCTAACTGAAAGAAAGCAACTGTGAAGATTTACACATTTTTTACTACATAAGATCTACCGGCCACTGTGTTGTGCTTGTAGGTGTGCATAATTCCCCTAGACATGGCTATGGAAGTAAAGAGCTGAGTGGTAAAAAAGGGGAACTTTCTTTACACGATTAGTGTGTTTTTAATCAGAGGCTTCTTACACACTTACTTATCTATTGCCAAAAACTTATTGCTTCTTCCATAGAAATACTCATTAAATGCCTCTTTCTTCCCAGCATAATTAATTCCTTTTTAGTTCTGTTTTTGTTACAGGAAAGAGTTATTTAGTTTAATCTTAACAGTGCCTTGTTTACACATGATTCTGAATTCTACAGCCTGTAGTTCAGGTTTACAGTGAGATATTCCATGGGCAGATCCAGAATGGTGCTGGGAATCCTGAGAGGACACTCTGACCTGGACATTTCTGCACTCACAGTATTGCACATGCTCAGGATGTACATACAGTGTTGTTAGCTTAATGCAACTTGTGGATCAGATCTAGCGATCATCAGTGGATGTTAGTTCCACAAAGCCTCTTTACTTCTATTTTACCAGTACCTTCATCTAGCTTGACTTCCTGTTTGACTTCTGCCTCAGAAGTTTTATCAGGAATTTTCTGCAATGCAGAGTTATTCCTGCAAAGTGCATAGTTATAACTGCTGTGTCAGTGAACATTATCAAAGCCAGTTACGTGCAATTAAACTTAGTAGAGGTTTTAGTTAGACATCCAATCTCAACTGAAGGACGTCAAGCACTAAAGAATTTACTGTGTTCTTCCATGTGTTCTATCACTTAACACACTGGCTGCATTACAATGCAACTTGTATTTTCGAACCATCAACATGTCCAACCAGTCGCAGTTCTCTTTCCATTTCAGATTCCAATAGTGCCATGGCATGAATGCAGGTGGAGATGGAATAAAGCCCTAAAGTAGATGGCAGGACATTTTTTCTCTTTACCTGACCGAATAGTACTGGGCATAAGGCTGCCTTCATCTATGTAACGTGAGCTATTTGCCACCCTGGACTTACTGAGCTTGGTAACAAGGGCAGAAAGATGAAAGTCTTGACCATCAGTCTAAGTCCAACACATTGGGAAAAGAGAGGAATCTGAAGTTGCTATAAATCAAGCTCCCCCCTCTCTCAGGCTGCTGAAATGCAGATAGTGAAGAAACTGTAACTACTGTACTAAAATAAGATGTGGAGGCCACACAAACAAAAGACCTGGAAAGATGCACCCAGCTGGATAAGGAAGTAGGATAAGTAGTTTAGGCCTTTATTTAGAGGCTGTCAAATCTCTTGGAATTTCTATGCTCTGTTTTAGTTGCTTTTCATAGTATAAGTGGACATCCTGGCTCTGTTAAAAAAGAAACAACTATTTGGCCCTTTTTTATTGTACCACTAACTGGGCTCCTGATGCTCTACTGCAGACTTTGAGAAGCAGGAAAGAGATCAGTGGTTTCAATAGTCAAGACACATAATAGGTACATGGGTGAGCATGTTAATGATGAGAAAGGAGAAGAATGAACTTAGTAGCAACCAAGAAAAGACAGGAAAAATAATCAGCAAATTTTCAGAGGCGATAGTGGTAAAGGGTGGCTTCACTGTGATGCACACTGGGACATTCAGTGGTGGTGTCGGGATAGGGAGAAAGCTCGAGAACAGAGGCACAAGTGGGATCAAATCTCAAAGTCTGTACTTTCCATGTAGCGATAAAGTCAACCTTTAATTTGGTTACAATGCTCCCAGGTTAAGTCAGGATAGAGTGAAAAGTTACCAGTGTACTGGCAGATGAATACATTGCCACTGTAAAGGAAGCCTCTGAATTCAGTTACCTTTGTCTTAGACTGAAGATCTTAGCTACTTTCATCAATCCCTTCCATCTTTCATAAAGTTTAAACTGAAATGAAGGTGCTTCACTGTATTGGTCTAACAGGCATGCTTGAGGTAGCATTAGACAGGACAGCTGCTGCATGAAGTCCCAGGGGTGTGGAGGAGTTCCCAGCACTGTACTGTTCCCATGGATGCTGAACTGAAGGGCACTGCAAGGCACAGTGTGAATGCGAAGAGATACAGAGAATACTGTGGGCCCATTTTTTCTCTTGGTAAATCTGCTCTAGTCACAATATTTACACACGTTGTGGGAAAAGTAAAAATATTAACCATATTCAATTGCAGGTTTATCATATCAGAACAAACAAACACCTGGAGTGAAATCTTAGCTCCAGTGAAATCAATTTCCAGGAAAGATCAACTTTTCTATAGATAATATTATTAAATAACAGTAAGTGTTTATTTTAATTGAATCTAAGAAGTATGGTTGCATCACAACAATTTTTAACTTGTTTGAGCCCCAGCTAGCTCACAGGTTGAGAGTGATGTGTAACCTTACTTATGCTGTTCAGTTGTGATACTGAAAGTATCTTCTAGATAAGATTGTTTGCAGTTTACTGCCCCCATTCTTTCTAGCTTTATAGAGTATTTGCAAGCCTGCCCTGTGCCTTTCAAACTGCAACTGATACATATGTTACATTTTCAGCCTGAGCAAGCTTTCCCCAAAATCCACTTCCGACAGCAGAAACTAATTATGACAAGAATTTGAGTCAGATTGAACTTTCAGGCTGAGATTTTAGGTATCCTCTCTGGGATTTGAACAACTTCTGGTTCACAGACAGAGCACTGGAAACAGAAGTGAACATAAAATATGCTACCAAAAATGTTACCACACAGGCTTGACTAAAGCTTACAGATATTGGAACACTCAGTGAAATAGCCTTGTTTGGTTACTTTTTGACTCACCCATATACCATCACTGCTCAGGCAATCTAGAGAGATCTGGAGATGGATTTGGTATATCCAATGGATTCATGATACCAAAGTAGGATATGTATAATTGCTAACATTGTTATGAATTTGGGAGATGTATATGCTTCACAAGGAGTAAGGCTACTAACTACTTTCTTAGTTCTCCCCAGACTAAAAATCGGTGAACCTTTTTGCTTGACTCTTCTGGCATGTATTCTACATACACAATCTGTTCAGAAATAGTTTTGACAAATGCTTCAGAGATTATTTTAGGTTTTCTGTCCCCCTTACACTCCCATTTGCTCATACCAGTTCACACCAGCTACTTTAAACAGCTGAGTTAGGTGCAAATCAAAAGCTTTCAGAGAGATATACCTAATTGCCAGGGGGCAATTAGCTCTGTAAATGAGGCGCCTAAAAGACATTGTGTGAACCCTCCCCCAAGTTTCTCCCTGGTTCCCAACAAGGCCAGCTATACAAGGTAAAATTAAGTGAGCCATGAAAGCTTTACAAGTATTACATAGCAGTTGCTTTCTCTTTAAAACAAACTGAAACTACAGTTCAGTACTTCAATTTTCTTATTACTGTTGCTGCACAGAAAAAGCTAGTGACTGGCTGTGCTGTGATAATAGAGCATATCGTCAACCTGTTGTTCACTTTAAGTTTGCTATAGTTTTCCTCTCTATGGACATTAATTACAAAGGTGCCAGGTTGGCATTTACAACAAATACTGTTCTTATAATTTGACAGTTATGCCAAATGATTCCTGTAAGTTTATATTCAGTAAAAAAAAGAAAAAGAAGGCTGCAATGCGAGAAATCTTAGACCTTACAGGGCATTCATTACTGGCACAGAGGGCAGAGCTGTCTAAACCACCTCAAGCCTTATGCACAAACTGGTTTATAGCATTCAGTACTGGGTTTGCACACATTTCCAAAAACCAGTCTATGTACATCTGCTGCTGGAATTCATCAGCTCACTGTAAAGAGCAGTTAATTCTTTTCTGGAATGGATAGCTGAAGCAGCAGGAGTCTAGAAGACTACTCAGTGATGACATGAGTGGTTGCACATAAGGACAGTGATTTCTGGGTTTCTCCATCTTTCTCTAAAGCCTGAGAAGCCAGGTACAGGAAGCATGTCATGGTGTGGTGGGATGACCTTCCCAGCCAGCCTGGTTGTCTTTAGGGCCAAACTGACTGTCATGATGGGAGTCCAGGTCAGACTGGCAATTAAGAAATGTTGTTAAGGGATGGCTTTTTCAACAGGCTGCAGATTTGTCCTTGGGAATTAAATAAGACTGTCTCACCTAATTTGTGTGTTGTAGTTGTAAAGGTCTCTAGCACTGGTGGGAGTTTAAATGTCTTCAACTTTCTGCCAGGGACACACAGTTTTGAGGACTTTCAGCTTAGTGCAGAACACACTGGCAACACTTGAAATCTAATATGCAAAGACGAATAAGTGCCCCACGTGCCCATCTGGCCTTGAATAAAAGCCATGTACATACTGGTCAGAGGGATTTTCTCTTGTGTCTACATGCAAATAAAGGAGAACAGCTTTTGTTTCAGGAGCAGAGAACGAGGAGGAGTGTGAAACAGCAGGGCCTACTGAAGCTGTAAGGCACAAATGATGCTCCAGTTAGCCACAGAAGTACTTGGGATAGGAAAAAAATATAGAAAGGAAAAGAAATTCAGCCTTTGGGTGAAGTGCTGCTGAAATGAGACTTAGGGCTCTGAACTTCAAACAAGCAAATTATCTCCCGCCCTGTGATTCTTGAATCTTGCATTATATAGTTTGTACAAAATACCTATTCGTAAACAGTCTGAGTGAAACTATTACAGCTCAGGTTCATGGACAGAGCCCTTTCCAAGGCACCAGGAACCCTTAGTTTCATTCTGGACTCTGCCAGCAAATTATTCTATAAATCATACTACTCTACTCTGTAATGTCCCGCCCAGCTTTTACCTGTATGGATAATTTAGACTGATTTTTCACAGCACAGAACAGAACTTGTATCATCTTTTCTGGACCATTAGGCAACACTGCAAAGTTTTCAGTAACAGAGTATTCAGTAAAGAGAGGTTTGGCTTTTTTTAGTTCATTATGGCCTATTCTCTTTCTAGTCTTTTTACAGCTGCCCTGTTGAAACCACAACCAATGCCACATCTTTCTGACAATAGGTTAAAACTCTCTTGGTTCAAAATCTGACTCTGTTAACCTCCCCATGCCTTCATTCCCTTACTTGTTCAATGGGTATCACGCACTAGTCCTGGAAGATTTACTGTAATACACACATGTATTTAAGAAAAGTCTTTAACTCTGGGGAATAGAAGTACAAAGGCCTAGGTATCAGGAAATATTTGCTCTTATGAGTATTTTCTCATATGTCTAACTGTTATTTTATATGTACTTTTTAAACAAATGCACCTGAAGAAGCTGTCCATGTGAGCTGCACAACCTGTTCTGTGTATCTTTTTATTATACTTTGGAACTAATAAAACCTTCGTAATCCTTCTTCCTCATAAGTGCAGTTTAGGCACTGTATTATGAACCATACACAAGCTCATTGCCAAGGTGAATACAATGACAATTTCAATCACAGATACTGAAATACCTTAGGATTTGCAAATCTGCATTAAGCGACTCACAATTAAGGCTATATCTGTATACCAGGTATAATGTGAGGACTACACATTCCAGGACTGCCTTTCTCAGCCATCCATATTATTTTCCCCTTGCTCTCCTACATAGCTCATTTCTTTTGTAATTTCAATAGAGTTTCAAGACAACAGTGATTTTAAAATGCAGCATATTTTGCATCAGCCCAAAGTATGTTTTGGGATTGGAAGCCCAGATAGATAGGTTTTAGCAGTGACATTGCTACTGGGGAAAAATAATCTCTTCTGATGCCTTGAAGTTTAAAATACCACAGTTTATCTGCCAGACCTGAACTTCTGAACCAAGTGAAAGGAAAAGCTGACTGTTGCATACAGCCTGCTGTAGTTACGCTGTACGCAAACCATTACCTGTTAATTTTGTACACAAGCCCAGCTGAAGCCCAAAGGCAATTGCATATAAATGCTAAACACAACCCATAGGCATACTCCAAGCTGGTATAAATAAGCTTTGAGTGAATTTATGAGTGCATGTGTAATTCCCCTAGCTTGAATGCCAGCCATTAGTGGAACAGAAAAAAATCACTGCAGGGCCAGCTTGAAGCAAATGCCAGGTTTAACTAATGGCCAGCGGTCTTCGAGGTTTCTTACATGGCCTAATTCAATTTCTAGTGGTCAGCAGAACTGAGCTCAAAACTAACCTGGAGAGAATATGTTTTCTCTCTAGAGGAAAATTCTGTGTGAAATCTGGGAAGACTGTGGCATGTCAGAGGAAAGCATCCTGGAAGGCTGTGAACTTTTGGAAGGAGATAGTGCACTTGAGACAGCCAGAGAAAATATCAGCTGGGTTTTGAAAGAATTGCACATGGGGAATAGCAGCTGCAAGGGCAGTCAGGTGGTTCTCACAGCTTCTCTTGCCAGATGGAATCTCTGTTATAAGAAAAAAGAGTCCCAAGTGTAGAACAATTATACAGCTAGCTCAGAGCTTTTTACCCCAAGATTCAGACATGGTACCTAATCCAGCATAGCCCCAAAACTGCTCAGTTCCCACTGACAGCAGTGAAGGCCTGAGCCCTTGAGGGCTTGGGGAAGCCACTTAAATAGCCGTACAGATTATGCTACTGTTGGCCCCAGTTTTTAAAGCTTGAACTTGTTGCAGGTCAGTTTTAACAGCCTCTAGTGCTTGAGCTGAAATGAATGCATTCTTTTTTATTCAAACTTAATCCACATTAAATGCACAATTAAGATAATGTGCTGATTGTAGAGGAAAAAAAGGAAGGGGAAGAGACACCTATTAAACATTTTCATAAGACTCTGTCTTTTTAAATAACTGAGCAAACGATTTATGAAACTCCCCAGTCTGAGTCATAAAGTTGTTACGTAGAAGGCAGATTATGAAAGTAGTGTGGCATCACTAGCTATAAACCATACAGAAGTGGCTGAATTTAAAATACTGTCCACTGCGTTAGGTGGTCATTTATACGTTTAAATTAGGACAGCATTGGCCGAGTGCAGCTCAGGAAGTTCTGTGAACTAGCACCTTTCAAAACTGTTCAAGAATCTAGAGGTTTGACCTGTGGAGACCACGTGTCACTATTTCAAAACAGATCAAGGGAAAAGAAACTAAACTGAAAATCAGAATAACTACAGTCTACTCACTTTTACTTTAATCTCTTGCAGGTCTTCCTTTTGCTTAGCTGTACAATGAGAAGCACAGATTGTACAGTCTGTCACTCTAGCCCAACAGGCATTGGCATCCAAACACAAGAAAAACAAATCCCTTCATTTTAATTCAAGTCCGTCCTGCTTCCTATGATTTCCTGTCCTCCAGAACAGTTGAGTTCCTAGGAAGAGTTGCACAATATAAATAGACTGTTGCCTGTGCTAACAAAATAACTGACCTGCCATGAAAAAGCTGGCATAAATATTATCTCCTCTTGGTAACTAATAAGCAGCTAAATTGCATGTGGAAATGCTGTTTGCTATTAATGTCATTTTAAAGAGACATAATTGCTTACATATCTGAACAGAACAGCCAGTGGCCTGTTCCATGCAGGGTGTGCAACAAACGGGGCATTTTACTGTAAAAAAATTATATCAGAACCACTGCAGTTGAAGAATATATGTCACAGTCCTCTAAATTTGCTGGTCAGATATGATGCCCTAGGAAATTTTAGGCTCAGAAGAGGAAAAGAGCACCGCCAAATAATATTTACAAATGTTATTGATAGTGGTGGAGGGGAATAACCAGCTTTTCACTGAACTCAGTTTTTGCTTTACAAATCAGTTCAGGTTTTCTGCTCTGTATGCTGCAGTGTTATGAGATTTAAGGGGAATAAACTAGTCAATATTACAAATTTGGTCCAGTTTTTTTCATTTTACTCTAAGTCTAAATGAAAGAAATATCCTCATATGATCAAGCTGAAGCTCAGACTTGCAAATACTAGTCCTGCTCTGGAAATACTCCAGTCTGTAACTTCTGCTGCAGCCACTTTAGGAAACTGAGCTGGTAACTCAGGAACAAGTCCAGGGAAAAGAATTAAACATCTGGAGACTCAAGTGTGCATAGGAGAAGGAATAAGGATTTAGCAGTGAATAACTAACATCTAGAAATAATTCTGGAGTATTACTAAATTACAGGATTGCACAGGGAGCAATTGAAGCAGACCTCCCCTGCTCTCTCTGCTCAGCCCATAGAGATGCACTACTCTTGGTACAGCCTCCACAGACCAAAGTGCCTTCCCCTCCTCCACAGAAGCCTGTGCAGTGCAGGACCTTTGCCTCTGAGAGAGGCAACAAGGACTTACACCAAATTCTCTCCCAGACTGAATCTTCTTGGAAGCAAGTGCTCTGGCTACTAGGCTATAGGGAAAAAAAACCCAAAACCACCCAAACCACGCTAAGCCAAAATGTTTCTCAGCAAATAGAATTACCTGAGGATTCTCATGTTTGATTGTAGAATGCTGTGGAAGGGAGAGACCATACCTAACACAACCATCTGCCAAAAGCAAAAGTATAAAAATGAGAACTGTTCAAGAACTAAATACTGTCATGAATCTCTACTGAAGTTGGAGTTTTGCTATTGATTGTAGAGGTAGCAAAAGCTGAACTAGATTGTGCATGTGTCAGCCTGACACAACAGGTATACTCCCTCCTAGGGACTAGTCAAGAGCCTTGATTTCAGTAGAAAGGCTTACTCACTGTATGACCCATCAAACAACATTGCCCGGCCCATACTAACCAGATCTGACTGTAAAGTGCCTGCGGAGCTCTGACAGTAACAGAAACAGGATGTTAGTATTTGGCAGGAAGTTCAGGTGCTAAAGTATAAGAAAGTCAGAAATGCTTCCTCACCAACTTTTGGCTTTGCACAGAGAGAAAGTTTATGACAAAAAAAGTCATAAAAAAAGTTTAAGAGAATCAGAGTGCAGACCAGGATATTAGTCTTCTATTTGCCACCTCATCAATGATAAACTTGAATTTGATTGCTTTTGTACTTCAGCAACTTGTCTGTGCTCAAGTATTTAGAGGCTCTGTTTTGCTTTTAGCATGTTATATAACACTGAGATCTCATTTCAGGATTTTGCTCTTTCCTTTGTTTTATTTTTAAAAAATCAAAGGACATGGCTAAAAGCCATAGTCATATCTGGCTCAGGATTTTCACATCTGATTATTAATTCTCTTGGAAAGATGATTTGCCTGGGAATAGTATTGTTTGAACATGCTTTTGCTAGTGTTACTGGGTTTTTTTTCCTTCCCTTCTTCTGTTCCTCTGCTTCCCAGAATGTTCTTACATAATTTTAATCCTTTAATTCTTCAGTTCATATATGCTTTCCCTAACGCACAAGGAGCTTCAAGCTTAGGTATGGTCATTAGGATGACTGCTTTGCCATATGACTTACGAAAGAATTATTAAGCCTCCCACGCTGAGGGTAAGGCCCCTTCTCTGAAGTTCTTGTTAGTTAATCCCCCCTAGAAATACATCATACTTTTATGCTGTTCCATGTAGACTTATTTCTGCTCTGTGGTCTCATACATTGCTACTGATTGTGCAAACAGTCTGGTCTGTTGTGGATCATAAAATCATAGAATGGTTAGAGCTGGAAAGGATTTTTCGATGGGATAAAGCCCTAGAGGGCAGGGAGCCCAAGACTGGTGGTTGATATTCAAGGATCACCTGCTACAAGCTCAGGAGTGTTGCGTCCTGACTAGAAGGAAATGCGGCAGGAGGGCCAGGAGACCTCCATGGACGAATAAGGAGCTGCTGAGGAAACTTAGAGGGAAAAAAGAAGCTTATAAAAGGTGGAAGCGAGGACAGGCAGCCTGGGAAGAATACAGGGATATTGTCCAGGAAGCTACGGACTGGGTTAGGAAAGCTAAGGCCCAGTTAGGATTAAATCTGGCAAGGGATGTGAAAGATAACAGGAAGGGCTTCTATAGGTACATAGCAAATACAAGACAGACTAGGGACAACATGGGCCTTCTCCAGAAGCTATTGGGAGAACTGGCTACCCTGGATTTGGAGAAGGCTGAGGTTCTTAATGGCTTCTTTGCCTCAGTCTTCACTGGCAAATGCTCTGACCACACTACCCAAGTCTTGGAAGGCAGATGCAAGGATTGTGAGAATGAAGACCTTAGGCCCACTGTAGGAGAGGATCAGGTTCGAGACCATCTTAAGAACCTGAACATGCACAAGTCCATGGGACCTGATGAAATCCATTCACGGGTCCTGAAGGAGCTGGCGAATGAAGTTGCTAAGCCATTGTCCATCATATTTGAAAAATCATGGCAGTCAGGTGAAGTTCCTGACGACTAGAAAAAGGGAAATATAACCCCCATTTTCGAGAAGGGAAAAACGGAAGACCCAGGGAACTACAGACCAGTCAGTCTCACCTCTGTGCCTGGCAAAATCTTGGAGCAGATTCTCCTGGAAAACATGCTAAGGCACATGAAAAACAACGAGGTGGTTGGTGACAGCCAACATGGCTTCACTAAGGGGAAATCCTGCCTGACCAATTTGGTGGCCTTCTATGATGGGGCTATGGAACTGATGGACAGGAGCACATCTAGTTGACTAGATGATCTTAAGGTCCTTTCCAACCCTAACTATTCTATGATTCTACGATTCTGTGACCTTAAGATCATCCAGTTCCAACCCCCTGCCATTGGCAGGGATGTCTCACACTAGACCATGTAACCCAAGGCTCTGTCCAACCTGGCCTTGAACACTACCAGGGATGAGACAGCCACAGCTGCTTTGGGCACCTCACCACCCTCACAATAAAGAACTTCTTCCTTATCATGGAGACATGCTACCAGTTCTTATGGGAAGGTTCTCCGTCGGTCTATGTGAACAAAAAAGGCTTTGTAGAGCTCTCCACAGTGGCAACACAGGGAAATCATGTCAGAAATCCATTCTCTCTTCTCCACCCTTTGCCCTCTCCCCATCCCAATAACACTTCAGGAGTTTATCTGCACTCACACACAATCTGTGGGACGGGAATGCCCTTTAAAAAAACTGGCTTCAGGAGTCTTGTAAAACTGCTGCATTACAACCAGGCTGTAAGTAAGCAAGGCAGAAAAAGGACGGAGTGCCAAGAGTGGCTGTCCTGCTTCCCTCACCCTCAAAAAGCTGGCAAATCTGGGGGTGACGGGCCATGTCCTCACCTGGAAGGAAGGAGTAGGGGATTTCCCCCCTCTTACCAAGGAGAAATCTGTAAGGAAACTGTTGTGTCATTTCCCTATTTGTGTGTCTCCTCTTATTGGCTTTTCAAAATTGTTGTTACAGAAGTTGTGAAATCTGCCCTGTCCTTTCAGATGGGAACTGAGCAAGTATGGACTTGCTAGAGCTGGATGATAGCAAAGGACAAAGGTAGGTAGTCTTCCTCCCTGTGTCTCTACTGCACCTGTAAGAAGTTATGTAGTACAGAAGGGCTGGCTCTGAGCCACCCTACTCTGGCTTTCAGCAGGCATTAGTCATTTTGGCTTGATAATGGTCTAAATAAAGCCACCCAGCTGCTAGTTGGCAAGCTTGAATCTACCTGCTAAGGACATAACTTCTGACAGCAAGGCTCCCAGGCACCCATATCAGCTGAAACATATCCTGCCAGAGACCAGGAGAAAGCAAATGAGAGGAGGTGGGGATGGTGTAGGTAGGCACACATAGACACATGACGGGCTGGTGACTCTTCCCATATCTGGTGAAGTAAGGGGAGTATACTCAGGTGAGAGCCAAAGCAGAGGTTGCTGGAGCTGTTTGAAAGTAATGATGGAAACATTTCGCATTGGGAAAGTGGCACCCATTCACTCATTATGATGTTGCTTCACTCATTATGTTGTTGCTGTGTGAAATTTCCATGATTTTCCTTAAAAAAAGTGTTTTGATACACTTTGAAGTCCTTACTTGGCAAGGTATTTACTCATGGGAAGTGAAAAAGGGTCTAATTTCAACCAAGGATCTATAACGTAGTTCCCTTAACCATTCATACATGGCAGATCCTGCTTCTCTTTCTACCTATGCTAGATACTTCTTTCCACTTCCATCCTAGAGTTACATAAACACTACAGTGCCTTCAGTACATTCCTGTAATACATATATTGTGCTGAGTGGATGATCCTCCAAACTGATAAGCAGGTAAAAGACACTCTCTGAAAAAGCAGGCTCATCCATACTGCTTATGTAGCCCCCTCACCGAAGCGTTAAAAGTAACCTGAAGGATTTAGTCTAACTAGCTTGAACCTCAACAGCATGGCCAGTATAACCTTTCCTTGAGCTGCTCTAAATCAAAATATATTCTCTCTCAGCACATTGGTCAAGGCAGGTGAGTAAAATCAGTCCTAATCTATATTTTTCACTCCTAAAAGTGAAATTTTTCTCAATAATTTTAGCTCTTTCCTGCAAGCCAGTAACTAGAAGGCTGCTGGCTGTATATATCCTGTGATAGAAACAATGTAGGCAGGGTGTTATTTAAACAGCTCAAGAGTGTGGTGTCACAGATAGCTGAGACAATCCGGCAACTTCGCCACAACTTGGTCTTTCTCTTTCTCCATCTCTGCTTCTGGGCTGTGGAATTCCACCTCACCCTGTATGCTAGCTCTTGAACCTTTCCAGAGGCAAGATAACTTGCTATCTTAGGGATAAAAAAAGCCAAACCCAAAACACAACAGTCATTTCACATTAAGGAGCTAAAATGGCTAGAAAAAGTATCCAAGAAGTGTCAGAACCAGTGCAAAACAGCGGCAGGAGTACATGGCTGGGATAGATTAGAATTTTTTGTGATTTTACGATTTCTGGTTGTTCCGTTATTTGTCTTACTACAGAACAAGTCAGATCTTCAAGGAGGAGCTTCTAGGATGTACCAGCTCCTGTTTGCTTACCAGATGTGGCAAATTAGTCATGCACAATGTCAATAAAAGACAAACTTCTCAATCTAGACCAGAGTCACTGAACAGCTATTGCAGGATCATACTGGAAATAAAATGCTGAACTGAAAGCATGTACGCAATAACTGAGAAAAATCATTCAGAATCTACTAATAATGTGGCAGGTAGGATCCAAACACGTAAAGTGATTGACTTTGCTACTTCTGTCACAAAAAGTAAAGCGCTTTACTGATATGAAAAGCCTGCTGAAGAAAGAGTTGAGTGCAAAATTTTGTCTCTGTTAATTCCCCAGGAAGGATAAGTTAAAAATTCAAATGCTAAATTTAGATTTCATTGGAGGAAAAAAACCCCCCAAAACCCCAAATGCAACAAAACAAAACCAGAAACCAACCAATAACCCAAACCCAAACCAAAATAGCTGTAATCAAAGCTGAATATTTATAGAGTAAAATAAAAGACTGACGAAGAGAAAAAATATGCCACTGACTAATCCAAGGACATTTCAGATTTACAGTGAACAGCATTAGCAAGCAATACAGAATTAAAGCCTCAGTTTCTCTCAGACTTTTTTTAGGCAAAATTCCCAATGGAGTTGCTGCAGAAAGTTGACAGTGATTGCAAAACTGAATTCAAAAGGATTTGAGTTTTTGCTAAAACATAAGAAACCTCTTTTGCACAAAAAGTAGTGAGAGGTTGGAGAAGAACAGCCTATTTTCTTTGCCTAGTTACTTCTTCTGCATCAGATCAGATTTAATTTGTGATTTCATGGGTAGGGCCATCAGATGTCAGCTTTCCAGAAACCGAGTTCTCCTCAGGGAAAGGGTTGCAGCTGAATCAGAGCCTGAGCATCTGATCCAAAGGCCATTGACAATGGAGAGAAAGTTTCCAATGATCTGTGGAGGTTTAGACCTCAGAGCAGGAAGAAATAGCAGAGTCTTCTGAGTGTGTGAAGAATCAAAACCTTTTGGCCAACAGTGAGCATATGCAGGGACTACCACAAAGCTTCGTTCGGAAGACTTGCACATACAGACCATCACTGGTTCAAAGCAGGCATACAAGACAATATTGGGTTCTTGGAAAAATGGGAAGGAAAAAAGGAGGGGGGAAAAAACAACATAAATTTTTGCATTTACTAGAATTCAAGGTCATCTTCACAGAAAATGCGGTTGGTTACTATAATTTGGAAAATGATTGTTGTAATCTGCCTGGTGGTAATTCCCTAAAAAGAAAGAATGGGCTTTAGGCCAGTATGCTCTTACTTTCTTGGACAGGAGCTGTTAAGTCCTTTTGTCATGATGCATGACACTTCGTTAAAACTTTAGCTTTCCCAGTATTTGGCACATACCTGAGGTAAGAGAGTAGCATGTGTGAGAGGAAGCCTGCAGGGCAGTAGTTACTCATTGGAGAACGTTTTTCCCCAGGTAGGAAAGCAGCGGGGAAGTGTTGACAGGCTGTGTGCCTGAGTCTGCTACGCTTCGGATACTCCTCCTGGCTGAAGAAGATAGCATAGAGTTAAGGAGGGCCAGTGAGGAAACAAAAGGGGCTGCGACCCTTTCCCCATGTTAACCTCGCAAAGCAACTGGCCTGTCATGACATGGCCTTACCTCATCTCAGTGAGGTTGAATCAGACCTTGAAAGGCTGGGGCAAGGCAAATTAACTTTTTCACTGTTCCACTTAGTCGCAATGAACTTCTGTGACACAAAGATCCCTGCTAGGATCAGAGATGTGTCTCTGTGTTTCTGCATGTAGTGGAACTTGCTATACCTCTGCTTTCTAAAGGTTCTTCACAGATGTAGCACACACAGCACCAAACAGCTCAGTCCTCCTAGGAAACACTGAAGGGATGCAAGACAGGGGTTTATTTGTTCCCATACATTTGCAAAAAATGACAGCTCAATCTGTACTAGAAGCAAGTGGTGACCTACAAATCTGAAACGAAATAGGATACTATGGTACATCAGCAAAATGTTCGCAGGCACAGTTCTGGAGAAATGACTACTCAGCTAGGGAAAATATTGTAACTGGATTTGCACAGCTATTGTCAAATATGCTCAAAAATATTTGAAGATGAATGTCCAACATGGCACACGCATGTTGATGGCAGTTCCAGTGACATGTTTTCTGCATGCTTGAGTTGTTCTGACAATGCTGTAACAGCAAAGGCTGCTAAAAAAGTTGTTTTTAGAGAGGTCCAGGAGGTCAGCTCAACACCAGAGATGACTGTAACTTTCAGTAAAGCACCCTTTCAGTGAACTGAGCCTGGGATGTGTTGGGCTTTTGTAGTTCAAAGGGAGCGTCTCTCTGGGTGCGTTTGGCTTTTAACACCGACCCTAAATGTGATTAAAGAAAGCCACAAGAAAGAGGTTTCTACATTATTATCTCTTCCTGGAAAACAAACCTGACTGTTTCCCCGAAGTTTGCTGGTACAGAATTGTGCAGCTTTAAAGGCAGCCAGACGTTTTGGCTGCCCATCCACTTGCCTTCCTTGCAGTTGTCATTATCTCTGTTTTACTTTACCTGGAACTTAACAATCCCTCCCTTTCCTCCTAGGTTTCAGTAACTCTTCAAAATGAAAATCAATAGCGTTCCTCTTACTTCAAGGTACAGCCTTTCAGATAATCACGTCATATTGTGCAGCAGCTGCTTGGAGCCTGTGCAGCAGAAATAGCCCTTGGATGAAGAGTTTCCAGTAAAGTAGCTGCCTTTTTCTAGCATTTCACTGTTTACTTGTAACATTAGTTTAGATCAACATTGGGTTTTTATCAAGTGATTCAAGCGACATGTTAGTGGCATGGGTAAGAAAACTCAGAAAGGTGGTTTTTTTTAATTACTTCACCTGAGAGTCTTTAAATAAAGATCTGAGTCAGTGGGTTTTATTCCTGTCAAATGACCATTGAATTACAACAAAATAGCCTCAAACCTCTCATTAGCAGAACTGCATGTGTAATTTCAGTTTCTGTTTTGCTACTAACAGGCTAGTAAACAGGTTATAGTAATCCTACGACATTTTTAAAGAAACTTCTCATCATGACATATACATGAAAGGCCTCAGGGAACCCCCCTCTGTCTTCCCCAAGAAGTGTCAGGTTTGTGAGGAAGAGTTGGCCTAGCAAAAGTCTGGACATGGTTTAGCAAATTCTGTCAGTAGATAGGGCCAGAGCCTCACGCCTCACTCCATGAAGACTCAGGGTGGTCTCACTGATGCAACCAGAGCTGTGCAGCTCAGTGGCCTGATCCTTCCCTGGAATCTCACAGCATGAATTCAAAGAACTCAGCACCGAAAGTGAATGTGCGATGGTTGATAGTTTTCATAATCCAAATTACTTGAAACATCGAATGACCTCAGAGACAAGCAAGATTTCTGTTAGCACTGTGAAGAAGTTGGTTTACGTATAAAACTTCTAAGGAGTTCACAGTGTAAGTGACACTTGCAAAGCTGAAAGTGACATATTCTTAGAAACACAGGGCCAGGGCTGGAGGAGGAGGTTGTGGGCAAAGGACTGCAGCAAGGCAAACTAGCATTTGCTTTGTCTTGGGTCTTGTCTTAAAAGAAAATTTAGCTCATCTGCTTTTTGAAATGTTATGTCTATATTTATATTTATGCTACAAATAGGACAGTGGCTTTGTGGTGTGTCGTGATACCATAATATGGTGCAACTAGTTGCCCTTTGCTCTGCCCACATAAGACATACATGGGCATAACTTCACCCCTGCCCTGTCCACAAGACAAATGTCACCCTGCTGAATAATTCTTTTCTTTCCCCACCATCAACAAATGTGGGCTGTTTCCTTAAGTTTTATTTGCATCATCTATTGTAATCACAGAGCAAACTATTAAGAGCAGAAATAGCAGCTGAAGACTGGAGTTTTAAACTGTAAAAGACCCAAAGTTTTCTTTTAAGAGACTCATCTCTTTTGGTAAGAATAACTGAATTTTAACACTGCCACAACACAGTTTGTGATTAAGCTATTTTGGTTAATCTTAAAAGATTTCTAACAGGAAATTGTAACTTTCCTTTCCTTTTCCTTCAGAGGCTTCTGCTCTTTTATAGAGGAAACCTGGGTTTATAAGCAGACAGCTAAAAAACCAAAGAGCAACACCAGTCAAAATTTTGCACACACAAACGTGTGCAGTTTGGCCAAGAGGCCACCTTCCATACAGACAGACACCCCCAAATCTTCACCATCATTCTCAGTTAAAGAATGCTTTTGTTCAAGAACCTGTACTGTAAAGATTCCTGAAGACAACTTTGTGTACAAGGAGGGTCCTAAACCCCAGTGAAACTTGTCCTTATTGGGACATCCTAGGACTTCACAAATAGATTTACATAATGTCAACAACACCAAGGCCTGCTGAGAGTTTGATTGCAGATTTTAGACACAGCTCTCTCTCTGATAGGTCTGTAGGTTTGATAAGTAAGGGAGAAATACATACTGATCTTGGTCAGAGAAGTGGCACATGGGCTTTCTTTCCCTTTAGAACAGTCATGTTCTGTAAGAATGATCCAACCAATGGTGTGTGAAAGCTTTGCTGCAGCTGCGCAGTAACCTCTCTATAACCCTCTTTATTGCCTCAATGAAGGATCAGTCAGCAGCTGTGTCAGCTTGGGTTTTAAGGTGTCTTCTTCCACACACCCCTAGCCTGGTCTCCCCCCACCCCAGAGAACTACAACTGGCTTTGTCCCACCTCTTCCTGTGCAAGCAAATGCCCTCATCACATCGGCACTGCTGCTCGGAGATACCAACTCACGAACAGCCACAGCTATGGCTACACTACCTGGACTACATTTCCTCCCTTCTTCCCTCCATCCTTCCCTTTGACAGCCACAAGCACCATGGATCTCTATTGAGGTTATGTCCTATTATGGTGCTGCTTCACTGCCTAGGTAATACCTGGTGTTTTCTGTGGCTTTCAGTGTCTTCTATGGGAAGAAATGGCAGACCAAAAGCAGCCTAACATAACTCAAAAGTGCCTTTACAATTGTAGTAATATTTCTTTAAGTGTAGAGGAACAGGGTTCAGGCAGTAGGCTTGAGAACATAAGCAAGAAACAGAAAACTTCTCTTTAGCCTACATGTAGGCTGATCATATGATCTGATATCAGAAATACACATAAAGCTGGAGATCTATGCAGCAATAAGTCACCCATCTGGGTGTCTGTTCATTCAAACCAGAATTACTCTACAATGCCCACAATCCATTAGAGACAGAATAGCTTAATTGAAAACCATCTGGTGAGAAAATGATTTAGCCCAGAAGTATGTGGCTGAGAAGCAGGAGTTCCAGGTCCCAAAATAGCTCCATTAAAGCTCAGTAATCTAAGTGAGCATCCCTCTCGGTGTCAATTTCTGCAGAACACAGGACTCTAAAGCCACCTCAGCTGGCAGCTTTCTAGAATTGTGATGATCATTGAAGGAGCACTGATTGATACAAACAGAATCATAGAATAGTTTGGGTTGGAAGGGGTCTTCAAAGCTCATCTAGTCTAACCGCCATGCAATGAGCAGGGATATCCTGAACTAGATCAGGTTGCTCAGAACCACATCCAGCCTGGCCTTGAATGTCTGCTGGGATGGCGCATCCACCACCTCTCTGGGCAACCTGTGCCAGTGTTTTATCACCCTTATTGTAAAGAATTTTTTCCTCACATCCAGCCTGAATCTCCCCTCTTTTAGTTTAAAACCATCATTCCTTGTCCTCTTGCAAAACTCTTGCAACAGGCCCTGCTAAAAAGTCTCTCCCCATCTTTCTTATAGTCCCTTTTTAAGAATTGAAAGGCTGCAATAAGGTCTTCCCAGAGTCTTCTCTTCTCCAGGCTGAAACACCCCCACTCTCTCAGCCTTTCCTCATAGGAGAGGTGCTCCATCTCTCTGACCACTTTTGTGGCCCTCCTCTGGACAGATACTGTTATTCCTCAAACTGCAGGGGGATTTTGAAGCACATCCAGACATATGAAACTTTCATTTAAGCAATAATCTCCTTGCAAAGTACCGACATGCTAAGAATTCCGCCCCCCCTCCATTCAGGAGATAAACACAACTCAGGAAGTAACAAATGTACCACAGCATTCTGCAGCCTAGCCTGACTGGGGCAGAGTTGCTGAAATGCTTTTTGATGAAAGCTTTTAAGATACGGGTTCTAAACTGAAGTCTTTAACTAGGACTTCAGCCCAGCTTTCTCCAGACTCAGCTATTTTCAGCCCACATCCAAAATTCATACCTCACTGAATGATTCTATCCACTGCGCTTCAAAGTCCAAGCATGTTAAGTGCCACCTTCATTTATGTTCCAATGTAGTTTACATCTGACTTACATTCTACTTTCTTCCTGTATTTAAATGCCCTGTTCTAATCACCATTTCCAGTTAAACCTTATCCGTTTTTTGAGATCTATATGTTCACTAGTTGGAGAGAAGAAACTCTGGACCTAAGCACCAGAACTAGTCAGTAATGGAACAAGGGTTTGGTTTATGACCAAAAAAAGCTAGACTGGAAAAACATATCCTCTGTGGTACTGATTCAGAGTGATGAAAAGTGGCAGAAGATAGTATTATTCTTCTCAGGTTGTTCCCTGACATGTTATTTCAATGCTGCAATAGAAATTACAGAAATTGGCAGCAGCTAGAGACACAATCCACATCTTAGCAACAGATAACAAGGTTCAAAGGTAGATTACATGCTTATATGTTCTTTGAGTATAGGAAGAAGGAAATACTTTATTCACTGTTAGAAGACAGAGCATTCCTGCCCTGTTACCAGGAATATTCAGAACTGTATTGCTGTCATGCCTTAGTGCTCATGCACTCACCTATTTTGGAACATGAAGTTATTTACCTCACATTATACCTCATGCACACACGTCCTGTCTCCCATGCAAGTTCTGCAGCCAGGTGGATAATTAAACCACCCAGTGGCCACTCAGGCGAACCAGCTTGCTGGCAAGATGTGGAGGGTATGCTAAGTGGTGCTAGTTCTGGTTGGCTGCTCATTCAGACGTATATCTACCAGTCGTGGTTTGAAACTCCTCTTGATTACAGAAGCCCTACCTCTCCGGAACAAATCCTCCTCAGGTAGTGAATACTAGCCAATAATCAGGACAAGTGGCCTGGAGGAGAGATTAAAGAGCAATAGAAAAGTAAGCAAAGAAGAATTCAACATCACCAAAGTTAAAAATAATTAATTAGCATTGAATTTAATGTTTAAGTAGCTTGGAAAAATGTCCCAGAGGAATAACTCTTATCTGGTAGTTAAAATTACTGGAAAAAGCAGCAGGAAGCTTGCTGGAGAGAAGGGGAAATCCTGCTGCTATGCCATAGACAAGTTGAACATCACTTCTGTTTTCACTCTAGGTTGCACTCTGTGCCACTCACTCCTACTGACAAAACATACACATCTTCAGTTAATATCAAGATCACATTCAGCAGAAAACCTGCACAAAGTCTAGCTTTAGTAAATCACAAACTGAAATGACTCACATGGTAAATACTCCTATTCACAGCTTCCTGTGTATGTTTAATATAGATGGATATTTATACCTATATCTGACAGATCTGAATTTCTTAGCTTGCTTATACTTCCTTTGGAAAAAGCTATATTTATGACAGCTTTTTATAGAACATAGTCAATGAAACTAATATACAGTACTTTTAGCTAACTTGTATCTAAAAGGACACTACTTTAATATTTTAAGAGCAGGGGAAATGCACATAAGTCCAAAAAAGAAAAAAAAGAAAAAAAAAAAAAAATGTTTGAAGAGACTGATAATATGAAAAAGGGAAGATCTGAGTTTGGAGTGTCTGCAGTGAACCCCAGAGCAAAAAGCTAGAGGGGACTGAAAGAGAATATCATCCAGATATGGTCAAAATAGGGGTGAGAACTAAACAAGAAAGAAGGTGCAGGAAAATAATGAAGTACACAGATAAGGAAGAAGTGGCTTCCAGGAACACAGCCATTGTAAAGCTATTATCCCAAGTTTACTTTGGCATTTTTACTATAGTTTTGTCTGTGATGAGAAGGAATCTGATGTTAATTTGAAAACACTCAGTAAGGTGTCTGAACTATGAACCCTACAAGGATTCCCAGTCTTCTGCAGTTTAGTATAAACATTTTCTTATTTTATTATTCTAAAGATGTTTTTTGTTTGTTTTAGTATAAAATAAGAATGTATGCTGCAGAGAAGGATAACATAACAGAACTTTTCTGTCACCAGGGCGCAAACTTAAAGGGGCATAGGTACTTGAACAGCCCGAAACTTGGGCTGGTTACCTGGTAAGTGACATTTAAAGGAATCTGGCTGAGAAAATATTATTGAACATCAGAGTGCATTAAAATGGATTTCTGGAATGCTATGTTGCGTTGTTCTCAACTGTACCAGAAGACAATGTGTATATATCTAGGAGGACTTTGAAGCACAATTTCACACAGTAGCCTGCTGAGGTTGACTCTGTGACATCTGCTGAATATGCTCTGCAACTAAACAACAGGTCTGACTACAGACCTGTTAGTGGACATCAGAAATGGTACCAGTGAGCACACAGGCAGCAGCTGTTTGTTTCAGGGACACACATTTCTGTGTGTCAATGAAGATAATCCTATGTATGACGGCAGCAGATCTTCAGATCTGCTACGGGCCATTGTTTTAGGCTAAAACTAAAGCAAACAGTCCACTGTTTATAAAACTTGTACTCTTTTGTTGATATTAGGTGTAGAAAGGAGGCATTAGCCCTCCCACAGTGAGATCAAACTTATTATGAAAGGCTTCATCCATCCTAGGACCTTAAATCTTATCCTCAAACCAAACTGCTTCTTTAATCACAAGGCTGACAATTAGCAAAGGACAAGTCAGAGATTTGGTTGTGGGTGAAAAGAGAAAGACTTCAGCACAAACTTGTCATTCATCTGGGACACCCCTTCTTCTTCAGCTTACTGCTGTCAGCCTTGTCTCCGAACAGCTTCATACCTCATTCCTTTCCCATGGCTTTAACCTGGGCCTAACACAGCAAGAAACTAAAATCCACCCTGCGCCTTGAAGGGAAAAGATAGCAAGCAAATATTTAAACCGTTTTAGTTGTCTCAAAGATAAGAGTATATCAACAGACTGTCTACATTAAGTTCTTTTTGTCTTCTAAGTCTTTGACTTTCAGCCTTACAAGGTGACAATTCAGAAAGACAACTGTGTAGGAACCGGGAGTTGAAGCATAAACTGTTCTACAAGGTCACCCACTAGTAATGAATTTTCATGCTATTTTTGGGGCTAATCAAGGCTGATTTTATACTGCTAGAATTACTGGGTTAACGTAGTCACATCAGTATATGCCCCAATATGGAGCCCACTCTCCACTCCAGTTGGAATTAACTGTTCTAGCCTAAGGCACCTCCAGCTCAGTGCCTTTCTCATCATCTGATGCTGCTGGAACCCATTATAAGCCTATAATCATGAACAAGGACTTCTGCCTTTAGATGCATTGGTCTCTATTCTAGAGCAAGATGATACAGAAACTAAAAGGGATAACAGCTTCATACTTCTTGTAAATATATAAGTATGCTTCTGCTTGAGAACAGCTTTTTCCTTTTAACTTTTGGTACCAATTTGTTTAAACTGCAGAGCAAGGGCTTTATACATGCACAATTAAAGATGAGCTCTGATATTTAGAAAAAAATTCCCACATTTATTTTCCCAGATCCTGGGAAAGCTGCAAGATCCTTTGCATGTTATTAATGACCTTTCTATGTACTTCACTTTCAGACTCAACCATTCTGGGAACATACCTTGTTTTAATTGGCTAGCTTCAACCTGAACCTGCAAATTTTCTCAATGCTTCTCACTCCTGTGTCCCACTTCTAACTGTGGTACAGACTTTCATTCACAGAACCTTTTCTTTACTGCCTGCAGGGCTGCATGTCTGTATCAGAGTGGAACTGATCTTTCTCTTAAAGGCTTATGGTACCAAATCAAAGCTGTTTGCACATCTGTTTACAACAGCATGCCATATATCCTCTTTCAAGGTGACCCAGAAAATCCCAGAACCTAAAAAGCAGGAGGTAGCCACCAGCTGTCCTAGTAGGATAGATCTTCCAGTGCCTAAGTGCCTTTGTGGCCCATACAGCAGAGTGTGACCTACAGGAAACACAGATTGTTTCCACACTATGTAGAGCTCAGCTGGTACTAAGAAGAACTTCAGCGAGAAGAGTACACTCTGTGCAGGCAACAGCAGCTTACTAGATGTTACAGCACTCTTTAAGAGATGAGGTTAAAGATATCATATGTTAAATGATTTAGTCAAATGTCTTGCAGGAAATTGCTGATGTATTCTTTTCCGGGAATGTTTCTTGGGAAAAATAGCTGGTGATTTAGAACACAACACTTCAAGGTTAGGCAGATCCATATGCCAGCTGCAGCTCTCCTAGTAGCATAGAGAGTAGGAGTTAACTTATATTTAGAGTGTGTTTCCACATAATTAAAGAACTCTATAGAGGAAAGGCATCTGTGAGTAGGAGCAGAGTAAATTCAGCAAGCAGGGCTAACTATTAGGAATCAAAACTGAATCCACAAGCTCAAACATAATTGAAGAAAGCACTCTAACAGACACAGCCTGACCTGGTGCCCACTCCTGAATGATACAAGAAAACAGTCACTTTGCAACCTCAAATTTAGGCAGTTCTTGCTGTTTTCAGACTATGTCCTCTTCTCTTGTATGTATTTTTAGTGCATGCAACTGCCAAAAATCTGAGGTTATGGAAAACATACCTTCTGCCATCAGCTTCTCCTTTAGCTTGAATGCACCAGTTGGAAGAACTGAACCAGTCAGCTGAGCTGCTGATTTTGGCTGGGATAGAGTTAATTTTTTCCATAGTAGCTTGTATGGAGCTATGTTTTGCATTTTTGCTGGGAACAGTGATGTTTCTAGGGATGTTTTAGTTATAGCTGAGCAGTGTGTATGCAGAGTCAAGGCCTTTTCTGCTTCTCACACCACCCCACCAGTGGGTAGGCTGGGGTGCACAAGGAGCTGGGAGGGGACACAGCCAGGACAGCTAATCCCAACTGACCCAAGGGATATCCCATATCATATGGCATCATGCTCAGCATATAAAGCTGGGGAAGAAAGAGGAAGGGGGGATGTTCGGAGTGATGGCATTTGTCTTCCCAAGCAACCATTACATGTGATGGAGCCGGACTGTCCTGGAGCTGGCTGAACACCTGCCTGACCATGGGAAGTGGTAACTGAATTCCTTGGTTTGCTTTGCTTGCATGCATGGATTTTGCTTTCCCTGTTAAAACTTCCTTCACCTCAACCCGCAAATTTTCTCACTTTTACTTTTCCAATTCTCTCCTCCATCTCACTGTGAGGGAGGGAGTGAGTGAGTGGCTGTGTGGGGCGTAGCTGCCAGCTGGGGTTAAACCATGACAGAAGTATAAGCAGCTTCTCTGCACTACTATTGCTTTTGTGGTCCTCGCTGTTCTGTGTTTGCTTTTTGCTCAGGTGTTGGGAAAGAAGTGAAAGGAGAGAATAACCAAAAGGGTTATTGAGAAGCTGTTCTTTCTCATGCTTCCTCTTTCATCATGAGATTTTTTCAGCAGTGTGCTTTGAAAGTGGTAAATCTTTGGGCTAACAAGGATCTAAAGTTCCTGCAGACCTAACTGACAAGTTTAGAAATGCTGTCCCACAGCACGCTGCCAACATCAGAACCATCGTGTCTTATTTAAATGCTGATGCTCTGTAAGTTGCAGGTTGTTGTCATGCCTGTGGTCTAACATCCATGAGCTAGATTGCACATTGCTCAAACAGCACAGTGTCAGCTAACTGTGGGCACTTACACTGTGAAGAGGTCAAAGAGCAAGGATTCCCTGGAAATGCCTCCACTTGAGCAGATGTACAAAGTTGTCACCATAATGACAACTGAGCAGGATCTTTTCCTAGGGTACATCCTGTACCAAGATCCGGAAGTGTATAAGGAAACTAATAACCAGATATCCTGTTATTTCATCTGTCCTGCATGGAACTGAACCTGTGGGGAACTTACAGAGGCTGTAAACCCAATCAATCACTGAAGTGGAGGATGAAGAGTCCTTCCCTTTAGAAGTCAGGATGTTCCTGGGGTGAAATCATGCATGTTAGAATCCATCCTAGCAGGGAACTGCGTGGTAAGGTAGAATTTGGTAAAGCTGGGGGATGAAAAATAAGAATATAACTATTGTTAGGTAAAAGTCAGCATGGATGAAAATAGCAGAATGGTTTCAATCGTGCTAATCTGCAGTTCATTAATTATGCAAAAACAAGCACAGCTGCATGTGGTGACCTCAGATTTGAGACGCAATTATAGAATCATAGAATCGTAAGGGTTGGAAAGGACCTTAAGATTATAAAATGGGATAAAGCAAGGAGCAGGAGACAAAATATCATGGGGACACCTTGATGTGTTTTAACACTCAACAAAACAGAGGAGACTCAGGAATGCTCAGAATCTCTGAATTGGACTTTGGAAATTTACATAATAGAGTAAAATTGTGAAACTTTATAGTTAACTTTGGATCCTGCTGGAAAACAATTTTTTTTTTTTTGGTCTGGAGTCTCAGACTTTACGGTTTGTATTTGCAGCTTTTCCTCCTTGGCAGAAACTTGTTTTTGTTTGGGGAATTTGTTTGGTTTGAGAACAGACTGAAAATTTTATAGCACTAAATATTATGAATCCATAATGTCACAGAGACCTGGTAACACTGCCAAAGCCACTGCATCAGGCAGGTTTTCTGCTGAGCCCTTCATCCATGCCTTGTGCTTTGTTTGAGTTCAGGTACTCTTGCCCAACTGCAGTGCTCTGGGCAGTATGAGACGTATTGATGCTTCCAGCTGACCTACCCTCACCTTCCCTCAAGGAAACCCTGGTCAGTTTGCTGCCCACCACCTCTCCTACCTGCCCGAGTTCGGGGGGCTGTTTTGATGCAGTGAACCTTTCTAGTATTCCCCTGTAGTGAGGACAGGAAACTGCTGGTAAGCAAAGAGGAAAGCACTCGACACCCGCTGTCACTCTCTTCCCCAGAATAGCAGTAGCCTTCTGGGAAGAGAGGGGTTAGCTGTTCTCTGGATGAAGGAAGCTATGGCCTGTAAAGAGAGGGGTCTTAAACTCCAGCTCTGCTCTCTGTGACTGCAGATGTTGGACCAGCCCTTGCCAATTAAAGAAATGACACAACTTCCTATTGCAAAAGAGTCCAAAGGTTAAAAAAGAAGGCAAAAGTAACATAGGATAACAGCACTGCACACAGCCAAATCCTGCATTAGACGAAGTAAAACTTAACCAAGTTATAGACTTTTGTAAAATCACAACATTATTCCACTTTGGAGGCTGGTAAGTGACTTGCCCAAGTCATCCACTAGGTCAGTAGCAGACTCAAAGAGTGACGTGTTGACTAAGTATAGTCGCGACCCTAATTTATCTGGACACTAAAGAGTCTAGGTGCTTTTCATTTGAACCTAAAGCATAATCTGGCAGCATCTAACACACTTTGGGGCATTCGTGCCCTCAAAATGCTCATTTTTCTCTGCTGACTATAAAGAGAACTTAGGGTGCACACATCGATGGTTTAAATAGTTCATGGCTAGGGAGGGGAATCCCACCTCTGCTCTCCTGCATCTCAGTGTCCAGTGGTCTCTCCTACCCCAGAAGCAGGCCCTGTGTGGTGGTGCCAGCTCTTTCAGTTGCACTTCTTGAGAAGGAAAGGAGAAAAGGGGTAAAAACAAAAACAATGGGGGTAGGAAGAGGGAAGAAGTTTTTGAGAAGAAAAAAAAGAATCCATTATATTGAAGGAAAAAACAAAGAAAAAGTAACCTGAGGAAAACTGGGCCTCCAAAAAACAATGGACCAAGATGAAGAAGAACAACATGGGTATGAGAGGCATATGGTTTGCTTCAGTTTTTGTGTTAGAACATGTGTTTTATAGGAATTTGAGTTTCCTTTCAAGGGAAACTGCTATTCCTAATACTGCCCTCTCTTCTGAGAAGTTTTCTGAGCTCATAGCAAAGATGTGTGTGCCAGCAGCCTGCTCCTTAGGTAGCTCCTCCAAATATTGATGATCCCCTGTTTTCCTTGTAAAGCCATTAACAGGTATACACAGAGCCGCCTGCTTCTTGCTGCAGCTGGTACACAACTAACATCCCTTCAGGTGATCTGATCAGCTCCCCGCTTGATGTATTACGTGGCAGATCCTCAGCAGCTAGTCTTCGTATTTTTGGGAGGAGGGAAGAATATTTTGTTTCTGTGGTGATTAAAACTGAAGTCTGGTATGAGAAATTCAGTTCCCTTTTTCTTAAACCTTGAAGTCTTAGTTGTGCATCAATTATGACGACATTGGGCCCCAAGACGAGGCCTAGAAATAAGCCACAAATGAGCGGGTAGCAGCACAACTGGTACAGCAGCACAGCTGTAAGTGCTCTGCAAGGAAATCTTCCCTCAACACTGCTGGAACACAGTCAGCAAAACATGGCACGAGTGACTTGAGGGCCTCCCGCTGCTGGCACTCTGTCAGCAAAGGACACCATTTCAATAATAAGCAGAAAGCCAATGTATTATTGCCCTGTAGCACACTGCTTAGAGTCACAAGTTACCTTCACTGGTCACGTGTACGGGCAGGCATAAGCAAGGCAGAGGGAATGTTGTAAACCTCCTATTCCTTGACTTCTTTCCAAGCTTGTTTGCTGTGTTGTATCCTGCTCTCTGCTCCACATGGCCGGCACTCCTGCTTTCACCATTGCTGCTAATTGAGTGTTTGCAATGTCAGTTATCTCTTCAGTTCTACTTTCTTTTTTTCTTTTTTTTTTTTTTTTTAAATTGAAACAGGTAATAAGTAAACCAAAAAGAGTGCTGGACAGACAGCCCTTAAAGCTGCTGTGTATGAACTCAGGTTATGGAGCTTTGGGAGTGTTCCAGTTCAGGTGACTGGGATATAAAAAATGTACCTATCTATCACACCATCCGCATGCACACTCAAATACTGTCTTCCTCTCAATGCCTTAGCAACCTACAGCACAGTCATGACACATGTAAATGATTTTATGAGTCTTACTTATAGAAGGCTCATCAGAGGCTCTGTGTCCTTAAATGATGATTTAAGGGTGGGGATGTTATTTCATTAGAAGATAAATCACATGTTAGAGCTTGATGGCAGTTTTAAAAAGAAACCGCCCTACAGCAGTTGGACCAGCTGATCAGATATTTTCCTCCTGAGCTTATAGGCTGGCCCCAGAAATGAAGCTGCTGAGCAGAACTGAGCCCATGCCAAGTCATTGTTATGCCAGGACAAACACTGAGTTCTTCTCCCTGCTTTTGACATAATACATCCCTGCACAAACATGACTGCTTTGCGAGTCCCTTCCCAGCCAAGAGAAAATCCTGAAACAGCTGGGATCTCTATCACCAGGGCATCAAGCCTATTTCATTCACTTGACAGGAGATCTGTGCCTGTGTTGAGGGCAGGGAGTGTTGAAGACCCCCTTTCCCCTCCAAGAAAGGTTTATTTAGCTGACTGGTAAGGAACACTTAGAAAACTAAGCACATTTTGGTTTTTTTCAGATGAAGTCATTCACGCTTACACCACCTGAATTTAAGCTGTTTTCATTCCTGTGGGTGAGGTTTGGAGCACATAAATATGCTTGTTAAAAATAAGGAAGAGGCCACAGTCTTTTGGGACTGAGGACCACTAGTACATTGTTCCTACTGTTATTTGTGGTCAGTGGGTAAAATCATCATCTTGGCCAGAATTCTTCATTTCTGGGCTTGGATTCAGAAAAAAAACAACCAACAACCCAGAGCTGGATTTTTAATTTGAAATAGGAGAAGGAAGTTTATGGTCTTTTCTGCATCTGCCACAAATGAACCGTTCCCTGCAGATTGCAGCCAACACAGAGTGAAACCAGGACTGTCCACTCTGCCCTGTCCAGACACAGCAATTTCAAAGGAATTGTGGCTGCTCTGTGCTTGGCACTCAAGGCAAGTGCCTGCCTTTACTCAGAAGAGGTGCCAATAGGGGGTCAAAGCTTTGTACCAGTGAGAACAGTACATATTGTCAGTTTGGTAGATTCAGAGTTAGTAAGATGAGGAAAAATGACTCATAGTGCTATGTGTACACCCCTCAAAACGAAAGCCTTAACTTATGAGGTGTAGAGGAAGGGAAGCACCATTAATCTTAGCAGTCCTTGATCCACTGTGTCTGAGGGAAGGATCACTGTCTGCCTCATAACATGGAGGAAAGAGGCTCCTTCCCAACCTTCCCTCCTTCTTCCCACACCTCCCTATTCCCCCATCCTCACACCTGATGTTCAGCTCTGCCAGGTATACTGCTGTCACACTTGTCCTTGAATAACTCCAGTAAGTTCAAGCAGATCAGAGCAGGCATAAATCTAACTCACTGGCCTGGAAGACCAATATAGCTCCAGCATTCGTGCTTGGATGAGGTTCCCAGATGGGAGCAGCCAGACCATGCGCTGGCTTGACATACATGCAAACAATCCCAGCTCCCTGGAGAGGGGCTGAGTCAGTGCTGGTCCGCCGTCACAGAGCAGGAGGGGGGCCCCAGCCCTTGCATGGCTGGTTTCTTCAGCAGCAAGTTGTCTTTTGCTCTGACCTTTATCTGCAGCTACATTTTGAGAGAAGCAGCACAAAACAAGCAAAGGACTCTCCATGTAGTCTTTGTTTAACTTGTCGCTCATGCTCTGCAGCTTCTCTTAACAAGACTGACTTTGCCGGCTTTTTTTCTGCTGAAGGGAGGGCAGTAGGGAAGGGGTTAATGCACTATTTCTCACTACATCCCAAGTTATTATTACATTGCAAGCCAAAGACACCCCAGGCCAGCCAGTAATCTGATGAATCATCAGACTTTTGCTCCTCAGACCCTTCATTCTACCAATCACAGAGGGAACTCACAATTAAAGCCCCAGATTTGTCCTTGGTTCAGCCTTTTTATCCAGAGCCTCTGCTCGCTGTCCCAGGATTTCACCTCTACCAGCATGTTTAATTTCTTAATTAAGCTCAATCCCTTGTTTCTGGGGGTGGAAGGCTCAGTCATAGGCCATCAGTAATTTCTGGTACTGACACACAGACATCATGGCTCATCCTACACATACCACAATAAACCACTATATATATCTAAATGTCTACACCTTGCTTTATAAGCTATGTTTAGATGCAGACAACTTAGCTTTTGGGAGTAGGATGTTAAAAGATTTCTTGTCCTTTCCTTCAGACAGTTAATAAATGTTTCAGGTTACACATTTGAGCTGCTACAAAGAAAATCATAGCAAGTAGCCTTGTAAGATGTTTTGTGTGGTGAACTCCATACAATGTGATGTTCCCTCCCACAGCTATGCAACGCTCTGCCTTGGATCCCTGCATGGCTGTGGTGGCTGCACTGATGCTAAGCACACCAGTAAACCATTCCACTGAGGGCATTTCTGCAATTCAGCCTCATTTCCGAGAAGTGATCAGAATTTTCTATGGTTCCTTCAAGCACTTCTTAAAACCAACAGTGGTTTGAATAGAAATGCGGTCATCTTCTTAATATTTGACTGAGACTGAAGCTCTCTGATGTGATGAGCAAGCAGCGGGGAAAGAGGAAGTGGAAGATGAAGAGACTAGGGTGAAGGAGTGTGCTGTGGCTGTGCAGGTGGCACTGTGGCAGATATTGACAGGCAGCAGTGATTGCTAATGCAGAAAAGCTGGACACAAAACACCTCTCCTGTTGCTGCACCAAGAGGAGAAAAATGATGCCTCCTGCAGGAAAGCAAGCCAAGGAGTCTCTGATTCCCATAGGATTCTAAACAATTTGAGTCTGTTTCCTCAGTTTGAGGATACAGCCATAAAATACCTTTCTGCTGCCAGTCAGAAGAACCTTGACAGGCTGGAGGATTGGGCTGATAGGAACCACATGCAGTTCAACAAGGACAGAAGTGCAAAGTCCTGCACCTGGGGAGGAACAACCCCATGCACAAATATATGCTGGGGCCATCCAGCTGGAAAGCAGTTCTGCAGAAAAGGCCCTGCGGGTCCTGGTGGACACCAAATTGAACACGAGCCAGAAACGAGCCCTTGTGGCAAAGAAAGTGAATGGTATCCTGCGCTGTGCTAGCGAAAGCATTGCCAGCAGGTCAAGGGAGAGGATTCTTCCCCTCTGCTCAGCACTGGTGAGGACATGCCAGGAGCACTGCGTCCAGTTCCAGTACAAGAAAGACATGCACATACTGGAGAGACCCCAGTGAAGGGCCACAAAGATGATTAAGGAACTGGAGAATCTCTCCTATAAGGAAAGGCTGTTCAGCCTGGAAAACAGAAGGCTAAGGGAGGTCTTATCAATGTATATAAATACCTGAAGGGAGGGTGCAAAGCTGACAGTCAGGCTCTTTTCAGTGGTGCCCAGTGGCAGGATCACAGGCAATGGACGCAAACTGAAACACAGGATGTTCCCTCTGAATCTCAGGAAGCACCTTTTTATTGGAAGGGTGACCAAGCACTGGCACAGGCTGCCCAGAGAGGCTGTGGAGTCCCTATCCCTGGAGGTAATTCAAAAGCTGTCTGGACATGTTCTTAGGCAACCAGCTTTAAATGGTCCTGTTTGAGCAGGTGACTCCAAAAGGTCCCTTCCAACCCCAACAGTGGTAACAATTCTGGTTCTGTGGTAATAATATCACCCAGTGCAAACATTCCTATGCCTGCTCTGCTTATCAACAGCTGTAAACCTAACTAACAGCCACATCTGAGAATATTCTAAGTAAAGAATTCTTTCATTCAAATTCCATTAAGGCTGAACAAATTTCTGTCTTAGCTGGAACCAAGTAGTGGAACTGTATCTCCATGAACTTAAAAAGCTAATTTTCATGTACAAGTAGAATTCCATAAACAAAAGAATAGCAATTTGAACTCTGTTTTCAGTTCAGTATTTAAATACTTAATTCCTGGCAGGGCAGGATTCAAAAGCACAAAGTAACAGAAACTGAAACAAATTTGCCATTCACCTGTAAACATCTTTTATATATATATATTTCCTTTGTCAACCATAACAATCACCTTTCTATGTAGCACAGCATCAAACCTAATCCTAAAAGACAAACAACAGAAAGATCTGTGGGTGAATGCCATGACTGGGACTGGCAGATTTTGTAATTCTCATTGCAACAGACCATTTTACAATGAGAAACTCCCATGTTGTGTGAATCCTAATGGAAGTGGATGAAAGCAGAATTCAGAAAGGCAACTGATTTAACAAGATGGCAGCATCCAGCAGGCACTCAGGAGACATAAAAAATCTGGTGAGTCACGTTTCACACCACTGACAGTGCAATATGGAACAAGGAACACACTTACTGGTTGAAGTATCTTGGGTTGGTAGGACACAGCACCTCTGAATCTGGCATACGCTACTATGTTATGAAGATGTCTTGAATTGCAGTGAAATTTGTTCTTCCCAGGAGATGAGAACTCATTCCAGTAATATGATGAACTGTAAAGAAGTAAGAAAGATGTTAAGAATGAAGAAAGCTTGCCTGAGGTAAAGTTACTTTGAGAAAATCAGTAAAGGTGGATCTAATGGAAAGCACTTGAGAGTGCTATACACCTCCAGACTTACTATATGTAGAGTTCTCTCTTATCAGAGACAGACTGTGAGGAACCAACTCATTGTGGTAACTGCTATATAACAAATGTTTCCAGCAATGATAGAGCCCAAATACTTTTGTTTGTTACAGTTAATATTTCTTTCAAGTCAATGAGGGTTTGGACTTGTTTTGGTGAGTCTTCTGCCACTCACTTTCAATCTGACATTGCTGGGCATCCTGCATCCTGGGGGTGGTTCCACTCAGTCGTTTTTTCAGCAACAGCTTATTGGCTGTCTTACAATGATTTATTTATTATCTTTTTTCTTTACCCCCCCTCAGATTTCACAGGCCTTTCCTCTCCCTGATCTTGCTTGGTGCAGAATTTTAGCTCTGGATCCTAAGAGTTGTATCACATCCATTTTGCTTCTCTATTCTGTTCTATGGCATTCATGGCAGGCTGCCTGGTAGCATACCCTGCTCTCTGTAATGTATGAGGATAAATATGACATAACACTGCTAATTCCAAGAAAAAGCACCTGCAAATAGCTTGATCTGGGCAGTATTTAAATCGGATGGTAATGCCTACGCAACACAATCCCAGCAAAGTAGATGTGTGGAAGTGCTGACACACACCATAATTAGACCACACACAAAGTGTTTTATATCCTGTGGTGCCAAACTTTCTATCAAACTTCTCAGGAAACTGTTCTACTCCCAAAGAAAGCTTAGAGAGCCAAAAATTGTAATTATCTTTAAAATTAGCTTATGGGTGCTGCCCAGGCTGAGAAGACAAAAATATGTAAATTGATATATCTGAAAAATATCTAGAAATGTTTGGATAACAAGCCTGTACTAGTTTCCAGGGGAATTTCATCCAGCTGCTAATATTTTTAACACAAAAAGATCTCTGCAAAAAAGAAAAAGGTACTTGGGAGTGGAGAGATCCCTTACGGCATGTACAGCAGCAGGAAGAAGTGAGGCAGCAGCTGGCTAAGGACACAACATCTACTTGTCTCCTTGGGACACTTTCTGATTCAAGTGCTGCATGATCAGCACTTTATTAACAAAGGCTTTTTGCAATTGTCTGAACAGTGCCCTAGTTTTTTAACCAATGGCCACAGACCTAATCTTATGGCCACAGACTGACTGGTTTTAAGGCAAATTAGTAGACTAGCCATAGTATAAGAGACAGCAGTCAGAGGATCACCAAGCGGTAAAGAAACAGCCTCATGGACTCAGCCTGAACTACGTACTGTGCAGGGTGCTGAACCCAGACATCAGCACAGGATCTAGTGTTTAGTGGTGTGGTGATACACAATGGTCAGCACAGACCAGTTCAAACCACATAAACCTTAGTTTAGCAGGAACTACGCAGTTTTCACTGATTTCTTTAACAAGATACCATAGCTCCTACTAAGTCAGGAGCAAGTGAGTCCTGCTGGTTTTACAGGACTTCCCTCAGGCACTGTAACAGTGTTTGGCATACATGAAATCAAAGCTAAGTGGGAAATTTTCAGTGGACTTTAACAGAAGCAGCTAGACCTCTGCTACCATGCTGAAAGGCTCCTTCCTTGATAAACAGTTCACACAGTGCAGAATATCATGTTCACAAGATACAGTCTGCAACAAACTGCCCACTAACTTTGCTTAGTAGTTTACGTGCACCAGTTTCTACTTAAGAGATTATTAGAAGTAGGTCAATTATTTTCAGTGAATCTACTGAAGAAAGAAGGTTAAGGAGAGTAGAACTGTCCTACTCAGTTTTGGCTGATAACTTTCTATTCTGTGCTTGCCTGAACCAAAGCTTTCCAGCTCTTGGGACTATATAAACTTTACACATTATATGATGGGGAAAAACAAGCTTACCTAACGGGCTGCAGACACATACAAAGAGTTTTACAAGATCTTCTCTAAGGGATATTCTCATGCCTCTCACTCTAGTCTTATTAATTATTTATCCCAAATTACTAGTCTGAGGATGCACTTAAAATTTAAATTAATTGAGATAATATTTCGTTACTGTTTGCTCATTGGTATTTTGCTGCACAGCAGAGCTCAGCTAGATTGTGGTATGCTGGATGAGGCAGGTAAGTCTTCTTTGAGAAGTTACAGGATCCTCTCAAAGACTCTCTCAGTAGCTTTCTGAGCTTCACGGTCTCATGATCATTGTGCCCAACCCTACTGCCCTCTGGCTTCTTGCTGCCTTTTGTCCTGCAGAAGTTTCCCTCTAGTTAGCTTTGGCTAAAATGCTTTGTTGAAAAGAGAGATATGCACATATGTCATATTTATATAGGCTGAACTGGCTCATGTGCTCCACTTTCCAGCAGTCTCTCTAGCACAGTTTCAGTTTCCTTTGCATTACTCTCTGTGATTTCTGCTGGCTTACTTCCAATATCCAAAATAAACAGGAAAAAACCCCAAAATAACCCAAAACAGAAGAAAATTGGCCCATGCCTCAAAATTCATCCCTCCTTTTCTCACCACCTCCAAATTACATCTGGAAATGTAGTTAGAGCTCACGAGCATCTGTGTGGCCTCTAAAGGGCAGTTGGAGCCCAGGAAATGCTCACATGCTGGGAGGCAGGTTCACCCCTCAACAAACACAGAAGCTTATCAGAGCCAGGAGGATCCTGAGGGTGACTGTAGTATACTGAAAGTACTTTCTTTTGTGAAGAACAGGATCATTTCTCCTCCCCCAGTCATAATGCTTATATTGAGCTCAGTCTCAGAAGTGAGCAGGTAAAGTTTCTCTCTGGCCAGGGATTGCAGTAGCATTGAAGGGAATGCTCCTGTCTTGGCTCTGTTCTACACAAAGGAAATCTTCTCTCTTACAGGCTTCATTCTAGTGACTTCCTGGGAAGTTACAGAAAATGTGGCTTATTTTTATCCTTTTCCTTATTATAATCAAGTGTCGGTCCTAGCTTACAATTTCCATTTAACAGCCAGGGTGTTGTATTCCTAAAATGCAATTGCATGTCTCAGCATTGACCTTGCAGCGTCATGCACCCTTACAAAACCCAGAGTTGTACCAGGTTTAACAAAGAAATCTATTGCCTTATCATTCCAGGAAAAGATTGTATAAACCCCCAGCTATTCCCTGGCTTTGCCATATTTGCTTATCATGGACTGGGGATTTGGTTACAAAGCCTGTACAGTTACATTTTACTACCTAACAGCAATTAAGAAAAGAAAATTTCACTTTCTGATGAATCAGATACTACTTCAGAGTTTCCAAATGCTTCAGTTGAGCAAATAATAATCTGCTCATTTCACAGAATGAAAACAATTAGCAGAAACAGCATGCGGGTAAGTCCCTCTTTGGAAAACATTTCCTAGGGAATTTTGGTGATATTGACCAGGAAGGAAGAAGCAGCAGTGATTTAATTTTGAAATCATGAAAGACTCTGTATTTTTACGTTAACAAAGTCTCTGCTGAATATATTCCTCACTGTTAAGGCTAATCCACATACATTACTGCACACCAGATATCCATCAAGACCGTAAGTCCCCTTCAATTTCACTAGCACTGGAAACCTCCAGCTCAAACACAAAGTGGCAGCCCAAGCCATGCTCTCAAAATTGTTTACCTTCCGGGTACGAGGATGAGCCCACCCTTCTCCAGACACCTCTCATCCCAGACTATTATTTCCTTCTTCCAGCTCATCTAGGTTCCGATCCTCCTTCCCTTACCCTGGTGCAAACCAGAAGTGCCTTGGGAAATATGGTATAAGAGAATCTGGGGTACATCTTACTGCTGCATTCAAGATGTAGGCATCAGTGTGTGAATGGCTTTGGTATAGTGAAAAGATTATATAGATGGGAGAAAACAGGTGGCAGCTCATACGGCTCCGGTGAGCCAGGATCACCCTCTAGTTAATTCTGAGCATAACCACTCATATAGGCCCTTCTCTTGTATGGATTCTATGGCCTCCTTGTTCCTCAGTAACAGCTTTTATGTGTTGAATCTAGTTAGATATAAACAGAAATCTATTGTAATCAGAAAACCTTCACAGCACTCGGGTCCTTGACTGCATGGAAACATCTACACTTGGTGTAAGGCTGCCTTCGTATTAAGGGCAAGATGTACAGGTAGGGGAACTGAAGATGAGCTCTACAGAACTCATTAAGGGTTTGAAGGTAGTGGGCTATAAATCATCATATGGATACAGTGGTCTGATTTTAATGCAAATACTTAACGTTAACTTACTTGTGCTTCATTGTTCTAAATTTTAGTATGGAGCAGTGAACAAAGAGTTCAAGTTCAAACAAGGATTACTATTTGACTATGCCCAAATCTAATTGCAGCCTAACCATCAACATAATGTTTAGTGTTTGATTCCAAGTCTGCTCCTTTTTTCAATTTTCTTTTCTTTCCTGGAGCACAGAAACAATTATCTAAGTTTACCGTGAGCTCTTGGCTATGTTCAAACTACAAAACCAGTCATTTTCAGGCTAGGAGCCTGTCTAAAATGGAGAGTAGGTTTGTGTTATTTGCTCCCTCCATACTTATTAAAAAAAAAAAAAAAAGTAATCTTAGTATATCTATTGAATTGAAAATCCAAGGTAAGCTTCTATGTAATAAAGAGAGGCCAGAGAAGGTGCCAAGCTCATTAAATTCTATGGCTGCTCTGAGTGCCAAGACCACTGCATTACATTATCTAGGCAGAGAAGAGGAAAAAACAGTAAAATCCAGCTGACTAAGAAGTAATTAACTTTGGTACTTCATTTTTTAACATTTTAAGGTGTAAGAAGGCCATTTTCACAAAGCCTTTGTGACCATTTCACTCTTATTAGGAGCTTCTGAATTGAAGAATCTTAAAACTGCTATTGTTATGATCCTAATACATCATGAAGTAATACTAACTAGATCAGGCCGTTTTAGAAAAACAGTATGAATGCAACTAAGAAAACAACAGGACAAGACGTGAGAAAAGTAGTCGGTGTGTTTTGGATGCCTAGCTGGCCAGAAGAGATTATTGTGTAACTTCAGTTCTTAGGCATTGGCAAGTAAAAGTACCTACTGGCAGTAAGCTGACCTCCTGTTTTCAACCAGTACATCAATGCTCATTTATACTTTGTGGTCTGCGTATAGGCCCACAAGTTTTCTGCTGTATTATTTTTGAGCACAGAGGCAGTGACAGTAACATGAAAGACATATCCTGTAGCTACAGGTAAACATCATGACTTTCTCGTCTACTCATTTTAACTGCAGCTTTGCAGCTGAAGCACAGGGTCAAGGGACAGACAGATTCATGCAGATGCACAGAGTAAGTTTGACAGGACAAGGGGGAATGGCTTTAACCTGACAGAGGGGAGATTTAAATTAGGTGTAAGGAATAAATTCTTCCCTGTGAGGGTGGTGAGGTGCTGGCACAGGCTGCCCAGAGAAGCTGTGGCTGCCCCACTCCTGGCAGCGTTCAAGGCCAGGTTGGACGAGGCTTGGAGCAACCTGGTCTAGTGGAAGGTGTCCCTGCACGTGGCAAGGGGTTGAAACTGGATGAGCTTTAAGGTCCCTTCCAAGCCAAACCAGTCTGGGATTCTGTGAAGTTTCTGCTCCCAGCACTTGGAACTCACTGCACATGCAAAAACCTTAGAACCGCTCTTTGTGCGCTGGCTGCCCGTTCGCTTGGCTGTCGTCTGTCTGACATTAAGTACCATCCTCAGCTCTACATAAGCTCCAGTGATAAAAGGGATTGAAAAGTGCATTCAGCTGCAGCATCAAAGTCTGTCCATGACTGCTTATACAAGACAATAAAACATTTTCTGTTCCTTTCCCTTTAAACAGCAAACACAAGACAGTGAGGTTTTGGGGTGGGTTTTTTTTCTTGGTTTTGGTTTTGTTTGTTTGGTTTTTTTTATTTTATTTTTTGTGGTTTGGGTGTGTTTTTTTTTTTTTTTTGTTTTTTTAAACTAACATTAACTTTTTCTTCGGGAAGCTCAGTGCTGACTTACAGCCAATAGGGCCTTCCTGGGAAGCTGCCAGATGACAATAGCTCCTCTCAAAAAAGTTTCCCTTTCTAGCTATCTCTGTGTTATTTATAGGCAAAAAGCAATGAGACAAAAAACTCCGGGGAAAAGGGAGGGACAGCATCAAGCAACTTGGGTCTTTATTCAGTTACTGCCTGATGGAGAAATATTTGCCAAAGATTCTTTGAATAGGTTTAAAACAAGTTTCTAGTACAGGGAAAAAAAGTCCATTATTCACAGATCTGGCAGCCTGGAAATAAGCGAGAGGCTTTAATTTCTAAATAAAAGGACACTTGGTATTAAAACCACCCGCAAAATATTCATTTCTAGAAAATGATAAGGGAGGGTTTATTTGACTTTTTTTTTGGGGGGGTGGGAGGTGGAGGGAGAAGTGTTAGCTTACTGTAGGAGGAGTGTCTAGGATAGAAAAACAGCTGGAGGAGAAATCCAGTATAGGAAGAATTGCAGTTCCATAGGACAGCCAGGAAATTTCAGTGGAACTGTTCCTTTGCTTCAAATTAGGCAGCTGCTTACACACACAGCACTATTTTGCCAAAGCATATTGGTTTTGGTCTTGATTTTTGAAGAAAATAAAATTCATGTTATTGCACCGCCTCTTCTGCTTCCTATATTCCTGCCATGAAGGCTTCGATGCGTTGGTTAATTTCAGCTTGCTACAAAGCTTGAAATACTTGAGTTACCTGCTGCCTCCATTCCTTTGAACACCTGCAGTTGTGAAGAGAGGGGAAACTATTCTTCTCTACCCACCTAATCCCAGAAGAAAAAGTAGAAATAGCTCAACTTAGATTTGTTTGCAATGGCCCACCTCATATATGGGAGGCAATAGCCAGCGTCTACTTAGCTCTTGACCAGCCGTAGGACATGCTGCTCCCTGCCCTGCGAGCAAGCTAAATAAAGGTAGGTGAAGATGGTGGAGAGTGCTGAGGGGGTGTGTTTGGGCGGCTTTTTTGGCATACATATGTATGTGTGTGCACACATGTGCATGACAGTAGTAGGAGGCTAGGCCACTAAACGCTGAGACAGGGAGGGAGCTAAAAGTATATCAATGTAGCAGATTACACAAGACTTGAGGCAGAGCCCAGAAATGCAGGATAAATTCACAGGGAGATGCAGCTCATTGTCCAAGAGGCAGAGTGCCCTGTCTCTTTCTTTATTAGCCCTGGAATATGAATGATCTATCACTTTATCTTGCTGTATTACAACTTATGTTGATAAACAATAGATTAACCATACACAGAGCTGCACCAATAGCGACAGACTTACTTCAGTAATCATAAAACCCCCCAAAACACCAAAGCCCAACAAGCTAGCACTGAAAGGAGGGTCACTGAGGAACACCTGAACATACCCATTTAAGTAGCCCCTGTGCTCCTAGTTTGCCATCACAGTCAATTAGGCTGAGAATCTATAGAAACATTAACTACACTTGGTGGAAAGCCTAGGATCTACTGACTTTGCTTATACTGTTAGATTTAAGTTCCTATGCTTTTACAACGTTATAAGACAGAAATTAAAAGCAAACATTAGAAACAAGGCTACGGAGCAATCAATGAAATTTCTGATAAAGGCACTGAAGCCCAAGAGGAGCAAAATGTCAACATTTTGCCATTTGCATGTACTCAAGTCTTGATTTTAGCCAGTTATCCAGAAAACAACTAAATATATTGGCATTGTATATGGCCTTTTCATAACAACCTGTAGCTCAGTCATCTTGCTCTGCAAATACAGAGGAAAAGCGGCAAGGCAGATAGCAAATGGGACAATTAACATTGGATTTGCAGGTTAAAATCTCCCAACCCCAGTAAACAAGGCCTGCTGTAATTTTTAATTTGAGCACTAAAGCTTTTGGCCGATTAAACTTCTAGTGTTAAACCACTGCACATCAACTCTGGAATTAAACTGGATTAATTTCTGTATTTATAAAAGTCTGGCATTCTTACAGTTGTAGGTAGAAAACCTCCCACTAGAGCCCATCCACCCGGCTGTTTTGCTTGATCTCCTAGAGTAAGCAGGTAGTAGCAACCTTCTGCCCTCCCCACAAGTCTTACTGCAGCCACTTATTGATTGTTCAGCTGTTCAGAGAGATAAACTGTTCTCTCTGCACAGGCTGCAATGGATAGTGAGGGTGATCAGGTCCACCCAGCTTTTGCCGGCAATTGAACTGAATAAAGCCTTTCCCCAGCCACCTCTTTGGCCAGTCTGGCCTAGAGCCCTGGTGACATCGTAAGTGTATTGAATTTACATCTTGCTGAGAATTTTGTATATTATTTATGAGAATGGATTGATTTTTCTTTTCTGTGAGGGAGTAATATGGCATGTATCCCTCCCTCCCCCATCTCTATTTCTGGTAAAATAATTCCTGCATAAATACTGATGCACCACTGCCAGAAGCATTGTACAGTTTTAAAAGACTGCTCATTTTGTAGTTCCTCTCTTTACCATGGATTGATTTACAAAGAATTTATGAAGAGGAAAAAACAGAATACAAAGCAAATTCACAATTGCTTTTCCTGCTTGCCGTTGATGGTGCATTACAGTATAAGGTTAAGTTCTCTAGCTACTTGCTTGCTGCCTTTCAGCTACAACTACGTGTTATACAGATATTTATTTCATCTTGTTCCAAAGAACATTAAAATTAAGAAAAACTGAAGCATGGAGATGGGTAGTAATAGTACCTTTCTTCCTCTCACCATGTATTATGCATATTTGCTCTTTCCTAGCTTATACAATCAGTAAGACTTACACGACTTACATTCATGTCTTTCACAGGATGAGGTTCCCATTTTCCTAAGACATTTTTAAAAAACAGCATATAGAGCAAGAAATACAGGTTTATGGAGTGAAATTATGGCAGAATTCAGATTCCTAAATTCAAAACTGATCATGAATGTGCAATTTTGCTCAACAATCATTAGGCCCTGAAAATGCTCTTAACTCCAGAGATTGCTTTTGGCTTTACTTCTATAGATTTTAAACACTGTGTGTTGAGCTGAGCAGCTCTCCAGACAGCATGCTGGCTTTGGGTCTGATTCTAAGGGTGGGATTATAACAGAGTTCTGAATTATGGCTAATGCCATCAGTGTGGCAGAGGTAGAATGTTTATAGTTAAGCACCAGTGGATTTATTTCTCTGGAGCATTTGGTCTCCTGTGATCCATTCTTCATCAACCATTTTCCAGAACAAGGTTGTCCCTATTCAAGTAAACCTTTGCCCCTTATCCTACCTGATCATTTTTGTTTCATTATTTATCCCAAATCTTATCTACTGTTTTCTCTTAATGAAGTTGTCTCTGCTTTTCCCCCTGTTTTCTCCATCTGCCTTCTCCCACAACTATGAAGACATCAGTATTTCCATCTACTTGCTCAAAGAGAATGAATCAGGTTGTACCTATGAGCAGTGAGGAGAAAGACAAGGAGATGGCCCTGGGACAAAGCAAGGTTTGCTCAGAGGTTTCCTACTGGGAAATAAAAGGCTACAAAAGTTAGCTCAAATTGTGAGCCAAGTGCAAAATGTCACAGCAGTAGATATTTTGAAACGACTGTCTTTAAAAAAGAAAAATAATAAAATTTGCATGTTGAAATTAGGAGAGGTCCATCTTTTTATTTCATGAAAGCAAGTTTTTATTTATTTGAACTAAACAAAGATTTTAGATTACTATTTCTGTTTTAAAACTTGAGCAGAAAAGTTCTATTTAAACAAGTGCCCTACCATTCCCTGCATCAGGGAAATACAGCAAATCCAAGAACCTGAAAGTGAAACCTACCATCTCATAAAAAGATAACTGACTCCCTGAGCTGCAGCACCTCAGGAACTGAGGAACAGAAACTGAGGCATTTACTAGAATAAGGTCATACCAGTTTCAACAGCCAGACGTGTTCAAAACAGCTGCAGAAGAACTCACATGGCTTCCCACCCCAAAAGCTGCTATAAGACAGTTCAGTGGTGACACTGAAGTGGCAGTGTTCAAGGTCAGGTTGGATGTGGCTTTGAGCAACTCAGTCTAATGGAAGGTGTCACTGCCTGTGGCAGGGGGTTGGAACTAGATGAGCTTTAAGGTCTCTTCCAACACAAACCATTAAGATGATATGACACAAAGGAACACTTTAAATAACCAGCAGGTAAGCAAGAAAACATTCAGCGGAAAAATAACTCTCCTCTCAGTTTTGGGAAAAGCTTCTGTATTAGAAGCAGCCTTGCTTGGTGCCAAGGGACAAGAGGACAGAAGTTTGGATGAACAAATCTCCAATGCTGAGATCACTTCAGCTGCACCAGAGTCACAGTCTTGCAAGTATACATTGATATGATTAATACCCAGACAGCACAAAAGGAGGCTTATCACTACAGCTGCAGTGCCCTGACAGGGCTATTGGTTATATCAAGGTTAATGTGGTTAAAGCTACAAACTTGGCAAGGAAAATGAATAAGCCTAATTTTCTGCTGGCTTAATCAGATCCAGGCTACAGCACCAGCCAGTACTGGCATTACCCTGCTAAAACCCCCTACAATTCCTGTCCAATGACACCTTCCCTTTGAGGGTGCTAATGCCAACCTCCCACCAGTCCTGAAAATAAAACAGCACTACAAACCATAACTGGGCTTGCTCTGTAGAAGGTTACTCTAACATCTAGGACTAGGCCAAATACTCATCAGGGAGAAGAGCTTCACCCCATTTGTAATAAAAGAAAAAAAAACAAAACCACAAAACACTTTTTTTTTTTTTTGGGTAAGAAAAAAAGTGCAGTTTATGGGCACAATGGTAAAAGCCTGGCTTGTAATCATAGCACCTGCATTACTCTGATACAGTTGTACTCAAGCCATACTGCTGCTCCTGCATTTAAAGTTTTGCAAAATATTCATATGACCTGCCAGACATCTCCTCCAGCACTCCAACTTATGTGCTGCTGTGGAGCATAGCCTTGGAGTGCTCTGTACCTCAGTATGCTTTACGTGGACCTGGATTCTGTAGGCAACACAGAGATGGAGGCACTGCCCAGGCTTCAGAGGGAAAAGGGTAAATTTAATTGCACAGCCCAGTCATGCCTGTTGTGTTAGTGCAGAAACAAGCATATCAGAAATGATAAATTTTGCAGCTGGCACTAAGCCCCTGGACCACATATTCTGCATCTGTTGAGCCAGTGTCTTTCCCCTCTAGACCGTCACTCATGCTCCAGAGAACAAATCAAACCAAACCAAACCAAGAAGCAGAAGAGTATAGACTGCTGGCTCTCAGGCTGGATACAGTGACTCAAAAATAAGGTGTTCTGCTTTTCTCCTTCCTTTCCTCCCTATCTAGGCATTTAGAAGAAATCTGTTTTATACTATTTGCACCCTTATTTTGAATAGGAAGGATACTGTCATTGTGCCATTAAGGACTGTTTGCAAGTACAGCTTTGATCCCTAGCCAGTGCAGACCCCACAGACCTGCTCAGCACCTTTCACTCAATATTTCATACTAATATTTCATAAGAACAGAAGTAATCCTGTCCCTTTGTATGCAGATATTTGTATGATTGATAAAAACAAAGGAAGGCTACAGCCCACAGTACTGTTATACATACCAAGTCCTGACAAGGATTCAGTCATAGCTCTGAAGGGCTTCCTTTAAACTGGATAATGATGCAGTAGTCACAGAATAAGTGATAGGTTTCATTATAGAGACAAAGAGGCAGCAGAAAGCAGCAGCAGTAGTAGTTAAGACTGTAGGCTCAGAGAAAGCACATGCCTGGCACTCAGGGCTTGGGACATGCTGAGAGTTTTGAGTAAGATTTCACAGAAGTTTAAGTGAATCTCGGCCAAGATGCTGTGGTTCTGTGCCTGTTCCTACCTCTCTATCTCTCTCTTGTGCCAGCAGTAAAGTTTACGTTGTTCTATAATGTAAAGGTCTGGCAAAGTAAGAAGAAATAAATTATTTCGGATTTTTTTTTTCCCTTCCAGTTAGAGTTCAGGCAGATTAGGTCCCTCACCACAGTCACAGGAGCTATATTATGAACACAAAAGAGAGGAGAGGCAGGGCTGTACAGTGGATGCCAGGAGACAGTGTTGCCAGGACCCACAGGCAACCAGCTGAAGCTGACGTGGAATCATGCTGCTGTCGCTTGATTCTTTATTCACAGAATGGAGGTATTGAATATCTTTGCTAGTAAATAAGCTCACAGACAAAGTCCTTTCTTTGCACCCTTCTAGAAAAAGCATAAAATAAATCAAACCTCAAACACTGACAACCCACTCAGCCCAACAGGGGTAGCATTCCCTTAATGGACCAAACCACTGGAGCACTCTGTCTTCAGACTCTCAAAGTTAAGTCCAGGAAAGCTTTTCATCTGAGCTGTACAGGCTAACTCTCAATACCAAATGGACGGTGATGTGAGGGGAGAAGAATTTCTGCTATGGGAAGATGACATCTAGCCAGAGAATGTCAAAAGCTTGGAAGCAAGGCTGTGAGTCATGGACGATGCCAAAGCGAGCTTGTCAAATGCATGCCAAGAGAGGGAAAAGCAAAACCGAGGTTGACAGAAAGTGGCCATCTCTTGATATCTCACGCATGAGAGCAGAAAGTGGCTGATGGCTGTCAAGAAAGGTCCTAGATCATCAGCCAAAAAAAAAATGGAGGAGATTCCCACTTTATAAATGGTGTGACTGAGTGGAAACCTGCACAGCCATACCTAGAGAAAGAGTACTGCAAGCCTCTGTCTGACCCCTCCTGGCAATGTGACCATGTCCTCAACATCAAATGATTTAAAGATTACAAAAAAGTGTTTCCTAAGTGCACGTCTGTCAAAACACAGAAAGCTTTCTGACCAGGACAGGAATAAATGGTACAGGCAAGATGGTACAGTAATGCCTGTGAAACACAGGCAAGGTAGGGGGAGAAATGTCCTTCTCTGCAAGGTCTTCAGGCACCGAGTATCAAGCTCTGAAAAAAAACCTGGATTGCTGCAAGATACTCTGCAGTAAATCCAAACACTGCATACTGCCTTCTTCAATTTGGTATTCTTTACTTTCCATTTTGTTGTCTCCATGGGATTATCAGCTGGAAGCGGACACTTGATGGTTTCTGAGACCTCAGATTCCATTATTCTGCCACAACACTTACTAATTATAAATGCTTTGCCAAATATCTGATGTTTTCACTGGCTAAAAGCCCATGCCTAATGGGCTGATAAAGAACAAGTGCTGTCAGAGAATGGCATGTGATTGCTTACATGGGTCGGCTGAAACTGTGCCCTCAGGAGGTGCCTGCCTGAGCAAACAGCATAAATGAACGTTTCCTGGGTAAGAAGCTGAATGATTCTACTCCTAGAAAATTATTTAATATGTTTAACTATTCCCAGTGCTACAAAGGCTTCCCCTTCAGTGCTGAAAGTTGAACATCCAATGCATGTTACTCTACTCTCCCCAGAATTCTGTGACCTATTTTCAGCGACTGGAAGACAAGATAATAAATAATCTGAGTGAGTTGGGCTCAGAGATGAGTGTGTCTGGCATAAATACCTGTATCTATTTTTCTGGGCACACTGAACATGTAGGATGCTTCCAACACTAACCTGCATATGCTGGCTGCTATATCTAAATAAGACATTATCCTTTTTCTCCTACTGTTCTGCTTCCTCTCCTTTGCCCTGAAGCCCACAGTTCCCTTGCTCTGCCCTCTCCCTTTCCTGCATTACCGCTTCTTGCCATCAATTCACAACCGCAAACCTGCAACAAAAGAAATGAAAGTTTCAGTCCTCTCCTCCATTCCATCCTACCGCTCCTACTTGCTCACTCAGAGTTCTGTTTCTTAGAGAAGGTCTGAGACCCAAAAACCAATATGGGTCACTGCTAGGTACTGTACAAGTAGTGTCCCATCTAAGCAGGCAGTACAGACCCAGGCTGGGGAAGGGACAAAAGACAGGCAGATCTACACCAGTGTGATGGTGCCCATGTGCTCTAAGTACTTTTTGGTTTTAGAATTAAATCCTTTCTGGGAAACCATGTCAAAGTATATTAGCTAAACAAAGAGTAGGAGTGAGAAAGCAGAAGACCAAACAGCTAAAATGAGATGGTGATTAACAAGAAAGCTTCAGAAAGCAACTCAGGGATGTCAGTGGCTTCAATGGGTTGTTTTCCAAAAAGCTTCAGCAGCTGCTCTTCCGGCTTCAGACTTCAGTTGGCTTCCTTTGCTTTGCTGTTTCATTTTTCAAAAAGCCTTGTGCTGGTAGAAAGGGGAAGATACTGAACGAATGGTAGCATATCTGGCTCCTAGATTCCTCTGACCTTTGAATTTAAGCTCTCTCAACAAGTAAAAATACCCTTCTCAGCTTCTGGAGGTAACACTGATGACATCTTTATTTTGACTTACCAGCTGAGTGGATGCTCATTCAGTAATCTGATGGCAGACATTTGCAGGAAGATTTCTGATTTCCAGGGGAAAAATAAAAATTTACTTATTTCACTCATTTCTTAAACTTCCTTCCACGAAGCCTTTGCTTCTGTTGCACCAAATTCAGGAAGCTAATGCTGTGGAGACAGGGTGGGAGGAAAACAAAGCAAAAAGCCCCCTGCCCTGTCTTGTCACTCAAACTTGTCACAGCCTTTGAGAAACTGTGCAAGGGAACTGCAGGGGACTGCAGCAGAAGCAACAGCACACATGTGCAGAATGTTCTGGAAATGAACAAACAAGATTACAGAACTGGGTTCTACAGACACCTTTGTAGGGCTGTCTTTCTATTAGATGGAATATTATCAACTCAATTCTGTTTATGATACTTTGGCTTAATTCCGTAACCTGTGTTGAGTGAACATTTTGGCATCACCACATCAGCATGTAGTGTCATATAAAGATGAAAGTAACTTCTGTGAAGGCTGCAAGGCAGGGGAAATTATGCATTTAGGGTCATTAAAGTTAGCAGCAGCATCCAGGCCCAAAGCTAGCTAATATAAAAGTTCTCTAGTTTGTTGGGAATTCAAACACTGCATTAAAAAGAAATAAGTACATGTGTTAATACATTTTTCACAGGTGGTTTACTTAAAAAAAAAAAGCAACTCTGAACCGAAATAACCTTGAGATGACATACCTATTTCAGTGGTGGGCATGCAGCAGCAGCACAGTCTGCAGACAGGCTTTTCACCACCTGTTATTTACCACACTACTGTGTTTTGAGTCATTAGCTGCTGTAGCTGCAACTGCAGAAAGCTAGATGGTTGGTGAGCAGAATAACGATTTGTAGGAGTTGAGCCAGTTCTGAGTTCAAACTCAGGTAAAACTTCAAATCGCTGTTTACCACCAACTTCACTTGTTGCAATCCCTGACATGTCAGTGGTAGTTTCACTTTTCATTCTCCTGGTTCAGCTGCTGAGGGAGGAGCTCTGTTTCTATTTCTCAGCAATATCCTCTTCACCCTTAGGTTTCCGGCATTCTGACAAGGAACGTTTCCACAAACATTCCCAGGTTCCTCAAGAAAATCAAGAACATTGACCATCTGCCATCTATTCTTGTTTGCAATGGATCAGCAGGTGCAAGGCCACTCCTTCACAGGAATCGTCCAGTGCAATGGGTCAGCTTTAACTGCGTTTATACGCATTCTGCCCTTTGCGGAAATGGCCCAAAACATGTATTTTGTGATGGGAACCAGCAAACTTCCATAAGTACTGTGTCCCAGGGTCACTGGCAGGGAATGCATAAAACAGACTTCTCTCCCCCCAGCTACTTCAAAATACAGAAGTTCCAGTATTTTAGTTCTGGACACAGTTCTATTTATTTAAGCTAAATTTGTGTCTGGTGTTTCATTTTGTTTCACTGGTGGACCAAGCATGACAAAAATACTCCTACCAACAATTCCACACAAGATACTTCCACTTTCCCCCCCCACATCTCTTCTATATTTTTGGACTTCCAAATCCATCTCATTTAATCAAAACTGGTTGCAACACACACAACCCAAAAAGAGTTGCATCAATTTATATATGGACACGGAAATGTGCAAGGTAAAGGCAAGAGTGAATTACTTCTTAAACCATTTCATGCAAGGAAACAACACACTCCTGAGTGTAATTTAAATTTAAGCTTCTGCATGACTACTTTGATATTAGAAGTCAATCTCTGGAACACAAATAGTGAAACAGGCACCCACAGGATAAACTTGCAGTCATGGTTGTTTCACCAGCAAACAAGAAAGGATGATTAGATACTTTTTCCATTCAAAAAATGGTTTGGGGTTTCTTAGCTCATTTATTTTGGCAGGACAAGGAGTCCGTAGTGGGTATTACTGTCTTGATGCTTTGAAAAACTAACTTTTTTTTTTTCATATTCCCACAGAAAATCATTTGAAGGACAAAAAAACCCAATCAAACCAACCTTTGCCTTTTTATGTAACAAATGGCTATGGGCTAAACCTAAGAGAGCTTAAAATTAGTGCTTCTAATGTGACCACTGAGACATTTCAGGCTTAATTACATCTGAAGCAGACTTAACCACTCATTTCTCTCCAGTTTCATACAAACAATAATTGCTCCTGTAGCCACACTGCAACATGGTAGAATTAACCACATCCTAGAGGAGCTGGAAAAGAAAAAAGGGAAACCAAACAGCCTGTCCAGGCAGAAGAGGCTCATTGAGCAGCCTGGCAGGTCTCCCTTCTGCAGTAAGAATTAGAACCACTTCACTGAAGACAGCGCTGTTCTGTACCCAATGTCTAAGGCAGGCAATGCTCTGCTTCCTCTCTTGGGTTTCCACTTTAGCTCTTGTTGACTTACACGAAGTCAGAGTTACAAAAAGAACATTCCTGAGTCTGTATGTACTTGTGGATGTACATGTGTACTTATCATTCTCCTATTAATCTACTTCTTTAAAAGCCCCCAGTATTTTTACTTTAAGAAGCTGTGCAGGTTTTACTTCAAGCTGTAATCTTGTGCACCAAGTGATACACTGCTCCAAGGCAAAAAAAAAAAAAAAAAAGAGTGTTATTAAAGCTAGTGCACTAACATAAACATAAATAAATAGCCTCTGTTAATAAACATGTCAAAATTAATGTCCCCCCATAAATCTTACACCTGGATCTTACATTAGAGGTCAGCAACCATACTGTGGAAGCTGGAATGTGGTTCTGCAGTTTTGGCATGGTTGGACCACTCTGAACATGCTCCTCTGTGACAAGCAACAAATCCTCCCAAAGTGAATAAGAGAAACAGTGAAATACTTTTTGCATAGCTAGGTCCTGTAGTCAGTGGGACTATACATAAACTCTACTGTTAGTCACAAAGCTAGGATGCTCTGCAGATTCAAACCCTAAGAGACAGCAGGTAAGTCCAGGAGTTTCCTGGCATGGTAGATAGTACCATCCAGGATGCCTCTGCCTTACTGCTGCTCAGCGCTACGATACTCCTGCATAAGGAGATAATCCTCACTCATTTTACAAACCATCTCTGCTGCATACTGTTCATAGCGTACAGCTCCCAACCACCTTCCCACTACTACATGTTCTGGACTGACTCTGGAAGCAGCATGGAGCAACAAGCTGCTGTTTGCTCCAACACTGCAAAGGTCATTGAGGGCCACATACTTATTTTATGCCTTGTACGTACAGGGTTTTGTTTTCTGTCTTGGCTTAAGCGGGTTGAATTACAGATTCCCACTTTATTTGGTTCCTTCACTGCCTGCTTTAATATAAAGAACAGGATTTCACATTGCATATTGAGTTGAGGATCCATCCTCCAAAGTCTCCTGAAATGGAGGAGGAAAGCTAACAAAAGAAGGTGCAGCTGCTCCTACTTGCCTGACAAGTTAATGTTGCTAGAGAGCCTCTTGGTTCACCATACGGAAGTGATTACTGGATCTACCACCTAAAAATAAACCAAAACATCTTACAGGAACATGCTACTGATACATTTGGAATTGCCCCAAAAGGAACCCTCCACATTACCCAAAAAGCGGGCTCACTCTCACAGTCAAAGGTGTGTCTGAGTGAAGAGGTACAAGTTTACTTCTCTGTGTGGACTGAAGCTGCATACAGCTGCAGATCTAAATCCCAGTGCAAACATGGAAGTGTATCTTTACAAAGGCCCAGCTCAGTTTGTGGAAGCATGTCCCAGCCTTCTGGTTTCAGGTGGGGTGGATTATGTTTTTCATTTTGCTTTCTTACACAGAAACAAAAAACCCCAAACCAACCAACCAACCAACAAAAGATTAAGATCTCAACAGTAAACTAATAACTGCCCTGGAACTCAAGCCTGAGCAGCACCTCAGACACTGAAAAAACCAGTGGATTTTGTTGTTTGTACTGCAATGTCTGAAAATTGCCCCTTTGTGGAACTAACTATACTTTAATTCTCAGAGTTGAGAAATACTGTGGTTTTCTTTCCTATTGTTTCCCTAATCTAGAAGCAATTCAGACACATAACAGTTCCATGTGTACAACAGAATAACAACAGCTAACGTGTCCCTAGCCAGAATTCAATCTGTCTGTATGCCTGCCTGCCTTTGCTCCTCAAATGGCTCTCTTCAGAGGAAAAGTGTTTCCTACTGAACTCTGAAAGGCACCTTGTGCCTCAGGTCTGGCTGGATAGAAGAGCTAACTTCTTGCAAGATTTCTAGTAGAGTAATTTTGGCTGAAGAAGGCTTGCATGAAAGTTGCTTAATGTACTTAGAATGAAACGCTGCCTCATTAGAAAATTCTGAAATACTCAGTTCTTCATTTCCATTTTCTCTTGAAAATCATAGATTTTGTTCAGTAAGTGTCCCCTAAAATTTGTTGGTTTAGATACTTCATATGTAACCAAACCATGAGTCATGTTTGAAGCTTACCTATAGCCCCCTTAGGGCACTGCACTGTTCCCTGTGTGTAACACAGCGTATGACATGAAATAAATAGTCTACACAGAAAAGATGTAAACATTCTTAAAGGTATGAAGATCATAAAGGCATGAAGACTTCTCAGCTACTATTCCCATGAGGATCTGCAGAATCCTTCAGATAACAGAAGAGATGGGAAACTGCTCTTCCATCAGCTGTTACTGGCAGCTGAGGCAATATTCCAGATGATCCTCATGCAGACTGACTAAACAATTACTCTGGGTTTGTCCTATTACCTTTCTTAAAACATCTATTTACTCATCCCTAAACCACTATGCTAAGAAATACCATTATATGGAAAAATTGCCTCATCCATACTAGAAAAAAATCTTGTCGAGAAGATATATTTTAACTTCAGATATTACATATAATCTCTCTTACCACTGGCAACACAAAACAGTCATCATCAAAAGCAGTTCCTTTGCTTTCAGTTCTTGAGTCATCCACCGACTTTATGTACAATTTTGAGCAATCAGCCTGTGATATGTTTTTGCATCTTTAACACGGAAATGATGCCACTACCTTACGGTCACACACCCTACCCTACACACGAGTCATCACTGCAGAACTCTTTGTAACAGGGCTTAATTCATGTCTGTACAGCACCTAGTACAACACTATTTCAGTTTCAGTGTGATCAGTGACATCTGTGCAATACAGTGGTGAAGAATGAGAAGTTCTTGAATCAGCTTCTGGTCATCCAGCTCACAGTCACTAAGGAATTAAGAAAGAATACAGCATTAAGGGTTTCACATTAGTAAGGTTAGTCATGGAACTACCCAGAAATATCAGTTTCCAGAAGGAGTGGTACATTATCAACAAGGGAGCTGGGGAAATCCTGCCGACAAACAGGGGTACATTCTAACACCAGGCTATGGGGACTTTGGCGTTTGTTTTCTTGAAAAAGCTGAAAATCAACAGAGTAGTTTCTCTCAGAAGCATTCACTTCATTCACTTAGGATAATGTTTAAATTACTGGTCTAAGGAATACATAATGAATGAGTCTTGATTAAGTCTCATTGCTAATGGTGCCTTATTAGGACTTGGACTGCTGGCCACTTCTGGTTCTTCATTTTGGAATATCTAAAAAATGCTTTACAAGGAATTACTTATTTCTTTCTGTATACACTTTCTATTCCCATTTCAGTTATTCTCAGCTACTTCCCGAGAAATCTTTTTCTAAAAGACAAGGCTCCGCATGAAAAACTGTACATAAACCAAACTTCCCATGGTCTTTGGCAGATACCCTGTGCGACAGACTCATCAAATGGGATTGTTCAGTTACTCTGATGAACAGTTATATATTGTATTTGACCTTTGTTGTGGGTTCTTATGCTCTTGAACGCCTTATTTTCAATGCTGTTACTGATCAAGCTTAAGCAGTCTCAAGATTTCTTCATGGTTTCTAACACCTAACACTTTCTCGTTTTGCCCTACTAGAGAGAAATTTGCCACAGTCCTAACTTGGAGACAGCAAAAGGGGCTGTCCGAGAGCTGCTCACCTACACCAACCCTTCCACGTTATTTCAGAATACACCTCCCATCAGTTGCAGCTAAGACACCTGACTGCCACTGAAGCAGATGAGAAGTGTTCCCAATTTCCTTTCCAGTGACTCTGTTTCTGTACTGTCTTATACTGTGCCAGTTTTGCAAATATTTTTTTTTGTGGAATACCCAAGGCTTGTGCATAGGTGGCTTGTACATCATGCTGCTAGGGGTGAGTTTAAGGCAAACTTTTCACATTATCTTCCTTTTCTTATGAATTTATTTTCCTTTCTCAAGTTACTTTTTTAGCCTATATACAGACAGACTCTTAAAACAGTTTCAACATTCTAAGACTGACTCACACATTCAGTTTGACTTCTTAGAGGATAAATCATTTCCTTACTATCAGTAGTACGAAGCAGAAAGGATGGACAAGATTCTAGAAGTACTGATTTTTTTTTTTCCTCCTTTTTAAAATAAAAAGAAACCAGACTTTTTTTCAAACATCAAAACTCTTTCCATGAATTAATTAGACTGGACAATAGTCAACCATTGCACATTATGACCAAATCTTTAGTCAAACAATTCTAGAACCTTGGAGAAAGGCTTTTTTCCTTAACATTTGGAAGTTGTTCAGATGACTCAAAGTTATGATGCAAACAAAAACACACAAGTTTTTTTGTGGTGACTTTCAAAGTTACAGGTGCTCACCAGGAACTACATCACTTGGTGCAAGCACTGAGACTGAAATGGTAATTTTAACAACATTCTTTTATGACAGATTTAAAAAAATAATGCTTAACATCAACATCAAAGTGCTTTATAAACACGAATAGTGCTTCACAAGTGCACCACCAATTGTTTGATATTGTTTGAAAAGGGTGAACTAAGAGACAGGTTGATGAACTGGCCAAAGTCCTATTTAGCTAAAGCAAAGGTGAAGCCTGCTGATGCCAGGATAACACACATTGTGCACTCCATGTGAACGAATCTAAATCCAGCTATAGAAGAGCCAGGTCTGATTTCTCAAAAAAGGTCTGCATTTCTTTTCAGATTCAAAGAAAAACACAGAGGAAGCTTAGCTCAGAGATCTGTGGTTTAAAAAAAACCTGACAATTTTCCCTCCCTCACAAAACATCTAATATGAAGATCTATTCAGAAACTCACAAATAAGCTTGCAAGACCTATTTTAGCCAAAATTTACCCGAGCCAAGCAATACACTTTCCCTCCAAATCATTTTGGCATCTGTGTAAGAATTACAAGTTACCTGGCAGACAGTGGTTGCAAACAACACTTTCACAGGAAAGCCTTGAAGCTGATGAACTGTGATAAGCAAATTCAAGTGAACTGCATGATGAGAAACAGCAAAGCCAAGCCACTCACATCTTGTTCCCAAGAACTCTGGAATTAAGTCGTACGCTTCTCATATCAGCAACAGGGTTTGCATAGGATAATATGTATGTGCTGTAGAAAGAGCATGACTTAAATGCAAGTGCGGCTCTGGACGGTTAAATCTGATATTCTTACAGATTGTGGTTTTTTTCCTCATAGTATCAGTTAAGTAACTGATACTCTGAATAGAGGTCAAGGTAACATATAAAATGCTACATACTGTTTCTTTTCTCTTGGACTGTACTGTCAAATTAGCTAGTATTTTCATTCTTTTTATGACTTGGAAGTCGTCTCTCCAAAAGCTTCAAAAGTTTAATACCTGAAACAAGACCTAGTTACATGAGAGCTAAAAAAGGGTATGGAATTTCTTATCAGAGAGAAGCCAAAATCAAAGAATCACAGACTGGTTTGGGTAGGAAGGGACCTTAGGGCTCATCTAATTCCAACCCCCTGCCACAGGCAGGGACACCTTCCTCTAGAGCAGGTTGCTCCAAGCCCTGTCCAACCTGGCCTTGTGGAATGGTTTGTGAAATGGAACAGTAAAGCCTGTAACCAGTCAAAGCAAAGGGACTTCATTCTAAGTTATGACATACTATGAAAAATGCATTCCTAAGCATACTGGAGAAAACAGCTCTGTTTTGAGAGATGTCCTAAACATTCAAAAGGTTGTAAGCACGTAAGCAACATTAAGTGTCTGTTGTTAAAGATTCTGGAAACTACTCCATTATTTTAAGACACTTGAACTTTTCTTTTAAGTATAAGAAACTTTTTGAACTCTCATACACTAGAATTGTATGTAAAAACCTCCTGGGCCGGTTATACAGAAAAGAAGACCCAAAAAAACTAACTTCAAATTTTCCACCAAGCTCTTCCATTTTACCAAAATTACACATCAAGTAGCCAAGATTTTTGGTATAAATTCTTGAAATCGCTCCGAAACATTTAAATGGATCTCAACACATACCACTAGAAACAATGAATCACTGGGCAAGAACCATTTAGGCCTTAGGTAAAGTATATAAAATTAATTATATTAAAATATAATTACTACCTGACCTGAAAATCTTCCCCTGAATAGGATATTAAAGTTTATTTTAAACTATGCATGATTGCTTTGGTGCTTTGTAAACTCTTACAAGGACAAGACAGATGAAGCTGCAGAGAGCTTCAGCAGGGACCAGATGCAGCGGGTCTTATCAGACCGCTCAATCACAGCAGATCCGTGTAGTAACCTAAGACTTTCCAAACTTGGTTCAATCTGAGTAGAGAACACTGTCAACGGAAATGTCTAGTTTCTTTCTAGGAGAATAACTCCACTTCAAGGCTCTCCAGTACTGTTCTCTATGAACACCTGGGCAGGTTAGAGAGGTAACTGCTTCCTGATGTGATCCTAAGCCTCCCCTTAGGGCTACAAAGCCAGGAGTCTCTCCAAATTAGAAACCTTTGGGTGGCAGACCAGCACAGTTCTGAATCTACTTTGTAGTCTTTTTATTCGTGCTTTTGTTCTTAATCATGGGCAACCCCTCTCACCAGATGTGCTATTTCTCCTGTCCCAGGATGGATGCAGGCCTGCATGACAGTTAATCTGCTCCACTGCAGAACATGCCAGCCAAAGCACACCTCAACAAGAGTTACCTACATTTGTGATGCTGCATTCTCGGTCCCCAGAAAAATAAGATAAAGATCTTAAATAGAAACCAGTAACAAAAGCAAAATGCCAAACCATTTCACACACTGAATCAACAGTGATTCACAACACTCCTAGACTCTGACTAACATACCAGAGAATGAAGCAACATCACAAAGAAAAAAAAAATCCTCCACTTAGTGTGGCCAATAAAAGATATGCTAAGAAATAATTATGGGAAATAGTGTCCTGTTTGTTCAAAAAATCAACGGTGTTGGTGATCGGCTTTTTTTTTTTCCCAGCAAAAACCCCCCTCCTGTACTTTATAAAAGCAGAGGGTAAATTTACTCATCATCAGATATTTGCAAAAACTGTTGAAGTTCTCACCTTAACCACAATTTCCCAATTAATACTTGTTACTGAGGGGCATCTAGTATTGAGATGCTTCCCTCTGAAGCAAGCTTCCCTTGCTGCCTTCAGTCTGTGGCAGAACTATTAGGGTATTTGTTCACTTTTTAGCCACCCAAAATTGAATTTCCACTTTCAGAATATTATCCTAAAGCAAAATGATGCAAACCAAATCCGTTTATTAGGGCCCAGAATTGGTAAGAAAATTTTGTAAAACCATTTTCAGGTATTTCACCACCTCTTGCAAATGAGTATTTTTTTATTAGCTTCTTGTAATATTTCCTCCTTTTTAGTACTTTGTAGCTTAAACAAGCTGAAAAGGTTTTCCTCAAAAGAAACTCAGAGAATGAAGTGTTTTGGTAGAAAAAGAAAATGAAAAAGCAGCTCTTCTTAAACTGCGTGGTTTAAAATCATAACAAAAGGTCCCTAGCATGGTTATGTGAGAAAAGTTTTAAATATCAGAGGCTTAGGATTATGCTCTTCTCAGTTTTACCAGACTACATGAAAGGATTCCCATCTTGTGATTTTTCTAAAAAATGAGTGACCTAAAAGCAGAGAGAAGGGCAACTAGAAATTGCAATAACCCCTTCTAAGGAACTAGAAGAAGTAAATGAGAGGCTGACAGAATTTTCTGTTATTTCCACTTTGATCATTGTGAAGAGACTTTCTTTCCACCTGCTTATTGTAAGGAACGTTAGGAAGGACAGTTGTTGAAACTGAAACACTGAAGCCAGCCACCAAAATCCCCAGTGTCCCTGTCACACACTCAAAATGCAAGCCTTGTCTCTGCAATTCAACCACTCAGCAGGTGGGACTTAGGACACTCACTTAGGACAGCTTATCCTAAGCATGCCCTCTCCCTACTGAGGAACCTACCTCTGAATCTGATTGATTGGTACATAATACTGAGTAGAACTTCCTGTGCATGTTATTACTCACCTTACCCTGATGTGTGGCAAAAATTGCAAGGGGAACTGCTTTACCAAGTGCGTAAAACCTGTTGCAATGAAAAGGTGATACATAGTTACATCCTTCCTACACCTAAGACAATATGCAAGAGTCAAAGGAGCAATAACAGAGTATGGGGTCTTTCCAACCCTTGTGATTTTGAGTCTTTTAATTATGGAAAGGTTCTCAGAATCCTAACATTGGAATAATATTACCTGAGAACCTGAGAACCTCATCTCTTACCGAATAAAAATGTTTTCAGCCATTGTGACAAATCAGAAAAAGGATCCAGAAATCTACTCCAAAACAAAAACTGTAATCTTCACATAAACGTGCGTTAATACAAAGGACTCTACAATCTCTGAGCAAATTCATGCTGCTCTGAGGGATATCCTCACTGATCCGGCACTGTAGAATTAGCCTTGACCTTGCCTCTCCACCTCTCTGAATCTGAACTAGGACAACAAGAGGACTGGGAGGGGGGAATGCTGCAGTTAGTGGTAAGGCATTCTCACCTGCTAACAACTTCTGTCACCAAGCTATCAAAATTCGACAGAAGTACCTGTCATCATCCACAGAGATGACTATGGCTTCTTTCTTCCCCTTCTCAGCAATATGTAATCTCAAAGTCCTTATTTACTAGCCTTAATAGCATATTAACAATATTATAGTATTAATTGGTAGTCTATCAGGATGTGTCAGAAAAGTAAAACACATGGGATAAGTGTGAGTACAGTCATTTCAGTTCACAAGTGCCAGCCAGCACTAAGTCTGATTCTTATTGCATAGTCTACTGGCTTCTTTACTGCTTTTCTTTAGGAGACAGTAGATGAAACCAATTTCCCCTCGATGTCAGAGGCTGGACAGAGTGTTTTCACTGTCATTCAGGACAGTGACATTCAGGAAGAGCTTGTGGGGATACTGGTACATACACTGAGGTAGCTCAGATTTCAGTTAACTTTGTAGTTTTGCGCAGACTTTTGTTCTATTGTTTCAGCTTCACCTAGAAGTCTCAGCCCATTTAAATCATTGACAAGAGCAATGTTGTTGCACTAAAGAGCCAAATGTTTCCCGGGAATAAGTGACCCATTTTGGAAGAGCAGCAGAGGTAGGAAGCCTCAGGAAACACTCTACTATTAACAACTGTACTAAAATAAACCTCCTCTCCACATTTTCTAACAATTGTTTTAGTAAGTTTTCTGGCAAGAAGCTAGAATAAATTATCATTCTTTGCTCCTGTGCCAATCACATTAACTCCTGCAACTTGCTTAGCTCAGACAATTGAGTCACTGCAACTGTTCATAGTACTTAATCTACACAAGTTTTAAGTGTACCCTGTAGTTTTAGACATTTTTCTAAGCTTCTCAGCAACCTAAATCTGCTTCAAACAAATGATCCAAAACGAGGAAAAATTTACAGAAAGATGCCTTCAACTAATAAAGTCAAAATTTATTTCTGCAATAAAACAACAGCTTATTTTCCCATCCTGTGTCACAACGTTTATTGCAAACTAAAGCTGAGAAAAATGATGTGTAACCAGGAAACAGAGCCCGAGTATTCATCTGTCCTTATCGGTCATCCAAACAGGGCAAGAAAACCTAAACTGTGGCTTATATGAAATATAAACCTCTATTTGGGGGCAACACAGTGAAGATGGAATGATGAGATCAGTATTTCCCATTCAATAAGCACAACATTTCCCAACTTTGTAGAATGAGTCTCTGAGGACAGGCAAAAGATTTCAACATAATTCATAAGATCTCATAACCTAAGGCTGAATAATAAGGCACTTGATAAGCTAAAAATTTCACCTCTTAAGATCCATTTTAGAGAACTGGCATCCAAAAGCAGTAATAATTTTAGGACCCAGACATATTTGCAGATAAGCTTTGGTAGAACCCTTGAACTAAAACCAGACACACAACTGAACACCATCTAACCAGACTGAGTTACTCATCATTCAGCTCAGCTGCCATAACTGTGTGTGAACACTTGCCCAAGACCTTTCTCCTAATTCTGCCAGTGGAGATTTGGAACTCCAGGTGTTTCAACTCTGACTACTTCTCCTTATTTACAAGATAACACCATAGCAGCTTAAAATTCAATGGAATTTTCAGCGAATACACTTACATAAACAGTGAGCTTGCATTCCCAGTTGTGCTACCACATATTCAAAAAGAACACCAGCTCTGACGTGGCAGCATAAACATGCACTTAGGGATGCAGTTTCTTCCCCCCTGCCGAGCAGCTCCATCCATGCAATGTCAGTAAGCTCTTGCCTCCATGTAAAAACAAACCAAGCAGTTTAGACGTCAAGGAATGAAGATATCAATCTCCAAATGCTGCATCTTTACAAGAGTTATTTTGATGAAGACATATATATTGACATAGTTTCACTTTCTTAGTTATTTAACTATGCTGAATGAATCATCTTAGTGATAAAGATGTGGATTTATATATTAAAGGCCTGTTCAAGTGGCTGCACTTACATATTCACAAGGACTAAGAAAAGAGTGCACTAATACAGCATTGCATTTCTGTCAATTTTGTTTTCACCCCAGTCAGACTGAGAAGAGGGCCTGAGGCTGTGCTTTCATTCCATCTCTGACCATTAGTAACAAAAGGCAAGATGCTGAACCTAACTCAATGCCCAAGTCTAAAAAAAGAAAGAGAAGAAGCAACAAGACAAAAGTCTGCAAAAGTTCTGAAGCACCAGAAGGATATAGGAACCACAGTTTCAAACTGAAGGGAACTTCCTGGCCACAAATTATAAAATTGTTATGCTTAAATCAGTATTACTGGCATGATGTGGAAAGACCAACTGCAGGAGCAGATTTATGCTCCTTTTCTCCAGTACACCACATTTTAATGTTTCCATCTTATAGTCAATCACAGTATTGCCTCCTACCTATGATACCTAGCTTGCTTATTTCACAGTACAATGTGATTTAATCTCTTCCTAAGAAAGCTTCTGGAGCTATGCCTAGTTTGAGAAATAACATTTCACAAGGAATGTACATTGACTGCAATTAATTCTTGTAGATGGATAGGCTAATTAACAAGAATCCAACTAATAACTTGGTTGGATTTAATCCATATACTGAACTGGCAACATGCACCAGGAGGAGGAGGCAGAGGGTGCAAGGATATATTTGGGGAAGAAATCACACATGACAGGCCCTTTCAAAGTGGTTCACAGACATTTTAAATGTTGCCCAGCCACTCTTAACCCTTGGTCTCATCTAGTTTCTATCACCTCTGCAGGCTTCTTTTCTCATGCTATGTCTTTCCTGCATACACAATGCAAAGATGCCTTGGCTATTTCAGTTTTCAGCTTAAAGATTAAAATGTCTGAAATTCACAAATGTGCATCACTCTTAACAAAAGCAAGCTTCTGCACAATTGCACTGTTATTGAATGTCCTTGTGCATCAAATCCAGCAACAGAACATGAAAGGGAAGGAAGTTTTCTTAGTAACATCATTTTTATTGCCAAGTTCCATTTACAAAGAAAGGTCTATTTTTCATTCTTGTCCGGGTTTTCAATAGCTATGACACGATTAATGCCAGCAAATACAGACTCAGCTATAGAAATCTGGATTTCAGAAACATACACTAATATTTTCTAATTTCACTCCCTTCTCAGACACTTATTTACATTTTTCTTTAATATAAGATAGTCACATTTACTCCAAACGTCTAACATAACTTACATTAAATAATTAATACTTATTGCCTGTAGAAAGACATTTCAGATTTCAATTCACCCTGTGTTTGGGCTTTTTTCCATGTAAATGTAAGTGCATGTTAAGGACTTTTTTCCAAAGGAAGTACATTTTGACACAACTTCACTGAAATATATTCCATAGGAAGATACTCCTTCATTCTCATTAAATGCTTTATGTAGCGTTTAAATCCCAGGTACATTCATTCTTCTAGAAAAATACATTTCCTCCTCTTTGCACTTAAAACAATCAACTTACAAAACAGGTCAAAATGAAGTAAAAAGTTTGCAACAAAGTTATCCACACGCCTATTCACAAGTGGAGATGCTTCAAGTTATCCCCTAAAATGCTTCCAGCAGGTCCCCTAGAGCTGTAACAATGTTGTTATTCAGTGCTATCACCGGGCAAAACAAAGCTCTGAGAAACTCTAAGAGTCTCTAAATCCGCACCCTTGAATCTATTCTCAATCCTTTTCAAAATGATCTTCGTGTTCATTGTAAATATTTCTGCCACACTTATTTCTTCAACACACCCGAACACAAAATCTCAGACCTTCTCATCTCCTTATACATACTTTGGTTATCAGATAGCACTTACTATGTCTTAGACTCACTTTAGTATGAGTACCCATAACCAAAAGTAATGGGGAACAAGATGACAGAACCCTCAACCCTCACGTATCTTAAGACTGTAATCTTAATAGAATCCTGGGAATGCTATATACTAGTCTGCACCTTACTGAACTCTAACTTTTGTTATCAACAAGTATACTTAGCTATTACCTGCTTCTTAAGCCCTTTTTAGTAAATGCACTCCACACATTTATGCTGACAATGACTCAAGTTTTGTCTTTTCATATTAAGAATGAATTCAAGTTAGCAAAACAATAAAACAGATACCGCCACAGTGCACATTTATTAGACAAGCAAAATGCAGTTTTACATTTATAATACATTACCAAACAAAATACATGTTTTATAACAACTCACAAAAGAAACCAAATCTGAGCAATGCACAGGTCTAAAAATTTTGGGAGATCAAAATAGGGAAAATTCTGTACAAATGTAATATAAAAATACATTTCCATATGAAAGAACCTTCTGTTTGAGAGTCAGTCCAGAACTGCATCTCCCATGTCTTCATTGCTGCTCAGAAAGTCCTGAGCAGCAGGAAAAAACTCAAGCACTTCCCCCCACCCATCCCTAAAAACATCCCACCCTCACAAGCCCTGCTTGGATCACCATCTGCTTTTCAGAAGCCAATAGGAGAAAGTAAGAAAGAGTTATTATTCTGAGACAGTAAGAATTACTATATTTCTTTCTAATTCATGCTGCAAATGTTGGGAAAGGTCAGAGCAATAGAGCAGGCAAGCATAGGAGAAACACTCCAAAGACTTCCAGGTAACAGAAGTGCAGTGCCCAGGTTAGTGACATCCTAGGGTAAGCCAGTGATGGCTATACAGTGACATACCAAAAAATTGTTTCAAGAAGAGAGTAACAGATAGGAAGAGGATCTTCAACATACATATAGATGCCTAACATTAGGTTGCCTAAAAATGAGAAGACTCATCAAGGAGGCTCATTATCTTTGAGGCACAATGTCTAGATCTCAGCGATACTGATGCCCCTGTCTGATGTCCCTTTGATTCAACTAAAGGACTAATGGTTTTCTATATAACAGCTGCCTGTGCAATTCTCTTTTAAAAGCAACTCCCCGTTTAACTTTAGTGAAGACAACATCAGAATGTTTAGCCTTGTGGGTTTTTTGTTTTTCGGGTTTTTTTAAGAGTACTATGTGCAGGTTAGTAAAACTATGCATTAGGCTATTCTGTAGTCATTTACCTATAACGCATGCAGCAAAAAGAGTGACTGATTACACTAGAGCACTGACAGCCCATGGTATTAAAGTGTTTACTTTCATAGAGTGGCTTCGTACTTACAGTTTGCCTTGCTTGTCTGATCGCTTACCTATGTCTTCAAGCATATTGCTTGAAATTTAATTTACTACTAGCAAAATGACACTCAACTGCAGGACAAATACTGAATTCTTAGATCGCTTAAAGTAATCATCCCAGGCCACTTGCAGGAAGTGTGGAAATTACAGTCACTGCTTAATTAGAAATGCCCACCGCCCCAGTAATTTCAATCCTAAAGATTGCTGGTTTTGCTATAAACAAACTATTTTAACTACCAGTTTTCAAATTCTACACACAAGAACACTTCAAATCTACAAAAAACCATTATTTCCCCCTATATTCTGTCTCTGTGAGGCAAAGGGGTCATATGAATCGCTGGACATTGACTTAAAACTCTGAATACTGATCTAGCTTTAAGTCTTAAATTCTGGATACAGAAGAAGAGTTTTTAAATGTCACATACCTGCTCTTTAGCAACAATACTGGATAAGGATAAATTAATTCTGGAAGATATTCCCAAAACTTCCTTACCAAGTGACCTCAAGAAAAATTCCAACTGTGCTGTAAAGCAAAGAACATTGAGGAGCTTCTTTAACAGGTGTCACTTTGTATTTATTTGTTTATTTTTAACTCAGCTTAATTTAAGGAAGTCAGAATTTTAGTTTATCATGAATTAGCAGGGGGGAATACAAATAAGCTCAGTCCTTATATATAATTCATTATTTCACACACAAAAATACAGCTTTCAGTATTAACATATGTGAACACAGTTCTAATGAATTTGGTTTAATCCACACAGCTTGTAAAATGGAACACAGGAAGCTTAACCTTTGGTTTCTTCCTACATCAAAGAAATTCTGCAAATAAGTAATTTTCACACACAGGTTTCACACTGCAAGCATTACTTCCATGGTGAAATAGACATCAGAATTGGGCACTAATGTTTCTTCCCTCCCCTTCTTTACCAAATTACCAAGAGTATGCTGCCATTACACTCTTCACAGGTGAAAAGCTTGAGTCTTGTTATTGTTGTACGCTGCATGACAGAAAAGCCAAGGGACCAGAGAGAGGCAGTGAGACCTAACAGTGAAGGCAACACATAGTTCTGTTAAACAAGTGATATCTTGGTAAAATTTGATAAAATGAGCCACAGAGACCATAAAATAGCAAAGTAACATTTAGTGTGCCTTAGCTTCTTTGGCTTCTCTTCTCAAAAGGAAGAGAAAAATAGAACTGTTTTATGTTAAGAGAATATGGCTGAAGACAGACATAGCCTCTACAAACAAACACTGAGAATTTAGCATCTCCAAAATGTTGGCATTTTTCTCTGGAACACTGCTATACTTATTTTAGAGTGATTCTACCTCCCTCTGCAGTATTACACCAGAATAGTGAGCCTTTTGAACAGCCAGTTGTTTAGCTGCTGCTCTCATTTGCAACTTGGTATTTGGATTTGGTTAAAAAGAGTGATGTTACACTAACTCGTGTCAACATTCGTTTAGAAAAAAAATTACATTTGTGGCTGATGTGCTAATGCTTTCTTGGTTGAGTTTCCTTTTTACAGTGAAAGGGGTATAAGGAAACAGCCCTAGAGCTCTTCTGATAAGGATGAGATACATGCGATACTCTTCAAGGAACTGCAGACGAATAACACCGTACTTGGAGAGATAACAGACTGCTGATGACAGATTACTTCAGCATCTCCAGAGCTTTTACATTCTGAAGTCTCCTAACGCAGCATGATGCACAGTCGTACCATATGCCTTAATAGAAAAAGCAAGTAACAGGTAAAAAAAAAAAATAAATTCAATTGCTTCTGTGGCATAACCAGAGATACAGGTTGGTCTGTACTGGTTGTAGTGTTTATAAAACAACAGTGGTAGAGCTGGTGCAGTCAGAGCTTTCCTAGTGCAACTCCATCTTTGCAGGGAGCTTTTGGATAGAACTGCTAGAAGATATCCTACCTTACCACTCCTTGACCAGCATGGCTCTGCCAGCAGTGGACTAGAGAGTAGACAAGTCTTCTATTTTCCTAAAAATAGTATGTATCTCAGTCATTTCCTGTGAAGCTCTCGGGAGATAACTGGTCATGAGATTTAAAAGCCACTCAAAGGCAATGAAAAGCACAAAGTCAGCTTTCTCTCCACCTCATTTCTTGTGCAGTATGGCTCAAAGGTAAGATTATACACACCAGTATAAAGACTCCTTTTGCACGGTCCTAATCTTCCTAGAACTGAATTTGAAATTAGATAAAGATCAAGGTTTTCCTGTCTAAAATTAATTCTATTTAAGGGAACTCAGCCTGCACAGTGGCATTTTGTGTAATCTAGGTCATGATTTAAGGTTAACAACTAACATAAAATGCTTTCAAATTAAGTAAGGCATTTTTTATAATGATGTTCAAAATATTACTGAGGCTACAATGTAACGCTGCAACATACTAGAAGGAAGTCTAGACTGTGATCAGTTCAGCTAATAAAAAATTTATGTGGTCCTTGTGCCCAAATTGATACTGATGTCTAAACTTGTTCAGGTACATGCACATTAGCTGCACAGTGACTGCAGGTGTAAACTCACCCCAAGCATATGATGAAAAATAAAAAGTAGGCTCTTACTCCAGCAATGCCAAATTCTCATCCCATATCCATAGCAGTGCTGAGGACACCCAACTCTCAGAATCCATTTAGAGTTTGGAATGGCTGGAATATTGGTTAATCCAATTTGAGAGAAAGTAGAAGTCACAGAAAACTAGAATTCAACAGAATTGCATGTAAAAGCTAGTAAGGGAAGAAAAAAAACCTGCCGGTGTTCAATAGGAGACATCTTGTATACACATTTTACAAGGATTATTATGTGAAGGAAAAGATTGAAAAAGTGACCAAAGTTACACTTGTGGATTAGTCAATCTCATATATAAATATAACATTCAAAATCCCATCAAGTATTCCATGTGACAGCCCAGGAAGTGGTAAAAGAAGAGACTCTGAAGTAGGTGAAAGTTTTCCAGATTCACCTACTTGATATGAAATCAGTGTTAGTAGAGACTGAATAAGGAAACAGATTGCACTGATGACTGAAATCACACCACCAAGTAAACAGTAGTCTTCAATCTTTGGGAGCCAGAAACCACTCAATGTTAGGAGCGGAGCAATAATGAAAGTCTGCTCATTTTACTAGTAATTTTAACTAACACACATGGAAACTGATGAGAAATCTCAAATTTCATTCATGTTAAATTATGTATCAAGTCAGCAAGGAACATTCCAAACTTTAATCAACACTTTCCCACTACTGTCAACTTGGTATCAGGATCTAGGCAGCAAAGTAAGGCAAGCATAAACTCAGAATCATTTTAATGTAGCAATGTTGTTTAACTGCAATACTATCCCAGACAGGAAAAGAACTACACAATACCTTTCCTTTTGAGTTTCAGACTTGCAAAGGACTTATCAGTTAGATGTGATGACCTCCTTCCTACATGAAGACGAAAAATTTAAAAAAACCTCTTTAAACTGCTTCCATCTCCTTCTAGAAATTGTCCTTTAGTAGAAAGGATATCACCACTCCTCAGAAGTGTAGCAATTCGACTGTCAGAAGTGAAGAAACAAGTTACAGCAATCTCATACGATATTTCACATTTTCTGTAGCTGATTAACCAAAGACTGAAGTAGTCTCAAAACTCTCTTATGTTAATTTGTATAAGCATTTGTCATTAAATTTTAGGCTTTTATATTTAAAAAACATTGTTCGATATATATCTTGTTTTGGATCAAACCTGGAAATAAATATTATACATGGAAAACACAAATACTGAAGACTGGAGTCCTAACAAAGACAACACTGAAAGTGGCCAAGCCTGCTGGTATCATGCAGACCTCCACAAGATGAATGAGATCAGGATTTTGGAATACAAACAACAAAACAACCCAAGCTGAAAAACACACCATGTCTCAAATGGAAATGTTATCTCTGTACTACAATATATTATTTTTTTCTGGTCAGTGGTATGTCTCCAGTTTCAGAGAAGTAATGATACAATATCCTGAAGCCAGTTATCCAAAAATGTCTTCATTTTGCCATAATACTGTAGACCTTTTATAATTAACTTAGATCCTGCAGCTGGAACTCTACACTAGAAAGAGAGTAGGTGCTCTGAAATACTTTCATGTTCCTGTATAACATGAATTAGTAAGAAACAACCAGTGCAGATTTAAAAGTTGAGCTTTTTTCTTCTCCAGTTTAAATATGCTGAACATCTGATGTTTACTCTAAAAGCTGCCCACATTCTCTTTCACGATGGACCTCTTCTAGTGGACCAGACGGCCTCTGAGGCTTCAAGAAGTATCTGCACTCCCAAAGGAAAAACAACAAAGAATTTGGTTGCATTTGCTTCACTGTTTATCACAGTCTGCAGGTTGGCTTTAGTCAGAACATCCTTCCTCCACCTCTTTTACATTGCAAACTTCAGCTTCAGATTGCAAAGAGGACTGAGGAATGCAGCTGAATGTTCGAATGCTGTGTGGATCAACTGGTGGCACCAGTGTAAGTGACTCTACACTTAGCGCATCTGTATTGTCATCTGTTATTAGTGATATTGTGGGCTGCTGCGCAGGAATCAGGCTAGGAGAAAGGTTTGCTGTTTCTATGTCACTGCTCTTTACAGCATTCTTGCTAGACTTTGAGACAGCTGAAAGAGTTTCATCAGTCAACATCGTCTGACCAGAAATGGTCATCTGAGGCTGCTCTGGAGCTGAAGCATCATCTAATAAAAGAAAACACCAAGAAAAAAAAAAATAAAAATATCAACATTCAACTTACTATGTACATTAAGCCTAACAGTATACTATTATTTATGAATATTTCAGAATAATTGGGTGGGAAATGCAGTTCTGTGAAGCACTATGCTTAGCATTAACTTTTTAGTAATTAGAAATGAAACAAAATATTATGAAGGCATAACATAAAATGCCAGCAGGAATGTATTCAAATTAGGAACCAGAAAATTTTACACATTTAGTATTAGAATATGCAGCAATATCAGAAATATTCCTAGAGAGGAAAGTGAGGGGAAGAGTAAAAAAGCCTCTCCAGTATTTAGTACAGACTAAAATGAATAGATACCCCATACCAGGAACCTCTTTAGAAATTAAAAAGCCAAAGCCCTGTATCACTAGTTTTCCCAAGAAGTGGCTTGTTTCTTACAAAAATCTGGAATCTGGAAAAAATCACATTTAAGTGGCACCTTAACCATAGAAAGCAGAACTATGGAAAAAGAGGAAGGAGAATGATGTGCTTACTGTAACTGAAAGATGCTGCAAAACATGCCTGTTATTATACAGGCTTGTGTTATATGACTTTTTTTTGGTGCTCCTAAGCATGTAGCATACAGCCCAGATGAAATGGGGAATAAGCATTTCATACCACAGAAAACTGAGATGCTACTGCACCTTCCCACACAATGACCCTCCGCCCAACTTCAAAAAACATTAACAGCTATTTGTACTGCCCTTTTCCCCCTTAAAATCCTAGCTAACTCTCAAGTAATTGGTTCAGATGGGTAGTGAATGGAGGGGATAAGGCGATACAGCCTTATCTGTATGCCCAGAAAAGTCAGGGATTTTTTTTTCTTTTCAGACTAGAGTAATAGATGCCATTACAGTAACAGGTATCCAGCTTCAAGACAGCTAATTTTTAAAGCTCTTGTAAGAAACAGCATGTGTTCAAGTGTACAGGCATCTGCAGAAAAGTCTACAAGGCAATGTAGTGAATACAGAAGATAAGACTTAGGTTCTATTTTTGATATTCAGTGACCTTAAAAATATTTCCATTTCAATTTGATTCCAAATAATCCTGTAAAAGAACAGAAAGCATGAACATAAGGCAAAAACAAAAACACAAATAAAAAAAGAAAAACAAAGCTGAAAATGGAATGGATATCAGCAAGGTATCAGTGAGCAACAGTAAGATTATTGGGTTTTTAACCTTTCTGGTAAGATAACCCCAAACAACGGTGTACTCTCACTTCAGAAAACCACTCAGTTTTACTTTTTGTTGAATCAGTGGCTAAAGCTTCTTGCCTTAATAAAACCAGAATTTATAGATTGTAAAAAACTCTCCTTTTAAATAAAAGAGACATCACTGGTTATTTCTGAAAAACAAGGACAGATTCAAAGTGACTCTGCAGATTCTTCTCCTTAGCTGTCAAGAAGCTTTAGTAAGAAAGTAGCGATTTGTAACAGAGGAAGTGATGCAAGACTTGCATGGAAAATGAACTGCAAAAAAACCATGAAATGAAGCCTCATTTTTCTGAATTCCAAGATAAATACTAACATTTAAGTATGCACAGAACAGTGAGCCTCTTTGCAGCGATTTTCATTTCTGAATTTATAAAATCTTAAAAGAATATAAAACGTTCTCTGCCAAGTTTTTTTTTAATCTTGATTCTAGTATGAATATGCAACAAAATTCAGGATTTGGAAACCTGAGACATTCTGGTAAATTAGCAATCAAATGTGTTCTGCTCAGGAATGTTATATATAGCACGTTTCTACTGCAGTTTTGCTATTTCACTTCTGACTCTGCAGTTCATTTCTTAATTCCCTCCCTCCCCCCAAATATTTTTTCTCAATACTTTCATTTACTGAAATTGACAGATGTACATACTCTTTTGTTAGGCTGTACTGTCCCCAAATCCTTCCACATAAGATCTAAATTAATGCTAACGTGACTCCTTTCTTACTGCCACCAAGAAAAAGTAAGTATTGGAAAAAAGTCCCCATTAAAAAAAAAAAAAAGTGTCTGGACTCAACAAGTCCAAATTTTCTATCCAAAAGTCTGAAAAAACATTCAGAAAAAAGATGAAAACATCAAAAAATGTAAACAGAACATTCTCTTGTTCAGTATTTTAGCTGCAGTATTTATACAGAATACAAAATTGGAACTCTTCTATGTTTCCCTCCTGCTTTTACTTAACTAGTGATAGAAATTAAGTGTCTCTCCTCTACTTTCGCTACTTCATCAGTCACTGTCAGAGGTTCATTTCTGTTTCTCTGTTACTGTATTTAAGGGTAGCAGTGGCAGATTTCTGTATCCCAGCATGGCATTACTGCCAAAATAACAAGGTATTTGCCAGCTGCCTCTAGTCCCTGCAGGGGCGGAAAGCAAGTACCACTACACAAACAGGCAGGGGAGGGAAGGAGGACTTCTAACATTGTCTAGAAAAGGTCAACAGCTTTCACTACTATTTTGCAATATAATGTCCCTTCTGGATTAATGCTTAAATAAAAATACTATTCTTCAGTCACAGCTATAAACTATGGCTGTTTATGGTATGGTACTTCAACCTTTGCAACCAAGCCCTCAAACCGTAAGTTACTTGAGGCTTATACTTAGGTTGAAACTGTACCTATATGCTTGTGCTAGGTCATGGTCATCTCCCGTATCTTCTGGATACAAGGACGAGGAAAAACAACCCTAGTCTACAGATGAAAGAAACTAAACAGAAAACAGAATATAGAGATCTAGCATGTTGGGATGAAAATCTCCAATGAAAAATAAGACCACCCTCTTGGTGTAAAAAGTTTTCACATGTAACATCTCCTAGTTAATTGAATACATGGCTTCAGGAAAATAATTAATATTGAGAAAATCTTTGAGGCTCAAAATTTCAAAGCCTTTTGAAGTCATACTCAATTCTGAGAAGGATCCAAGTAGATAAATTTATATTTATATGAGATCTGAATTCTTAATGTCTTTGAAACTGGAATAAACAACTGGCAAAAAGATGTACCCTAGCTGGAAAAAAAAAATTCAAGAAAGGATTATTAAAAGAATGTGTATCAAATCCAGATAGGTATCAAGCTCTTGATTCAAAAGAGTTTCAAGGCATCCAGATATATACTTGTTCTCTAAACATATATCATATGTTTCTGATAGTTCTGGAACTTCTGCCTATATTACACATAAAAATACTGACTTTCAAAAAAACCCCAAACTCCTAACAGTGGGTTCCAGCTTGACTTTTGGACAGAAAGAGCAGAAATAATTGTAATTTGTACCTGAATAAAATCTTCAGTTACTAAAATATGCTCTATTTTTAAATATCAAAAAATTATCACCTAATATGGGAAAAGAGTACTTCTATTGACCTCTCCTCAACCCCCACGTATTTAAGCAAGAGTGTTCTGGCAAAAAATAAAAGCTAGGTCTGCAACAAAACCAGGGAGAGTGAAATCAGTTTCTTAAAACAATTGTGATGTTAACATTTAGTTCTAACAAACACACGCCCCATCCCCAAATTGAAATACCAAACAAGGCTTGAAAAACAGGGTGTCATTTAGCAAGTTTTTGGGTATTATTACCTCTCTCTGGTTGCAGTGGCTTCAGCAACCTTAGATGTTTTTCAGCACTTCGGTAATGCTACCAATATTACCATTACAGCAAAAAAATCCAACCCAAATCACTCAACTTCTGTTATATTAACTTATATTAAGGATGATCATTAATGAAAGATGACAGAAAAGAACAGGAAAAGGAAAGAATGGATATAATCTACAGAGACATGTCCTAAGCTGTACAGCAACATACTATGAAAGGATAACAAAAAAATAAATAACCGGACATTAGGTGAAAAGATGCAAAGTAAATCTAATAAAGATTAAAAAAAAAGGATGAAAAAGGATGTTTATATAAAATTAACAGAGAAAAATATCTTCATGCCATGATAGGAAAAAAAAAAAAAATTAGATACAAGTTAAAGCAGGTTATATAAATAAGAAGGTAGTCTGAAGTGTATTTCTGTGGTTTTTGCACCTGCTTCCCCTCCTCATCTCCTCAGGCAATTTAACAGTCCATAAACCCATTGGCCAGGTTTGATGATCATAGAAATATTAAGCTTGTGCCATCATAGTCCAAGGACAGTCTTATGCTGAATGCTTGTCCATTTTACCCCAGCTATAGATTTCTTGCTGCTAGCCAAATACCTGCATTATTGTCCATTCAGGAGCCTGTGCTTACTACATTCCACGACAGCCATGGCTGCCCCTGTGCAAATGAAGACATAGCTGCTTTGAAGCTGGAGGCTTGAGAGCAGAATTTCCATCTTTGGCGAGAGAACCAAGAAACATGGGAGAAACTGCAGATAATGCTTTCAGAACCAGCTAATTACTGTTTTACAATTCCCCCCCAAACCAGTAGAGACTAAGATTTATGATGCTTTCTTCAGTTTCCTACCTCACCATCATTGCTGTCAGCATGGAAACCAAATATGTTCTATCAACTGTTAATGGCCTTTAGAAAGCTTATGGAGGAACCTGCCTGAAATGATATTGCGTGAGTTTCTGTTGCAGCTGCTGCTTGAAGACCTAAACCCAGTGTCCACCGTGACTGTCAGCCTCCGACAGACTAAACACCCGCCGACGTCCTTTCCTGCCAGACCTTACTAGAGGAAAACACAGCGATATATCATATGAAGGCTTTAACAATGAAACAAGGAAGTGAAACTGGAATGAAGACAAAGGATAAATGTTAGAGTAGCAACAAGAATAAGTGACAAGGACACATCCATAACTGCTGGTATCTTGAATACAATTTGACACCACACCAAGAGTCTTGTAAGTTTGGGAAATACTTCTGAAGCTGGAATTATTAATTCTTTAGTAATAAGTGAGTTTAATTGAATTTAATCTTTTGCTTACCTACCTGGAAATGTTCATAAAAGGAGGTTTGGGCTATGTCTTGCAACACCAACAGTACTTACACCAAGGAAGGACTGGCAGGCATCTACTTGCATTACAATTTACTCACATGCTTTAGAAATCTTCAGAGCAGCTATTTATCACCAATTCTGGTGACAGAGAATTATTCTGATTTCCACTGGCCGCATATTATAAAAGGTGCACTACCATGCATGTGGCAATACTTCAGACCATTCAGCCCTACTACTCTATGATACGAAACTGAAGTATTAGATTTGGTTTATCTTAGTGTTTTTAAAGATAGCAGCAGTTCAGACGATGATGCTTGGTGCATAGTAAGTTTCTAGAAATGGAACTTTCTAGAAACAAAAGTACGTCCTCACCTACTTAGAAAATCACTAGCATCATAGAAGAGAAGAGACCAAACCACATTTACATTATTGATTATAGAGGGAAGAGACAGGGATGGTTTTGGTAAGATGGCAGGCACTGCTCTTACAGGCTCTCCATGCTTGATTAATCCTTCTCTCCTTGCAATATATAAATTTTAATTTACTGACTGGAATTGAATATATTCTCTGCAACAAGGGACAGCTCTCTGTACTTATTTTAGACCTTTTACCATCAATATCTGCCAGTAGTGTGAAATACAGCATAAGTAGCATAGAAGATCAATGCCTTCCGAAGTCCTCGATAGCCACTGCTCCCATGTAAACATTTTCTTAAGTATTGAAGCCAATTGCATTTTAAAGCTTAAGACAACTTCAAAAGTGATAAAATACGGCATAGATGACATTACACATACATAATTCTGGAAGATTGCTCACTTACAGTAAGAGAGCTTCTTTATCTTAATCCTTGGCATATATAAAAATAAGCACTTTAAAGAAGTGCATGGCTCCAGCAAGCATAGCCAAGAAGAGCCAGTATTCTAAGCTCAAAAGCTTGATGATTAAAATCTGCCTAGCAAGAGAACATCTTTACCTTATGCATCGCAACACTTCAAATGGACATGTTAAATTAAAAAAACAAGTATGCAGATACAAAGAAAAAAAACCAACCTGATAGCAGCATTTGCAGAATCTGATACTGCCTTGTCTGTCTTGCTAGGGATTCTGCTATCTTTAAGGGATGACTTCTGCTTTTTCAGTATTATCTTGTAAAGGGCTCAGCTTAATTCCCAAATACTGCAATTAGGGGAGCTGCTAGGCTTTAAAATATCTGTGCCAGGAAGTATTGTGACAATTAGTAGGCAGGATAGCTGATAAACTCAGGAATCATAAGAGTTCATTTTACTCATTACAAAGCTGTTAATGCAACAATTGTTCTCTTACAATGACTGAAACATGCACAGCAGCCATGTAATTTTACGTAAGCTCAGTTAAACTCCCTCCTCACATTAAGATACTGTGTGACTGATGCAGGCAGGAGTGATAGCAAGCAAAGGATTTCTACAAAACACTAAATTAATTTCTTTTCTGTGAAACATTTTTGAAAGCTTTTTTGCTGTTGAACTATTAATATATACTCTATCTTATAACATTGTTTTCTCTCAACGAAGCTTATGCAATTTTTCTGTATTTTGTTCTTATTTATCACTGTTTTATGTAAAAGTCAGTGTGTATTTTCCAAATCTTACCTCCTGAAACAACTCTATGAAGATTACAAGTACCATCTCAGATTTATCAAAGTCCGAACTTTTTAAATCCGTCAGCAGACAGTAGCTTAGGACACTATAATCACAAGTGTACAGGAGAAACAGCTGTTGTGGTTTAGGATGTTGCTCTGAAGGAAGGTAGCTGAGGTAGTTTTCTGGAAGTCCACATACACCTCTCCCCCCTTTATCTTGTCTGGCCTTCTTGACTGAAGTTCCTGAGTAACCTAACAGGTTGTTCATGGTCAACAGCCTGAGCAGTTGCCAGGACAAACATGGGAGCAGGGAAGGAAGGAGGGACAGAGAGCACATATATGTGCTCACGTGGGTGTGTTTAAAATGGAATGAGAAATGAGAGGGCAGATTCAAATATGACGGATGGTGGCAGCATTCAAGTGTTACCTTGGGGCATAAAACAGATCTAGGTAACTGCTGTTAACCAGCTACTTGTTACTTTCTCCTTGAAGGAGCCACTTCACATCATGCAAGCCTCCTCTTCTGCTTCACAGCAGAGTAAGGCAGTTTATTTTCAATTGTCCTCAACAGGTTAAGGGAAAAATCACATTGTTTTACATTCAAGTGGGTGAATACCAACAATTGTTTCCCTAAATCGCTGAGTGGTCAGTAAAACCTGATACAACACAGACCCAGCTCCGAGGAATTCAATACCCTCTTCTAGTCCATACTAAGGACCTTGAGACACTGTTAACCACTCAGCTATAACTACTTAAAACATTACTTGTTCATTACTGGCTGCAGTTGCATTAGCAGTTTGGTACAAACCAATAGAGCAGCTTTGAAGAATTACATACACTTACTGCTTTAGTCTGATTTTAGGAACAGTTTCTGTGCATTCACAAGGAAACCAAACTATAAGATATGCTGCAACTGTGCACCAAATACACTTCAAATCTGAACAGCAACACACATCTGACCTAATAATTGGTCCTTCAGACAATCACATACATTGCAGGGATGGTTGGTCCTAAAGGGCAGAGCAAACATGGTCCACAGCAAAATTCCTAAACTACAGGCAGATCAGACACATGCACCTCAGTAACAACTGTTCATCATCCTGTTGCACTGAATTACCTGCTCATGCGCATAGAGTCACTGTCTTCCTCTTTGTTACTGCTCTCCAAGTAGTTAGCAGTACAAAATCCAGGAGCTCAGCTCAGAAGGCATCCCTGCAGCAGCTTAATGCAAGCTGCTGACCTGGGACTGAAGTAGCTGATGCACATTCTCACATTCATTTCCATGGACTTTGCTCATAGTGGTAGCGCACAGAACTGTATTTTCACAACTACATTTGCTAAAGCATCTACATCACTGCACTTAGATCCTGTGCAAAACACCAAAACCCTCCTAAAGACTGTTTTCCTGTCTGACATGTGGCATTTTGAACATACTTTATGATTAAGCCACAATGAAGATCATACTAAGCGCGGACAGTTCATGCAACCTAATTGGTAAAGTGCAGACTGAAACCAGGCATTTAAAAAAACCCAACCTTCCCCTCTTTTTTGGTTGGTTTTGGGTTTGTTTGTTTGTTTGTTTTGTGTGTGTATTTTGTTTGTTTGGTTGGTTTTTTGTGTATTTTTTAGGTTTTTGGGGGGAGAGAATTTACTTGCTTGGGTTTTTTCCCTCGAAAACAATAAGCAGCCTCCTGTCATCAAGCTTTTTAAATTCCAGGAAACAAACAGAACTTTAAGTTATACAGATGCCAACATACTGTGTAAGTAGATTTTAACTACAGTCTATGGTTAGAAGGCACTATCTTTTTATGCTAGATGAGGAATTACGTGCTGTGGATGTACTCAGTTTGAAACATGGAGTATAGTCTTGCTGGATATTTCTGTGAACTAATATATTGCTTCAGGCAACAAAAATAATTTACATTTTTAATTTTAATTTCCTTTACCACAGTTTTCTCTTAGCCACTGCTGCCAAGAACCTGCAGTCGCATTTCACTTCCTCACCATAGAGGATTCAAATAGAGAAAAGGCCATCCTAAATGAGATTCTTTACACTGCTAAGGAGAAAGATGTAGTCAAACAAACAATTTATTGTGGTGCCAACCTATATTGAGACTTTTGACAAAAGGTACCACTCCTCTTTGTAAACACCACATAGTATCTAGGCCATCAAGAGACTGGGTAACAGCAACCACTTACCAACACAGAAAACAAAATTAGGTCCTTCCAAAATTTTGAATAGGTTGTATATAGAAAAATATTCCAAATTGTATTCTTGAATTACACATATTGCAGAAATATTTTGACTATATGTCTCTTACAGCAATAGGTGTTTCTTAATCTAGATTCTAGATGCTAGAATGCTTTACACGTCATTCATAAACTTCCTAAGTAACCTTTGCTTACCCTTCCCAGCAATATTTCTTGCAGGGATGGTCACTTTGGACATAAAATGTACATTGATCTCCTGACACTGTTCAACGAAACCTACAACACACTAAATGCCCAACAAAGGTTGCACAATTTCCTGCAGAACTGCAGTAAAGCTTACATCTACATGAGCTTTCCAATACAGGCAAAATGGTATGTCTTAGAAGGGGGAACTACAACAACAATTCCAAGGAGTGATTAACATTGGAAGTGACTGTTACATGAGGGGGCTGTTTTAAAAGGTCTTGAGAATCAAGCTACCTCTATTGCTTTATAGCCAAACTGAGGTAGAGAGGTCAATTCTAGCATGAAAGCACTTTGGTATGCATCCTTCAGGAGTTACTTCTTGTTTAGTCCCCAGCTTGAGGCTTTACCTCACACATAATTTGCACTCAGAACAACCACCATTACAAATTCTCTATAAATGCTACACAAAAAAAGGAGGAATGAAGGCATTCTAATGCAACAAGAAGTCCCAGTATAAACATACTAACAAAATATACTGACCACACAAACACCTGGTAGTAGCTACATAAGTGAAAGTCACACTATCAGTCTATTTATACGGCAGCTGCTTCTGCACCAGTGAAACAGCCTCCTCAAATGCAGTGGCTTCAGCCAGAAGAGTGTTATTTCAAAAGCTTTACAACATTAGCATCCTAAATAACTGTTCTCAAGTATTTCATGTTTGACCCATTGTTACAAATTAACATGAGTATCAGATAAACACACAAGCAAATGTTACCCAGTTCAAAAAAGATGCTTCATGTGGAGTTCGACTTAGCCACTATGGTGAAAGGCTAACAGTATACATTACAGATTTATGCAAAGCAATACTTCAGCTTAAAAACAAACAAACAACAACCTTTTAAACTGTGCTAGGAGACAAGTCAGACAAGCAGGACATTACTTAAAATCATTGCTGAAAGATGCCAAGTATTTATTAGAGTTCCAGAAAGCTCCACAATTTACTTTAACTGGTTTAGTTGAATGATCACATGATCTAAAATCATAAAGCCCTATAGTTTTTAATCCGGTAATATACTAACTTAATTTTACAGTATCCTATAGATTTATCCTATATCCCTTAATGTGCCTAGGCTGAAAAATCATGATTTAATACCTGATGGGCTCTGTGCAGCAGAAGGGGTGGACGTTGAGCTTGCAGCCACTGAATCACAGCGCCCCGTACTCCCACTGCCACTGGAAGGTGACGGTGATGAGAGTGGTGATGGATTGTGCTGATTTATACACTGGGCTACAGCAAAACCTGCAAAATAGGACAGTGAAGTTTATGAGTTAATAATTAGCTTGAAAGAGCTAACCTACATGAAAAAATTGAGAAAGGGGAAGTGCAAATATTGCATCAAAGTGGTGCTAACTTGACTTCTTATTGGCAGTCCCCTGAATTATTGAAAGTAGCCACAATATGCACTGTGAAACACCTAAGAACGTACTCCTCATTGCCTTCAACTGCATAGTGAACACTGAAGAGGAAAGCATCTGACAATCAGGTATGAAAGCAAATGCACCACTGCACATTTCTTTATTCTTTTATATGGGGAATCTCCCATGGCACTGGATGGATGATTCATTCAGAGAATCTCCTATATGGGGAATTTGCTGGTGCCATGCAGCAGGCAGCCAGTCGAAACAAATTAAATGGACTCGTTACATGAAGCATATGAAAGCTTTAACACACAGACATGACATCTCAGGAAAATGCTGTTAGCAGCAACACATACTGACAGGTTGTGTTGCACAGAAAAAAAACCCCAGAATGGATGAAGAAGAAACAAAAAGCTAACAAACATCAGCCCTGTTAACAATCTGACCTAATCTGCAGTCCCACTTCTTATCTTCTACTTCCCATGCTTATACACAAGAACTAGACTCAAAACCACTTGCAGAAACACAATGCTATCTGAATAGCTGTAGTACTTGTATCAGTTTTAGATGGGCGAATGCCACTTTTACCAAGCTTTTCACTCATTTGAAGTTACAATTCATTACGTCCAAGATGAACACCACCTGAAAGAACTAAATAACCACCATGGCAGGAGACATCTATTTTAGTTAAAAACAAAACAGTTTGTGAAGCAGCTAATTACTTCATAAGTGTTAATAAACTCATGTGTTTTATTTCAGAAACCCAACTGATTGATCTTCTACAATCATTTAGGTAAGTTAAACTGAGGTTACACACAGTGACGCCGGATAGTCTGCAAAAAGTTAACCACAAACTACCTCAAATGTGGAAGACTTCTATAGCACTCAGGGCCACTGATACATATAGTTTTTAATACAGCAAACATGCATTAGGCTTCTCATACATACTTCATATTTTGATATATCAGTTAGGACGGGAAACAAGGAATAATCAATGGACTTGTGACCACAGAAGTGAGGCAAAGACATCTGTTAAAGTGAATCAAAGTTGGTTTTGGAACAGTTACTAAAGCCATTGGTATAGAAGTTCTTACACCAATCTATTTTGTTTCCCTTACAGTGCTGGAAAAAGCTGTACCCATCCAAACCGTTCTGTTTCCACAAAAGGTTTGCACTTCCAAAGGAGGAGAAACCTACCATCCCCACCAAAATGGTAGAAGAAGTAAACAAGGGCTACTCTGTCTATCCTGGGAAAAGCTGCTCAGATTCAGGAGGATTGCCTGCCTAAAGACTTTGCAGAACAGTGCTCACGGATTCATGGCCTTACATTGAAACATTTGCTTCCAAATAATCTTAACTAGTAGCCCTGCATATTTAACTCTGTTTCAATGGTATCTTTCATTTCTTGCACACAAGTAGTAATATTACATAAATCAAGTTAGTTGTAGCTTGTATAATCTTAGTGTTGTCAAACTACCTTAATTAGGCACTTCTGCTTGAATACCTCTACACAGAAGTAATTCTACGTCAGTCTGATCACGACAGGACGATTACTATTTAGCTCATACAATTCTGATGACTAGGCAATATAAATACATATAAAAAAGGCAGCAGAGTTGGGTCTTTAAAAGTAGCTGTCATAACTAAATATCAAACTAAATATAAAAATATCGTATTTTACTGGTTCAAAGAATAGTAATTAAAAAAAACAACAAAATGAGGTGATAAACTGACTTAGCAGTTGTCCTCCATTATTCTTGCATAGAACAAAAGATTCAAAAAATACTTTATATATTTACGGGCTATAAAAGCAACTGTATACTAGAATTATGGAGAATAGGATACTTCAACCATCTCACACTGGAAGTAACTTAGTAGTACTTAACTGAACTATCCCAATCTGACCTTCCTACAGTAGCTGTGCTTGATGATGAACATGAAAGGGTTGGTAAGAGTCCCACAGTGCAGTTCCAAAATAACTTGTATATAACATCCAAATGTGCTGAGCAATCTAACCTCATAAAATCCGTAACAAGAGCAGACGCTCATCAGCTGAGAATGTCAAGCTCCTCGTTTGTACTTTGATCAAAAGCATCTGTTTTCTTACTGTTGATGAAGGCGGCAATAAACTACAAAAGCTTATGCACATTTCAAGAATACATTCATAGTATTAATTAAAAAGCCACAAATTAAGATCTATGATTTTACGACAGCCTATGGTGACCTGCTAAAGAAAGGCACATCATATTTTAAGTGTATAGTACACTTTTAGAATGGATAATATTTGACAACACTAAAATAAACTTTCTTCACATAAATGTGAACAATCTCAAGCACTGTTTAAACAATTCTTGGGCTTTGTTTAAAGCCTTTCTATTCCCAAGAAATGATGAAAAAGTTACATAGAATTCCTGCCTACATTTTCTTTTTCATTTAAAGAGCTACATAGCTATAGAAGACGAATTCTTCTTTTGGATTTTAAAATTAGGATGGCCATACTGTGCTTACAGACTGATACTAACAAGAAGTAGTTTTCCAGCTTTTCCCCCAAAAATCTTATCATCATCATCATATACTGAGGTATCAAAAATGAAGAAAGAGAAAGTAAGAGAGATCTATTGATTCATTTTGCTTTCCAAAATAAGTTTTCTCAGTAGGGAAGTGACAACACTTGTTAAAATATTTAGATGTAGATTTTGCAGGAAATCGTCAAGATTACCCTTTAGACACACTGAGTGTGTCTATCTCTGTAAACAGCTTTTATTTGAAACTAGTATTTGAATTTGCTTGGAGAGGAAGTGATGATTTACTTTCAATATAAGACCTATGTCCACAGGACATCTACCAAATCTGCTTGTTTCTTTGAAAACGGTTTTATTCTTTATAAAGAGTGTTTCAAGAGCACCATATACATAGCTAATAAGATGATGAACAGACCAGCCAGCAAAACTGTTCCTAAAATGCTCTAATATTCTGGCAAATGCCATTATCCTAAAATAGATCCCAACCTATATTCATGGTCATGACTTCAAGGTGATAAAATCGATTAAGGATTTTTGCTTCTGTTCTTCTCTGATCAGAACTTCCCAGTTTCTCAAGGCAGTCATCTGGGATGATTACATCATCTCATTGCATTTGCTTAACCCATACTTTTTGTAAGGAGTATTAGCAGGGATGTTCTGAAGCATGGCCTGTTATATTCTTGCCACCTTTCACCCACCTTTCACAAAATCTGGTTTTAAACTATAACAACTCTCACTCTCTTCCTCCTAGGTATCAAGAAGTGCTTTCAAACCAGATTTTAACTTTGGACCACAAAACAACAAAGCAAAGTGAAGCACAGGTTGACTACAGTAAGGTAACTACATGCTCTCTAGTGATATATGTAGAGCTTTATGTATGCACTACAACAGAAACTAAAGCAGACCAGGCTGAAATAAAAGTTCTTGAAAACTCTGAATTCAACGAGAAGAGGGATTAGCAAACTGATTCAACAATTGTACTAAAATTCTCCAGAGTGAAATTTGCAAGAGGGGTGAAAACATCTATACCACTGTCAATTTCTTAAAACCCACCCTGGATGTACAGCTAACATGGTCCTACTAAAGAAAGTGATTCATCTTCTAAAAATATTGCCAAAATCATGGCTCTCCCTTAAATTGGCAAAACCTACCATCATCAAGGGAAAGCATAACTTGTTGCTTACAAGTACAATCAAATTAACAGACTATGTGAGGTTTGCAGAACTCTCATGCATCACTTAAAGCTGTAGCATTAAGAACTGAATACACAAACTGCAACTTATTCAATAATTTTTTTTAAAAGGCACAAAATCTTTCTCAAAGTGAAAATCACTCCAAGCCTGATTAAAGGATAAACACAAAGAGATTCCTGTGAAAATCACTTGGAACTAGGAAACCTCATACAATCATCAGTGAAGGGGAGAAGGAATAAGCCTGTGATATTCATTTTGTAATCAGATGTAAAATAGTGTAGCAATCCAGTTTTATTACACTACTGGCTGTCATAAAATGCATTTCAAAAATACAGCATTTGAAATATTTCATGTTGTGTTCTCATACTTGGTATCAAACAAAACTTCAAAACACTTTTTCCTCCTGATTTGCATGTGCATACAGTGGAAGTTTCCATTTCCTGGAATTCAAAGTAACTATGTGGTTGCTTGAACAAATTACCTTTAATCCCAGTTCCAAGCTAATGTTCTGAGTGTAGGTGTGGCCCTTTTCTGTCTTGCTGCCTCTAAGGTAAATGAAGCAGCGCACACTATCCCAGCTACTTTTCAAACTGGCAAGAAAATGATCATAACCAAATTAAAGGAGGAACTAAGCACAACTGACAGACATGTTGCATAAATACTGAGTATGTGGAAAAATTTAAACTAACTCAATTTGTAAAGGAAGGCAACGTGTTAAAACACTTCCAATGTACTTGGACAAACTGCCACAGATATTGCTCACAACGTACCTGGAATTCACACCCAGGTATTACTTGTTTCTCTAAGGGTAACTTTTTCCGTAAGTCTCATCCTGGAGTTGTATGTTCAGAAACCTATCACAGTAAGCTTTTCATTGCTGATACAAGTCACAGTTCAGCCATTGCAGATTCAAACCCCAAAGCAGAAATTGCTTGTTAAGGAATGCTAATCTTACCTGGAACTTTGTCAACAGATGCAAAAACAGAGCGTTGCACTGTAGGATCACTGCTACCACGCCGTGACTGATCATAAAATCTAAATGGAAGGTGTTGGGCTGTAGCTGAAGAGCTGTGTCCAAAACCCATAATTTCAGTTGAAGGCTGAACAGGAAGATCCAGCAGAACTATGTTTAATCACAATTGATAATTTTTGTTACTCAAAAATACATAATAGGAAGAGCAGGTGAAAATAAAATTGATAGTTTTCTCAGAATCTGGAGAATAAACCATATTGTTTAACATAACTTGCCTGCATTTACCTCTTAAATATGGTTACAAGTGCATTAGAAAAAGAAGAGACACAGCACTTATGGTAACCTTTCCTACCACTACTGTCCACACCACATTCACACTAAGGAAGCCTTAGAATACAGTGGAGGAGGAAAAAAGGATTACAGTAAGCTCTTTGCACGAAATAAGCCACCGGAATTATTTAAAAAATAAAAATAAATCTTCTGTTTTTCACTGTACAAATAGTCATTCATTAGTTACAACTGAACACTGCAGAAAGCCATTTAAAGAGACAATCTGCTGCTCTTAAACCACCTAAACTCAGAGAAATTCTCTGGCCAACTCAGTAATTTTAATACCAGCTGTGACTGTGTTTTTAACAGCTCTGACTAGTTCATTACTGCTACTGGACAATCCAAGTAACTGAGATAGCTGGTGTCCCTTGTCATTTGCCCAGCTATTTTCCTTCCTATATTTCAGAGTTCCCTTTTCTAAACTCTCCAATACATTCAGTTTACTGGTAAGCTTCAATTTATTCTTCAGTCACTTAATATTAGAGTAATATTTTAATCACTCTTTGCTATTTACTCAAATAAACTCTTTCCTTCATCTCTTTGCATGCATTTCCTCCACTCACAGAAATCTAGCTGCTGATACTCAACATTTAGGATTGCTCATCCAAGCATTAAACATTAAGATAACAACATTGGGACACCATCCATCTCAGGACTCAGGCAAGCTGAGCTCCAGTTTAGTCCTAAGGCAATAGAACATCTGCTTTCCAAGCAGGGCATTTGAATTTTGAAACACTGAATCACACACACAAAGAGAAATGCTGAGTTTTGAGAGATGATTGGCAGCTAGTGGTAACAAAACAGGACTCCTTTTTCACCCTTTCTTTGACACATCTATATAAAATATATTGCTTGGAAACTAGACACTGGTTTACAGTTTTCTGTGGCATACCACTAATTAGATTTTTCTAACACATGCTTGTGTTACAGAGCGATTCGCAATGACACCCAAGTCTTGTTTCTCAGAATCATTTCAAACTAATGGCTCACCTGCTATCCTCTGCATTTTCATACGTCGAGCCTGGATACGGCCTTTTGCAAGACGCTGCTTTGCAATAATGCAGCGGATGTGATCCGAAAAAATAAATGTAGCCTGAAGGATAGGGAAGGGCTTAGAATGAGGACTTGAGGCAGGCTTATGAATTATTATGTTCAGAGCTCTGCTGTCATCCTCCACTCCTGTCACCTGCATATCCTAAAAAGAAACAGAAGGCAAGTTGCTAATGAAAAAGCTTGCATTTTAGAACTATAAATAGCAACATTAAAAGAAAACCCTATGAATGGTCCACTAAAGCACCTAGAAACAGTTTCTGTGTTAAGAAAAAGGACTACACAAGTTGTACAATGTTGAATTTAGTTCTTCAGAAATTGGTACTCACAGAGATCGTCAGTTTAAAATTCAACTGAGTTATTTGGGCATAGCAAGTTTTAAGGAAATACAGTATTGGATAAGGCAAGAAAGATATAAATGAGGGAAACTTCTTGAAGCTTTTGAAATAAATTAGAAAAGCACAGATGATTTTGAAGTTACAGCCTGTCATTTTCCCCTACCTGTGTAGGAAGATCAGAACTCTAGGAGAGTTCATTACTGTGCTACTTAAGGCAAGTGCTTGGGACTCAATCCTAATTGTATACAATTCCAGTGTTCAAATGAACAGAGTCCAATACATACTGGGGAAGTTATCTCATCTTCAAGTTTGTCTTTCGTTAGCTATGTAAACTTCCTCAGAAAATCAGAAATAGTTTAAAAGGCAAAACCTAGCAAAAAGACTAGTAACAGAAGAAACAAGTAAGCATGGTACAGAGCTTAAATATATAAACTAATATTGGTATTACTATTTAACATAAATGTAGCTTTTCAGCTGAGAAAAAGTAACCACCCATATTAAAACTCCTCTTACCTGCAAAAGGCCTGCAAACTTAACTACACCCCATCCAAGCCTGGCAACATCTGGCTCAACCAAGCTCATCTGGTATATATCCACAGCCAGGAACCTTTGAACTTGACCGCCATCCTTTGTTATGACTGTACAAGCAATTAGATCACTGTTATCTGAAGGAAGGAAAAAGAATTACATAGCTTAGCTACTGAAGAAAAAGATTCTGGGTTTTGGTTGTTTTACATAACATGATTTTAATGTATAAAAGTGTAATCATCTTTACAACACACATTTGAAGTTATTCAAGGCTGGTTTTTTAATAAATACTTTGCATTTCCCTATCATATTTATAGTTATGTAGAAAGGGCAGAATATATTTCAACAGTACTGGTTGAGGTATCTTACAAGTTACATGTCAGATGTGCATTATATGTACCTTGCTTTCTCTTACCACCTTCATTACCTTTTAGTATAAAAGGTCACTTCATTTCAGGGGTGAAATTGCAACAGTGTTGATTTCTCTCACTAAGTGAAAGTCTCAAAGTCTTGTCCAAACACCAGCTACCGTCCTTCATCACTGCAGGCAACTGCCTGTACATCAGTATAAACTTCGCTTCCATTCTGACACAAGCTCCATTTCTCCAGGTTTAAAACTTGACTATTCTGACTGTTGGAAGCCTTTCAGCTTCAAGACTACAGGGATGCTCCAGATTAACTGAATCAGGGTTTTGCCAGTATTTAAGTGAGGTGACATTTTTTTTCCTTTGCCCAACCACTTTATTAATTTATATTGAATAAACATATCCTCTCTTAATCATTATTCTAGCACCCCTCAAATAAGCCCCAACATACAGATCTCGAGCTTTAAATACACCACTCCCTGATCCTCCTGAATCTCCTCACTGCACCTGTTCCAGTTCAAACCATCATTCTTGAAAAGCGACTAAATCACATTCTTTACACCCGAGCTGAAGTCTACTGAGTGCCCCATAAAATGGCACTGACATCTCACAGCAGACCTCACCTTGGAGTTGGTTATTCCTTTACTTCAAATTGGTAAGTTCATTCACATACTTAATACACACACATCTTTGTCCTCTCTCTCATGTAGTACAATTTATAGCAAGTAAAAGATTCTATGACCACGCTTACTGTCCTTCAGAGTTCATCATCTTTGCAATGCTAGATAGTACTCTGCATAATTTGATAGGTTTAGCCAGCTAAGTTACAGCATTTTAACTATTTCCTGCAGTAATTTTGAAGGAGTTTTGTGATGGTTTGTTGTTTGTTGGGTTTTTTAGGATAAAAACCATAGGACTTGAAAGCAATGAGCTCTATATTTTGCTTCTACCTTAGCCAGTTTTTCCACACACTCCTCCTCTTCAGTGCTCACTCCTTAGTATTGCTAAGGCATCAACAGACTCAGCAGTTTAGAGTCACTTATTCAAATAGCCTTTCCTAAATGAGGGCTCAATACTACAGGCATCAATTGCTGTTAAGATGTACAATGCTATTTTTCCCCTCCTATTGCACAGACACATAGTATTTTTAAGGATGCTGTATTTTTTGACATATGTCTATATACTGACATCAGTTTGATAAATGGTATCATCTCCAGTAAGGTAGGTATCTTTCAAAAAGGCTGCCTTCTTATTCAGATTTTTTATATCTATCTGAAGGGAGCTATTCTGACAGAAGCAATTCAGTGTATCTCTAACACTGAAGTACCTCTAATACTATCTCCATATTGAACGTTAAGCACTCTTGCATTCAAAACCCAGCTGTAGCAGTAGTTAACTCTGTATTTCATACTAGAAACATCTGTGGTATAGATAAAAGCTACAAGTGGAAGCATACAGTTCTTTGCAGTGGCAGGCCATACAACTACTGACAACAGCCATAAATTATGTTTTGGAAGGTGGAGGAAATTCTTTTGTGCATAATACAGCTCAGCAGGTTACCCAGGAAGGCTGTGGAATTTCTATCACCAAAAGTTTTCAAGTTTCAAAAGAACAAAAGAAATACTCCTCACAAAACCAATGTCCTCTTCCCCATAAGAGACTCGCCCCCCCCCCCCAACCGAGACTCTTCCAACTAACATTTCTATTATTCTACCAATTACCCTTTACCAGCAGGATCCATTCAAAACTGATCGGGTAGTAGGAGAGGAAAGAAGGAAATATGGAACACTAATACACTTAGAAGAAGATAATTAATGCTAATCCAATGTGAATTTAGTGTGAGCTTTTGAAATTCAAGAAAACAAGTTTAATCAATAAATACAACACTGCTATTTTTCTGCAATACATACGGGTCACGATCCAGTTACATGAGGATTGATTACTATTACCTACTCAGATGCCCTGGAAGGCTCAAGAAATCCATAAAGGATTGGCAAACGTTACTCTTGGAGCCTATGGGAGATTCACTCCTTTTTAGAGAAGAAGCTGAGACACCAGGTAGAAAATAATAGGAGATCTAAAACGGCAATATAGGTTATATGTTGAGAAAACAGAATCTTACTCCAATATTATTGTACCAATGACATTCTAACAATCTGAAATATAAAAGACAACAATATATATTAAATGCATCAAAAGCTCTAAGTTTCTGATCCCAAAGTGTATTTGCATATATTTTATACTTACACATCCAGAAGTGGTACAGAGGTATAAATCTAACACATGCCTCCAGAAATTACTTTCCAATACCTAAATTATTTCACCTTTTCATTAATAACTGGAAAGCCTGAAGTTATTATAAAGGTTTCTAAGTCATGGTAAAACAAGAATAATGCAAGTGTCATTTATTCTGTACTGGCCTGTGAATTTAGGCATAAGACACTCCAAATATATTTGATTATTTTGCCAGCTGAAGTACACACAGTTTGAAAGAAGCAGGCTGAAAGAAACTTGAGAGACCACCACAACAAAAACTGACATGAAAATTAGACTTTTTTTTTAAAGCAAAAACCTTAATAATTCAACTAACTTCATTTAAAAAATACTTAGGAGGAAGATTTTAATCCATACATAAATAGTACAAATGGATAAGAAATTCAATGCAGGTCCAAGTCTAATAAAAAGCTACAAGTGGCAGAAGTTCCATGGTGAAAATAAGTGACTGATGAAACTACACAATTGATAGTCTGTTCCTTCACAAGACAAAGCTTCTAATCAAGAACAAATGTTTTTCTAGGAATACACTTTGGGTCAAACAGAACTAGCTTCAGGGAAGTCATACGTAATGCACAGGATGTACCCAATGTTTTTTTCCAAGCCATAGAAACTGCAAAAATCCAAGAGAATCCCTATAAATATAGCTATTAACTGAGAAGGAATTAATTCTCAAACAGTTGGTATGACTAAACAAGGATGGGCTTATAATGGCCTATCCTCCACATTGCATGAGCTCTTACAGCCAGTATCTTTTCTGAGGCAGTCTCAGTAACAAGCATAAAGTCTTATCAGTGTTAATGAGCCCTTAAGGCTTTCAACAGTTGTATTTCAAAACAGGACTCTGGAACATGTCTGGTTACTGCTTATCTTAGGACCCTTTATTTATTGCCTCTTTCATTCGTTAATCCAATTAGTTCATCAACACATTTATTCCATCCATACAAGTTCAGGGAACAGCCATACTCTTCTCAAGACCTGAAGTAGCTGGATTTTGACCCCTCCAAATACGTAATGTGAGACTGCTGAACTCTGTGGATAATCTATTGTGAGATTCTCAACATATAGGCCACAACACCAAATAGAGTCATGAAGTTCTCAAATACTTGGTTTTGTCCAGTATTTATACAGTTTTTAGTAAACCTGCAAGCAGATTAAAGTACTTGAAATAACTGCTGTACATATTCAACTGCCTGACTACAGAAATGCAGTACATAAGGTAAAGAACTTAAAGAGCAGTTGTTTTCCAGAGCAGAAAGTTTTCATTTTAGATGTGACAAAAACTTCAAGTAAAGCATTACTGTTACAGTTTATCAAAGAACAGAAAAGATAATTACTCATTTATTAGGAAACTGTTACAGGAATCTTTTGAGTTTATGCAACTGAATATACCCCATTTACATGACTGTTTCTAGTTCACAGCTGCTGAAGGGTCATAAAGTACAGTCATCCTTCATGACAAAAACAGAAGAGAAAGTGCGGTTAAACACATTTCCAGTGAACTGATCTGAGCTTACAGCTAAGCTATAAACCAGTTACAGATATCCAACCACATTTGGGTGAAAATTTCAAGCACAGTAAACTTAAGTACTATTGAAATCTGATCAGGGGATTAAAGTGAACCACAGACTGAATAGTTCACTGACATGACACTGCTGCAATGAAGTGTACTGCCATTTCTGAGACTAACAGCAATGCTCCGTTTTAACTCATGCAAAATAAAGCCTGTGACCAGTTTGGACAATACACATCCAAGGCATGGATCCAAGATTTCTCTGGACTTTCTCCAAGAAAAATACAACTTTTAGGAAATACAGACTAGGAAGGAGAGTTCAAAGATTTCAGCTGCTTGCAGCAAAGAAGATTTAAATTAGGTGAAAATATTGCATGGACAGAGGCAACCATTTGTCTGGAAAGACTGCATTATATGCAGTCTTTACAAATGTAACAGCTAGTTTAGGAGATGATCTAAATGTACTTCACCTACCTCAGGGTTTGATCTTTAATGATTTTATAATTTACAGTCATGATAATTCTAGAAACCATCTGTAGACATCAAAAGTTCTTACAGAAAACTTTTAGGACTTTGTGTGCTTAGCTGGCAGTCTAAAATAAGCATTAGGCTGCAGACAGTTAATGTACCACCTCCCACTTTACATAAAGAACTTTTTCCAACAGCATGTAGCCTATGTGGTATGATATTCTCCTTTACTACTAAGTTATATTCCTCAGAAGATATTTAATAGGAAAAAAAAAAATTATATGCCCTATGATAAAACCTCTTGACAACTTCTGCAAATAGCTGTCTGGGGGGAGTAAAGAAGCTGAAGCCAGTGGTATCCAACAACAAGATGAGAAGCACTGAGTACAAATTGAACCACAGGAAATTTCACAAAAACCTTGGGGGAAAATAAATCCCCAACAACAAAACCCCACGATCCCTTTTTTATTGTGAAGGTGGCCAAACACTAAAACAGGTTGCCCAGAGACACTGTGAAATCTCCATCCTCAACAGTGGAAAACCTGACTTGTGAGGGCCCTGGCAACTTGCTCTAGCTGACCTTGCTTTGAGCATGGAAGTCAACTAGATGGTCTCAGAGGTTCCTTCCAACTTCAACTATTCTGTGATAAATTTTCCTCAAATCTTATTAAAAAAACATTGATTATGATAATGTATTATTTATAAAGCCTGTTTATTTGGTAGAGACAAGAGTGAACAAGGAGTCTTACCTATAATGTTAATTTTTCCTGTTTTAGAAAAGAAATAATGGCTTTAAATGTATCATCATTTATGTCTTGGCCATGGCATTTAAAACATTGTCACTAACAGAATCAGCAGCCTGAAACCAAGCCCCAGGGCTGTTAATTTGATCTGCCAGTGAACTTCACACAAACAGTGAGATGCTGAACAAGACTTAAAAGCCACCTACATGAGACACCTACAAACTCACATGCAGTCTAAGGCAGGCAGTTATCACATAACACTCGAGTGCTTCAAAACTATTTACAGTAAAAAACAACTCTGAAAAGTAGCAGCATACATCACTGTGGTAGCTGCATACCCAGCAAGATGGAATGAACCTTCTGCGGAATACCTGACTCATTTCTAAACGCAGAGTCATATAGAGTGCTGACAACCTTGCAATTACACTTAAAAGGGTTAAAATGAACATATGTACATCAAAACACTAAAATGATTCTGTACAAGAAACTTTAACCTTTCTTATCAAGCTCCCATGAAACACCAGCATCGCATTCAGGGTAGGGCAGGGAGGGAGGAGAGTTTTGCAAGAGTTTTTAAAATCCAAACGGTAGCTGAAATAATTCCTGGATCTTGTTAACCTCTACTTCTTGTCACTATATGCATACAAATGAGCATAACCACTGGAGGCATCTAATGTTCAGAAAAATTTAAAAAGCATTGTAAAAATATAGATTGAAGAAAATTTGTTAGATTGAAAATATCTCCAAAGTGATAATTAAAAAAAGGCACACAGGTATAATTCTTTGGGTCACGTTTTGCCAGCTGCTAAGTCTCCTCCCAGGATACGGCACCAAGCAACAGCATACCAAAATACTGATATTCTCTTCTCTACTGAGCAATGAAAAGACTTGTGCTGGTTTTCCCTTTATTCAGGTAATTAATATTTTGATGGACTTGATGCACAGAAAGGTCTCTGAGATACTGGACATACTCTCATAACATCTACTAAGGCAACTAGGGCAACTGGTTTTTTAGTTGAAGTAAGATCAACAGGCATTTAAACATAAGACAATAAAAAAATTAACACCTAAAACATCAAGCACCCCCCCTTTTTTCTTTTTAAAGAACAACCTTCAAAGACTAAACCCCTAGCAAATACCCACATTATTTTAGGAATCACATGCCCTCTAAAGCTACAAATCATACCTCCAAGTTCTTAATAAAACAACTGCCTGAACAGAAGTTAACTTCTTATCAGCTAACACCAACATATCAAAATCTTCTAGGTCTTGATTATAGGCAATGGAGTTAACAGTATTTATTTTGTCATGTGCTTTCTCTTAAATTCTAGCCTAAAAGAACACTTCTCTACATATTTTAAGCCTTTAAACAAAAAGCAAATGTCTCAGACTATGGTAAGATTAATTTAGAACATGACACGTTACTGTTTCTCAAACAGTGTCAGTGCTGGAGGCAGTGAAACTACAGCTTTATGATTTAGGCTGGACTCCAGAAGTTGTACTGTTTAAGTGTAGTAACACTGAAGGTCATCCAGAGAGGTATATTTTGATATTAAATGAACACAGGTAATATTGACTTTGCGGACAAATAGATACTTCATGATTCTATTCCTCTGAACTCTTTTTTTTTTCGCCGTCAGCATGGAGAGTGCAGCAGTATCCTATGATACTGCAGAAAGAAGGTACTTCACCTTTACTTCATAATAAGTACTACTTAGTATCCCAATGTCATTCTGGACATTACAGACCGACTCCCCTTAGTATATCTTCCGTATGCCAACTTGAAAATGACAGAAGAGATGTGAAGAAAAAGAACTCTGGAGGATGGACAGGACAGGGTAACAATGACACGCACAGACGATGGTGACCAAATCCCAGTATTAGTAAACCAGCACAGTGTAGCTGTTGGAGTAATTACCTCTAGTCTCTTAAAATTAGTGAATGGTTTAAGTGCATTTTGAATAGGTGAAAGCAGGATAAAAGAAAATTCTCCTAGGATCAGTTTATTTAGAAAACTAACGTACCAGGAAACCAGATGAAGGACTCTAAATCCTTTCTGTGCTAATATTTAAACCCTGGAATATTTATTAACAGCCTCTTCAAACAAACAAACAAAAAACCACCACAAGAAGTGTTCCAAATCCAGTAGAGAACAAACTTAATACAATCCTGTTTGGTAGTCAATACACAAACAATCTAACTATATAAATTAAAAAAACACAAACAAAAGCCAGCAATTTTTCCAAGTCATGGACTATTTGAGAAATCAAGGGACTACTTACTCAAGTCGAGAACATCATCTGCCTTTATCAGATCTCCCTCCCTTGTGAGCGGTAACTGAGTTTCTGGCTCATCTCGCAAGTGCAGCGATAGCGAACGGAGCATAAAGAAAACTCTGATTGCCTGGAGAAATTAGAACAAGAGTATTAGAATATTGCTGCACTCAGTATTACAGGTTTTAACAGAATCTTACAAACGTATACTTGCTTTCACACCCCAGAGTTTGCTGCCGTGCAGTAAATCTACTTTTTACATTGAGAAAGTAGAATGGAATTTGAAAGTCAGTTAAAAAGGACATGGAGGAAGTTGAAACATGCTATTTATTTTTAATGAAGTAGAAGCAGCAGAACTTTTATCTCACTGGCACACTCACACAGACTGTGACTGACAGGCAAATGATTATAGGAATTGTTAAAGCAAAACCCTGCTACGTGCTCAGGAGCGTTGCATCCTGACTAGAAGAAAGTGCAGCAGGAGGGCCAGGAGACCTCCATGGATGGACAAGGAGCTGCTGAGGAAACTTAGAGGGAAAAAAGAAGCTTACAGAAGGTGGAACCGAAGACAGGTGGCCTGGGAAGAATATGGAAGCATTGCCCGGGAAGCTAGGGACCAGGTCAGGAAAGCTAAGGCCCAGCTAGAATTAAGTTTGGCAAAGGATGTGAAAGATAACAGGAAAGGATTCTATAGATACATAGCAAATAAAAGACAGAGGAGGGACAACACGGGCCCTCTCCGGAAGCTATCGAGAGAACTGGCTACCCTGGATTTAGAGAAGGCTGAGGATCTTAATGACTTCTTTGCCTCAGTCTTCACTGGCAAATGCTCTGACCACACCATGAAAGTCTTGGAAAGCAAATGCAGGGACTGTGAAAATGAAGACCTTAGGCCCACTGTAGGAGAGAATCAGGTTCGAGACCATCTTAAGAACCTGAATGTGCACAAGTCCATGGGACCTGATGAAATCCATCTGCGGGTCCTGAAGGAGCTGGCGAATGAAGTTGCTAAACCACTGTCCATCATATTTGAAAAATCGTGGCAGTCAGGTGAAGTTCCTGATGACTGGAAGGAGGGTAATATAACCCCCATTTTCAAGAAGGGGAAGGTGGAAGACCCAGGGAACTACAGACCAGTCAGCCTCACCTCTGTGCCTGGCAAAATCTTGGAGCAGATTCTCCTGGAAAACATGTGTGGGCACATGAAAAACAATGAGGTGGTTGGTGACAGCCAACATGGCTTCACTAAGGGGAAATCCTGCCTGACCAATTTGGTGGCCTTCTATGATGGAGCCACGGAACTGATGGACAGGGACAGAGCAGTTGACGTCATCTACCTGGACTTGTGTAAAGCATTCGACACTGTCCTGCATGACATCCTTGTCTCTAAATTGGAGAGACATCAATTTGATAGATGGACCACTATGAAGTTCAACCAAGCCAAGTACAAGGTCCTACACCTGGGCCGGGACAATCCCAGGCACAGCTACAGGTTGGGCAGAGAAGAGATTCAGAGCAGCCCTGCAGAAAAGGACTTGGGGGTGTTGGTTGACGAGAAGCTTAACATGAGCCGGCAGCGTGCGCTTGCAGCCCAGAAAGCCAACCGTATCCTGGGCTGCATCAAAAGGAGTGTGACCAGCAGGTCAAAGGAGGTGATCCTGCCCCTCTACTCTGCTCTCGTGAGACCTCACTTGGAGTACTGCGTACAGTTCTGGTGTCCTCAACATAAAAAGGACATGGAGCTGTTGGAGCGAGTCCACAGGAGGGCCACGAGGATGATAAGGGGGCTGGAGCACCTCCCGTATGAAGACAGGCTGAGAGAGTTGGGGCTGTTCAGCCTGGAGAAGAGAAGGCTGTGTGGAGACCTCATAGCAGCCTTCCAGTATCTGAAGGGGGTCTATAGGGATGCTGGGGAGGGACTCTTCCTTAGGGACTGTAGTGGTAGGACAAGGGGTAATGGCTTCAAACTTAAACAGGGGAAGTTTAGATTAGATATAAGGAAGAAGTTCTTTACTGTGAGGGTGGTGAAGCACTGGAATGGGTTGCCCAGGGAGGTTGTGGATGCTCCATTCCTGGCGGTGTTCAAGGCCAGGTTGGACGGAGCCTTGGACCACGTGGTTTAGTGCAAGGTGTCCCTGCCCATGGCAGGGGGGTTGGAACTAGATGATCTTAAGGTCCTTTCCAACCCTTACTATTCTATCATTCTATGATTCTATGATTATTTGAAGACTGATTGTATTTACATGTACACTACAGACAACCATACAACCAACCTTCAGAGACTCTCACAATTTGAACTTTAAACAGTAATAGGTTTTCTGTCTGAGTCTAGCCAAGATGTCTACAAATTTCAGAGAAAACTGGGGATTTATGAGTTTTAATTTGCTGTGTTCATCAAAACTAACCATCTGCAATACAGCATTCTTGGAGAACTTAATCTACATTCTCAGAAGGTCTATATGAGGGCAAAGCATTCTAAAAGATGCACCAGCCCCAAGAAACTTTCAACAGCTGCTGTGAGAAATTAATATTCTTGGTTTGATTTAGAAATCAATGACAAATAGTATGCAAAGACCAGATAAAGTGCCAAAAAAGTGTCATCATTTTATTAGCCACATTTTGAAAAGCACCATTTATAATCCTCTTCCCCTACAAGAACTGTATTTTCAGTATAGCAAATAAAAAAAAAAAAAAATCATTTTTTATTACTTCTGGTGTTTTGGTTTTAAAACAGTTTCTATGTAGTAATTCCATGACATAGTGTAAATTAACTGCTTCCTTACAGTAAAAGCACTGAATTCATGGAACAGCTGCAGTGCCCAGGAACCCCCAGAATGCAGGAAGTATTAGGAAAAACAAATCTAAACTGGTTTAAGGCAAAACCTTTCAGCCTTGTATTTTTAAAATCAACAGAACTGTGGCTCCTGTGAAGCAGAAATGAATGCTTGGTGGTTCATATCATACTGCTGGTGCTTTCAGAAACTTCTGACAGAACAGAGATGAAGAGAGGGAAGCCATGTATCTGGCTCTTCCATGAACTGTCCCAGAGCAGACCAATCTGGTACACTGTTGAAACCCAACAGGGCAAAATGATGATTCCAAGCAGAGAATGTCAAGGGTACCTAACAAACCCACAATATTAACACTGCCTTATGAATAAGAGCAGAGTCACTTCTTCATGGTAGATGATCTCTCCCATTTAGGCAGACTGCATTCTAATATATTGTGCATTTACTGAAAGTAAATAGGATCACTTACTATAAAGCAGTTTTACGACCAGATGTTTCAAGAAGAATTCATAGTTTTGGGTTTAAAAGTTTCCAAATTCAATCAAGAAAAGCAACATCCTTGCATATTTGGTAACTCAAAGTAGTCAAATCCACCAGGGGTTTAAGAAATCAGAGGACAGCCATCACTCAGCCTGCTTTCACTTATTTAGCCCTCAATCCTCTTCCCCTCCTACACAGAGCATTAGTTTTCCTCACACTGCCTATAAAAGTAATGTCACTCATCTCCAAACATGTAATCGTATTTACTAGAAGAGCAGGAAAGAAAATTGGAATTTTTCTTTGCAAGAAAAAAAATAATCAAGAACATTAGATGAAAAGGAAACTACATTGTGCTTCTTGCAATACTGGCAGCCCTTGCTTTGCTAGCAGCATCAATATAAACCCAAAAGCATGTGATTTGTGACTTCCTACAGAAGTTTATTAGATCTCAATAAAACAGCAGAGCAGTGGCCTAGAATTTCTTTCAGTTGACTTCTGTTTTCTTCGTTAAGTAGGAACAAACATGAATTGCTATCTACAGTAAAGAACTATGCATTATCATGAGGTATACCCTGAACTGATTCCTTCATTCATATACATACCATGGGCAAAGAAATAGTAATTTGAAGGAAAACCTTCCAGTATCTTCCTACATTCCCATGAACTAGCATTCTCACAGGTAGTTCAAAACTTTCTCTCAAAGCCTTTGCTATGTACACCAAGGTGCAGAGGTGCATGGCCCATACTGTTTATGGCTTCCCAAATCAGCATGTAAATGAATTTGCATTATTCTAGGTGACTGGTAGCAACACCATCTTTAGGACTATAGAAATCAGAAGGAAGAGATGCAACCAACAAGCAGTAACAAGACTACCGACAATTCAAAGAGCATCTGATTCTGGGTAGAAGGCTCAATCAAGCAGCAGTAGCTGATTTCAGAAAGCAGCCTAGCAACTTCTGGTCATTTTAATGTTTTAAGTCAGAGGGGCTGGCTGTCCGGATTTTGGACATGTGCCTTTGATAACTCGAGAGTTCTGATTTCTGAGAGTTCCTGCTAAAGTTAAGAGCAAAAGAAATGCCACTTAGAGGGACTTCCTATAGCAAAAGAAGTGAGAACCTTAAAGGATCTGATCACTAACAGCTAAGAATGCATGATATAATCAAAGTATGTGACTTTTTTGCTTGCTAGTGAAATAAAGCTTTTTTAGAATCATGCCATGGGATGCTCTGAATTGAATCACTATCCATTTGAACCTGTCAGCAAAAAGTACTTCCAGCAGGTTAAGTGGCAGCAGCAATGTCACAACATACACCCGAAGTTCAGCATATTGCTATGGCAATTCAGCCTAAGAGAGGTAGCCTACCAGGAAAAATGTAGCACAGGAATTCTAACAAACTCTAAAACTTCTAGAGCAATGCAATCAGGGGAAGGAGGACCAGAACAAGGAAGCATTCTGGGAGTTCTTGCTGATGAGAAAGACCCTTCGATCCCAAAGGATTTACAGGAATATTTATATTGATTTCTGAATTTTCACCAACAGAAGTTAAGCTACTCCTGATTTGGTGTATGAAAAACCATGGAGCAATCAGTTTCTATTAACACATTTCTAAGTATCATTCTGTTCAATGTCTCAGGGAAAATTCTAGGAAACATTTTTGCTTTCTAAGAACAATACTTTTCAAGACAATTCACTTGAAATTTTATCAAACTTTATCAAACTTACTGTGATAACAGAAGTTTCATGGCTTATAAGAAGTAATTATAGCAAAAGTTTTCTGAAGATTCCTGGAAATACGTTTTTTCTTCAGGAGCACTTGAATATACTTTATATAGACATGCAAGTGCAAAGCTACCCAAAGAACAGCACTTTTCAAATGACAATGTTGCGCAATAAGATACCTTAGAGACTTACTGGCACCACAAGGCTTATTACAACACTGCCAGATAAGGGCCAAGAAGGGATTATCCCAAGCATGCTGATAATGATGTTGTTATTCAGGTCAGTTTCACCTCTACAGATTCTATCAGTCACGAAAACAAGTATTTTGCTATTTTCCTCCTCACTCTCAAGACCCCTATCAGGAATTACTTCGGCAAGATGCACTCCTAAGCAGGTTGTTTGGGTTTTTTTATTTTTGCAATATCTAAGAAAGACAAGCAATATGAAGTCAGCCAGCCTTTCAGTGGAGATTCTTACCATAGGAATGAAACACAGACTGAGATAACAGATCACAAAAGGAAACTGCCAACATATGTCATCACAACGCCTTCTTATGTAGTTGTCCACATGGTCTAAAAAATTAAAGCCCCAGAGCAAGAACATATTGAATTGACCAGACACAAGAAATTGTAGAGAAAAAGTTTTTTCACTGTGACGGGTAAATATTATATACTCTACACACAGACCTGTCTTCATCAAGTCTTTATGGTTTTATGGATGAAGCTTTTAAACAAGAAGTTTTCAAGAAAAAAATGTAAGAAAAATAGTCTGACTCACTCTTCGTGTTCTTTCTACATCTCCACAAGGCAATCTTTTCACAAAATCAATACCAGTCAGTGGTGTCCCCGTTGGAGGCAATAAGATTGAGGCATCCATCATCAAATACTCTACATTCATGGGTTTAATCTATAAAAATATTTTAACATTGATTACTATACAGAACAATAAGCATCTGCATCTTTACTTTCAAATACAACTCACAGTTGCATATTTTAAGAGGAAGGAATTGTTACAGAGTGCCAAGATTTTATTTTAATACCCTTTATCTTATTTTGAGCTCCTTAAACGCAACCTCTATTTTATTTGCTTATCATTCCCTAACACACTGTTGAAGTTTCCATACTGAAAAGAAGCCATGGGAAAATAACTCTGAAAGATTACAGAAGAAAAGCTATTTCATGAATACTAAAAACCAAAGCCTGTCACATTCTTGCAACTTCAATCACAAGGAAGTTTCCTATATCCTTTTCTCTCCAAAAGAACTCTCCAATATTAAGTAATGCAGGAACTTTCACACTAGACAATTCCCTTCAACTGTGCCACTAACAGAGTCTCTCCTTTATATGTCTGCCTATTTCCATGAATAAATGGTGTCTAAAATATCTATGCTTCTATACCTTTGGGCAATTTCATCCAAGTCTTATTACATATACATGCACTGGAGACATGAGATTCTTTTTGTCAGGAAGCCAGCTGGAATGGCAAAAACATACAAAAGCCCTTTGCACAGCTTGTACGATATCATGCCCGAAAGACAAATGCAGTCATGCAGTCATGTGGGCATTCCAAAATAGCCAACTGTAACTGTAAGCATTCCTGGCCACTTTTCCATGGTCACATACCATAAAAGTAGCAGACTGAAACAAGGTCCAGAATTTTCACAGTGCAGTTTTAACTGCTGCCTTGCACACATAAAGACTTAAAAATAGTTTTTAGCCAATTTTTCTGATCTCAGAAAAATTCATCTTCAGTGTCTAAACCACTGCATTAACAAATTCAATAATGTATAGAAAGATATAGAAGCCTAGAAGCCTACATAGACAATTGTCCTGGTTTCAGCTGGAATAAAGCTAATTTTCTCCCTAGTAGCTGCATTCTGGCTTTAGTTTGAGAACAGCATTGATGGTTTAGTTGGTGCTAAGTCATGCTTACACCAAGTCAGGGACTTTTCAGTCTCATGCTCTGCCAGAGAGGAGGGACACAAGAAGCCAGGAGGGAGCAGAGACAGGACACCTGACCTGAACTAGCCAAAGGAGTATTCAATAGCAAACCATGCCCAGTATAGAAACTGGGGGGAGTGAGCCAAGAGGGACCGATGGCTGCTCAAGGACAGGCTGGGTATCAGTCAACAGGTGATAAGCAACTGTGCTGTGCATCACCTGGGTTTTCCTTTTTTATTTGTTTTACTGCTATTTCCTTTTCCTATCATTATCATTGTTATTATTATATTTTACTTTATTTCTATTATTAAACTGTTCTTATCTCAACCCACAGGTTTCTACCTTTTCTTACATTTCTCCTACCTATCCCATGGGAAGGGGGGGGCGTTGAGTGACTTCATGGTATTTAGTTGCTGGCTAGGGTTAAACCACGACAACAATGAACAAATGAGAACACAGAACTAAAATTTCTAACAAATAAATAACTACTTCAGATGCAATTCACATGTGTGTACACTGGTTTAAACAGTATTTTACATCACAAAGGTGAAGAATGTTAAAAAAAGGAAACTGAAAGCAAGATATAGGAAGATTTTCACATTGTTTAATACCTAGAAAAAAAAAATAATCCAATGTCTCATTTCCCAGGATAATTTTTATATAATCACTTTCTGAAAGCAATGGGCTTTTATTAAATAAAGAGCTGTAAAATTTCACAGAAACGAGTCATGTAAGTGTAGAGACAACTCCTCAGAGACAAAAAAGCCACCCACATTTTGTTATTCTAGTCCCAGAAATAAGGATATCAGCACTGTCAGTAGTTAGCAGTAAGTACTGGTACTTGCTGCTGTTCGGTATCTGGGTTTGAGGATTTGGCAGGGTGGAAGGGGTGTCACTTACTGTCATGCTCCGGTATTCATCTTCAAACATATCCAGAAAAATTTCTTCTCCCTTTCAAAAAGAAGGATAGGGACAGACCATGAATCCTTACAAACACGGAGCCATGTTTGTTTTGTTTCATCACGTATTGCATGTTCCAGTGCCACCACCGACTGCAGGGCACAGCTGAGCCCCTCAGCAACAGTCATGGCACCTCTGGGACAACACATTTGGGAAAGGGAGAGAGATTCCTGCGCAGCTGCAGAGAGGGCCATGGTGGGGCAGGTGGGTATGCCCTGAAGGAACTGCTGTCGTGGAGGACCCACACTGAAGCAGGTTTCTTTCCTGAAGGACTGCAGCCCATGGAGGAGAGAACCCACACTGGGGAAGGGGAAAAGAGTGAGGAGGAAGAAGGGCCAGACATGAACTGCTATGGACTGACCCCAAACCCTTCTTTCCCACCCCACTGCACCACTCAGCAGGGGGAGAAGGCAGAAGAGTCAGGAATGAAGGAGCAAAGTTGAGCCAGGGAAAATGGAGGGGTGGGGCGAAGGTTTTAATTTGTCTTTGTTTCTGACTATCTAAATTTATTTTAATTGGCAGTAAATTAATTTTCACCAAGTTGGTTCTGTTTTGCCCACGATGGTACTGAAAAGCGATCTCCCTGTTTTTATCTCGACCGTAAGACTTTTTCATCCTACATTCTCCCTCCATCCTCTTGAGGAGGAGGAGTGAGAGAGCAGCTAGGTGGATGTCCTGCAGCCAGCCAAGGTCAACCCACCACCTCAAGTTACCTATTGTATGTAAGCCACATTGAGAAGACATTTTTCAAGAGAATTCTAACAAAAATACAAAGAGGCTTTAGACACTTGAAATCCATCATGGATTTACCACAGAAGTTAAGGCCTGGGGGTGCAGAGGCCTCCAGTGAGAAGATTAAGTAAAATTTTAGATCATAATTTCAGATGAGATATGAATAAAAAGCAATGCCAAAAAGAAACACATTCTGTCTTAGAAATGTTCTAATAGTGTGGCTCTGTTCCATGAAATACATAAAATACATGGCAGTTACAGCAAAAGCACGTGGCTGCTAACTTGACCTCCAGTACAAGCCCTGTGAGACTTTGTGACATTACGTCAGTGTGGTATGGAAATGGCATGAAAGCAGAGGAATCCTCCAAAACCACTTTCTTCTCTTATCACAGATATGGAGCACCCATCTGAGAAAGTGCTGCCTTGGGCACTCTGGAGAGATTGGGATGCAGACTTGCTTCTAATTCCACATTATGTAAAGGATCTTTTTCTTGCAGCATTTTGCATATATACCTTATAGAAACGACGAAGGAGATGAACGCTTTCCTCCCTTGCACCCTAGGAAAAACAAAATAACTGTGGTTCAGGGAGTAAATACACCATTTACTCAAAAGTCACATTTAACCAAAAAACACCCAAAAACCTCATACATAAGAGACTGTCTATTAATATCCCAATACTCATAGCCTTGAGCCCAGAATTTGATAGAACACAGTTCTTGCACTTACAAAAATACAGTTTATGTGAGATTGTTAGTTTCAAAAGTACTTCATATCATTCAGATGGATGACATACAGATTTCAGAGAGAAATGTCAACATAACCTTGCTAGAGAAGTTAAGAAAGATAACAGCAAAGCTGAGAACACAATACAGGGTATTGATTCTCTATGTTCACTGCACAGAGCCACCAATGGAAAGCTGTTCTAGAAGCTCAAATTTCACATTGAAGTTTATTGCAATCAGAAGTTAAACAAATATATTCAACTATAGTATAAGACTCAAAGACAAGTGATGCTGTGACTGGTAATGTGAAAGAAAATACTTACCTCAAGGCAAGCAAGGTGAACATCTTTTATGATGCTGCTGTTCCTAGAGAACACAAGCTGCTTCAGCAACAGGCAGCCAAGTTCTAAAGTTGCCAAACGGATTTTTCCATCTATGAAAAGAAAATTTCAATGTACAAAATAGCAGCAGTCCAAGTATTGCTTTTCTCATTACAATTCTTAAATGTTTCTGCTCTTCTCCGCAACTGTCATAAACTTTGCTCCTCTGTCATACACACCCTACCTGACAAGGATGAGTGCTGATGTTGGCTTACAATTTTGATAGTTATTAAAAAATACCTCAAAACTGGAAGAGTAATTCAAAGCAGAAGAAAATGTAAAGCAGAACTGTGCAATAGGAAGGCAATAAAGATTAATACTATTAGAAAAGAAGCCAAAAACAATGCCTTTATCAATCTGAATAGGGAGAATTGAATTACCCTAAAATTACAAAAGACTCACAGGTTTGGCATGGATAAAGTTACAGGATGAAAGGAAGTTGTGTATATAGCATACTAATAATGCATAGCTTTTCCTTAAAAAATGTCCAAATTTCAAATACAGCCTGAAATCTAGAGAAGTCAGAGTGAAAGAATGCATTGAGATTTTAAGCTTATATTTCAGAAGGATTAATATATATACAATCCTTAGGATATATATTTTATATATATAAGAAATGTACAGTCTGAGCTCAGTGATCAATACGAAAGAGACAGACAGACATCTTAGCTTTTGACCCCAACTCCATCTACTATTTTACAAATTAGCAGCATGCTGCCAGAAACTAGACAAAGGTCAGTATCCCCAAAAAGCAGAGAATAGGAAATGTTCTACACAGCATTTAGCAAGCTTACTAAAACCGCACTATTTCCACCCCTCCCCAGAAGTGCTTTTGTTTAAATAAATTCATTTCCTCATCTTGTACTCTTTCCATCTGCAGTATGTCCAAACTCTTTACACATAAACATGCTTTTAATCTGTGACTGGCACATCAGCTCAAGTTAATACTCTGTAGATCAGTCAAATAACCATTAGATTTTACCCTGTAGACAATCAGGAATTTGATAGGGTGTCAGTTTCGGGGGAAAACCACTTCTACTCATTTGAAGTTTTAAGAGGGGAAGTGAAGGGAGAAGAGCTGTGGCTTAAACAACAATCATGTTTCCATGGAATAGGTCACTAAGCCTTATCCCTCATTTCACAAAAAAATAGAACTAAGGGAAAAACCCCAGGTTTTCTGCAGAACAGTTCAGAAACTGGAAATACAAGGAAAAAAAAACCAAACAAAAAATCATGGTAAAATTTGCTATCACCTCTAGAGACAAAGGATGCTATAAGTAAAGGCTACCATACGGTTTTCAAGACTACTGGTCCACTGGAATTACTTTCACAAGCAAAGGTGCCACAGATCATATATCCAGGATGCTGAATCACAGGATGGTTTGGGTTGGAAGGGACCTTAAAGCTCATTCAGTTCCCAGCCCCTGCCATGGGCAGGGACACCTTCCACTAGAGCAGGTTGCTCCAAGCCCTGTCCCGCCTGGCCTTGAACACTGCCAGGGATGGGGCAGCCACAGCTTCTCTGGGCAATCTGTGCCAGAACCTCAGCACCCTCACATTTATCATTTTCTATTAATTCTGCCTATTTCTCAAAAGCACGTACACTTTGTCCTGATTTCAGGACTTTGTCCTGAGTTGCCAACTGAGATTAAACTTGATGCATTTGCACCACTCTCCCCAGGCACTGGGAGGTCTGAAGCTGAGGGGAGGGCCTCAGGAGACCACAACTGTCCCTGCTAGATGGTTGTGAAATCACTATACACCTCAACACTTTTCTTTATTCAAAACCACACAAAGTAGGAATTAAGACAACAAAACCATGTAGAGTTCTGGGTATGAAAACAACTATTCAGCAGAAATCCAGAGTTCCTGGTTCCTCAACAACCAAGAAAAACCTGATTGCTGTCTCTCACAGACCTTGTCTATTTATTGTCCATGGAAGAGATGCAAAACAGACGCTTCCCCCTCCAAAGACAAGAGGGTAGGGAGCAACATTTTTTTATTACTTCCCCCCCCGCCTCCACAAACCTGGTTGTGCAGCATAATTCATTATCCTGATGAGCCCTTCTGCAAGCACATGATTATATGAATTTCTCTCTTCAGCATGTTGAGCTGGAAGTTGAATTCTCTCCAGCTTGACTGGGTCAATTCCTTTGTGGGAGATGAAGGAAGAAAGGTAAATGAGGAAACGGGTATGCCTTGAGGTAAGTATTTAATAGACTGCAGCAGTTTTCTCAGAAGCAGCAATACAAAACTGGGCAATTTAGTTTTGAACAACAGAAAGACTAAACACATTGATGTATCACTGAAAAATCTCAGTCTTAAATGGAGCCTGCTTGGTGAAGACACTCAAATCCCAGGTGGTTGGTGACATCCAAGCCATTTTGCTGCATGTGGAATTCTCAGACTATTTGTTTGCATCTAAAACAAAGCCAAGTCATATATCTGAAGAGCATAATGGCTACAGGGGAAAAGATAGAAGTCCGATTTGAAATCCTGCTTTGAGAATATATGTTTTAAAAAAATAGGAATTCTATTTAGTAACTAGTAGCCTCTTATTTACTACCCTCCCCAACAGATTCTCACTGATTTGTACAAGGAAACAAAGCCCATCTTTCTTCAATTTGTTCCTCTAAAATGGCAAAGTTATTTCTCAGAATAGACTGGTTACTGTAAGGACTCTTAAAAATAAACAGTTATGGACTGCTGAGGATCTCCCTGTCCTTGTTCTAAAGAATGGTAATAACTCCATAAAATAGAAGATTACTATCTTGGAGTTTATAGTTTCTTCCAAACCTGAACTTGTAGTTAACTCTATATAACAATACCATTCATGGTATCCGAATTATTTCTTCACTAAGCAAGGTCTGTTTGAAGATTAATGACAGTGATACAAATGTTCTCTGTCATGATGAGACTAAAGAAAGGGGGGCGGGAGGGGAAGCATTTAAGGAACAAGGGCAATCAGAGTGCTACTGTTCACAAGAATCTAACAGTTTAGTGAACTGTTAAGAAACAGTTTTCCTTCTGGGAAGAAAAGCTGCTTATAAGTAACATTTCTTAGAGAATATCTATATGCAGATTAAATTCTCACAGAAGGACACAGTCATTAACCAGCAGAAAACCATTAAGGAGACTAAGAAAACATGGGGAGGAATAAGGCAGGACCAGACAGGTACTCAACAAAGTGGCCAAATTGAAATCACGGTGAAAGAATTCATATTCAGCATCTTTCATTTGGTTGTCTGCCTGCCAAGGACTCCGAGTTCTGCATTCTTGAGATACAGCACATGCTCTAGCAACATATATGAAGGGTTCCTTCTGGGATTAAAGATCTCTCAGATCCAAGAGGTACACGCATGCACCTAAATAGACATGTTACAAATTGTGATTCTTTTTTTCTGTTCACACAGATATTTCTTGCTGGTGAAGACCAAGCATATTTTCTTTAAACTTATTCAAGAACATGGTGCAAAATGCAGACTCAGTATCCAAATGGAAGGAGTCATGATCAAAATCCTCAAAAAGGTGTCTACATTTAGTGACCAAGACTGAGAAGACCGCTCCCTTAGAAGCAAGTCCCAAATCAAAGTTCTTGGTTAAGCTACGGCAACTCAGTGCTTTTTCAAATGTGTTCTGTTGTAGCCTTCACCACAGTTTCAGAGTGAGCAGGGCTGGGGAGAATGGTGAAATTCAAACTGATCAGCCAGGGAATCAGAAACAGACCTGAAACAGCTAATATACTGAAAAAGAAAACCGCAACTCTTTTCCTGTGCTGTAGAGAGGACAAGTTTGTATTGCATTCAGTCACAAGAAACCAAGCTAAATTTCAAATTCATTCCCTGTTTGATCTGATTCAAGTGCTCACTAGAGCATTTACCATCTCTGTCAGACAGCAAACAGGTAATCAGATCCTAGACACAAAACTCCTAGAGAGTTACCGCTTCCCGAAACTGGGGAAGCAGCTCTCCATGTTCAGACCTTCACGCCCTTTTGTAAAAGAATAGAGTCATTGAGCCATACCTTGAGAAGGTCTGTCAGCAGACAGATCTCTTGCATTATATTGAATTCACACTGGCTCCAGCTCAATCCTGAGGCACCTCCCACGACTGATATTGAATTTGGGGTAGAAAGGAACAGCTGTACAGCTCCTGAGCTTTTGAAGAACAACATTCTGCTCTTGCATCAAAGAGGGGCACTAAATTAACAGCTTGTAAAACCCCTCCTCTTCAAGACAGAGGCACTGATTCTGTGGCCCCCTAAGGGGGGCACAAGAGGAGTGGGCTCGTGAAAGACAAGACCACCAAACCTGGATGTCATTATCTGTCTAGCATCTAAGACCTAGGGCCAAGGATAAAGGAAGAAGGGAAAATAGCTTCCAAGGAGCACTAGGCTAATGTAAACTATTGACAAAGAAAGCTAATGAGTATAGCCTAAAGAATTTTTCATTTAGAAAGGGCTGATGCAACCACCAAAGAAAGAAGTGTATATTTTGACCTCTTAACACATAACAGATATCTCCAGTTTAGGGCCCGGATACTTTTAGTCTCTTGAAAGTTAGATATTTCACTGCTTGTTGTATTTCTTTTAGTAACCCTGGATATTGGGTGGGAAATAAACAGCACAGAGATTGCTGAAACTAAGCAGTATCTGCTGCATTCCTCACTGTTCACAGAAATACTATAGATGTAAACAAATCATCTTTGAAACAAGAGAGGATGTCAGACTTTTTTCTGGGAACAGGATATTGAAGAGTGACTAATTACACTGAAGGCAAACACAGTGGGCTGAAGGACTATAGACTTAAAAAGAATTCTTAAGAAATACAACCCTTATTCCTTTACAATGACACTGAAAGGCTTCCAGGGACATTCTAAAGCTGCAACAGCTACACCTAATGATTATGGCTATTCACAGCTTCAACTAATGAATTTTAAGCAAAGAGAATAAATTTCTGACATCAGGGTTTTCTAGGACAGTGATGCTCAAAAGTCCCTTGGGAAAAGACGTTTTTTGGAAGAGGTATACTGGTTGTAGGGTGGGCTGGGAAATAAGAGATGCAAGTCAGAGAGGGCTAGAGCATGGCAAGGCTGTGGTGCTATCTCGGGTGATATTAGTTGTGTTATTATCTCTTTTCATAAGAGACTGTGAAAGCCCTGGAATTGTCTGTAAATTACCATCTCTGAGAAGCATTGCTGGAAAAAGATAAAGCCATCAAGAGGATGGAGGAGAGCAGGAGGCCCTTAGCTTAGCTAGTTCCCTCAAGACTCCATTTCCACTCTACCTGCCCATTAGAGGTACCTTAAAGCTAAAATGGTTTCCTTGCCTTCAAGCGTGCCATCACACCTTTGGCTCTTTTGCTAACTTTACTTAGTGCTAAGTTTACTGTAGCAGTTGATTCATTTAAATAACTAGTCTGTCATAGAAACTATACTCAAACTAAAAATAACTTAAATTCTGCTCTCAATTCATGACAGACACGATTATTCCCACGTATGAGCTGTTTACATTACTGTTCCATAAGGAATCTATTTAAAGTGCACAGAAAGATAAACAGCACAAAAGCTAATCCTAAACATCCCTTTGAAAAGGTCACATATTCTCATACTGTCTGAATTCTAATGAAGTACACATTTAACATAGGTTTACTAGTTTATACACATAGTCCAGGCTCCTTGGGAGACTTGCAAGATGTCTTATGGGTTAGAACACTGACAACTTACATAAACTTTCAATCAATTATGGCACAATGGTTGAGGCAGCTGGTGAGGAATTGCACAGTTCAAAAATAATTACTGAAGGACTGCCAAAGCTGGATAGAAATAGGCAGTACATGACTTTCATAATCACATCTGATTCTCAGGCCTTGGGCAATATCTATATACTTAAAGTATATAAAGATTTAATTTTAACATATGGGGGCAAGTTTTAGAACTTTTTATACTTGGCTTACATGTAGCAATCACAGTACATGCAAAGTGGGGAAAAAACTGGATCCCATATATCTGCAGATCGACTATAGAGGGCTTCAACTGAAATTAAGAGATGAAAAATTAAACAAAACAATCCTATTCCACTTCCAAGAAACCTATGGAAGAAAAGTTATCTGATGTTCACAAAGCTTTCTACCAAACCTTTCCTAAAAATCTGATCCTTAGCAACTGTTTTTACTTACAGCTTACTTATTTCTTCCTCCCCATGTAAAGAATTTCTCATCCTTTAAGGCATGCATAAACAGAAGTTACAAACAGATTGTGCCTGTCTAAAACCATGTGCCTCACTGGTTTTCCTTAGAAAAAGCAAACATTGCTTACCTTTGTTGTGTGACATTGCATATAAAAGACAGAGCACAAAGAGGGCATAGTAATCATCTTCAGCACAGTCCAGTGCATTATAGACCATATCGAGAAAAGGCCTGTGGAAAGGAGTAATTTTACAACTGTTCAGAAGAAAAAAAGACATCTCCAGAAAAAAGAGTAACTATCTTGTTCTAAATGTAGCTAATGGAAGAGGCAAAATTACAGTAATGCACATTTGCAGGCATTAAACAAAAATGAACCTGTTTAAGAGTAGTCAGATTATAGCTAAGCCTTGTATTTACACCCTGCCATTAATTCTCATGTTTTAATGGGATTTGTTAGATAATACTTTCCCAAGAAGTGGCTGTTCACATATTTACTAAGTTGTTTGTAGCACATTTTAGCATGTAAGCAAAAGCTTCGTTTAAATGTTTACATAAGTAACTTTAACGAGCTGCTATCACTGTTGCATTAAAAAAACCCTACCTTAAATCTCATGTACTAAAGGGACTTGAAGAAGTTTTTACTATTACAAGAAAGCAGTTTTCACTAGAAGTTTGGAAGAAGCTAGGTTATTCTGAAAGAATCAGTCAAAAACTTTAACTTCAAGCAGTTCTAGGAAGAAAATGAACAGGGATGGAACATTTGAATGGAAAAAAGAAAGGTTTAGGCTGCAAATAAGCTTTTTTTCCCCATGACTTCTAAGCATGTGTGACCTACAACATACATACAGGAAGCCACAAACAGTGGTCACCCTTCAAGTGTAACCTGAACAGACCAGAAAAGTCAAGTAAATCCAGAAGCTGCCTGGACAGCTCAGATATGGCTGAGATTCAACTGACACTAGCACAAGCCTAGTAAAAAAAAAACTTGGCTTCTTGTCTTCAGCTGGCTTGCACCCAGTCAGCTCAGAGCACAAGCAGAAATTAGATTAGTTTTCACAGGTGGTCCAGACAGATAATAATTACAAAAAATAAAAAATCACGGAAGCATAAGAAGAGAGTTTATAACCTTGACTGAAAAGGGAGAATTCCAACTTCTCAAAGAGTTTTTTTAACAGTGAAAAGAAAAAACATCCTTACATTACCTAAATTACATCCAAATAAAATACATTAAAATAGCAACCCAAGTCATAAAACCAAGTACATTTTCCTATCTTCAGACCTAGCAGACAAAAAGCATCCACTTCAAACTTATCGCTGTGGTTAGCGATGGGTCGTTAAGGGCTATCAAAGACCAGAACACAACATACGTATCCCAGACCTGTGGCACCCTGATGGTCACGCTTACTGTATCCCAGTAAGCCACTCAATCAAAGTCACAACAATGTATTTAACACTTCCCCTCAGCTCTTCACACATTTCAACAACACTCTCTTTCATTAAAACAAGGCTATGCCAAGAATAAGAGAACACACTGTTCCTCTGCTCAGTTCACAACATCGCAGTCATATGTTTGGGCATTTCTGAAGCTGAATTACAAGCATCCTCCATGATACAACTGCCACTGAGCTGTGATCCCTCTTTGCCCAAGTTCAGCACAGCTCTATGTACCTACGCCAAATTGCTTAAGTACAGATACTCCTACTGTAGATCTCAAAAGAAAGTAACTATTCATGCAAGGGCAGCCTAAAGAATCAGCAATGTTGAAAATAAACCAAGAGTGCCTTCAGTCTTCCTAAGCATTAAAGAAGCCCTATAAGCCTTATGACATCCTGAAATGGGGTGCTTCACTCATAGCAAAGGGAGTTCAGCTTCAAGGTCTGAAGAAGAAAGAGGACCAAGATATCCAGGTTCAAGATTATTAAAATACAGAAATGCTACAGCACTGGGTCTGTTGTCAGACCAACAACAGATAGTAATTATCCTAAAACCTGACATAAGATGTGAAAGTAATATTTAATTCTATAAAGTCAATGTTTTAGGAGGTCAAAGCTTCAAGAAACATCAGTAGCTGTTCCATTAACACTAATATTACATTGTATTAAGTGATTTCTCTAATGCATTTTTCCTTGTTTTCACCCACATACTACTTAGATTCGTGAAATTACATAATTTTAAGAAAATACGATTACAGCAGTGACCAAAATAATTTACATTCCAGGTACTTCTTCACAGCATCTATCTGCATTGTCAAAGTCTCAACTGAAGTAATTTGAGGCCAGAACGACTGCTAGAATCCCACTCACCAACAGGTCCTCATATAGCCTAAACATAGGAGAGACCCAGAAAAACTTCAGCTGTAAGAAAGTAGCAACAGAAGGTGCAATGTAGCATGAAGATTTTTTCATTCTGGAAAAAACTTTACTACGTAACATATCATAAAAGGAAGTTAACTGAAATTAACTTCAGGCTTTAGGCTTAACTTTAGGCTTAAATTTTCCAGTAGTGAGGCACATCGAAATAAATTACACCAAAAATACTTTAACTTTCTCTTTTATGTTCTTCGCAGTAGCAAAAAGGCTAAGGGAGACTGAAAACTTACCTTTCACAGCTACAGCTTTTTAACTGCAAACACTGATGTTTTCTGGTTTTTCTCAACAACTATTGGACAAATTTTAAAAGCCATTTTTAATATTACAGGCCACATGGCAAGTATTTTCTATTGTATTTCTTCACTCTGTAAGCATTTTCTTCCTTTACTAGCCTTTTACTAGTGACTTGATAGGAGAAACAGGCTAAATGTCATATAAGTATTCTTTAAACCATTTATTCTTGTAGACTGTGTCCACAATTGAAAACTGCAACACTTTAGGAATCACTATCATCATAATCATTAATGATTATTCCAGTTATGGAAGTTTCTCCCACTTCAAGCATGACATAAAAGATGTCCACTACTACACGGCTCACCTTATCCACAAAACTCAGCAACTCCAATCAGTGTAGGAAAGAAGCCACATGCACTTGAGCAAATGTCTTGAGAAATTTAGCTACTGCTTCAAATATTACAATTGGCATATAGAATGAAACAAAATCTAAGCTGCAGCATGTTATCCACCTATATTTCCAAAAACCTATGCACAAAACTAAGGCCAGAAACACCCTACACAAGGTCTATCCTTATTTTAAAAATATCTTTAGCTCTGCACATTCTTTGATGCTGTTTATTTCCAGGAAAGATGCAGGATGCTGACAGATCATATCTGCAGATCAAAAGAGTCCTGAAATGCAGATATTTGCCAAATGCACTGGCATCTCACACATAAGTATTTTGCAATTTTCAACACCTGAGCACCTTAGTCGCTTTAGTATTCAGTGAAGTCATTGCCAATTTCTTTCTAAGAGCCATTTGGCACATATTTTAGTCAAAATATCAATAATCCAGAAAAACGTATTTTAAAGCCAGTTCAAGTCAAGGTTCAATTTCACTTTTACAGCGAAATTGTTATCTTTATTAATGAATGTAATCTAAGCTACGTCAAAGCTATAACGGAGACAGAATGAAATTCTGGGAATACCAGGCAGCATTTCCCAAGTTTAAAAATAAATTGCAAATCCTATTAAACATGTGCATTTCCCCAAGGGACACATTTGCAATTACTTTTGTGTTAGAGATGGCACGTTCAGTTTCTTTCCTTTAGCGTTCTAATAACAAGAGTGCAAAATTCATACTGAGAAAGTGCCTTAGGGGCATTTAATATATCCAAGTTTAAATTTTGAAGTCAGAGCAATTTCTGCTCCCCAAAACACTTAAAAACTGCATTTCCAAAAGTCTTCAATAACCTTAAGATATGCTAATGGACCTTGGAAACTGTTCATATGTTAGTAGGGTTTATCCACAACTACTACTTCTAAAATTCTGCCAAATTCAGCCCTGATCAGAGGAATTATTATTCTTTTTCCCCCCCCTACAGGTGTATACAAAATTGGCAGATGTGACCAAACATGTCATTAAGAAAACTTCTTCTAGCTTAATTTAGAGTTTTAGAAAATTCTGGAATTAAAACATTTGTATTCTGGTTTTATTGTGTTCATATGCTGTAATTTAATTTTACTAACTTAAGGCACTATGACTGCCATAAAGGAAAGCACAAAGGAACAGGACTATTTCCAAAACTGATCAGTAGAGGTCATATCCCATTTTTCTCATCCCATAAGTTGCCTCACTTGTTTGTGATCCTCAAAAATCCCTGTAATTTTAATTGGAAGCAGATCTGAAACTTCCTTTAAGAGAAGTGAGAGAATTAACAGGAGGGCAAGTAAGAAAGAAATCCAGCAAAATACACTGCAGTATCTTTATACCTGTTCCAGTTTGTTATCTCACTCCCAGAGGCAGCTGCACTCTTTTCTTCATCTGTTGTATTCTGTTCTGTCACAGTAGAGATGGGCAATTCTGACAGTTTACACCTCTCCATGATTACCATCTCTATTTCTAAAACCAAACCAAAAAATTTGGGTATTTTTTAACAAACAGCTATGCAAGCTCTTTTGTACTTTCCATTTTGCATTAAAAGTGACTAATGCAATTATATGTTAGAGGTGCAACCATAAACTTGGAAAGGTTAATGAATTCATAGATATAGGCAAAATTTCTTCTCATTAAAATAGTTTGCTTACATTTCTTTAAGGAATTTAACTGCTATAAGAAAATTATGTACATACATAATATATGGAAAGAGAATATATAGATTTTGGCAAATAAACAAGCAACAGCAATCCCCCTCCCCTCCAAACCACAGGAAGAAAACACATGGAACTTCTTTCTGGGAAAAAAAATTCTCTGTGAAAATGCTGGTGAGATTGGGGCATGGGTGGCCATCAAGTTCCATAGAGGGTGCAAACAGGTCTCTACGATGACAGCAAACAGGTTACCTGGTCCCGAGTACTTCATTCCTATTGGCTTTAAGCAAAAATATTAGGATAAACTCTAGCTTTTGCTTAAGAATTTGGACAATGATGACTACTAAATGTTCCTGTTTAAACAATAGATCACGTCATATTTTCTTCAAAGCATGGTGGGCAACAAATCATCAGTATCCAAATTGTGTCATTTTAATTTGCTGTTATACTCACCTTCATTTTCACTGCTTGTTCGGATGCCCTTTGAACTCGCTTCTCTATCTTTAGTTTTATCTAGGTCATCTTGGTTATCTTCAGATCCTCTCTCCTCTTCATCTTCTTCACCAACATTTTTATAGTTGGGTCTTTTCTGCACTCTCTTCTTCCCCTTCTGTTTGTTAATTTCAAGAGACCTCTCAAGTGTTTCTGTTGGTTTTATGAAACATCTGATACTTGACTTTGCCTGTAAATTTGAAGAGTTTACACTGAGTTACGGCAAGACATTTTAAACTCCAATCGATAAAGAAACTTCAGTTCATATGAAAGAGGGGGTTTAGAACGAAAATTAGCAGACCACTTACAACTCTCCAATACATTTTAAAATACAAGAAGGCAGACCCCAAGCTGCATCAAATTTTCAGTAGAAAAATTATCTCCAAAGTAATATATCCTAAAGATCTCTCATTAAAAATATGCCATTTTGAGACAGAAGATACAGAACTGCCTATTTCATCAATAAAAGTTTATTTTGTCCCCTCCTTTTAACTTCCTAAACAGGTGAGACAGTGAGTACATACAAATTCAAACAGTAAGCAGTCACCACCTGATTTTACTAATTATTAATTTACAGAGCAAGAAAATTCATTTAGATGACAAATTTCACCCAGAGTAAGTTATTTCCAAGAGTCTGCACTATCTGTGCCATCCTAACAACAGAGACCTCACAAAACATTTGGAAAAATCCCTCCCTTCACTCTATAAGGAACACCTATACATAAAAAGTAAGACATTAGGAAGAGATCTGGGAAGAAGCCTTCTACAAGTCAAACGTTTCTCTGAATCTTCTGACTTTTTTAATAGGTTTCATAGAGATCTTGCATAAACCTCCTTGCGCTTGGCACTGAAACAAACCAGACAGTAGGAGGAATCTTTCACAACACCAGAAAAACCCACAATGTGAAATTTACCACACTCATGTTCCCCAGTAACCTCTCCAATGTATTTTTAGTCTGATCAAACTGCAACACAGGAAGGTTTTAAACCAACCAGAGTTACAACCAGATTACCTTTTATTGATGGTTTCTGGTCAGAAAAGTCATAAGAAAAGGGAAGAACTCATGAAGTCTTACTCTTTAGGGAAAAAAAAGAAAAAGTAGCACGCAAGTTGCATAATGCATTTTTCTCTTCCTGCATTCACTTCTTAAAATTGCTTCCTAGAATCCTGTAGCTACTTTCTTTACTAAGAATGCCCATACTTATCATCCTTGCACTTCGAAGATGCTGTTAGCCGTATGAGCATAATAACTGAGACCAGCAGACAGCAGTGCACTCGTAAATACTGAGCCATGGTCTGGTCCATCTCAAGACAGAATGCTGAGGGAAGTCAACATATATATGCTGTCCTGCTAAATATAACAAGTCTATATATTTAAAACATTCTAAAATCAGACTTAAAAATAATTTACATAGTATATGCTTTATCTAAGTTGATTATACAGTTTGAGATACTGCTATTTTATACTTCTAAAATGTCTTTCAACCATGCTTTCAATTATGGTTTATCTTGTGCAATGTGTGCTGGTAAAATAAGGCAATAACTGTAACAACTTTTACGGGAAGGAGAAAGTAGGTTAAACAAGAAACATGAAATAGGTGGAACTGGCCCACATCCGAATTATGCAGAGAAACAGACCTCACAGGAAGTAAGGTGAACCTTAGTGTGATGACTGCTAACAAGTTTAAATACATTCTGTTGGCTACACATACTCAACTCTCATCATGAGGTAAGAAATAGTATTTCTTCTGATGTCACCTAAACCCAGAAACAGAGGAATAAAACATAGAAAGAAAACTGTATCGTCATTTGCTATACTTGAGGTGGAGAACCTGTTCAAGGGAGGCTGGGCAACCACTACTGCCCTGCAGATCTCCACAGGTTGGTTATTGTCAATTCATGAACTATCATAAGTTAGATCTGCTGGTGATTTTTTCAACAAACTGATTTACAGGAAGCAGTACCATTTGTTCCTGACAATTACCATTGCTCTTTTGCCTTAAATAACTCTGGATATGTTGCATTTATACACAGAAACTGCAACCCTTCTCAGCTTTTAGTTTTGTTAAGTGTTCTTTACTCTTCAGTCTCCTAACATGAGGACACATGACCCTGCTTCTGGTAATCTCAGTCCATGTTCTCTACAGCTCATTTCACTTTAATTCATTTTATTAGGAAGATGAATATAGACATGAGGTTCTACTTACTTCAGGTTTTAGAAATTACATGTTAGTTAGAAACCAACAGTCACACTTGAATTTAAATATATCGAGACATCTCAGTTACAAGTGATGAGCAGTGTTAGGTATGGAGCAGGGGTTTAGAGAGAACTGTGGCTCACCATAACACACAGAAATATCCCCAAAACAAGAAGCTTGGGAGAGTATCAAAATGATTACCATGGGAAATTGTAACAGAAAGGAAGTAGTAAAAGATAAATTTAGGTTTGACTTGAGAACAAAAACAATTCTAAACTCAGCCAAAAAGTAAATTTAAAAAAACTTACTCATCATGTTTCTCTACTAACCCCAAAACAAGCAATTCTGAAGTAGCTTCTGAAATAGCTTCTGTTATTCAACGGAAGTTTGTCATTTCTTCGCAACAGAATATGCCACAGCAATAACTTTGCAATGATCCTGATGCACCCCTGAAATGGCGGACTGCTCAAACATCAACTTTCTGCTCTAAGAAGTCTTATCACAGAGCAACAAGAAACTGCCTCACCTTTACTTGTCCGTGCCTCCTTATCTACAGCTGACTTCAGCCTCACTGCATTGAGATGCATACCAGTAGAAAACACCGTGTAACATATGCAGTAGCCATTCCCACTCAAAGGAGAGCAGCTCACTTGATAGCTCCCCTCACTGGAAGCAGCGCATGGAGCAATTCTGCGGAAGACTACTCCCTGCTCTTTCTGCACCAGTAGTGTTTCTGACAGTACAGGTTCACCCCTCTAAGATTTCACTGAAGAATATGGTTGAATTTACCAAAACCTAAAGTTTTTCCTATGCAATCTTTTTCCTTGTCCACCAAAAGTGCCACCACTCTGCTCTCCCTGTAACAAATGTCCACCTCTAGCAGTTTTGCTAAATGTCTATCCTAGAAAGCCAATATCCCTCCTATTTACTATTGGTCGGGTATGACAGAAGTACTAGTTTACATGCCATGAGGATCTTTAAGACCAGTAATAAGCTGCAATCTAAATAGTATTACAAACATAAGAGAATAGAGGAACAGAAGTTCATGGGAAAGCCCTAATATTCCTAAAGTTAGTGTAAGCACACAAACACATGCTACAGAAATTTAGCAACTCTGTACAGTAGCAATGACAGGAAAAGAAAATCTCACTTCTGTAACATCTGGTGCCCCACCCTCTCGCCACAGATTTCCTAGTAACAAAGCCGCTTCTGCGCAAGTAACAACACACAACATTCAGTACACAGCTAGCAGAAGGTCAGACATCTGCTAACGCAAGAGATTGCTTTATCTTAAAGCATTCAGCCAGCTCTACCATACCACTGCAGTTTACTCTAAAAAAAGATTAGATTCTAAATATCAAGGTCAACAGTACAAAATACCAGAACCCAAAAGCTACTGGCTAAGATCAGCCCACACAGCTTCCACTGCACAGTAGGAAGAAACATGGAAAAGTTGACTTGTATTGTGGAAGACTTTAAAGCATATCTCCCCCTTGAAACTCTCAGAGCTATAGCCACTGCTGGGAAAGAACAAGTACAAGAAGATAACAATCTATTGCTTGTTATAAATTAAATATGTAGTAACTCTTTGCTGACCAGTCAGAAATCAGGGAACATGTTCAATCTTTAGACAGAACTACACTCATAAGCCTCTTAACCAAAGTAAGGTTGTACCCCCTTCTTATTACCATCCCCCATTAGGCCTTTAACAAGTAACAAACTGTGAAACCCACCGCAAAAGGGAAAAAAATCATATATATGACACACTTCGAAAAAACACTAACAGCAGCATCATCTAGCAACATCTACACAGGATTAAATCCGAAGGTACAAGGGCAATGACAAAGTAATAGCACTCCCATCTATTTGTGGCTGGCCTATGCTCTTATGTACATGGATGCATGCTTTCAGAGATAATCGGGTTTACTGCTAAACCAGTGGGACTATTCAGACAAAATCCTTAATTCCTTCTATATCCAAAGGATTTACCATAAGGCCATGTATTTTTTCTAAGTCTCTCATTTCTACAAGTTGTGTAAGGAAGTAATCTCACTTCTAGTGAGATTCTAAACTCACTAAAGTTGAGATGACTCATTTCTATTTCATTGCCAAAGACCTGATAACAAAAACTGAACACAGAAGACTGGATTACAGAAATGTCCCATCAGAATGACAGAAGCCTTTGTAGTGCCTGACCCCTGCAGAAGCAACTAAGTATTCTAATGCATGTTCTACACATGCATACACCGCTACTGGAAATACATATGCATGCACGAAAATATTGCAACTTTGACAAGAACAGAATACACTAAGTTGCAGAGAGTATTTTTCTGCTATCGTAACAAACAACAAAATCTGAAATCTCCTACTGCTGCTCTTCTCTCCTAAGCACAATCACCTTATCTTACTAGTTTCCAGATGCCTGATTCTGCTTCTCAAATGTTTTCTCTAAAACAAAAATATTCAAAATTAGTCAGTCACCTACCGAGTTTTTCTGTACATCTTGCTCAACTTTAGAAGAAAACACCGAGAGGTCACCATTAAGTATAACCTCAGCCAATGAGTTCACCAAAGGGGCATAATGTATAATTAGGAAAACCTATTAAAAGAAGAGTGGAAAGAAATATCAGACATGTATTACAGAACACATAGTTTCACAATTTCAGTCACTGAACATACTTTGACCTTGTTAAACTGATAACTTTACATATAAAGTACAACTGGTAACACTGGTAGTTCATGAAATCTACTTTGACCTTTCTCTAAGCTACCTAGTTTAAATAATTCTTCATACTCTTCCCTCCTATAGAAATGTAAAATTCTCTCCCCTCATCAGCTTCAAGATGAAATTTATGTGATATTCTAGAAAGGAATCCAAATCAAAACTGCTCCAGAAAATTTGGGGATTTTTGGCTGAGGTTTTTTTGGGGGGTGGGAGAGATCATTTGCTTTTGCTTGATTTTGTTTGTTATGGAGATTTTTTGGGTTGGTTGGTTTGGTTGGGTTTTGGGTTTTTTTTGAGAAACTATACAAACTGATTCTGGTACAGAGCATTCACTGACCTTGTATGCCAACAACTGGCAGGACTCCAGGAAGTTCTGTGTTGTGCATACAATTACTTTGCAGTGATTCATGAGTAAATGTCATGCAATAGGCTGAACTGGACCAGAAGCAGCTTTTCTTGCTATGAATTAGCTATTATTTCTTGCAATGACTTACGGTCTAGCTACAAAGCGGCTACATAACAGAGGAGTAAGGGCCATACTGCTTACAATATTAAAGCACTTCTGCACAAGTGCTTCAGCGCTTTAACAGAGTTCTCTGTTTACATTAAGTAGTCTATTTCGAGGTAAGGCTTACAAGGTTGGGCCAACAAATGGCTGGCTCCTGGACAGAACCAGCTCAGATCCAGCCACAATAGCCTTATGTCAGCTTATAACCATTTTCTCCACAGGAATATCAAAATCTAAACAGTGCTTATAGCTGAAAAATCCCCAAATAATTTCTAAATCAGTAAACCTAATCATTGTTTTGACAATATTTAGCTAAACGTGTTCTCCACAGGCTTTCTGGTTAAAGTCACAACCATTATAGACTTTCAAAAGTGAAGGCCGCGGTGACCATGTAAAACTTGGAAAGTTGCAACACACTTTGAACAACCTCACAAATCACTACAGCTTCTTCTAATTCTGAAAACATTGCTTGACTACACACAGGCATGTTTTGGTGTAAGTATGCTACATGTTCACTTTGTGAACAGTGGGTGAAAATCCACAGCAGAAGAATTTCATCTGCTAGTATGACTCTTTCAAGCACTTGTCTCCAATAAGAGTAATGCTTGAAGTGTATGCCTGGTCTCAATAGCAGAAGTTAAGACGGTTTTTCAGATACTCAGTGTACACTTTTTCAGGTCCCCCTCCAAAGACAGAGTCTAGGTTAAGAAGAGGTAGAAAAAGATGTATTTCTGCTAGTTACAGAAAAAGTGATTTGCTACATCACATCCCATTCTGACACAAAAATTTTTTTCCCAATTCTTTATGGTTAGGAAAGCAGTACCGTTTTCTTTATTAAAAAGAATAAAGAACATGGATCTAAGTCTTGAAGTGATACCTAGGCAATAGTTTCACTGAAATCAAAGTGGCTAAAAGAGGTCAACATATACAGACCTATGATGCAGATCCCTTTAACTATAACAAGCTGTTCCTCCCAATGTTTTATCTGTGGTAAATAACTACCACATCGCCGTAATTTTTTTAAGTTCAAATTAAGCAGCATCAAATCGTATTATCCTGAAAAATCGTACTATTCAGAAAAGTTCTTAAAGAAGATGAAATTATGGGCCAGACCATAAGAAAATGACTCACGTAAAATCGTAAGTTCAAAGGAAAAAAGAAGAATAAATTCTATGAATACAAGGCAAAACTATTTTCAGAGAAAGTAATTTAAGAAAATTAGCCTCCTACCCATGCACCAAAGACTACAGGGAGAAAAGATTATTTTGCTCTACAATAACAAAAAAACCCCACTGTGAAACTCACTATGAAAAAAGGAGGTGGGACTGGTAACAATAAGAAGTTACAAGTATTTAAATACAGATTTAAGGTATAGGCATAATGAAATTCAAATTGTGAGAAAGTTTGAGGCTTAAGTGGTGGTGGTTTGGGGGTGTGGGGGTGGTTGTTGGGGGTTAAAAAAAACCAAAACCAAACCAAACCAAAAACAAAAACACCAAAACAAACAAACAAAAACCATCCATGAGATCACTGTTCCTTCTATTTCTATTCAAACCTGGAATCTTCCATTGCTTAGGCAGATTCAAAGTGCAATACAGCATCTAACTAAACTTCACCTGAAATATTACCAAGTCCTGTCCTAGTGTGTTCCATGGCTCTGTTATGCACCATGTGTCAGGTGGTGTACATAAACTATGATCACTGACTGCTCTAAAGGCCACCCTGTGCTATGGGATCCTCAGAAGAATATTAGCTCAAGTAAGAAACTGTTTGGTCTGTCCATAAAAAGACAAATTATCTTCCTTTTTAAATGGAAACTGATAGGTTTAAATCTTCACTTGCCAAATTGTCTTTAAGAGATTTGCCAAAAATACAGTAATTTATAAATCGTAACACTACTGCAAAACATGTTCAGAAATAGGACAAAATACTTAAAATACTTACTTGGGAAAGAAGATAGAGAGAAACTTGGAGGCTTATTTTTGGACGCTCTCCACCCTATGGAAAAAAAATTATGAAAAATGCCAATTTATTTATACAAAGTCAAAGCATTTACACTATTTAATATTTTATTTAAAATGAAACTTTTAATATGGTGCTGTTCCACATTCTGCTACTAAGTGTTCAGAAAGCATCATGCTCTTTATCATTCACTTCTTGTACACTATTTCAACTGAAGACCCTCCGAATAAGCATGTCCCTTAATCTACATGCTTAAAAAAATTGCTATTGATCACAGTCTCGCATAGTCACTTTGGTAACTTAAATTTAACAGGTAAGTATCTGAGAAGCATGCTGGGTTTCACTATGCTACTATTCCTTCAAAAAGTACTTCTCAGTTAACCTTCATTAAAAATTTGCTCTAAAAATTACCTATTCAGGAACAATGAAATATTACACACATATTAAAAAACATTTTACTGATAGACACTTCTCTAAATCAAGTAAACCACGTAGGACAAAAATAGATGAAGTATAATTTGAGCACAACACTGCTAAATTTATATACCAGTAGTAGTGAAAACATTTTAAAAAATGAATTAGTGATACTTTAAAAAAAATCACCGAATAAATTCATCAGTTATCGCAAGAGGTAAGAACAGCCCCATTTTACAATCACAGAGACATAAGCACCTGAAAACAGGATGACAAGCAGATTTCTGTACATGTGTGAATGGAAAAAGTTAGAAGAGCTGAAATGAAAGTAAAAGCCAGGAAAGTCTGCTTCACCCTATTTCAATGGCAAGACAAGAAGCTTATTGTTATTCAATCTTCAGTGCACAAGGAACATACTGAATTCATTAACTTGCAAGAAACCTGACCTCTGGCTAATGCAAGTATGCTGAAGCTCAGAAAGCACTGTCTATCTTAAGAACAAACACCATTACAGAAGATTAAAAAAAAAAAAAAGTGAATTTATTTATTTTCTTAAAAGACAAGTGCACACAGGAACCTGTACAGGTTTTAAAAGAACAGTTTCTATTTCATTAAAAATTAGCTTTCAATTATGCTTTAAAAAAAAAAAACAAACCCAAAAAAACCCCACCAACCCACAACAAAAACCCCACCTTTTTATAAGAGCAACTAGTGACAGGACAAGGGGCTTTAACCTGAAAGAGGGTAGATGTAAATTGGATATGGTTCTTTACAATGAAGGTGGCGAGGCACTGGTCTAAGTTGCCCAGAGAAGCTGTGGCTGCCCCATCCCTGGCAGTGTTCAAGGCCAGGTTGGACACAGGGGCTTGGAGCAACCTGCTCTAGTGGAAGGTGTCCCTGCCTGTGGCAGGGGTTGGAACTGGATGAGCTTTAAGGTCCCTTCCAACCCAAACCACCCTGTGATTCTATGAAAAATAAAATCAAGTGTATCACATTCAAACACAGCTTATCTGCAAACAGAATAATCAAGTATCGAAATCAAAAGTTTGTATTTTCTACCTGGAGTGGATTTTTATACCATGGAAAATTTGCAGGGATACTGGGAAAAGGTATTATAATCTGCTTATTTTATCTATTCTGCCCTTAAATTCAGTCTCAGGATATTTTCTACACTCATCTTGAGCTGTTTCATGTAAAGCACACATAGATATCGACGACATTAACAATACTACAGAATGCACCTGCTAAAGAAATCGTTATGCATACTGAAAGTAATACCTTTAACTGTTTGCAGGTATTAACTTACCTTGTCCTGATTGACTAGTGAATACACATAGAGGGGAAGAAAGAGCCGATTAAGTAGGTGGTCTGTCAGCACATCGTTTAAAAATTCACAGTTAATGATAAGGATATCATTAAGGTAATGTAAATGATCAAGATGTTCTGCTACCAGGTCACTCAGTTTGCCTCTATTTCTGTGCCTGAGAAAGAGAGTAGAAAGAAAGTCTGAGATACAACCAATTGCCAAAGTGTTAAAAACCTTACGGAAAGAACTAATGTGCACCCCTTCCACAGAGCACCTCACGCAGATCGACTGCCTAAAGAGGTTTTTAGTAAAGTCAACTCATGCAGCTAGCAAACAGTATTCAGGCTTAGATGTGGTTTAGGATGCACATATCAAATTCTTCCCCAAGTTTTCAGAAGCTGTGGTTGTTTTAAAATTTCACTTTCCACTGCCAGGGTCTTTTCACAAGCCAACCATAAAAAAAAAAGTGGTAAGACTTGTTTCCAAAAATAAAAGAAGAAATCTATGTTGTATTTCATATTCACTTTTTCACTTTAAGAAAGCAAGAAACAGAGACCTATTCTAAGATGGGGTGGAAAGGCAAACCAAGAATAATCTAAACCAACAAAATATTTCTGTAGATGATAGTGCAGTATTACACATGCATTTCGGGTCTGACAGTTCATGTAATTTAATAAGAGTTCACCTTTTTAGTCGAAATTTTTTTCCTAGAAACTTTTCAGAAAGCTGTTCTACTGAGATGCTACACAGAAAAGGAAGATTAAAAAGATATAGTTAATACGATTGGAACAAAAATACCTTTTGTGTCTTCTGGGCATCTACTAAATTTAGCAGAATTAAAACAAAGATGAAGAAAAAGCATGTTGGCAAACAGTAATTTACTATCCAGATACCAGCATGGAAAGGACACACAGCACTAACCACTATCAATTCAAAGAACCACTAAAAAACTTTGCAAGAAGGAAAAGCTTGACCTGTCTACAGTGGAACGTATTCAGAGACTAACTTCATCCAACCACTACAGACAAAATAAGGAGAGTATCAACACCTGGGAAAACGCATTTCCATTCAATACCCAGCATTTGTAAAACCTTACTCTTCATCAGTCTGCACACAGTTATCCAGTTCTATCACGTGGCTTCCAATAAACCAAACGAGGTTGGAGAAATAAGGGACAGCAGTTTTATCTCTAATGTAATGCAGCATAGGTTGGTTGTCCACTGAAGAGAAATTGTTAAAAAGAAAAAAATCAGTTGCCAACTTTCTGTAATTACTTTCTAAGAAATACAACAAAGTATCTTCTGAATTTGATTACATGCTAGCTTTTCATATGAGTATATACCTGGCATGATCTTATGCATGAAATGGATATCTACAAAAGCATTGTTTCAACTCTTAATAGGCTTGAATGAGCCTAATACTGATATATTTACATAGGTCTGAAGATAAACAAATCTAATGGAATTGAGAAAGGCTTTTATTTTTGAGCACATTCTGTATTAATAAGAAGAGAAAAAAGCGTAAGAATAAAGCAGTAATGCTGAAAGTCAAGCTAGTCAGACTTACATGACACTGCATTAAGGAACACAGGAATCATCAGTGAAGGAAGGGCAAAAGAAACAGACAACAGTTAACAAGATTAGGAACTGGGATCGTGACATCCTCCAAAAGGGTTTAAAAAGCTAAAGCACAAAGCATCTAAACTAAAAGATATACAGTAGGTGTTAGATCAGAACATATGCAAATGGATAGTCAGAAAACTATGAACCCTGAACACCCGAGCTGTGTTTTTTCAAGTCTAACCTTTGTACCACTATAACATCCAATGAAAATTCTAGACAAGTGCATATTTTTTTTTTAATCATAAAAATACTTAGATACATAAATACGTAACTAATAGGATATAAAGCCTGCACTTTGCTCTTTTTGTGAGCTCATACTTGGGTTTACAGCTCCTTGAAGTAGAAACATGTACAAAGTGCCCATTTCACAACATGCAAAAGAAAGACATTTTTGTCCCTTTCAGTCAACACTATGAAGAACCTCTCAGCTACACAGGCTACCCAGTTATTTGCAAAGCCAATTGTTCATTGTTTTAAAAAACAGATCTTATCAAATCACTTTCTCTTGATAGAAAGGTGTGTAAATTCAAAATGCAATTTAATTTAAAATGGATTAAAGACTAAGAAGCCCTGCATGAACATATTCCATAATACAAGCTACCTTATAACATGCTGATTTCAGAGATAAAAGTTCTGAATATACACCAATTTCTCTACAGAGATCACTGTGATATTTTCAGCCTATTACAGATTTTATACGCCCCACCTAAAAAGTTAGGGATAAGTGACTTTTGGACATTGTCTAGTTCAAACCCATTCTCCAAGCAGCAATAACTTTGAAGTTCAACCAGGTTGCTATGGGTCTGGTTGAGTTTTTAAGATCTCAGACAATACAGATTTCTCGGTGTCTCTGAAAAACCTACTGCAGTGCTTAACTATTCTCACAGTGAAGTGTGGGGTTTTTTTCCTGATGTCCTACTGAAATGTCCAGTACAGGAATTTGTGACAGCAGCCCCCTGGCCTTGGCTGGGCCACTCTGGGAATGGTTTAGCTCTTCTTCAGATTGCAGCACCTATGTGCTCTATAATCATAATCTAATGCACTGAAAATCTGAAAGGAAGTGATGTAGCCAGCAAGGTTACTGCTTCATACATTATAAAGCTCGAGTTCATAAGTCAAAAGTATTTGATAGGATTAAAGCACTTCAGCTTTGGGCTGGGTTTTTTTGTTTGTTTAAATATAGTCACAATCTGATCTCTGTTGGAAGGGAAGCTGAAGTTCCTTGTGTATGCTTTTTTTTTTAAAACCAGTTTCATCTCTGAGGAAACAATATTTACAAGTGTATACCGTAGGTTTGGGGTTCTGTTCCATAAAAACCAAAACATGTATCTGAAGTACGTCAACGTGCCAATCTTTTCAATCTCATAAAAGACAGAAAACCCTTAAATGTAAATAACTGAAAACTAAACTACAACAAGCATTTTGTACACATGCCTTTTTTAATATATAAAAAGCATACCTTTGTAGACATTTAAAGTTATAGTCCTAACAGCAATCCTGACCATGCTTTCTGGGTGGTTAAAAAATTTAATAGCTTCAGTGTACAAAGCGAAATCATTAGTGTGCTGTAACAAAAGGAAAGAAAGTATTTATGCATTAACCAAACATGTACAGAATATCTGTTGGGATTATGCATGAAAGCTGTCTTCCATGTATTGCTCTGATATTTTTACCTTCTACTTAATTGTTTGAAATGATTTTACAATGCACAGTCAGCTGCATTTGTAGCTCTGCATTAAAATAAACTGCGTTAAGTGCCAGAGCTTTCCAAGTTAACTCTGCACATATTCAGTGCTATAATGCCCTCTTCTGGCAAAATGTGGAATGGAGCGAGGAAAAATCCACTGCCACCTTGACCTTTGGTTACTCAGGCTTTTTAGACCATGACTAAGACTCTTAGAACCAAGTGATGCAACAGAAAAGATCCTGTTTAAAAAGCACAAGAAAACAAGGCATAAACAAGTTGAATTCTCACGGAAGTAGACTTCAGAACTACCGAAACAGTTCAATACAAACCAACTTCCAGATTTTTATTTTATTACAGTTGTGTAAGGACAAAGACCTTCTTTATTATGTTTTTGCAGAGATCCTCACAAATGAATTCTCAACCGCTGACACTGCCATTATAAAAATAAATGTAGGACATGCCAAGACAAGAGACTAACTAGAATGTGTACCAAACTGCTATCCATTTCTAATTAAAGTACTCTCATCATTATACTACAACTCTTTTTTCACTTACCTCATTATAAAAGAAATGTACAGTATGATTGTTGAGTTTCAGGGAAAGAGTTTTCAAAAATGATATGTAATATGCCATGATCTCCTCATCAGAAAAGTCAAATTTGTGGACAATAATAGAATTTACATAGTTATTAGAGAGCAGGTAGTCTGAAAAATAAGAGACATTACACAGGTTAACAGAAAAAAAAACCTATGCTAACTAGCTGTATCTAAAGTAGCTGCTAGCAACAAACTACCTGATGCTTGAAGATCCCCATTTTTAGCCAAACAACTCAAGTGATTGCTTCAAGCAGTAATGTAAAGAAACTGTTCCCTACAAAGGTCTTTGCTGCCAAAAACAAGAAAACTGAGAATACACTTCACCTTCCTCAATTTATGCAGGCTTTGTAACTAATAACACTTAAAACAACTTTCTTTTCCTTCCAAAGTCATAACTTTCAAAGGCTTGTTTACGACTTTCTCTTCAGGATAGTTTTGGAATACTTTGTTAATTCTCTGCGCTCTTTACACATTTCTAAAACCCTTGAAGTAAAGGCAGGAGGCTGAATGCCAGCCCTAATGACCTCAGAACAGTTCCAGTACAAATAATACAACAGAGTTCCACCACATCATCTGCAGTAGCAAGACAAACACTTCAGACCACAACAAACTTGCTGACCTAAAGAACCCCTTGAAATGTGCTAAATGTTTCAGTAATACTGAACAACTACTTCTGTACTACTGAAAGTTTACATTAAAAGGTATTTTGGAATCAAATTACACGGTATTTTCAGTGTTCAATTACAAAGGAATTCACACAGTTCTTCTGTGAAGGTGAACTAGGACTAAATTTCATTAAGTGAAAGGGAATTCAATCACATCTTGATCACTTAATCCTGAACAGTTTAAAAGCGTGTCCTTACACAGTGATGTTTCATGACTGATGTTCTCAAAAAGGATGTTCAGAGTCTGCAGAAGCTGTACACACACGTAACGACCAGACTTCTGACGCAAGATGTTCAAGAAAAAAACAAACATATTCTTCTCCAAGAAAAAGCTGAAATAAAATAGAGGTGTCATTAAGTCACTTATTGTCTTTAACAAGAATATAATTTTCTAAGATTCAGGGATGATTCTAGGCAAGTCTAACAAACAGCATGTTTTACATTTATAAAGGATTATTTTGCAAAGTTTTATCTGTACAACAGAAGAGTATCTTCCAATAACCTTAAACACTAACAAGGTCACTTCAACACTCAAATTATGCAGAAAAGGAATGTTAAGAAATCAGGGACTTCTTCATTTTTAGTACATGCAATTTATCAGGCAGCTTCCCTACCTCGCAATCATCATTTTGAAGGGGGGAGCTTCCAAATGAAGGTTACATTTTGTTCACTCGCCCCTTTTAAGCTAACGCACTTTGTGCCTTCAACACTGTAGACATTATTTGTGATCCACTTTAATTATTTTTCCCCACACCAGAAGCAAGCATTTCACGGGTCATTGTACAATTCAAGCAGAAGTGAATACTTGCAGTGTTTTCAAACCAGAAGTGCATGCAATTTAAAGTGAACGGTGTGGACTCTTTCCTACTAGGACATCACAAACATGTTTTGTTTTGGGTTTTTTTTTTTAATTTTAATTGCAGAAAAACCTCCTAATTGCTAAAATTCTCCCAAGCAGAGAAGACAGTAAGGAATGTGATGGAGTTACAGTACAGGCATGAATAATCAGAGGAAGTTAATTTTCTGAACTCAATCATGTTGAAACCACTCCCTAAATAAGTAACTAAACCCACAAACACCTTAGTTTTACTTATCTCAATCACAAATTGCCTTGATCAAAGAGCAAGAGTCTTCAAGCAAACAGCTAAGCAACAGGTATTAATACAGTCAGACTTGCAACTGTGAATGTTTTGAAGTTTTTCTATCATGCTATTTTATGAGAATTAAAATAAGATCGGAACAAAAACTCTAAATATCATAGCTAGAATAAGATATCTATTTATAGTATCTTATATAAATTGAACAAATTAAAGTCATATGATATTAATTAATGTACTGAGAAAATCTGGGCCCTAAAACAGGCTAGATTTTGTGTTTATATTGAAGATTTCAGAGTCAAACAACAGCAGTACTCTGTACTTTGAACACTTTTTTGGTAAAAGTAGTAAATTCTCTGTTTCTTTGTACGACAAGAATATGATCCTGCCTACCTGTCTATTACAGGGCATAGCTGTGTACCTACCTTCATGAAGTACGGTCTTGGAAGAGTCAACCTTTTGAACTAGATCTCTATGCGACTTTCATCACTCTTTGACCAGAGTCAAAATTCTTTAGAATACTTACTCAAATACTGAGCTGTCATTCTGATCTCCCCATATAAGGATCTCTGTTATAGAACGAATAGTCTCTACCAGCAGGTTGCGGTTGTGATCTGTTACTGTTGTATTTTTAGTCAAAACATGATACATGTACCTAAAAGAAAAAATAATCACAAGTATCAATGTGGCTATCCTGTAGTTTTCACATGCACCATGTTTATCTTCAGTCACTGTAATTTAATATAGACACACACATACTATGCCTCATCATTGTACAACTTTAAAATCCTAAAATTCCTTTTAATATTGATGCAGAGAGAAAAGTAATTGTTAAACAGAGTATGTGCCAAATGAAACAAATCCATAACTAGCCACTGTGAAAAAGTGTAATTGTGGAAAGAGACACATGCAGATCCCACTAGAAAAGTTAGATCCCTTCTCTTTCTGCAGAGACATTTTACAGATTGACTCATGTCAACTTGATAGTCAATAATCAGGACTGTAAAAGACGATTCATCTTGGCAAAGCTTAATCATCCCATTTCTGGCCCTTTGAGCATGCAGCTGCTGATGGGAAAGGTGGCAAACTCCAGCTTTACCATCTCTAAGTTTAAGGCTGCCCAGTGAAGTTTACAAAAACATATGTCTGATTTATACAGGTGACAGGAAGCCAAATAAAATTGGAAAGGCTTGGAAGTCTCAATTTCACTCAATGAAGCACATTTATTTTTTTCCTCCAAAATAAAACATTACAAAGATTATTTCTTTTTGTCCTAAAAACAAAAGGGGGGATGCTAATAAAAGCACAAGAATCACCACTGCTATTCTGTTTGGTGCCTTTTTTTTTAATTTACAGAGTAATAAAGAAAAAGGACAGATGAAAGGAAGGTGCACAATTATGAAAGTCATTATTAAAAATAATTTCATGTCGAGAAACTGCATAAAGTTAGAACTGCAAGAGTTTAGCTTACTAAACACAGATTACATATTGCTATACTGCAATCTGTGCAAAATCTGTGGATAATCCTGAGTGTTTAAAATTATCTGGGCAATAAACTCACAAGTTTATTGGGAAGAGAGATTTTTCCATACTATAAACCTTTCCATGAAAAGTGGAGCTAATAAAACTCCCAAGATCTATTTCTAGGAAAACAGCCTCCATGTCCTGACTCCGGGGCAGCCTGTTATTATTGTTTTGGATTCCATGAATGTTTGTTCTATAATTCAGGTTGAAATTTTAGGAATCTTATTAGTAAGATCCAGGAGTTTAGAAGTTCAAGAAGCCAATTTTTAAGCACCAGACCCAAAGATCTCAAGCAGCCATTATTTAAAAGATAAAAATACCAATCTTGTCAAGCTACTGTAGGGTTCCAGGAAACAGTGTGCATTTCTGACACAAAATGTTGGAGTCTCATTTAAGGTTAAGTTTTAGAAATTCAGGTCAAAACCAGACTTGAAACCACATTTCAAAAAACAGTATTCCCATCAATCTTATCTACATTAAGAAACTGAACCACTGCACAGGGCAAATACGCAGTTGGGACACTAAAATGTCATTTAACTGAACACACATCTCAGGCTGTTCCAACTACTTATCAGACCTACAAAGACAAAACAAGATATTACCCAGTTTCAGAACCTTTTTCATGCTTGGATTTTTTTTTTTTTTTTTTTTTTTTTTTTTTTTAAGATTATATTTGCAGTTTACTTTAAATTTGCAAAATTTGGTTTGGGGAATTTCAACGACTGAGCTGCCACTCTGTTGGCCAAAGCTTCACAGGACTGGCTGCAAGACACAGTCCGTCTTCATGAGCCATGCAAGAAGCAGAGGCTATTTCAGAGAAGTTTATGATGCTGTTACGGTAAAATGCTATATGCTTGCTGATGTTGGTATTGCTTAATCATCAAATACCAATTCTACTGCACAAGGATACCAAAACGTAAACAAGTCTCAGAACTTCACGTTAACAAACTTGATATACTACATTCTCGCTTCCATCCCCCACAGAATCAGAAGTATGATAAAGCCTACATCATATTAAAGTTGACCTACCACACAGCAGAGGAAAGAGGAAGAAAAAGGGAAGAGATGGCAGGAGAGGGAAAAATATTAGCTTTTCATACTTTTTCTCTCCAGTAAAGTTTTCTCTCCCTCTTCATGCTGTTTTTTCCCCTCATAAATCAATACTCATTTTCCAAATCCAGAACAGAAACTGCTCAGCTTGAAACCATTCTAGGAAAAGTTGATTTGTTGCTATATCCTACAGTCGTAACTGCCTGATCACATGCTGTACCATAACAAAAGTCATTAAACAGCAAGTCAAAGAGCACCTGCAAATCCTCTTCAACTAATCTGAGGATCACGGTTCAAGATTCCTTCTACGGAGACTGACAGTGTGATGGCTCACAGTGAAGAAGTGAGAGTTGAAGTGTGACCACCTGTGAGAATTCCCAGGGCTTTCTAAAAAAGCACACAGCACACAAGGCCTGCAAAAGCTTCCCATTATGGCCCTGTTTGTATTATCAGGACAGTGAACCAAAAAACAGAGCAAAAGCTAAGTCACTGCTCTGAGCATGCATCAGTTACTGGAACAGTGAACAGCTGAAGACAGAAGGCAATTAAATCACAAAAGTTCATTCCAGAGCAATGTGTAGTAAGTATTTTTCCCGATAAATTAATACTATACTACTTCAATTATTTTAGCCTATTTATTTGAAGTCATATAAAAATTCTTGCATCCGTAAACATGTATTTCTCATTAATAAGTTACACTATGCAAATGTGGGAATAAAGTTTACTCCAACAGCAGAACTGGGAATGGGAAGCAGTGGGAAGAATTACGTGCTATTACCTCACCTCAGGAATCTGTGGAATACACGACACTAGAGATGCAAAAAGCAAGAAACACTTAATAGTCAGGAATATATTAACTCCAAATTAATTTACTTAATATCAATATTACTGCAAAGTTCCTTGATCTGCTGCACTCAGAGAAAACCTGGGTTTCACTTGCAAGCTATTCCTTTATCTACTTACTTGAAAATGCATGAGAAACCATGCACGTGCTTGTTTCTCTCAGTAAACATGCAACATACCATACTTGAGAATATAAAGCATCAGGCAGAAACAAGATCTTTATATTTACATAAATCCTTAAAGCCTATCTCTAAATGCTTATTATAAAAGGGTCAAGTTTGTGCTCCAAAATGGTAAACCCTCAAAAAGGAGGTTTTTGTCATCTCTCTCTGTATCTCAAGAATGGGTTCAAACAAACAAACAAAAAAAAAAATAACAAAAAACCAGCATAAGGGAAGCACCAAAGCACCTGATCATCAAAATCTGTGGGAGATTTTGCCAGCAACTTAACAAACAAAATTCTGAACATTTTATGATAAGAAACCATGTTCAAAGGGATAATATAACTCAGGAATATAGAAGATGTGTATTAATGAGTTTCCTACTCATTACTTACACAAACCCACTAGAACACAGAAGAGTTTAGAAAGTCAAGCACTCAGAAAGACCAGACTTAAACATAACATGCTTGCTTCTTCATGCTGCCTGTAACTATGTAATCACATATTATTCTTATAGAGGAAACTCAATTTATAGCATGTACTGCAGGAAATGAATCAGCGGTGAAGGAAGTCTTCAACCTTACATGTTTATGGACACTGCATCTGACCAAGTTATGAGAAATGTTCAGAACCCATCTCTAATGGTATAAAACCTTTTGTGCAATCAGTATGCAATTAAAATACCAAGTGTAGAAGTAATAATGGGAAGCATACTTGAACATAACAACAGGGCTATGTAAAATACCTCTGAGAAAAGGAGGGGGGAAAAAAATGCATCTAGAAGCAAAGTTACTGATCCTAAATTCCAAAGCCTTTCACTTTAGCAGGAACACCAGAGGTACTATCAGATGAACTCTTCAGAAATGTTTAAGATATCACCACTTAAACACGGGGGAAATGACATCAATCCTCTTCATCCGTTCCAACGCAAAGTCAGTTTGTAGACAGAAGGGGAATTAAGATACCATTATGCTTTCACAAAGTCCTCACCATGCATCTGCTAAGGTTAGACTATTCTCAATTGGGCAATATGAAAGACTTTCTGGTATTTTAACCATAGGTCACAGCTCCTATGATGCGGAGCTGCAGAATCAGAGAACAGTGACTAACACAGTCAGCAGCTGGAGAGAACTGTAAGAAACCGCGACCTACAGAAGAACTCCCAGCTTATGTGCAAACGCAGACCAGCGTTGATGTATTTGCTTTTAGAACTGGAAACATATAATAAACAGAGCAGAGGACTACATAAAGGCAGTGAAAACAGGGTTTCACTTTAAACTGCTGGATGCCACCTTTAAGAAGTGGATTCCAGCTCGGTTTCAGACACAACCTAATGTAAAGATAAACAAGTAATTTTGCACCATTTTCACAACATTTTAACATTGTTCTTGTTTCCAGAATATTTAGACTTTCTCCATTTATTAAGTTATTGACATTCCCTCAATAACTAACCAAAGGGCACAAAAATACGAAGTTATCTGAAAAATAATGGTCAGAAGCACTCAGGCAGCGCATAGTACTGTTTCATAGCCTCTCTAGATTGCAATTCAGCAACTGTTAGAAAGCTGGATTATACTGTAACTTTTGACTAGACCAGGAGACTGTATCAAAACACTTAATGCAGCCTCATTATTTTCTTCCAGCCAATCCATTCTACAGCATGTTTGCAGAAGGACTGAACAGTAAAATTTCATAAGCAAACCTCAAATAAAGCTGATGGGAAAAGAAGATCCAGATCCAACATTTACTGACAAAAAGCAGTAACCCTCTCAGTATTACTGAAGAGGTGTATTGTTCACAATTCAGACTAAGCTCTACATTATGCATATTAAAAATAAAAGTATTCCTGTAAGGATAGCCAGGGCTAATTTCACTCTTGCAACATAGCCTAATACACCTTTTATAGGCTAAGCTAACCTGTAATAACAAGGTTGGTGCATTCTACTCAACTCATTCACATGGAACACAACGTGGAGGTTTGAGATGAGAATGCAGAAAGCTCCCAAGACTGACTTTGTTTCATGACCACGAAACAAAGGTTCTTTGCTCTTTTTCCTTCTGTTGCTTTACCCACTTCAACTGCTACCTTAGAAAAGCCCTAAATTTCACTTTACCACTAGGTAGCTACCTTTGCTGTTGACATGTAGCTGCAAACTGAAATTCATACAGCGTAGATAAAGAAACACTTAAAATACACAGTCTAAATAGATCAAGGGTCTTGGTTGTCCTTTACTTACTACCACTTTAGATTTTATGATTAAAGAAATCACACGCAAAAAAAGCAAATAAACCAAAGCTAGCATTTTAGCAGCGAACGATCTAATTCATTCTCAGACAAGAAGTCTAGCACAAACCACAACACTTATAGCTTAATTCCCTTTTGCTGCAAATCAGAGTACTACTTTTTCTACCCTTTGGGAACCCAAGAGAACATATGAGCACATTTTTCTTGCCTGAAAGATTCTAACATCCGAAAGTCTCCCCCTCACCTGCCTACTTTTTCTAAACTTAAACTCAATTGCTTCAAATTTCATCATGCATCAGCATTCTTGCTCTATCTTCAAGTGTAATATCAAAACCATGTAGACCTAAAACTCCATGGGCAATGATTAGTACCCAATGACTACCCCTTGTATGTTAAAAAGAACATTCTATGTTTATATCCGAGCATGACTTTTTCCCTTTTTCCTGCAATGCCAGATCATGTTGACATACTAGTCTGACCTACCATGCTTCAAAATTACTTTCTGCAGTGCTACTGCCTCACCAGTTTTGTATTTATGGACTTGATTTCCCCGTCTTTGGTAAAAAGTAATGCATTTCAATTAGCCTTACTGGTTTTGAACATTTTTCTAGTTGGAGACAAGGACCAGAATCCATAAATCATCTTGATAGAGTAATTGCAAGATCCAAATCTTGTGAAGTAGCAGTCACTTGTTTCTCAATGAGCTATGAATTCACCTTGATTTAATTTAGAAATGCCTCCTCTCTCAGTGACCTCCTTTTCTTTTTCAGTAGAAAGAGAAGCTATAATAGGGAATCCTAATTTTCTCACAATAGCAGAATGCTTGAAATGGAATATGGAATGTTTTATCCCTTGCCATTCTTCCAGATATCCAGTGGCAGAACTAGAAAAAAAACACTATTCCACCCTCTGCAGACAGCAGTAACACAAGGATATCAGCCCCGAGAGCCGAACGTTACGATCCTCCAGCTCAACAGCTGTACTTCTGCGTCAGCTCCTGAGCCCTCTAACCAGGGCAGGTCCCTGGACCTGCAAAACCACCAACCTGACTACTATGAATCACTGCTGACTACTAAGATGCACACAACCCTCATAAGGTCTGTACTGTTTATAGGCTGGGACCAGGCTCCTTGCTTCCCTATCTTTGCCACTACCAGGAAACAAAGTTCTCCCTCCTGAGGAATGTGCTATTTCCTGTATTTATCACCTCTTACACTCTACTCCGCTGAATGAGTCTGTGACATTATTAGAAAAAAATAAAAAAATCAGGCAAACACGTACCGCAGCCATGAGTGTGGCATAGCATCAGGGAACTGCGTCTGACCTGAGGACATTCTGGGACGACGAGGCAGGTTTCCGTGAGAAAAACACTAACCCGCACCGCTCAGAGCCTGCTCCTGGGGCTGTTCGCCTGAACCGGTTCAGGCGAACAGTCCCGGGAGCGCTCGGGCGCACAGCTGAGGCGAGGGCGAGCGACTGGGGAGCGCGGCCCGCCGAGCTCCGCGCCCGTTCTCGCCCAGCCCTGCTCCTTAGCCCTCTCTGAGGGAAAGCCCTGCCCGAGCAGCTCCGCCGCCCCGTACCCCCCGACTCCCCTCAGAGCCTGAGAGAGCCGCCCGGCGCCGGCTCCCCGCCACAGCCGCCAGGCGCCCCCAGGCTCCCCCTCCTCTCACACCTGCCCCAAGCCCGCGCCGGCCTCGCGCTTACTTGAGGTGATCCAAGGAGTGGATGCTGCGGGCGGCCTTCCCGTGCCCGCCGCCCACCCAGCTGCGGGAGCGGCCGAACATGCTGGCGGCGAAGGATTACTGCACCCGCAGGGCTCTAGTGCTTCATGGCCCCGGGCGGGAGGGCAAGCGAGGACAGAGCGACGCCCGACCAGACCGACATCAGGAACAAGCCTAAGCCGCGGCGGACACCGGCGGACACCAGCGCCAGAGCGCATGCGCGGGAGGGGCACGCTGGGAGGCCGTGAGCCGCGGCCCGCCCCGGCAGCGCGGCGCGGACTGCAGGTCCCAGCAGGCACCGCGGCGGGGCCGCTGTCCCTCACCCGGGCGGGAAGCGGCGACAAGCGGCGTGAGATCTGCCACGGCCGCGTTTTCCCTCGCCCGGCGGGACCAGCGCTTCCCGCAGCCGCCCGCTCTCCGGGACCCCCGGACTGTGGGAGGGCGCCCACTGGGGCCCGGCACCCAGCTGCAAGGAAACGGGGGAGTCCCCGGGAAGCGCGGCGCTTCCTCCGTTCCTGTGGGGATTACCACAGCGCAACAGCGCCGCGGGTCCGCTCACGGTGAACCACGTGACGCGGCGGCGCGGGGCCGTCTCGCGCGCCGTGTGCGCGAGGAGCCCGTCCGCCCCGCGCGCGGCAGTCGCGGCCCGGCGCCGTGACTGGCCGGTGGCGTTACCGTGTGCCACAGTCCGCGCGTGGCGCGAACAACAAACGTTTTAACGCGCCTTCGCGCCCCACACTCGCGGTGACCTGAGGTGAACGAGGTGAACGCGGCCCTCAGCACTCCCCGTGCGCCCTCGGGACCCCGCGTCAGCGGTGCCGCGGTCCGTGCCGCCGTGGCAGAGCTGCGAGGCGCGACGGGAGGCGGCTGCCGGCGCTGCTTTCGCCGAGGTTTCTCCAGTAATGCTCGCACACTTTCGAGCTGGCTTGAAAACAAACTTAATCGCGGCGGGACGAAGAGACCATTAATGACCGTCTTGGCCTGGCCTTAAAATTATTGCTTTAACCGGATAAATAAACTAAACCTAGTACAGCTGAGGAGTACCGCGTCAGCCAGTGTCAAGATAGCCCCCAGGTTTAACCCTGCCTTTGGCAACGCGTAGGTGCCGGTAAAGCCTTGATCAGCAAAGAAACGCCCCCAACGAGGCCTGCGGGACAGCGAACAGCTTCCAGGGGCACAGAAACACCCCAAATCTTCCCCCACGCTCCGGCTGCGGCGGGTGCGGGGAAGGAGGCGGGGGTCGGGCGCCTCACGACGCTTCCAGCCCCCCCAGCCTGACGCGCCGGCCTCCGGGCAGGCGGAGCAGGACCCCGCGGAGGCGGCGGTCCCCTCGAGGCCGTCAGCCCCGCCGCGGGCCGGCTGCGTTGCGGGGGGATGCGGCGCGGGTGAGCGGTCAGGCGGCGGGAGGCGAGGCGAGGGGCGGGCAGGAGCGAGTACTGCCGCGCAGGCCGGGGCTGGCGGCTCGCTGAGCGCGGCAGATGCCCCGCGGCAGCGCGTCTGCGGGCCCCTGCCGCAAAGTTTGCGGGCGGGCGGAGGAGGAGAGCCGCGGCGGGACTGCAGCAGCCGCGCTGGAGATGCCCCTGCGGAGCCTCCTGCCAGCGGCGGGGCTGCGGCAGCGGCGCTGAAGCCGCGCTGGCCGCGCGCCTGCGGGGGCTTCTCTTCCTCCGGGGAAGCAGGGGACCGACCGGCCGCTCTGCGGCTGTGCCGCCTCCGCGGGGCTCGCCTCTTTCCCCGCTCCGGATCCAGCTCCGGCCTTGGGGTTTTGCCCTTCTCCGTCACCGGGGCTGCGGAGTGCGGTCCTGCGCGCCCCGCTCCTCCCCCGGGCCGGCCGGGCAGGTCGGTGCCCGCGCCGGAGCCCCTCACGGCTGCATGCCCGCCGCGGTCTCGGCACGTCTGGATTCGCTGGAGTCCTGGGCCTTCCATGCGCTACTGGTGCTGCCCTATATGTTTTACGTGGGCTTGTTCTTTGTCAATGTGCTGATCCTGTACTATGCCTTCCTGATGGAGTACATCGTTCTCAATGTAGGCATCGTGTTCCTGCCCGAGGATATGGACCAGGCTCTGGTGGATCTGGGGGTGCTCTCCGACCCTGGCTCCGTGCTCTACGAGACGGACAGCGAGCTGGATGTCTTTGATGGATACTTGGAGTGACGCTCCGGGGCGCTCCGAAGCGACTGACTGCGGGGTTACGCCGCCCGGGCCGGGGCTGGGGCTGGGTGTCCCGGCATGGGCGCAGCTAGGGGGCCGCCGTGGCCCCAGGATACCCTCGCTGCGGCTCGGCTCCTTCTGCGCCGCATCTTCCCTTACAATTCCGCCTCCACTCACCTCCGGGGCAGGGGCGGGGGGCCGGGACCCGTTGCCGCCGGGCAGGGCCGCGGACACGCCGAGGGCTTGCCAGGAAAGTAAGTCGTTTACTCGGGCTCGTCCCGGCAGTGGGGCGCTCTGTCCGCCCGGCACGCTATCGGGGCTGGGGACAAGGGCAGGGAGCGGGCCCTGCGCCGGGACACGCACCGCCGCAGCCGCCAGCGCGGGTGAGCTCTGCGGGCCGCGCTCGGGAGCCGAGGCCGGGGCTTGCCTGGAGCTCTGAGGGCGGCGGCCGGGGCTGGCGCTCTGAGGGCAGGGGTTGGGCCGCCCTCGGCGCTCCCCCCCGCTGCCGCACTACCGTGCAGGGCCCGGGGGTCCGCTCCGCGTCCTCTGCGACGCGGCGAGGGAATGTCTTTCCCTAAGGCCTGATATTCACAGTTGTGAGCCACTGCGGCTGTTACGCTCGGTGTTACCTTTACAGCTGGTCAAGAACTTTGCTACTCCGGTCTTGAAAGCAGCTCGGAACGTAACTGAACATCCAGGCTAATGTTTATTAAAATTCAGAGCCCGTACTCGAGCCAGAAAGACATCTTAATCAGGTGCCCTTTAAAACCTCTGTCTTGGATAATAAGAAACCTACCCAGCTCCCCGTTCTTCTCATGGTAATCCTCGCACGAGGGTTTGCTTGATCAATTTATTGTTGTAGTTTTGAGTGATTCTAAAACTCTGGAAATGTTGTAAGGATTTAACATTTTAAAACGCTGAAATGCAGTTGGGAAGAAAATCACTATTTCTAGCTAGGGCTTTCTGTGCCAAATGTATGTTCATGAAAACATTCACAGTTTAAATTAAAATGTGTTAGCAAATCTGCCAGTAGAATTTCTAGCAAAATATTGCCTGTAAGTTTGAAAACTGGATCAGGATCCAGTGTTTATTTTCTATTTGAAATTATGGAAAGTAGGAAATTCTGTTGCAAGGTTGTAAACATAACCTTGGTGAACATACTGTACAAATACCGTATAGCTATCAAACTATTTTAATCAGACTTCTAATTAAAAAACCAAACCAGAAACCCAATACCAAAACCCAATAAACAAACCTTTCCTGCCCTTCATACGGATTAGAACTACCTGCTAAGTATTTCTATTCAGATTCCATATAAAGCAACAGTAGCTGATTTTGATCAGTAGTTCAGAGGGAAATGCGGAAATTTTTGGTATTGGAATAGCATTAATTGCACAAACACAGCTGAACAAAATTAGGTCAAAAGAACATGGAGCATAACAAGTGCTCTATATTCCGGGGAAGAAATTAATAAAAATTAATGCAATGTAAGCAAAATCTTTAGTGCAAAAATCCCTTTCCCAGAATCCCATATCTAATTACTCCAACACCATTCTAATACGGGCATTAACTTTTTTTTTTTTATTCTTTTTTTTTTTGCTGACTAGGATTTGTCATGATGAGTTGCATCTAGTTTTCAGGAAGACCCAAGGAGAAAGACATAATTTTCCTCAGCAGATTTTTCCTACTGCATGAACACATACTTTAACAGAGCATAGAGCCTGAGCACAGTTCTGTTCAGTATAAATAGGTTTCTTAATTTTTTCCCTCATATTAATGGGATAAGCAGCTCTGCAAACTTCTTGACATTCTAACTATAAAACCATGTCACCTCCACATGGAGTAATCAAAAAGCAGAGGTGTTTACAAAGTTCGGGAGTCCTGCTCTATATCCACCTTGAGGTAATGGAGCGTTGCATAGGTCTCAGCTCCAGCACTGATCCTTTAATTTGGAAGTTATGTTAGTGGTGGTTGCCACTGAGAATCAAACCACACATCCCTAAAGTTAGATTAACTATTAGGGAGCAAAAAATGCACTATTACTGTGCTTCATCTATTTATATATTTAATGATATTTATGTACGCAGCAGCCAGGCCACAAACTGCATAATTATATAGCTACCAGGCAAAGACTCAGCATGTCACCATCAAAAGGAGTTTGTGTTAATATCCTGGTTACAGGTTTCCTCACTGTTCTGTGCCATTCCTCCTCACCAGTTCCTTAGGAAGGCAGGCAGAAGAGGGCCCTAATTTGGAGTTGTGTTTTCTGCTTTAGGAGCAGAAGGCAGGCGCTGAAAGAGAAGATTTAAACCTCTGTCGTGCCTACCCTGCAGTGCCCTAAGTTCCGTACTGAGTTCTGTATTGTTCCCAGTGTTAACACAGGCTGCCCACCTGACCTCTTCACTTGGACCCAGATGTGCTGAGGATTCACAAGAAGCTGCGGGAAGAATGGGTCTCAGATGAGAATCTAACCAGCAGAGATGAAAAATCCATAGGCATATGCTTTGTGTTAAATATAAGAGGAGTGTTCTTCATGTGACTCACCAGTGATTACTGAGAGCAGCTAAAAAGCTGTGATTAGCCTTAGCTGAAACCTTACAGTGTGCTCCTTGCAATGATGCCTTGCACCCAGGAGGTGAGTGGCAGCATGACAGGAAGACAAAGGGGGGAAATCCCAAGAGGCGATTCAGCAAATGTGGAAAAGCTAATCAAGATGTAAAAATAAAAGAGCACGTGGATCAGAAAAGCTCTGTTCTCTCTTGCAGCAAACCCCTCACTTGAATAAACTCCATAGGAGCAAAATTACATCCAGGTTTCTGAGCATAATTGGTGGCAGAGCCTGAAGGTAGACAACTAAGCAGATGAAAGAAGCTTCCTGTCCTGTTCAAATGGAGAGATCCATCTGTGTAAACTGAGCAGAACTGAGCTTGCTCATGTCATCTACTGTTTTGGTGTGAGTGTGCCAGGTTTCTTATTGTGTTTGAAGTCCCCTGGAACAAGGTGATACAACTGTTCTCCTTGAACTTTCTTAAAATCAGATGTGACTCATCACGAAGTATTCTAATCAGAAAGAAAATGAGCAAAAGTAATCAGTAATGAAGACTGAATAGGAAATACTGGATTTATTTAATCTTACAGTACAAGCATTATCTATATCTTTTGATCAGTGTGATTTATGATGAACATCTTCAGTGAGCAGAATCCAGCACTCAAAATCTTGTGGCTCAGAACTTTTGCTGAATGCCAGCACCTAAGTCCTGAATCAAAGACATAGCTTTACTCACTAGCTCATCAATATAGTGCCAATGAGAAATGTAGGCCCAGTGAAGAGGGAGGTAAGCATGCTGGACTCCTTCCTGTGTCTGCTACTGATGGCTGCTGTGAGCTTTACTCACTTGTGCCTCTGTTCCATCTCTCTAAAACAGAGGTGCCATGTGAAGGAACAGATCAGAAGAATGTTACCACTAGCAGTGACAGGATACACATAAACACATCAGAATCCACCTCCTGGCTTCTTCCCTTTAAGACTTTGAATCAGTCAGCTAGTTTATTGTTAGAGTAACAACAGGCTTAAGAGCAATAGCTGTGGTTTTTAGAACTGTGTTTTGAATTCTTCTTAAAGTTAATAGAAGTGCTCAAACTCACCTGGTAGCTCTGTTTTAAAGAGACTTTTGTACTCCGACTCTTCTTAACTGGAATTCCATCTTAGATGGAGAGAAGACAAAATCATGGTTAACTGATAAACTGTCTATACAGACTCATTAACCACAGCCATGGGCAGTCCTGAGGGATTTTCAACCAAATGCATTCATTTATGTAATGCAAAGAGAGGAGGCAGATTTTTAAAAAAGTTTTCCAAAAGCTGTTGTTAATAACATGAATTGAAATGAGGCATAGAATAGAGACACATTCCATTTAGGATAGAAATAGTTCAGGCCTGAGTATTTCATATGTTAGAAGTCCCAGCCACAAGTGATTTTAAAGAATAATAATTAAAAAATAATAATCTATGATTCTTCCCTACAAAAAATGAAGCTTACCATAATCAACTTGCTTCAATAGGAGGCAATAGCCAGTTGCCAGTTTTAAGCTGTCAAAGGAATTAAGAAATGAATCCAATTTAATTTTTCATGTTTGTTTCCTCTGAAGGAGTGACACTGTAGTTCAGCTAGCAACTGGCAATCCTAAAATAGAAGAAAAGAGCAATTTAGAGACATTTAGTTTGTGTATTTGGCCAGTCCAACTCTTGGCATTTGTCCCCATGTAATGGTTCTAGTTTATACGGAATACAACTGTCTCAGAGAATTAAATAGGACACAGAAGTGGCTAAGTCTTTCCAGACTTAGCCACTTCAAGAAAACTGTCAAACTGTCTTTTCCCAGCTGAGTTTTAGTACTTTGGCTACAAACTTGGGGGAAGAAATTAGCTGAATAGTTTGAATGATGCTGCGGACACAAACGTATGTCTAATATAGGTGATAAAAAGGGTATAGACTAATAGCAGCCATATATGAAAAATAACAGTAATAGGAAATTATGAGGTGCACTGAGAAATCTGTGGCAGGTACAGCTCTAGTGCAGTGAATGGACTTCAGGCTATCTACTCTTTGAAGGGCCAGAAAAAGAGACCCAAGGCTTGCTCAGACAGTAGAGCCCAAATAGATCTGAAACACTCCTGCAGGAAGCTGGGAAACAGCAAGCAGACAATGTCAGGATGCGAAACAGAGTCACAGCATTTCCTTTGGTCCAGCCTCAGTTGTGAAGAGCAGTAACTTCACAATTAACAAAAATACCATGAGTAAGTTTCTTCTTCTGATGCTGGAGTTAGGCTATAATAGCCCTACCATTAAATACAGCAGTCTTTTAGACTACTGGAAGACCATAGTTTGGAGATTTTAAAAATACTTGCTACCTTTTCATTTTCCACTGTTTTTTTAAATTCTGTTAAAAAATAGGTTCACATGAAACTCAAAGGACAGACTTTTAATCCGCTGACTAGAAAGGCAAGATTGAATATCCTAGTCAATTGTATCATTCACACCCCATTTAATATCTGCCACTACAAATTACAGTCTTAGACTAGCAGCCCTACAGCAATATTTGAAACTTCCATTAGACAGCTCTATACTTTAATTTGGAGGCCCAGTACAGTTTGCTATGCTATTTTTAAGCCAGCCTAAAATTAGATCTACAATGCAGAATAGTAGCAATCTCCCTTAACTGCCTGCTGTAGATCAGAGTTTTTAATTCAACTTTGAAAGCTATTGATGAACATGAAATGAGTAATTTGTTCAGCTGCTGTTTCCCCTTTTCTTGTTCTTATTGTGAGAGGCAGGATTTTGAGCACGATTACTGTTAGCAGAGTGCGGTAGCTGATAGACGTTTGACAGAAATACCTCACTGAACACAAAAGTGCTTCTTGTTTCTGACCTAGCATCTACCGTAAGTGGCACACAAGAACATACAGAATGTCAGGATGAGTCAGACCACTCTCAGCCAGTGCTGTGTTCTGCCTCTGACAGCAGCAGGGGATGCTCTCCAGGAGAGCGCATGATCCTGACCAAAATCTGCAGCCTGTTCTATTTGTACTTCTCAGAATCCACAGTGGTGGAATGGGGGATGTTAGAGGGCACATTGCTGCCCAGCCCTTTTGCAAATGTTTCCTAAACCTGCCGCCTTTTGCCCACTCCATTTTATGAAATCTTTCCGGAGTTCCTTGCTGTCAGTACAGCATCTGAATACCTGAAAGAGCCTATTTTCTGCAGTCTTGAAGGAAGATTTCTCCATTCACTCACTCCTCTGGGTCACTAATGGTGATGTTGAATAAAAGCTGGTCCCTGGTACAGCTGCTACTGACTTCTTCCCTACCAAGCCTTATTCTCTGCTTCCAATCTTTCAGTCTGCTTTCAATCCATAGGAGTCACTCTTTCAGTCTGCTTTCCCCTAGCACTGTGTCAACCTGTTCACTTTTGGCTGCCTGTAACGCTCTTGTTCGTGATGCCGCATTCCTCAGTCTGTCCGTGCTCATGTAGAACATATGACCATCGCATTTCATTCTTCATTCAGACTCCTTGTAGATTCTGTTATTCCCTCTGCACCCAAAATAGTGGCAGCTCTCCTGCCTCAGGGCCCCTTGTGCCAGACACCCTGGTGTACGATCTTTGGAGCCTCTGCTGCAGGCACAGCAGGGGAAGAACAGGAGGGAGGCTGTGTTGTGCCATCAGCCCACCGAGAGCCTTTTCACAGAGCTCCATGCTTTGGAGCAGATCTGTTAGCAGGTCTGTTACTGCTGTACCCCAAACTCCCTTCCATTATAAAACCAGATTAGCTCCCTTCCCATGCAGGGTCCCCTGCCTTTCCACGCTGTGCAGGAGGCCTGTAATACCTACAAAGTGGAAGGAGGGAAGAGCTGTCCTTCAAAGACATACAGTGCAGATGATCTCCTGAGCTGCAGGCAGCCTAAGGACCTGCTCTTGGTCTTCTGTACCTCAACTCTTCTTCAGCACAGATTCATCCCCAGACAACCATCCCCTCTCAGAGCCACACCATTCTATGTTATTATTCATGTAAGATCACAATACCAATCCAGGGATAGAGGAGGATAAATTTAGAATAGGAAGAAGTTCTTCCCTGTGAGGGTGGTGAGGCGCTGGCACAGGTTGCTCAGAGAAGCTGTGGCTGCCCCATCCCTGGCAGTGTTCAAGGCCAGGCTGGACAGGGCTTGGAGCAACCTGCTCTAGTGGAAGGTGCCCCTGCCTGTGGCAGGGGTTGGAACTGGATAAGCTTTAAGGTCCCTTCCAACCCAAACCATCCTATCATTCTGTGATTCAAATGGATATAGTAACTAGTGGCCAGCACTTTCATAATCTGCAGCTCTAGTTCTACTTATAGAAGGCTTCTCAGGCCTTGTGTTTACCTCTGACGATACTAAAAAAATCACCTCTTAATAGCCATCGGATACTTCGATCCAGTCAAGGTAAATTAGGTAAACTGGGGTAAAGCAATTATAACAGGCATTGATTCTTGTCAGTAAGACCAAGAATTTACATGTTATTTAACTCCGTAACTACTTACCAGTGGCTCCAAAATGCTTTGAACAAAGTGACTCTAAAGAAGAGAACGTGACCAAAATCAGACAGTGTCTCAAAGGTAGACAACATTTAACTAACACAATTATACAAATAATAACAGTCCTAATGAACAATATCTGGCTGAGAAAATGTAGCCAGTTCAAAAATCAGTTTTGATAGGTAGGTCTGATATATCAAACCTAGCCTGAAATAGGCTGTCCCACTGTATGTCACAGCTGGTTGTACTCTCTTAAGAGCAGCCCTTATAATTGATTTGATGGCCTGTGTTTGACAGCTTCTTCTCATACCCCTCACACTAGCATCTTCATGTCTCTGTTAAAATTACACTAAGGACTGGCATGCCCTCTCATGAACATGAACTGTTACTTTGATTTCTCTGAAATGTGATTCTCACAGAATTATTATCCATATTTACAGTTTTTGTTGTGGTGGGTTTTTTTGGGGGGGGGTTTGTTTTTTTAAGAAGTCAACAGCATGGTGCTGTATCTAACCTACACACTGACTTCTCTGTTCATTTTTCAGTATAGAGGGTTACTCTGCATTTATGTGTTTTCTTTTAAACAGATTCATTAAACACCTGAAATGGATTATGACCAGGTGCATGGATCAAGTCCTGGAAAGAAATTATACTCTGAAATGTGGAGATGAAAAGAAAGTCAAGGGGACAACAAGAAGAGTTGTTATCAGACCTTGTCAGTTGTGACTTTTCTCCATGGTCATTGCCTCTTGAGTGTGCAGTAACTGCAGTGATTCATGCACCGTACTGGGCTTCCATAGGTAATTCTGGGATGGACCGTATGAGCAAATAATATAAGCTATGTTCTATTATAACAGAAAATCAAGATGTTACTCAGAGTTGATAAACTTCTGAATAAATACCATGTTACCCGAATGGACATGCTCTACATACTGCTTAAGCAAGTGTTACAATCACACATTGAAACTCTACCAGCCAGTAGTTCAAAGACAGTGCTTTCTCAGGGGGCAAGCAGCAGGAGTGACTGCAGGGAGGTTCTGTTCAGGGCAGCATTACGGCAAGAACTGTGCTAGTAAGATATTTTATTTAAATTGTGAGTTTTGAAATAGATCAGAGAGTGAATTTTATATGTCAGATGGATTCGTTATCTAACACAAGATACTTTGCAGATTGTTTAAGCTCATGTTCCTATGTACAGATGTGAAAGCAATACAATAAAGACTGACCTTTTCCATGAAAAAGTTCAGCAGTCATGTGTTGGAGTTGTTCTTTTTCAGTTTCAAACTGAAATAACAGACAATAACTGAAATATGCTTTCCAGGAAAAGTACCTGCAAATAGCTCCAGGTGGTTGAGATGGCCAGTGTGTAGGTAATCCTTCTCAGGAAGAAGTACTTAAATCAGACCTGAATTCTAATTTTCATAACTCTGCAGTTGTTAAGCCAAGTTGATGCATCGAGAGCATCTCAGATAAAGCAGAAATGAAAACATTTCCCCTGAACTCTCTGTGCATTATGTCTGTCCTGTGCAGTCTGTGTCTCTACCATCTGCTCCCATCTCAGGCTTTCAGATCCAGACAGACGGTGTCATGAATCTCCTGACAGCCAGTATGAGGGAACAAGGGGGTGATGGCTCACATCCCTCTTGAAATAATGACAAAGAAACTTGCATATCAAAATCTTTTTTCCTGATACTCTCAGTGTGTTGCATTCAAATGGCATTTTTTAACTCCCACTGCACTAGAAATTAGCTCCCAGTCCCCATAATTCTGTGCTCCAAATGCAATTTTCAGCTACTTCTGCAAGAGGTGAAGCACTGTCATTGAACTGAGTAGCTTTTCTCCAAGTTAGGTCCCATTAGAAACAGTTTGGGGCCTTAAAACCCTGACAAGTGCTTTGTTCCATACAATCCCTGTCTTGCAAGTCAGGGATGAAGTCACTTGGGGCACAATATTCTCACATGTAAAGATACATTTAGGGAACTGACACCTCCCTCAAATGCAGATCGATCAATTAGTAAACTCTGGGGAAAAAATCATCCCTTTTAGTTATCACTATGTCTTTTGTTTTGTAGCATGGAATAGGTTATATATTAAATATTTGTTCTGTTTTTTGAGTTAGGCTAATGTTTTTGTAATCTATCTGAATATAAGAAAATACTTGGCTCTTAGATGTATTCATTGCCATAAATTCTGTTAAATGAAATTTCTCTAGTTTGCTCTGGTTCACATTTCATTCATGTGAGTTTCATTTTGACTTCAATATTCTATCCTCCTCAATTCTTAATTAAGTATGTTGAAGAGCATGGTGTTCTGTTCAGAAGCCAGCAGTGGGTTCAGTGTTGCCAACAGAAAAAATAATTTTCAACAGGTACTACAAGCTACTGTAAAAAGGAACACTCACTTTTATTAATACTTTAAAATAACATGTATAAAGACAATTGAAACACTGTATCAAGATATACAACCTGTATTATAAACAAACATCTCCAACTAACCCACAGAAAGAGAACAGCAGTATAACCAACATGATTTGATCAGTCCAGACAAGGTCCTGTTACGTTCAGCTGCCTGTGTAATATTTAGCACATCCTCAGATTGAGTCACAGTGGAAGGTAGCTCTAGAACACATGCCTAAAAGGGCATTTGTCATCCAAAGCTTAGTTAAGAAAAGCCAAGACAAAGGCTCACAGATCTGCACAGCTCGAGTGCTGCAGGCTGATGGGAGCATCACATAAGATTTGGCTCAACCTATCTCCCATTCAAGCAGCTGAAAGAGGGGAGTGTAAATGAGGTTTTTTTCTGGCTAGAGAGAAGAACCATGCAGATAGTTAAGAAAAATACCACTTTCTAGTTACAGTTAAATTCTCCATAGAGTTTTTCTAGCTTGCTCTCATACTATTTCCTTCATATCCTATGGCTGGTTCCCTGCAGGCCTTTGACTAACAGGAAACAAAGCAGACCTTCCTTCCTTAATTTGCCCACCCTTTATTGCTGCTGTTAAGATTCTGGACGACACTGAAACTTTAGCAGAGAAGTATAATTTGCCAGCAAGAACATACAGATTGTGGTTTTGAACTGTTTAAATTGGAGACTTTTTAAAAACCGAGTAACAGAGTATTTGAGAGGTTAGTTGAGAGATTCCAGTTTCTATAGATCCTTGGGTCACTATTGTCAGTGCTTCCTAGAAGAGAATTCAAGAAGGCTGTTGAGCTAACCATGCAGTAGAGACCTCCCGCCCAAAATATCAAATATTCCTAGCTTTGGTCTCCAGAGCATATCTGGACAGGGAGTTGGTATGCTAGTCCTGACCATTGTCTCTGTACAATTCTAAGTTCCCTCCATGTTCATGGTTTGAAATAAAAGACACAAGGAGACAACTGGTTTGCTGTCGCAGTCAGCAGGGCCAGTATTTGGCCCACCTATGATTCAGACCAGCAGCACAGACACATGATAATGCTTTGAAATACATTATATCATTGCCAAGTTATTCATAGCTCTATGAAAGAAGGGCCACATAAACCCCACACAGTAGTGATTGCACTGCCAAGTATAAAATTGATGCTTGTACATTTATGCTGCCACATAGAAGTGAGAAACTAAATCCAATCCAGTCATATGAATTTAAAGTTCTCATTTGAGACAGAGTAAACACCTTTGAAGATTGTCATCACTTTGAGGATTTTTGTGCAATAAACTGAACCTATTTGCATGCATTTGGACTTCCATGATAATGACAAAAAAATCCTTAATATACTTCAAGTTTTAATCCCTTTCTTCTCTTTACTAACATTTTCCCTGTCCCCCCCACCAATCTTTTTAAGGGATTCTATAACAAGAGAGTGATAGAAAATATCTTTCTATCCCTTAAGAGAGCATTGGTGATTCGCATCAAGAAAAGAGCCACTTTGATATTCTCATGGATAATCTTGCAATCTCAGACTGTTTTCTAAGAGTGATCATTTCTGTTTATGCTCCTGACACTAATGCTTCAAATCAGTCCAGACAGACAAGTGAAATCTGTAACATGGAGCTTTGGAAGTCCAAAATCAAACCAAATTTGATTGTAGTTACCACTGGCACCAGAAAACATCTAGATTTGATCTGTCACTGCTTCAGATATTGCACGTCCAGCAGCTTGCTGTCTATTCTTTGATGAATCGATGATGGAATTTTATACTGTAATATCCTGGTGATTCCTGGTCACCTTTAATGGTGATCACAAGTTCCGATGCTCTTTTCATCTTTGAAATGTGATGTTGCTTAACCTTTCATCACTTCAGTAGAAACACAACTGAGTCTTTGAGTAGCATTTTAAATGACCTTTAAAAAACTTTATCTCCATCATTCACCCACTTCGAGCATCACTCAGAAGCTTAAATGTGACTTTTTTTCATTTTACCACTATCATGAAAATCAGCCACCAATTCATAAAGCAGCAAGAAGATAGGAACATACAGAGGACACATTCCCCTCTGCTTTGTTTTACCTGTGAAATGATGAAAACAGAGTATTAGGTGTATGCCCATCAGCTTAATGAACATGAACATCACCAAAACCATGTATTTGATATGGTTTGAAAACAGACAACGACTGGTAGATACTGGATGTTTCAAGTTTGGGAGAGAGGATCCAGACTTCCTGCTGTTACTTGTCCTCAGTGCTAATGGAAAAGAGTGTTTCCTCACATACTCAGATACTAAAGTGGTAACGGGTGCCAAAGGCACATGCTGCAAACATGAAAGAACAGCAGTGGAGAGAGATGCAAGGGGTTGTTTATGCAGAACTGTGTTAAATGCATCTTTTGCTTGGTGTGAAAGCTGATCAGCATCCAAGAACCACCAACTTTCACGGAGCAGAGCTCTCTACCACTGACTGCCACTGCTCTGTGTCCGGGGGAGAACCAAGGTCACCTGGGAGCTGACCCACATGTTCAGACACTTATCGCGTGCTCTCCTTGAATGACTGACACAGGAGGTTAGAGAAAGCTTTGTTTTTGCAAGGTTTTCTGAGTGTTCATATCACTGGTGTGTTCTTTCCCAAGTAGCTCTGGTTATTCAACAAGACAGAGTCAGCTATACTGTAGGATACTATTAAGGATCACTACACTTTCTCACTCCTGCTGTAGCAGGCTTAGTCTGTGAAGCTGGTGTGGCATCTGAGTCATCCACACCCCATAGCCTCATCAGTGCCATATATACAGCCCAGTCTACATCCGGTGATCAGTGCACTGAGAGCAGTCTCATGCAAAAGCTTGGCTCACTGCATGGTTTAGGGAGTCACTGGCAACTGCAGCAGTGCCAGGACCATGCAAACCACAGCTGAAGCAGCTGGTGATCACTCTGCAATGTGTTTTTTGCCATCTGAAAGAAAGCTGGAGGGCATCTGGTGTCTGGCTTGGCTCTGGCTCCTCATTCTTCACTGCGATCATTTCACTGGTGCATTGTGCATAGTTTTAAGAGCAAGAGGAAGCACATGGCAGAAAATTGGGAGCAGAAATCCCACACAAACCCCTAACCTCCTGTGCCTGCTGCAGCTCCTTCAGTCCAGGAGTGTCAAGGCAGGCAGATCCTTGTGATCATCTGCAAACTGCTAGAAATTGCTAATGATGCAATTATTTTCAGGAGCTTTGAAACTATGCAGGCAAAATTAATGAAGTAAAAGTGGTTGCCTGTGGCTAAACCACACAAACCAGGCTGAGAAAAAGACATGTAGGAACCAGTGGTTTGCTCTGAATACAGTATAAGCAGAGCTTCACAGTGAGACAAGCAGCTATTGAGGATTTTGTACTAAACGGAAGTGAAAGAACTTACTAAAATCCAACACAAAACAACCTCTAAGAAGCACGGAACTCATCTATTAAACATGACAAGTACACAGAGATATTTAATTTTCTGCAACAGAGAAGAGAAGGTAAGCAGGCCAGCTGTCAAACACTCAACAGGCCTGAACCAGGAGTTTCAGAAGTCCATTCTTGGTGATGCAGCTCTTGCAATCTGCTAGTGCTTGTGCCAGCGAGATGGGAGGGTGCAAGGTTAGTGGAGAGAAAGGGACCTGATGTGATGTTGATCTGTATCACTCTAGGGCAGCACCTCTTTACTGAGCTGTTACTGTGCCTGCTGCCAGTGAGACCACAATCAACAGTTGCCACAGAAACAAATCTTTTTGTCTCAGGGAGCCGGGGTTTATGTTACCTTTATCATCTGATCATCTGAGTCTACACGCTGATCCTAGAGTCCAGCTGCCGAAGGTGTTCAAGAACTCCATAGGGAATGGTGGGATTCCACATCCTGTAAGGGCAAATTCAGAAAGGAAAGAGATTTTAAGCAGCATAATTTGCTTCAGTTTTTTTTGGTGGTTTTGGTATATTTGTGTTTGTGGTTTTTTAAATATATTTTCTTTTTAAGTTGCCTTTTTCTCTTGAATATCATTCTATAAAAGTATTTAAGCTACGGAAAAAAATGAAAATGCATTTTCATTTAGAAGAAAGCAGTTCACTCCTCCAAAACTTGGCTGACTTTAGTTACAGGACACACTACAGTCCTGTCTCCATAACTGTTCTTCAGCTTTCTGTCAAACTTCCTTCCCCTGAATGTGTACTGGCAGCTTCAGCCTATTTAACTTCTAATGATGGCTGCTCATTCAAATACAAGTCCTGCAGCACAGAGTAGGTCACACACTCTGGGAGGGTAGAAGATGAACACAAAGAGGCTCAATGTAAACTATGGTTAAAGCAGAACAAGCTTGCCTGCCTGGGATGATGGGAATTAATGCAGCTGAAGCCAGAGAAGTTTTTAACATGTCTATAACTGCTTTTGTATTTTGATGTCTCTTTTTGTGCCTCTTATAAAACTGACAAATGCAGAACACAGCTTTAGCATGAATTCTAACCCAATATACAGAATAAAGATAGAGCAAACAGTGTACCAAAAGACTTACACCAATTTCTTTATATGGGGACATTTTTGCAGGCTGTCAGTCAGCTGCTGGGCTCCAGCACCAGTTATTTTGTTATACTGAACTCTGAGGAAAAAAACCCAACTTTGTTAATGCAGATCACATCATGTAGTGGTGTAACCAAACATTTCATTCAAAATAAAAAATACCATATGGGCTTATCTGGAGATGAGGGGAAAAGGGAAAAAGAAAAATACCAAAATAGATCCTTGATTCAAAAAACCACTAATAAAATACTCAAAAGGTCAAACAGGAACTTCATTCAGTTAGTTCATCTGAGGGATTCCTTATTCTATGTACCCAAGGTCCTTCTCCAACTCCCCATGATCCTATTCTCCCATCTTAAGCCAGATTTTTTTCATTTTTCTATCCTTAATCTTTTCTAACCACTGACTATCTGGACTCTGTGTAAGTACATTTTCCCTGTGAAATTTCCCTGAAATTTTCTTCCTCAATTTCTGACTCCTTTAGCCTGAGCACAGAAGATTTGAATGTTCAGTATCCAAGCAAGTAAGCTTTCCTGGGCCACCTCAAAAGATTTCATACTCACTCTAGCACTCTCAAAGATGCCATCGCAGGAAGAACTTTGGCAAGATTTTCTGCTCCAAAATCACAAATGCTGTTGTTGTATAAGCTGCAGAAAAGCAAACTGGTACAGTCACAACTGAATAATGGATAATGTAAACAGATTATATATTAGAACAAGGAATTTCAGATATGGTTGGTACATCTTAACTTCCAATTTATCCTTATCTATTTGCAGTTGGCTTAAAACACAGTTTTATATTTTCTGTATCAAGTAAGGCAAATGGTAACATCCTTCTTCAGCTAGCACAGCTACAGCAAAAACAAGTCTAGTTTCCTAATGAATAATGAGAACATTTCTGTCTACATTAGATCAAATTAAAAATCTGCAAGGAAATGAAGCTCAAATATCTGGGGCACAGCATTCAAAAGATTTACATGTGAGCAAACTATTCCAGAACTGCACACCACAGTTTCTTGTATTCCCTACTGAGACGCTTCACTCAGCCCTATGCCAGATATTTTAATGAAGTGGGATGGACAATGGGTCCCATATCAGCAAACACACACCACCTTATTGCTGGCTTAGGGCTTAGTAAGCTCCACATAAGCTCGCAGCAGATCATGGCCCTGGGTGCACATTTGTACATAAGTGGGTACTACTGATTGGATTTAAAAACCGGAACAGTCCTCATTATACCCCTGGGATATCCTTCTGCATGTCTACGCTGGGTCATACATCCCTCTCCTCTCTTTTAAAGGCTTTATGCAAGAATGAAGTCAAAAGCTTGGCTGCTGCACAGTGTACCTAATTGGTTTATGTTCAGCAATTTCTAGCAGAGATAGCGAGGTATATTGTATAAAACAACTGAACAGGACACAACTACTTACCTTAGAGTCTTTAACGAAGAGAGGGAAGGAAGAGCTGTAGCTAGCTTCTCAGCACCCACATCAGTTATCTTATTCTGTGATAAGCTACAGTAAGTGAGAACACTTTGTTAGTTGAGCACATTTTATTCTGATTACAACGTGGGGAAAATTAATTTTTGATGTCTCTTTTATATATAATTTGGACAGTCGGTTTAGACCAAATGCAGAGGAAACGATAAATTACAGCCCTTGAAGGGAAATGAGGAATTGCCATAGGATTAACCTATTTGTTTAATGAATGTAGATGAAGTATGTCCATAGACTCATTGGTCTTCCATCCCTATGGGTTAGTTGTGCCCGTAATTGTTAACACACGGTCCCTTAATGCTCTAGGTTTAATCTATTTCTTTTCAAAATTCCCCAGAATTTTTAACCTTGCACTTACTTTAATGTTTCCAGTGATGTCAGGGTTGGAAAGGCTTCAGATAGACTCTTTGCTCCTTCATCTCCTATGCCATTTTCACTCAGAGCATCAAGGCTGGGTGACGACAAAGAGAGAATTAGCTTCCCTTTTAATCTAAATTCTTGTGGCTTATTCACCTCAGAGACCACTCTATCTATCTTGAGAAGCTCCTTCTCTGCAGTAACCTCAATCAGCAAGAAGCATCACACAAATTACAGCTTCTCTGCTTCCCAAGCAGCTTTCTGCTTCCCAAATTTACAGCCTAAGATTTATTTTTTTTCACTAGTTGAATGGCTTGACCCATTTCCTATGATATGCAAGATTATTAAAATGGTTATGAAATAGCTGTGTTCCAGCTATGCTGAAAGGAGATTTCCTGTGCACACAAAAATACAGAACTGAAAATCCAGCAGATGCTGTAAATCCCTGCCTAAACAGCTCCTTCTCCAGATAGGAAGTATTAGAAGTGAAGTTCTTCCTCATTCAAGTATAGAGACGGAAAGAGTTTTACAGTCACAGTTTTAGATACTGGATCGCCTCTAATATGACAGGTAACGCTGAGATATGCCAGACGTATTCCAATTTTTGAGCTTTACTGTTTTCCCAGAATATCATGAAAATGCTAGATACGATACAGACAATGGCCCATGAGCTGAGCCAGTAAGGCCAAAGGCCCTCTCAAAACCCAGAAATCTTCCCACCAGAGGACAGCAGAATGTTGACTACTGTTGCTACAATTGTTTCTAGCCTAAAGCAGCTTAAAATTCAGAGACAGCTGGTTTGTCATGGATACAAGACAACGAAGAGTAACTGGAATTCTTAAAATTCTATTTCTAATACTGATCCTGGTAAAGGAAGGGACAAAGGCTGTGTGAAAATACATGGGCAGAACAAAAGCTGATAATGGCTGAGTATGGCTTTTTTATATCTTCTTTATGAATCAAATTCACACAGCTCAATCTCTCACAAGTTCTACCAGACGTTCAGGATGTTTGTTGACACTGGAGGGTGCACAGCACTGGCACAAATACTGAAGTTAAACCCTAAATTCAACATTGCTTCTGGTTCCAGAGGGAGCCTGTTCTCTTCTGTGGCAGACATGACTGTAAGTCCCTCAGAAACCTCACCACGACGGAGCATGGGGCTCAGGCGCATTATGGAGCTTGAATGAAGAAGTAATCTGCAGGCAGTGCTGTAGCAGGAAGGGAGAGCACCCACTGGGGCTCTGTAGTAAACCTTTCCCACAAGCTTTTAACCACTGAGAAACACATGGGGAAGTGACTGAAAGGGTATTAACAAACCACTACCAAGTGTTTTACGGGAGGATGAAGAGTACTAGCTTTTAGTCTGCTGCTGTATTCTCTGAATGTCTTTATGTTAGTTTGTTCAAAGCAAGTAGTCTTGGCTCTCCCATCATCAAGGGTTGCTGAGGAGCAACATTAGCAAATGTCATCTTTAGCATTACTCACTCTAAATGCTGAAGTGATGGAAATGCTGCAAGAATTTCCACGAGTTTTAAGAATCCCCGAAGGCCACATACTGGACCCAGCCTGCAAGAAAAGACATACAGACACAGCAGCTTTTTCACATGCTCAGAAGCAGCAGAAGTTATGAATTTTTCAGTTCTTCCTCTGCAGCCCCAAATGCAAGCCAGTTTACACTCCTCAGAAGCAGCCATTCCCTACTATCTGCAAAAAGGATTTCTGCTTCAAAGCCTTCAGATGAGAACCCCACACAGCTGAGGTCACACAGAACAGAGCTGCTTGCACAGAAGCAGCAGAACATGCATTTGCCACTTTTTTGTTACTCTTTGCAAGACTCATCTTACCTGTTTTAGGTTCCTGCATTTCTGATCTATTTTTTCAGAGTTGGTTTTTTTTGGGGTGGTTTTTTTTTTTTTTTTAGGTATTATAATCTTAATAACCTGGATGAAAAAAATCTCTCTCTATCCCCCCCCAATTATTGGCCATTCAGACTAACTTAAGATGAACATTTTACTGCAGCTTAAAGCATAAATTGAACTTGAATATTCCAGTTCCAAGCATTTGTCCCTCAGACATTAACCTCTTATTTGGAGTTTCCTTGGTATCAGAACAAGTTCAGCCTAGTTAAAGGACAGGAATTTTAAGGGGGGGGGGAGGAGGAGAAAATTAAAATAAAGGGAAAGTAGGAGGGGAAACAAGCAAAAGCAGCATGAAATCAGAAGTGAGGCCAAGCATAGCCTCTAGACCGGGTCAGATGTGAAGAACAGGAAGCAGATGAAGACCTGATGAGAGTATGCCATTGCACTGGTGCAATTTCTGCCCAAACTAATTCACACACTACAGTAGGGTATTTTAAGCAGTAGAACCTTGGAAGCTCCTTATAGTTTGTAGGGAAGAAGAAATGTTACTACACCTCATGTTTAAGGCCAGTGTTTCCAAGTCAATCTTCCTTCTTCCAGGAAAATGGTGATAAATGTTCTATTTGGGAGGCATTCTCTGACCTTATTCTCTCATGGCCTAAGCTCTGATAGGGCAGAAAATTACATCAGAAGACTCAGATAAAAAAGTTGGGCATTTCTGGGGAAAAAAAAATATTTCCCAGGTAGCTGGATCACAATCAAGATACTTTATACCCTATGGCACAAGATCTACATCTGGTGATAAGGAGCTAACTTATAGTGCAAATCAAACAAAACGGATCAAACCATGTTAATCTCTATCATGGCAGGAGCCAGAAATTATGTTTTGTGAGTTTGGGCCATAACTTCATGTACCTAGTTGAGAAAAGCAAAATAGCAATACATGGGGTTTACTTAATGCTTTACCATAACTTTACCATAACTGTACATCAGCTCAATGACTGTAGCCAATATCCATGATTCTTCTCAGTCTTTAATGCAATCATCTATCGATCAACAGAGAGGTGTATTACTTACGCAAATTCTAGTTTCCTGAGGTTTTTGATGGCAGGAATTTCATAGCTGCTGCAACCAGATGCATCTTGCACACTAAAAACATCACAGTAGAACCAGAGCATGATAAATATTTTAGCAACCAAAACAGCGCTTTACATACAAATTCTTAGTAAACTTTTACAGGAAATAAACCACTGTTGCATTAACTGAGGAACCAGAAATTTCAGAATAACTCCTGCTCCAACCTTTCTTCATTCAATTCATTTCAATTTTCAGCTTGAAATGAATTTCAAATGATGGCACCTTTCGTAGTGCAGTTGTTTGCTCTTTTTCCAATAGAACTTAAAACCACATTCTTCTAAATCAAGTGTCTTCTGTCAAACATGAAACTTGCATATATTTTAATCAAAATATTCTGCCCATATTAAAATGGAAGTCCCCATTTCTATTTAAAAAACAACCAAAATATTTTCTTTATGCATGCTATTAATTGCAACCAATCCCTATGTCACATCATGAGCAGGGATGAAACACAGGCTTTCACATAACACAAGCTTTTACCTCCTGAGCTAAAGGGCCAACTCAGATCATTTGTGACTGGTGCAAAACAAGCCTCCATTTATGGCCCAGGTGCTACAGGGGAGAAAAATCAGCACAAGTTGTGTAAGTGAAAGCAATTGGAAGATAGCAGCATACTCAGAGATTAAAAAGGAATCTGAAGAAAAAAATGGCAGCTGGCTTTTTTTATTGGCAGTTTTGATAAATGTTTTTCATGGTGCTGTCATTGCTCCTCCCTGCCCTGTCAACCACCACACATCAGGGTAGGAGAACACTTTGAGATGATACAAGAGCTTGCACTGCCTTAGTCACTTCTCCTTTGGACATGCGGAGGACTCCACTTTTCCAGCACCGTCAGTGAACCCCCATTTTCTCAAATCGCTAGTATATTAAGATCATAAATGAGCCTACCAAATGATCATCTTCTTCTGCATACCCACAAGGTCTGAAAGGTCACTGATGTCCTTCATTGTCTTTGCCTTAAAGGGATCAAGAACAAATTTCTCTGTTGATGCTCTCAGCAGTTCATAGTCTTTTGCCTGTTCTAAAGACTTCCAGAGCCTGACTGTATCACTGAGGGAGGCCCTGTGAAGTGAAATCAACAGATATGATTGCCGCTGTTGCATGAATGAGTCATACAGTCCTATGAAGGACACTAGTGTCTACAAAGAATGACTGACCTGAACAATGCCACATTCTTCAGACCAACCAAGTCTTTCAGTCCTTGCATGTCAATGCTGCTGTTTCGCAAATCCAAGGAAAACTCTTTCCTTGACCTTTTTAAAATAGAGTGCAGTATATGGACATCAGGTGGTGTCAGAACTACACCCAGAAAAGACAGGTCTGGCTTGAGCCTTAAGGCCACATGCTGCAAAAGATAACTGCTTTGTGTTTCATAAATACATTGTAAGAGCTTGAGTAACCTCTCTGGACAGAGCTCATTTATCTGCAGCCTTCTAATACATTTCAACAGTGTTTTCTGCTTCTTGATTGACTGTTTTACAACCTTATTTGAAAGGGAGCAGAAGTAGGGGTCATCCTGGAGGAACAACAATCCGGACAAAAATCGAGGCACTAAATCTAACCAATTATAAGGCTTTTTCTTCTTGGATGAAAAAGACAGGTATTTTGTTAGACTTTTATCCTTGATCTCTTCTGCTAACATAAGGTGAAGTGCACCCAAGAAATTCTGAATGACAAAATCAGCGAATGTGCTTCCAAATGCCTCTTCTCTACTATCTGAATGTCTGGGGAATGCAAATGGCAGGAAAAATCCATATTTCAGAGCAAACTCTTTAACTTCCTTAGAAGGGAGAAGATCACTTTTCATAGCACTTTGGTGCTTTTCTCCAAGATACCAGGCTATACGGGCAAGTGTAGCAAGACTTTCTTGATTTTGCATGGCTGCAACATCTGTTTGCATAGGTATTATCTTCTGCTGAAGAAATTTCAGTAAGACTGTAGTAAGAGTTGAAGGAAGACACTTGTCTCCCATTTCAAGTACTGCCTCACAGAGAAAACAAACAAATCTACACATAAGAGGGCTGTAACAATGACTGAACAAGTACTCACACTCTTTGATTAATTTCAGTGCATTATCACAGTAGGGTAATCCTTCAAAGTATTTGGTTACATACAATTCTCTCTGCTGAGGGGAAAATCCTATTATTTCAATAGTCTTATCCACTTTGGACACACACTGGTACACCTTGTCTTTTGGTCTTGCTGTAAGTAATAAAGTACAACCATTGAGTATCTTTTTTTGAATGAGCCCTGAAAGCAGCTCCTTTATAGTGCACAAGTCTTTTTCAGGCTGGCTGGCTGAGCAACGAAGAAAATTCTCATGATCATGCAACTCTTCAAAACCATCAAAAACCAGAAGGACTTTAGCAGGATTTTGCAAGATATACTCAAAGATCTCTTTGCTTCCCTCTTGAGGTTTTACAAAAAATTCAAGCAGCAGATCCTTCAGGCTGCATTGCTTCTCAGGCAAGCTTATTTGTTTGCAGTCAAACCAAAACACAAATTCAAACTGAGAAAACTCTCCATTGGACCAGTCCTGGCAGATCTTCTGAACAAGAATGCTTTTGCCCATTCCTGCTTTTCCCAGCACCACAATCACTTTAGTCTCTAAATCTTTACCTGCTGGGATTTGAAATATTTGGCTTCTTTTAAGGCCTGCTTTTTCCTTCCCTTGCAGACTGCATGTTACCAGCTCCTTTTCCATTGCTTTTATGCTATTCTTCCCAGTCTTGGTTTCAGTTTGGCTTTGAACAAGTGTCCCATCAATAAACAGGTGATCAAGAGCTACTTCACGCTCCATGGCCACAGATCTGCAGACATCTTGGAAATAATGCTTAAGTGATGTACAGAAAGCTTCCACTGGCTCTAAAGAAATAAAAAGTACACATAAACTCAAGAAAACTGTTCACAAATTACAACATTGGTGGTTTAAGTACATAATTGTAATATGGTCAAAATACACCAGTTCCCATAAAGCACATATATTTGGATTTATCCCATGCAATTGCAGGTACTTAAATTTTGAGTACAGGCACAATAATCACCTTTAGACCATGAAATGAAAAATTCTGGAGGTATCTACACACATGATAAAACCAGCTAAGTACACTGACCTTCTAAGCAGGTACTACAGCTAGATATCTAAAGGTAGACAAATCTAACATCTTAAAAACAGGAACTGTGCTCAAAACTTGGAACAGCTTTACAAATTGTTGAACAACAATTCCTACAAGTAGCTTTTCTTTATGCAAGGAAACACAGAAAAAATAGCCAAAAAAATCCAGAAGTTTGAAGTACAAGAGATCTAAACTCACTTGGTCTTTTGAAAGGTTCTTCAGAAGGAATTATGGGAACTTGGACTTCTTTGAGCATTTCTAAACCTGAAAAAACAAAACAATATATTTGAGGAAGACACCTAGATAGTCGCTGATTCAGCTTTACTAATTTTAGCATTAAGACTAATGCAAATTTTCAAGTTCATTGCAACATATGTACTATGGATCATCCAGAGAAAGAGAGGCTTTGTTTATTTTACAAGGGAAAGGAAAAAAATCCTCACACATACAATTCAGCTGACATGAACTGTCACAGGCAGCATGACACCACACAAGATGACAGCTGTTCCAATGTTGTAAGAAGCAGAAGACGTATCGTAACAAGGTGACATCCACTGTTCTTTTCAAATGTCAGGGTTTTGCATAAATTCATGTTCACACATAGGACTTCTTTATGTCATCAAAAGCAATAGCTTCCTTTTATTATTCCACATCTTGTAACCAAGCATTAGGGATGAAAGTCATAGAGAAGTGACTATTGGTAACAGAATTTACCCATTGCTCTTCCTGACAAAGCACTGTCACTGGTCAGTTTTCTTTCTTTTTGCCTGCTGGTTTTCAAACTACTGCAGTCTTTTGCACTTAGTCAGATGAGCCATGTCTGCCATACACATAATTGGGAATTCTTCAGGGAAAGCATATTTTCTACAGACTGGTGATGACAGTATCAGTTTTGACAAAACTTTTGGTAGGAAAAACTTTGCAGACACAGAACAGAATTTAAATTGACAGAGGCTGTAAAAAACCCAATCTCACCAACAGTCTTGTGGTAACCACACTCAGCAGAGATGTGGGGCAAAACCCCAAACCGAAACAGGTTCATCTACCTAGATTTGGACAAATGTATTTATTACCATAATATTTGGTTCATTGTGATATAGAATGTGGTTTAAAAAACAAAACAAAGTTTCAGTGATCTGGAAACTAATTCCTACCCCACATGCCAGCAACAGATGGAATGGTTAGAGTTCAGGGAAGGACTCTCAGACTTCTAATAAGCAAGTCCTTTTTCCAGTGAAAGAATATATTTGATAGAGATAATTCTCCTCCTTGTAGAAGAAAAATCTACTGAAGATATCAAATAACAAGGGGACATGCCTGTTTTCAGGCAAGTGTCTCGTTTTGGTTTACTACTTATTAAATAAACACAACAGAATGGAAAACCAAGAAAAGCTGTAATTAGACATTTAGATGGGAAGCAGCATTGGTCAAATCAATCACACGTTAATAATTTTTTAAAAAGGAAAAGAAACTGGCTTGGTAGCTAATGTGGTAATTTTTCTGCTGCATTTGGAATTCTGAGGTTTGTGACATACTCATATAACATTGTGCTGCTGTAAATCAGTTAGAATTATTAATATTGTGAGGTCACATAAACAGTATATATAACTTACAAATACTTCCCCAAACCTACGGGTACTTGCCCGTCAATCCTCACTTTAAAATGATGCTATTTTGGGCTCTGTTGCCACCAGAGGGCAACAGAACACGTGTACTAAGCTGCTAGTAGCTATAATCACCAGGGTACACGGAGATCAGAAACTAAACACCCACTGAAATCAAACTCCCTGTTCTAGCAGTTCTCTGAGGGCTGGAAGAAAAGTGTCCGAGGAAAGCTTGCTACCACAGGTGGGACTGTTACACCCTGACCAAGGCTCTAGTTTCTTTATAGTATATATAAAGATATATTATTTATATATATCTGTATATTATGTATATTATGTATATACCTTTCTGTATATTATGCTTCTGTATTGTTTAGTTAAGTCGTCGTTTTGGCTTTGGAGGTTCCATATGAACTGACTGCAGTCTGGCTGCCAGCACCGAGCATTTAAGATGCTCAGGCCATGCCAGTACCAGCACAACTTCCACTTCTGATGGTGCACACTGGCCTTTTGTATTGTTTTAGCTGGACAAGAAGTCTTCATCTCATAGCAAACACAGTTGATTGGCTGCTAACATATAGCTGAACCTTTAGTTCTACAACCCCTTATCTGCTCTGTATTTTGAACTAGACTAAGCAGCCAGTGAACAATACAAAGAAATACCATTAATGTTTATTTTCCTCAATAAGGTCAATATGTATAAAGCCCAAAGGGGAAAACTGGCTTTGGACAAAAGCAATCTGCTCCCTCTCCCAATCCAGAGTACTGTATACATACAAATTTGCTCTCTACATATCACATAAACTAACTGGAAAACTTGGGGATATCAATGTTTCAGTGGGAGAAGTCAGCTCCGCCAGGAAAAAAAAGGGATAGTTTTCAGCCTATCATAACTATCAGTATCTGAAATGAAGGAACTTAGTACTCTCTTGACAGCATTGACTTTCCAGTACTTTCTGCCTATTTATGTGGATAAAAGGGTATTGGTCTCACCTGGATATATTAGAACATCAGATGTGCCGTTTCCAAGAACAAAGCCAAGTATCTGCTGAGGAGGATCTGCAAAACCTGTATTCTCTTGGCTCCCTTTCACGCCAACAGATAGACACTCTGGAATCAGAGGTGCTGAAGATCCTGAAATGAGTGCAGAATAATTACTCTTCTGTTTTTAAAGGCTCCTCATTTCTAAAAGTTTTCAAGAAAGAAAATATCCTTTCTGGCAGCTTCTGGGCAAATATTCCCAGTGGAGAGTTAATGAACCAGAATTCATGGGCTCGCATGAAGTCCACAGAATCCATTACTCAAAAAATCTTAACAGGTACGATGAATGTGAAATACAAGGGATTACCCAGCTTTTAGTGACCACTGGTTTTTGATAGTCTAAAGTGAAATCCTATTAATATAAGGAATAGTGCCTAAGCAAAGTCTGTAAATCTATGGACCAGAGATCCAGAAGAGAGAAAACGTATAGATATTGTGTATCTGAATTAATTTTACCATCCCTTGCACTACATCTTTCCCACATAACTGCACATCATGCTGCTTGTACAAGCAGCTAGCAAGGATCCTCCTTCTGAACCTTCACTGGGAAATTTTTTTGATGATACAGTGCTTGCAATTTAATCAGCCATAGCTCTGAACTTCTCTAAGTGTGACAGAATTTCTTTTGCTCCTTTGTGCTGTTTCAGCTAGCATTACATACTTCAAGACTTCTAACATGTCCACTACTTTTTGGTTCCTTTCCAGCATAGATTTAACAGTGAAAGGTGTTGAATTGTGTCTTTGCCATTAGCACTTGCCAGTGTATCATGAGCACCCTCTGTTACTCAATGTTATCAAGGCAATGCGGCTACACAGCCCATCACTTGGATTAGTATTCAGGTTTTACAGACAAAATTCCAACCTAGATTTTTCTCTACTACTACAGATACAATTGTCCTCTGGATGAAAGGAACTAACCCAAAGTTTAGGAATGAAAATTTTGTGATTTTTTTATTCTTGAGTAGTTCTTTAGATTAGCATACAGCAAATAACTGTGTTCTCTTATTTATTAACCTGCACTTCACCAGTTAAATGAAAGACTCACTATTTCATTAGGGGCTTTTAATTTCCCTTGAATATTTTTCATTCTTTTAGTGAGTGCCACACTTTTAAGGGCTTGATTGAATCAGCTGCCACACTTGTTTTCCCCACCATTGTTCATGGTCAATAACCAGATTTGTAAGAGAGTTTTCCCCCTGTATAAATCAACCTGCGTACAGGTGCACACCTGTAGCTCTACTGTACATACCAGAAATAATGAAACTCCTTTCCAACGCATCGGTAGCAAGAACAGAAAAGGACATATGCTGGTTAGTTAGTGAGGTGGAGCTAGCTGGGTGGCTGTTGAGAGGCATAGCTAGGAAACTGCCATTCCCTGCAGACACTGCAGGGACTTCCACTTGAGAAAAGGGAAAAAAAAGAAAGGCAAACCAAAAGAAGAAAGTTATTTCATTGCTAGAAGTTAAGGGGCCAAAGAAGAGGTCTCAACAGATATCATAAAGCACTTGATTCTGATCAGCTGTGCTTTGATTTTCCAAAAGCAAGAACAATTCACAATAGCTTTCTGAAATATACTTCCCATCTAAGTATTGCTGCATTGATACAGTCAGAGGAGATCAGGTACTGTTACAGCTAGCTGCAAACAGTTGGACAAATCTAAAGTTGAATTACATTCAATTCCTTTGAAAGAATCTCATCCTTGGCTTACCACTCTGAATTTTAGTACACATTATCCTCTTTACTGTACATATTCTTACACTCCTGAAGAGCTGATGCATTTCCCTTTGCAGGATCATTCGTGACACTCATTTTATGACAGGTTAAATAAATTCCCAATTTTGTTATGTAGCTCATCTTTTTGTCAATTAACTTTTTTGTACCCAGTACGTATACTACCTTACATATATATTCCTTCCCCCAGCATCTTCACTGGATCAGTAAGGTAGAGAGACTAATAATATTCTGAGCACCTTCCACCTATCCAGAAAAGGATAGGTGCAGCTTTACAAAGCACCTGATAGCTCTGTGATGATACTGTAGACTGAAATGCAAGTCCTGAGACATTTTTCCTGTTTTGGTTTTATTTTTAAATCAGGAATTGATGTGCCATTTCCTTAATGAAAACTCTCATTGTTAGTGTGGCATAAATGGAGGCTCAATCTCCCTCTTTCCTCCTGAAAGCCACACAAACATTGGAAAACCAGCTTGGGTCACAGTCCCAGTGCATGTGTGTGTTCTCTGAATTTCATCCAGTCTATGCCAGTTCCTTAGGTATTGCTGGGCAATTGCCAGGCTGAATTTTGCTAAGATGCAGTCCCATAATCCAAGCATTCTCTGAATGGCTCTCTAGGTTACACATGCTGATTTTGGCTGCCCACCCTGACATGCACACAGCCCATTAGGTTTCATACAGTCAGAGCTCCTCTCAGGAAGCATGCTAACATACAATAATGCATACATCACTTCAAAATACAGTATAATATATTCACCCAAAGGTGTTTGCTCTCACATGGATTTTGCAAGAGTATTTTGCTGGCTTAGCTATGCCTGAGACACCCATTTAGGCTCCAGACTAAGGATAAGAATTCTAGCACCAGTTTACACCTAGGAAACAAGTTGCAGCCTGTCTGCTGGCCAAAGGTACTGCCCTATAGGTGGTCAAACAGCATGCAGCACCTTGCCATTTCCCTTTCTCTCATGCTTACTTTGGTTTAAAGGACTGTATAGCATGGGCTGGGCCAAGAAGCCGTCTCTTTGCAGTTACTATTTTCACTAGGATGTTTGACTAGATTTTTGGGAGGTGACACGCTTAGAACAAATGGGATCAACTATAGGAAATAACAAACCATGGCCTGAGTCACATTGCCCATCATAAACAAAAGGTATACATGATAAAAATGACAAAATTTGACCCTGATCCAATTCTCCTTTCTTCTCTGAGATTTTAGACAGATTCAGAAAAGTTCAACTGGGCCTCATCTGATGCTAAGGAAGTAATTTTTCTATCAATCACACATCAGGAACATGTGCATCTGAAGCATAAGGATCCAACAGTTCCCAGGCTACCATCTAGTTGGTCCTAAGATGCACTGTTTGATAGTTACTATTAAAGGACACAGATTCGTTGCATCATGTCAGAGGTGCATAAGAATGTGATTCTACAATCATTTCTACTCTGCTGGAAGTAGAAACATGAAAATGCACAATGAGGCTGTATCATCAAATACCTAACAGAGGATGAGACTTTGGAACATGAGACAATATATGTTCAATAATCATGCTCAGCCAACAACTTACCAATTTTCCTGTATTTGGGTTCTGAAGCATCACAGCAACTCTCTGCAGAGCCTAAGAAGGCTAAAAGAGAAGTGACAATAAATGACAAAAATTGAAGCAGTTTGGTAAATGTAAGTTTCCACCATGGAAATTTATTTTAACCTTTTAAAGCAGAATTTTAACCTTTTAAAATTTTAACTTTTTAAAGCAGAATGGGATGTTACCAGTTTCAATTCAGCTATTTCAGAACTCTATGGGGCCAATATATAAAACATGAATGCGAAAAGCCTCATATTATTTCATTCTGACTGTGAAGTTTCAATTAGGCTACAGATTTTTGTGCCAGTAATCAAAGATTTTTGCTGCTGCTCTTGATATTAAAGAGGGAATTGTTCAGCTAATGCTTGCTAAGCGATAGAGTCACTGAAAACAGTCACATAGATGAAGGGAAAAAATACAACATACTTAATGTCATGTTACAGGACAACAAATTCTGCAAATTGTAAAGAATGTGCCTGGGGGAGCTGTTTTTACTTCCAGCAGAAGTAAGGGTGAGCAAAGTCAGAGGAAGCACATCTGGTTGTATCAGCGAAGAACTACATGAGAGATGCATTGAGGCTGGGTTGAAACCAAAGTGTCGTAATGCAAATTTAGGATTCAAACTCTGCAGCCTTTCAAACTCTCACTGTTTTTCACTTACTTCGTTTGTGACATTTCTGCACCTTTATCTCAGGAAGCACCTCCGTGTTTTCGGCAGCTATTTCATCCAAAATAAGGTTCCCTGCTAAAAATACGTAAAAATGTCAACCTTTGTTTTCCTAGAAAAATTATAGGAAGAGGTAAAAGTAAGAGAAACATACCAACAGGTGGCAAAGATAAAATAGGCTCCAAATAAATGCAATAAAACACATATTCAGATTGATAGGGTTTAGAAAGCCCACGGAGCTCTGAATGCAGGTTCTGTTACCCTGTGTTGGTTTCTGAACTGTGAGGTATTAATCTACTGCTATGAATTCAGTGGCTAATAAAACTTAAATACTTCTCAATGCTTTAATGATGAGCAAAGGATAAAGGATAAAACATCACAGCTGTATCACAGCATAATCTCAGTACTAGCAAAGTTATTTACTCATTTTATGTGCAAAAAGGATTAGATCCTTTAAGAGATTTTATTTTGTGTTGTAAGAACTGTGAAGTTATCCATACCATTCTTCTACTGGCAAATACTTCAGCACTAATCCTGTATCTTGTTTCCTCTAAAACCAAGATAAATTTTGCCATTAGGTGCAAAAAGCCTCTATTTTTTAACATACCAGGGAGCAGTAAAAAGTCAAGCAATTATCTCTGGTCAAGTGCTGAATGAAGGAATCATTTGCTACATGTATACTATAGCATTGCTGCACTGATCAGGGAGAGCAGTAAAATTTGACATGCTTCCTCAGGCAGCTTTGTGCATCCTGGACAGAAATGAGTGTGCATGAACAACGTTTATATGCATGATAAGTCCTCTGGGTGGTTCAGCTTTAATGAACTTCTGCATAGCATCCATGTTGTGCTTAGAATAAGTCTGATGCTAACTGAGGGCATATACTGCACTAGCGGTGCATACACTGTGGCCATGGTGATGTGATCAGCAACTGGTCAGAGATAAAACTGCCATCTTTGGGAAAGGCCTCCAACAATACAGGAAATCCTCAAAGTTTGCCAAGAAAATCCAGGGATACAGTTCCCAGGCAGAAAGAAGACTATACCAGATATACAAAAACCTTAGTAGTGTTCAAATCATGGGGATGAAGTACAGTGCAGATGTTAGCCAGAACACTGTCACGGAGAAAATTAATCTTTGCCACATAAATCTTACCAAAAGTGTCTTCCACCTGCTTCTCCTGCTGATCTTTGAGCACATATTCTGCTAATCCAGCTAGCAAGAAGCGGGGAAAGGAAAAAAAAAAAAAGAAGAAACATAGTAAGGACATGGTAATTTCACAGTAAAACTCCTGTAAGCTTACCCTCCTTAACAGAATTCTGTAGAGGTAAATTAAATTTTTCTTGTAAATTGTTGTTCAGGAAATTAAGAAAACGAAAAAGGAGAAGTTGAGACAGGAAGTATTAAGCAGAAGGAGCCATTAATAGAGAGATTTTCCCCCAACAACCACAAGCTACTGTTAATCTGTTTCCCCACAAGGCGCAGGTTTAGGTACCCTGGCTAGATCTGCCACGCATGAGGGACAGAACACTTTAGTATATGCCACTGCTTTAGACTGAAAATACAATTTGTAAGAAATAGCTATAGCAAGTGACTGGAAAATAATGATAAAAAAGAAAAATTGCTTTCATACCTATTCTAGCATAATCTTCTTTGGTGGAACAGAGATCCAATTCATCCCCATTTTCACTGTTTTCCATTGTATACAAGAAATCCATATTGAACTGATCATAGTCGCTGGCATCAACTTCAGAATCTGGAAATCAAAAGGAGAACACATTGGTTCAATGAATACCATAATAAAGGAGTAAAAAAAACAGACAGCAGGACATCCAGAAAAGGCAGATTTGTTACTTCAGCATAAGGCTTTGGCTCTTCATTGCATGTTGGTTAAGTAGGAACAGAACTGAACTCTCACTACGGTATAGTCACCCAGAAATCAACACTTTTGCTCAACTCTGAGACTTCATCTTTCCTAGTAAATAAAACAGTTCTAGAATCCATTCTATGCCACCGAGGCCTACACACATGGCCCAGACTCATCAAGACTATTAAAACTTCTTATTCTTCAGGATATGGTGGTACCATCCAAGACTCCCTGTTTGGAACGATGCTGGGTCCATGCTAACCCCCGAGCTACAGCTACAGATTGCCTGTAAAGCTGCTAGTTGGCCAAGACCAAAAACATACCAGGGACCATGCTAACATCTTCACAGCAGAGATATCCAACTTCCAATAACTGGTGCCATGTCCTGACAATGTTCACTTTATCTAGATCATCTCAGACATTGTTAAGGCTTAGAAGTATTCAAAACAGTGAAATATCTCTGATATAACAAAAGCCAGTCCTTGATCCCCAACTCATCCTACTTTCACTGAGCAAGTAAGACCATGGGAGCAAAGAAACGCTCCTGCAGGTTTTATTAACAGTCAGAAGTTGAGAGAACAAAGCTCAACCTGGGAAATAATTAATCACAAAGATGATTCCAGATTCTGGTGCTCAGTTCTCCTCTGTACCTGCTGACACTGGCCTCATTAAAGCAAGGATGCAAGGTGGTATCCTCCAGTTTGGTAATGTCTTACACCTATCAGGCAGAGCTATAGGTCTTCATATCTGGCATGCACCTGTTGCTCTCCTTTCATTGCCAATCACAACCCACAGACCAGCTCATTCATTTAAAATAAGCTCATCTATTGCTCCACCACACAGTTAGTAGCACATACACACTTTCATACTCTTATGCCAGCAAACTCAGAGGGAGCAGAACATTCCGCAGCCTCCACACAAATTCAGGAGCAGAAAGTTTGAGAGCCAGGGCAACCTCCTAATCTGATTACCTGTAGGAACTTATGTGAAAAACTATCATCTTTATGCCCTGCCCTTCTGCTTTCTCCTCTAGCACAGAATCATAAAATCATTGGCCTGTGCCCCCAAAAGCTGTAAAATGGCAACTGGCAATGGAAGTTGATGCCTTAGGATCTCGGAAGAAAATGAAATGCTAGTTTGCTTGCAGACTGGCTTCATCACAAACTCACCTAAAAGTCTCTGTTTTGCAAAGCTTTTAGCTTGAAACTAAAAAAGTGTGGACAATTACATTTGACCAGCTTACAATAGGAACATTTGCAAATAAACTACTTACAGGAACGATATCCAAACCAAATAAATTAATCTCACACCTTGATGAGTGACATGTATAGTATGTATTCTTAGACTCACAGAGCAGGAAGCTGTAAACATGCAGTTTCTGGAAGCAGTCACTATTTTATATACAGATACAAACAAAGTTATCATATCATAAGACCATATGTCTGTTGTGTGTAGTCCAGCCACCATGATAAACTGCCGTTAGATGGCTACGTAATCGAGAGGAAATGCTAGTAACTTATAGCATGATGACTAAACTAATCAAGCATTTTTTAGTGTTTTACTAACCTGCAAAGAAGTCACCTTCTTCATTTCCAGATAACTTAAGATCAAGTTGAGTATACAGATGCAATGGATCGATATCACTATGCAGCAAATCAAGGTAGCCATTTTCAGACAGAAATGTCGAATCCATGATTTGTCTCCTGATGTCTGAAATCAAATTGAAAAACAGTTAGCAATGACAAAACCACATTTTTTTGTCAACCAAAACTACGAGTCCTGCACTGTGGCCTTCTGTTGACAAGACATTGAGATCTTAAGGCTGTGGAACTGGTATTGCTTTACCAAGTCTTGCTTGAGTTACAACTCTGCGTAACTTAAACTTACAGATCCAGATACAGCTTGCAATGAGACTTACCTATTTTTTACTCCAGTCAGGGGGTGGGATACTGCAGTCTGACCACCGGGACCAAAAGTGCCAAGTATTGAATAAGTCACAAGTCCTGTATCTTTATCAGGATATAAATGATGCAAGCAGAAATCCAGCAGGTACGAGGGGAAAATAAGACTGCAGTGAAGAAAATGGAAGAGGAATCCCATTCCTTACCGTCAGGACAGTTTCTTCTAAGGGAAGCAGCTTCTGTCTGGGATGTTACACCCAGTTCCTAAGCCCTTGAGGTGGCACTAGGAGACATCCCCTCAGCACAAGAAGGTACAGTGAAAGGTAGAACACTTGTTTTGTATAATTCTTTCCCAAACCATACAGTTGATTGTGTACAGAAGAGCATGGTCACTTTGGGAATAGTTTCTGGTGACAGGCCACTCACTGACAATTTGGAATCTATCACAATTACTTGCTAATCAATTTTCTTTCCCCCTCAGAACTCATACCTACTTGTGAGTTGGGAATTGCTACAGCCTCTCAAGCAGAGTGCCATACAGTACCCAGACAAATCTGACTGATCTAAGTCACTCCCTGCTCCAGTCACTTATGCTTATATGAGAACTGCTTTGACTGCTGCAGCTACATTTCTTGATAAAGGTAATCTCTTCCTCCACCTCATTTTAAATCCCTTTCTTTCCAGCTACTAGAATAAGCTGCCAGGCACTACAATAAGCTCACACATTCCTTCTGGATATTCCACAGCCAGTGAAATAACACTACTTGTTGGTCATTCATCATCTTTATCAAACTATTTCAAAACCAAATATTGGCTCCTCAATGTTTACAGGTCACTAATACGAATGCCACCTGGGCTGGTGAGCCAAGAAATTTAGTCCACAATAATATTGAAATGCCAGCATGAAATGAACAACCAGCAAAATTTCCAGGCCATATTCTGTTAAAAAAAGGTGCCCACACACCACAACCATGAAAAGTTTCAGCTTGGCATCAAGCACCATAATTTGCAATGAACGATAACTATAATATAGCTCAAATATTCTGCCTTTAGCAGAATGCCATCAATAACCCTCGTTGCACATGCCTACTTTTTCAAGGCGTGTAAATGTGGAGCAACCTGTTGTACCATGAAGCCTACCTGCAACATGATAAAAGAGAAATACAGCTAACACTCCAGCTCTGATGAAAGAGGGCAGAGCAGACCTAGTCACACACCACTACATGCTGCTTTGTTATAGGCTAATCTTCATCCTTCTTACTCCTCTATGGGGTTGTCCTGCTGAACAGCTTGAAAATGGACCTCTCCATGTTCTGCTGCAGAAGACATCAGAATCTAGAACCTTAACTTACAAAAGGATGGACACAATGAAGTTCCACAAGTAGGAATAACCTACGCTCAGGTAGTTCTCCTTTCTCATATTCAGTGCCTCATTATGCTACCGAAATCACAAAAATATTATATTAATTGCCCGCTGTGCTATAAATGGAAAGCAGAAGTTGCCAAATCTTCATAAGAACCAAGAATGAGGTTATAAGTATACCAGATTAAATTTTCAGTTTGTTGCAACATTTTGCTTTGCCCTTTCCCTTGTTAAATGAACATAAAATCCTTTCAGAATGCCAGGTTGCCAGAGTTTGTGAATAATGCTGTTGAAGCACTACCTCAGAGTCAGTATAATTTTGCGGTTAGAGACAAAGAAGTAATTGGGCAGAAGGCGTAAAGGGAACACAAAACAGACAAATGCATCATTCCAGTGGCAGTCAAGTGCTTGATTACAGCAGACAGAGAAAAGGCTAAGTCCTATGGAAAGAGACTAAGTAGGCAAACTTAATCTTCATATAAATACTAAGCTTTAATTAAGTCATAGTCATAATGTTGTCCCCAAAGTCAAGGTTATTTGTCTGGTGCACAGAGAGCCGATTAGCACCCAGAGTTGAGATATTTGTTTATTCCATGTCTGTGTAGAGGTGGGTGCTAGCTGGTAACTCCACAAAGCCAGCACACCCTCAGTCTGCCAGCTACCTACTTCTATACGTTTCAAACAGTGAGAATCAGGGTTTTCTGTATACATAGCATTATATAGCTATAATATGTATCTTGGCTCCCACATTTTCTGTCTGTGTTTAAGACACAGTACATATTTCACTACGCACATCCAGTGAGTAAGGGTCTCTGTGGGCAAGGGTCTCTTATCTCAGGGGGTGTGATTTTTAGTATTATAATGAATCAAGTTCCTTTAGGAACACAGTTATCTTCTGTTTTGCTAGGCCTTTCAAAATTACTCCTGCCTTCCTAATCTGTCTGAAGTTAGCTGTTGCTCTTCTGATCCAGCTGGTTCATTTATCAGCCTTCTCCCTCCCCTCAAGGTTGTCGGCTTGTAAGAAAACGTTGTTTTTCCTCACTACCTGCAATTCCAAAGACAAGATTTTCAAGCTTCCACACACATAGCCCTTTAAAAAAAAATAAATCTGAACTTCTTCATTGCCAGATAACAGTAAGAGCTTTTGTTAATTTAAACCTTTCTGTCAATAGCATTTCCCTGTGGATAAATACATAAGTAATGCAAAATGTTTTCAGCTACAGTGGTTAAGAAGTCAGGAAGAAAACAAGAGGAAGTCTTGCCAGTGCCAAGTCTAGCTAGAGAGCTGATAATTAGAATGTAAAAAGTGTTATAGCCCAGGAACAGAGGAGTAAGAGAAACATAGCCTTCCACCTTAAGAATGAAGATTGACATTCTTTCAAGAATGAAAAACTTGGGTACTCATCTTTTTTGTTTCACCAGTCTGAATGGCCCTCAGCTTACCCTCTTTTTTTATTTTTCATCACTTTGGTTTGACACAGATCTATACCTAGCTGTCTTCCTACTGACTGCACTGGATTTGGGATGCTGCAATTTCTTTCTGTAGCTGAACCAACAAATTCCTAATAGCAGGTGTGCTGTGTGCTTTGCTGCATTAAAATCATGATGCCACCATGGAAAGCACTGTGTCCAAGGATGTAGGAAAAAAAATCTGAGTTTTTGGAAGGTGAAAGCTTCTGCACTGAGAGCCAGAGGCAAGGAGAATGACACCTCATGGACAGTGAGTGTTTTGCTGCATGTTGTAACTGAAGCACACAAAATGAAACCAGACATAATCGAGCTTGTTTACAACAGCAGCCCCTTTCCCAGGGCTTCCCTTTTTTTCTCACAGCATTTCCCAGCAGTTCCCTGTCTGAGACCAAAGATGAGTAAGCTCTATGCAACCCAGCACTTTCTCTGTTGTTTCATGCATGATTTTAACTTAGTTAACTGATGATGCATTCCCTCTGGGGTCCCTTACAGTGCTGCCAAAACGGGTGTTTGGCACGTTTTCACTTCATCAGAAGACTAAAATATTTCTGTAGTAATTTCTGCATAAGGGCTGTAAAGGCGAGAGTCAGCTCGCATCTGGAGGAAGACAAACCCTACACAGACCTGCAAGACAAAGCCCTGAAGTCCCCAGGGGTGGCTGTGCCCTCCTTTGTGGCAGGCCTCCATGCACAAAGTGTAGATGATGGGTGGGGGAAGGCAGGGCGTACTTCCGAATATATTTCCATGAATGTATTTTCCTTTATTGTTTGGACACTGGTTAAGATAGACTTTTTGCTTTAAATATTTAAACAAAACCTCCTTTCTCCTGCATTTGGTAGCCTGTGTTCTTAAACCTCTGCAATGATTTAGTGCGTACATGCTACAGCAAGGTTTCCACTCGTGATGCATTTGGTTTACTGCTGTATTCTGCATATACAGCACAACAATATGATTCACTTCCAAGATTCTCCATAGTTTTTTTCAGTGCTCTTTTAGAGTCCAAGTGATACCATATGAATTAAAAATGCTGGAAAATTAGTAAAAGAAATAGTGAACATCATCATACCAGGACAAAGAATCCAGTTAAAGAAGGAGCAGGTTTTCACTTAGATCACATACAAGTCTTAAGAGTTAGATAGGGCAGTTTAGATTTCTAAAGATAAGGAAGGTGGTCGCAATTTCTCTTTTTGCCCCAATAATTTGATTTAACCATGTCTTATATTTTAAAGGATCAACATGTTAAAGATTCCTGGCAATGGGGTCTGCTACTTACTAGATGTTCTCTAAGAAAACAAAGAAGGTTTATATAGACAATAACATAACATTTACTCCAAAAATAAGGTGGATGCTTCTGAGATTTGTTAGAGGGTTTCCTTCCCAAAACTCTATTGACATCTGAACTGACAGGTAATAAAATAATCTCCCACGTGAGTATAGAGGTTAAGAAAATGAAAATATCTAAAGTCAGTTAAGGAACAGAGGAAATCCCCTCCTCCTCTGAATAATTTAATTTTTGTATCAGTTTAGGAAGCTGAGGGTAATTCATAGAAAAGAGCAGTAGTGCCACGCAAATCACATGTTTCTTCAGCAGAGGATGACATAACGTTACAGCTCCAAGTCTTACATTAAAGAAAAATAAGAGAGTGGGACTGCAGTGAAGACAAGAGGCCAAAAAATTAAACACAAAGATTCCTGAAGAAATGTTACTTTCTTGCAGCACTCCAGACTAAGTGCTACACATGAATCTGAATGAAGCAAGCTGATGAGAAGCAGGTATTATCAAACTCTAGGTAAGGAGTCCAGTGAAACACTGGCACTTTGAGCTGAAAGTTCAATGACATCAGCTACCAGCTACAGTTTTAAAGTCTTTTTAAAATTTTGTGAACAACTTTAGAAAGTCTCTCTCCTCTTTTGTGCCCCCCAAGGGTTATGTCATTGTGCACAACACACACACTGGAAGGCAGGGAGGTGTTTCCTGGCTTTTGCCGCAGGCAGTGTTTTGGGGCAATGTTCTCTGTGAGGTGGGCAAGCCAGAAGTGAGGAGGGATGAAGCGCCCTCCATGCTACAGTCACCCGTTTCTCTTTCCTCTCCCCAAATCCATCACTAACAATTCCTTTGCTCCACAGGTACCAAACAGATTTTCCTGTCAGAGACAGCCTCATTATTCATAAACTGCAAGCAATGGTGCTCAGGTTATAACGAACTTTGTTATAATGAACTTTGAAGATTTTAGTTTCTATTTCGGATCTATGAAAAGCTTAAGCATCTGAAAGGCAGTTTAACTTTTCCTGTTGTATTACCTGATTTAACAAAAGATACTACTTTTACCAACAGTCTTTATCGTGCCAATGGAGTGTTGCGTTCCATGGGCTTTATAGTCTAAAAAGAAAGAACAGAGATGATGCTGAAAAGAAAGCTGCCCTATATCCTGCCACATTCTCCTTTGTCTCCCTTAGAGAGGAGTTTAAAGAAGTTAGAAGTATAAATATCAGGGAAAAGGAACTTCTGCCTTTCAATGAACTTAGCTGTATGGAGACCAACACAACAGATAAAAGAAATGTTATTAGCCTTCCACTGGAGGCAGCTGAGTTCAGGCAGACTAATAACATACTGTCCTGCAGGTGTCTAGAGTTGTGATTTGAGAGCAGAATTTGCCTTTTCATATCCAGTATCACCTCATGTGTCACAGCTGTGCCCAGCTCTCCCATCCCAGCAGTAAGATGAAATACAACAGCACAGCAGACACCTTGCCTATAAGCTTTTTTGACAGAAAAAGTACATTTGCACTCCAAGACATTTTTCATGACAGAATCTCAGCCCTCCTAAATGGGAAAGTAAAGCTCTGTGGAAAAAAAATGGAAATAAGCCAGTTTCTTCCAATGAGCTTCAGTTTCACTTTCTGTAGGAGCAGCTTGTATACAAAAAAACAAGTACATTCTTAAAAAAAGACTGAAACAAACTACAGCAGCCTTTTGAGCAAGCAACAGGGCTAGCCACAAAGAAAATCACTCAAAATTCTCCAAAATTTCATCTGCATTCAGACTTCATCTTACTAATATTTCAAGCAATACAAGTCCAGATACTGACATACTGTAGTCACCAATATCTACAGAAGGTAAGATAAGAAGAACTTACCATGACAAAAGCACCCCATTCAAGAGTTGAGGAAAAACTGACCTTAGAAAACAGGATAGTTCCTCTTCTTTCACTCTGGATTCAGTACCAAAAACCAAGGAGAGCTGCTATCACTGCCCAGGGCTTATAGAAAGTGACACCAGAAAGGAGGAAATGAGCCAGACCAGTCACTGCAGAAAAATGAAATACGGGGAATTCCAAAGAGGAAAATTAAGAGGAACCTCCTTTCTAGCAACCCTTGTATAATAAGCACTGTTACCTTTACCCGTCACTTTTCACTGCTAAGAAGAGCTTGCACTTGTCACTAGTTAGAAACAGATTGACTTCTTTGGTTCGAAACCAAAACTGTGTAAGAGCTGGTGGTAACCATTTCCAGTGGTCCCTGGAATTCTTCCTCTCCTTTTTTATCCCAGTTCAAATCTGTCCCAAAATCATGCTGTTAAACAGTCCATCAGTGAGAATAAAGCAAGCAGCATGCAGACACTGTTACCTTGCAGCTCCATTTGCTGAAACAGAAGTGAAAGTATTTCTTTCACATGTTCACAGACTACTAATCCAAAATCAGTTTGGTGTCTTGAGCAAGTGCTTCTTGCCATTGGTCCAAATGACAAGTAGGATGTTCTATGAAACAGGAGCTCATAAATCTCGTCTGGCTTACACATGGTGTTTAGGGTTTGCTTGTAGCAGCATCTGACAATGTTTATTCATCCAATTGTCACTTACCCTGCCAGCATAAGACAAACAACCTTCTGAAAACCAAGTTCATTCACAAGCATTCCTGCCACGATGCTGACAGCTGTTTCTGTGTGGCTCTGCAAGCTTATTTGACTATTTTTCTGGTGGGTTTTTTGGGTTTTGGTGGGAGGTTTTTTGGGGGGTGGTTTTTTTGGGGGGTTTAGGGGTTTTTTTGTTTTGTTTGGTTTGGTTTTTGGTGGTTTTTTGGGTTATTTTTTGCTTTTTGGTTTTTTTTTTTAACATGCACAGACCTACACAAATTAGAAATGAACTGTGAAAGAGAATATATTCTCAAGCAAGCAAATACTTCCTGTAGTATTATTCCATTGGCTCTAACTTATAGCCAGAGTTCCACCAGAGTCTGAAGGGGAAAGGAAGTGGGATTTGATGAAGTCAAAGACATGCAGGACTTGCTGCATCAGTAAGATTACAAAATTTAAGAAGGTTATTTCTTAGCCCTATTCTAATGTGCAGCACAAGCCCACAAGTTACAAGCTCCTTAAACTGCCCTGCAGGCAGAATTCTTTACCACCTTCTGAGGCTGTAATCCCCATGAGGTGATCTATATACTTCAAGAATGAAAGTTTGGAGAACAAAATAGCTCAGCTGTTTACTGTGGTTCTAGTCTGTAACAATAGCAAAGACTGCTTGTCCACTTTTTGTACAACACCCATAGCTGTTTAGAAACTGAAGAAAAGAATTGCTGTAGCAAATCAGAGTACTGGTTCACCTATGATTCTATCATCTAGTGGACTAGTCTACAAAGATGGTCTTAAGGACAAAGGGAAAAGCAGTCTAGAAAACATCACGTTGTGAGACAGCTGAGAACTGCTTTAGCTTCTCAGGTGACCATCAGTTTCTCTGCCTTAATGCTTGCTGATACGCTGCCCTACTGCAAAAGAAGGAAACAGAATATTCATCTGCAAAACAGATGTCAATGGTGCACTTTGTAAGAGAGGGGAAGCTGGGGGGTTTTTGTCCAGAAATTGTAAATATCTGTTTTGTGGTAGAAGAAACAGTTGTAGAACTATTAAGTAGTTAGTGAGAAACCTGCTGATAAACATCTGTTCCTGACAGGAGTTTTCTTTGCAAGGCTTCATCAGAGTGAAACAATGATTGAACTTAAGGCTGAAAAATTAACAAACTTAAAAAATCAAGTCAGAAACCAATTTCCTTCAAAGGAAGCTGAAGTCTTTAATACAATTGAGTCACTTCTTGGTGAATTAATGTCTTTGAATCCACCTTTTTGAAGTCCATCTCTACTACAAAAATCTAAAGAACAGTGACAAAAGTTGAACATGTGATGGATTAAGACTATTGTTTCTTCTGATGCACTTGAGCTTCCCTCTGTCATGTCTCAAATAAGCGCAGACAGAGCCAGGCATGACAGGACCAAGATCTTTGAATAGAGATTTTAGGTGCTACCATTACAGGAATGAGAAGGAGCAGATACCTTTTCAAGCATTTCAGGGACTTATTTAAAAGTAAAAACCTGACTATATATACTCCCAGCATAAGTGACACCAGGCCTCTTGCTATGATATTCTACATTTAAAATATGAATTTTTGGCATTAATTTTAATGTGTGCAATAATAGAGCTAAAATTGCCAATGTCAGTATTTTGTCCTCTCATCTTAACTTCTTTCCCCATTTCCTTTTGTACTTTCATCCATGCCTTGAGAAGTGATTTACAATACTGTATTTTAAAAGAGAAAAAAATTTACATTCCTCACTATCTTGCAGCCCAAGGTCCTTCCATCTGTTTTACAGGACTACCCCAATGTTCTACTAGGTATTCTTTTACGTTCATTTACTATTGCTTGGTTTTGTTAAACTAATCCTGAATGCTATAATTTAAGATGGGGTTATGTCATTTTACATAGGAGGGACAATGTTTGGACTGTCCAGAGCTATACCTGTTCACCAACATATGCATTAATACTCTGGTGCATCAGACTAAGAAGTGCCTCAGAGTTACAAGGTGTCTGCATTTTTCTCTCTCTTGCTGCCCACTAAAACCCTCAAAACTCTTGAATATAGCTTCAGAAATCATAAAGTACTTTTCCTCTTCCCTCCCCCCTCCTTAAATCTGCAGCAGTCTCCTGTAGACAGTGCAATTTTGTTGCTCATAGACATCTGGAATGCAAAGTGGAGAACATTCCTTCCACACATGATTGAAAAAGGTAAGAGATTTGCCTACACGAACTGCCAGCATGTGCCATCAACAAATGCTGCTCAGACTATCATCAGTGACTGGTACGTCAGTTGAGAATAATCTGACCTTATCCTGGTCTCTTTAATCTACTTTGCATTTCTGGTTCTGCAAAAGGTAGCAAAGAACAAGTTTTATTGTGGCCTGGCTATGAAAATAAGTATCCAGTAACTACCCTAAAGGGGTGGATCTCTCTTTAGCTGCTCTTGCATTAACATTTGGCTTTTCCCAACGTGCTCTCCACTGCTGTACTTTGCACTATGCAATCTCAAAATACAATAAAAGTAAATCTTTAACAAAGAAAAAAAAAGGAAGAAAAAAACCCAACTGATTTACCAGAAATGTAATTTCTTCCTGTTGGCTCATTATCTGTCATGTTTTGAGGCTTACTGACATGGAGGTTTAAACAACAGAGGGGAACCAAAGTGTTCAAGCACAGGTCCCATTTTTCCACAAATATCAGAGATATCTTCCTTGCGAGGTCCCCTCTGTCTTTTCCATGGAGCAAGGCTTGATGGTATTCCTTGGATATCACATCTTCTTTCAGCCTGATGTTAATCAGATGCTCTATCAGTTGAAAGAATCTTCCTTATTCTAGGTAGAACATCCTTAAAGAGATTCATACCTGCATCTGGCGATGCTTGAAGGAGGGCTGAACAAAATCTGAACTGTTTCAGTAAAATAAAAAGATCCACTCAGCATCAAAAAGATGAAGTGGGAAAAAAAAAAAGGTTAAGAGACTTCGGCCTGCAATAGCAGAGGTATTTCCTCATTTGATTATGTCTTTAAACAACATTTCCAAAACCAAGTAATTTCTTGATGAAATGACACACCACCACAATTCTTCCCCGTATTCATAAAACACAACTCTCCAATCAGCAACATGGTCACTAGAAAAAACAATTAAAAAAAAATAAAAAATTATCCCATTAAGGAAGGATTGCCACAGGTGGAACTTTGTCTCCTGGCCAAGGTGGAGTGGGGGCCATTAGCGGGCCCAGCAATGTCATTGTCTAATCAAACAGTACCAAAAGCTTCAGCTCAAAACACATCCTCTACAAGAGAGATGTGTTCAAAGCATGGAGACTCCAATGTAAGATTAATTCTGATTCTGGCTTCATGAAAGTCAAATGGGTTAGAAGCAGGAGACAAGCTCTGGGGTAAAAAGTTATCCCAAGTCTCACTCTGGTTTCTGCCATACCTAAAGTTATTAGGATGAAAAATAACTAGGAAACAAGTTGCTTTTGTCTTTCATATATTCTTAGTCAAAGTTAACATACTTTTATTCCAAGGGACAGACACTATGTTAAATTCCTTGAACAGAAGAGTTTTCAAGTCCCCGGTATAAATAAGTAGCAAATCTTCCATACCACTAAACCCAATGTTAAAATACAGCTCCAAACCATATACAACCCGAGTCCCTCAGTTCAGCTCAAAGCTACTAAAACCTCTTTTAAATGTTGTCTTCTTGAGTAATTTCTTGCTCTTCTATTGTGGAGCTCAAGACTAAGTAATGTCTAATTAGGGCACTTCAAAGACTTCTAAATGCAATCAATAGTGTTTTAGCCCTGTCATAAGAACATTTTCTAACAGGGAGTATAATAAAGAATGGGTGCCCTCAGACTGGATAATTTTAAAAAGAAAACACCCAAGTTTTCAGTAAGAGTAGAGCAAAAAGAACACAGCAAATTATCTTGATCAGATCAGTAAAATGTATATCTACAAGTAAAGCATTTTTTTCTTGTTAAGAGTGCAAAAATTATTAACCCGTAGTGTATGTTGTGGCTGCCTGCACAACACAGAATAGATCTACAAAGCCAACATTAAAAGGGAGAATATCATGAGATACTAGAACATTAATGTGTTTAATCTAAGCACCTCTGAGCCAAATATGAACATCAGTCATGTTGTAAGCAAAAATAAGGTATATAATTGATTAGCTTAGTTAACTAGAGTCTATTAATATGGTTCTTATTCATAGTAGCTACATCTACTAAGAACAACTTTTAAAGATGCAAAATAAACTACCAATTTTGCTGAGACAAAAAAAACCAAAAACAAAACCTGTAAATGAAACTACTTTTCTCATCTATACAACTTTTTAAAGGCAATACTTTTTATATTTCCCAGATATTTGATCATGAATATGTTTTATGAGACTCAAATATCTAAAAATATCTAAAATTAAATTTTATCCAGTGCTTCCTAATGCTGATTTTTGTTACGCCTATTTAAAACTTTCCACTTAGTGATCTGTACACCGTTTTGCAGTGTCTTGTGTTTAGGCATTGTTACTATTTGAGGAGGAATTTGGTTTTAGATACCTGATTGTTCTAGCAGAACCTACCGCCTTGAAATAAATACTGGGGCAAAATTTCTAGAGCTGTCTGGGGGCTTACAGATGGAATCTTTAAAATTCAGTCTGCTACATGGCTGCTTAACCAAGCCTATAGACTGAGTATGGGAAAGTATTCAAATATAACCTCAATATTTTTCTCTTCATTTGCTACTAGGTTTTACTACCTTGAATACTGCCATGATTTCTTTACACTGTTGGAAATATTTGAAAGTGGAGCAATATTTCCACCTATTAAGAAATAATACACTGAGAGGAACTTGCTAAATCTTTATAAAACTTTCTAGTACACTACTTCGAATTCTGATTAAGACCCAAAGCGTCTTTGTAGAGTAACAAGAATTTGCTGCTTTTCCCAAACATTCATGTTTATGTTCAATATCAGGAAGTACATGTGAAACACTGGAAAAAATAATGTCATCATCTACAGTACTATTTTGTCTTGCAGAGCAGATGGGTAACAAGTTTTACTGTAACTATATAAATGGCAACTGAGAAAAGCACATTCATTTTCTTTATGAAAAAATAAATCCCTTGGATCTTTCATCATGTTCTTATCTCACTCAGAATTTGTCTTTTAAATGTATTTTCCTTTAAAGTTGTTTCCTACATTGATTCAAAATAGAAGAGACATTATATTTATTGAAGTATGAGTAGGAATAAGCTCCAACTCATCTGGAGTAGCACTGCTCCTCAAATATTACATGAAAAGGACTGTTTCCTTTAGTATTATCAACATGAACGTGCACTGTATAAGATGCCTCCACTTGGACTTTATCATCTCGTGGAGCAGAACACATGCTGAAGGCAGCTAGGTGTCTGCCTTGCAGAAGGTTGGGAACTGCTTCCTATCATGGCAAATTTGAGTGAGTTTACTACAGGCTGGGGAAGAAAGAGTCTCAATCTCAGCTTCTCCTGCAATCAGTGTGCTCCTGAATGGGTTGAACAGATTAAAAAGAAGTATTGGCTCCATTATTTGGCTGGGGAGCATCATCAGTCACATTCAATGCCCCTCTAGGCAGCTGTGCTCCTGACTAAGAAGTCTCCTTGAATAGGAGGTGGACAATTCAAGCCACATGGGAAGCCATGTATTAAAAGAACAAACTCAATTTAAACTGTAATCCTCAGCCAGTCTCTGCAACTCATTGACCTGCTGCACCTTAGCTCTGCAAAAGCCAGATACAGAAAGCCTTGACCAGTGGTCCAGGGTATAAGCATGTTTGACTGAGGGCATATAATAATGGGAATGGTAGATTTCTTTTTGTGGGCAAAGAACTCCCCTCCCTAGGATAGTTCCCTCCAGAGGCAAACAAGCCAGTGAGCCAAGACCTTGCGGTATGTCATCATGATTGCCACTTTAGCGTAAGAAAAGCAGATTTTCTCCAAGTGTTTCACACCTTAAGTGATTTCTACCTGAAATATGCCTAGGCAAAGTTCACCATGCACAGGAATCATAGAATCAACTATGTTGGAAAAGACCTTTAAGATCATGAAGTCTAACCATTACCCCAGCACTGCCAAGGCCACCACTAAACCATGTCATGAAGGGCCTCATCTACATGGTTTTTGAACACTTCCAGGGACGGTGATTCCACCACTGTCTTGGGCAGCCTGTTCCAATGCCTGAACACCCTCTCTGTGAAGAAATTTTTCCTAATATCTAGTCTAAACCTCCACTGGTGCAGCTTGAGGCCATTACCTCTTGTCCTATCACTTGTTACTTGGAATAAGAGACCAAACCTCATCTCACTACAACCTCACTGTTCCAGGTAGCTAAATTTCAGGTAGCTGTAGAAAGCAATAAGGTCCCCCCTGAGCCTTCTCTTCCCCAGACTAAACACCCCCAGTTCCCTCAGCCATTCCTCATAAGACTTATCCTCCAGACCCTTCACCAGCTTTGTTGCCCTTTTCTGGACCTGCTCCAGCACCTCAATGTCTCTCTTGTAGTGAGGGGCCCAGAACTGAACACAGGATTCGAGGTGCAGCCTCACCAGTGCCCACTACAGGGGGATGATCACTGCCCTGGCCCTGCTGGCCACACTATTGCTGATCCAGGCCAGGATGCGGTTGGCCTTCTTGGCTGCCTGGGCACAAGCTGGCTTACGTTCAGCAGCCATCAATCAGCATCTCCAGGTCCTTTTCCACCAAGCAGCTTTCCAGCCACTCTTCCCCAGGCCTGGAGCATTGCATGGGGTTGTTATGGCCCAAGTGCAGGACCCAGCACTTTGCCTTATTGAACCTCATACCACTGATCACAGCCCATTGATGGAGCCTGTCCAGATCCCTCTGTAGAGCCTCCCTATCCTTCAGCAGATCAACACTCCCAGCCAACTTGGTGTCATCTGCAAATTTACTGAGGGTGCACTTGATCCCCTCATCCAGATCATCAATGAAGATATTAAACAACACAGGCCCTACCACCAAACCCTGAAAGACACCTCTAGTGACCAGTCACCAACTAGATGTGACACCGTTTACTACCGCTCTTTGGGCTCAACCATCCAGCCAGTTTCCAACCCAGCTAAAAATCCTCCTTATCCAGGCCATGAGCAGCCAATTTTTCCAGGAGATTCTAAATTTTTCAACCCAAATACAATATTTTTTATTCTGTTTATGTCTAGATATGAGAGAGATCAAAAGTGGGCTTGTCTTTGCATATGGGTTAAGATATAAAGATTTCAAGTTGATTTTGTTGGCAAACATACCATGCAATAATATTCTAGAAGTACTCTGCCTTTGACCTCAAAACTGGTGATCTTGTAGCTGAGGCCAAAACATGGGAAAAGGGACTACAAGTGGCTTAAGCTTTGAAAACTTGATTCCAGTAAGTTCTAGTGCTCTACAGTCCTAATCTGCAATTCTGAGAAAATAAGTAAATGTTATTTCTATTTCTGCTTTTGTTTTTTGCGTTTGTATAAATTAAAAAAAAAACCAAAACCAAATCTTACTATCATGACACTAGATAAAATCTGCTAAGGCTCATGACATATCCAGACACGAGGTACTGAAGGACATAACCTGGCCTACACTGGTACACTTTCAGCTGCTTCACTGACCCAAGGAAAAACAGTGAAATGATTTTACTGAGAATATTTGGATTTCAAAATTAGCTGAAAACTTTGGGCAGCATCATATTTACTCAGAAGTGACACTTCCCTCCAATGCAAAGAAATCAAAAGCATGAGTTCTCCTTTTTGTATCACTTTCCTCTTTAAAAATGTATCACAGCACAAACAATGTGTGTGAAAAAGAGAACTAAGTCAGGCTGCACATTTTTACTATTTGTTGCTGTTTATGTTGCTATTGTTTAGCACTTTCCATAGCTAAGGCATGTCTTTTCCTTTGGACTCTGAAAGGAAGACCACCATAATGATCCTTAAAAAGAGATACAGCTGCTATGAAACATCACTCTTATCTACATAAGCTGTGTGTCAGTTAAAGAGAATCCTTAGAACAGGAAGGGAAGTTGTGCAGTTGAATACATACACTCACCTGTGAAGCAAAGTTGTGAAATGCTGATGCCTGTGTTATACAGGCTTGAGTCATTACCATCAGAAAGTAGAAGAAATTGTCAAACAGACTTCCAGTCTACAAAAAAATTGTTCATCCAGCAGTATGTTAAACCTATTCAGCCTGCACAGAAGGAATCCCAAGCAGAAATTCTGGTACTGAATCCAGTTTATGGCCAGAGATGCCAAAGACACTGGCTGACAGTAAAACCAGAGCTCAAAGATAGAGTCAACACCTCAGACAACATGAAAGGAATTTTCAAGAAAGCACAGTTCATTCATAATAAACTATCTACTGAAATCAACAGGGACTTCGCAGCAATGTCCATGAGCTTAGAGATGCTTAAAAGTCCTTCAGCATCTTTCCATGCCTACACTTCTAGTATTACCAATCATACTGCTTTCCAAACACTGTGATGAGCCTCAGTGGTGTAGCATGGACTCTGTGTGTGAGGCAGAGCATAGAGCCCAAGGTAATGCACTACAATGCTGCTGGTTATACCGGCACCTTTCTCAGAACATTATTTTCTCAAGTGAGGTTAGGAACTTCCAATCTAGAAGGTGCAAAGAAAGACTAGAACCTCAAATATTTGTGGTCATTCAGAATCTCAGAGAGCTTTGGACAAGCATTCTCAGAAGGCTGAGAGGGCAAGGCAGGCTGAACAGAAGACCTGTTTAGATGACTGCTTTGCAAAATCCTGATAGACTAACTCCAAAAGGCATTCCTGCAGAAGTTGCCTTAGTTTCTATTCTTACTGAGCTAGCATATCCAAATTTGCTGCCAGTCTGCTAGAAACATTTGATGGAATTCTGGTTCTCTAAAATATTAGAGTTTCAAAACTCATAGCCCTCACATTTTTAGCTTAGCAACATAAATAATAGTAACAACATAACATGACTTTGCCAGCCTGGCTTGTGCAGTCCGGATTGTTGTGCCAAGAGGACATAGCTACTGCAAAGCTCCCTGCAGAGTCAGGCAGATATATTAAGACAAATAATGAATCTGTTTGCAGCAGCAAGGTGTCAAATATTTTTCTAAACTCTCTTCATGTTGTTAGGCCCACATTTAAACTACGAATTCCACCACTTTCTTCCTCACCCGAATATCAGTGATTCATTACGTTCACTGGCACTAGAATGATTGTGCTATGGTACAGGCTGGAACTTCCCAGTGGGGAAAAAATGACAAGAAAACCTGAAACAACTGAAAATTAACAAAATACTGCTGGGTTGGCAATATTTTGCTAAAGCACTTCTGATTCCTAAGCATGCTCTTCTCTTATTACACTATTTTTACAAGCATAAGGTATTTCATCAGGAAGCCAAGGATGCAGTGTGAAGTGTTTCACTAGAAGTTGGCTGCAGCTGCATGCTCTGCAAGCATGTCATGAGCACCAGGACCTGCTGCAACATCCAGCTGCTGCCTAGCCTACAGACAGAGGAAAAGACACTGAGAAAAGCTCTTACTGCTTGCCTTGGTTTTCAAGAAGCCTGTGAGCATCACAAACACACAGATCTCTTAGCAGTAGTTTTGGGACAGACAGCATGCAACAGTATTCACCTTGTTAACAGAAGGATTTGTCATTTATTTATAGCTGAGAGCAATTAGAGAAAGAAAAAAAAGTTCATATCCTTTCTGTCACCACCACTGGTCTTCATATAACTAGTCCAGTACACTGGTGCGTTGGAGCATGTGACAAAAAACACTGTAATTCCCCCTACATTGAATTCAGCAAGAATGGGAAACAGAATATAAATACAAAACCAAACCAACAAAGAAAAGGGTAGGTGCAAAACCACAGCTCATGTCAAGTTTCAGAATGATAGAGGCAAGAAGACTGGGCAAATATACTACACTGACAGTTGAAGCCACATATTTTAGGGGCTTTCCTAGAAAATTTCTGATTTTTGTCAACTAAAACACACACCAAACACAAAAGATACTAAAATCTACATCGCATGGTAGCTCTACCTTTAGTCACTTGAATAAACCAGCACTTACCATGACTTTTATTCCAGTAGCTGTGATGTTACTCTTGTAACTGCAGACAGTGAATGTATCATCAGATACTGTCACACCGCCTTCTTTTTCAGGAGCTTCAGGTCCATGTTCCTGCACTCCTGCAGTGTGGTCTCTGGGGTGCTCTGCCAGAGAGATGGTGAACTCTCAAACCCTTCAGCTAAAGCTGCTCTGACCTGCATGAAGGTACATTCTCTGAGAAACAAACAGGTTTGGGTGGGTCCTTGCCCTTCTTCCAAAGTTTATTTCAGTATTTTTAATTGCTGATTATATATAGATTTTAAAGATGTGTGGATCATGATTTGGGCCCATTCCAGGAGAAACAAATGCTTCACCCTCCAACTGGGGAGTCAAGCAGAACGGCTTTCACAGGAAGATCTCTGGAGGCCTCCAATAGAGCCCAGAACTTCCTCCTCATCTAACCTGTGAGGCTGAGGCTTGCCACCTTTCAGGCAGCAGAGGGAATTATAGTCTCTTCCTGAGCACAGGCTCCATTGTAAAAGGGGCTCATAGACCACAGAAGGAACCACACTTTCAGTTTTGCCAAAAGAGGTTGGGCCCCTACCTGCAGCAGAGGTTCAGGGCTGTGCACTGCATACACCAATAGTTATCTCCAGGAGCGCCTGGTATACCCTGTAAAGAACACAGTCAATGTGCCAGCCTCTATGCCAAGGCACTTAATGATCCCATGGTTTATAAGGGGGACCCAGCAACCTAAAGACCAATCCTAAGCACCTCTACCACTTTGTATGATTCAGGCCTACAGAAACAGTATGGATTTTGTGAATTTTAATTCCTCAGACACCCTTTCAAGTTCTCTGTGACTGACTACAAGGAATTTTATGGAGCTGGAACTATTCAGTGAACTAGAAAAAAAATGTATTAACAAATTAAAAGATACTATTAAACACTAATGCTGTAGAAGTAGGGACCACAATCTGCTTCACAGAAATCTGCAGGTCAGAAGAATGAAGAAGTGTAGGTACAGGTTTCTCACTTCATTGTATCACCAGATGAGGAACCCTTTCTTACTCCTCTTTTTGTGTTTTGCCTATATTCTTTTTTTCTGAGAAAGTTATTGCCTTTACCACCCCACTGACACCACTTTAGAATAAGAACACCACATGCAAGCAGCTATAGCAAAAGCTGCTTAACCACTGCCTCCACAACAAAAGATGAAGTAGACATTGCCAGTGAAAGCGACAGTTGAAGAACTGCCCAGCAAGCGCCTCAGGGATCTGAACAAGACTATGATGATATTACTAGTAGCAATGGGGTGGGGGCTAATAAGTAAGCAGCTTACAGCTTTTAGAAGCCACCTCAACTTTTGTTTTTGCAGAGAAAACAGTAGAAGCAACAGTACTCAATTTTTCATATTAACCTCCTGTTGCACTAAGTTTCTCAACTGCTTGATAATCCTTAGGGTCTTCTATTTAACAGGTTTAGGTTACTTCTATATTTCATTTTTTTCCCCCTCCTCAGCAAGCCTATAGAGGACTGGCTTTAAAGAGGACTGGCTTAAGTCAGGAAAGGTATTGGATACTTGTGTGAGTATGTTCAGGCCTTTTAAATTCATCCAGCAAAGGAAGGAAGGGACCCCAAGCACCTCTTCCGGTGAAGTCAGAAGACTGCCACTCTAGGAAAGGGGTCCTCTCCTTACTTAGATCCCTTACTGCAGTGGATCTACAAAGCCACTTAAACCAAACTTTTGACAGGTGCCCAAACAGCATCCGCGTTCCTTATTTCTGGAGTTCCCAAATTGAGAAATAAGAAATGATCTGCAGAAGTAACAAGTAACAAGAACTGCAGCTGAGAAGGGCTGAAGCTTTGAATGTATCAAGATACATACAGAGAGCTAAACACACCAAGAAGTCCACATCAAAAGGTTGGGAAGCAATGTACCCCAAGCTGGAAGAGAGCTGATAACTTTGCTTTGGTCTGCCTTTGTTTTGGCTGTTTCTAAGTGATCACTGCACAACCTCAACAGAAAAAGATACCGAAGCAAACTCAGTAATAATTGCAAAGCATTTTGTCTCCCAGGTAACCGCACCAGAAATTCTACAGCACCAGTTAAATAAGGCCTAAACACAAACAGTGAATACAGAGGATTTCATTTAATAAAAACATGTAACCTTTTCTTATTTTTTCTTTTCCTAGCTGAAAGGAATACAGATACTACTGCACTTTTTAGAATCAAATAAAAGATCTCCATTCATATTTAGAGCCCAAACCTCTTGAACTAGATCTCTATGGAGAGTGTATTGTTACATATCATCCAACTGAAAGATGTTATCCTGATCTGTCAAGTAAATGCTGCAGCTTCTCCCCTGTTAATACAGAGCTGACAAGTACAACAATTCAGGTATGTACTGCCAAAAAATTCCACAGAATTTGGCTCTGGGCCAAAGCAGAAAATAATCTTTTAAAAGTTAATTAGAGGGCAACACTATTAGAAACTTATCTATTTAGTACCTTCTCTAATTTGGCCTATCTATCTCCTCAAAATGTAAATGTTTTACTGAACCTCCAACTAATCCTGTAAATGTACCTAATGTGCAGTAACAGTTATTCTTGGGATTAACAGTATTTTTCCAGTATTCAGAAGAACAGAATACCTAACTGTAAACAACACTGAGTTGCTTTCCCAGAGGAAGAAATGTCAAGTTACTCAAAATGTCTTTGTGCAGTTTAAAGGGCTTGATACTGCACCAGGGTGAGATTCTGGGCAATGCTCCAAAGAAAAAGAGAAATCAGCTGACTTCATGTTAACCACATGCATAAAACACCATATTCGCCTTGGAGGAGGTTCTATTTATTGTTGAAACTGAGCATGACACATTGCTCATTATTCATATCAAGCCTTTGGCATTGATAGTGCTCCTTGATAGAAAGGCCATTATTTATTCAGGGCAGAGGACTGCCTGTAAGGTAATGACAAGCACACTGCAGTTTTGAACTATTTTATGCTCTATGTTTCAGTCAGCAATTAAATGAAATCTTAATGTATTTCATAAAGGTCAAGGTTTTCCTCTGTACAAACCTGAAAACCAAACTACAATTCACAAATTCAGTGTAATTGTCTTTAAATTTTGTGTGTTGAAGTGGTATTTGAGGACTTACATCACCTTTAGGGTGTTGTAAGTCTTTCCAGTGTTCAAATAATTTGTAGTTAAATCAGAATACTGAAAAACTGCTGAAAATAGGACAGTTTGTTCTGCAAAATCCTAGAAAACACTGGGAACTTCTAGTGAGGTTTTGCTTGGATGCATTTATTTTAGAACAAGGAAGAATGTTCTTGTTCTAAATAATCCCAATAATCCCAAAATGAAGAAATTCTTGGTTTGACCAACAATTCCTCTAGCAACCAAGCATTCTTTCTAGCTCCTAATTTGCTCAAAGAAAATGATAACCCATACAATATCTTGAATAATCACACAACAATTTGACATAGCTTTTTAGAGAATGTTACTAAAACCATTTGTATGGTATAGTGATAATCTTCTGTGGGATTATCGAATAGAGTTTGTTAGGAAAACAGATAATCCCTACAGTGAAACAGTGAAGACAAACACTGGAAGGAGGGAAAATTAAAGAAACATTTATCTGTTTTAAAATTAAAAACCAAAACTGTTTCTCTTTTTAGTTTTATCATTTCATCTCTAATGAAATCAGCTAGCAGCACCAGAGTAAGCATTCAGGTACCTAATTCCGTAGCAGGCTAACTGTCACCTCTCCCACAGAAGCAAGTACTGTTTTACCTGAAAAGGAGCATAGCACACAGTTATTTTCTGGTGCCTTAGAATAAAAATGCAACAGTTCAGACAATACAGAAACGTTACTAAATTCAAACCAACAGACTTGCTGGCAGAACTGTGCTGAGAGGTGAAAGGAGAGCTGATGCAGTAGCCAAGATGAATACTCTGGCAGTGAAGAAGATGCAAGACCTCCCTCCATAGCTTAATGCTTGTGACAGTGCAGTTCCGGGAACTGCTTCTGAGTCAGGCCAGTTCTATTCGAGTTCCTGTAAGTATGCTGCTCATAAGCAGAACTGCATGTTGAGACAGCAAATGAAGTAGACGTCAGCTTCATGCACATAATTATTTACTAATTGTATCTCATGATAACTCAAAGAGTTTATATCCCTTCTGTGAGTGAAAGCCTCCTTAAATATTTTAATGTTCTAGGCTACTGTGAGCCATTCCATCGAACTGCATATTCAGTTTTGTAGTGCAAGTCTGCTGTACTTACTGACACACTATGAGGTATTGTTTTAACACCACCAAGGCCAAAATATGACTAGCACAATATTAACATTATTAGTCATAAAATACACCTTTCCACCCCTACAATTACAAATCCTACCAAGAACAGCTCTACCAGTTTTTCTGATGCATTAGGTATTGTCTTGCTCTAGTAACAAGTCTTGCACAAAGCTGCTTTCCAATTTTACCTTAGTAACTTCTGTACTTACTCAACAGATACATTCTGGATTAGTTAGAGTTTTAGAAAAGACAAGGAAACTACTACAGGCTAGGTGATGAAGGGATTGAGAGTACCCCAGAGAAGTACTTGGGGAACTGGTGGATGAAAGATTGGAGATGACCCAGCAGCGCGCGCTTGCAGACCCATAGGCCACCTGTATCTTGGGCATCCAAACGAGCATGGCCAGCAGGTCAAGGGAGGTGGTTCTGCCCCTCTGCCCTGGTGAGACCCCACCTGGAGCACTGTGTTCAGCTCTAGAGTCCTCACTGCAGGAAAGACATGGAACTGCTGGAGAGGGTCCAGAGGTGGCCATAGAAACGATCAAGGGGATGGAGCACCTCTGCTATGAGGAATAGCTGAGAGAGTTGGGGTTGTTCGGCCTGGAGAAGACTTCAGGGAGACCTTTTTGCAGCCTTTCAGTTCTTAAAAGGGGCCTATAAGAAAGATGGGGAGATACATTTTAGCAGGGCAATAGGATAAGGGGTGATGGTTTTAAACTAAAAGAGAGGAGATTCAGGCTGGACATGAGGAAAAAGTTCTTTACAATGAGGGTGATAAAACACTGGCACAGGTTGCCCAGAGAGGCGGTGGGTGCGCCATCCCTGAAGACATTCAAGGCCAGGCTGGATGTGGTTCTGGGCAACCTGATCTAGTTGAAGATGTCCCTGCTCACTGCAGGGGGTTGGACTAGATGGAAGGTCCCCCAAGCTATTCTATGATTTTGCAGGCTTATTTAATGCTAGTATTTAATGCTAGATCTGACCAAGCTAGTCAGATCTACAAATGACTGATCTTCCCTGATCCTCCACTTCATACTTAGTCGACTTGACTATTCCCTCCCCCCTCCCCCCATTATTATGAAACCCTTAACCATATCCCTGAAGCACAGTTGCTCATTTCACTTTCCTACTTCCTTAACTCTGTTGCATAATCCATCTGCAATTTAAATAAATGCAGGAGAAACCTTTAACTAAAAAGCCGAGTTACCTGCGTGACACTAGCAGTACCTCCCCAGTATTATGCCCATAGTGGACTGCCCCCCAAAAGCCCAAAACGGGCACAGGACCCACTGCAAGGCAAGGGACAGCACATACGGTCTTGCCCACCACTGACAGGACAACGGACTGAAGTCCTCAAACAAGGCATGTATCCTACGTGTACATGTACATTCACCTTTCTCTCTGCTTTCTCCTTTTGGGGCATATCTTCAGCACAAGCCCTATCCAGGCTGGTGTTCTTGGGGAGCACAAACCCCTCACCAGCAGGGCAGACATCTTGGAGCACTGAACCAAAGCCTCTGGCTACCCCGCGGGCTCTGGCTCCTCACGCCCGCATCAGGGCCCAAAGACAACGCCCGCTTGGCCTCGGCCAAGGCAACCGCCGAGAGTCTAATCGCGATGGGGAGCAGGATGGCAGCTTGAGCCACCTCAGCAACACGGACACAAGGGAGTACGCAGGTCTGCCCGCGGGGCACCATTTCCACTCTGGTCGCCCCGCTCCGAGGCGCAGCCAAGCCCTGAGCGCGGCCCGGGTGGGGCGCTCCGGCCCCGCCGCGGGTCGCCCCGGGCAGGCGGCAGCCCGGACCCTTTTCCCTGAAACACCTCCCGGACTCTAGCAACCGCCGCGCCCGGCAACGGGGCTGAGGGGCCGGTGCGGCTGAGGCGGAGGATGAAGCAGGTAGAGGCGCCGGCAGGCGGTGCGGGGCGGGGGGCGGCGGCGCGGCTCCCCCGGTCCCTCCCCGCTGACGGGCTCCCCGCCGCAGGCGCTGGTCGACGACACCGAGGATGTGTCCCTCGACTTCGGGAGCGAGGAGGAGCTGGCGCTGCGCAAAGCCAAGATCAGGTAACGGGGAGCGGGGCGGGCCCGGCGCGGAGGCCTCAGCATCGCGGCGCCCGCCTGAGGTAACCGGGACTGGGCAGCCCCTACTGCTGCGGCTGGACTGGCGCATTGAAACACAGAAACGCCATTTAAACGTTGAATTCCCATTTCTCACAGGGAGGGTGGTCAAGCGCTGGAACAGGCTGCGCGGGGAGGCTCGGGAGTGTGTCCGGGAGGGCGGCCAGTGCTGGGCAGCGAGCTGCCCCGCGCTGCTGCAGTGAGCCCGGCCGCTCGGCACGCCAGGCATCGTCCTGCCACTGGAAACGGAGATTTCACACACGCATGGCCAACATAGCACAGAAAAAGCCCCGACAACCAAGCAGTGTTTTTGTTAGAGCTGAAGAAATAGAGAGAGCTCATCTCCAGCAAAATAAGTTGTGCAGCAGAGCGCTCTGGCATTGTATTGCACACCCAGCTGAAGGGAAACATTAAGTAATTCACAATAGAACTGTCATGTTCTCCTACCATAAAAGGTGGTATTAAGTGGATTATAGTATAATTTACCCTTGTAGCTGTTGCCTGAGAAAACCCAACCCATTGATCCATCTCTGCCAGGTTAAGCAGTCTTCCCTTAGGTTACCAGAAGTGTCACCCTGCAGCTCTGTCCACACCAAGGTCCCACAGAGCTGTTGTTCCATCACTGGCTTTTGAAGAGCCTCCAGTCAAAGACTGTAAAGGGAAAAGTTTTATGTCAAAAGAAATTATACATGTGCATGCACTAGTCAATATATATAATCAGCTTTGACTTATATTACTTTCTGCCCTTCCACCTTCCCCGGTTTCCTCTGGACCATGACAATGTTAATATTTCTTGTCAGTGTAAACAAAGAAAAATAAGAGATGTTAAGCCTAACATAAATGTTATCTGACATGCACAAACAAGCAATCATGTAGCTTTACAATACAGTTACTCTGTTTTACCAGAGCCTGGTGAGGCATTTCTGCCCTTCCAGTGCATTGGACTTCACAACTAGATGAGGAGTCAGCCACAACACAAGATTAACATTCCCGGAATTGCTTTGTTTCTGTGCTTTAGCAGCAGCACGTTTTAAACAAAGGTTTATTTTTTGGTGCAGTCTTGGAGAACACAGTCGAAAGGATTAAACTGGGAAATACAGTTTAGGAGTGTCTTGAGCATGCGAGTCACAGATACAGTCTGTGGGACCAGACTGGAGTTAGCATGAAGTGAAACTACCCCAAAACGTTTGTAGGAGCTCTACAGTACCAGTTACTTTACTCTAGAGATCCATTCCTGCTGGTTCACTCTACCCAATAATATAGGGAGGCAAAGTATCAGTAAACCACACTATTCACTGATCCACTTTGTGTAGGTACTTATTTCATTAGAGACTGCTCTTCTTTCTTACCCTCATTGCAACAATACTAAAAGATACTCTCATACTGAAAAAGCTTCTGCTATAGAATACAGAAATGAAACTCCTTACATTGTTCACAGAGAAGTTTGTTTTTATGTTTCTGAAGAATCCCGTGCTAACAAGTCTGGAACACACCCAACGTGCTGTTGAATTTTGTTGTCCTGTTAGATGGCATAACAACATGTTCCAATCATTTGTCTTTAACTTTATCCCAATTTCATCTATCTTGAACTCTGTTAGAATTTGCATAAGCCGTGACAAGTTGTGCTTTTGTGATTCTCCATGGTATATGCAAGTGCTCCGTAAAAGCAAAAGGTGTGTGGATAGCGATTTAGTTAGTGGCTACTTTCGTAAGAAGGTTAGGAAAAAGCTAACTTACACCATCTTTGCAGTTCATTTCAGTACCACAACATTTGATCTGGAACAGTTAGGAGCATATGATCGCTTCTTTTTCAGATCACCCAGGTAGCACAACATGATCAAGCTGGAAAACCTGTTTGTTCAAAATTTGCCTAGATATATCTGAAGTACCAGACAGAGGTATGAAAAGCAGCATGTAGAGTGCTGCTGGGGCACTTCTGAGCAGGTACTGGGAATGATTCTCCTGTGGTTCAGTGGTATACATTAGGTTTAATCCAATTTGATTCCTTAATATAGGATGCAACTAAATTCATAACAGCTCATTCCTATCCTGATAGGCATCATGCTTGCCAACTGAGTGGAGGTTACTGTAAGAAGATAAATGGTAATTTTAAAAAACCTTAGGGCTCCAGGTCTACACTACATGGATGTTTAGATGCAGCAGGATTACTAGAAGTCCAAGCAAGTGGGTTGCTGTGCTTTAAGGAGTGAATGTATGTCAAACAGAGCCAGTGCAGCTACCTTTATCCTTTACTGGATTTGAAGGTAAAAACCAAAGTTACCATGTTTTAAAGCCTATACTGACTTCCGTCAGTATAAGAAATCATGTTAGTTTGTACAATGATTTTTTAATGTCATCATACTTCTGGAAATTAGCTTTTAAAAATTTTTATAAAGTACAATTAAATTCAATATAAATGCATAAGAAAAGCAATAAAACTTATTCTTTCAAAAAGGATGCAGATGGTTTAGCTTCAGGTTTTAAAAGGCAATTTTATCGATCTGGGATTATCTCCTTATTAAAAATTCTGTTCGTGTATAATAGGAGCTATAAGTTTCATCTGATGGCTGTGAATTAAGAAAACATTTGTTCTGTTAAGTGAGGAAGTGAACAATTTATTTACTGGATTCTGTTAGTTTCAGGATTTTTTTTTTTTAAATTTGTTTTTTTTAAAGCATAAATAGATGGACATTTTCTGAGATCAAGAGAATTGTCCAAAGAATGAGATGCAAGTTTTAATATATCTCCATATTCTTTCCCTAGGACAAAAACCTGCAAGTCTGTCTTTGGCTTGGCTAGGCATATCCTTGCGAGAGGACTGATAGTCTATAGTCTCAATAAAGAGATTAGAGCTGTAATAAATGTGAGCCTTCTGCTCATGTACTGCTTTTTTTTAAAGTAAACGCCCTTCAAAGTTTGATATTGGATTGATACTGATTCAGCATCCAATCAGTAATGCATCATCTGACTTCCAAAATGAAGCACTACTCTAAAGTTACTTTCACGTCTGAAGCACTGATATAGTTATAAAAGCTCAGTCCACCCTGATGAGCTTTAGAGCTGTGATCTCTGAATAGCTTGTATTGACACGAGATACCACTGACATAGTGAACTCTCCTACCTTCTTGTTGAGATCAAGACCTGAAGTAGCAAGACACTGTCTGGTTTTGACAGTTAAAATATTCCCTCTGCTCCACCCACCCACCCACCCGCTTATGGCACAAAAAGCTCCTTTTGCTTAAAATGACACATGTTTAGTTTTAAGTCAGAAAAAGCTTTTTGAAAGTTTGAGGTTAGCATGGGCATGATCAGGAGTAAATATAAACTACAGCTAGGCCTCATGCTTGCTTCTCCAGTGATGCGTGTGCAGTACTACAAGCATAGTATTGCCATGGTAGAAAAGATGATTACTAGGACAGTTAAACAGCTGTAGAATAATAGTGTTACAACCAAGATATAAATATATAACTAATATAACTTATTTCTCATTCTAATCTGTTATAAGTAATTATGATTACATATATATGTATCATTTTATTATACACAATAATAGAAGAACAAATTTAATAGTTGAATAGTTAATTATGACCTAGGCCATACTACTGTTATTGTTTATAGAGGTAGAGGAGCTAGATGACAGAATCGCTGACTTTAAAAATAAATCCTATTCAGAAAACAAGTTTTAGTCACTCAGTTTCAAGGAAAGAAGTTACTTAAATTCAACAGCCTCTAGCTGATTGTCACTTCAAGCTAACACAAACACAACTGTACAGGATAAATTTTTGTACTTGGTACATTACCCTGAAAATTATCCTGTGCCCATTACAGGATTCTGCAACCCCCCTGTCTCGCTGTACAGGCCAATATTCCATGCCATAGAGCTGCTACTTCCACTGAAATTCCCCTTTATTTTGTTACAGACAAAATTTTGTTTAATGAGCAAAGCACAAATATCTAGCGAAATTAATGAACATTAATAGGAACTGTTAGATTCCCAGCTTGTACTCTCTCTCTATAAGGAAGCGTTTGGTTTCAGACATTACATAGGAAGATGCATTTTGCCTTATAACCAGCAGCTATTTTTTAAATTTTTTTTTGTTTCAGAGTTCCTGTTCTTCTTTTCGAAACAGTTCTGAAAGGCCTAAGATCCATTTTAATTCTTCTGTGCTTTGCAATGCTGATTTATTTAATGAAGTGATGAGGATTTTAGGGTACAGTGTTGGACACAACCACTAAATTCCTTCATGCAGTACTAGAGAAACTGGTGAAAGACTATTTTGTTCTGTCTTTGAGAACATTTTGACTTGAACAACACATTCCATCTTTTAGCTTTAGATTGAAGGTTGGCTATTGGAAATACTATTGCTTTGGTAATGAAGATAGACATTAACATATGAAATAATACCAGCTATGAACCAAAATACCATTACAGAAACAGAACCTCAACTAGAAATAGTTGTGTTATACTACATTGTTTGTTAGCAAATACTGTAACACTTCTTCTTGTCCCATAACTTCCTAAGTGGTCTGTGTTTGGGGTTTTTTTCTAGGCACCCACTGGCCACCTTTTTCCACCTGTTTTTCCGAGTGAGTGCCATTGTCACCTACTTGTTGTGTGACTGGTTCAGCAACAGCTTCGTTGCCTGTTTTGTCACTATTCTCCTCCTTCTATCTTTTGACTTTTGGTCAGTTAAGGTAAGATGTCCCTGAATAGTAATTACCAGTGAAAAATTCTGTGTGCTATTAAATAAGGCAAAAAAGGAAAAGCGTATATTGACAGAAGTGACAAAGACATTGTGATCTGTTGATTCATTAAATGTCTAGTCCATTTTCATTAAGACATTTACATATCTTGGCTACTGTTTATCACCATGTTCTCAATGCCTGATGGGAGCTACTAATATGGTGAGAAAATTGCCTTGCTTGTGGTAGAGCTTTTTGTATGCTTTCCCCCCTAAAAAAATAAAGAAATAAAATAGTAGTGGCTTTCAGTAGTGGATGCCAAAGGATGTCCAAAGCCACAATACTGTGCCCAGGCCCAGCATGCAGGAGCTGCAGAAGGCTCCTGGGAGCCCAGATATGGCATCAGTGCCCTAAGCACATGCATGCAGGTGGCTCAGGCCAGCCCAGAATCCCATGGGCTCCACGAAGAATCATAGAATGGTTTGGGTTGGAAAAGACCTTAAGAACATCTAGTTCCAACCCCCCTGCCATGGGCAGGGATGGCTCACCCTAGACCACGTCACCCAAGGCTCTGTCCAACCTGACCTTGAACACTGCCAGGGATGGAACATTTACCACTTCCTTGGGCAGCCTGTTCCAGCGCCTCACCACCCTCACAGTAAAGAACTTCTTCCTTATATCTGACCTAAACTTCCCCTGTTTAAGTTTAAACCCATTACTCCTTGTCCTACCACTACAGTCCCTACTGAAGAGTCCCTCCCCAGCATCCTTGTAGGCCCCCTTTGGATACTGGCAGGCTGCTATGAGGTCTCCACGCAGCTTCTCTTCTCCAGGCTGAACAGCCCCAACTTTCTCAGCCTGTCTTCATTCGGGAGGTGCTCCAGCCCTCTTATCATCCTCATGGGCTTCTCTGGACTTGCTCCAACAGCTCCATGTCCTTTTTATGTTGAGGACACCAGATCTGTACACAACACTCCAAGTGAGGTCTCACGAGAGCAGAGTAGAGGGGCAGGATCACCTCCTTCGACCTGCTGGTCACACTCCTTTTGATGCAGCCCAGGATACGGTTGGTTTCTGGGCTGCGAACACACACTGAAGCCAGCTCATGTTCCTGTCAACCAACACCCCCAAGACCTTCTCCTCGGGGCTGCTCTGAATCTCTTCTCTTCCTCCTACTGAGGGAATTTGTTTACTGGGGTTTCTCCAACTGACTGGCGTAGAAAAGATACACCTATAATTTCTTACCTAAATCAATGTTATTGTGCTAATTATCTTATTAGAAAAGAACAGACCTCTAAATCTTTGGTAACTCATCCATCCTTACTGACTGTTGTGCTCAAGCTGACACAGGTTTTATAAAATACTAAAATGAGTTCTAAAATAATATGATTTTCAGACATGCTTTTCTTTTTTGTTAGTCTGGCAAGTGAATTATGCTACTGATTAATGTAAATAATTGTTTCTGTCACTAGAACGTGACAGGAAGACTCTTGGTTGGTTTACGTTGGTGGAACCAGATTGATGAAGATGGAAAAAGCCACTGGGTGTTTGAAGCAAAAAGGGTAAGTCTGTTAACAAAAGTAGGCACAGGACAAACAATCCATAGGAAAGCTTGTAAAGCTGATACCAAGTCAAATAAAGTAACCAAGGAGCACCTTTGTAACAGTTATGTTTATCGAGCCTCTATAGAAGGTAATGTAAGTATTCAGTTGCAAGCCCCTGGATTGTCACATCCTGGAAACATTTAGGACAAAACCAGTCTCACAACATTGTCACCATTTGCATCAGCAGAATAAATATTCATAGCATGATACTACTGGTTTGAAATGGCTTCGGTAGTTCTGTTTTATTTTCCAGTGAGAATATCTTGTAGTAAACATATCTTCCCATAGTCAATCCCAATGCAGAGGCCTCTTCAGGAAAGATCTATGTTGAAAGCAATGCTGAATAGTTTGTATCCAGTATGGTAAAATTAATATTTTATTCATGCTCATGGAATATATTGGGGAATAGAACCTGGATCACAGAGAACTCTGATGCTGTCAGTGCTCCCCCAAACACCCTGGGCAGTAATGCTCTGAAATGGCACATGGCATCGCTGCCACAGTCAAGATTGCAGGCTTTTGCTTTCACTTGTGATCGTGCTCCCCACAACTCCGTTCAGGCAAGAGCCTGGCAGAACACCGCTTCAGGTGCTACTCATGAGGAGGATCCTTTGCAGCCAGTCCAGCTGTGCACAGAGCCTGTGTAGCAGCGCAGTGTGGAGTAGGTACGCTCCGTGTGCATGCCTGGGGTGCCCTCTAGCAGCCCTGCGGCTGAGCAGGACTGCAACCTGCAGTGGGGCTGTGCATGTTTGGGGGTGCACAAATGTCAATGTACTGCAACTGAAACCTAAAAACATAGGCTAGTCTGCGTGGAAGCAAAGAAAGTAGAGCACCTTCAGAGTTTCTTAGTTCTGTCAAGTCAAGACGAACTTTCTTAGCACTTAAAAGCAACAGCATCCATAACAACACCTCCTGACCTCAAAATTACCGATATGAGCCAGCCTAGTTCACCTCCTACAGTTTGTTAGTTCTAGCCTAGAAGTACAAAGTTGACTCAACTGTATGGGCTAAAGCCTTCTGGGAAATGGTAGCTTGATTAATGTGAAAATCAGCACCCAGAAGAGACATATAATTAGAGTGGATTGTATTTTTGTCATGGCTTATTGGTAGGAAATACATTGTCATGGCAGGGTCCTGGACTATGTGCAATTCTCTTAATTTTCAGTCAGGCATTACCCACCTCCTTTGCTAGTCCTCTGGCAACTTTAAGTTCTCTTGCTTTACAGGTAAATTTGCTTAGAAATATTCCAAATCACTTACCAACAATAAGCAGCTAATTCCTGGGGTGCTGTTGGTACAACAGGGGCTCACCGTTGAAATCCTACCTTCTGCTGAGATTTAGCTAGAAGAAAAGTAATTCTTACACTTAAGTAAGCATTAGCTACTTCTCTGCTTATTCAGTCTTCCTTCTATGCATATAATTAAGTGAAATTTAGGTAAAGATGTAATTTTACCTATTTCTCCTCCTCTGCTGATTTGTTATTTATTGCAGATTTTGTCTTTGTGATTAGTGGTTTCAATAATTTTCCTTCTAGGTGCCTACAGTAGCTGCCTCAACTGAAGCTGAAGCTCGAATCTTTTGGCTTGGTCTCATTATCTGTCCAGTTATTTGGACCATGTTTTTCTTTAGCACTTTGTTCTCCTTGAAGCTGAAATGGCTGGTAAGTCTAGGGGTACTGACAGTCTTTCTCCACCACTCCAGCTTTATCTTTAGAACCAGCTTGTTTGCTAAACTAGGAGCTGGTTGGAGGTGGAACCCTAATTGGCACTGGATGCAGATTGCTCAGGTGCTTATAAAAGGCAAGTTACACATATGAAAATATGATAGCTTCCAGGAAACTGTTGCTGAGGCTAAGAAAAACAACTTCCGAAGTTATTTCATTAGTCAATCAAATGGATTCTGCCTGCTGCTAAGCCTATAGTACCACAAAAGGATCAGATTATTTTCACTGCCTGATAATGCTAGATATTGATTCCTATCTATTGATCCTCTTTGGAAATCTGCAAGTTACAGGATCTTATTTGTATTTAATAAGGCATTTGTCAGCTAAACAAGCCTGCAGGTTTGCTATGTATCTGGATGTGAAACTTGCAGAAACAAATCAGGCTTAAAAAAAGTGGAATGATTATGGAATCAGTTGAATAGGCGCTTTTTTGATTAAGTCCTTTTAGGAAAGTAATGAAATCTTTCAAGATACAGGATGACAAAAATTTATATCAGTGTTTTTATAAAGAGACATTTTGCAGAAAGGAACTATTGTGTTTGACATGATTGGATCTGTTTGGAGATCATTCATTATTGGAAGGACTATCCCCCTCTTGTAGCATTTATGTATATCTAAGTAGTATGCACACATATGTACACCCCTGCGCATGTATCTGTTCTACACATACAGTCTGTATATAGTGGTGTATTTATCCCAGCTCAACTTTTGTCTGTCCACAGGCTCTTGTGATAGCTGGGATCTCCCTTCAGACTGCTAATTTATATGGCTACATCCACTGCAAATTAGGGGGACAAAAAAGCATCAGCAGAGTAACCTCGAGGTTTTTTGTCACAGCAGATGTTCCCAAGAGTAAGTAACAAGTTGGTCTGTCAGCTACACCCCATGAAGTACCACATACCAACCTGCCCCACGCTGTTGCGTTTGGCTCTTCTCAGGTCTTAGTTCCTGAAATAACCCTGGCAGGGCTGCCCTGACCCTCCAGTAAGCCTTACTCCATTTCACTCTGCTCTGTGTTCGGAGGCCTGCTGAAGCTTCTGGCGGTGTTCAAGGCCAGGTTGGACAGAGCCTTGGACCACGTGGTTTAGTGAGAGGTGTCCCTGCCCATGGCAGGGGGGTTGGAACTAGATGATATTAAGGTCCTTTCCAACCCTTACGATTCTATGATTCTATGATTCCCAGCTGAGCTGTTTCCAAGCCCCATGAAGTATGTCCTTCAAGCTAAGCCTTTGGAGAGGTGCCTCCTGAGGTCTCATAGCGCCTCTGCTAGGCATAGCTGGGGGGGCTGTCTTCAACCCTCAGACTTCCACTCAGCTCTTCCCTGCTTTTTGTAGAAGAATATAGAAGTATTCCTACATACTAGGCGTGCTGACACCCTCATGTCCTGTGTTCATCCTACAGGACAGACGAGGAGAATGTCAGGAGACCGCACTGAGGAATATGGGAAGACAGGCACTAGATAATCAAATAAGGAAGAACAAGGAGGATGGATAGTAAAAACACTCATTTGTGAAAGCTGTTCTTCATCGGAAAGTATTTAAGTAAAAGCTCTTCTAGAATTATACACCTGCATGAAATCATAATTTTGTCATTTGTGTTCAAGTCTTTAGATTCTGAGAGGTTTAGAGCCTTTGCTACTTACAAGTTTCATCAAAAAGTGGTTTATATAGTCACAAACCCAATGCTTACAGTTCATACAGAGCACACTAGCACATCTGTCAACTAACCTCAAACTGTTACATTATCTTAACCAAGAATTAGGATGTAATCAGAAGACGATGCTCATTTGTTTTATTTTAGAACTACAATAAACAAAATTCCCCCTGGAACACAATACTGGTTTCTCAAACCTTTGATTCCTCAATAAAAGAGAGGAATTATAATCAAATAAGGGCCTCTTAAAGATACCAGATATTTAAGTGTTCAGGCTTAGGGTCAAGTAGAAGGAAGAACAAAAGTCACTCAGCACATTCACAGAGTATTTGTGCGGAGCAGCCACTTACATGTAATTACAGTATGTTAACCCTAGTCTGATACCTGTAACAAATAAAATACTGTACTATAATTAACTCACCCAAACTCCAGTAGGTTTTTACTTTAAAACTGATGGCAATTGTAAAAATTCACTACTGCACTGAATCTCACTCTAATCTTTTCCACTGAAAGGTACTAAAATGGTGTTATCCAGTGAAAGCACAAGTGAGCAGGCGTTACAACTCACCCTACCGTGTGTGTAGCAGATGCATTAGATACAACACCCCCATGCCAGTGAAGCGTATTTTATATTCAACTTTCTAAACAAAATCTCGTACATGCATGTCTTCAAATGCCAACTGCATGTTCAGGTTGTTCATACAATGACACAGGATGCAGACTGCACCTGTGCAACCCCAGTGAAGACTCAGTTTTACAGCACTCTAGCAAGCTGTGAGACCACCTATGAACTACAGGAGTCTTTAACTATGGAAAGAACCTAAGGCAAGAACATTTATATTAAGAATTTATTTGCAATATACAAAAAGAATACATTCCTTCTATTATATCAACGCATAAGTTATTTGTCTATAATTAAACATGAACTACATTTTTATTCCATTCCCAGATTAGATAATCTTTTCTTCTAGAAAATGGTGTTGATCACAGTACTCCTGAATTCCTGCAAAGACAGGGATAAGTAATATAAATAATATTTCAGTTGCACGTCAGAAGTTAGTTACTGCTGCCATACTGTCCCCTGTTGATACAAACATCACTAGCTGGGCCTTTATCACAGTGAAAATGGCTTTAGGAATTTCCCAGCTGTTGTATTTTTTCAAACTGCCCATCCCTGGCTCTTCAGGTAGATTTTGTATGGGGTTTTTGTGCCATTACAGTTAGAAGTGGAGGCAGTACTTTGCCAGCTGTGTCACACTCAGCCTCAACAGGCCTGCTCAGGAATCCTGGGACGTTTCTGTGAGGGCAAGTACACACACATTCTTTTCTGATAACTAATGACTGAAGCCAAATGTTGAAACCAGTTATTAAATACAGTTTTGTTACTGCTTGAGAAGCCTGTTGTAACTGATGACCAGAAATGTGAATTAGTATTTGCATCTGTTACTTTCGTAACTACTGCGCATGTCTACTGTTGTTATTATTCGGGCAAACCAACATAATTCTGCTTAACACAGTTAGATATTTATTGCAGAAGTGCTCAGAGCTGGGAGGATTCATTCCACACAGCGATTTTCAGACTTACTCTGAATGATGTTCCTGTACGATGATGTAGCTGGAGACTCGGGTGCTTCAGACAAGAAAGACTGGCCTTTGTCACAACATTTTCCTTGAAGGACAAGGAAAAACACAAAAGCAAAGCAATGGGAAAAGATGAAATTTCTTTTATTTTACCCTTTATTCCGCTACCAGTTATCTCTCTCCAAAGAGCCACCTACATCTCTTCCTTATGTCAGTAATATAACAGAACTACAGCTTACAGTTGTACAAAGGAATACTATCAGCAGGAACCTTCACTCATTAGTTTGGAAGTACTGACATGTTCCTGGCTGTCATTAGGTCAAGTATTAATTGGTAACAGCTAGCAGGCAAGGAACCAAGCCTTCTCACTCTCCACAAGGGAACTTAGGTGGTTCCAGGAACTGTGAAGTTAAAGCACTAGTTTTAACACTTAACGCCCACAAGATACTATTCTTTGTAGTGGTGATGATTTTATTCAGTCTGTGCTTCCAGGTGGTGAAACCAAAGAGAAAGACATGTTGTACTTCAGATACAATTATACAGCTGAAAAGATGCATAATCTAATCTTAAACAAGATTACATTTCAGGCTAAGGGAGTTATCTGAACACTTTCCCCTTTCACACCATACTCTGCTGCAGTTCCAGGAACTTCTGACTGAAAAAAAAAGAAGTCCTATCTAAAAGTGAATATTTACCTAAGACACAAAATATTTCATATTCTAATTTATCAGTGTCCAAGTCAGGGTTTTCCAGTAACAATGTCAGTGTAGGAAGAAAAACTTGTTTTAAGCATAGTGCAATACAGTAGCTTTACCTATTTGAGGATCTAGAGGCACTTTACCCAGGAGGGAAACATTTAAATTCTGACACATCTTCTCAGCACCTCCAGTAGTCGGGGGAAAGATCTGGGACTCTTTCTGGGACAACATGAAAATCAGAGTTAAATACTGCAATTCTTGAGAACAAGATGGTTTTGGAGCCATGTTTTATATACAAACAATGCCAAGATAAAACCCATCGTAGCATGCAGGCAGCCTTACCTTACACTTTGGACATATAAAGCCACTCATATTTTCCACAACACCTATGATTGGCAGTTTCACTTTATGGCAGAAGTTGATCTCCTTCCGAACATCCTGAAGCGCTACTTCCTGCAAACATTGGGAAACACCGCTATTGTGACTGTAACATTTGGATGCTGAACCCACTGAGCTGCATCCTTGGAGCATTTTTAAGGGAAGTTCATAATGAACTATTACTGTTCTCTGTGTATTTTGAGGACCATGAACCTGTGTTATGTGCTCCAGCAACAATTCTGAATGTAGCAGTAGAAGAGGTTCAACAGTTCTAATCCACTGAATGTGGGTGGTTCTGTATTGATATCTGACTGGACTCTAATAGAGATTCAGCCATGTTCATCTCCTCTTCTAATCTCATATCTTTAGCTCTTGAAAGATAACTCTCTCACATTTTCAGTTTACAGGAAGACCCCTGGGATTCCCAGTAGAGCAGGCAAGGACAAGAACCACCAAATTCAATTGGAAATAGTTTATCATCCCCTCAGACTTCTTGGATATATGTCTGACCTCTTTCAGTTCTCCTGCACCCTTCTCCTTCCCTCACCACCTATCCAGTATTGCCCTCACCACTTCACTTCCTTCACATTTTATTCTTTCAGCTGTTGCGGAAATACTATGTGTCTTTTGCTAGTTTGATCTCTTCCTTGCCAAACCAAGCACTGAAACATATGTTTGCTGAATTTCAGCTCTCCAGGGGCTGATTTTTTCTTTTAAAAATGCACATCATAACGTTGCCTACTGGAGGCAACAGGCTACTTCATGTAGTGTCAAACAGTGCACATCTTACCACTTAAAAACTATACGTCTCCCTGATTCCTGAGCACTAGGCCATTGGTAAGCAGATTAGAGAGTGACAACGATGTGAACTCTGACCTCACTCAAAGAACGAAGCCAAATCCTGCCTTTCCCTTCACACACAACCCAACAGCTTTTGACTGTGAACTGCCTAATGGTTTAGTGACCTGCTCAGATCCGCACCCGCCCTTCCCTCCCCGCCCCGAGACACCCATAGCTCCCAAACCAGCCAGCTATAGGACAAACCAGGAATGCCAACTCCCTTTGGTTCTGGACTGTCATTTCTCTGCAGTCAGCCTCTAACCCAAGGATCAGCTCTAACTGTCATGAGGCTTCCACCAACAGAAACCAAGTTCTCCTACCTGAGGGGTAGTGATTATAACAGCCCCATCAACGTGCGTTGCACTGAGGTACTGCACAATAGACAGATGTTCATCTGATGTTCCTGGAGGTGTATCTACAATCAGGTAGTCGACTTCACCCCAGTCCACATCACGAAGAAATTGTTTGATCAACCCTAAAAAAAGGATAAAAATGTGGACTAGAAAAAAAAGTCCCCCCATAGTTCAAATTTTAGAGTCTTTTTCAACTTTTACAGGCCAGGTCTGCAGACTCTGCTGACTTGTCAACTTAACCACAGGAATGCTTATTTTGCCAAGGCTTTAAGCCTTTTGACAAGCCTGTAGTGACAGGACAAGGGGCAATGGCTTTAAACTGACAGAGGGAAGATTGAGATGAGCTCTTAGGCAGAAGTTCTTCCCTGTGAGGGTGCTGAGGCGCTGGCACAGGGTGCCCAGAGAAGCTGTGGCTGCCCCATCCCTGGCAGCGTTCAAGGCCAGGTTGGACACAGGGGCTTGGAGCAAGCTGGTCCAGAGGAAGGTGTCCCTGCCCGTGGACAGGATGGAACTGGATGAGCTTTAAGGTCCCTTCCAACCCAAACTGTTCTGTGATTCTATAATTTAGAAAAATACAGTGCTTGACTTTCATCAAATGAATGTTCAACTAAAGAAAATAAGTAACTATTCACTCATTTTTCCTACAGCTTACCATACTATATTTATGTTCCTAATTAAATGTGCTTATGATATGGAATCTTTCAAGTACATAAATTACTGTTGAAAACAGTTGATACATACCATTCTTTTTGGGTCCTCTCCAAATGACAGCATCATCAGGACTACTGAGCAAGAACCCCACTGACATGACACCTAAGTTTTCTTCAACGTACTAAGGAGAAGTAGAGACACTCAGTTAGAACATACAGAACAGTAAAGACAGACTAGGGAAACGAACTCTGAAACCAGACCTTGTAGAAAAAGCAGTTGGGAGGGGAGCCATGAAGAAAATAAAGGCAGAGAACCTATACTTCTCTGATCAAAGGGTATTAGAAACTACACCTTTTGCAAAATGCTCACCAGCTACATTCACAGACTGAAATAAATGCAGTTGTAGTAAGACTTACAGTGGTCTTCAACAGCATATGCACAGTATAGTGCATATATAGTATAGTAAGAATATATATATTCTTATCTATAATACAGTACAGTAAGAAATTCAGTAAACAAGAGATACTTAAAATCATAAACTATTCTGGAAATATAGTATTATTATGATTAAGAAATTGAACATTGATTTATATATATAGCCTATAAGTTCTGTAGGATCTGAGCATGTATGTCATTAGAAAAAGAAGCAACAGCAGCGCCCCCTGTTCCCTCCTCACTTGTTTCCCCCCCAGTAGACAGTGCCCAACCCAAAAAAACCCAATGGCCTGTCTGCAAGAGTTGCCCAAACTCACCACTGGAGACCAGCCAGATCCGCTCTGATGAACCTGAAAACAGACAGGAGCCATCAAGTGATGTTGCAAATGAATACAGACGTCACATAAAACATGTAAAGATCTGCCCTGCTGACAGGTACAGCGCTGCTTGTGTTGCAGCAGCTGAGCTATGAGCTGCAGAGGGCTGGGTCTCCATTAGCAAGTGAGTAACTATTCAACTCACCTGCAAAAAGTTTACCCATGACTTTATATACTGATATAAAATATTTTAGGGCTGATCATGCTGACATCGCTTAAGTTTTATTTAGCCATGAACATGTGGCCAATATGCAGCAAAAGCTAGCTTGCAGAGCTGGTCATCCTGAAAGCAGACAACTCTTTTACAGACTACATCATGCTGAACTTGTCCATCTTGCCTGTACTTCCCTGCCCACTGTCACATCCATTTCCCAATTAGCTGTCCTTTTAGAAGTTTTAATGAAGCCTACAAGACCCTAAAACGTTAATGAAAAACTGGGCAGACATCCTTTCATCAACACGTTTGAGCGTTCACTTACCTGTTCTCCTTCCAGACCCATCATTTTAGGGATGGATGGCCCGCAGATATCGATGTCCAGCAGAGCAACCTGTAACACAGCCCAGGCCCCCACTGGCAGCCGCCCCGGCCGCGCATGGAACGCTCCGGCAGACCCACAGCGAGTCCGCGGGTCCGAGCGGAGCGCGGCCGCCGCGGCCCTACCCCGTGCTGCCCGCCCGCCCCGCGCACCTGCTTGGCCTCGTCCGCCGCCAGCCCGTGAGCCAGGAGGGCGCTGAAGGTGCTCTTGCCCACGCCGCCCTTCCCCGAGAGCACCAGCACCGTGTGCTTCACCGCCCGCAGCCGCGACCGCAGCTCCGACAGCTCCGCTGCGAGCGCCGCAGGGGTCAGCACCGCGCGGACACCACCTGCTCAAACCCCGCCCCTTGCCCAAGCCGCCACCACCACCACCCCCCCCTCCCACAACCTCCGCTCACCGCCCAGGCCCCGCCCCTCGCACAAGCCCCCCCTGCACGCAGGGCCCGCCCCCCCCGCCCAGGCCCCGCTCACCCGCGTCCGGGGCGGCGCCGGCAGCGCAGAGCCCCTGGTTGGGGCATCCCTGGCACGCGGCGGCCCTGCCCGCCTCGGCGCTGCTGCTCCCTGGGCAGTCTGTAACGGATAACCGCGGCTAGAACACGAGTGCGGCCGGTCCGACCGGGCGGCCGCGCCGCGCCGCGCCGCGCCCCTCACCAGCCGGCTGCGGCCCACCCGCCGCCTCCGCCATGGCGCCCACCGCTGCGTCACTTCCACCGGCCGCCAGCGAGGCGGGGCTAGAAAAGGGCGCCTCGTGCCCAGCGCGCATGCGCCGGCGGTGCCTGCTGCCGCAAGGGGGCGCTCCGTGGCCGGGTCTCGGCGCTGTGAGGGGCCGGGCCCGGGGCTGCCGCTCGGCCGCGGCAGGGACCGGCGGTGCCGGCGCGGGGGGAGCCGCTTCACCAGCAGCCGTTCGCTGCACCCGCCCCCGCTGCGGTCTTGGGCCGCGGCTGCGCGCACCGACCGCGACCCCGGCTCGGGCGCCGCGGCAGAGCGGCTCCGGCTCCCGGCATAGGAGTCCAGTGAGTCGCTGCCGGTAGCGGCAGGTCTCTGAGGCGACGTTGGCATCTCACCGCTCGCACCGCAGCGGGCAGACGCGGTAACGGCAGCGGCGCGGCACCTTGTCACTGGCCACCTTGTCCCTTTCTGCCTCTCCCACAGCCCTCTTCTCTGTTCCTAACATTGTAGCCTAAAAACCAAACTATAGATCCTGAAGCTGCACAGTTACTCCTCGCGCTGCTCATCACCCAGCACAAACTGACTGTTCTCGCTAAAACCTGTGTGTGGAAACTGCAGCTGTAGAACTGGATCACCTGGAGAGACCAGCTGAGAATCCCCGCTGGGGGATGGACACCTCACCAACACCCAGCAAAAGGCAATTCCTGCCTCAAAATGCTTCCAGCCTATGGATGAATGAGCACCATATCACAGAACCGTATTTAGCCTTATGAGGAGGAGAGTGTATTTCCAAGATCTTTGACAATCTTTTTACCTGCCCTTCAGTTCCCCACTAGCTGTGTGTGAAGTTCGAGCAACACTGTTAGGATTGAACCAGTGCAGAGTCCCAGCCGCCGCAGGTGCAGCAGCAGCAGCCATCTGAACGGCTCTTACAGGACTAAAGCTCCAGTGTTAGCACATGGTGCTCACTAGTGTCACCACTCTGTGTTGGAACACAACACACAACACACTCCTTGAGAGAAGTTGTCTGTTTTCCTCCCAGGGATGTGTATGACAGGCAGGAGCCTGGTGAATTCCAGTTTAAAACCCGCGAATGGGAGCTCAAGCTGGAGAGAAGGGCAGGTTGTGGGGCTGGGTGTGGGACTGTCAGTGAACCAGCATGCTCCCTGCTCACAAAGCTGCTGTCTGTTCTTTGGTGGAGGGGCAGGATTCCGTGATTCCATGTACATATGTATTTTATTTCCCCAGGCTGAAAGAAAGATGCACAAGCTGCTTCATAATTATATATCCGGAGAAGAAGAAACAATTGCAATTGTTTTGTGTTTAACTTAGAAGAAATCTGTGCTGATTTAAGGACTCTTAGTACAGTGCTTAATTACAAATAAATAATTATGTTCAAAGTTCTTGGTACAGAAGATGGTCACAATGCAATTTTAGAGCACTGGATTTCAGAAAGAGGGGGTTTTGCCAGAAAGGCCAGGAGGCTGAAAGGAAAAATTAGAAAAGTTATCTGAGAAGTTACTCAACATTCTAAACTGGAGAAAAATCATCATCAGAGGAAGTTCTCGCCCACCTTTTATACTTTTTATGAAAGGTGAATCTAATTGAGGGGACAAACAAAGCCCAAGAGAAGTATACTTTTATTTTTGGACAATCTGGACCAAACCATCTGCTGAGATCACTGGACAACCCTAAGAGATGACTCACAGGGGCTGTGTTTTGTCTCCGCTGCTGCCTTCCCCTGCAGCCACTAACTGATAGACAGGAGCCACTCTGCAGCAAACCTTTGATTTCATTTTGCTCAGGGTGAGCTCACTGAAGGCAAACCCACAGACCCACTTGCAGTGAGCCTCCAGCAAATCTCTGCACTGTAACCAGTCTTGCTCACATCATGCCTGACGCTGGGTCCCAACACGCACAGCACTGCCCTGGGGGGAAAGCACTGCTGCTCTGGGGGGAAAACAGGGTACCCTGGGACAGGAGGGACAAGTGGAGCCCCGCTGGAGCACCGGAACCCAGCCTTGGGAGCCTGGTGGCACCCCTGCTGTGTCACAAGGCCCGTGCAGTTCTGGAAGCCCTAGGGGTGCCCAGAGCAGCCCCGGGTGCTGGACAGCCTGCAGTGGCTGCCTGAGCCCAGGGTAGCATGGAGTTCCTGGGCACCACACAGCTAGCCAGTTACTGTGGCCCCAAGAAAAGCTGCCTGCTCCCAGATATAGCTCCCACCACCACCACCAAGGACACCTACCAGGCCTACTACCTTCCAGGCTACCGCCAGCTCAGCACCTGGCGGCCTGGTCTGCTCCACAAGGTGGTTTCGGTCCCTCCCAATGATGACAATGGGCAATTTAACCCCAGCGGGCGGCCGCCCACCGTCCTGCCTGCGTTGCGCTCCAGCCTGCATGCCCGCTACAGCACTCGTGACTGGCACCACGCTAACATGGTCCAGTTAAAAGGCTCTGAAGTCTCCAGGTACTGTGCTGGTAGAATGAATGTGGATTCAGTGAGACTGATGCAAGACAAGGATCAACTGACTTACCAGATGCAAGAAGACAGCCGAAGAAATCTGATAGAGAGGATCTCCAACATTGCTTACTGGCGATCTGAGCTCATGTATGAACTAGAGTGTCTGCTGAAAGAGAACCAAGCCTTGGAAACAACAAAGAAGCGTCTGGAATGTGCTGTGGATGAACTGCAAGGACCACTGAAGGTAGGTTTGACATCGCTAGTTATCGCCTGACTGCAGAAGGAAAACGGCTTTATCTCGGTTGAATACTAGGATGACTTTTACTGTTAGCATCAAGACAGATCTTGGTGAAACATAATGCTGAGCAAGAAAGAAAGTTGGCCACCATGGACTTTATAAAAGTCAACACAGGAACCTTATCAAGTCATTTCTATGCCCTCTTTGCCTTCCTTTTTGCTTGAGGCTCCCAGAGGGTGAGTCTCCTGCAGGCACTGGCCAGTCAGCTGAGTGCATTACAGCAGAGCAGAAAATGGCCCTGTAAGCTGCAATATCCCAGTATTCTTAACTAACTCTGAATTTTCTGCTCTTACTTGGTGAAAATAGTATTTTCACCCTAGAGAGCATATAATTTGTGTTACATTTGGAAGTTCTCCAGAATCTTAAAGGCAAATTAATTGCAACAGAAAAAAAACACAGTAATGTAGGAGTCAATGAACAATGCTACCAATAACTAGAGTCAAAGTTCTCTCATAAACATCTGGAATACTGCTGATGGAGCCATGTCTATCATGGCTCCATCTTTGTACTTCTATTTGTACTTCTAGGCAAGTACAAATAGAAAACCAAAATTCAGTACTCAGTAATGACTTGTTTAGTTGTCTGTATCTGTACTGACTCAGAGTGTTTCACTGAGGATGCTTTCTAGGCAGGGAACATTTTCTGCTGAAAGGCTTTGTGCCAGCTAATGCCTTTTCATTTATTCGTATGGTTCTAAACAAGTGCATGGAACCTGGAGCAGGTTAACTGAATTCTCTATTCCCTAGTTATGCAGTCATTCTCTTGTACAGGTATGCAGCTTCCAAAGTTTGGCATTGGGTAAAGCAGGATGAGGGGAGATGAGATGAAAAGGTTTTTGCCCACCACCAGAAGTGGTGGTTTTGACAGCACTTAAAAAACCTTAGTCATGTTGAGGTGTAGGCCTTGCTGCACTTTAATAAGCAGCTTATCAAATGGCTGCTATAGTGGCAGCTAATCCTTAAAAGCATGTATTGACAGGTTAAGTAGGAAAAAGCCACTAAGATGGATCATTTGAGCCACCTCCTATTCTGTTCCACCCTTGATAGATGGTCTTTACTTGACATGTCAGCTCAGTGGCCCCTGCAAGCAAGATTCAAGGTTTCACTCCATAATGCAATATTGAGCCTATTGCAAATGTTCTTTGGTTTCCTTGCAGATAGCCCTAGAATGCTTGTACCACCGTGAGAAGAGAAAGGGTATAGACTTAGTTCATGACGATGTGGAAAAGAACCTCATAAAGGTAAGATCAGGCTTACTAATTTATTTTTCCAACTGTGGAAGTAACTAAAATCCAACTAAATATTTATCAGGGTAAAAGCATTGTAATAATTTCTTCCTTTCATTCATTTGGAAGACTGGGGAGGGAGAAGAGGAAGAAATTTGGTAAACCTATACCTATTGGGGATGGTTAATGTTCTGTTCATCCTTCCTGGAGCAAAAGGTACAGCCCAGCATTCTGTGAGGTCTTGACCAGTTCTATCTTCCCTGATCCTATAAAAAATAAGGTAGAAACATTTCTCAAGATTGTTTTCTGGGCCATGGTCTATAAAATCACAGAAGTTCTTTGGTCTTACAATATAAAATGCTGTTTTACTGCCTTGCTATATATATAGCGCGTTACTGAACAAAGAAAATGAGATGCATAGTAGCGATTGCTGAATCTTTTAAATAAGAAAAAATAAATCACGTAACATTTTGCTAACGTATTTCAAAGAAGTTGTACTGGATGTGGGTGAGAGCAAAAATACTAGAAAAGAACATTATGGGACAATGGCACTTCTTCAAGCACTTTTCTGGATACAGAAGAATGTGCAGACCACTGGGATAACTGACATGCATCTGCTGAGCCTACAGCCTGCAACTTGGACTTTCAGTTTTAATGAAGAATCAAGGGTTAATATACATTAGCTTAAGTATTTCAGCACTTAATTTAGCCTGAGAATTCAGGGTAAGATAAAATACTGCTAAATGTTTCTCATGAACAGATGAAAACCCTCTTGTTTCAAAATGAAAAACAAAAGCTGTTTGCCAGATCTCCCCAGGTGCTCCTGTGAGCAGTGGAGTGAGCTAGACAGTGACAAGAAAGACCAACAGAGGCTCATTTTGTAATAACAGGAAAGCCGGTTCCTAAAGTTGCTGTCACTCCTACACATACTGTGCAAGTAAAGAGACAGAGCCTGCAGTTTTAAAGCTGGGCTGTCTTAATGACTTACAAATAAAAAACCCCCTTTATTCTCCATTTCAAACCTCACAAAACTGTACACACTTAGTGAGAGGGTATGTTGGGCTAAAGCAGAGTTTTTAAAAAGGAAAGAGGCTGGAACACCATAATGTCATTTGAGGGACCATAATTACCATGTTTGCAGTTTTCATATTGGGTATTTTTTATTTATTTTAAGCTGAGTGGAACCAGGCTTTGAATTTCTTTGACTAATACTTATAGTTTTGAAGAATATTACAGTATACTTCCTCAGAGAGCCTGAAATTAGATTTTCAACCTACTCTACTATTAGCAAAAGATTTGTATTGTTCTAGGAAAATGCAGAAGCAGTTAGAGAGGGTAGTTTAATGGATTAAGGTTCATGTTTCAAGTATCTTCATTATACTTAAGCCAAGGAAACTTTGACTTTATGTTTATTAGAATGACTCCACGCAATAAAATCTACTAACATGTTTGATAGAATATAAAAAGCCATACAAAACCAAGTCAAAAGATACAACTTCGTAGCACTGAAGAAGAGAGGGACCAAAACACATCCTTTGTTGACCTACACTGCGAGGTATGCAAGATGGTTGCAACATCTAGAATGCAGAATGAAAAGGATACATTCACCAAGACAAATTAAGTTTGATGAAAGCACTAACACTGTATTTTCCACTGTAGGAAACTGATGTATTCAAGGAATGCCAAGAAATACTGGCAAAACTTGCACAGAAAATCGATCAACAGCTGGGGTAAGGCTTTACATTTAATTCCTGTCTTAAAGATAGGAAAGCTGAAATCAGTGTGGGCCAGTACCTAATGGGAGACTGGAAACAGCAAAGGCAAAGCAGAGAGTTGGCCTGTTAGATGCTCATTGCCCTCCACTTTTAATCCTTACCAGTGATAGAATTTATATGTTGAAATGCAGAAGAGTAATACTATTTAAAGATAACTAGGATTCAATTTTTAAAGCCACATTTAATCTGAAATCCTTTATTAAAATTAGGGACAGCAAAATTATAGCTTCATTGTGCCATTGTTGCTATGTTGCACACTGGAGTGAAATTCAAATGGAAGGTTTTTTTGATTACAAAACTAAATTCAAAGAAAATTTATTATTGGCAACAGAAACAAGAATCTAAGCACGTCATAAGATATGAGAGGAGTTATTGAATGGAGTTCAATGATTTTTATATATAATCATATATGGTTTTGTTATGGGAGGCTTTGGAATGTATTTTATTTCTTTGAGAGTACGCAAATATTCTAGTAAATGCAAATTATATTTAAGTCTTTTCATTCAATTAAGTAAAACTATTATGCTAAAGTGTTCTGTTAACTACACAGAACTGACACAAATCTTAAAAGTCATGCTTATGTGACATGATTCTCAAAAGAAACAGTTCAAGTACACACAGGCAAGGAAGATCAAATTGTACAGTTCTTGGTTAGTACATTACAGGAGAGGAAGGCACAAGTAGATTTTATAAACAATTGCTCTTATTAATGGCACTGGGGACTTGCATGTGTCATGATAGATGCATTTCTGCAGTTCATGCCACTATGGTAATATATTTGCTGTATGATCAGGTGAAAGCTAAGTACATATTTGGTGGCATGAACTCCGTGTATCTCTCCAGGCTGGCATTTCTAGTTCTCTTTGATTCAGTTCTGTCACCACATCAGCAGGCTGATAGCAATGCCAACTGACAAGTACAGCATAGAAACAGCAATGTTTGTAAGAACGTCACTGTGTCTGCTGTCTTCCTGATGCCCTGGAAAGCAAGACTTTGAGTCTGTCTTCATCCACATCACTCTCATTCTAGCCAGGGGCTGCCAGGCCTTCTCCCTTTTTGGAAGAGCCAAAGGAGGTTAAGTTCCTCCAAAGATTCCTGTGGGTAAGAAGGCAGAGATGGAGCAACCTATTTCCCTCCTCGTGATCAAGATGAGCAGAAATATTTAAACAGATCTTCTAGTGATACACAATTTGAATCATGCTAAGTGAATGTCTCTCCAAATCAGGAGAGATGGGAAACCATAACTCTGGGCTGCCCTTTTCTTTCTCCCTTACAGCTGTGCTGGTATGAAGGTTATCACTGAAAACCTCTTCCCTTTTGCTCTCTGAGGCTTTCCTTCCTGGCACACAACAACTACATGTTGTTTTTCACCTTTGTGGTTGTCTCATCAAAATGACAAACGTTATTAAATCTGACGTGTTAAATACAATTCCTTGATGAATACTCACTAGGGGCTAGAAGAGGTGAATGGTACAGCAACTCCCTCTAGCTACCATACAGCACCAAGCGTTTTTAAGGCACTGTAAACGGCAACAAACTATAAAGTAAAGCATTATAGGAAGCTAATGAAAGCAATTAACTGTTTAGCACAATAGCATTAAAGGTGGTTCAGATTAAGTTAAGCCTTTCCTCCTTCACAGCATCAACAGAGATGCACAGCATGCCCTGGAGCAGGATCTTTCTGACAAGAACTCAGCCCATTTTATTGATGAGAAATGCTTTAACCTGAGGAACACATCAGACAGCATCAACTTTTACTATGGAGTGGAAAAAGCAGATAAGACGTGAGTATCAGTGGCTGTTGAAGCCTTCCTCCTCATCAGTGCTAGAGAGGGACATTTTACAAGGGCCTGTAGTGACAAGACAAGGGGAATGGCTTTAAACTGAAAGAGAGTAGATTTAGATTAGACATTAGGAAGAAGTTCTTCCCTGTGAGGGTGCTGAGGCGCTGGCACAGGGTGCCCAGAGAAGCTGTGGCTGCCCCATCCCTGGCAGTGGTCAAGGCCAGGTTGGACACAGGGGCTTGGAGCAACCTGGTCTAGTGGAAGGTGTCCCTGCCCATGGCAGGGGGTTGGAACTGCATGAGCTTTAAGGTCCCTTCCAGCCCAAACCAGTCTGGGATTCTACAATTCTCTTTCCATACTCCATGCTGTAAGTAGGAGCCTGATTACAGCACAAGTCTTAGCTTTATCTTTGAGAAGTGATTTAGAAAGAAGTGGCTTCTCTCTCTGTATGGCCTTATTTTATCTTGGTGTGAAACCCTCCATCATCTTCAATTATTCCCTGCCTCCTAACAGCTGCCATTGTTGGAGGCCAGGCAGAAGCTCGCAGCCTGCAGCACCCAGAGCACTGATGCGGGGTGCACTGTGGTTTTCAGCGAGGGCCACTGTTCACAACCATTGCAGCTGACTCCTTGTCCTCAAACTCCTTTGTGCAGGGGGCTCCCTGTGGTTTTGATTTATGCTGTTTGGTGGCCTTCAGGTTTCAAAACAACAACAAATAAAAATTCAGCTAAGGTGTGCAGTTGAGTGCAATGCACTAAACAGCATGCAAGCACACACGAAGGACTGTATATGCTTTCTGCAAAAGTAGCTTGGGTTATTTGGAAATGAGTCCATCAAGCTATACTGAGATATGTATTAAACAGGATGATCATAAAGATTTGGCACAGCTTTAGCAGCACAGAGTGAATTAAAATTACTGAATCAAAATGTCCCAATTGTACAGTTTTAGAAGTTTTTATTAGCAGTGGCCTCATCAAAACCTGCATCCAATCCAAAAGCAACAGCAGAAGACAAGCAGCTTGCAATAGAAGGTAGTGGTTTTGTGCTAATGACTTGTTAGTTCCTTTTCACTCTTTAACACGGCAGTATCTGAATGGTGAGTGAGCTTCACAATCTCAAATTATAACGATTCTGTCGTGTTGGATGGAGAAAAAAAAATCCCAGTATTATTTGTTTACCTATGTTCTGCTTTTCATTAAAAGCTCACTTCATGCACTGCTGAAACTAGGGCATATCCGAAGGAAACTTGGCAGGCATTCTGCTGACTCTAGTAACACCACCTACTTTTAGGATTAGCCATGAATAAAATTATTCTTGTCAGCTCTAGTGAAAAGCAGATTCATGTGGATAAGTTTCACGGCCTCCTCCTTTCTCACCAACCATTATCCAAAGAAATGCCATTTTTCATTAACATTTTCCTGAAACCACTTGGCAGCCTGAGCCCTACCTGCAGCACTCCAGAGCAGAGCAGGTGTTTTCTGCCTCAGCAGAGCCAGCTGGATAAATTACAGTCTGATAAAGCAATGTTGGAGAACAGATTAAGTACTAAGTACTTCAGAAAGTCAACATGGAAACCTACTTGGAAATTTAATTCTCTGCTGAGAAAATGAATATAATTCATCAGGCCATAGAGGGGGTAAAAATCCCACAAAACCAAATACCCTGCAGAAAGTACACTGAGATTCTCTGGATCAGCAGCTGTAAGCAGCGTCGGTTCAGGTTTACTACACTGATTTATGTACTTTACTACAGTATCAGGTAGGCAACTGCCTAAAATGTGTAGCTCTAGAATTCCAAATCATTTAGGAAGATCAGTATTTCAGTTTGGAGAGGAAAGAATACCCTACGAAAAACTGAGGAATAAAAAAAGATCAGCGAGAAAACAAGCACTGACAAAATTAACTTTTTTCTTTTTGCTTCCCTTAATATTTACTCTCAGTGTTCAATTAAAATCTAGAGTAAATGTGAAACTTGCAAAGTAGTGACCTGTCCCTGCAGAGTTTAACATACTGGCATAATTCTTAGAAGACAGGTTTGTATGCAGAAGGAAGTCTCAACACAGACTGAAGTTTGCTTCAGCCTTTCAATTTGGCGAGTAAAATATCTGTACCTTTTTATAAAATACCCTAAATATTTCTGGGTGAAGAGAGCAGTGATCTAGTAGGCTGAGCAATGCATCAAAAAAGTGGTGAATTTAACACCAAACAGAGTAGCTTCTGCTGCATCGGCAGTTTTCAAGCCAGGGGCTCAGCCTGCAAGTTCAGAGCCGTGCAGACTCCTGCTTTGGAAAGATCTGAGTCTGGGGTTTGTGTTCAACTGAGCATGAAAATGATGGCCATCTTTGAGGCTTGGAAATGAAGCCAAGCATCCCAAAGTTCGTTCACATGCAGGACATTGCAGCAGGAGTGTTCATAGGTGGTATTTTGCAGCGCATGAGCCCTGTATTCAGTCTTTGGATTTAGATTTATAGGCTTTGCAATAGTAGAGTCATTCCTGTTTGTCTCATAGATATTACTAAATTTAATTGTAAGACCCCTGAAAGTTAAAGCAGAGGTGTTCATTTTAATGCATGGAGAAGTAAGAGGATAGAGATGGTTATCCAAATGACAGAGCGGGACAGTGCTGGGGTTGGGAGAAACTTGTAGTTCTCCTTACTTGTGAGTCAGTGCTTTATCCATTTTCTTGCTATTGTTCCTTCTGATGAGGAAGGCTTCTAGGAGGTTGGAGCCACATGCTTTATTATGCAAGTCATACATGAGGTAGGGCTGCTCTGATAGCAGACCAGAGCTGCTGAAGAGCTGTAGAATGCTTCTTGCCCATTTTCTCTAAGCTAGGCTGGGCTCTCATGTTGTCTGATGGTTGGTGACACACAACTCGGCCTCCCCAAGATAAATATTTGAGTTCACAAAAGTAGGTGGTATTTGAGTCTAATTTGATGGTGTGTCATGTACAGGAGATCATGCTGAATAATCTAATAATCATCAACGCCATAAGCACTTTGAAACTTGACACAGAGAAATGAGGCAAATAGGCTGAGGTACAGCAGGTATGAACTCACACCATCACCTAGCCTGTTAAAGACTGAAAAACTATTTTTAAGCATCAATAATCAAAAGATATGCAAGAAAAGCCCATTCTTTATACAACAGAACATAAACCTACTTACTTTGGAGTTGATGCCAGGGTCACTAAGACCTTTAGTTAGTAGTTACAATATTTAAGCAAGCCATAGAAACATTGTTGAAGCAACAGCTCTCCAAAAATATTTGCTCATTGTTGCCAAATCTTTGGGTTATAGAGGAAAAGAAAAAAAAACAACAAGTGGGTATGAAACCCACTGAATCACCTGATGCATGTGATTGCAGGGGTTGCAATGGATTAACACTTCGTGTTACTCGGTATAATCATCACTGAAAGAAAACAGCTCACCTAAGCTTCTATTTGTAAAACTTTCCTCTTGTTTTCAACTTCTTACTAGTGTTTCAGTTCCTGCAACATGGGCTAAATTCAGTGAAGACAATATCAGGTACTCTCAGCATGCCAGGGCCAACTCTGTCAAGCTGCGAGAGGATGCAGAGGTCGCACTGGAGAGCGCCTCTGAGGAGATGTGGAATCAGTTCATCAGTACCAACCTGGCCTTTAATAAGCGGATTGCTGAAGTGGCTGATGCAAAGAACAAACTCCAAGCACAACTGGCCAGGGTAAGATTCACAATGAGGAACCATGCAACAACTGTCCATAATCACACATTGGTTATGTTCATTCTCAATTTACGTGTTTTAAGCAGGGAAAGGTACCTTGGATGGTATTTTATTCTATTTTACATTTATTGATGATACTCCCTGGCCATTTCCTGACACAGAAATTGTGCATTAATTGCCTTTTTTTTTTTTCCAACAATGAACTAACTTTGGAAAGTGTGCAAATAAAAAGGTCCACAAACAGCAGCATGTTTTTCAGATTTAAAGGAAGTAGAAGACTTTAAGATTTTACATTTTCATTTGCAGCAGCAAGGGAGGAGTCCTAAACTAGCTAAAATTTAAAAGTATTTACATACAGAATGTCATTAGTCTACCTTTGACACTTAAGTTCCAAGTTTTCCTTCCCTTTTGATACATTTCCACATCTTTAGCCTGAATTTTGGCCTGAAAACAACCTAATATATGGGAGCAGGTCAGACAGTGAACTTTTTCAATATTTGTTCTGCCTTTGTCTTCATATTATACAAAGCAGAAATGGCACAGAGACAGACCTGTATTAATCTCTGGCCGTTTTGCCTTTTTAGTAAGTTTTCACTGAAATAAATGATGTGGTGGAAGTGTATTAGTTGAATTTTGAAATATATATTTTGAAGTTAACAAGAAGTGCAGCCTTTGTACTGACAGATAAAGTCTTGTTAAGCTAGCAGGACTCACTGTTCTACTTTCATATGACTTCAGTCAGAGTTCATATGACTTCAGTCAGAGTTCAGTTCGATTAAGATTCTTTCTCTTACAGAGGAGCCTCACATTCACTCATTTTTTTCAATGTACATGTGGAAACAATAGAGTTTTCCTGCCATTGTATTTGCCATAAGTAGTTTAAGACGTTTTGAGGTTATTTTTAGGGACTTTTAGGAAAGTGTAAAGTAACCAGCTAAAAACGTATTAAGCCACAGCACATAAACTCACATTTTCTCTCTTTCTCCCCTTTTCCTCCCCCCCCCACTTACAAAGCGTGAAAGATGTTGAATGCGGGTTTTTGTGTGTTTTAGACTCTATATGATCTAGCCAGCTACAGCATTCTATCCCTGAATTGGCCATCCATCCAAGTTTCTCATGGATTTAAGTCTATGAACATTTGCTTCACATTTTTCATAGACCTTTTCTAACTCTTTTAAGTGCCTCTTTTATAGAAGAACTTGTAGCATAGGGCAGCACAGGGTGCACATACAGAATCACAAAGTACATATGAGCAGGGATTTTGCCATGGAGTCCAGCTGACACTGACCTAACTTTTGACAACTGGTATAGAATGGGAAACCCAATATTTATGTCCCTATACTGTCACGCTGTTAAAAAGCAATAATAAGCTATCTGAGAAATTTTGGTAATTATATTTGCATAAAGAATAATTAGTTTGTACCATATACATGGATTAAAAAAAGGTATCAAATAAGATTGCACTCTATGAACTAATGCTGCTGTTACTACTGAGCCAGTAGTTAGCACATACATAGCAGAGATACTTTACTCATCACAAACTCCATAGTAATGTAGTTACATCAGAATAACAAAATGCTAGAGCATGAGAAAACTGCATATGCTGCTGAGGAGTAATCCAGTGTAGTCAAAGGAAAGGAAAACACAATACATTTACTGAGCAAAAACATTGCTGGTTAAGATGTGGGTGAAGTTATAGGGTTGAAGTCCTGTTAATTCTCTTGCTTATGACCATACCTCAAAAGGACAAGAAAAAAGAGAAGCCTGGTGAGAGCAGAAGTAAGGAGGGAGTGCTCATTTAACTGTTTTTGCACTGACTTCTCAAGTAGTGAATGCTACGCTCAGAGATATCCTTCTTTCTGCCTTATTATTTTCCTAGCTAAGCAGGGTAGCTCCATAAAATGAGAGGAAAAGGAGCATAGAAAAGATTTGCTATCTTGGAACCATGAAAAGCTATTCTTTTAATGAGGTCTGGAGCCCATTTTGGAATGAAAAATACTTTTCCAATTTGTGAAACAGCAAAATCTCTTCCAGACCAAAAAAAAACCCCAAACCAACCAAAACTCTAAAATCCTACAGGGAACCTCCTGCAACCATTTGTTTCTGAAGTCAGTACCCTGAAAAAGTATGCTCTGCTAGTACCATTGATACTATGGTGACAACTGTGCTGTGTGCTATGGTTAGAATTCATCATATATATATTTAAAATGTTTCTTCTGGCCTGACCTTTTTCTTTAATTTATTTTATATGTGTATATGTGTATATATTTTATATTATTACATATGCCTGTATGTCTAATGGCTTTATGGCCACATGTTTACAGTCCTGAGTTGCTGTGCAAGACTGTCATTGCTTCAAACTTGTTTAGGGGAATCCACTAAAAATCCAAAGGGAACATTGGCATTGCTCTAGTAATGATCTACTGGAATGTTCTGGCATTGCTGTACTTAAATGGTAAAGGGACAGAGAGCTTGCTAAATCCACAAGTATCTATAGAGAAGAAAAAAGAATCAGTGGACTTTTTGCTTGAGCAGACAAGACCCAAAGTAGAATCAGGGGCCAGACAAAAGCCAGACAAATCTAGCTGGGCAACATAAGCACTTACTTTTCAGAGCAAAGGAATTCATCACTGCATCAGCTTAACAGAGATAGATGGCTTCATTAGCACCAGGAACTCAAAATCAAGATCACTGTTCTCCTTGAAAGCTCTGATCTCTACAGGCATTGGCTTACACAGAGGACTTTCTACAAGATAGACTAGTGACCTGCAGGCAGTGCAGGCTTAGTGCATAACCAAGACTTCTTTCTGACCCTAAGATCAAAAATATCTCATTTCCATTTCTGTCCAGACTGCACAAGTCTATGATTAATTTATTATACTTGATTCTGGGATTAATCTTGGTCATAACAATGTGAGATTCATCCAGAGTTTGGATAGCAGAACCCTGGAAATACAAGGTGCTGGAGACAGAGGCCTAGAAGCCCTAGCTAGGTATGTGGCAAGGGTTAGATCACAAACCAAAGACAGCATTACAGCTCCACTGTGCTTCATCATCACTGGGCTCACAGAGCATGTGGTTGTCTGGAGATGCAAATATTCTGCAAGAGTCTAATCACAGTGTTATGACTGTGGTCAGGCTCAGAGCTGCCATAGGACCAGATTTTTAGGCAGGTGAACAGAAAATACAGTGTAGGCAATTCAGTGTAGAAGAGGGTGGTATGTTGCCTTCAGCATATCTGCAGAAACACTTGAATTATGCCAAGAGACACTATGGTAAAGATATTTTACATCTGGTGTAAAAGCACACAAATCTTCAGGAAAAGAAGGAAAACCTTTAATCAGGGTGCCAGCCCCTCATTAACATGTTTGCATCTCTTTTCCATGAAGGTAATATTAATGTAAATAGTTACCTTGGCTCCAATCTCCTGGAAATAACCAATAGGGCAGGATGTTTATGTACATCAGCTCTGGGAATCAGTCAGACCAGACAGCAAGTGACATGTTTGCATAGTCCAGTATTTATACCATACCTCAACAGCAGATTATCGCTGCCAGCTCCAACACCTGTCCCATGCTCAGAAGTGTTTCTATGCCCAGAGGCAGAATGCCCAGCACCACCCTTCCTGCAGGTCTTGCTGTTCTACCACCCGAGAGCACAGGGATCAGAAAGAGACTAAAAAACCAGGTACATGTTTAGTAAAACCATTAAAAAAATAGCAATGCACTCCAATAAATGAGTTGCCATGATTCTAAGAATATTTCTACTCTTAGCCTATACCTGAATATATATACTTTTAGTCATATCTGAAGAGCCTACAGTATTTTGTTTCAGTAAGTTACTCCATCTCTTAAATAAGTTACTCCCTGAGAGTCTCCATCTTTCACACATTTTTCTTAATTTTTTTATAAATTTAATAAAAAAACCTTCCCTGTCTTAGCAACTATTATGTTTATATAGTGGCTAGAATAATTGAATACATCTTATTTACACAGCTTTCTTCTAATTCGAGGGATAAACTTATTTAATTTCACAACTTGCATAAAATATAGAACAAAAGCCAGGAAAACTTCTGTGGCAATAAAACCAGAAACTGCCCACCAGCCTCTGACATAGTTTTCAAAAACTCTTTATCTGAGAACTTCTGAACAGATCCCTCCTATGGCTGTTGGAAAGGACAGGCCTGTTCCTCTGAACAGAAACACAAAGAAATACTGAAATCTGATGGGAGGTGCCCATGCAAGAAGCCTGGAGGAGAAGTGCGGCAATGCTGTGAGCTGCAGGAAGGATATGTGTATAGCAGGGGGAGTACTTTCCCCTGGCACTTGCCCCATAAAGGCTTTCATCTCAGACCGCAGTGTATCCTCACATGACTTTTTTTAACTCAGTTTTGTTGGTGGATTTTTTCCCTCATGCCGTAAAATTTTGGTTATTTACAGTATTTCATGCCCGTTCATGGTGGCTGGGTATACAGTTAATCTTATCTTTTAATATTGGAACCTGCATGAGAGTAAAGTTTTCAGATGATTAATGAAGACCAACTCGGAAGTGGTTGGCAAGGTGTGTGCTGGTTGGTGTAGGTAGCTCAAACTTGTCTAGATAAACCTGTTTGAAGGAGGAAATAGTTATTTAAGCTAGGAACAGACTTTCACCTAGAAACCAAGAGAAATTACAGATGAAATCTAAGACACTCACTTGAAGCCAAAACTAGATTTCTCTCTCCTAGAATTGTTGCTTGATCTCATGAAATCATAATGACTTGCATACACTAACTACATCAGAGTACTCACTATGGGCATGTAGCAAAACCATGTAGGAGAAGTCTGGCTCCTCAGCATGCCATGCAGCAACACTCCACTTCTTGGATTAGCCTGAGGGGAATGTGAAATGGGGAAGGCTAGAGCTGTCATAACCCAGTAACAGCCACTGCACATCAGGATTCAGGTTGTCATGAATCCAAGAGTCTTTATTTGTAAAATAACCTTAATGTCTTCTCACACTGAGACACACAGAGCTAAGTGAAGGCAGCCTGGATGTGAGACACTGCTGTCACTGATAAAGAAGATAACCTATTTCTGCCACAACATTCACGTGTGGGAAACTGAGGTGGTTGCTACTATTACTGCTCCCTCCCCTGCAACCCATCTGCACTCATGCAATTCATATGGGCTTGGCAGAGGAAACAGGATTTAGTTCAAGGCAGCAGTGCTCATACGTATTTATAAAACTGTTCCTTGTTCTCAGATAAGGCTGTCTAGCAGAAAACAGAGATGGACATCTGTAGCAGCTTTTCTAGAAAGGAAGCATTTTCAGGCTCTGGAGAGTCACAAGAGAAATACATTTCGTTGACTCTGAAGTGAGGGCAAATTTAGCTTACCGTGACTGAGATTTCATTAGTGACTAGAAAGAATTTCATTCCTGACAAGAAACAGAATTGCAGAGCAGCTGTATGAGCCGTAGCTGTTTTGCTGTGGCACCATCTCTTTCTAGAGACATCTCTCTCTTAAAGGGATGTATACCCTCCTTTTACATGAGAACTTGAGACAAAACAGAGCATGCCCAAGGCCCAGACTGCCTGTTTTATTGTTATTTTGACCAGGTTTTGCAAAAACACATTAATAACATAGTAATTTATTTTGTTCTCCTACGTGATGATGCACTCTAAAATTGGTGGTCCTGCAGCATCTGAAAGCATGATACAGTGTAAACTGGAGAGGAAATACAACAGAGCTCTTGAGACTTATTCTTGTTCCTCAGTAGTTAAAAGTGGAGCAAGGCAGCATGCAGCGAGTTAAGCATCTTCTTGTGCATAGCTATGGCTTCCTCTGTTATTTTGAAAATATTTTAGAAAATCCAGGCCAAGTTAAATGTTTCCACGGTTTTACTTTTAATAAAGCTGTTTTAAATGGAATGGGTTGCCCAAAGAAGTTGTGAATGCTCCATCCCTGGTGGTGTTCAAGGCCAGCTTAGATGGAGCCTTGGGTGACATGGTTTAGCGCAAGGTGTCCCTGCCCATGGCTGAGGGGTTGGAACTAGATGATCTTAAGGTCCTTTCCAACCCAAACTATTCTATGATTCTATAAAATAAACATCTTGTACATTTTTAGGACCCATGGAAAAGTTAAATAGAATGTGATTCCATATAAATGTGAAATTCATTTGATTCTTCTCAGAGATTAAAGTAAAAAAAAAAGGCATACTGGAGTTCAGTGGAAGGAGGATTTTTATATGATTGTAAAATCATTATACTTACCCAAAAGGCAGTTCCAGAGTGCCTGGATCTTCTGTTTCAATCTATGCAGATCAGAGCAATCTCTGTTAGGACACAGATTAAATGTCCAGATGTATATTTAAAACCTTCTTTGTTTTAAAAGTATAGTACTGACATTCTGATATTTTCCTCTTTTCTGTGACAATGTCATGTTTAAGATAGTTCAAAATGCTGGGGATTTTAGAGGTATCCTTTAGCACAAGTAGAACTTATGAATTTTTGTGAATGCTTTAGCTTTCAGATCTGTTGACTGTATTTATGCCAGCACTATTCCCATTGTTATGAAGTGTTTTATATAAAAGCTTACAATATTCCCAAATATGGACCAAATCTCTCCTCTCCTGATATGCTTGATGAATTATGCAATGCACTGGCTCGAAGATATTTTCTTTGGGCACAAACTAAACCTTCATTACTTCTCTTCATTACAAAACTCAGTCATCCCATATCACAGTATACACAACAAATGCACTAAAGTTACTGTTCCAAATGATTCTAACTCTGCTTCACTACTGTTAAACTACCTGAACTCATTACCTGCTGATGGCACATTCTGTTGAGGAGTCTGTGGTGGTTTTTTTCTTTTAAATGTGCTTTTCTTCTTAAGAGATTCCTGGACTATTCCCCACCACCATCTGATTAAAAAATAAACCAAAACTTGCTAAGTCATAAAACAATGACCCGCAATGAAGCTTTGAAAGAAACAAACAACCCCTAAACCCAGTAAGAGAAAGGGACATGGTAATCTCTATTAAAAATTTAACAGTAAAAACTGTCAGGTCCAAATTAGTTTCAGATTTGAGATCTGGGTTATACTTGTAATCCAAAGATTGCAAGGTATCCTAGTTTTACTTTGAAATAATGTGGTCATATTCTCTAAAATTAATTGTGAAATCAGTCATGATTACACCACTTATTTAATTACATATGATAAACTCAACAAATGTAACGTTTACAAAATAAATTGGATAAAATATGGAAATGTGGATGAAAAAAGTTTAAAAAACCTGAAAGGGAAATATTAAATAAAAATAAATTTACAAAATGAGGAGGCTCAGGAATGTTCCTACCACCATGTTACCTGGCTGCTGCTGAGCAAGCCTTGGAAAAAACAAAGCAACAAGGATAGCTTTAATACTGTAGCCATGTTAAAAATGCTGATGTTGTACAGAAGATCATGATGCCTACATGATGAAACTGTGCAACTTGAGCACCTCCTTCTCTCAGTCTATCTGTGTCCAGCCTGTAACAATCATGGCCCGGGTGAAGTGAGAGAACAGCAAGAGTGCAGTTTCCTACAGGCTCTCAAGAATTTGTGCTGCAGCACAAAACTCTACTCATGTCCTGGAAGGGAAAGTTTCCGGATGGGCAGCTGCTGGAGCCAATGCCTCACCACGTTCTCCTAGGAACACGCCGCTCAGCGTTTGTTGTTTTTGCTTCCTGCCTTTGGACGTCATCCAGAAATGACGCAGACTGATGCAACGCTGTCTGGTGATCCACCCCACCAATCCGTTCATGTAGAGCAGATTATCTAAACCATTTGATCCAATGTGTGGCCAGAGTGAGTAATTGAAAACTGTTTGTACAAAGCAGCTGCAACGCAGTGGAAGTGGTTCCCCTGAGGCCATTTGTCTTTGTATGTCTTAAATGATAACACCTTCTTCTTTAAAAAAAGAAAAGTAATTTGAGAACACATAATAAACCCAAACCACATCCACTTACACGCAGCCAAGCAAGACCTAAAGATGGATCCACAGTTTGACATTTGAATTTTGAGTTCACAGGCAGGTTTAAACGATGTTTTTCCTTAGCAAATGAATAATGGGTTTGTTCAGTAGCATGAATCAATTCCCTTGGTTGTACATAATGTGCCTGCAGACTACTCGTACCTTTATGAGCAGGGCACCAGAGCACCAGTGAAGTTGTGTGGCACGGGAGTGTAGTGACTGCCCACTGTGCTGACACAAAGCGGTGTAAGGATTGGACAGAAAACTGAGTTTTCAGTGACTTTTGGATGAAAGCTCTCTTTTCATGACCAATGAACTACTGGAGTCTCAATGAAGAGTAACATTTTCTATCTAGACTTCAGAGCTTGCCCTTTTCAAACATTGACATGGTGTGAATTTGCAGGCTGCGCAAGATCTAAATACTTCAAGTCATTTCTAGATACAAGACTACTTTTGTCCTATGTCAGTTATATTTATGGGGGAAGTGCATACGTGGCAGCGTTCTGAAGGGGACAATACAGTCTCCTGCTTATGTGTCAGTAGGGGAACACCTATGTGTTTGCTGTGTGGGCAAGAAGGCCTAGCCAGGTGCTCTCTGACAACACAGCACAGTAAGTCCTGTAAAGGAACGGAAACAAACCTCAGGTTTGATGATTATCAACATTCATGCGCTTGAAAAGTTAGTACTGAATTTGAAATACATGGGTTTGTGGTCTGGCGGGTGTACTTGCACTGTAGCCACATACGAATGCATCAGAAGAGGATTTGAGAAGAGTGTATGTTCAGAAAACCACTCTTCTAGTTCTCTCTGCTAGCTGAGCTTAATGGAAAGAGCCTTTCCAAGAGACAGTTTATACATGGACAGCCTGTTCAGTGTGGTCTGTACTAGAATCAATCATTTAAAGATGCAGAAGGAAAAAACATCCAATACATTATTTTTTTATGCAAGCAGAATGAAAGAGTAAAGGGCACCTCACCATTACAGAAGCATTGTCACATAGTACTGGAATGCCCATGGTTTGCTATAGGCAATCCTTATGTAATAAGGATTTGTGGCAGAGTAGCAGCACTGTTATCTGAAATACTGAAGACTACTATATTTCTTCCCTGGGTCCTCTTATGAATTTGTGTAATGCTTCCATTATCTGCTGCAGTACAATTCTGTGGCCATGCTGTGTCCCCTTTGATGGCTTCCTGCTTTCTTTCCACATGTGGAATAAACACAGGGTACCTACACTGCTTTCAAATAAAGAGAAGGCAGGAAAAAAGTTTCTTGCAGAAAATACTAATTTCATCCTCTTGTCTAACCTGATTTCACCAATTAGCATTTAGAGAGCTTGTAACCTGACTTCACTGAGTAAGTTAAGTTGTGATAATATGAATCAAAGCAGGACAGAAAGCATCAGCACAGTGACTACACTGCATACGTACTGTAACATGAGCAGCATCGCTCTGGGGAGCTGGTTTCAGTCATGGTTCATTTCTGAGTGCTCTGGGCTGCTCGAGTTGTGCTGTTTCATTGACAGATTTGCTCCACAAATGTGAACCACCATTTCCAACTGCTGTCCAAGAGAGGAAGTGTTATCACCAATAAAGCTCAAAGTCTGAACCACAAAGGTCCTACCCAGAATCAGAACTGAGAGTGGAAGTCCTCTGCTCCACCATAAATAGAAAACAAATAACTCACTCAGTCCTTTCTGAAATTGAGACATGAATTTGCCCAATTCTTACCGGGCTGATATCTGCTACTTTGTCTCATTGTTTTTACTTTGAATTACACTTTTTATTAAAAAGAAATAAACCTACTTAAAACTTGCTCCAAACTGCAAGTAGAATTAAGGTAAGAGGCTGACATCCTCACATAGCCCACTGCAGGTAACAGAACTCCAGCACAGGGACTTTGGCTCACTCGCACGCAGCGAGGCGTAGCATGGGAAACACGGCTGCAGGGACAGAGCTGGAACATAAACACAGGAAAGGAGGACCCTGCTGAGCAGCGGGTGACCTCCAAAAGCACCGTGTACCCTTTGCCTCCCAGCCTTGGTACGTCACCACAGGTTGCTGTTTTGGTTCACAATGAAGGTGAACAGTGGGAACAAAGGATAGGACTGACAGGCTTTAAAACTCTCCCTGATAAACATTCACTTACTCACCAGGAGCCTGGCTAGGAGCTGGACCTCACCTCTGTCACGTACGGAGGAGCACACACTGGATTTTCTTAGGGAGGTTAAAAATAGCAAAGTTCTGACAACAGCACAAGCTACTCAAATTCTGCTTCTGAGCAGCAGAAGACCCAAATCCTCAGTGTTTTCAGGGAAAGAAGAAGGGTGTGGGCTTGATGCATAATGAAGACATTTAACTTCATTAAGTCTCTTTCCCTGTTTTTTTATCTATAGAAATAAGTACATGTAACTGGTAAAATTGTAGACAATAGGTAAAATGCTGTATCTAACAATGCATTCTTATAAGTAGTTCCTCTACAGAGAGCTACTGAAGTACACTGGATTACCTAAAACACAGCTAATCTACAGCAAGTATCTGATTAAAAAGGAACCACTGCTGAATTACAGGAATTTACCACCATTAGCTTCACTGTCTTCCATACTGTGTTCCCTTCATAAAAAACCAGAGTTTTTCCCCTGCAGTCTGTAAGAATAAAAGCTGCTTTTTGGGTGAAGATGTTCTCAGGCTAGCTCTGTGAGAGCCAACCTTGGACCCAAAGGGCTCAGAACAGTGTGGAGACCTGGCTTCAAATCAGTACAGTTCATACGCTGCTGCTCCAGGGTCCAATTCATCTATTGCAACATTGCATTGCTGTAAGGGTTGAACTGCTCTGGACAGTGCTAGTCAGAACATAGTTTACATTGCTCTACTGTACAGCATCAACAAGCACTTAAGGATTTGGACTGGGTGCAGGTTCCTGGCATCCTTAACTCTGGGTTTTGTCTATAAATAACCTTTCAGCAGCAGGAACTAATGCAGTTCTCAAACCACACATATCATTGGCAAACCTGGTACAACTTAGTGTGTAGGCAAGATCTAAATAGCAGCATAATTTAAATCACATTATGCCATTTTTTGTGGTTGTTGAAATTCAACTTGCACTGATTTTAGTAGAGTGGCTGAGAAACTACAGTAGTTCAATTTGTTATCTTCCATTTTAAAGCTGTCTAAAGGAAAAAAAAGCTTGAAGAACCTGTTCACCACGCTGGCTATAATGAATCCTGATCAATGAAAGTAACAACAGTTACCTGAATATAAATATTTTCTCCCTTCTTTAAGGCTGAGCAAAACTTTTCCTTGCAAGTTTGCTCATTTTTTCATACAGGTTACAACATATAAGCGGCACTTACAGAATTTACAGGGATAAGATGATTATATGATGGCATGCACTGCAAACAAAAACTATGCTTTACTACTTCCATGGGCCTCTCGTTTGTGGTGATATTGCCACCCGTATCTTCTACATTTACAGAAAATAAGCTTTTAAAGAAGTTGCTCTTCCCTTTACAGCTCCCAGTGGAGTTTTCAAAACTTAGAGAATTTAGTTTCAGTATGAAACTATGACTTGTGTTAATATGTTCTTGCAGCAAACGTCCCCAAAATACATGGAGTATGGAACAAAGGGGACATATTTAATTCCTTCCCAATTTTTATGAGGCAAAAGGAAATAAGAATTGAATGAAGGTTTAAATGAAAGTGACAGTTAATTGGAATTTTACCTTTGCAAAATGTTCATAGATCAAGCTTCAGATTTTTTTTATTTAGGAGAAAAATTAGGTAATAAAGCAAAATGGAAATAAGTCCCCATAGAGCGATAAACACCACCTCTATGAAAATGGCTTTGTCACAAAAACCACAGTTGGCATTTCCCCATCACAATAATTCAGTGCTTCTCTTCTGCTTGTAATAAAATTATGTTCCAATTTGCCTACAAATTTCTTCATTTTATTATAGGAAAGAGGCTGCACATTTCTTAGTGGAAGCTGTTTGCCTGTCTTCCAGGAACAACTCCATTAAATGCTTTCATATGATGTATGAGTGTACATACATTGGCTCTCCTATGAGATTTGATTACCATATGTCCCTTTAAAGAAATGGCAAGATCAAGCCAATACTATACAAATCCATCTGATTCGTGCGAGTTTATAGTAATCTCCTCCCCTAAATTAAGCAAAATGACATTCTAAACTGGAAGTAGTTCTGATAGGAGTGTTTAAAAGTGTAGGTGAGTTCTGATTTTGTATACATATGAAGCTTAAAACCATTCTGCTTTCTTCAGGTACTTCAGGAAATCTTCCAGACTGAAGATACAATCATGTTATTGGAGAGATCCATAAAGGCAAAGGAGTATCCACTGAAAGTGGCTCAGACCCGCCTGGAAGGACGAACCAAACGACCCAACATAGAACTCTGCCGTGATGCACCTCAGTTTCAGTAAGTAAAGGCCAAACTACTCTCCCCCTTCCATCACCAGCCACTCAAGAACAGGAAATTTAACAACAGTATGAATGAATCAGATGAGATTAGAACTGCATTCATTATATCGTGATACAAATTCTGGGAGGAAGAAGTAAATTCCAAGTAGCTACATTGAAATAGTAGGCCAAAACATCTAATGTTCAATGTGTGTAGTTGCCTTAACTGTCCTGGGAGAAGGACTCTAAAGAAACTGCTTGTTGGTGACCAGTATCTTTTGGGATTCAGTCTCATGTCCGAGTTGGGATTTAGGAATTGGTTTTAATCCCTTCTGTATGAAACACAAGATTTCACTTTAGGAAATACCGAATTTTAGAAACATGTTATCCCAGACAAATGTGTTTAAATGCAAAAAAAACCCCAAACCTGTCTAATGGTCAAGCTCCTTAAAAAGTTAATTGCAAATAAGTATGAGGCAATTACTGCCTCAATTAATTTGCAGTTCTATAGTGACTCCAGTATCATCTTGGTGCAGGTTAGCTCATTTGGCATACATTTTGGTTATATAGCTGTGGGGGCTTCCAAGCACACGCTGGCATCAGCTTGGTGACTCCTGTGCTGTGATCCACTGTATAGCGCGTGCTGTGTCTTCCCAGATATCAAAGGTGATGTCTGAGATGTTAGCCTTCCTTCCCTGATGGCTGAATTTTAATCCCACTTATCTCTCTCCAATCCAGTTGGAACACAACAGTGTTCCAAAAAAGTATATCTTATTTAAAATACTGTCTTCCAAATACTTAGTGAGGGGGAGTTCTCAAGAAATACTCCTCCTCCCATAGCTGGAGGGAGTTTCACAGTCCAGTAAAAAGAATTTTGTATATTTTTATGAAAAGTAGCAAACTATTCCCTTTTTATTTTTGCCTCTAGCAAAATCCCACTGTATACAAGAGCTTCACTTACAAGGAGATTAATTAAGTACATAACGCTTAAACTGAGGATTTATATTATTTTTCCTAAACAATGTTTTGTCAGCTCAAAAAGCTTCTATTTAAACATGGAAGTGGCAATCAATCATGGTTTATTGCACTGGCATTTTTTCCACTTTTTCTAACTCCTTAAACCATAAATTGTACAATGCAATATATTTTTTTTTCGGCCTCATACCTCTTTAACTGGATCCTGACCTTTTCTTTAGCATATCCATATATTAGATTTCTTCAACTTCATGCTCTGCTCTCTACATCCATTCTGTCAAAAAATATCATTTTGGATCTGAATTCTTTTATATTCATTTGGGGAGTTTTATTCATATGGCTTTTCATATCACATAAATCATGTTTGTTCTAGATGCAGGAGTTCAGCCATTAGAAACCAGAAAAACCAATGATTACACTGTAGCATTCACTTAGCAGTTACATTTACTACAGGAGCAAATCACTTCCCACTTCAGTCACCATCACACCATCAATTAAGTAAGCAAATAAACTACTATCAGCATTTTATTAAAAAAACAAACCCACACAAACCCCAAGATGGCCTTAGATATTAATACATAACTCCAGCTTTATACTCACCTTGAGGCTTGTTCTCTCCTTCCTCCCTGAAGATCTCTTCCAGAAAAATGCCTGCAGCTTTATGATTGATACCGCTGTGGTCAGCAGGATCACATGTATCCGAGATACAAAACTTGTTTGATTAGGATCAAAAATGCAGTGTGTCACATTGTCCCTTCTTCATCCCACAACTGCCAGGGATGCTGTTGATGTTCCTAAGGGTCCTGTCTAGAAAAGCTTGGAAGCTCTATTTCAAGGCACTGGAACATCAAAATGTCTTTGAATATTTTCTTTAATCAGAGTGAGAGGACATTAACATGACATCCTTAAAAACAAGTAGTGCATAGGAGTTCTGAATGAATCTAACATAACCTAAAAGCTAGTAGGAATAAGGGCTTCACAAGCTGTTGCACAGCTACTAGGAAGTATTTTAGGCTTAACATACACACAAGTTTTCTGTCAATCTAATATGACTAATGATATTTTAACCAAAGTGTTTATACAAATACACTGTTGGCTAGATGCAGTTATATTGTCAGAGAATTAGTATAACCTGTTCTCCTTCCTCCAATGCATACGAATTTTGCTCTACCCGGCTCCCTAATCCAGACCAGGTTATGCTAGATGCTTTAGCTGATCCAGATCAGTGGATATTATATTCATCATAGCTGCAATTACAAACAGAAATTCTGACAAGGTATTTGAAATTTGGGCACTTTTTTCTACCACAGTTTTTGGGTGAGCTCACATCTCAAAATGTATTTTCCCAGAGACAAAATCCTATTTGAGAAAGTAAAACCATTTCCTAATTCACTTTTTAAAGATTTTTTGCTTTTAAATGATGTTATGTGTATTTCTCTCATGTGGTTTAAGGCAAGAAGGAATTCAGTCCAATAGCTCGACTGTAATAGGGAAAGAAAATATCAAATGAACCACTTCTTTGTAACATGTAAATGTTATCTAAGTTTGCTATTTATTTAAAAGGAAGTGCTGATGTTGGCACTTGTTCTCTGTGTGTGCTGCCAACTTTGTAGTTGAAGGGATTAGACAGAAAACAAATTAATAAAGTCTAGTTTTTCTGTGCTGAAACAACTGGGACTGACCCAAAACAAGTTAAAGTAGATTCTGGAAAAATCAATCTTTCTTATTTCTATAGTGCACTGAGCAATTAATACAACGTGAGACAAAACACAAAGCTGACAGTATTAAAGAGTTTACCAGCTCAGGGACTATACAAGACAATTTGCCATACCTCCAGTGATAAGCCACTGGAAGAAATGTGGTTACTGTCATCTCACAGAAAATCTTGATTTCAGAGCCCTACATTCAATGGTTATTCTGGCAAGTGATTCTTGTTCCAGTTAACATCCTTCAGTGCCAAATCTAGACCGTTCAGCACATCTTGCTGCACAAGTTCAAGGTAGCACGAACTACATCAACACTCTCCAGTAACATCCATCCCAAATATATTTCCACAGGACCACATCCAAGTGCTTAACACCACTGTGCTAGCCCTAGAAAGGCTACACAAACGAGGGGCTGCAAGTGAAGAAGATAGCAATTAGAAATAAATATCAAAGCAGAGCAGCTTAATCTGCTAATGAAGGGCAAGGCAAGCAAGAAATCATCATTTACAGGTGCTATGCAAGCTAGTTGGGCAAATAGGTTTCATATTGATTCAGTCCAAGACAGCTGTTTAAATCCTGCCTAAAAGCATGACCTGTCCACTGTCAAAAAAGGAATGTGGTGAGGGACTGCTGAAGTTACACAACCTGTCACTTTCTCTTTTATCAGGCTTGTGACTGAAGTTTACACCATAGATGACACCATACAGACCTTAAAGCAACATCTGCAAGAAGCTCGTGATACTCTGCACATGCTGATGGTCAACAAATCAAACCTGGAACATGACATTGCTGTGAAGGCAAACTCCCTCTACATTGACAAGAAGTGCATGGACATGCGCAAAGTCTTCCCCAGCACCCCACGACTCATTGGCTACACTTGAATTGTAACCTTTGATAACATAAAAGTTGCAAAGGTGCAAATATTTCCCTAAGAAAATAATTATTATTCTGTTTTCTCAAGTAATAAAGCCCAATAGAAATAAACTTATTAAAATTAATATCAGGCCTCTTTCCTTTGAGCAACCTCATATTCTTAGCTGTAGCTGCTACTTACTCAAACAGAATTAGTAGACTTCTTCTAACAGAATCAGACCACACGAAAATAAGCAGACAAATATGGCAAGACACGTGAGTTACTAGCTAGAGATAACGTTAGACTGAAATACCATATTTCAACAGAATTAGTACAATACAGGAGTTAATTGTTCAGGGTAATGTGCTGTCTGTGTTTCAGTCCTTGTCTGGAAAAATCCAGTTCAAATGCTTACCCTTTACACTCCTCCTGTCTAGTATTGCTATATTTCGTGTTTGGAATTAGAGGAGGTTGGACAAACTTGATTCACAGAAGCTGATGGGCAATTCCAGTGCAACCACTTCAGGTACACATGTAGCCTGTATTCACTGAGAGGGAATCTTTCCATCTTTACCTCTTTTTTTTTTTAAATTTGATTCTTCATACCAGTAAGTATGAAGTATGTATTTGTCTATTTCTATGAATTATTTGTGACTGATGTGATATTTGCCCAAGTCTGAAAAGTCTTATTTAGAAATCTGTAGTACCTATCATTAAATCTTGAAGGACTTCATGAGCAAAGGCAGTACCATTGCTCTATTGTAGCTAAGACAAAGCAGGAATGGAAACAGTGTACAGCAGCATGATGTGCTTAAAGCCCTTCAGTCTGTAAGTCAAGATTGCTCAGCTTTCTAGTTCTTAATGGAGCACTACTCTGTGTGGTGGAGAAAAGGATGGAATGGGCTTTGAGATCTGACTTCTGTGGCTGACAGTTGAAACACATTGACAGTGCAGTAATCCTACCAAAGGATTTGAGACAGAACTAGTTTTAACTAATGGTAAAGCAGTCTGACTGCTTTGGACAAAATGGAGAACCAATGTTTCACTGTTATTTGTGTTCCTTCCTGAAGTTGCTCATGCTCATTTACACAGTAACCAGCAAACTACAACTCTAATAACTGAGCTGTTTCCTGCTGCCTTGGGCTCCTCTCTACAGGGCAGCTCTAGGAACACACCAAACGCATTTTATACTGGACTGAAGCCAAATCTGAAACAATGCTAGATTTGAAAGTCTCCTGCATAAACTGGCTCTGGTCCTTATCCTTTGTTTTGTGTGGGTGGTGGCTTAATCTAGCTACCATCAAAAATAATGTTCCTGAGGCTGAGCAGCACCCATACTGCCCTGTGAGCTAACCGCAGTTCTCGCTGAGCCTGGCTGTGGCTGAGCCACATGACACTCAGGTTCTCTCCTTCAGATAGTACTGAACCACACATTACATCTTTCTAAAGATTTAAAATCGTGGGAAACCATTTTGGAACATAGGATTGGGAAGTGACACCCAGGACTACTTCCGACATTCATTAAACTCATCTCACACCAACTACACTGCATCTTGATTTTCTAACTGAGGATAAACCGTAGTTATGTTGCACATTGACTATGGAGAGGGCAGGCTGCTCCATCCAGCAACCTGATGCCAAATAGTGGCTTTTGGGGAGGATTTTTTCCAAATATAGGGAAAGGTACAGAAGTAATTTGGTTTTCTATGGCAAGGTAGGACTGCAGAACAGTTCGAGGGGTCCTGGTGATGTGCTGCTGGAGACAGAGCTCTGTTACTGAAGACTTCTGGTAATCTGTTTTGAACTAACAGTCATACCTTGTTGTTTCTTACTCAGAAACACTTCACAGAAAACTTCTACCACAAAACTCCGCCTTGGGACATGACTTTAGGTGGGAGGAGTGAGGAGTCTCATGGTTTTGTTTCCCAGCAGGGAAGACTGTTACCACTGGTAACATTTTCTTCCCTCTCTATGCCTTTGTATGGAAGCAAGGGAGATTTTATCATCTGCTTCTGTAACTACCAAACCTAGGCTAAAGCACTTGATTTGCATTTCATATACTATTTTTACAATGTATGAATAATATTTGTGTTGAGCCATTAAATATTGACAATAGTCCCACCCTGTTTATCAAATACTGACAGCCAACCAAGCAAAGGAGTAAAAATTATTTGGAAATTTGGATCTTCTTGAAGCCTTTAAATATATTTCTAGAAGTTGGAGGCTTTCCCAGTTCACACAGCTACTCTAATAGCTAGAAATAGTTTCTCCCTTCTTTATGCCAAGAACTCAATTAAAGAAACATATAGCAGAAGAGAGGCACTTCTGAGAGAGCTGAATTCTTTTAACAGATCTTGACAGAAGAACAGAAAAAAATTGTCTGAAAACAATCAACATCAATGAAAAGTCAGCCTGAATCAAAGCCCTGAATGTGAAAATTTGGGGGATTTGGGGTGCAGATGGTGGCACTGAACAATAGTTCTGAACATCACAATTTGCAGCTCCTTCCTGACTGTGCCTTTGATCAGCAATGTTCTCTCCAAGATCTCCGCTCTGCTTTTGGGTGGAGTGCTCACTTGGTACATTGTCAGTGCAAACAACACTGAACTTGTTTGAACACAGTGCGAACTCCTACTGAGAGTGACTGCCTAAAATCATGGATCTGTGACAGTTAGTACTGTTCTTTCAGAGAATCATTTTCCATGAGAACAGTAATTCCCTAAGAATCAGCTACCATCAGCAAGAATAAATCTTTACTGAGTGCTTCAAAAATAACACAAAAATCATCTTCCCTAACTATAACTGACCAGAAGATGCCAAGTATATTATCCTAGTAGAAAAAACCTCAGTGAAGAAAGTGCTCTTATCTGCCGTTAGTGGTATCCATACATTTGCACACTTTAGTTTGCTAATGGTGTACATCCTCTTTTAAAAAGTATAGTTTTCTTTAATCTATCAAAAAGGAGGAAACTTCCACGGACTTAGGCTATAAATCTATATAGATCAAAACCGGCTAGAAATAAGGCACCATTTGCTTCTTAGAAGTCAAGGTAGATGGATAATGCAGAAAACTTGGATGGTAGTCTTGTTTTGCCACTGATTTACTGTGTAAATGTATTTAGACTCAGCCTTCACAATGCAGTTAATCCCAGTTGTGATGGGAATATGCCAAAGGAAAGACATTTCTAACAATTGCAAAGATACTCACCCAGACAAACCTGAGGATCTCTTAAAAAAACCCAAGCCAACAGAATGCAAACATTCTTTCAGCTTTTTTCCATAGATCTCTCTTCATATAAACTAGATCATTAATTACAGTACTCGCACGCAGCCACAGACATCAAGAAGCCAGATCTATTGTATTTCCATGTATAAACCCAGAAATTTAATGTGCAGTTCCATAATACTTGAAAGATAAGATCTGTTTCATAGCAAATAGACTAATGCAAAAAAGACCAAAACCTGTCCCTGCCTGTTTGAAACAATGAGATAATTTTAGTTCCAGACAGGCTATTTCCTAACATTATCTAAAGTATAGCTCATAAAAGTTTATGGACTCAACCTCCAGAGAGAGTGAGAAAACAATGGATCTAAATACCTTCACCAATGATAATCCCAGTCCAGTGCCACAAGGGCACTGATTATAATGAAGGTAGCTTATTTTACCCAAATCTATTGGTAGTTTATTCCTCCTTTTTAATTTAAACTCACAGCAAGGAAGCAGGATTGGTCACGTACAGATTAAATGTCTTGCCACACAGAATTTACAGATGGAATCCCCAGTTAATATATGGGATGGTGCTCATACGGCAAGCCTTTTCACTATAGCTACTCACCTGGGTAAGACCTGGCATATGCTTTCAGCACAGGATATTATGGTGTGAATAACAGGAGACAAGGAATATTAACTGTGGAGACAAAAGAGTGCTGAGTTTGGGAGTCTGTATTTAGATACCATTACAGTTTGGTAATACAGTTGCACAATTGTGCTTTTTCATAACATGTCTATTTTAAATTTAGTAGGGGAATAGCATGGGAGGTGCCTCTCAACACCTTCCCAGTGGTGCATTTTAGCATCTCCATTTTTACCACAAATCAGTTCTGTATTTGCTTACAGTATATGCAGGCCTACTGATGTAGTAAGAAACCCCAAATCCAATGAAGAAGACATGCCAACAGATTGGTAAGTAGCTATGATCTTGGATAACAGTATGTGCAAATTTAGATCTTTGCAATATTCTATCTGAAGATATAGAGTCAAACCTTGAGGTCTTCACTCTGCAGCTGCTTCACCAACACTGATTTCACAGAATCATGGAACAGATGATGTTGGAAGGGGCCTCTGGAGATAATCTAGTCCAGACACCTCTTGCTCAGGGAACAGTCAACCCGAGCACATTGCTCAGCGCCATGTCCAGTCAGGTTTTGCCTGTTACTAAGGATAGAGACTCCACAACCCCTTTGAGTAGCCTGTTCCAGTGTTTGATAACACTCACAGTAAAAAAATGTTTTTTCTCAAATTTAAATAGAATTTCCTGTATTTTTACTTGATCCTACTCTACCAAGCGTAAGTCTTCCTTGCTCCAGGCTGGTCTCAAGGAGCTGGGATTTCTGAGGACGTATCTTACCAGTAAAGACCAAGGGTGAAGAAGGCATTGAGTATCTTAGCCTTTTCCATACCAAGTCCCTTGCCCCACTCACCCAGTGGGCCCACATTTTCCTTCATCTTCCTCACCGATACACATGTAAGATGCCCTTCTTGTAGCTCTTCATGTCCCTTGTGAGATTTTGGCTTTCCTGACCACCCCCTCATGCTTGGACAGTGTCTCTGTAATCTCCTGGGTGACCTGACACAGCTTCCACCTCTTGCATGCACCTTTTTCATGCCCAAGCTCTGTCAGCAGCTCTTTGTTTATCTGTGCAGGCCTCCTGCTACCTTTGGTTTATTTCCTGCCCATGTCAGCAGGCCATTCGCAAGCTCAGAGGTCATCCTTGAAAAAAATCAGTATCACCTGTGACCCTTCTACTCTCCAGGATGATATTCCACAGGAGCCCCAAACAGGCCAAAGTCTGCTCTCCTGAAACCCAGGGTTGTGATCTATTTGTTTTGTTTTCTTTCAGAGCCTGATCTCCAGAATTATGTTCCTGAAAAGAAGGAAATAAAAAAAAAATCCACAACCTGGATGTCTCATGTGAAACCTCTGAAATTAAACGTAACCCTCTCCTGATGGCAGCACAGAGAAAACCCAGATATTATTTAAGTTTGTTCCTTAGATACCAATTCTTTTCCCTCACAAGAACAGAGGTATCATTAAGTTAGAAGAACTTGGGGAACTCTGCCCTTTCACGCTCTCCTTTTCAGATCAGCTTTTCTTTTTTATTTGATAGGGCAGTGTGACTGGAGCTTGTTCCTTAGCATGCTTCTTCATGTTCTTCTTCAGAGAATACCCTGTACCTTTGAGACAGCACTTCAGCACAAATGACCTCCAAGCCTGTTTTGCTTCACTCACTGTTTTCAAAACTACAGATATGTTGTTTGTCAGGAGATAAGAAGAAAAACTGTAGGTTGATATTGAAGCGGTGCACCACTCTTCTCCCTAAGGAAGCCATCCTCCCTCCAGCATGTTGACCGTACAGCACAGCTTGGCATTGTCAGCAAACATGCTGAGGGCACACTTGATCCCACACTTGATCCCCATGTCAGTCCATGTCACTGACAAAGATGTTAAACAGCACTGGTCCCAATACCAACCCCTGAGGAATGCCACTCGTCACTGCTCTCCACCTGGACATCAAGCTGTTGAATGCAACTGTGAGTGTGATCATCCAGCCAACTCCTTATCCACCAAGCACTTTCGGCTTATTTTCTTTCATCACTGTAAGATAAAGGTTACAGGGCAACACATTCTATAGAAGAGGTTCACAAGGAAAATTCAACATCACAGAAGTAGACACAGCAGTGACAAACAAAGGCAAAAAGCAGATGGCTCTGGACCTGGATTCCAAAACCAAAGAAGTAGTTTACAAACTACCATGAAAGTTTCAGCTTATTGCTGCACTTTTTCCCAAAAAATTCTTTTAGGAAGGAAACCATCCCAAATAAGTTACAGGCTTATTTTTAAACCAAGGGATTAAATTCTTACAGTAAAGGTACAACCAGTTCCAATAACAAAAAAATAAGTATCCAGTAACAAATAAATAAGTAAGGCTTTACTGTGGAATAAAGAATTTAAGTTTATAGAGGATGTAAACCAGCAAATCCTTCTTCCAATGCAAACTGCTTAGAAGTATTAAAGAATAGTAGAAATTTCAGTATCACTGAATGATGATCCCACATCATGTAAGAACATGCTTGCTCTCCTCAACTCATAAAATAACTGCTGGCTCCCTAATATGTGCATTACCAGTTCAGATCTGTTCTCTGGCCTCAGGCCTGCTGAAAGCCATGCAATAAAACAAACCTTCTATTAAAACTTAGTGAGGAGAATGAAAATACAGGTCAGACAGGTCTAATTATTATTTGGTGAAGGAAAGACCCTCCTAACTATTTGGACTTTATAGCTCTAGTTATTTTTCAACTGGAATCCTTAAATGTTTATTCAGTCTTCCTATGATGTCCTTTGATCTCCTACATTTTTATTTTTGAAAGCACAGATAACATTCCTGTATCCATATTAGACAAATAAGTAGAGGAGACAACATAGTGGTTTGAACTTTTGTTTGGATTTTCTCTCAGTATTTATAAACACCAAGGCAGTCCTTCATTGCTTGCCAATGCAAAGAAAGTCAAGCTTATATGAAATACCCATGCTGACCTGGTGTATTTAATATAAAGCAGACCTATACAAATGAGAATCCTGGTCAGTCTGGGGGGGGGGTGGGTGGGTTATTATTTTAATGTTTTTTAAAGGCACTTACTGTTGTATGACTATCAAAGCTTCCAATACTAAATGGAATTTTTAAAGTGATAAAAATTGAAGGGAAATATGTCTAAATAAACAAGGCAGAGGTTGTCTTCGGGTGGGAAATTCCTTAATGCTGTGAAACAAACATTCATCAGAAAATTCAGCACAAACAACAGACAGCAGAGAAAATTATCTCCAGGTCAGGGGGCAACAAGCAAAGCGTGGTCAGGAAGGTGGTGGGCCAGTGAGTGTCAGTGGGTCCCTATTCTCCACAGCCTAAAAGCCCATCTCAGTTATTTCACAACCAAGTGGAGCTGACACAGCAAGAGCAGAGAGTGACAGTGACACGATGGGGCACTGAGGAGCACAGACTGATGCACTGAACCACGTTTCAGTTACAGTCCCAAGAACCATCGCACACGCTGCCCACTGCCTAGATCACTGGCATCCTGCAACCACCCCTGCACAACGCTCCTTGTGGCCCATGCGACCTGGTTTGCTTTAGCATGGAAGAAGGAAAAGCCTTTATTGAACAGGCACTTGATATCACAGGGCTCACTCATGCTAAGCATCTAGGCTCTTCCTATGTTATGGTGTAGTTAAGGCACTGCAGGAGGAAGAAAAACATTGTTTTAAAAGCTCAGCTTCAAAAACAAAAACAGTCATGTTATTAAAAACATGCAACAAAGAGGAGTGTATTCATCCCCTCATATCACATCTGTGCCCTGCAGGCAATGTTCTGAGAGAAGTCTGTGAAACTTGTATTTGCAGCTATCTCAGACAGCTCCACCTATAACTGTCTCAGCTCTGGCTCTCTCTCTCTGCCTGACACCATGCCAGAATTGTGGACGTGATCCCCTTATGTTCCTCCTGATGATGTTAAATCCTGATGGCTGTGTTTAACTAGCAAGCACTTACAAATACACCATACAGTAAAACAAGGTAAACATGAAAATGGACTCAGGAGTTGTATTTGCATCTATTGTGCTCATCTGTGTATACTGCAGATAAGCACAGTGATCTAAACACACTGACAAGCTTTCAGGGAAGGAAGAACTTGCTGCTGCTCAGTCCTGACCCCTCAAATCCAGCCTTGTGTACCGTCAGTTTGTGAACTTCCACACTGCAGATGCTGCTGGGACTTCAGCCCATGGAGCGAGCTGATTAAATGTGAACCATGATTCTGTATACGTTATACAGGGCTGGAGCACCTCTGCTGTGGGGGCAGGCTGAGAGAGCTTCGCTTGTTCAGCCTGGAGAAGAGAAGGCTCCGGGGAGACCCTAGAGCAGCTTCCAGTGCCTAAAGGGCTCCTACAAGAAATTTGGCGAGGGACTTTAGATAAGGGCCTGCAAGGACAGGAGTAGGGGGAATGGCTTTAAACTGACACAGGGGAGATTGAAGTGAGCTCTTAGGAAGAAGTTCTTCCCTGTGAGGGTGCTGAGGCGCTGGCACAGATTTGCTTCAGACAAACTGTGGCTGCTCCATCCCTGGCAGTGTTCAAGGCCAGGTTGGACGGGGCTTGGAGCAACCTGGTCTAGCGGAAGGTGTCCCTTCCTGTGGCAGGGGGTTGGAACTGGATGAGCTTTACAGTCCCTTCCAATGCAAACTATTCTATGATTCTAAAACTGAGCTCTGTGCTACTATGGTTGCTGCATTACCTCCATCAGTTGCAGTAGTGCTGGATGCGTTTGTTGCAGTCTATCTGTCCTATCTCTCCAGCATCAGCATTTCTAGACTTCAAAGATCCAAACCCATAACTGGCACTACCAGTCCTGCTGTTGCTTGTTCCAGGTCCATTCCTAACCTCACTCCTTTGAGGAACAGGAAGGGCCAGCTGCAGAGCTCAGCCAGACATCCCTTATCAAGAGAGCACGAGAGGCAGCAACTGCAAGGCTGGTCTATCAATGGCTGAACAATAGCTGGTTCGCCAAACCTAGCAGGTGGATTTCAAATTGAACTACCCACAACCATCCTTTTATGTGTTGCACACATTTTACTAGATTGCAAGATACACTGGCTAACTGGCTAAAAGACATATTTGCATACGCAATTTTCTTGGCATATGCTTTTTACTGCTTTTGGAGCTTGCCTGTCTTACAAGCATGTATTAACCTGAGCTACAGGCCCCTAGTTTTCAGTAGCCCGTCAACACTAACATGATAGAGCATTGCACAGCATTTTGCAGAGTACAACAGCGATCTGCAGTGGCTTACAGTTCCCCCGTTGGTTGTCACAAAGCTTTTAGCATTCACCTATGCCGAGGTCTACTGTAGCCACTGTTACAGAATTGTGCAAAGGTACAAGAGACACCAGAAAAACCTCATTTGTAAGAACACAGCAATTCCTGCTCCACTACTGCTGATGGCTCTGAGCAGGAACTGGTATCACTGGTGTCTAGACGTGTGCTCATGAACTTTAGTATCAGATCTGCACTGACTTCAACAGGAAACTTTGCCATCCTCCTGTAGCAGAGTACCTATTTGAGTGAACCACGACAATATTGAAAGGGATAACTTTTGTCATCAGGAAGTCACCTATCTTGGTTAGCTGCTCAGAGACCATGACAACTGCCTGGCAGTGCCAGCAGGTCAACAGTTCTACCTGTGGTGGAGACTTGTTATGAATGTTGTTTACCTCTGAATTGTCAGCACCAGCAATGTACCTGAAACACCCACCTCTGAGGGAATGGCTTTTCAAACGAGAATAGAATTGGTGATGACAGCTACGTGTCCTACCTCTGATCCTTTGAAGTAACAAGAAACTGCTTTCTCTGCAGGGTTTGGGGGGCGTGGAGATCCCTGTGCACACTGTCTCACTAGAGTTTCACAGAGCACTGCCAGAACAGTTAGAAGATACTGAGAAAGCTCAGTTATGTATGTAGCCATTGCAGAACTGGGATTGTGCTCTTGCTGGTTCAGTCTAGTTTTGTTGAACCAGCTGCTAAAATGGCAGTTGCTTGTTCTAACGTGCCTCTAGCAAGCTCTAGTCTGTGGCACTATCCATGTGCTCTACCCTGCCCCCCCTCCTTGGGTGCTACAACATGAGCACTTCTCCTCCCACTGTAACTCCTCTCTGCTTGCTGAGGCTGTGCCCCTACTTCACCCTTCTCATATATGGGAGAGCACACTCCATGCCAGGCCCCTCCCTCCAGACACAAAAGAAAGGGCATCACCATGCAGGAAAATATGTACTAACTAGAGCCAGGGAAAAAGCTGTTAGATGCCAGTATTGCAAATGCTGTCTGCACAGTGCAGCCTCCTCAGTGTCTGCAAAGAACACTTCTTCACTCCTATGAAGAGGGCAAGTCACAAAGAATGCTTGGCTTCCAGCTGAGATTTTTAACTAGAAGGTGCCACCCCAAGCTATGTGGGCCCAGGGTTGCGATGGAAATTAAATTACATACAACCGATGTCCAAAACTGAGAGAGATTTATGACTAACTGCTAATGCATGCCCTGTACCGCACATGACAAAGGATTTCTTCCTCTTCCAGAGCCTTCAAGTGGAGCTTATTCCTTAAGTCTACTGGAAAAAAAAAAAAAAGGGGGACATTTCATCTGTACAAGTTACTTACTGCAGATTCAGTTTTGTAAATTGGATTGAGCACGAATGGATTGACTTGCCCTATAAAAATATCAGTTCATACATTTTTCATGTTTGTTAGTTTGAGCAGTGTGAGTACAGGTTTACAGCTGGATGGAGGAATGCCTTTAAAAAAATGTTCTCTGAATACTTCATTAAAGGGTTTTGGCATAGCTGAGGTTTCCTGTGTCCTGAATGCTGAACAGACAAGTGCCTATGTAAGCAATGGTGCTTTACTGAAGCCACAGATCTATACAAAGGCAAAACTTGGGAATAATATGGCCTAGCAGAGAAGTTAAGTATCAGGGGGAGACTGCTGGGCAGGTTTCGCTTGTTTGTTAACCTGCTAGTGATGTACAAGGCTTTGCTGCTAAAAAGGTCATCCAAGGGTGTCTGGAAAAATATTAGTTTTTCCTCATCTGTAGTTTCCACAGGAAAGTTGACAGACCTGCCAAGCAGACAGTCCTAAATGGTACATTATTTTTTGCAACCCAGCTGAAAGCACTTACCCAGAAGAACTGCTACCTGGATGTCCCCAGGGGCAGTTAAATTATAGCTATGCACTGGAGAGCTCCACAAGCTCTATACATAAACATTGAAGCACTGTGATTTATTACTAGCAAATAGCTCCAGCATGTTAATGTTCATTTATCTTTCATATTCCAAGAGCAGCAGCAGAACTATTCTTGGTATGACAACATTTATAACTGAGTTTATGCAGCCAGCTTTACCTACTTAAGGCCATCACTTTGTGTTTATACCTGTCATAGCCTCACAGAGTCCCCTGGCACATGGCACTGAGCCTGGTGACAAGGATGGTTAATACCTTGAGCAGAGCAGAGGCAGGGCCCTGAGGTATTCAAGGCACAGGTAAGGGGAAGGGGGAACAACTGATGGGACAGTGACAGGCTAATTTTTTCTGAGCTGAACAATATGCAGGGCTTTAGAACAAGCTTCCAGAGGAAAGAACAGCTAGAGATATGAGTGCAGCTGAAAAGAGGACAACATTATACACATTTAACAACAGGCAGAAAACATCCAGTAACCTGATCTCTTCCCTCAAGAAGAGGACTTCTAGTTTCTTTCTTTCTTTTTAATTAGGGAAATGCAGCACATGTAGCCTATCTGCATTTTTGGTATAATACTTTGTAACTCATGAGGAATTAACTCAGTTGAAGGCAATACTGAATAATACAAGAACTGTAAGGTAAGTTACTGGCTAACATGAAGAGTTTTACAGTCAGATGCCACTCTCCCTCGTCTCCACTGGTTTCCTGCTCCTGCTAGCTCCCAGTTGGGTGCTAGGCAAGGACCAATCTGGCTTCTCCGCCACCCACAAGAAACGAGTGTGGTCAGCCATCCATTGCACAGTGATAACAACTGGGCAAGTACCTGTGTGCATCCTCTGGAATGAAGGATTTCCTTCAGGTTTGGGTACCTGCCTAGAAGTCACTTGGTCAGAATAATGCTATGTGCCCTGCTCCTCATAGCACCAGCACCCTCCCCAGGACCTGCAGGAACTGTGTTAGAACTGCTCTACGTTTCATCCTTACAGCTTTGTTTTTTCTGAGCTAAGATTGGTTGATTTAGAACTCCAGAAAAAATAAAATCTGGAAGGACTGCAGTGACCAGTCGCTTTCCCAGCAATTTTTCATCAGCTGAAAAGCATGGAAGTTGGAGTAGCCCAAGAGAGGTCCAAGCTTGCCTTTGTGTCTACTTTTATGAGTTCTGAGGAGTCAGACTTTTTGCTTTTTTGCATTCCAGTTCTTTATTATTTTAGTAGGCATTACAAAGCCCCAAATGGAGTGTGTGTTGTTTTTCAGAGTTTCTCCTTTTATGTCAGGTAGTTCTTGGTTTGGTACCTCTGCTCACCGGAGGAAGACTGCTAGCTGTTCCTGTGAAGGAGAAGGCTTTATCCCACAAGGTGATTCCTGAGCCAGCTGCAGATACTCTAGAGAAGCCAAGAGACTACAATTCCAGCATGAGCTAACAAGCATGCCATGATCCTATCAGGCATCACGAAGAGCACCTATTCTCACCATTCCTCTTGGGGTGTGTTTGGGAAAACTACTTTACAACACTCTCAGCTTTGTAAGTAACCACAAAAAGACCCTCTGAAATAATTTATAATGAAAAAAATCCAACCCAACAAATAAAATATGCAGTAAAGTGAAACAAATGAAATCCTGCATCAGCAGCACCGTGTTTATACAAAATTGTTTTCCAAGAATGAGAGAGAAATTAGAGCTCCGCAACAAGTTTTCTTTGCTTGCCTTTTCTCCCTTCCAAATTCAGATTACTTCCATTTTTCAATGCTAATCTTAGAACTGAAATATTGGGATTTCATTTGAAAAACATGAACATACTGGAAATGTCAGGAACACGTTTACATAGAGCTAGATGAAGTAGCTGTGGACAGTACTGAGAGTCACTAAGCCACAAATAATTTTCAACAGACCAGACACTGATTTCTGCCCAAGACAAGAACGACTGCTTATCGCAGGACTGAAGACTATCCCAAAATAGGTGAAACTGTATTTCCCAAGAAGCTCAGGATCCAGGCTATATTGATCCTAAAAGAGGTCAAGTCTCCAGTCTCCCTTGTTTGCTGATGAAGTTTTCTTGCTTTAGATGCCTCTAAAACTGTCAAGTTCTCTCTTGTTACAATTCAGCAGCAGATGTGTACAAGTCAAATATCAATGCAGACAGACTGCTAGTGTTGGCCAAAGACAGCTCGTACTTTAACTACATAGCCCTCCTCCTCTAAGATCCCTGTCACTGGAATCAATACCTCTTTCCACTCAAAAGTAGCAATTAACAAATACAGACTTGAAGAGTAGCACTGTTTTCTTTTACAGATGACTAAAAGCTTCAAATGACACAGAAGAATGACCACTGAATTCACTACGGACCTTAGATGTCCAAAAGGTGTTTGGCACTGCATTACCTGGCCTTTTCCTGAAGGAAGATTGACTTGACTGGGAAAAATAATCAAAGGTAACATGATTTGGCTCAGCAAATGACTTATAGAAGAAGGCACATGAAGTGCCATGGGTTTTTTTTTTTCACTTAGCCTCCAATTATTTGCCTGTTCCGAAGAACAGCAGTTACAGATTTCTTACTGACACTGAAGTGGACTCAAAGTCTGAACTGCTGATCCACAGCTTTTCACAAGCACCTTCCTGCAAGCTCACCTTATCTCAGGTGGTAAGACTGAGACTTACTGATTTAACAGTGGGCTAATATATTTGGAGTCACAAATCAAACTGTTTCACTACCCAAGGAAAACACACTTTCTCGCCATCACTAACTGGCAGTCATGCACTGACTGCTGCTCCCTGGCACATGGTCGTTGCAAAACAAGCAGTGACTGCCACCCAGAGCATAGGAAGCGTTGAGAAGGCTTTTAAGAGAGAAGGAAATGCGTACACTGCTACCTTTGAGGGACAAGTGGTGGAAAAAGAACAGATCTCACCAAGTGGAAAGAGTAATTTGGAACAAGAGGTAAAGGGGGAGGGGAGAAACATACTGGCAATACAGGGACAGGGAAAGACGTTCAGAGTAGGAGTTACAGGAATAAGCATAATTTTATCATATACATGAGTGAAGTAGAGAATGTAATAGTTTAAGAGTTACTATCCAAATTCTTTCTTGCAGAAGGCATTTCCTTCCTGCCTGATGAATTCAGCAATGACAGTTTTAAGCAAATTGTGACCTTTGCTTTCCAGCTTGTCTCAGTAACGAAGTGAAAGAATTGCAGTGACCAGCACTGGCTGCAGCATAAATATACTGATTTTTCAGTCTGAGGCACTGACAAAGAGATATCTCAGACCTGTAGTTCATTCTGTGGTATAGAGTTATACTGAGCATTCCCACTGCAAAACCGTATGTGCTTTATTATGTCCACCCTGTTCCCTCACTTGCCTGCTTCCATACAGTGAACAGCAGACTTTGGTTCTCTCATTCTGTGTGTTGAGGTGTTTTATAGTTCTTAGCCAGGCCACTATAGAATATCTAGTCTGTCCTTTGGAAAGACTCATGGCAAGTATGTTGAAGGGGAACCAACATTTGAACTATTTTTGCCTGCTTCCTCACAGCAAAACAATTAGGCTGCACCAAACTTACAAGTTTGCAATTCCAGATGAATGCTAACTTTAAAACACTGCCATAGGCATGTTGAAGCTGCAACTCTGGATAATATACTCAGCAAATCATACAAAGTACAACTGGTAAAAAGAAACATGTACCTTTCCCTTGTGAGCGGAAGGAAATGACACTGACAGCTCGTCACTGAGAATCACTCACAAACAAGTTCTGTTGATGTTAGTTATCAAACAACCAGCCATTGCTTACAGAAGTCTGTCTTCCTGACTGCTGAATATTGGTTCTGGATGCAGCAGGCTCTAGTACTACAGCTCTGGGTGCACATTTTTGTGATGGAAGGTCCTACTCTGTTACTAAAGGCCTTCAGCACCAAACCTGTGAACAAGCTCTGACCAAGCTTATACAGGAATAAGGTGGGGTTTTGGTTGGTTGGTTCAAGTGTGCTTCACTTTCAGTAATGACAGTAATGAACAGTCAATTGCTTTCTTTAATTGCTCCTTTACCCATTTGGCCCTTCAATCTATCTGATTTATGTGTAATCTTTATGACTTATCTTCATCAATAGCCCAAATGTTCAAGTAGTTTGTCACACAGAGAAAATGTGACATTTCTCTCTTCAGAACAATTAGAAATGCCTAGAGAGTCAGATATTGTAAACCTCTCTACCCAATATAAATCCCAGACTGTGGTTCTTTCGCAATATTTCTCGAACCATATAATTACCAAATCAAAATCAGAATCAAACTTCTCATTTGTTATTTCTTGCAAAAACTAGGAGAAAACACTCTCTTCAAGTGCATGGCATTCTTCTCTTGTTTAGAAATGTCAGGGTGTAAATACAAAACAAAGTAGTAGCTTGTTTCCATTTTTGCTTCCTGGAGTACACTGAACAAGTGGCCTCTCACATACTGGACAGGAGAAAAAGAGTGGTGCAAATTATTAAAACACCGATTTTATTATTTCAGATTTCTCACATACAGAATATTCCTCAACATTAGCAAAGCTAACACCCATTTATTTTAAAAAGAAAATCCTTCTGAGAATCTAAAAAAGCCAGAGGAATTTCCTCCAGCTCTCTAGGACTAAAGATGTTTCCATACAATACTACTCAAACTAATTTTCCCTCTATAAAGCCTTCTACTTGCCAAGACTTTTTTTCCTGATCCTTAAAAAAACAAACAAAAGCTTGTTTTGAAAGAAATATGAAAGGAATCAAAGGAGTTGTGTTGAGCCAAAAGACCTCCTTTCTCCACCCTCACTGTACTCATCTGGAAAGCATCTGGCAAACAAATCCATTGATAGTTTAGAAAAGCCTTTTATCTGTCCTCGCAGGCTTAAGAAGGAAAGCGGATAGCATACACACTCCATGGACTAATTGTACGTTCCCTTTATATTACTGCCATTTTGAAGATGTAAGAGTACAGCAAAATATCTGCCATGCTCACAAAGAAACTCCACCTTCCCTGGTAAGGCTGCCTGAAACCCAAGTTAATAAACCTTTCAGGGTAGGGATTTGGCTACTTTGGTTCATGACCATTCTCCCAAAAAGCAGCATAGCAAGGACACACCAACATATGGAATCTTCTTGAGTCCAGCTGGACTTAGTGCTCATTATTTGGTTATGCTGGATCAATTACACCCATTGGCTTAACTTCATTTTACTGCCTTATTCTTTACTTCACACCATGCTTCCCAGGTCTTTGAGATCTGCAAGGGGCTGAACTGCAGCTGAACCTAGAGAAAAGGAGCAGAAATAGGTCCAAACTATTTCTGCACGTATTTGCTGGGCTTTCCCTTGACCCATTGAGATCATTCTATAGTTTTCCTAAGGAAAACCAAACTATAGAAAGTAGTCAACGATTTTTCAAGGAAGCAGCATATAAACTAACAAGTCCACATGTCCATTTTCACACAGACTAAAGCAGGGATATCAAAAGCAGGATATCTCTTCAGAAGCATAAAATGTAGTATTTTTCTATTAAAACTACATAAATACAGACACTGTAGCTAGACACTAAACTAGCAGGTTGGGAGGCACATGCAAGTCCTCCAGGACATGATTCATCCCATATGATATTAAACCACAGCCTTGTTCTCCCCCTTTTCCCTATCTTCAGTCAAAACTGAAGTTTATGTAGCTGAAAAATTACTTATGGTATGGTAGCACTTGTAATGGCCCCTTAATCCATGAAACCACAGTACAAACAGTCTCAGCTGCCTCAGGAGGTCAGGTACAGTTCCTGCCTTAAAGATACTCTAGTCAAAGCAGAGGTTTTCTGCTGTTGCTGTCAATGAGACAGAGGTGCAAGACCAGAGATGGACCCAAACCTTTAGCTGGTGAAATTATACATCTGCAATTTGACCCCTTACTATACCACTGGCATAGCCATTAACACAGAGAACACTCCCTAGTTCAATAGATTCCTGACGTATCTTGTAATACCAGAAGGTATGATTCTTCCCTAATATAGAGTATAACAAGTTCCAGTCTCCCAGATGACCACCTTTCATTTCAGTTTTTGGCTTTTCTAAAAAAAGTGTTTTCATGCTATTTAATTTTGATGATGAGATTATAATACTGGCACACCAAAATCATAGATCAGTACAGTGTACTCCACAGAGTTGGTTATCTATAAGTAATCCAAATAAACACAGATGAAGAGCAGCCTATAAATCCTGCCTCCATACTGTAAGTCATGTAAGACCAGGCACATCCCTTCCTTCAGTGGAATTACAAAGTACACATCCCTCTCCTGTTACAGAAATTTAAAGCACATAAGACCCAGTAGGAGGAGGAAATGATGAGCTGCACTGCCCTTCATGCACATTTATGCAAATTCCATGATAAAGTAATTGAAACGGCACTATGTAAATTTGAACATGCAAAGAAATGCAAATATTTCTATAGCAGTTTAAGTGGTAAACATTATGTACATCTTCTCTATGAAAAGATTAATTTTCAAACAGCTGATCATTGTAAAGTTGGAAGTTGGCTGTTAGAATTCAGGCATTTAGCAGACCTTTGGGGACCTAATTCCCTTCTGTGCTTACAGGTACCCTCAGGAATAGAATTCTCATAGTGAAAACCCTAAACCAGCTGTAAATGCCTAACTACTATCCCGTATACAATAAAAATCCCAATCTTCTTGGATTTTTAGTTTTCTTAGTATTTGGCTTTCTACAATGACAAATACAAATATTCCAATGCCACTTCCCATACAAAGTGACCATGGTATCGCTTTCTCACTCCTTCCTTAAATGTAAGACATACATGCAAGCTTAAAAAAAAAATCAAACTTCTGCATGAATCATTGCAATATATTCTTTGTCAGATGCTTAGTCTCAAAAGTTATTTTAGATCTGTTAAAGAAGTTAAACCAGGTTTGCAAATGACTCAGTCTGAGGAAAGCTCTTGGGAATGCTTTCTCGGCTATCTTGCAATCCAGAACTAAGAGAAGGGGGAGGATGAATTAGTATTATTGTTTTCACACTACCATGAGCACAGGAGAAAAGAAACTTATCTGCTGAGGTAGTGGAAAGCACAACCATAAGGCCAACTCTGCTAACAAGGCAGCAGGTGCATTTAGGTTCACTATACCCTGCCTTCAACAACATAAAAGGAGAGCTAAGCTTCAGTTTTAAGACCCTGAATGTCCTGAAATGACACGCTTGGACTGCGTGCTGAACATTTAGCACCTATACACATGCTTGGCACTCCAGGAAGCTTCTGCTCTGCCTTTCCCTTTGCAGCACTAGCTAAGGTTCCAGTTATAAAGAGTATTAGAGTCTTCAGAACAAAGACATTTCATATTAGTAATTCCAAAGACAACAAGCAAACACCAGCAACATTAGTCACTCTAGAGCACGGATCACAGCCTCATGAAACAAAACTTTTCCAGTCTTTTGCTAAAGACTTTCAGCAGAAGGAAGAATTAAACGTAGATTTTGCTATTTAACACTTTCTTTTTGCCTTTTCAAGTTTGCATTCCTCTGAAGAAATACAAGCCAAACATCCATTTACTTAGGTTTGCTATATCTGCATTCCCCTGCAGGGGCTACATAGCTAACTGATTACTACTTGTGTTAGTTTTATTAGAGATCATGGAGCCTTGTACCTTGCGGCAGTTTACACAGCTCACAGTTTATAAAGAACTGAAGCCTCTCCTCCCATTTCCTGGTTCACAGTGTCCAAATTGTGCTTATTTCAGAATCTCTTTGGAGATCCTAAGCCTGCTATTAATGGCTAAGGTTACAAACTAAAAATATCTCATAATTCTCAGGAAGGATCTTGAGGTTAGACTCAAGACTATTGCACCATATATATTATTATTGTTTTGTCAAATATTTCTTATTAACATCTGGTTATATTTAGAAAAGACACTGAACTAAAATGGGTTAAACCAAGTATCGTTCTTTGACCACCTTCCACTAACCAGGATCTTGTTCCACATCCAAAAAAATCCCTCCTGAAGTTTTACTCATTTCAGAAAGAAGAGTGCTTCTCCTGTTAACTACTCAAGTATCATCTCAAATTATAGCTGGATATTAATTTTTTATAACAAAAGATGATGCTTAATTTATGAGATGGAAAGCAGGAATAGGAGAAATATTTTACTTACACCAAGAGAACTAGAACTGAAAATAAAACACCAAGCAAACTGGAACTAAAAAGGAAGCTCCAAATACACAGAGCATTAAAAGCTTACAAGAAGAAGAAAAATAACAAATCAGTAGTCATTGCACTTAAGGTGATTCTGTACCTGGGGCTGCCCTCAGCCCCAGCTGGGACAGCATCCAGCCATGACTCACCAGTGAGCGAGCAGCAGTGAGAACCTGGCAGCTTTCCACATCTCCAGAGGCCAGGACTTGTGATGTCCTCTGCTCCCCTCCAGCTCAGCCCATAGGACTGCTGCTAGGTCATGCCTACAGGTGAATTGCAGCATTCTGCTAATAACAGGTTTGTGCTTCAGCAGGGAGCCTGGTTAGGAGCCTGTCAGGTCTGCACTCCACAGCAGCAGCTAGGCCAAGGCAGCCAGTTGCTGAACATAGCATCTGCATCTGCTCGTAGCATTGCCCCCTCTGCCAGATGTCAGTGCTGACTTCTGCTGAGTGGCAGTGGGTTATCTGTGCCCCTTGGGTGTCATCCTGGAGAAGCAGTGAGAAAGAAGCTAGATATATTTCAAGTGGTATTGCTTTTGCTAACACATACAGCCCCAAAATTAGGTGTCCAGTTTGTCAAAGCAGTATTATAGATGGTCCCAATTCTTTCACACCAACCATATAATGAATCCATCCCTTTCTACTATCTGGGGTCTACTTGTGTCTTCCACATCTGAAGCCTCACAAATTTTGGCATGCCTGAAGTTACCTTTTCTTAGGCAAGGGTTTTCTCCTTCCTGTTGACCCACCCATCATAAGTAGACTTACTCTTACTTATATTCCCTTTGCTAAAAGCTGCTTGCAAGCTGACCCTTACCTGATATGTAATAGGTGAGAAACATGGTATACCCTTGAAATTGTTGCACGCTTGCTAACAGCATGATGAGACAGTGAGTGAGTACATACCACTACAAGGCTTTAGGCAAAGTAATCTCCTTCAGCATATTACCTATATACTTCTATGCAAATCCTAATAGCACATAGTCATGTCAAGCAAACCAACCTCTTAGTGCTTTTATTTTTCCACTGACAGAACCTCAAATCAAAATTAGCCCCTAGATAGCACTGTCAGTGGTACAATTATGCATACACACACTAGATAACCAAATAAAGCCTCTATGGGAGTCTGTACTAACAGGCTATGATGACTGGCCTTTTATTGCCAAATCCTATAGCCTAATGCCTCTGCAATCTTAACTTCTCCCTTTGGATCCTCTGAATTACTGACTGCTTCTCCCTGTACATCAGGATTTGTTTTGGCACAGAAAGCACAGGGACAATTGGTTTTAGTAGAAAAGGACAAATACATAAGCATTGAGTCAGGATCTCCAGACATCTAAAGAGGAACTTAGAAGAGCAGGGCCCAGCTCTAGGCTGCCTACTGTATCTTTCTGATCATAAGGAAGCTCTACCTACAGAAGACAAAAGCACTTAGCAGATCACAAATGCAATACTTACAGGGAAAACCTATGAAATGGCAGACCAGTGAAATGCACCAGTGAAATGCACCCAGTGAAAAAGAGCAAGCTTAAAATACATTTGCTTTTATCTCCAGAGTGATACTCTGTCTGCAAACTCAAGGAGCATCACAAGCTAAGACAACATTCAAACCCAATGCTAAGATCAGGATTTTGCTGCCTACGCATGGTATTCCTAGTGTCATCTACCCCATACAGTGAGCCACTGTGCCTCTTACTAGCATGCTGGAAGGGTGTTGGTCTCAAGTCCTGCATCACAACCTCCATCCATCCTGTGCACAGGTCTCAGACACCTAAGGGCATTTCAAACAGAACTTATTAACCCAAACACATAATCCTTTTCCACACCCCTCTCCCCAAAGACAAGCACCCTCTTCTCTAAAAGCTACAGAGGTTCTGACAAACAAAGAAAGGGGGAATTAGCTAATGACTGAACTAAACAAAGTGTTTTGAAGTAAAGCATATCTATTTATAGGCATCAGGAATTCCTGGCTAATTAAGGTATTTCTGAGGTTAGGAATGAGCTCAGGAACAAACTAAAACTCCATACTCAGGAAGCAATACTGGTTCATGAGCTTGGGCCTGTGCCTAACCTCAGATTTTGGTGATTTTCATGCATTATAGCACTCAACTTTGCAAGTTTGTAACAAATCCATATAGTTTTTTACATAAATATCCTCTAATTAGTTTTCAGGATACAGCAAATGTAAGTTGTTTTTTGACTTAGGAAAAGGTTAAATAACTAAAAGAAGCAGTAAGACCAGCATTCCTAACAGTCTGAAAACCTCATACTTCAAACAACAGAAGTATTGTTACTGATTGCCATGATGTTAGAGTTGTGCGACTTGGCAGGAATAATATGCAGTTTCCAGGACTCACTCTGAGGTGCTGCAAGAGCAGTACTATAGACTGCAATTCTTTCTGTTGCAGCTGAAAACAGAAGAAGCAAAACAACAAGAAGCAGAACAAAATAGATACAGGCCCTAAATTACAGCAGATCACAAGCAAGTCAAGAATTTACCTGTTTAATGATTTAAACAAAAATCACAGAAGTAGCAACAAAATCCTGAAGATAAACTGTGGTTCCAGACCTGGAACTTAAGGCTCGAATTTGGAAGACATACAGATGTTCTCTCTAGCACAGGAAATGTCCTTTCTTGGGAAGGTTCTGATATTTAATTTAGCAAATTTTGTAATTATTGCAATGGCCCAGAAACTTGTGGTAAATTTCATCCTCTTGTGCTATATGTGGCTTTGGAGTCTTCTTTATTGATACAGGATTTGTTACATGCTTTTGGAAAGCAATTTTGCAGTCTAGTGGTCTATACAGTTAGCTCCTTTATATCCTTTTTGAACTGGCTACTTCTGCACTGGAACCTGTAACTGCATGGCTGACCTGAACCAGGTGCTCCCTTTCAATTCAATGGGTTAGATTTCTTCTTAAGAGGAAAGAGCAATGTCCTGGTTTAACCCCAGCAGGAACCACGTACCACAAAGCCACTCGCTCACTCTCTCAGCTCTATTCCAGCTGATACCAGGACAAGCAGAAACCTTAATTTGCATTATCAGCAGTGATATACATAAGATGCTACAGCTTAACAATATTACAACATATCTAGTTTGGCTTTTTCCCCATTGTCATTTTGACAGGCTGTCTTTTACAATTTCAATCTGTAGCCCATGGGCTTTTCTGTTACATCGAGAAGTCTGCCACATTTTATTATCAGGTTTGCTTGCAAGAAACAATATGAAGAATTCAGAAAGCTGGGAATAGATTCCTATATCTGTTGGTATATTTTGCTCTTCTTATAGATGGGTTGGGCCTCAGAAAAAGAAAAATTAAGATTTGTTGTATTTAACCACATCTCAGACTCTCAAGTCCTTCCTCTATGCTTTGAAACCCAGTGCAGTCTTATCTACATTGGCTCCTTCCATAGGGATATCCATCCTTCCCACAGACCAAACACATGGCAGAGATTTGCATTCCTGCAGAGTGCCCATGGTTAATTTTGAAACTATACATTCAGTCTAATAAGGAAAAAAAGAAACTGGGTGCTTACACTGCTATAATAAGCACCAGTGAATGCACAACTGCAGGCAAACAGTGTGTTGTTTATTTCCCACAACAGGTTTTATCCACTGAGACATGCCTTGAAATTGCAGGATAAGCAAAAAAACATTTAATAAGGAAGAAACGAAGAAAAGGAAGAAGAAAACAACCCTCTTTCACCATCCTCTTTGCCATTCTCCAGACTGCTCCTGTTTAATCTTGCCTTGAGGAATCATTAATAGACACTATATGGAAGTACACTATATGGTGTATAAACACTTGTCCACATACTGAATTCTGATGGAAGAACAGGATTAGTTCCTGAGTTGGCTCACTCAGTGATGGAATCATCCAGCACTTCTCACTCATCCAGACCTTCCAACAGGCTTTTCCTGACAATTCTTCTTTATTTAGTCTTAAATGGATTAAATTCACCTACAGTGTTTTAGAAGATCAGGCAAAGGTATTGCCATCATCTCCTGAAATGTCTCTGGAAATAAGCAACACCTACTCCCCTTCTGCACACCCTTGCCAGTCCTGGGGTTTACACAACATAGCAGAAATTGGACTGTATGAAATATATTTAGTGGTAGTCAGAGGAATTGTTTTCTGCCTGGTGCTTGTCAGAGAATGTTTACTGGCTGGTATTTCTCTCTCATATCCAACCCTTGGTTGTATTAGCCATGAAATCAAACTCTGCAGCTTGGTGGGAAAGTCACCCTGAATTAGCTTCCTGAACCTTTTCTGGATTTCAAGTTCTCTATTACATTACAATAAACACAGCTATTTTGGGAAAAAGACAAGATGCTTTATACTTGGCACAATTGTGTGAGGCTATCATTAATGCTAGACAAACCCAAAGAGACAAATAAGTAATCTAGCAAAGCAGAGGGTTACGTTTTTGATTACGAAATAGGAAATAAAAAGTTATCAAAACCAAAACAAGTAAGACACAGAACACACTTGAAACAGCTCAATTCTCCAGCTGTCTCAAGACTTTTCTGAGTCACATCCCAGGAGAAGATAGGGGAGCAGATGTAACATAGTTGTACCAAATCCTGAGTTTTGACTTTCAGAAATAACCTTGTGTGATTGTGGAAGTAGAGAGCTAGCTCTGCTGAAGTCACTCAGAGCTGAAGCTACCATTCTCTTCACTTCATGCAATACCCATTTCTTTGCCCTCATTTTTGTTCCCAGCTTGGATGACATTAACCTTTGCCTAGGTGATTTTCTGACTTTACAGTCTTTCTTTGTACATTCTTTTAGCTTAAGTGATCTTCAAGGTTTATAACATTCTGCAAGGCTCATCCAGAACTAAGACACATCTCATAAGCAACACTACTATCTACACCTACCCTTTAACTGAACAAATTTCAGTATGTCATTATATCCTCAGAGAAGTCTATACAACATTAATCATACAGATGATACACCCAGTTGTCAATGTATGTTCCCTCCCTAACATTTACAGGAAGGAGCCTTCAATTAAGGTGTGCACAGTTTTGGAATGGTTGGGGTTAGAAGGGACTTCTGGAGTCCCTGCTCAGGGAGGGCCATCTTTTCTTCTCTGGAGGGAGAAAAGAAACATCTCTATCTTTGGAGTTTTCAGGACTCTGTGGTGGCTGATCTGATCTAATGACAGCAATAGCCCTGCTCCACAGAGGAGGCTGGGCCAGAAGTAATTCCCATCCATATCTTTAATCCCATAAACATGAGTGTGCTTCATTCAACTGAAAGACTGGTCAAAAAGCACCCCCATCCAGCAAGTCAAAGACCACTTCAGTCAGCATGCCTTATTCCACCCTATTTTACTTGCACACTGCAGTTGTACATCCACTACCAGCAAGCAAACAGCTCCCTACAAACTGAACATTTCTGGTGCTGTCTTACAAGAACGTATACAGGTATGTATTCTTTAGTGCTATGGTGGCTTGGTTCCTTAACAACTCTAGTTGAACCTTGTCCTCCTTTCATGAAATATTTACAGCTTTTTGGTAATTCCTCCAACCCCATTCATCTAAAAGCCACTACTGATGATTGCATAATAAGAGATTGTTGTAGTGAACAAACATAACAGTAGCTAGGTCAAGAACTACATGAACAAATAAAAATTAGAGAAGCAAATAAAGCCACTTAGAATTCAACAATACACAGCCACAATATTTAAGTGTATTATTCCCTACTAACATTTAGGTGTATTATCCTGTACTATACCATTCCTTACAATATATCTTATCTTGAATGAACAGAAGATGGTATATTCTAGTCACCTAAAATAGCATTATCAACCTTTATTAGATGTTGGGGACAGTTCTGCTATTTTTAATTAGCATCTAAAAGAAGCTTCTATTTGAAAGCAACAGAAACAAATTTGGATCTGTCATTGAAAGCTACACAACACATTGCTTTTCCCTTACTCATGGGTTAAGTCTGTTCTCGGAATAGTCACTTCCCTCCTGCTCTTAGCATTCCCCACAACAGCAGGCAGTTCCTTAGTTCCAGCAGAGCACAGCCATCACTGGAGCTTTGAATATTTGGGCCCTTAGACTATGCATGTGGAAGGTTATGACACAGGTCTTTGGCCTGGTATGGATTCGTACTGAAGGGGAGTACAGTACAGAGAACAGCAGACAGAAGCCAAGCATTCCTTGGAGTCATCTATCCATGCCAGACGAACTTTGACTAGGATTTCACTGTGCTTCCATTTGATGATGAAAATTTGGTTTCATAAGCACACATATGTAGATTGCAGAAGAACATGTATCTTTGGTATGAGTTGCATCAGCTGGTAGAAGAGTACATCTGAAGCTATTTAGGAGTTTTAAAATATTTGTAATTTCTATTCCCTTAACTATCTGGATGAACAAGTTCAAAACGGTAGTTTTATACTGAATGAGCAAGAGACAGGAAGAATAAGCAATAACTTGATTTATTATCTTGTAACCATTTAAAAAATCATCATATACTAAGAAAATAACTGGATTCTTGTTGGTACATACCAGCTTCCACCTTTGATAGTCCAAAAGCACAAGATGCACACTAGTGGATGGATTTTAAAGTTATATTGGGAAAAAGTAATCTAGCTACTGGCTGTAACATGAGAAATACATGCTAGAAGACAGACAGGAACAAGACTCATTATTTCCTTAGTGGAGGTGGAACAAGACTGATGGAAGAAACTCCTTAACAGTCCATGAAAAGAGATCACGTAAAGAGGTGGATCACCGTTCTGATAAAGAAAAGAACATTCTTTTTTGCTCAATGAAAATTATACTTAATATATGCCACTAATCTTCCCACATGCCCTGGAGACCTGTGAGCCTGTGCACATTGTTCTCTGATGGTTTTGATGAGAACTAATTCATCTTAATGAGAGGGAGTGCTGAGTTCAGGGGTTTTATCTCACTGCACTGCAATTTGTTTTCACTGGCAATTGGTTGACTTTTCCTTTATGACATGCAGGTTACAAATGTCTTATTTATTTTGATGACACAATCACAACAATTGATACATCTATGTTTAAAGCATTACATCTTAAAAGTTGCACTTCAAGGTCCCACTTAGGTACCAAACCAACAGTGATTTATTTAAGGGTTTACTGTGTTCCCACTTACTAGTTTGGTTGCTTTTGGAGCTTTTTTTCCTGGCCTCCAGCCCCAGTTTCTACTTGGACACCCTTGCAATCCTCCATTTGCTATTCTCTGAGGACTTCGGTATCCAAACCACAGCCTTATTTTTTTCTTGCTCAACAACAGCAATAGAGAGCCAGTGGCAAAGGAATCTGGCAAAGAAACAAGTCACCACTAACCAGCTCATTAAAGCACGTATCATCTGGAAGAAGTTACTGAATACTAAGTATGCTGCCTTGATTCCATTAATCAAATAGCAAAATTCTACTTCAACTATAAAATCTGAATGAAATACAGAAATGAGAAAGTAATTCACTATGCTGATGAGAACAAAAAGCACCCATTCCTTCAAGCTCCTAAATTTAAGCACTGTGTTAAAAATGCATTTGTGAGTGTTTAAAACTAAAAAGACCTGGGAGCAGTTTGTCAAAGTTAGTTAGAATTAGCTGGGGTTTGTTTTGGTTTTGGTTTTTTAATAGAAGAGCAGAGGGGGGAAAGACAGAAGTAATATGTTGCTGCAGGCCTTGGACTGCATTTGCACAGGCAATATACTACCTGGGCAATTACTGTGAGCAACTGGATTTATTTTGAACCATTAATTCCATCACAGATCCTTTCTACCGAAGAATACAGTATTATTTATATTTAAATTTCCTCTTCAAATCAGATAAAAACATTTAAACGCTCTGGTAGCAATCGTGGCACTTCTGGTGATATTTCCTATAGAGAGTATTATAAGCTTCCATCTTTTTACTTATGCAGGAAAACGAGGGATGTCTAAACATGAGGTACTTTTAAAAGACAAACTTCTTTCATTAAGCTGTAAAACAGGCAGGACTTGTCAAAACTCTCTAGTAGTGGGTATGTCTGGTAAGCAGACTGCTGGACAGGAGCACATCTACAGGAGGCTCCCTGTACCATTTCAGATAGTCTTTCATTAAGTGGCACACTTCCAATTGCGCACGTCTTTAAGCAAAATCTTCCCAAGGGTTTGAAGGCAACAGGGACAGTTTCTGATTTTTCATGAAGTCCAGCCAGATTCTTTTATCCAAAATCAGAAGGCTCAGGCAATTATTTGATTGCAAAACAATACTGAGTGCATGAATGTAATTGGCACCATCTCTGCTCTACCAGTGATCCCCTGTAAACCACCATTACTAAGTCCTAGATGCTTTCCTTGGCAGCCCAGGTCCTTCCACACCCACACAGCAGTGGAACACAACCTTTTAGCTTGAGGCTTTGTTACTCAGCCCCATCACACAGAATTGTAAAGATGCGAAAGTGGAACTAGGACTGTAAAGATAGGTAGACTGTGGTTCCTACATTTTCTCTTTCCCAGCACATGCAAATCTCATTTCAAGCATAGCCCTTAATGAACTGCAAAAGACTTCATACTGTAGCACCAGCCATCTGCTTCTTTTGATTAGCTATAGAATTAGTTCTTCTAAGATGTAAGCAGAGGAAAATAAGCCCTCCTCCTTCCCCAGGGTGGGGGGAGGGAATCAATCCCTTCAGTCAAAATCTGGTTTGATTTTCCAAGGCTGCTGTGCAACGGAGACTAGTTACTGCTAATTTACCTTTTACTTTCCGCTATCTCCTAGACCATTTGAACACTGGACACTGGGTTTCATGTTTACTTGTTGAAATCTGTTAGTGATCTCAAATGGCCCAGACTGAGCGCTCTCAGAGTAACCAGAACAGGTCACAGCATTGCCATAAAACAGAAACATGGATTGAGACCCAGCAGTAGTAGTACTGTTGGAACTTAAATGTGTTCAGGTTGAACAATAGGCTACCAGTAATTTTCTGTACAACTCTCTGCCACTGCTCTCTTTTGGAAAATGATGATGAAATTTGAGAACTACTCAGGCCCTAGTTTCAAAAACAACCTCAAGAGTTTCTCAATACATCAGCATAATGAACTTCAACTATTCCCTGGCTGGTCAACTTACAACAATAAACAGAAACAAGAATCCAAGTCAAAACCTCAGAATTACTTTGCTATTACTTCCTTAAGTACGCATGAAAGCAGAAGCACGTTATTATTGCATTACAGATGTGTTCTTAAAAGCCATGAATTACTTGCATTTTTAGTTGCAGAGCTTGAACAGAATCATGTTAGAGGAACTTTACTAACTATAAAGCTTAGAATGGAAGAGTTGTGAAAATTCACAAACTTACCTAGGCATACTGTCCAGAAGTAATGCAATGCACAAAGAATAAAACCCCCTGAAGTTATTTTCTGCTCTAGTTCATTGCTGATTCATCTAATGTTCAGAAGATCTTCCTGCTGCTCCTCCACAAGTTACTCAAAAAGGCAAATGAGGGCACTCACCACGTTGGGAAAGCACTCTACTAGATTAGTCAGCTTTACTGGATTAATTTTCATTATTAACAAACACGTGGCCTATCTGTGATTTAGGGAGATCTCATTTACAGCATACATTTCTAGATAGGTTTGCTTGTTTTTTAAATGCAGATAACTTCACCCATAAGAAGATTTCTGAAGTGTTATACATAGAGAACTCCCCCTCCCCACCTCTTCCCAGTGTTTTTAACGATGCAAGATAAAAAACCCAAGAGCTTGAGTACACTTCTTGCACTGCACTTGCTCATGTTTCTCATAAATGCTAATAAAATTGTTCCCTTGGTTCTCTGGCACTGCAGCAGAAAGTTTTGAGTCCAAATGTTGGGGTTTTTTCCCCATGAAAATTTCAATTAACTTCCCACAGAAATGCCCTCTATCTCCTTTAAGAGGAGAGACAAGTAAGTGACCAAGTGAAGACCTAAGGAGAACTGCACAACTTCAGACTGACCATGGACTGTCTCATAAGACTAAACTACATTTACCCACCTCTAGTACACTGCCTAATACACTGTCATAGGAAACGGGCCAAATTGCTTGTGTGTTACTATGGATTTTTCCCACTGTTTTCCATTCGTTCTCTCCTTTTAATCTACATTTTATGCACATTTTGGCAAAACTGCACTTTTCCAGAAAGATTTCTGCTGACAGGAGGCTGTGCTTATGGTTCAAGTATCAGAACAAACCACGGGAGCTACTTCCTAGCCCTACTGTAATATTCCATGACTGGACTCTGTATATCTGTAAGGTAACACCTCCTGCACAGAGGGACTGTGCATCAACATTTCTTCATGATCAACACTCTGCACTGAACTCTTACTCACAAATGTTTCGCATTGGCCTCACGTGACATAACCTTGCACGTGCATTTCTGTTACTTCAATTTCTCCCTCTTTTCCCCCTCACAGCAATACTGGCTTGGCTTCCACTGCTCTGGACTGCTGGCTGCAGAGGGAACTGGGACAAGCTGCTTTTAACCAGCAGCAGATTGCATTTTAAACCCTTTTGCACAGAATACAAATCCTTGAATGTTTTCCAGGAATCTGAAGTGTGTTGACTTCTGTACTCAGAATAACACACACAACTGGGCTTGTCCAACTAAAGAAAAAAAAAAAGTAGAAATGCAGTTAATTCTGCTACCCGTTTGTGATAGAACCACCAAAACACTTTCACCCTGTCTACTCTTAGCAACGTAACAACTGGGTTTCTCTGTGTGGGAGTGACGGGCTGGGGGGGGGGGGGGGGGCGGGGACAGGGAGGAGGAGTTTGATTTTTAAATTATTATAGTTTTCTAATTAGTTCTTGGGCTAGCAGCCAAGATTTCAAATAGTTCTCATTACACAGATGGCTAATAATCAAGGTGCTCCTCAGTCTCTCCCACTGAGTTGTGCAATTCCTTCAGTAGGGATTATCCTATGCTATGTGCAAACTGAGTGTGCCACTTTGCACCAGCAGCAGAGAGTCTGGGAAAACACTGCCTAACTGGCAGCGTGACTTTTTAATTAAGTAAGTAAAAAAGCCTTCAAACTCTAAAGCCTTTAGGGATGTTAAGTTTAGCTAAAAATCTTCATGTTAAATTATACCCAACTGGGATGCATAGCAGCATCTTAAGATGCTGTGACGAAGGATATGGTAATGCCAAAAAAGAAAAATAAATCAAAGCACAGCCATGCCCATGCCAAGTATAAAGCTGACTCTGGTATCACAGAAAGCAAGTAATGCCAACCCAGAGGGAAGAATCATCCAGCTTCACCTCTTCCGCCTTTTCTTATTTTTATGTCTATGCAATACTGACACTTCAGCCGACACACAGAGAAGTCTATCCACAGCCCCAGCCTCAATGCCATAGCCAGGCTTGCTTTGAAAATTAAACAGTCAAACTGTTCAGGTCACAGCCCAGCTGGGGCAACAGGAGATCAGCCAAGGACATAGACTGCGGCAGCTCCCTCTGAAGTCAGCATGAGGTCTTACTATAACCATTTCTTATCAAAGCATCAGCCAGATGAGAACAACAAAACAAATGTGGCCAGAGGAAAGAGATGCATTCCAGGTACTGGCACTGCCTCCTTTTGTTTATGCCCATTTCTGCTGTAGATAGATAGTCGTAGAACATTTGTCTTTTGCTGCACATGTTAGTCTAGTTTTCTAATTGCATTTAAGCTGCTTACAAAAGTGTGAGAACAAGATCTGGCCTTCAGCTTAAGATATTTTCCACCCTTATTTGGTATGAAACCTTAACTTCTTTATAAAGTACAATAGATATTGTGTCTATGCTTTTTATTAACAGTCTAAAGAAGCTTTGGGATATTTTTTACTACAATAGAATAAGATAGATATGGCATGAACTGAACAACATTGTCACTTTAACATCAAAATGCAGCAGAGCTCACAGCATCTTTAAGACAAAGAAAGCTGCTCTTTGTGGAATGACTTTTCAAATGGGAAGCAATTTTCTTGCAGAAAATCCCCCTTCCCAGTTTCATACAGGAAATAGTAAGAATTTCAAATGGGAATTAATTTGAGATTATGTATTGCTGTTGTTTTCCTATTCAGTGTGGTCTACTAGTCTGCTCACTAAAACAAAGAGGAATCTGTCAAAATCTTTCATTCCTTTATCCAAGTATCTGAGCTAATGAATGATATCTTCAAAAAGCAAAAAATTAGCGTTTCTTACAATTTCTGATCTGCTTCTGAAATATTCAAGTACAGGCGTTAAGTAGACATAGATAATTTATTTTCCTACATCTTTATTCCATTTGTAGTCAGAATTTATCTGTTCACTCCTTTGGTAAGGACAACGCATTTTAAAACACTGCCACTCATACTGCATGTGGCAAAGTTCCAGCTCCACATGGGTTCCCTGTTTAGAGCCTGTCAGTGCCTCAAAGATTCAGCTCTGCTCCAGTTCAGCTCTACCACAGCCCCACTCCACCTTCATGTCTACACACTATCTGAACTTTTCCTTTAAAATCTTAAAAATAATCAAGCCTTACAACTTTGATAAGATTACATCAGTATTTTGCTTTCATTTAGAAGAGCAGAACAAAAGATAAAAAACCACAAAGCCCAACCCACCAGCAGGAGTTAAATGGTCAGAGAACATTCATCTGGAAGGAAGCAAATGAAAAATTTCTTTTCCAGCTTTCAGGAATACCTGACAACCTGCTTGACTTTTCAAATCACAAGGTCCCTGCTAGGTTCCCATGGAGGCTTTTTAATATTGCAAAATATTAAAATAAACATTTTAGTTTTACTCCACCAGGTGAAATCTTCATTGCAGCCCTCAGCACACCACACAGTGACTTGTGCTGTGTCCTGCTGTTGGTGCATGCCTAGTGAGATACGGCAGGCACCAGTCACGATTTTGGACTCCCTTGGAAAGGTTCCTAACTTGTGCTTGCAGTTTAGTTTTGTTTTGATTCTTCCCAATCCAAAACACATAGTTCTTACTGTATATGTCAGTCTGGCACCCACAAATCTACCCTGGATCTAAAAGAACCATGTAAGTACATTTACCATTTGATGTGGTTGCCCCATGAAAATAAAAGCAAAGCCTCAAGATGGGGTTTCAAGCAATCATCCTCCAAAGCTTTGCTGACTGTGGCAGAAAACTGCCCTGAAGGGGTCTGCAGAAGAACCTAATACAGACCATGGCACCAAAACAAACTAGGTTGGCTGCTAGAGTGTTGTGAAGACATTGCCATTGGGATCTCCTCCTCTGCTGTACTTTCAAAACCTTTATTGCACAACCCAGGGAGAGGAGGAGGGACATGCCTCTGATGCCATGCCAACACTTTAACAAGGAGTCCCCTGAAATGTTCCTACACCAGTTGGTGATAAAACCCACACATTACAGAGGCATAAACAGAGAAGAATGGAAAGACTAGATCACCTGCCTTTCTGTCTAAGCCTTTACCCCCCCACTAGATCATTACATAAAATCAGAATAAGGTAATTCACATTTATCAGATGCAAAGGTCTCCCTTCTTCCTGTATGCTTCAGATTCTACCTGAAGACCTTTGTCTTCAAAGCCATCAGTTGCCTATCAGTGCTAGAAGCACTCCAAAATACTCCTGCTATTGGTAACATTCACTCAGAATCACCAGCTACAGGGCCATTGGCATCTTGATATGTATTATGTGCTTTAAAAAAGTAGCTTAGGCTACACAAACTTAACCTACCTGGATGCCCTTCCACTGCAGGGCTTCCAAGCCTGCCACATTAATGGACTGTATTAGAACTACTAATAAAAAAACCCCTTATATAGATGTGAATGAAATACCAAACTCAGGTCAGACAGAAACACTGTCCATTCTCATCACTGAGAACAGCCAAAACAATCATCCCCTTAAGGGGGATGCAGCTCCAAGTTCTGGAGATAGGACCCTCTTGATCACAAGTGCTGTAGAAACCAAGCTTCAAATTAGGTCAAAGTAACAAAACTCATACCAAGACACGTGCAAGGCCAAGTTATAACAGGAGGAGTTTTTGAAAGAATGGAAAGTGGGTGATGGGGAGCAACATGCATATTTCAAACACTGTCTTATGTAACAGGGAAAGGGGAAGGTAAGATGCTGTGGGAACAGGGAACACTCGGGGACTCCTGTAGAAATCTAGTTTACATAAGTAGCCTTTAGTACTATCTGCAAGGCTCAGTGACTATAATATTTAAGAAATCTGAAATAGCATCCAAATATTTAAGGAGCCATTCAGTAAAACAAAACCAAACAACAGAAGACACACAGTGCAGTTTTGTGCATTCTTGAGGCAACCTTTCAAGCCAGTTCTGCAGACTCCAGCACACAACAGAGTCTTCAGCAGCAGTGGAATAATCCCAGCCGTTCCTGCTTAGGTAGTAACACCCACTTTGACTAGACATCCTCTGAGCTGAAGCAACTGCTGAATCTTTGTGATCCTTTTGTTGTGCAGCAGAGAGCAGTATGTATTATGCTGTTGATGGTGAGTTCACCGTACCTCAACTGTAAGGAACTGGACTCACCTGTTCTGATACACAACAGATTTTGTTAAGAAATACTAGGTTACCTATCAGATGACTGATTCCAAGTTACTTGGTTAATTCCTTTCTTTTTTTTGCTCATAATACTAGAAAACCCTTGTGGATAGAGAATTATGTGAACATATTTGTCTCATCATCTATTAAAAATAAAAGCAGTCTGGGGGGTACCCAAATTGTCAAGTCCGTGGTCTGATTTTCTTGAGAAACATGTGAGATCTCTCTGTACAAGACAGTGTTAGTTATACTCAGTTTTCACCACACCTCTATCAGTGATGTTGGGCCTTGGCACTGGAGTGGTCACAATCTCATTTTCCCTCCAAAGAAAGGACTCAAAGGCAGTGTTATCTGGAGATATCTTTGTGCATTTTGTACAGCACAACATCCCAAGATTCTGAGGATCAATGCTCTGTAAGTCCTCCGCTCAGTAGTATCCTTTCATATAAGATCCTGTTGGCGGAGTTCTGCTCTTCTCATGTCTGGATTGAGCACACAAAGAGGGCACCTGAACTCAAGACAGGATTTTTCATGTTCCATGGGTGGCCCTAGGAGTGTCTCTATTGAACTAGACAGCAATAGATAAACAATTCAGCAGCTAAGTCAGAAGGTGAAGCAGCACAAATCCTATTAAGTATAAATCCAGCAGTTGTGCCTTTTGCTTTCTGTCCTCCTGCCATTTCTAACTTTGGCTGACAGCGTTTCCTTTGGGAATGTAGAAAAAACATGCAATTCCCAACAGCTCCAGCTGCAGTGATGAACTTCCTCTTGGTTAGAGCTACACACAACTAAATCTGTTTCCTTAAAACTGGTCAAAGTCCAGATAAACTTCTGTAAATTTCATTAGTCAATCTTTAGAGGTATTATAGTGAAAATAAAAATCCACTCCATGGCTTTATTTGTCATAATAACAACGTTCAGACTTGTGGGGGCTATTCTTCACTAGCAAGGAGCCAAAACTTAACAGCAATAACAGCTGGGAGGCTGAAAGTTATAAATTACAACAATCTGCAAAGAGCCACAGCAAGTTTAAACCCGTTTCTTTTCAGAATTCTCACACAGGATAAACCATTTACTGTTTGAAGTCTGTAATCTAATCCTCATTTCTGTTCCTCCACTTCCCAAATAGAACTTTATGTAGATTGGCAGGCAAAAATTCTATAAATTTTGGTCATAATAAATGCTACTTTATTCCATGACTAATTTTATAAATATATTATTGAGCCTCAACGAATATCCACAACATCAAGGTAGTATTTCTTAAGCAAGAGTAGTGTCCAATCACTGCTCCATCCTACCTGATCATTTCATTTTAAAACTAAACATGGCAAAAAGGAAATCACCTGTTATGCATGGATTACTTTAAAATATTTTGTCATTAATTCTGCAAAGAGTGAAACAAGCCATCAGGTAAAAGCTTGTTTGATGTAAGAAGATATTCTGGCCTAGATTTCAAGAGATTTCTGCAAAGAGGTTATGTTTATTTTCCCAAACCATTACAGACTCAAGATACAACAGGGGTAAAATTCTATTAACCCTGAAAACCAAGAACTAACAGACTACACTAGGTGGCACTGCTACACATGGCTTAAGTTTCTTCACTGTGGGTTCAAATTGAGCTTAATTTTTGCACAAATATCTGTATTAAATTTGAGGGAAGAGTTTTGAGGGAGCTTTGGCAAGCAGCAGGGAAGCACTCTTTGTTCTCCTGTAATTACAGGCAATTTTTGTATTTATGAAGTTATTATCTACAAACCAGCCAGTAGGAGTCTTGATGCTAATGCTGTTCCCTCCTTCAGGAATTGCATACCTGCTGTTTAAGCCAGTCCTTCAGTCATACACACAATCAAAACCAACCGCTGCCTTTGCAGCACAGATGGAGCCCAGTCACTGACTTTGGCAAGATGGAGAACTTGACCTGAAAGAGCCAAAGACTATAGAAGGATGATAGTACTTCAGAAGCCAACTGGATTAAAGAGATTGACAATAAAAAAGTTGTCTTTATATGATACTGTGTAAATAATGAACGTAGATGTCTACTTTTAACATTATTCCTTTGTTATTGCTGCATTAATGGTGCTCTACAGTTTGTATTTAGATATGCATTACTCTTTTGTTTACTGTTACCACTTGCCAGGACTCTTAATAATTGCCAACAAACAGGAGAGAATAGCTGGTAAAATGGATCGTTGCAGGCATAGAATCATAGAATGGTTTGGGTTGGAAAGGACCTTGAGGTCGTTCGGTTCCAACCCCTGTCATGGGCAGGGATGCCTCACACTAGACGAGGCTGCTCAAAGCCCTGTCCAACCTGGCCTTGAACACTGCCAGGGATGGAGCATTTACCACTTCTTTGGGCAACCTGTTCCAGTGCCTCACCACCCTCACAATAAAGAACTTCTTCCTTGTATCTAACCTGAACGTCCTCTGTTTAAGTTTAAACCCATGACCCCTTGTCAAATGGCATCAAAAATACAGGCATCCAAATATTGTTCACATTAATCCATAGCCCTGTGCACTGCACTGCAGGATACTTAGGTGTCTAAATCCATTCGTCTTTTAAATCTAATACCTTTATAGTAGCAACTGGAATCAACTGAAAGCCTCTTGGCATTGCAACCGTGGGGTGGGTGTGGGGCACACAGCCAGTGGGCTACCCACTGAATTGAATAAACTCAACCTTCACTTTTTGTCTTTACAGTACTTAAATAGGAGCGGCAATTCCAACAACCTTTTGTTCTTAGAAAATTCAAAGGGTAGAAGAGTCTACCTGCACCACCTGCCCAAGAAAAAGACTTAGAACTCAAACACTATCCTTTATTATTTCATCCCCCCCCAGTTCTTCCTCAGTAAAAGACAGTGATACTAAAATTCTCATAGCTGGAACTGGCAAGGCTTTCTTCTCAAATACATCAAGTCTTGAAACTAGAGATTGTTTAAATACATGAAGCAGTTTCCTCAATAGAAAGAAGCGGGGAAGCGGGGGGGCGAAGTTGTTACCATCATGTCTTTTAGCCAACAGCGCAGTGTCTTCATACTGGATTGAAGGAACCATATTCATATTATATTCTGTTTTACAATACCAGAAAGAAGCAGTGACAAATCTTCTACCACATACTTAAGCTAAAGCTGAGGTTCTGGAAATTGTGAAGCCTCTGTTATTGCAAAATAACTCCCAAGACGCATATGACGTTACAGAACATCCAAACAAATGGCTAGAAGCACAAAACCTGTACAGGTAAACAGGAGAACCAGAAATCCTGCTCCACATCAATTTATTTTTGTGCTGCATCTGGCAAGAGCAACACTTACTCCTCTGCTTCCATACCTGAATAGCTGAGGATGCTCACTCTTTAAAATGCTATTAAATCTCAAGAAAAGCAGGGTGAAAAAGTTCATGTTGCTCAGAAAACACCCAGTGATACCATATCCTAACTGAGAAAGTGCCATGAGCTATGCTCAAGCCTCATTAGATCATATATTTGGAGATCACTGTGTGAAAAGAAAGGCATCAGCACTTTGCCACACACACAAACTCATATTTCAGCCCAACTATGAGATGTCGCCTCTAAGAAAGCCACTTGGAATTTAAGCAGAAATTCTGGCAATCCTGCAACCCATCTAACAGCCTAACATTTGCGGATGTGCTTCAGGAGTCAGCAGGCTGTGGCATGAAGCATTTTTAAACATGGATTCACTTAGGAAGATTTACTCTGTATTGTCATACAATGGAAACGAGCCGACTTGTGTTCTCCCCTTCCACTTAAAAAAAATATAAAGCCTTGGTGTTTCACTGTATGCATAAAGGCTTGATAAAGTCGGTGTGTTACCACTACAAAACTTTTCATTTGTAGCCAGTAAGTGTTCAAACACAACAATTCAAGAGTGTGAATTAAACTCCTCCTAGTTATTAAACTTCTCCTCCTAGTAATTAAACTTCTCCTAGACTGGAGAGGGGCAGAACTGCAAGGATTTGTCCCAAAACAAACAGGGCAGAGTGATTTTTAGACAGAAGCATGAGCTTACTCTGCAAAAGTACAAAGTTCCCGAAAGTAGGATTTATCTTTCATTAATCTTTCATTCTAAAGTTCAGGATTTTTAAGCCCATTGTCAAAGAAAGTACAGAAACAGAAGAATTAGTGAGACAAGTGTCTTCTCATACACCTAGAGAGGACTGTATGTTGGGTTTACTACTTACGTGCCTTCAGACTGTTACACTGCTATCTTCTGGGCATCACACAACTCCAGGATTTATTAAAAAAAAAAAAAGTGACTTTAACAAAAGGATTCCTATGATTTAGGGAGATGGAAAAAACTCAAACCAAACCATTTTGTGGCATTCTTGCTCTTTTGTGATAAATATCAACATTTCTTTAGAATCTCCTCCCAAGCCTTCTCTGATTACAAATGTTTTACAGTGCAGTAGTAAAATCTTGCTAAGCAATTCAGTTTTAATACCAAATGATCATAAAAATCAGTCTTTTTACTTAAGGCTGGCTTTTTCAGTATAATCAAAAAGTCAGTTTCAGTATGGGAGAATACAATTTTTTTCTTTCAGACTAATCTCTTCACAATCTTTTCTCCAGAAAAAAAAACAGAGTCTCCAAATTCTAGTAGAACTTTTTCGTTCATTTCACTGATTCAAAATAGAAAAAAAAAGTAGAAAAAGAACTATAATCTTGGCAACCAAAATGTTTTCACTGTACTAAAAAGTCCTAAAAGATTTTATAGCGGTCTTTCTTCAAAGGAAGTATTAGCAGACATACCTACACCAAACAGCAATTTGTGGGATTTCTATTATCTTTAAACCAAGTCTGATTCAAATTTCATGATCAGAACAGGAAGCAACGAACTGAAAGCAGACATTCCTGCTCCAGTCAGCTTTTAATATTCCTTAGCTCTGGTTTCATTTCAAGTGTGTGACTTACATTTATTCAAGAAAGGGGAGAGAAAAATATTCAGCCTCTTCTGGAAAAACTGAAAACTGGAACTGTTGAAACATACAAAGCAGCTTGTTGGCAGGTCTTCCTGACAGCAAGTCAAACTCTTCCAACAGATTGCATCTTCCTTGGAAGCATCAGGCAGTCCTAAATTATTGAACATATTCTACCACATGATTTCAATTCAGAGAAAAACAATACCAGCTATTATCTTTGTGAACTTGAAAACTAGCTCTGTAAGAAAGTTTGCATGTTCAGGCCTCTGATCCCATGATGGAGTCCAAAAGCATAGAACCAAACTTTGATAGCCAACCTACTGAATTCATTAAGACTTGGGATACTGAGGGGGTAATCATGCTCATTTCAGAGGGAGGAAGTTTTACATCCAAAACGCCACATGATTTGCGCACCCTGTTCTCTGTGCAGACGAAATAGGTGTCACTAAGCTTTTTTTTATTACTTTTTAAATGTAGGACAGGAGAGAAAACCATGTGTGCCCAGCAGGGTAAACAGCCTCAGAGACAGGCTGCTCAGAGGAAGAATAAAACAGGAATTGGAATTGGGTTGATCCGTTCAGAACAGGAACCTTATTCTCAGCCTGTCCCTATTCCACCATCAGATGACTGGCAAACCCTCCCAGGGCAGATACCTGGCATACACTAGGAACAGCAGCACAGGAATTTAACCAGGGGAGTCGCCTGTCAGCCAGTCTCGGTTCTGTCCTGAAGGATTTTTAACAGATAAGAAGCGAAACAAGTGCTGTAGGAGAGAATAAAAACCTAATACAAGTTACCAGGCAAGGCTGCCAGAGCACCGTGAGCAGAGACCTGAGGACAGCCGAACTCACAGGAGAGGGGAACACGCAGTGAAAGATCTCTTGTTCAACTGAGAAGCAGCTTTCCCTGTCAAAAACCCCAAGAAAACTATTTGTTCCCACAAAATTATTTGAATTTTGACAAGGCAGTATTTTCCCCTTATGTATTTTATGTAAAGCAGTCATTTTAGGTAAAGCCATTAGGAAAATTCCCCAGATGAGCTCATATTAGTATTCTTGTGCAAGTTCAAGATCTGAAAGGCAATGCTGCATTCTGCAAGATTTCAAAAGAAACAGGCTCCTGCAGTTCTTAACATTGCATAAAGTCATTTACAAGTAAGTGTTTATATGTCTACCTACTGGATGAACCTATAAGGCTGTTTTCCTCATGTTTCCAAACAGCAAGACAAAATTGCTTCTCTTTCTCTTTTCTTAAAGAAAAACTCAGATTCTCATGGTTTCCTATCTTTCCATGAGAGAAGAAAGACGAGACTGGGTGGGAGTTGGGACACAAATAACCCAGAGATGACAAAAAAAGAAATTGTTTGCTGTCCTCAACCCCATTAACACAACAAAACATGGAAACCTGTTCATATAAATACTGAATTTATGAAGTGAGAGTTTGTATTCCAATATCTGACACATCCTAATACCCCATTCAACAGTAACGCTCCTGCAATGCTTCAGTACAGGGTTTGATACGATAAACTTTTTTATGGAATTGCTTTTCAGCAGGCTGTAGTACTGGTTGTGCGCCTGGGAAGTGAGGCCTTCAAGGCAGGCTATCACTGTGGGATTATTTTATTATTTCACTATTTTTGAACAGCAATGCAGCACTAGTTACTCTGAATATGCAGAAAACAGTAAGAATATAGGAAGTTCACAAAGTAACAATTCTGCTTTTGGAAGGGTGGAGGGTGTTGTTCCCTCAGGTTCTAATGAAGCCTATAGTATTTACACTTTGCTACTAGGAGGAAACAAAAAAAGCAATATTCCAAAGGGTTTTTTTCATTCTAGGTTTAGTTATCCAGTATTAACTGATACACTTCCACTGCAGCAGACGGAGCTGCTTTCACCACTTGTGGTGGTCTTTGAGCACAATGTCTACACTTAAAGCTCCCTACTCTGGGTAAAGAGCTACTTGGTACAGGCAGATTTCCCAGCAAAACCAAACAGCTCAGCACAAGGCAGCTGAGCTCCCATGCAGCCACACCTCACACCTGGCAGAGCTGCAGGCACTATCAAACCACACCAGAAAGCCTGTTCCTCACCTGTCAGGCTGGTTTTTGGGTGCATTGAGGGAGGAGGGTGAGGGAACAACTCTCCAGCCCTGGCTCTTTAACGAGTTCAATCAGTCCCCTGTGTTTTCAACACAAATGATTCAACATTTTAAGAGCTGTTTCATTATGCTATGCCTTAATTTACAGCATATATTTGTGAATTCCCTGTTTGGGCAAAGCTACAAGGAGTTTGGAGTGCTTCATCTGTCACAAACATGAAGCAAAGGAAGGCAATTACAACTGCTAGTCCCACAGAAAATTTGAACAGGCTTTATCTGAAAGCTGATGCTGCTATCACTTAGCGTACAGAGCAAAAAAAGCCTAAAAGCTTTATGAGGTTTGAATAAAACAGATGAGAACTTGCCATAGTTCTGGGTTAGATGTCAGGAGAAGTGAGAAGATGCACATCCACGTGGCCCCCTCAATCCTCACCACACACCAGCTGGGTTTGGTTCCAATTCCACCCTCCTGAGGAATCCAGCGAGCACTGCCAATCAGCCACAGGAATCTATAAACTACTGCGATATTTTGGAACAACTGCCAACAGATTTATTGTCGGTTGATTACTTTAAACTTTTGTTTTGATGCAAGTAAAAGCTTTAATCCCATTTGCCAAACACTGAAATGGTAAGGCAGATGACAAGGCCTTACAGCACAGGAAGAAGCTTTTATCGTCTACGAATGTGACTATCAACCTTTTTAGGGGATTAAAAAGCTCTAATATAATCTCGTTGTGACTAAAAAACCAAAACAAAAAGCACAAAACCAGAAAAACAGAGTCTACAATCTCAAAAGCGAACACAATTTTAGGATCACAGGCTAAGCACTCCGAAGTCAAACTATCCAAGTTAACAGAGTGATCTTCTGTGCCCTCGTGGTAGCTATTACAGTAAGGTTTAATATAATCATTAGATCCCATATTGGGATTACAAAATAAAGTATCCAAAAGCCTTGCCTTTTTTCTCCTGAGGGGAACACAGTAGAAGTAAGGATATTACAGGAATGGTTGAAAGACTCGGTGTGGTTTATATACACAAGGGGCTGAAACACAGTGCAGTACTGGCTGACAATATACAACAGATTCCATATGTGTGACATTGAAGTGGCTGGAAAAAGTGAATCATCTTGTACAGAATGTGATGAGCGGTTTATGCCTTCTAAAATGCACATGAATCTGGATGGAGAACTTCACGAGAGCCCTCACTCATAGCTGGACTCTTGGGGAAAAAAGTGTTTTCTTTAAAGCTTCCCCCCCTACCCCCCAAGTATAGTGCTTTTGTCTTCCTGGGGTAACTGAAGCCATGTTTGTTCTCAGGTATAACTAACTATTTGCAAGTGCACCTTGCTAACATACAAGAGCATGCTTTGGGCTGAAGATGTTAAACTGACACTGTACAGTGTCTTGTGGTTTGCAAAAAAAAGAGATAAGAGCTCTTGCTGTGCATGTTTTGACTAAGTTAGTGCCTGAAGCAAGTAGTAAGGGCAACTAACTCCAAAGATTGAGATGATTTTTAAGATGCTGATAGCAGTCCTAGTAAGTAGAAGTCCTTGTTTACAGTAAAGCCTCACTGGAGAAAATGAGTAGTGTTGTGTACCTCAGTGGACTCCCTGTCTCCTGTTCTTTCCCATCTACCTCAGGGCTGCAGGTTCCTTTTCACCCCTTGTTTACCCTGAGGCTGCTGCCAGGGCCAGCTCAGCACCTGGTTGAGCAAGCAAGGCAGGAAGATGCTTGGGCTGTCCTCAGAGCCAGTCTCAGGTGTTCACTCATCTGGGCTGTCTCAGCAGCTGTGATCAGCGCTTTGCTCCTGAGCTGTAACAACAGGGACAAGCAGTCAGCAAACATGAGAGGAAGGGGAGCTTGACAGATGCACCAGGTTAAACACAAGGGGAACTGAATATATATTCTTGCAACTTAATGAGTATGGCTTTATATTATTATGGGAATGTACCGGTAAATTGGGGCAGCAAGTCACTATGGTGGCAGCAAGTCTAGGCATAATTAGTAAAGAAATAATGATAAAAGATGCAGAAACATTTTTTTCAATTATAATTTAAGAGGCTATGAAATAGGCACCCAATGAAAGGAGACTAAACTGCTTGACATTGTTCATTCAGAAGACTTCAGTAACATAAAAGGCTCAAAGGTGTCAAACATTCCAGATCTTTTTGAACTTCAGTACTGTCTTCCTAACACATGGGCTAGAATAAATACTGCTCTTCTCACATAAGTGAAACAACCAGTCTCAAAAGAGAGCTAGAACATGTAGGGAAAGAGAACATATGAAGAAGAGACTTCACACTGCTCTAGGATCTTTCATATTTGTGCCCTTTTGGGGCTTAAATAGAAATCGGCTTTTACTGGGTTGAGTCAAACCTGCCATAGTGAAGGTGGAATAACAGCTACATTTCATTCCAAATTGATCATTAAAAACCAAAAATCAGCAGAGCTTCTTTATTGAATGGGCAGCATTAGCTTCCTCCTAAACCACATCAACAGAGCTTGAGTAGAAGCTGGTCATGTGGCTAAGGAAACAGGACACACAGGTGAAGAAGGAGAGGAACTGATGCCCTTTGCGATGGTGACTGGAGGTCCCTCTCTGCAACAGCAGCCTCACAGGCAGAACAGGTACCACAGCATTAGACACATATAACCAAGAACAGATGTAAGCAACTCTGACCAGGAGTGCACTGGGAGGAACTGACACACAAAACTCCAGCCTCCATTCAAGTCATACTGTGTTCAAACCTTACAAAGCTCCTTAAAACAGAACAGAGAAATGCACCTAGAAACAGAACTATGCAAACCGAGAGCCAACATGACATTTTCTTAAGATGTGGTTCTTAAGAAGCTCCCCAGGAGTGGATGAGACTGATGGGGAAACACAGATGAGAACACACTGGAGAAGTGTCTCAACCCAACAGACTTCACATGTTCTTTCAGGAACAATTCAGAAATCCCATCTAGCTTTTGAACTCAAGCAATTTCAATGCTGATGACAGAATGTTGCTACGTCCCACCAAACCTACAACCATCTACACCTACAAAGCCTTGTTAGGTTCATATTTTCACAACTGAAGTCTGTTTTGATCTGCCAACTACAGTAGCTTCTGCATACATAAAAGGCTGCTAAGGACAAGACCTTTACCTTCCAACACCTTTGCAAAGCAGCACTGCACTGAGACTAGAGCAGTCCTACAAGGCTGTGGGACATTAAGGAAGAAAACTAATTTGTCCTGTTTGGGAGGAGGCAAAAAACAGAGGGTTTGAGAAAAACACAGAAAGAGCTACCTTTCAGCTACAAAGAAGGATAAGAAGCAAAAAATATTCCCTCCCTTTGTTTCAGCCAGATAATTAACCAATAACCCAATCTTGGGAAAAGCAGAATTTCAGGGACCACAGCCTTACAGAAGTCACAAGTAGACTGGAAAGATTCTATTCTCCTTTAAGGGGAATTTCCCCAAGTACAAAATTTTTGGGGACTGCCTGTCACTAGCTTTCCAAATATCTGATACTTCTTGATGATGCTATGGACTCTGGGCACATTTAGACATTGTTCTCTACTGCCTCAAGCCAAACAACAAAGTTCTCCAGAAATTAACAGCATTTGTCCAAGGTGCAGCTTTCTCCACCCTCTCATTCCTGTACAAGTGTGACTCTATGCATGTCTGCAACTGTTCTAGGAATAGTAAGATTTTATTTTAAGTATCGTAATTCTGTTGTAAAGTGGGCTTTTCCAGTGGGAAGTTGGGGTACTTCCCAAACAGGTAAAACCTGCTGTTTTCTCATAGCATTCTGCATCACCAATGTTGATAAAAGATGAGAGATGACAAAATTCCAATTTAGGTGAGTCGCCTGATGAGCAGAACATTAACAAAACAAATGGCCATGCTATCACTAAACTGAAGATGACTGGCTTCATGGATGAAAAATCTTCTTTCATCACTTGTTTGGAAAGTATCTGTCATGTTTGGGATGATCTTTTACCTAATCAGAGAAAAGGAAGTATCTACTCCTGAATTCCATAAGCAAGCAAACTTCACACAAGCTCCGTATCTAATAGAACACTACCTAGCTCATCCTTTTTAATGGTTATTGGACTTTTTGAAACTGAAAGACTCCACACAATCATTAGACCCCAGATTTTGTTACCTAGTAAAAGCTCTTAGAAGAAAGGCAGAAATAGGTAACAAAAATCAGGGTACGGGAAACATCTTGAATGAGGACACTTGAAAATAATGAGTGTGTTTAGCTCACTGAAACATGAGTAAGATGGCAAAGAATAAAAGTAAATGAACTAGTGAAGTACATAGTTAACATACTTCAGAAACATTTATTGCATTACAAGTGCTGAATATTCACTTTAGAAGAGGTGACACATTCAGAGCTGGAAAAAGTAACACCTTTCAGCAGTGCATAGCTGACTGTCACAAACATCACTGATGTTTATTGCTTCACTTGCCTCAGAAATGGGTGAGATGATTCTATTAATAGCAATATTCACAGTTTCAAAATAAGTATTACAAAATAGCCAGACCTTTGGAAGTGGTACAACCTCTTCAGCTTTGGAATGGGAAGAACTTTGGCCTTTTGAAGGCCTTTTGAAGGTTAAATGAAGTGTCATAGTAGTGACTGTAGTATGACTGGTAGTACATTAATAGCATTGCTAAAATCAGGCATTTTACTATACAGTACCTAAATATTTTAATTTTTTACATTTGTTGTATTATTAATGATCAGACTGCATGCCAATATAGTCTAATTTTCCAGCAGTACCTTTCATTTCTGTGTATGCAGACCAGCCTTATCTCCTTGAGTGCAATAAAAGGAGATGGATACTGTGAGATGTCTAAAAAATTCTGTGTTCACAAGGGCAGAAAGTGGAAATTACTGGGGGAAAAAAGGAGAAACTATTACATGTCCCACTTTATTATTTATTCCCTGTGTTGTCTAGTCTCTTCCAAGTTCTGCTCAACAATGCAGTCTGTCTGACAGCACTTGGCAGGCACAACAGCAGACTAGGCATTATGCAGTCTTGCTATGTACAGAGAAATTCTGCTCTGTCATGTGATCTTGGTGCACTTCTTTCCTTGCACCCTTCCAGCATGAAGAGGGGAAAAATCTATGAATATAGTAGATGCACCAGATAAATAATTAAAGAGCTTCTTGAACAGAGCTGTTGGTGGACAAAGGTTACCATGGAAGTGTACTGCAAGCAATTAAAAATGTAACATAATTTGTACATGTTACTTTACATAAGGCGTTCTTACTTTAATACTGATCTAAAAGTCCTATTCTTAGAAGCCCTACTTTTGAGTGGCTAGAGATCTTGTGTATGCATTTAGGGACTTCATACTTTGTAGATCATTAAGATACTGAAATGTGTTTGTTAAGCAATCTATCTCCTCAACCAGAGATTACTGTTATCAACCAAAGGTTGAATATGAGATCCTAAAGAAGTTCAACACCTTTCCTGTGAATTTAAACTACACACATACTACACTGCAGACTGCTCTACTGTTTGCTCTTTAAATAAAATGGCAGATGGGTAGTTCTCAGACAAAAATGATGGAGGTATAGGAAGCAAAACTACTGAATGGTGTTTAGGACTATGCTCACTGTAAATGAAAGCTTATTAGAGCATAGAGGAAAAGATTTGTCAGTGTTTCCAACAAAAACAGCTGGTGCTTATGAGCTCTACTTATCCCATTGCACTTTTTCACACTGAATGTTGCAAGAGTCAAGGAGTAAAGACAGTTCCATGTCAAACCATCATTAAAGGCAATTCTATTTCTGTAAATTTATCATTAGAACATACTGGAAAAATATACAGTTTTTATTAGTTTGATTTATATTATTATACAGTTTATATTAGTTTATATAGTATAACATATCATACATAGTTTACACATCCCTTGACATCAGGTCAATCCCAGTATACTATCTTACCTGTATTCTTCGCTTCCCCTTGCTTTGTGTTATGTTTAAACAAATCATTTTGCTTCTTGCATTTATCCTCTTAGATTAAGGTAGACACTTTCATTTACTGAATTATAGGTACTGCCAACCATACCAGCATAGGAAAAAAAAAAAGAGCAATTAAAACCTGTAAACTTCACTAAAAAGGAAATATTCTCTGATGCAGTTATAGCTTCAGATAAAAAACAGACCAAGCCTAACAGCTCACATGGAAGTTTCTTCTAGTGCGCACATGCTAGCATATGGCCCTGTGCCACAGGGAACAATATCCAAATGCATACTATTATTCACATAAAGAAAGACAGAGCTTTAAAAGATGAACTTCTACATAACTGAGAGCAAGACAATCTTGTTGCTCTTGTGCTGTTGAAGGCCCTAGTTCCTTCATTCCTAAGATAAACTGTAGGTTTTACAAAAATGTGAATTATGATGTGTCCTGTCTGATAGATTTTATATTGGATAGTCTTCTCTTCACATCCAGAACATGGGCTCTGCAGACTCACAGATCTTTATTCCCAGAGTAATCTGTGCGCATGTGAACACATTCAAGTAGAAATAGTAGGGAATGGTCAGACACATACAATTCACACTTTATCAATAGCTATCGTTTTTAGAATTCTCAGCTTCCTGAGATGTATATAATGAGTCACTCACCTGTGTCTAAAACCTGATGAAACCTGGAACCAATCTAATAATTAGATTATTAAAAAAAGTCATTGCTAAGAAATTTCTCAGCAGGCTCAATACCTGGTACCCACCGGTGAACTGTGCATAGCAAAGCGCCCTGCACCTCTCCCTTGCACGTGGTGCAGTGTTACTCACCAGTGCAGCTGCTGTGGCACCAGGCTCTCCTCTGCTGCTTTCATCCTGTACTGCGCAGGAAAATTTGCACATGTCCTATAGAGAGAGAACTTGTTTCGGCTGATGAAAAAGAGGCTAACAGGAATTCTACTAACTGCCTATACCTGTGTGAAAGGGATTTGTGAAGAGCCAAACTCTCCTACATAATGCTAAAGAATATAGTGTAGTGGTCAAAAACACAGCACTGCACCAGCTACTAAGAAGAAGAAAAAATGACTGCTACTGCTGAACCCAGGACATATAGCAAGGGCAATGACCACAAATCGCAGCTCTGAGGGTGCAGACTGGATGGTAGGAAAACCTTTCTTATTAAGAGGGTAGGACAACACTGAGACAGGGTGGGATTTCTGTCCTTGGAGGATTTAAATACTTTGTTAGAAAAACTTCTGTCAGTCTTCCTACCAACCTTTTTCTGACTCTGTCATTCTTCAGATGCAAGAGAATCTCAGATCACCATGAAAGTACCACAGTAAAAACTGTATCTATCTCATCTGTGGAAATAATCATAACTACAGTCTTGAAAGGTTCATGGAATTCTTCATTCCCAGGCTGATTCATGACAAGTCAGGAGGGCAGGGAAGTGTAAAGTCCATTTCACAGGTAAGAAGTCACCAGCTAAGCATTATGAGAAGAGCAAACCAAGCAAAGGCTCTGCAGTCTTGGAACTTGTGTAGTAGACAACACAGTAATTTACCACAGAAGAGAAATAATCTCCTAAGCTCTCTGCAGTATTCAGTGAGCTCCTGAAGAGGCAGGGTTGGTTGCCAGACCAATCTCAAATAGAAACATCATCATAATCATTATCATCATCATCTGATTTTGAGGCTTCTAATGACTGCTGCAGGTGCCCTTTTACCAAGCTTTTCACCTTCAGGACAGGTTCAAGAGATGCACTTGGCCCCTTTGGTCACTCTATAGGCTAAACACACTAAGTATTTCACAGAATTCACATCGAAAGAAATTGCAAAACCTCATGTGAACTCCTGTTACTCCTTTCCTTCTGAAATAGGAAGGATTTTATCTGCCATTGAATCTTTATGAATACACACCTACAAAACAGTTCTTTAACCATGGAGAAAAGAACACAAGGCTGTTTAGACAGAATTCTTAAAAGGAAGAGAGATGAAGCTGCTGTGCTTTTCCAAACCCAGGTCAGCCTGGGCACCCCAGCCACAGCTTTTTCAAGCTGAGCAGCCCACATGCAGCCAGGAAGACAATGTTTCCTTAAATCTGCCAGGAATGCAAAGCAATGCTAGACAAGTCTAGACTGATCGCAGGATAAATGCAAGAAGCAAAGAAGTGGATCCAACTGTGTGGTGGACGACATTTGCCTGGCAAGGGAACAGTTACAAGTGTTCAAGTCCTGGAACAAGGCAGGGGGAGAAAGAAACAATTTTCCCAGAAGTGCACTTGGTTCCAGAGAATTCACCTCCCATAGTGAGGAAATTGAGCTTAGCTAAATTTGCTCTCCTCTTTGTTAGACAAATACATCTCCCTCTTTCTTAACACAAGTATGTGCAGCTCAGGTTGAAAAGCCAAGTCCTGAACACCGCTACTCCACAACTCATGCAAATCAATCTCACTCAAATCTTTATGCTTCTAATCAAAACATGAGATTATGCCATTAACTGTTGCTCTCCCCATGTTTTGCAGGCACATACCTGATGCCCCTGCACTTATATGAAACTTATTTGCACAGATCCCATACTCTGCCTCATCTCATTTCCTGAACCCTCTAAGGATACCCTCTCTTCTAAATTAAAAAATAAAAATACAACTTTAATAATTTCTACTTACAATTTGTAATGCTACTCCTGCCTTCAACAAAGTCCTGCTCCTTGATCTAAGCCCTACCAGTCCAGTTTACTCCCATTGATGCTGTTCAGATTACCCAACTAATTCATTACCTATAACGAAGGGCAAATGTCAGTCCTGGACAACAGGCCAGCCTGGGGGAGCACGCTTAGATCTCCTTTTGTTTTACATGTATGTATTTCCTTCCTGTGGAAAGAGGAAGCAGGTCAGAGGGAAAAGGGAGGAGGGCTATACACACCCAGGTCTGCAAGCCCTGCACAGACAGACCTAACGCTCTTGTTGGTACTTTCCTTCTCAGCTTTAAATCTTCTTACAGTCCTTAACAGTCTTTTTGTTTGAACCAATCAGTATGTCTTACTCATTCCCTCTATACCAACGTGATTTTAGTCTGCTGCAATGCTGTAACTTTTATTTCCATCCCAGAGTTTACTTAAAATCAGCACATATATGCCGGTCCCAGCTATTACAATACAGCTCCAACTATTTTGTGGAATTATTAATATGTTTTTTATTTGGATAAAGACCCATATGATAACATCTTATTACTGGCAAGTACTTACATTCAAAAACCATGAGTCAGGTCACAATACATTTTATGACTGGCTTAAAAAAAATAATATATTTAAAAAAAATGAATTTGGGGTTTCTTTTAGATGATAAATACGTTTTCTTCCTTTTTTTAAAATATGAGGGTAAAAGGCTTTCTTATATTCTTCTGTCTTTGAGAAAACACTAAATGCCTTGAGACTGCTAACAATGTTGCAAGAATTACAACACACTACTGATACCCTTATGCACTGTTTACGTAGTAGGAGTTAAAATGTAAAATATGCAGAATCGCTAATACTTCAAATTTATGGGTTTTATTATAATTGCCTGTAATCCACTAACAGCTCTTATTCATAGAATCACAGAATGGTTTGGTTGGAAGGGACCTTAAAGCTCATTCAGTTCCAACCCCCTGCCATGGGCAGGGACAGCTTCCACTAGAGCAGGTTACATCAAGCCCCATCCAAGCTGGCCTTGAACACTGCCAGGGATGGGGCAGACACAGCTTCTCTGGGCAACCTGTGCCAGGGCCTCACCACTCTCACAAGGAAGAACTTCTTCGTTGACATCATCTACCTGGACTTGTGCAAAGCGTTTGACAGTGTCCTGTGCAACATCCTTGTCTCTAAACTGGAGAGACATCAATTTGATGGATGGACCACTTGGTGGATAAAGAATTGGCTGGATGACCACACGCAAAGAGTTGTGGTCAATGGCTCAATGTCCAGTTGGAGACCAGTAACAAGTGGTGTCCCTCAGCAATCGGTGTTGGGACCGATCTTGTTCAACATCTTTGTCAGTGACATGGACAGTGGGATTGATGCGCCCTCAGCAAGTTTGCCAATGACACCAAGTTGTATGGTTTGGTTGATACGCTGGAGGGAAGGGATAGGATCTAGAGGGACCTTGACATGTTTGAGAGAAGGACAAATGGCAACCTCATGAAATTCAACCAAACTAAGTACAAGGTCCTACACCTGGGTCGGGGCAATCCCAGGCACTGCTACAGGTTGGGCGGAAAAATTCAGAGCAGCCCTGCGGAGAAGGACTTGGGGGTGTTGGTTGAGGAGAAACTTAACATGAGCTGGCTTCAGTGTGTGTTCGCAGCCCAGAAAGCCAACCGTATCCTGGGCTGCATCAAAAGAAGAGTGACCAGCAGGTCGAAGGAGGTGATCCTGCCCCTCTACTCTGCTCTTGAGAGACCCCACTTGGAGTATTGTGTACAGTTCTGGTGTCCTTCTGGTGTCCTTAACATAAGAAGGACATGGAGCTGTTGGAGCAAGTCCAGAGGAGGCCATGAGGATGATAAGGGGGCTGGAGCACCTCCCGTATGAAGACAGGCTGAGAAAGTTGGGGCTGTTCAGCCTGGAGAAGAGAAGGCTGCGTGGAGACCTCATAGCAGCCTTCCAGTATCTGAAGGGAGCCTATAAGGATGATGGAGAGGGACTTTTTGCTAGGGACTGTAGTGATAGGACAAGGAGTAATGGGTTCAAACTTAAACAGGGGAAGTTTAGGTTAAATATAAGGAAGAAGTTCTTTACTGTGAGGGTGCTGAGGCGCTGGCACAGGTTGCCCAGAGAAGCTGTGGCTGCCCCATCCCTGGCAGTGTTCAAGGCCAGGCTGGACAGGGCTTGGAGCAACCTGGTCTAGTGGAAGGTGTCCCTGCCCATGGCAGGGAGTTGGAATTGGATGATCTTATGGTCTTTTCCAACCCTAAGTATTCTATGATTCTTCCTACAATCTCATCTCGATCTTCCCTCTGACAGGTTAAAGCCATTCCCCCCTGTCCTGTCACTACAGACCCTTGTGCAAAGACCCTCTCTAAATTTCTTGTAGCCCCTTTAAAAATTGGCAGCTGCTCTAAGGTCTTCTTGGAGCCTTCTCTTCTCCAGGCTGAACAAGCCCAGCGCTCTCAGCCTGAGCCAAACTCTCTCCGTCTATTAATGACAGGGCTCATGCTGTGCACATTTAGTATTAATACCTGCGATCACTATGAAAACACTCTCCATTTTAAGAGTACACAGGTCCAAATCCTGCCTGTGGCAACATCCACTTAAGTCAATGATATTGAAAGATGCCTATCTGCAAGCTGAATCTGGTTTATTGCTCTGTCTGTCTCACGCAGCACCTCAGTGCTCCCATGAAGAGTTAAATGCGTATTCCACTGACTTTAGCAAGTGTAAACATTTGCAGAAGCTGAGTTTTCTCCCTTTTCTATACTGCTTTTCCTGTAAGACTTAGTGAAGTGCTCATTAAAATACTTAAACTTATGTAAGAATTCACTAGGAATAACGGTATTGGGTTTTTCTAATAGACAGCCTTAGCAGGAGCGGACTCTTATGTGCATGGAGACATATCATAATAATGAACAAAGATGATGAATTTCCAAACAGTATACAGAATAAGAGCCTTTGTAGTGTGTGCTAGTCCTCAGAAAATATGCTAATCCAAAAATTCTTTTCAGATGATCCAGTTCCCAGATTTGGAAGAGTATATGTGTACGTGTGCACTAATTTATATGGAGAGAAGTGTATCTGCACAGCAGGCTTGCTGCTGAAGTGAGAAAGCTGCAGGAATGCTGTGGGTTGCTCCATGGGGAGGGCAGCAGAACCATCTTAGAGATGGGACTGAGTCTAGAGCTGTTGATTTATATGTGTGTTTTGCAGAACAGATTCATACAGAATGATAGTCCTTGCTGGTGGAGCTGCTTGTCACTCACCTTCTGCTGCAAATGAAGGTGCAGAGGTAAGCCTCCTGGTGTATTTGGACACTAAGAAGAAACAGAAATAGTAAGAGCTTATTTTACTTTACAGATCAGATGAAATTGTGATTTATTATTTTCTTACATTTTAAATATTTGATGTTATTTGGAAGGTGCTGAGAGTGAGCAGTTCTCTCAGGGGAGCAAACACTTATTTTCTAATTAACACTTAATGATTTGTGAGTGATTAAAGATTTGTGCTTTTTTGGATGACAAGGTCAGTAACCACAGTAACAAAATACATTCTTCCTCTAAGCAGTACAAGTGGCTACTTTTCAAAAGAGTGTCTTCTCATAGGGCACTTTGACCTTGTTTTGGATTTTGTTTGTACAATGAAATCCTAGTCCTGCCATTTTAACCACACATTCCTGCAGATTTCAAGCAATAGCATGTTTTCTGTGGCGAAGTCCTTACTACACTTCTTTGGTAACAAGATTTAGTCTCCTGTATTCATATCTCTAGTAGAGTGACTGATTAGAAGTTGTTTTCTTATGAATTTGATTTGTAAAGCTATATGTTTTAGAGGGCTGGGTTGCCATTGCAATTGTTTTGGCAGGATGGTAAGCAATGCACAGGTTTATTTGTAAAGTATTAAGTCCTTCACATACTGTTCTGTACTTCAGAGGCTCCACAATTTATTTTTTTGTTGCAGCTTGCCTTTAGTCCTTGCCAATTTATTTCCTTTCTTTTTCCAAACAAAGCTAGTGTTGTCAAAGACTAATGTTAAAGAATTTTAATAGCTAGATTCAGTTACAGAGCTAATTTTGAATTTACCATTGTCTGCACAACTTTTGACTAAATAAACTACAAATGGGCTACAGATACATAACCCACTAGCCAACAGCATCAAAATACCCTCCTGACTTAAAGGCCCCTGGACTCAATGCTTTTGCTACCATCATCCATAAGCATTTTCTGAAATCCTACTTTTAAGAAGTTCTCATAATGAGATCACTGCACTGGCAAACAGCTTTGTCTGATCCAGTAATAACATTTCCAGGGGCAGCACTACAGTTTGTCTTGGCCAGTTTTTGCCAGAAATTTTTATTGGTTTTCTTAAAGTACTTACAACACGAATACAGAAACAGCATTTTCCAAGACAACACACAAGAGTGGGAAAGAAAGGAAGAGTAAGCTCTGCCTTTGCATTTTATGTCATCTCCACAGCTTTGCAGGTCCTGCAGATCAGCATGGTAAACAAGAATTTGAGTTAATATATCCTACATGTGTTTGTAGTATAAACCATGGGACATAGCTCCCTGACATGTGCTGTTTATGCCCACATATCTCATGTGTTTCAGCAAAGCCATTCTGCAGCTAACTAAAGACATTTGTTTTCAGGAATATTTTTGAACTCGTGCATCTTTTGGTTTGGAGGATGACACCAGGATAAGAGGCTGTGGAGAAGAACACTAACTGAGATGGAAGTAGGAAGTAAGAAAAAGGAAATATCTTCAGATGCCTCAAGATTTCCTGAGTTTGTCAGAACTACTTCCAACCTCCTTATTCTAGGCTCAGCAAGTCCAAACGAGGAATTCCATTCTCAAGGAGTTAAGAATTTGTTGGGAAGCTGCTGCTTTTACTTAATCTCATCATGTTCCTTTGAGGGGAGAAGGAAATGTTCCCAGGGCTCGAGTGGGAAGGGGCATGAGAGTAAGGCTGTTTACCAAGGACACACTAAGGCTTGTAAAGATCTGAGACACTTTTTATGAGTACACCAGGGCTCTTAGGGATGAAAGCAAAGAACCCTCTGACCCTGCAGAGGGGAAGGAGAAAGGGGACAAGGCAGTGAGAACCTTAATGTGCCTCAGTGGTTTTTAAGGTGACTAATGAAATGATGTTCTACATTGGGCATGGCAACTCCCTTTGTATGGACTTTAAAAGAAAAATGAGAGAGGAAAAGTCCATTTCAATCCTTACATTTCTCATTGTTTTCTCCATTCCTCCCCTCACAGAACTGGCCAATGGTGGAATCATTCTACAGCATACTTCCTAAGGTCCACAGGAGGGAAAAAATCATATTCATCTGGATTTTGAGCATCAGCAGAGTGTGATTTTGCTCCTGAAGACATAAAACACATTTATGGTAAACTGAATGGTATTCCTGTCTTTCTATCCCCAACACTATGTGCATTACATGATAAGGCATGGATGCTTCCCAAGCAAGCAGTTTAGGAATCTCAGCTCCAGATTTCCAAAATTTCCAAGGCTGAGCATTTAGTGCTATGTTTCACGTTACCTGTTAACTCTCCAGGCCCTATTTTATAGAATGTCCTGCACAGATTTTTAACTCTAAATAAATAAAATATGAGTCTCACTTTAGTATCTCTGCAAAGCTTGTTTGCTTGTCAGACCTTATGTTAAGAAAAGGTGACAAACAATGGTAGGATAAAAGCTGCAGCATAAGAAGCTCTATGAATTGTGGGTGACATTTTACTGTTCACAGGAACTGCTGGATGAGGTATTAAAAACGAATGGGTTTTTTTTAAACAGACACATTTAAAAGTTGACCTTTCAATTACCTAAAGGTGCACTGCTAACTTTCCCCATGCTACTCTACCTGAGAAGTACTGATGGAAGAAACACATGAGGTTTCTTCCATTAGTGCTCTTTTAAGAATGCTTTGAAGTCCATTCTGTTCCTCCCTAAGTATTTGGCAACTACTGCCTCTTCATGTGAAAAACTAGTATGGAAAAAACATAGCTTAGACAGGAGTATGTTCACTCTGAAAAAGTGGTATCTTTTTCAGCCAGAGGAAGCAATGACTGGGATAGTTCAACATCCATCCTGCTGGAAGACAGAAACTAAGAGAAATCTAACATACAATCTACTTTTCAGATAACCACATTTAAAACTTGTAATGGGCAAACTGCAATCAAAGGGTTATTCTCTCACTCATCTATACATGACAATCGCCAGGAAAAATATCCAAAGAAAAATATCATAAGTTTCAAACAGGTCTAATTGTTTTCATTGGAGAAGAACAGATGAGTGAGAGTTCACTGTCTAATTGGACTTTAACTCACCTCTTATCTTGAGGAATATATAAACCACCTGCTGGTTCTGAAGAAAGCAGGTTTAAGCTTGCTAAATAAAGCCATTATATTCAGACTTCTGTTCTTCTAATTCAGATGCAAAACTGGAAGTGTCCTACTAAAAACTTTGTAGTATAAAATCAACCTGAAAAGAGATCGAGTTTGTTGGGTCATCTTATACAACCTCCTTAATACAAACCCATTAGACAAACCCACATGCCACTGTTTAAAGGTATAATGTCAGGTCTAATAGTGGGTCATCACTATTAGATTATTAGATTAGACTATTAATCATCCTATATTCCAACACCAGAAATGGAGGAAATAGGAACTAAAATAAAACTAACCAGGAATGAAAGAAACAACCATTGGAAGATAAATGCTCCTCCATCACCAGAGCCCCCAAATGCCTTGTCCAAATGGTTTAATGATATTGTTAACGATATTATCACCACAGTGGTGAAATACAGACTGGAGAAGTGGACAATACAGTGCTTGGAAGATTGGCTGAATTGCCAGGCTCAAAAGTTTGTGACTTGTGCTGCACTGTCCAGCTGGCAGCTGGTGACCTGTGACATCTTTCAGGGGACAGTATTGAGACCAATGCTCTTTAATGTCTATATTAATGATCTGGATTATAGCATGGAGTATACACTCAAGAAACTCACAAACTACAGCAATCTGGGAGGCATGGATGATAGCGAGGTGGCAGGGATGCTAACCAGAAGGACCTTGACAGAATGCAGAAATGGACTTGCAGCAACTGCATAAAGTTCAACAGAGTTAAAAGAGTGCAAAATCCTGCAATGTGGACAGAATAATCCCAAGAAACAATATAGGCTAGGCATGAACTGACCAGGGAGCAGCTTTGCAGAAAAGGACCTGGAAGGTGTGATGGGCAAGTTGATCATGAGCCAGTAGCATGCCCTTGCAGCAAAAAAGGTTTACCACATGATGGCCTGTGTTAGCAAGAGTTGCCAGCAGACTAAACAATACAGTTATTCCACTCTACTTTGCACCTTTTAGCCCACCTTAGGAAAATTGTGTCCAGTTTTGGTCCTCCAAGTTCAAGAGAAACATTGAAAAATTGGAGAGGGTCAATCAGAGGGCCACTAAGATCATTAGAGGGTCAGGGAGATTGACTTCTGAAGAAGGCTTGAAATAATTGGGTTTGTTCAGCCCAGGGAAGAGAAGTTTCAGGAAGGATCAAATCATGGACTTCCAATACCTAACAGATAGTTATGGAAAAGATGGAGGTACTCCCTTCACAAGGATGCATGGTGACAGGACAAGAAGCAACAGACACAAGTTGCTTCATGGGAAATTCTGTCTGGATATAAAAAAAAATAAAATAAATCTTCACTGTGAGAAAAAACTGTGAGGTTGCCCAAAGAAGTGGTGGAACCTACCTTACTGGTAGTACTCAAGACTTAGCTAGACAGGCACTTGGATAACCTCATCTAAGGCCCTGCTTTCAATAGAAAGTTGGCCCAGGTGATCTCCAGAGGTATCTTCCAGCCTAGACTTTTCTGTCATGCTGTATGTGCAAACACTGCAAAAAAACCTAATGGGGGCAAATGAAAAAGATTCCTAATACCATTCATACATACCACAGGAAGTATTATTTGTTCCTTCACACTGCCCTTAAATCATTAAAGAAACTTTTCCATAAGACAAGCAATTTTTAAAGCAAAAGAACATTGGTATTTTATTAAAATGGAAAACTGAGCAATTTAAACTTCTAGTCCCATTTATTTTAGTAATAATACCTTATGTCTGAAAGGCCTTATGGAAGTTATAAGTCTTCAGCTTCTTACCTGAATGCTAAATGAAGGCTTCTATACCCTTGTCCAGACCCCTAGATTGAAATCAGTTGTGCCTGCAAGTAGTCCTGTGTGTTGGTTGTTGTATGTTTGTTTGTTTTTTCATAAATACATAGTTTTGGGGCGTCCAGCTTGTGAGCCTCATTTCCTGATCTGTGGCAAAGAGCAAAATCAAGGCTGCAACTTTCAGTCTTGCTTACAGAACACATTCATCCATATCTCTCTTCCTAGCAGATTAAGAAAAGTTTATTCAGTAACAAAAAGGCAGGACACTCATACAAGCCTACATGTGAACTGAGTTTCAGTAATGAAACCTCTTGCTGCTCAGCACTACCTCACCAGTGTTACTGGTATCTACAAGGTTGCATATTGGCAGTAAATATAACTTCTTTTTGAAAAGTAAGCATGAAAAGGGTCTGGTAAGTGTTGTGTACTCTGAATCAATAATCTGGAGGATTCTTACACAGATTCTTGGAGAAAAATACAGTGTCAATTTTGTTCCTGTGCTAAAAGTCATTGGTACGTTGGTTTTCATCGTTACAAAGCACAGATTGGTTATTACAAGGTTGCCTTAAGTTCCTCTTATTAGGAGTTTTTGCAGAGTGTTTCCACATTGAGAGAGGGCAGACTGCAGCCTATCTAGGCAGAGATATTTTTATCAGAAGCCATTTAAGATTTGGGCAAGTAATTACTTGATTACCTACTGATCGGCTGCTCCTTCAGTCTGAAGCTTCTCTTCTTGGAGTCACTGGCAATCACGAGGTTCCTTTCTTGCAGATTCCCTCCTATTCCTGTTCAGATAAAACCAAAGATCTTGTTAGCCTGTGTTTTTACTTACAACTCCTCACTGCAAAGCAGCAAGTGTGCCCTGACCCTTTCCAGCTACATAAATACTAAAACCGTTTGCTCATTTTGACAGATGTGTGATAAGGCCTAAACTGTCACTAAATGTAAAAAAACCCCAACCAACCAACTTATTATTCCAATAATTATATTATGAATTGATCAGATCAACACTTGTGCCACTGCCCCATTTTACATATCTGCAAATTGTCTGTCAGCTGTTTCACATCCAACTTTCAACATTCAATGCATACACATAATGCCAGTAAGATCGATATTTGAGTCCCTATATCCATTATTCAGTCTCTCTTGGTCATGATGGCCACTCAGCCTGCACTTTCAGACCTTGCTCTGAAAGCTTCTCATGCATAAAAAGGAATTGTAACTACCAAAAAAAAGGCTTATCTCAAATACACAGTCAAATTGTGTCCACTGTGTAACAGCTGGTAGTGGGAAGTGGGAGAGATACATGTGTTCATTTATGAATTCTGTCTGGTTTCAGAGATACAGTCTAGCATACAGCAAGAAACTCAGGAAGAACTGGCAGGGAATGGTTGTCTTATGTTTGCCCGCTATGAATTCCATTGTCAGTAACTTTGCTTTCAAATAGCTTCTCTCTCAAGATAAGCTGACCAAGGCAGAAGGAGGTACCTGGATATGCCACCTTTTCCTTCATACTGTCATCCTTCATGCAAATGCGGGAAGGAGAAGGCAAGAAAAAGGTCAGCACCACTTTCAGATACTTAGCATTGCATTAAAAAAAATAAAATCACTCAAAGCACATCAGTCTAACACAAGGCTGAAAAGCAGAACCTGCATCATTTGTTTCCAGGAAAAGCCTGAAGTGATCTGGCAGTGTGTTGACATTGCTTTAAAGATATTTATTCTTAGCTTCTAGCTAAGATAAATGGATGACAGCTATACAATAATTAATAACACAAGTAAGAGAAATTGAGGGAGAAGAAAGATTATTTTTACCAGTAAATGTTTTCTTATGGGGCAGTATTTTACACTTATTAGCAAGCAGTGCCTTTGATGCAGTACATGATGAAGTACAATAGTCAATTTTCCTCTTTGTTGTCACTTAAGTTGTAAACAACAACTTCTTTTGTTTAAAAATCAAGTGTTCTGTTTCATACCACAATTCCACTGGCAAACTCAGCTCTGTATGAGGGGAATGTTTTGAGTGACTTCAGCCCTAATGCTTCAGCCCAGTGGAAGTCAGGCTGCTTATGCTTACAGTGGTTGGTTCAGGCCAAGGTTCCGCTTTCTTTCCTGAAATCCCTGGGAATGAACAGGCAGGGCAGCCTCCTCCCCCAGTACTCTGAAGTTTCTCACTTCTGATCCTTCAGCCCCAAAGTTATGAGCATCTCCCCTGAGAGCCACTTGGAATTCCTATTCCAGTCTAACCACAAGGCAATTACCAGAAAATAGGTGATGTACAAAGGAAGCAGCTACGAGGTCTGTGCCAGTCCCTGCTACCCAGAAACTTGGAATTTATGAGTGTTGAAACTAGGCAATCTTAAGGTCCTTTCCAACCCTAACTATTCTATGATTCTGTGATATAGAAACCAAAAGTTTCAGTGAACTGTGGGGACCATTTATGGCACTGGCTATTTTTGTGTTTGATTCTGAAGTGATTTGTGAACACAAGAATTTTTTTGGCATTTGGTAGCTGTAAGAGCTAAAGCTAATATCAGAGTGAAAATGGTACTGTAAAAGGGATTACCATGCCACCAAATGTCATTTAGTCTGGTAGAACTGCTTGTAGTGTTTGGTGGAGTTGGTGGCACTTTGGCTGCCAAAGTAATTCTTTCACAGTGATTCTGTACTTCTGCTTTATAGCAACAGATGAGATTCCTAACAGCTGTATACGGCCACCACTGCTGCACTTCAGAAGGGGTAAAGGTGCAACGAAGTAAGGTCATGCAACTAGCTTTTCAGTAGTAACCAACACAGTGTTTTGTTCGACGCAATAGTTGTTATTTGTGTGAAGACTTTAGGAATAGGGATGGTGTTACCGGAATTCACCGCAGTTCTTACAGAACAGGTAATCTCTAGGATTGGGAAACACTGCCCATAAACTGGCACGTATGGTCTCAATCCAGAGATCCATGGTCTTGTTGAGTTTTAGGTAACATCCAAAACAAGCGTTAACAGCAACTTGTGCAGAACTGTAAGAGAAGGTAAGACCCAAAAGAAAACAAACATAAACCAGTCTGACAGCTGCACCGGAACAGCTACATTTCCTCACCAACTTTACACAGTGCTAAAAGCTAATCCTGAACAGCAGGTGAGACCTTTTGGCCCTCTGAGGAAGCCAAGAGGCTGTACCAACGCTCGAACCTGCAAGGAAGCCAAAACGCTGAATTACAGTCTTCATTCTTCTTGCGAGCAGGAGTAAATCACATCACCCAGTTGGCAATGGTCATTATTTTGTCTCCTTTGTCACGTAGTTTGTGAAAACTAAGCTAAAAATGGACACAGTTTATTACTGACGCTTGCTAGTGGCAACGGTGGTTAGCGAACCTCTTCAGGAGAGGGGAGGTTCGTGAGGTGCGAGCAGTCACCCGGGGCTCACCTGGGCTGCCCGGGGATGACTTTGTACCTCAGCTCTCCACACACACGCAGTTCATCTCCTTGGTGGAAAAGGCGCGACTCCTGTGAGGGGAGCCCCGGCGGCGCTTCGCTTCCCGCCACGGAGGCTCTAACACGGCGCTCGCAGCCGCTCGAGGCGGGCTCGGGCTCGCCCCTCAGCGGCGCCGCCGGTGCCCGGAGCCGTTCCCTCTGCGCCCCCCGCGCTGAGGGGCAGAAGGGGGCGCCGCGGAGGGCCGCGCTGCCGCCCGCGGCGGGCGGGTTACGCAACACCCTCATGGGGCCGGACTCGCCGGCGCGAAGTGGCGCCTTTGCTCCGCTGACCCCCGCCTCCCGCCCGGTTTCCCGGGACTCGGCCCCGGCCGCGTTGGGAACTGGGGTTCCCTTCCCACAGACGGCTCCAGTGGGGGCTCCGCCCCGGGCCTTGCCCCCGTCCTCCTCGGGGAGACTTCTCGCTCGGCGGGCACTGTCCCGACTGCCCCTTCCCTCGCTGACGGGAGGCTGACAGGCAGCTGGCAGGGCACCACCGTTCCTCGCCGTGCTGAGGCGGGACGAGCCCCCGCCGCCTCACGCGTTCCGGGTATGAAGCACTCGCTCTTCTGGCAGGGACAGGGCCGGCTCCCGGCCCGCTCCCGCCTCACCTAACGCCGCCGAGACTAAGGGCGGGAGCCGCCCGGGGAGCGGAACAAGCGCCCGCCTGGTGGCATCCCGTGCGGCCCGGACCCTGCCCGCCGGGGCAGCGCTCACGGCACCAGCCCTCGCCGCAGGGAGCGGCGGGCCCAGCGCCCCCGGGGAGGGCCGGGCGGCGGCGCGCCGGGGTGCCCGCCCGCCACGGCGTGGAAACGGGCGGGGAAAAGCTGCTGCCGTGCTCGCCGCGTCCCTCCCTCGCCTCACCCACACTCGCACCTCTGCCTCCGCGGGCGGCGAGGGGCACTTTCGGGAATTACTCTCTCCCCACACCCAGCGCGTCTGACATCACTTCTGCAGGAGGCCGCCGCGGTCGCAGCCCGCGCGGAGCGCTGCCCGCCGGACCCGTGAGTAGCCGCGGCCGGGGGGGGGGGGCTGAGCGGGCCGGGGCTGGGGTGGCCGGTGCCATCCGGGGGAGGAGGAAACCCCCCAAAAAACCCCGAGGTAAACGTGAAACCCGAGGAGTTTATTTGCTGCGAAACAAACTTCACTTCGGCACGACGGCGGGCGCCCGGCCGAGCCGTCTCTTGGGGCCGGCGGGCGCTCGGACGGCGGCGGGGAGTGCTGCGCCCGCCGCAGGCAGGGTCCCGCTCGGCACCGGGGAGCGGGACAGGGCGGGACGACGGGGCTGCGCCGAGAGCAGGCGGCCCAGGGGTGCGGGAGGGCGGCGGGAAGTTCGCCGTGTGCGCGGGATGGTTCCGTGCGGCGCTCAGACGCCGCCGCTGCGGGTGAGCGTTTTTGGCCGCTGACCCCCCTCTAGTGGAAGGAAAATAACTTGGACAGAATTCAGTGCAGATCTCGCTTTAGGAAGTTTTTGCCAGCGTTAAGCGTTTTTCCACTTGAGTCAAACTGCAGTTCTAATAAGCCAGGCTCTTTCTCACTAGTGGGGCTTTTCTGTGTGTAAGGTCCAACTCCCACCCGAGAGGTTATGTGCCAGGTACCAGGCAGGCTACATTCAGTAGCACAGCTCTCCTGTAATACCGAGCGTTGGATTTTAGAGGTCAGCTCCTTGTTTGGACATCTCTAGGAGGAGCAGTGCACCAATGCCCTTGCCTTGGCAGACGTGCCCATGGCTTACTCCGACTCCAAATGCTGCCTCCAAGAAACCTGCAGTTTGGTCTCTCCATTAATTTCTTGGCAGAAATACTTTGTTCACGTGGTGCAGAAAGGTGGGGGTTTTTTCCCAACCTCTGGGAGTAGTATGTAAATGATCAGTAGTTACTGCAGTCGAGCATGTTAGAAGAATCTTCTGACTTGATAGAGGGCTGTGAAGAAATCCACTGAATAGCTGTAAAATACATGCTAGATTTGAGTAGTTTTCTTTAGGAACTTTAGAAGTAGACAGCCAACCAGGCTGGCTGATCTCCGTCGGAAAAGAAAAAGTAGCACTTTCTCTTCGCTTACTTTCAGACTCCGTACGTACAGTGCTGGTATGTTAACTATGTAAAACAAGCCCTCTTGCCTGCCTGAGCAGATGGGTTTTTTTCTGTCAGATAAAATAGTCTATAATGGCTTTTCCATCCAAACCTGCTCTCTGTGCTGCTTTTGAAGGCTTTGTCGTCCAGGCAGGTAGGGTGGTTCAGGAGAAGAGCTGTGGGGCTGGGCTGCTGGAGCTGAGATAATAGCTGCTGCAGACACGGACAGGCAGGAACCCACACAAATGGTGGGGCAGTGCTGGCCTGAGGTGCAGTGAGGGGAGGAAAGTCAATTGCAGTTTATTGGGGAGCCCAGCTACATTTTTTGTAAGAGAGCGTGTGACAAATTAAATGCCATGCTAAGGAATGCAGCTGGGGTATAGGTACTTACACAGTGGGTGAAATCAAAGTGGGAGTGGAAACAAAGGTACAATGGAAAACGTGTTCATCAGAAGCTGATGTGAATTTATGCAGTATAAGATGTAAGGACATGACCTTTGCTTCAGAGACATTTGAAGAAAGAACTTCTATCCTCTGCATCCCCTTGTGAGCTTGTAGAATGAAGTTGGAGAATAGACCATTGGGATACCTGGGGAAAGAGTCATCCTCCATGCTGAATAAAGATGTGTACAGATTTTATCATGTCAGCTGCATGGCTGACATGGATGTTACCAGATCATCTGTCCGCCGAGCAAGGAAAGCAGGAATTTCTCTGCTGCTAGCCATCAACATTTACTCCAGGTGAAATGCAGTAATACCATGAAAACTCTTAGGAGGTCATCAGTTTCTTGTTAGTGTGCTCATTTGGGGAGGAAAAGAGTCTATTAATGTAATTTGAAATAAAAACAACGTACTGTCAGTAGACAAGGCAGCAGACAAGACACTACTGGTGGTGTGTTCTTTATTTGTGGTCTCTGGAAACACTTCTATCATAAGTACCCAACCAGCCTTGATTATGCTGTGGATCTGCTAGTGAGGAAACCAGCGTATTCCATTTGCTTATGCAGATTCAAAACCTTGCTAGTAAAGGAGGTTGTTCAACAGACTGAGCAGATCAAGACTGAAGGCTGCTACAATGTCATTCTCTTAGACACAGGTTGTGTCTTGACCCTTGGATGCTGTAGTTACTGTTTCTGGCCAAAACTGATTAAAAAAAATTAACATCTTTTCCTTCATCTTGTACCAGCTTCAGTTACTGCACTCTTCACCCCTTGATTTATTAGTATCTCTTGCTTCACAGTTGCCTCATACCTTTCTCTTATTTCCATTGTGATGGCTTTTATTTTGTTGTCTTGTTTGTCTCAAGGTTGTTTTCCATCTTGAGTTTGACATTCATACAGTAATTAGAAGAATGTTGTACTGATAAGTCCAATATGGATATTTAGAGAAGCAAGACCCTCCTTCACTTTACTAAGTATATTATTTGTAGTCTGTCTCCTTTCATAATGCTGTTTCCCTGTCCATATGAAGATGAGATGGATGGCAGCACAAGGAGACTCTTCCCTTTTCACCTCAGTGGTTTGTGTGTATTTTGGTATTCCACTTACTCTTCATGTTCCATTTGTGTCTTGAGCATCATGTAAGACATGACACCACCACATAAATCAGTACAAGAATGTGTTTAATTACAGAGATAAGTAGGTCTCTGGAGACAAGATCTTTTCTATTGCTAGTTGGCAGAAGATGTACTTTCCAGGTCTTACTGCCATGTTCCTGTTGGAAGAAGACCCAGCAGAATAAGGCCGTGTGTTAAACAGGAACCAATAAGGAAGATATTTACTCCAAAGTGTAACAAACACTTTATATAAAATCCATGAGATCCTCCAGCACAGCCAAATTTGAAAGTAGAAAGGAATGCACAGCTTTTATTGAAATCAGCTTGGTCTCAGAGGGAAAGCAGGGGAAGCATAAGCACAGCACTAAGGAATTCCATTCATGGAGCTGTTCAGTGCTTGTTAGGATCTGTTTGTTTTTTGGATGCTCAAAGCAAACAAGTGATCTCTGCGGTGGGATCTCAGTCTTTGCTGGTTTTTAGAAAGCTTTACTATTTTAGAAAGAAGATAATTTTGTAAAGCAGATCTCAGTATGTCAGGTGATGCACATGACTTCATTAGGAAGATAAGCATCTTCATTTTTAGAAAACAAATCTTGCTGGGTGGGATTCAAGAAAAGCCTCATGGCCTGAATTCATCCATCAAAGGAATTATTATTTCTTCACTGAATGGGGAAAACTTAATTATGCCTTTTTATTTTACCTATGAAGTTTCATGGGCAGGTTTGATGGTGCATGCCAAGTGAAGCCTCACAATTTGGGTGTGACCTTAAAATACAACCCTCTGGCTGTGTAGAGATGTTCACAGGAGTCTGTAGGTGGGGCAGAAAGTGGACTGACTCAAACACCCCTTAGAGATGGCTATAGGATATATATTTATGGCTTACCTCACTGATCCCTAAATACTACGCTGTGTTTGGCCACAAACAGCCAAGGTGGGCAGTATGAACACTCTCTCAGGTGTTTAATGCAGGTGTTGAGTGTGCTGAAATACATCAAAATGATGGCCTTCTTCCAGGCAGAAGGTGGCCTTCCAAAGTCCCCCGATACCCCTGCTGAGGTGCATGTGCTGATGGTGGTCCCTGCAGTCGGTCTGCAGACTTGTTTAGTCTCAGGCTGACATTCTTAATCCACAGAAGCGACAAATGAGCCACATAACTCAATCACAGAAAGAAACCAGCATCTAGAGACGGCCAGAGGAGTCTAATGTAGAGCTGAAGCAAGCTGGCTGAGCCTGCCCAGTTATCACAGGCCCTTTGCCTGGTGCTGTGGCTTAGCTGGTTGACCCAAGCTATAGCGTGACTGTACGGGCAGCCAGCCTGATCGAGGTGGAGCGGAGGTGAAGCAGAGTTGGTGCAGGGAGTAGCAGGAGGTGTCTGGGCTCTGTATCCATATAGCAGCCAGCGTGTACAAGAGCAGTGCAACTGGTGTGCTCAAGTGTGCAATGAAACAAGGGTTAGAAATCCTTCCACCTGAGCTGGTAACGTTCACGTCATTCACCTTGAAGTTTTACTTTGATTGCACTAGTTGCAGATTTGAATGCCATTCTGAAGGTAGGCTGAGTATTAAATCCGATCACATGCTACAGTATTGCTGTGAAACAAAGTAGTGGTAGTTGTGAAAGAGTTTTGCTTTTTTTATTTTATGGCCAACTATGTGCAGTCAATAGAGATGTATTTTCACACTCCTGATAGATGATGTGTAAACTCTTAAATAACTAAAGCCAAAATTTTCTCAATTCAGAGCTACTCAAAGCCAAAGCAAAACAAGCAGTTTGAAAATCTCGCAACAGTGAATGTAACACATTTAATTGCTGGCAATTTCCATAGAGCATCTGCCAAAGTTAAAACAATATCAGCTTTCATTTCTACTGAATTAAACGGGTTGCTTTCAATCTGGAGAGACAAACCTTTTCTGCCTTTGTTTGTTGGTTAATTAGGTGGAACAACATAAATCACTCGAGCTGTTCTGTTGTATCTGGAATAATCCCTGGATAAGCAGCTATCTGGAGTCAGTAGAGCTCAGGGTCTGAGATTTGCTCTCAGAACTAAATTAATGCCTAGAATTAATGCTGCAGGTGTGCTTTTTGTTCTGGGTTTGGTTTTTTTGTTTGTTTTTCATTGGATCAGACTGAGGACACATTTAATCTGTCAACCTGATGGAAAGGTCTAGTATTCTGGTATTACACTTGGTCTGTCCCTCCCTGCTCCGCCGAGGTATTCAGCGGGGACAGCGTTGACACCAAAATATGGCCACGCAGTGACTGAGCAGGGGTGAGGCCAGGCCACACCTCGGTTCAGTTATTTGCTTCGGAAGCAGGTTCCCAAGAGGTTTCTCATAGCTTGAATAGCTCATTGGTGCAGCCCATGTCCCTGTACCAGTGCCGTGGTGCAGCTGGCTGATTGCCTGAGCGGCGGCAGGCCTGTGCCCTCAGGCTGCAAAGAGCTCAGTGGCTCCTGACTGCTGGTCTTCAGCACTGGGAGGCACCGGCGGCCCCTCGGTCACCCTCAGTAAAGGGGGACAGGTCTCGCTAACTCTTTGTAGCTCTGTTGCCCACCTGAGCAACGAATCCTCCCTTGGTGTGTCATCAGTCCCATGGTCACCGCCTGCATTACTCCACTGTACAGATCAACAGTCAGCATTGCTCCCAGCATTACCTGAAGTCTTTCAAAGACAGGAGAGGATTCAGCAGAGTGCCAGGGGCTTGGGGTATTATGCAAAAGCATGTTGCAAAGGCATGGAGACCTCAGAGAGACTGTGAGATCGCCTTCCCAGGAGTGCAGAGCTGGAGGGACTTCTCGGGTCACCAGCTCTCCTTCCCTGCCAGCATAGGATCACATAATCCCCCTTTGGGGAGGCAGGTCTTTTTTTCCCATGCTGTGGTGATTGTAAGGTTGTTCCAGGACTTGGCAAGCTCTGTGAGTTGTAATTTCCATCCTAAATGTGCTTACACCTGATTTATAGCCATTTATTTTCATCTTTAGGTTAAACAGTTCTTTTTCCTTCCATGTGTTTGCCTTGACCTGCAAGCAAGTATATCCCCAGTCTGTCTTGATCTTTGAAAATGAACAAGTCAGAACAAGAAGTTTTTGTCCTATTTAGCTTAGGAAAACAAGCTTTTAGTGCTTTTAGACCAGCTTCACTGTTAAGAAGGTTTTAATATATACCACAACTTTGTTCATACTGAGGTGGTATCTGGTGCACAACTTAAAGCAGACTGGTTGAGAAGAGGATGCACTGAACGCCTGACGTGTGCTTTTTTTTCAATTTCTAAGCATACAATTAAGCTCTACCCATACCTACTTCAGGTTACAAACAATTCATAACATGTTTTGCAGATGCCTCTGTGAAAGCATTTATGTTTTGTAAGAAATGAGAAACTACAGTATACAAGCAATTCCTTCTTTCAAATGACTGCTGGGTTTTCTCAACCAATGTATGCTCTTTGAGAACTGACCTCTTGAACAGGTTGCTTCCATGGGGTAGCTTTCATTAAAGACCAGGTTTTGGCAGAGTTTTCCCAAAGACTTGTGAATTCAGCATAAACTGAAGGTGGACAAGCAGACAGTGGAGGGCACAAGCAATGACTGTGATGAGAATTCGAGATGAAGTGTAACCATGTCAGGTGTTATTTAGAGATAAGGTGTCCCTCCTCACACCACTGTGGGTTGTGTTGGGGTTTAGAAGCAGACATAGAACAGGTTAAAGCTGAGATTATGATGATCTAATGTAAAAGGGCAGTTACAAGAAAAAGTGCTTTAGGGAAAAAGAAGAATATAGAGAAGATTTACTTCTGAGGAAGATGCTGTTTGTGCTGTTAGAGGAGGACAGACTTTCTGCTGAACACACAAACCTGTCTAAAGAGCAGTTTTGAAAACAGGCAGCTTTATTATTCAAATGTGCCTGTAGTCAAGGGTCTGTCAGCATAGGTAGCTGGCTTCTGTACCTGCTAAATTGACTTCTCAGCGTGTAGTAGCTGCTACATTTCTCTCCCAGGTTTTACTGGAGTATTTGAATACATCTATTCTGAGTCTTTTAAGCTTGATTTTCAGGTAAGACATCACAAGGCTTATTTTCGACATGGCATTGTGTTTGTGTTTTCCCATGGGTCCTGCCTGTTCTCTGCTGCTCAGTCTGCCCACAAAGGCTTCATGGCAGAGTGACTTTCCCCTGCAGTGCACACAGAAGGGCCACAGTGAAAGGAGTGGTAGGGCAAGTCTAAACCCAGTCTGAACTTGTTTGCAAATAAATTATTGTCAGAGTTACAGAAGTAGCAGCAATGCTGGCATCCCTAGGTCAAAACCTTATTAAAAGCATTCCTAAGAAATTAGAACCAGCAGCTTCCTTGGGTCTCAGTACTCAAGGCATTTTTGCTGCAGTTTTTTTCTTGTTTTTGTTTGGAAATGTATGGGAATAGCAGGGTTATAATTTCCCAAACTCTTAAGGTTCTGGCTTAATAGCATAGATCTAATGTGAACAGGGTGAGAAGGAACAGCAGTCCAGGGAGGATCTGCCAGGCCTAACTGTAAGCATGGTCTGTTCTACTTTTGGTAACTGGGTAGTGTTTCTGAGGAGGAGCTAAGAGTTAGTGTTTATGAAATAGATTCAGAAGGAGATGGAAGGGTGCTTCAGAATCCCCTCACACATAGGTCATAGGCCAAGAACGTCCATCAGAGTCCACTGTGGTGCAGGCAGTCCCACACAGAACCTGTAGGATGGAAAAACACCCAACTACCATCATAACAAAAGGCTTTGGTAACCTATAGGTGCACGTTTATCTTGGTGCACACAAAAAGCAGACCTCAGGGCTTTGGTTGCAAGGCAAGGTTCTCTGAAAGAATCTGGATAAAAACTAGGTCATACCTAGTTTTGTTCAAGACAGTCTTCTCAGTTTGTCTCCAAGCCCCTGTCTTTCACTATCAAAATGCAACAAGGCAACTGGCTCTTAATTGTGCTGCTGGGTCGTCACACAGCCTGTTGCAAGGGCACCAGCAAATGTAGATCTGGCAGAATGACCCTACTTTCATTTTCTGCCATTGAGTTACAAAAGCACAAACAGTGTAATTCAAAATAGAGCTCCAGAAAATACTGTGAATTAATTTTTGCTGTGTTGATTATTTTGTTTTTTGCCTACATACAGTGATTGCGTGCAGGGAACATTGTTTCACTTCCTTCTGATTTCCTTGCTTTGTGGTGAAGGACTTTGAAAAGCAGCTGGAAGTGTAAGTGACAAGCTCTGTTCCTTCCACATAAAATAGGTGGCACAAAGGGCTGTGGGCTCGAGTGCATTCTCAGTTAAGTGATTGCTCGTAAGCAGAAAGAGCTGATGGTGTCTATGCCTTCTAGGGGCTGATGGGACACTTAGCTCTCTTGATTCCAAGTCCAGCGTCAAGCAGGGGCTCGAAATTTTATTTCTTGAAGAGCATACGTTGTCCTTCATGCTTAGCTTCAGGCCAGGAAACAATTGGGTGGGAGCCTGTCTGCTGCGTGGACTGTTGCACTTCCCTTCCGGCTGCCCATTCGGTATTGTAGAAGTCTAGTCAGAGCCAACCAGGACTTCTTAGAGGTTTGCTAGCTGGCTAAAGAGATCCCTGGTTGAAAGAGGACATGGTGTTTCTGTATTGACTGTAGCTCTGGAATACTTGAGCATGAAACCAGGTCAGAATTTGAATCTACATCTGAACACAAAGAATAGGTTGTTGAGGGTCCAGTTCTACAATACATTAGGTCCCTTGAGAACAGAGAATATGTGAGCATAAATACACAGACTTCCACAACTGTTGGTAGACCTACGTTATTGATTAAGAAATTACACTTAGAAATAAGACTTTAATAAAAGAGAAAACTCATTTTCTATGTAGTGTGTGCACCTGTGAACTCCAACAGTAGCAGCTCACTTCATGCACCAGGGAACTATCAATACCTTGTTCAGATATTACTGGCAGCAAACCCTTTGCATGCTGTTTATAAATCTACATGTTAGCTTCAAGATTAGCACTCCTGTCCTATGAAATATTTAAAGGAAGGTTCCTTAAAGTAAAGCTCCCAAGTCAGCATCTAAAATAGAACTAGATTGCTTTAGTTGTATTTTCTGTCCTTTTCCATATGCATTGATGACATGGGGAAAATATCCGTTCCAGACTTCTCCTTGTGTGATAGGATTCTTCTGTAGCTGACACGGAAAGGATCCAGATATGTGTCACAGCTGGGGTACATGCACAGCATCACACGGGGGTGTGCAGGACAGTGAGGATGGGCTGCTGGCCTGAGCACCTGTGTCAGGCTGGCCCTGCAGCTCGGGCACGTGCCAAGGTTAACCCTGCAGCACAAAAAATGACAGACAGGTCAACTGAAAATGAGTGGAAATCACTTAGGTGATGGATCAATGTAGATACCACAGACTGTGAATAGGGGCAGAGCAATAGTCACCTTGCAGAACACTGACAGAGCCAAATGTAGAAAGTGTAAGAGTTTGGGTATTACCTGCCTCATTCTAAGCAATAGCACTCAGTAAAATGTACCTTGTGATGCTGGTGTTCCCAGCTGTTCGATTAGCTCATGCAGAAGGAATAATGAAATTGGAGTAAGGTGTTTCGACTGGTATAATTTTTTCCTTGGTGTTAAATTTTCTGGTTTTCTTGTCCTTTATGTTGTTTGATATTTAGGCCTTAAAGGATTGTTGGAATCCTCAAAGCTTTTGTTAGTTCGGGAGAAACTCCGGTGGCTGAACTTACTTCACTTTTGGTTCCAGTTCTGAGAATCACAAAGGAAAAACAGAGCCCTTCATATCTGGTAAAGGAGGAGAAAAAAAAAATTTAACAGTATCACTCTGTTCCTTATAAGCCAGGGAATTCAGAATTTTATGCAAGTTTAGAGACGTTGGTACAGGCAAAACATGAGCCAACTCCCAAGTTCTCTGTCATGAGACACTGCGAGATGTGGCACAAGAAAGCTGAGCAAAACAAAGTGGTTATCATGTAAATCCAAACATCTTATGATGCATCACAAGATGACAGACTTCTCATACCACCAGTATACGAGCTTTTTCTTCTAACTTCACATATAGAGTCTTAATTGCAGCACTGAGGGGCAGAGGAATTGATGATTAAGAAGACTTTGCTTTGATTCAGTTTTACACCAGTGACTTCAAGAAAGTTCAGCAGAATGGAATGCTTACTGATGGCCCAAAGACCTGCTGGTCTAGTTGCAAGGAAGAGTGTCAGTGCAGAGAGCTGCAGGTATGGTAACTCGTTCAGCAGGATCCTCTACCCCTTCTGTCGGGTGTGTCTTCAGCACACTAGGTGTGGGTGAGAGCAGCCTGCACAGCTCCAGCCCTGGTCTGCACAGAGCAGGAGCTGCTGTGGGTGTTTGCACCGTTTTTCTGGACTGTAAACCATGATTGTCTGCACTGAGATGTTTTTCACACATGGGCTCGGCTGAAGATGATATGAAAACCTGACTTGATCATAGGAGATGAGGGCAGCAGATGATGTTGTAGGATAAGCTTTAGCCTTCTCAGTGCAAATGAGCACAGGATAAACACACTTCACTACGTACAAGTTTCTCTGGTTGCAAAAACCAAACATGAGAAATAGCCTGGCAGCAGAACGTAACTGCATGGGAAGAAATGAAATCCTGGGCTGTGGAGATGACAGCTGGACTGGAAAGTAGTGATGAACTTTCTGCTAAGAACTGTCAAAGACAGAGTTTTCTTCTTTGGTTGCTTGCTGTACTAAACAGCAGAAAAAAATCAGTTTGGCATTCCTCTTTGTACTGGTGGACATTAAAGATAAACTTTCTCTTGGAGATAAGTTGAGGCTTTTTTTGCAGAGGGGTGTGGAGTTTGGCATACGGAGGCAATCCAGATTTGTAACATGTTTGCTTACTGCAGTTCAGGAATGTTGGGACCCTGGACTGGATACTGTTTGTACTGTGCAGTTCTGCCATTGTCATACTGATGTATTTTGCTAAGAGGCACTTGCCTTCTGATTGTAGCAAAGGCCCTTCTTAGCCACCCCTTGTAGAGCACATCAGGCTCTCATAATCAGCATGTAAATTACTGCTTCCAATAGTCTGCATTACTGAAAAGATTAAAGGTAAGTGTGACTGCTGCATTTATTCTCCCTGTGCAAAATAAGGTAGCACTGGAGTATTACCCAGAAACAATTCTTCTGCACTAATTGAAAAAATCTTTGTTGTTAATGTAACTAGCTCTTCTGTTTTCAATGTGTTTTGTTTAAGTATCCTCCAGCATAATGGTATTTGTGGGAAACCTTATTACCACAGCAAATCTGGATGTGTTCAGTAGGATTCTCATAACTTACTCTTCCTGGTTTCAGTGGCAGTCTACACTTCTAACTCACCTGTACCTGTACGTTTCTGCCTCACAACCTACTTTGTGAAGTGGTATTAAATGCTGAGGCTTGCAAATGAAGCATCATGTTGACATCCAATGTCATTCTTACTATAACCCCCAAACCTGTTTGTGATGTCACATGTGACGAGCTGAGTCGAATTTTATGTTCTCTTTTGTCAGAGCTTTGCTGGACATTACTACAGGGAGGTTCCTGAAACAGTTACAGATGGACAGGAGGGCAGAGCTGGAAGGGGCCTCAGGAGGTCCTTCAGAATGCTCTGGGCCTTGCTTCAGTCAAGTTATGAAGATGTCCAAGAATGGAGATCCCACAGCCTCTTGTGGGATCTCCAGTACTGACCCTGTTCCAGCACTTAATCATGCTCACTGAATATAATTAATACATTTTTCACAATTGGAATATTCCTTGTTGCAGCTTGTGACTGTTGCCTCTAGTCTTTTCATCACATACTTCTGAGTAGAGTGGCTCTATCATCTCTGTTAAAAAGACAACTATAGTCTGTCCAAAAAGCTTTTTGTGTGTGTGTGTAAAAACTATTAAAACAATTCAAACCACTTTGGAGAATGATGAACAGGATCTGTTGCATCATCCCAGACTTTAACCATCCCTAAAGGCAGTGAACTTAAAAATCATAAATCCTTTGGCTTGAGAGCATGGTGGCTATCAGTGAATATTACTGCAAATGATAGAAAGTAAAAAATTACTCTGCCCAGGAAACTTGTTTTGATCCATACATATATTCTTACTTATGATCAAAAGACTAAAACAGAAGAATTGAACAACGGTTCATTTAAGAGCAAGAGTTCTGTAAGAGCAAGAAGCCTTTTCATAGCAGCGTGTATTAGCACTGGTAACAGGGCTGTGCTTCCAAGGGCTACAGAACAGCAATGGAAAAAGTACTATAGCGTCCCTGATTATATCACACGTTGATACCAAAGTTTTACTTGAGGAGTCTGACCATGTCTGTGCATCTTGTTAATATAGTTGTTTGCAGATTCTTGTTCTGTGCAGTAGTACAAAGTACTAGATTCCTTGATGTGATTTTAAAATGCATCTTCTGTTCTTACGAACAACCCGTTTTAAGCAATATTTTCTTGTGGCTGCACAAATTAAATGTAAGAGATGATAGGATTTTAATCAAACACAAATTGCTGGTTGCTCCATTGAGCAGGATTAGTTCAGCCAGGTCAGACAGCAGTGCTGGCTTCTTTGTTCTTGCAGGTACTCTTGTTTTGAAATCACGAGGCAAAGCCACTGCCCGGTGCTGTGCTCTTGGTGTGGCAACCCCTGCTTCTGCTGGGGTTTAGGTGCTGGAAAAGAACCAGGAACAATCATGAACCTGAAGAGAGCCCTTGAGAAGCAGCTCATGGTGAAATAAGAAATAGAGGACCACAGCTAGTATGCAGAATAGGATGTTACCAAAGCGTTTGGTTAGTAATAAATTACTAAAGTAAGAATTCTGAATGCAAAGAGTGTTCTCAGAAATTCTTAATGTGAAAATATAACTATGCCCTTCCCTTGCTCATAGAGATGGAAGGAGCTGCCTGCCCCTGGATTGGTACCCAGGCAGGCTGTCCTCAGAGAATCTGGGAAGGAATTGCTTCTTGCTGAAGGAGTGGAAGGATCTTGAGTCTCCAAAACAAACTTTTAAATTTCAGTGTTGTCTGCAGTGGAGGAGGACTGGTTGCTGACAGTCCCCTCTCAGAGATGAAGTCCAGAATTTCTACCTCAACAGGGATGCAGATACTGTGGTAGGAGCTTCTGCATTGTTGCTGGCTGCATCTTAGAAGTAGGGTGCTGCTCTTTGTGTCCTGGGCACAGACTACACAGAGCTTGGCTAGAAGACCCTCCTCCCCTCATTATTCTATGCGCAGGCTGTGATGAGCCAGAGTCTCTCTGGGTCTCCCTGGGAAGAAGAAACTGTTAGGAGTGATTATAGCCCACAGATCTTTCTGCGCACCTCTGGGATCCCTGCTCAGGCCTGACAGATTGGGTGACAAGTTCTTGTTGTCTTTTCCTGGTATTAATTACTTGGAATTGATCTGTCTCCTTCCTTTCCTGCAGTGTCCTTAATTTTCATAACTGTGTATACCTGTTGTAGCACTGTGTGCACAGAAGTTGTAGCAGCTCATAAAGGGAGCCATTGCCAGCGGGTCAGGAGGAAGTGCCTAAAAATGGCTGTTATGGAGGTTCTTCAGAACAGAAACATCAAACTATTATTACTGTCCTTTATCTTTTTGTAAAGACAAAACAAAAAGCTCTTTCATTCAATCTTGGCTTTATTTGGGTAAAAAGTAAATGTCCTCTCCTCATCACCCATACATGTTTATCCATCCTGTCAGAAACACTTCTGTTTATGGCTGAAAGCAGTAAAACAAAAGCATCCACTTGATTGAAGATGAAGTGAATATTTCTGTGCTGGCAAGTCTTGGTTTCCATGATTGGTTTTCATTAGGTTACATTTTTCTGTCTCTCTACTTTATGATGCTTCATGTAATAAGATGAAATTGTATTGTTATTCTTAAAATAACACCGAATACAGTTTGATTCTCTCTCCTTACATGGCAGATGCTTGTTGCAGTATTGTCTCCCTAGATACCATCAGTGCAACAAATGAAGCTCGGAAAAACCACAACCACAAGACCAGGGCATGCTGGGTGAAGATGGGTACATTTCACAATGAAAGCAGTTTGACATGGTGTTATACAAAACCATCTTCTTTTCCTTCTTCCTTCCTTTCATTCAAGAAAGGCTCAATAAAGAGTCATGAATGACATTTCTAGAAGCAGAACTGGATACAGAGCATCTTGAGTCATCCCATGGAATTGGCTCTTTGGAGGAAGTTGTGTTGGAGAAAGCAAAGTTTAACAGTGAGAAAATGGGAAAGAATAAAAACTCAAGTAGCTCCTTTCCTTATTTTCAGATCTGACTTAGCTTTCCCATACAGTCATTCCAGTCAGGTATGGATAGAAGGTTATCTATCTGATCAATTCTCATTTGCCCAAAAGCACTTTAGTGCTGTTTGGCTTCGTGCTTGTTGTGATGCTGTGCTGCAGTGAAAGGCCATGTAAAGGATTAGTCTGGAACTCCTAGTCCCTATTCAGCGTGTTTATGTGCTGTCTGTCACCTTTTTGTTTAAGTTTTGCAGCGTAGTTGTATTTTGGCCTGGTGAGAATGCCAGTGGAGCTGCTTTGAAAGTGCTGTCAACGTAGTCCTTTTATTTGGTTCAGTTCTCCATGTGGTTCATGATTCTAGTAAGTGGCAGTAGGGGAGAGAAGGTTAGACATGAGAAAAATCGTGGAAGTCCTAAAAACATCATAACTACCTTTGGGTGTTTGCTGTGTTGTTTGCTGTGTGAATGGGGTTGTTTGACAGAATGTGTCCAAAGGAAGTGGAGAAATGTGCAGATGAGTGATAACATGCAGAGTGCGCTACAGAAGAGTGCACATTAAATGCAGAGAAAATATCTGCAAGACTTGCAGATTCCTTACAGAACATAGCATACATTAATGAGCATTTTTATACAACAAGGAAAAGAGAGTAGATACACCAAGCAATTTACATTTCTATGTGTGAGTAACAGTAGTTTTCCCCACCCTATTTGTTACTTGCCCACACATTTCCTGGGGATTCCAGTCCAAATAAAGCTGTGGTTCCTTTTGTACATAAGAATTCTTATTTTATTTTTTCATTTGAGATGTATAATGGTAATAAATGGTTTAGATAAGGTATGAAGATACTAGGGAGACTGGAGAGAGTATCAAGTGACTGAACATAAAATCACTAACTGGATGATTACATGACTAATGGATTTATTCAGCCCTAACAGTCAGAGCAATATGCTGGAGAAAATGGTAGCCCTCAGTCATTCATCAGTGGATAAAACTTGTAACTAGATCAACAAAGGACAACCTATATGAGACCTAAGGTAGGGCATAGCTGCTACTAAATCTAGGAGGTTAGTTCTTCATGCACTGAATTTTGTTCTAAAAGCATCCTTTTGAAATCCACATTTCTTCCTACTTTGAAAGCATGGTTGAAACAAGACCTTACTATACCCAGTGGAAATTCTACCATCACACGCAAGCAAGGCTGTAATTTGAAAAGTATTTCTCTAAAAGTCAACATGAATGAGTTCTGTTCTTGCTGAAGAAGCATGTAGAAAGAAACTTCTCCGTGTGTTTACTCACTGCAGCCATCCCACTGGCAGGTTGCAAAATGCACCTCTTGGCTTCATTTCAAGTTGTGGTTCACTTTAACGCCAGGGATGCTAGTTACGTATCACACACAACAAACAGAACACTGTTACACTGATGGAAAGTCTGATTAAGTGAAATCTTTTCTCTTTAGAGACAGGACGTGTGCTGTGGGCTCAGACTGCATACAATGCTCCTGGCGAGCAGCACCTCGCTCTGAAATCCCCTCACACTGGCCTTGACTACTCACAGCCACAGGGAAACAGCATAGTGACAGGTCAATCTGATGTTCATATATGCTGTTATGTTTTATAGATTTATCTCAGACTAAAGCCTCCACAGATCAAGGATGTTGATTCTTCTGGCATTCATTATTGTGTTTCACATAACCTCAGCAGCACTGCTGTTCATCTCAACTATCGACAATGTAAGTATCACTTCTTCTCTTTTCCTCCCAAACACACTGGTATTTCTTTGCTTCATAAAAATGAAGTTATTCTTCTCTAGTTGCCTGCAACTTGCTAATTGGAAGCGTGTAGCTTTGTTGGGCACACTGGTCTCCTTACATCTTTTTGTAGAAGAAATGCCTTGTTTATGTATGCATGTTTATGATGTACAGGGATAGGACTATACAGGTACCTGCTGTGCATTTATGTGGTGTCATGTTCTAAGCCCATGTCAAGCAGCTCATCTTCTCCCTTTTAAGATACTTGGCCAGGGACTGTCTTTACAAATACTACCATGCTTGCAGGGTGGAGCTGCTATGAGACTTGCTTCACCTAGAAATGGGGAGGATCTATCATCCTTTTGATCAAGTACATGCCATCAAATAGCTCATGGTCAGTGCATGCGGATAATCTCAGTCAGGGTGTGCTTTGCCTCAGAAGTGGTTGTCCAGGATGCCCAGTTAACTCATGAAAGAGACACCATGAATTTATCTGTTTCCATTCAGTTGAACATTTTCAGCACAAAGTTTTAGAATCATTTATGTTACATTCTTTTCAAATTTCCTTTTTATTTTTGCATCCAGAAAGAATTTACTTTCCAGTATTTATATCCAGCTCTTAATTGAATTTTCCTCTTTCCAAAGCAGCCCGCCAGCCTGATTGGTACTTGTAACTGTGCACTGGAGCCTGGCTTTCTCTAAGAGGTTTGATATATGTACAGGCTTATAGGATTAAAAAAATTGTCTCCTGAAAATACTTTACTGTGCTCAGTGAAGCTGGTTTGCATCCCAGAGTCTTTTCCAAGACCGTGCTCCAAGAGAAATGATGAATTACCCACAGCTTTTTATTGCAGAATGGTACAAACTCAGATGTTATCTTTCAGCCAGCTGGTTGATTTGTCTAGTGAAGCGGGTCATGAATTGAGAACCAAAGCAGGTTGTCTTGCCCTGTTCCTTTAAGCATGTACAAAGCTGGGATAGTGGACAAAGCAACTTACTCTTAGTTCAGATCTGCTTAACATCCAAATCAAATTATTGTAGAAATAGAACCCCATGCACTCTACTTTGTGCCATTAACTACTTTGAAACAATTACAAACTTAAACTGTGTAAGCAACTCCTGTTAGATTTTATCTTGTGAAGAGGCTTTTTATAGTCATGAAAATAACTCTGAAAGGATTATATAGTGCTCAGAGCTGAAAAACGATATGTTGAGCTTGGACTGCAAAATCCAAATGAATGGCATCCTGAGAAAGCAATATTCTTTCCTAAAACACAGTGTTACTTCTGCACATCTGCCTATGACCATAATACATTGTAGTTTTTATTGCAGTATTGTTTGCAAAGCTGCACAGTAAGCTGTGAGGTGTCTGGAGTGTCTGTTTAAGCAGCAGATGCCACGAGGAGTCATAGTTAAAAGCTGTATTTTTTCAGCTCTATTGAAAGCAAAGGCCTGGGTAGCTATCGGAAGGGGAATGGGTTTCCTGAGGAAATGCCACTCGTGTGGAGTGCTTGGCATTTCCCAGGCTACCGTTCAAATCCCTTCAGTCACTGCAGCACCGTTTTGTGGTGTTAAAACAGCAGAGTACAAATACCACAGGAGGATCTTAATTTGTCACCAGCCATTTCCAGTCAAATGCCATAGTGTACATCCTGCAGTCTCATACCGACAGCACAGCTATGCTGAGCTGAGATTAATTCAATCCAGTGTCAGGAACCAGAGAATGTATAAAGAGCTTGTTTCATAGGTGCAATAGATTCTGTTTCATACCATGCTATTTAATGCCTGTGAATTAAAATGTGCTGGGCCTTTAAAGAGTTGTGCATCCTAAACAGGGTCTGGAGGAACAAAGCAGATCTTGTCTAGGTACCTTAAGGAGTGAGCAGCCACTGACTGTCCAAAATTTCTGCCCAAACAGTGGAAAATCCCTTGTGCTTTGGGATGTTAAAGATTGCCATTTGTTCCCTTTTCTACTTTACACAGGTCTCAGTGAAAATGACATGTGATTAATGATACAACCCTTTCTTCCAAAATGCCATTAGATGTCAAATTTAGTTTGAGCAGTTAAGTATCAAAACTGAACAGAAATTTGTTGCAGCTGATTACAGACTGAGGGAGCTGGGCTTGTTCAGCCTGGAGAAGGCTCCAGGGAGACCTTAGAGCAGCTTCCAGTGCCTAAAGGGGCTGACGGGAAAGCTGGAGAGGGGCTTTGGACAAGGGGGAATGGCTTTAACCTGACAGAGGGGAGATTGAGATGAGCTCTTAGGCAGAAGTTCTTCCCTGTGAGGGTGCTGAGGCCCTGGCACAGGTTGCCCAGAGAAGCTGTGGCTTCCCCATCCCTGGCAGTGTTCAAGGCCAGGTTGGACGGGGCTTGGAGCAGCCTGCTCTAGTGGAAGGTGTCCCGGCCTGTGGCAGGGGGTTGGAACTGGATGAGCCTTAAAGTCCCTTCCAACGCAAACCAGTCTGGGATTCTATTGTGTGATTCTATCTGCTCAGGAGACACTGAGACAACTAAGGAGCTTGGGGTGGGTAGGGGGTTGTTGTATTTTGTGGGTTTTGGTTGTGGGTGTTTTTTGTTTGGTTTTGTGGTTTTTTTCTCCCTGTAAGAGCCCTTTACTTTTATTTTGCAGGCCTGGTGGGTAGGAGATAATTTTTCTACAGATGTCTGGAGTATGTGTGCCACAAATACTAGCACCTGTATGGCCATTACCGATCAGTTCACAGGTGAGTGTCTCACTGTGCCTGTCTCAGTTCCTTTAGCAGGAGATCTGATGAAATCACTATGAAGTATGTAGGGTCAATAATCTATTTGTTCAAAAATCCGCATGCTCTAACTACTTGGGTCTTCTAAAAGTTTTAGTACTGGCTTTTCATTTTGGAAAAGCCAATTGTTTCTGTGAGAGGAAAACTGAGGGAACTGTCAGGTGCACTTGAGAGCCCAGGGCAAGAGAGGTGAACAGATAACAATGAGCGCTGAAGGGTTCTGTGAAAAAATGGATCAGGTAAAGACAGTGAAGCAATCTGAAAGTGTGCCTGAAGTGACAGAATTTGCCTCAGAATTTGAACTTTAACTTTCAAAGAAGAACTTAAAAATACTGGCAGCGTACAGGAATGAGGGAAGAAGTGAAAGAAAATCAGAACACAGGGTGCAGTTTTAACAGAGAGAACTTAATGTACAGCACAGCCTAATATCCTGCTTTACCAAACATAGAAGAATTCTCAGATGCTACATTACTTTATTTCTACACTTTCAATCTTTCTCTGTATTGAAGAGGTAGGTGATTTGAAGAGTCATGTGCCCATAACGTTCCAAGTATCAAGTTGGCTTAGAGCATATGTATCACTGCCCAAGGCAGGGTGGTTGGACTCGATGACCTTGAAGGTTCCTTCCAGCCCAAAGCATTCCATGATCCTATGATACTATGCTGCAGGTGATCTGTTACACAGAGGCATACTTAAGCTAACACAAATGTAACACATTTGCATTTGATGTCTGTATTACTGTGCATTCGTTGCTATTGGGTACCCAAACTAGGTAGGTTCTTAGTAGCTCAGGTACATCTGCTGTTCCCAGAGCTACTGACAACGTAGCTTTGATAGAGGAGAGGTGCTGTGAGGAGCTCATCTGCGTAGCTGATCTTCTCTGCATCGCTGCAGCAAAGTTACACAAAGAAGCTATGGATAGTTACATATTTTTGGTTACTTTAGCTCTTGTAGGAAAGTAATAGGATGAAAAACCTGAATCAAAGGAATCTTTCGTGCCGAGCATGGATATCCTGTCTGGTTACCATCTCACTGGACAGAGCTGTCTCCAGGCTGGTGAGAGGCCTGCATCTGTGTTTGTAAGCCATTTGGGACCCCTGGCAGTTTCACTGTGCCTTTAGTACATTGATGGTAGTAAAGGATGTGGTGGGGAGAAACAGTCTCTTCAGTATTTTTATGCAGTTTTACGAAGAGCTTTTAGAAGTCCTTAACCCTCTGACTGTTTTAATACCATGGAAGCAGAGAAGAACCGCTCTGAGCAATGCATGCACAACTGGTTTGCTGTAGCTGCTGAACTGCTTCCATAGCATAGCTCTGCCCCTCTGCTCATTGCAGGAGTAGGTGAATAGAGAAACTGTATTTTTAACTGTGGCTGCTTTTGTCTTTGCAGAATACCAATCAATTCAGGCTGTTCAGGCCACCATGATCCTATCTACTATTTTCTGTTGTGTGGCATTTCTGGTTTTCATTCTTCAACTTTTCCGTCTGAAGCAAGGAGAAAGATTTGTGTTAACCTCTATTATCCAGCTCCTGTCATGTGAGTGATTTTTCAACACTTGTGACTTTAATGATGTTTACACAAAAGTAGGAAAGGGAAGGGGAAAAAGGTTCCAAAACGAATGAGCTGAATGAGGGCTCTTGAGGCCATAGCTTAGACTTTGTACTTGTTTAAACAGTGAACTGCCCTATTCTGTACTTTCTAGGCAGTTAAAACATGGATGACATGACTGCTCAGAATAAAGTAATTTAGATTTTGAAGAGAAAGAATTTGAGATTCTGATCTTCATGGACAAATTAGATAACTCCATAGTTGTTACAGGCAGGTACTCCCTTCATTTTTTGCTAGCTTTTAAAACTATGCAGATGTTTAGAATCATTTTGTGTGCACTGCAAAGGACATAAACACGGAACAGGACTTCAAATTTAATCCATGCCAAAGAAACTGAAAATGCATCCTGAAACACTCTGGGTTTAGTCTGCAGATGGAAAATGAGTGTCTGCAAAAAAAGGGCATTGCTGGATGCAGCTGGCAGAAGAGTAACAGCGAGTAATAGTTGTTATGCATATTGATAGTATTTTAAGATGCTAAACTTCATTATTTTCTTCCTCCCCCAGGTCTGTGTGTTATGATTGCAGCTTCCATTTATACAGATAGGCATGAAGAGCTACACAAGAGCAATGAGTATAGGATTGAAGTTTCTAAAGGCCAGTATGGCTATTCCTTCGTCTTAGCTTGGATTGCATTTGCCTTTACTCTGATCAGTGGTGTTATGTACCTAGTATTAAGAAAGCGTAAATAAATGTCAAGCAGCTAGTCATTTGTCACTGCAGTACAAAACCAAATTCCAGTAACCATTTTGTATATAATCATTTACATGGTTTTGTAGTAAAGGTATTGTTTCTCTACAAATGTACTGTGTTCTTGATATGAAACAGAATTAAACAAAATGGCAGGTTTAAGGGGTGCCTGGCACCTCCAGGTCAGGGGCTGAGCAGGACAGAGATACCCTGGTTCTTTTACCTATTTCATCATCACAAATGGTTTTCCCTTTACTAGACGTTAACAGTTTATTCCTGGCCTCTAGTGGATTACAAATAGAGCCCATGTAAATTAGTTTGTAAGCAGTATGCTACCTGTATTCCTGGACCAGATATTTCCCTTTGGAATAGGTTAAATATAGGGGGAGTAAAAAAATGAGGCCCAGATCACACTGAAAGCAAACAATTATAAAAGGCCAAAGCTGCACTCGCTGCGCCTGGCAGAGGACTCGTGTTCTGCTCTTTATAATGTGCAGTAAGTGTCATCGAGCTTTTATTAAAACCACTTGCTTTGCAAAAGTAAACAACCCTTTTTTGTAATCCAGCAAATTATTCTCTTGATTCTCTTTCACATTTAATTGAAGCACACAGAGCCTTTGGCAGGAGAATTTACCAGCAAATCCACTGCACAACTTGGGACTGGAACAATCTGGGCTGTAAGAAACACCCCACTCGAGTCCCATACCCCTTTATTTTTGCATTGTGCATAGTCTCTGTGGAAGGAAAGGAAAAAAATACCATTACCGTGCCTACATCTGCAAATTTCCAAGCAAACTGGTGATCAGTTAAAGCCAAATTCATGTTTCTATAGCCAAACTCAACATGGTTATCACACCAGGCTTTGATTATATAGCAATTTCATGGCTAATGTGTCATTTACAAAAGCAATTCCCCGAGTCTGCCAATTAGGAAATTGGCCTTTAAGAATTCATTCTAGATTCCACTGTGGATTTTACTTGAACTCCTACTAAACAAATCAGAGTGTGATTACTTTGCTTATGAATTCCAGGCCAGTTCTGCAAGATAAAATGACTTGGTGGTTTTTATTTTGCAGTCGTTTTGTGAGATAAATCTGTACTCTAATAGCAGGCTCAACCGCTCAGCAGTGTAATACTGGCTTTGGCTGTTGGTGACTTTGGAGTTGGGAGATCAGTGTGGAGAATGAATGAAGTGGCTTTTTCTGGTTAGTCACAGCTTCGATGCTTAAATATAGATTTGATTTTGTAAAAGCACTAACCAGTTACTTCAGTATGTTCACTAGAGCTGGCCCGATATACACGCAATAAAAAAGTAAGTAGGTTTTGAATGAGGTCTTACACTTAATGTTGAACAAAATTGGTTACTACAAAGTAGTATAGCTCTACTAAAGTAGATACTTAGTGCAGTATACATCAACTGATGGTCTGACCCATGCCTTCAGGTAACTGATCCTTGATTTCTCAGAAAATAACAGTTCAGGTGCATAACTCTGTAGGAACTGTCATCAACATGAGTAACAGTCATACAGTTCCATCTCCATTCCTGGAACATCCTAAAATGCTTTGGCTTGTACTACTTGTCTTTTGGGAGCAAAGAAAGCCCAACAGGATTGTTAAAAAATTAGATGGAGGACAACACATTGGAAGATAATAGTAAACCCCCCCCCATCAGTCTGAGCAAGACTCCCCAGTCTAGCATGATGCTAGTGTTTTGTCAGGGCTTTCTTCTCACAGTGGGAACACTCTGCATTTCCAGAATTACTACCCTGCTTTTTAAAAAAGTGTTTCTACAGTTTGCTGAATACATTTCAGATTCAAAACCTGAATTCTGCTAGCAAGCAGAATTTGTCTTAAATAAGCAGATGCAGGTTTAAGGTTGAAAGCAGACAGACTGTTAGCAGGTGTTTTGCTAGTTGTATTCAGACATGAAATAGTAAGGGAAATTCCTAAGCAACTATGGATTCAAGTTATATCTAGAAGAGAGTCCTGTTAAATTGTGAGTTAAGCTGTTACGCCACTGGCTTGAAGAGATGCTGCTTCAGTTTCTCGCCTTGTTAATGCTCAGGTCATTTATAGAGCAGACATTTAAAATAAGGATGTATATATACATGAACACACAGCTTAACTCCACAGTGAGAGCTCTGGCCCTTAACTAAAGTGACAAGCACACACACCACCGTGTACAAACAGCAGCATGCTCATGATGCCACATAGAGCAGATGGGAAGTGTTATGCACACCAAGAAAAATGCCAAACCAGTGTGAACTAGAGTTTTAACAGGACAGACATACTTTAGGATATTCTTTCTACCTGATAATGCCTTTAAAATGATTACCATTTTCTATGCTCTATATATTCTGAAACTGTACGTGAAAATAAAGTTAAAAGAAATTCTTGTACTGTAATAGCAAGCTCAATACATTTAGCAATCTGACTTTGTCTTTAACCTTGGGATATATTTACACTATGTTGGATGAGAAATAGTTGAGTATTTGCGTGAACAGGTAAAATTAAATTCTTCCTGCCTGTACTAGACCCACAAGCTGATTATTTTTGTCCTTTGTCGAAGATCTTCCCAGGTAAGCAGAAAATACTAGTGGATTGCACATTTAAGTGTATCATGTCAAAAGAACAGCTACTAAGTAACGCAAGACCCACGGGTGCTCTGAAGAGTAGTTTACTTGTAAGAGTTCTTTTTGATCATTTGCAGAAACAGCTGTGTATTTAACACCAGGTTGAGTGCCTGGACCCTGTGAGAAAGTAATGCTAGAAACAGGCCAGTCACTTCTATATCCAAGCTTCAGGTTTGCACTGAAGATGGGCTTGTACAGATTGATCCAAAACACCACCTCCCCAAATCCCCAGAAATTATTTCCCACACCCCTTCTAATCATAGTGAGCGAAAGGGAAAAGTCCAAACTATGAGAAGATTCACTAGCAGCTGTGACTAGCCTGACCTCTTTTACCCAGCATCTGAAAGGAAACAATCTTGGAAAACAAATCTGAAAATATTTATGTCAGTATACTTACCACTTTTAAAAAAAATAAGTATTTTTTAAATGTGTCTCATCCAGGAGAAGAGAAAATGAAGTTCTCTACTACCTTTCCATGCGATATCTTTAAAAACAAAAAAAGCACTGTAGGTGCTAGAACTGTGCTGCATTAACTATTTTATTAGCCCAGCTACATCAGCAGTTCATTTTTTATGGTTCTTAATGGCTTGAAAATAATGGAGGGCCTACAGCAGTGTTGGCTTATCTTCAGCATTGTGGAAGCTGGTGCCATTTACCTAAAGAGACAGAAGAATCCTTCCTACAGTTTCTACAAACAGGAGTAAGAGGAGCCACTACCTTTCCAAACACTAGAGTTAAAATCCCCGAAATCTTGGTTCTTCAATGAAGCTGGAAATCTTATTATCTTTTTCATTTCTTCCCTATGTGCAGTAATCCCCTCTAAAGTAGTAAGATGAAAGTGAAAAGTGGAAGTAAATTAGTTTTAAAAACAAGACTTCAAGGCTGTAGAAACAAGCTTACCGAATTAATGGAATAAAGTTCGTAACAGACTGTAAGTAAGAAATATAAAGAAATTAATACTATCTGCAGTAATGGTTTGATTTGGAACTCACTGCAAGTAACAATGTAGTACTTAATAGTGGAATAGCAGACCACTTGTTAGGGTAAGTCTGGGTCTCCTAAAGAGTTTTTTAAGCAGTTGAAGTAAGCCTGTATATGACACAATGGTCTATAACGTCCACATACATCTTTGCATTGAATGACAAAGTAGTGCTCCTGGGGGGTGATAACCTGTGATAAACAGCAAGCCACTGACAGTGGCAAAGCCTTTATTTTGCCTGCTCCTATGTGATGCAGAACTGTTACTAAGGTTTTCATGGAACAAATCCAAGTGGTAACTGTGGGGAAGGAAGCACACGGCAGCTCAATTCCTGTAAGCGCTGTACCCTTTGGGTTTGGTAAATAAGCCACTTCTAGCTTCAAAAGTCCAAGAAGGGTCTTGGAATTCTTCAGTAAGCTCTGGACAAAGAGGGATCCTTGGCAGTGGAGCAGGATATGGGAATTGCTTGAAAGTCTAGGCACCAAGACAAAACCAGTTGTTATTAAACAAAGACAACAACAAATAAGCCAGTTACACTACTTCTTACTCATACTAGCTTAGCTTCCTGTAAATCCATTCACTTCTGAATTGTTACTGTCTGTATAGTTCCTAAACCATCAGAAGTGTCACAGATAACATGGTGTTCATGTATTAATATTTGGCATGTTGCTGACATAGAAAATACTTCTCAACTCCATAGTAATAACCACTTAGCGCAACAACTTGTATGTTATCAGTAGGAGTGCTGAAGAGTTTACCGGTATGTCTAGAGGGGTATTTACTTTTGATCATTACTGCACTGAATTTCTAGGGGGGAGAAAGTTTGTGTTTGAGGTTTTTTTTCCCTCAGTAAATTAGCCAAAAAGCCACAAACCTGTGCATGTACTTAGTTTGAAACCATTGTACAGCTGAGTACAATGTACAGGTGTACATTGCACAGCTGAGTAAAATTGCAGGTGCCTTCATGAAACTCAGCTGCTACAATAAATTTCAACAGGTATGAACCAATCCTCATGATGTCTGAACTATACCACATGGGGCAGATTTTGGTCCATTTTACTGCTGCTGCTTGGAGAAGAAAGCCTGTGTTCTATTTCTCTTCACAAACAAACAAGACAAAAAAATCCACCAAAAAAGTGAAACTATTTCTAAAAAAACCCAGTTGTGTTGCTGTCATAAATGCTAAAGTTCAGAAAACTTCGTTAAGCCAAAACCCAACTATATACACATTGCTACAAAGGAGGGGGCAGGAGTATAACACATGTGCACTGCTTCTCAGACTCACCCTTCCTAGCACGTTACCATCAAGAAGTAAAAAAGGTGCCATATTCTCTTTTTCTTGAGAGGGTTTTTTTTTTTAATACTAATTCAAATATTTTCGTTTACTTTTTAGTAAAATACCTTAAGTAGAAAAATCTTATTTTTGCTTAAAGTATCTGTACTGAAGAATTAAAACTGGTTTGGATCCTAAAAGCTCACAGAGCGAAAGTTTTAAGTCTTGTTAGAAAATCATGTTTTCACACATTTTCAGGCATGGCAAATTTAGAGGGGAGGGAGAGAAAGGAAGGAAAAAGAGGAAAAAGAAGATAAAGGGGGAAGGACGACTGGAACAGGTTTTGGGGTTAGGGGTTTTGTGTGTTTATTTCTCGTGACAACACCTCTGGCATCTCTTCTATAATGTTTCACTCTTCCAATACCGTTACAACAGAGCCTCCCTGTGGCGAGAGAAGCCTACTCCCTCAAAGCCCAGCTTTAAACACTTCCTTTTCCATTTGAAAGGTCTTGAAAAAGTCTAACTTCTCACCAAATTCTAAACTACCCTGCAACAGGCAAATCTACAATTTAAAAATCAATATAAGACAAAAGTTGAATAAAAGAGTACCTCGTTTGATGTTTCTTCTCTCAGCTTTAGGAACCCTTGATTAATGCACACTGGTTTTGAATTCTGGTGGTCTGAGAAGTATTTGTGAGCTCTTATTTGTTCTGCCTGCAAACAAGATGCAAGCTTTAACTATTATTTTTCTATCTATCTAAAGACAGCTTTGTTAAAATCTTTACTTCATAGATGAAGGGGTTTTCTCTATATGCTGCAGTTTTCCCTTTATTGTGAGATGTGTTAATTTCAAACTAACACTCTTATCTTTGCAAAACAATCCACCAAGAGAAAATTTCTTGCAACTGGAAGATTGCTTCAGTTTAGGCCAGCTAGATTAAGTGAAACTTGAACAGAATGAGTCCATCTTGACTCCTTACAACCACTGATTTTCATCTTTCAATCATACTTTGAGGAAATAGGTTTTCATCATATTCACCATTCACCACAAGCTATTTAGAACGCCATCTAATTGAGGTCACTTTCTAGTACAATCAGACCTAGTACCAGATAACACCAAGAATATTTTTTCTTTGATATTCTTATGGAAAATAGTTACTCAATTGATCAACTTAATCAACCATTAAACACAATGGTTTTGTAGCAGTTTTTACACAAATTTAGACCAACCAAGTTTTATCTACTGCCCCCTCCTATCAAAAAAAAGAAATCACCATAGTTCACTTTTTCCCACTGACTGAGCTGCTGTCACAAATACAACTGCACTGACTTCATACACTGGGAAGAAAGAGGTTATGAAAAACTTTCAGTCCCATCATGATCTCTAGATTTCTCTGAGGACATGCAGATTCCCATGGTGAAAGACATGCTCCTCAGGACTTAAGAGTTTTGCAATTATTTATGATTATTTTCCCAAGCAATCAAACATTTCAGAGATGGACTACTCAGAATCAAAACAGCTCAAAAAGCATTCTGAACACAGACAAACACCCGTGTCCTTTCAAATGGGAAAGCAGTAGCTTGGTTTTGTTTAAGGATCCAAAAGTAAGCTTGACTAGGCTGTCAATGCTGGGAGAAACAGACCTATTTTTATTCTTTACATGTTCACCTTCTATCCAACATGAAGAATAAATCAAGCTGAGTAAGTGCTTACAAAACTAACATAGTTCAAGATTGACCAACATCTCTTCCCCTCTTATTTGCTCAACTTGCTGTGCCCTGCAACCTAATCACTTCTGTAGCTTTCCATGCAATGCAATCATTGAGGAGACATGTCTCCATTTTGCAGGGAAAAGCAGCATGATAACTCATCATCACTTTTCACATCATTCTTTTCCAAGTTCACCTTTAAGAAGACAATAAAACAATAATAAAAGCAAGATGTATGACAGTCCAGATACTGTTCCTATGTTTGCCCCAAATCTAAGCAACTCTAATAGTAACTCAAACCCCAGGATATTGAGGAAGTCTATGGACCATCCACAACAATGGGTTTTATTTGAAGAAAGCATTAAAAACATCCAGAGTTTATTTTTTACCTGAACTGCTGCTGCTATTTCTGCTTGTGTGCACATTTGATCAGTTGGAATAGCTGTAACACAATTTTCACAGAAGTTTAAAATATATAAACGTTTTATCTAAAAGGCTTAATTTACACTGTGACAAGAATACCTTTTAATCCTTGTCAGAGCAGCAGAATATTACCAATCCTCCCTCCCAAAACACATGGGACAATAGTCTTACAGAAATTACAGGCTCTCAGTATTGTCTCTAAGAAGCAACTATCCAGCAAGTCACCTCAGCCTGCCTGGTGTTGTTTTAGAGGGATTCTAAATACCAAAGACATCTCTGTAAGGAAGCAGGGGGAGAAAGTGTGCGTTCTGAGATGCTATTCAAGATGTTGTGGGCTGGCATTTCTCTAGAGGTTTTTCCCCAGTAAATCAGTTCAATCACAATGAAAAAACCCCACGTGTGTAGAGAGGACAAACTCTGTATTACTCTTGACTAAAGGCTGATACTTACTTCCTTTAAGCAGCAACTGATACCAGAATTAAGAAAGAGCTGCTCAAATGGCTGACTTTGCCACTAAATTATTTATATGGCAGAGCCATGCTTGGTAAAAGCATGTAGTGCTTCTACTGGTTTAAGATATCTATTAAGTTACAGTAATTGGATTTTTAGAAAATGAAATTAATCCTCTCCTCTTTCTATGCTATTCCCTGTGAAGACTGTTGTAATAATAAAACAGTGGGTTGGATGTATGAAAGTTTCGTTCGTGCACCTCATACTAGACTTTGACATACTGGACTTTTAATTTCAACATTTCTAAAATAATTCAAGTCTACGGATAGACATCTGGATAAAGCGAAAGCTTGCTAATGCTTCAGTTAAAACACACACAAACATCTGGCACATCTGTAAGCATTTCGGAATCACAACTGAATTTTAGTGACATTGTAAAAAAGAAAAGCCAGGAGTAACTGGTAATATTCCAGCTGTGTTTTGTATGTTCTGTACTACACCAGCGTGCTTGGATTCAACATTCAATTTCAATACCTAAATTAGTTGCAGTCGCCGAATTTTGGGTTTCCACAGGGACCAGTATGAGTCCATCAGAACTGATAAAACAAGAAATAGATAAAACTTGTTTGGAGATATACAAGAACGAACTATTTAAAAACCAACCAAACAAAACCATTCAAAAGAGCTACACAAATATATCAACTATTAAAAACTGAATTCATTGATTAAGACAATTAAAATAACAAAATAATGGCACAGTAAACAAACTTTAATAAACCACGTAATAAGTTATGGCACTGAGAAAAGAAACCCATTCAATTTACTACCTTGTGTATTGCTACATTTTACTGGTTAAGAATGGACTATGCTATGCAGGAGGAACATTCATATTCTAAACATCTTTCATAGAAATAAACCCTGTTTGCTTCCACCTTAGTCAAACAACAAAGTTACTCTGCTTGCTTGGTGAAAACAAGAGCACACAGTAATTGTACTACATTTCTGTGCTCTCTAAAATGTAACCATCAATTACTCACATTACCCAAATCCCAGAAATCTCATGCTCTTGGACTGCATAGCATATGGCATTCCTGAGATACCTTTTGAGATCTACTGAGGTACATTATCTCAGATCCAGGGTCACTTAATGCTCAAAAATACCAATAAATGCCATTAGGCATACTGAAATGTCTACTTGCTGATAGGCCAATTTTGTAGTGTACATGGTAAATCAATTCCTGCAGGCTTCATATATGTATTAACAACTAAGCTACTCCAGTTGACTTGATGTGTAAAACATCTGTCGAAGATTACAAAGACTAGAAATATAGGAAGCATAATTGTGCTCAGAGAAAAAGATAACATCAGCTAAGGGGACATCTGTTTGACACTGGCACTGTCCATATGCTTGTCGAGGCTTTCCTGATGCCAGCCATCGGGATATTGTGTAAGAGAGGAAATATTAAGTGCCCAGGATGCATGAGATCTACTGCATCTGTTTTGATCAAAAAGAACCGCAATTTAACACAATAGCCTCAGTGCAGAAGATTCCCCAAAAAGAAACAAGGGAATCCTGGCCACATTCTGTGATAGTGCAACCACACAAATGCCATTCTTAATTTCTTTCCTCTGGATAGCCTGTTGTTGATTAGTGGTTATAGGTAAGAAACTTATAATCAAACTAATTGAGCTGGGTCAAATTGGAACTTACTCATATTCAATTATAAACCAACAAGCTTTCTTTGCTGATTTCATTTTTGCTATAAGCAAAGATTTAGATATTCAAAAAGTAAAAACCAAATTAATACATTTTACTGAAAACCACTGCTGACTGCTACCTCCCAGAACAGGCTAAGAAACCTCGTGCTTGCTTTGGGCAACGTAAATTTGACTTTGCAATGAAACCCAAAGGCCAAAGATACAACCTTGGTGTCAGCCATGCAAATGCCAGCCATATGTGGTCCTGTGCTAAAAGGAATCTCATCCAGCCCCTGGACATATAGGCCATACTGTCATGTTTCCCAAGTCCCATACTACTCAGTTGCACATTCATAAATCATGTTTTTGCAGACAAATAATTGGCGGGTTACATGCAGCAACACACACAATCCCTTCTATTCATGAATCCTAAATATGAATACTAAACCTCTTACACACTTATCAATCATGAGCGAGACCTCTGCACGGGCCATAGTGACTGTAAACACGCAGAAAACCTTGAAACTACCATGAGAAGGGACAATTAAATTAAGACCTGCAGATGCACTGCAATCCTAAATAAGATTCCACACTATTCCAGTTACACAGAATGGATTCATTGACATTAAATAAAGCAACAAAACAACATCATGTAGCAGACAAGTGGCTTCTTCCCAAGCTTGAAAGCCAGATTCCAGCTAAACAAGGATTCCTGCAACTTGCAAAGTATTTTTTTCAGTACGCACCCTGCTTGTGCACTATAACAAAAAAGTTACATTTCCGATTTGGAACAAAAAGTATTTGATAAATTGTAGGAAAATCCAGACACAGAAAAATCTGAGTAGAACTGATTTCTGTTTGCTTACAAAATTGCCTCACGAAACAAGTTCTGTGATAACCTGTCTCTCATTTTTTACCATATTAATAACATCTTTGTTTTACATCATCTTGCAGCTATTTACTTGCAGGATCAGAACAGCAGTAACTGAGGGTCTGAGCAAATCTCTTAGCCCTACAGGATAAGTGGAAAATATAAAAAAACCAAGGCAGTACATAAAATACCTGTTTAAGTAAATAAAAATAGCCTATGCACAATAAATAACATTTCCGTTATAAACCAAAGTATTTTGAGTTTGTCGATAGAGAAGCCAAAGTAAGTTGTCATTCAGTAAGAAACTGGCACACTATCAGACCCTGAAGCACTTGAAGAACTGATCATCTAGCTTCAGCTGCAATGGATAGGTTGGAGAGATCAGCAACAGCACTGGACACCTAACAACAACTGTGTTGAAATCTACCTATTAGAATTTAACTGCTAATAAAGAAGTTGAGAGAAAGAGTAAATTTTCTCATAAATGCTTTAAAGCAATGTAAGGACGTTAACTACATTTTATTATTCAGCTCTAGATACATACCTTGTATATTCTGAAACGTGTGTTGAAGGGAAACCAGTGTAAGGTGATAGCAAAAGTGTATTTGTTGGTATATTTATAATATTAGGACAGAAAGCAGAGGGTCCAAGCTGGTTTACTACTGTATTTGGATAGTAGGCACTTGGAAGCATTGTCTGACAAAGGAGGAAACAAACACTTTGTTGTCATAAAACACGATAGATCTGGTCACATTTGCAAGAAGTGCTAAAGTAACTGAGGTGTACTCAAACACAACAACAAAAGAAAAACAGAGCAACACCAAAGCAACTTTTATTGTTTCCTTGAATCTTAACTTGTTTCTAAAAACCCCAAACACTTATTTAAATTTTGACACTTGTAAGCATCTTCCTTGTCCTCATCCTATTTTATGCTTTGTTTAAAGTTTCTGGGAAAAGGCCAAGAAAATATGAAACTAATTCTGTAAAACATGTCAAAGCCTTTAACAAAAAGTCAAGATTCATGTTTGTCACATGCAATTGTTTTATACTTTTAGATGTGAAAGAACAAAAAGATTTAGACTCCAAAGTCTAAACAAGCATATTTCTGTAAAAAGAGATTCTTTCATGAAACATACAGTCAGCATGAAACTGGAGGCTGACAGTTCACAGAGCTCTTTCTCCCATAAGATTAGCTACAAGATCTTCAGCACAATAAAATACAATCATGCTAACGACATGAGAAATTCCTGTTCTTCATAAGAATCAAACGTTCCACAAAAAAAAGACGTTTTGTAATCTTATCTTTTTAGTAAAGATAAGATTAGTAAAGGTAAGTAATTTAGTAAAGATAAGATCTGATCTTTTCACCTCCCATGAAAAATGCTCATGTATTAATAGCTATGTTATTAACATCTTCATTTATCATCTTTTCAAATTCACTGCCTGAGGAAGTGGTTGTCAGCTGGCAGTTCATGGCCCCTATGCAATTGGTGGCCTATAGCCGAGCGGCTGAGATCAGATAACTCAAAGAGGCAAGTATGCTGTAAGAACATTTAACTTTGGTAAAGAGGGCTGACCATTCACTACAAAAATTCCAATGGCTCTCCAACAGGACACCATCAAAGCAAAAGCTGTCAACACATGTAGTGTCTACACCCTGTGTTGAGTTCTTTTAATCGTGATGACTGAAAAGAGCTGTGTTGTAGTCTAAAATGGAAAACAAATTCTCAAAAGATCAACCAATTTAAGAGCTCCACATGGATTTTTTTTTTCTTCTTTTTTTTCTGTTCTGGTGGTAAGCAACAGCAACGTAGCTGGCAAAGTCACCAGTTTCAGTGTAAACATCCACAGTCATCTGTTACTTTACAATGGGGCATTAATGCCTGTATCAGCATCTGCATCATACCTGGTGAACAGCCATTTTTGAGAACACTTCCTCCTGAAAAGCTTTTGCAGCTTTAATCCGTCTCTCAAGTTTGGATAGTTTCTTCTGCAACAGAAAAGAAACACAGCATGGCTTAAGTAACACTTAAGAGCTCACCTTAAATAAGGAAGCTAGATATCATTATCATACGAAGAGTAGACAGTGCAACAACTGCAATGAACAAAGGCTTAAAATAGAACTATTACTAACTTATCTTTCTATCACACAAGATAAAATGATTGCATACTTTTGGGGTCCGTCTCAGGGAGTATACCATGTCCTATAATAGTCTTATTTGGTACACATGCAAAATATTCACACAGTTATGCAAAGATACTTACTAGGAATGATTTGGCTGTTTCTTCATGGGTTTTTTTGCATTGGACTTGTTCAACTCTTCTGTTTAAACTTTCTAGTTTTTGATTAAAGAAGTAATTTAAAATATCCATCCGCTCACCAATCACAAGATTTATCTATAATAAAGAAAAGCCGTGTTTCAAATCTAAAAGTCTGAAAACATTGAAACAATTATACAAAACCAGTACTGAATTTAAAATCTAACTAAGGTTCAGGAAAGTAAGGTCATTGCTTTCTATTGTTTATAGGGCATTCTGGCAGGTACAAGACGTACCTTGTCACTCTTCATTGGACTTAACTCACTTTACATAAAGGAGGTGTCAACCCATACTTACCTGCTAAACTTGAGAGGTAGAATCAGGATGGTATATTCATCACCACCACTGCACTGGAATAGCTTTAAACAGTTTTTAAAATGCGCATGATTTCTCTATGTACAAAATTTAGGATTTTACTTTCTACAGGACTGATGATCAAAAATTTTTGAGAGGCAAGATCTCTGCTTCCAAGCAGAGAGTACTTAGGAGCAAGTGCAGCCTGTTATCCTGAGAAATAAAATATTCTTAATGACTATATAAAAATGAATATTTACATTTTAATACATTATAAATAATATGAATTATTTCTATTAAAATTATTTGTCGATCTTAGACATCAGGATATGTCTCCTTGATACCAACTACAACAAAAAAATATCTATGTAAACAGGACTGAGAGTATCTTAATGTCAAGAAAATAAAGATTTTGTAATCAAGTAATGGATTTCCTAGGGGGGAATAAAAGTTTCCATTAAAAACCATATAAATTCCTGATCATTCTTCTCTACACAAAGTACTTGTTTTCTGCCTCTGTGATAAAAAAGAAATTGCTAAACTTATTCCTTTCATTCAATGATTTTACTTAATTGCTTCTGCTTTCTTGCAACAATAGTTCTCTTTTCTTTACAAAAAGCAAACGAACAAAGAAAGTATTTAGCTTCTTTAATTCTCTTAATTAAAATATTACTTCCTATTATACCTAATAATTGCTAAAATGTTGAGGCTTTTAAAATACTCTTAATGCCTTGAACAAAGTATTGTCTTGGTCCCAGTTTGAAAGAGAAATAAATCTCTCCGTCTCCAAGACAGATATTGATGAATAGATATTGACGTGCTAAATATCACAGGTACTTATGTTGGGGACACTCACAGGACCAGATTTTTCTGGTCATTCACTGCAGCCCTAAGTTGAGAACTAACTATTGCTTTCCAATACAGCTGTTCCTTCTCACTCTTTTCCCTCCTTCACATATCCTCCATTCGTCAGTCTTTCCTCTCCAATTCCAATGCAGACAGGAGGGAGCTTTGTACTGGCAGAAATTGCTGCCAAATGAAGGACTAAGTATCATTTAAATTCCCCTTTTCCCAAGAACTTCTGGCACCCAGTGCTTCAGTGGCATACAGCAGACATAACAATGCTCTAAGCAGTGTAACATGGTTGAACTACTGGAGTTCAAGTCACATGTTATAATTTTTTTCCAGGTGACAATACGTTTCAGAAAATCCCCAGAAAATGATAAAATCATGCTTCCCACGGAAGACAGTGGGAGTATTACAGCCATTTCTAGAGAGCTGATCAGTGTTTAAGTGTTCATCCTTTGAATTTTTCCCTTAACTGAAGCTGTATAAAGAGTTCAGAGTTCTCCAATCCATCTTGGACACTATGGTCCTTTTTCTAGGTCTCAAACAGTAGCAGCTGACAAAGAAATATTCCCTTAACATGGAAAGGAACTAAAGGAGTATTTTCAGATATTCCCCACAAATGGAAAAGGAAATCATTATCCCTCTGAGTAATTCCTCCTGTTTCTATTTTCTGGAAGGAGCAGTCTGACACACTTTCAAAAAGTTATAGTCAGATCCAAGTCACAAAGCAAATGTTAATTTACCTAAACTATACAAGAAGTGGGTGCATTCATATGTAAATTTTGTCTTACATAGCAATCAAAATATTTAAATTTTGGGTAAGTAGAGAATTTTGGGTAAGTAAGAAAATACTTCAGTGTTTTCTCCTCTTCAAACACCCATTTATAGTCTCCCTAAGAAGATGCAGTTACCAACATCATTAATCTAAATCATCGGTACTCTGCACAAATATACCTTAAGTCATTAACAGGGTGATCTCATCTGTCTTAAAACACATATAAATCAACAATTCAAACATTCAAATCACTGCACATTACCTTTCCCAAAAGACTTTCTTCATTTTTTGACACTGTACAAATATGCTTTTGCTTGATTTCATCAGCAATCTTAATACATTTGCACTGGGTATTTTCTTCGATTTCTGAGCTTACCCTCTTCCTTTCAGTGCTCCCTGAGGAACAAAAAAAGCCACCCTTAACCTTTCAAACTTCTGTCTACATTACAATAATTCATTACAGTTGAGGGCAATGGAGGGAAGAATTGTATCATTCAAATCAGTGATGTGCCTCCTTAAATATACTGCATCAGTTTGATCTTGAGAGTTGGGATGCAGTATTTTGTGCAAAAAACCCCCAACCCCAACCAAACAAGCAGAAACCAAACACTCAGGCATCAAGCAGGGAGAGAGGGAAGAGTGGGACAGAAACCAGATCAAGTTGCTGCTATGAATTTTCTTACTACTAAATTTTGTTAGAGTTATTTATTGAGACCTACTTTACCCTCTTCCTTTTTTCCCAGTGATAACATGCTCTCTACCTTGAGACAAGCAAATAAAAGACAATGGTTTTTTCTGCTGAAATACCACTGAGATATGCCTAAAGGCTTTCCTTATCCTATTCTGGGCCACTGCCTCTCATCTCTCTTTCACCAAAGAGCTTTTTGACATACCCTGCATTTTGAAAGCCCCTTCCTGAGATTAGGGATTCTTTCTGCTTTATGAACTGAGAAGATGGCTTGAGAGACATGTCAGAACCATCACCATTTTAGATACACTCTCACTACCAGCAAATGAAATGCCTCTCCTCCTAGCCCTCTTTTTATTAAAATGAAAAATGATAGAGGAAATTATTCTCTAGGGGATGTGATGAGGTAGTAAGAAGGAGGAATCTTGCACCTGCAACTTAAAGATTGTACTTACCTTGCCAAAGAGAACAGTATTCCTGACTACTTGATTGTGATGCTATACAAATTTAACAAGTATTTCATGACTGTACAACAGGTGTTTTGCACTACAGCCAGGGAGAACAGGGTATTTCTGTTTTCCTCCACTGATAATCACTCAAGCAGCAGCACCAGCAGTAGACGCAGTTATTGAAATAACTGGTAGGGCTGGGACTAACTCCCCACTCCTGGACAATATAAAATCCAATATGCTGAGTAAGAATAGGCTGGTAAGCACATTGGCCTCCAAAAAAGGCTGTATTTCTACTCATTTAAAAATGTGACTGGGCTACCAATACCATGTGGAAGTTAAACAAAGCAATTATTAAGAATATCTTCATTCTCTAGGCCAGCAGTGGTTTGAAACCACTTCACTTTTCCCCACTCCAAAAAGACCGAGAAAACCTTGCCTATTCCACCTCTAAGAGCTAGGCTTGTATGACTGCCTTTTACACTGACACTTACTTTTCATTGTCACTTACTTTAGGCAGTTTGCAGAAAAACGTTCTTGTCTAGACAAGACAGGAGAGAGTCTCTCTACTTGTAACCCTGAACAAGAAAAAGGAACACTCTTCCTCCTAACTGTAAGCATCCAGGAACTTCAGAATTAAGGCTGCTTCCACACATTCTACAAGTATACCATTATTTCAGCTAGTTATTTTCTCGATCCTGGAACAACAATTCCCCTGCTAAGCTACTTGGTTCATAGCTAAGCATAAATCATGGTTAATTTTTAAGCATTTACCCTAGGTAGGAACTAGAGCTGTGCATAAGCCAGAACATCTGCAGGAATCAGTTTTAACAAAACCTCTTTTTTCCTTTTTCCAGGGGGAGGGAAATAAATGGAGGAGTATTTAGGCATTTTGGTCTTCACCATTTGCCCTTCCTCCCTCTTTCCCCCCATATTTGTCTTTTATCCTCATGGTGAATGAAATAACTCTCCACTGATAATTTCCTAATAATATGCATTTTAATGCCATCATTCACAACAATGTTTTCAGGGGCTTTTTAAGGATCAGTTGTATGTGGACAAAAATAAGGAACTAGAATTAATTACAAATTTAAAGTTACTATCAAAGCTTTTCTTAAAGCTATTAAGCTTTTTGAAAGAGACCAAGGTCATCACCGGCATCTTTGAAAAGAGGTGTTTTGCTTCGATCAATTCCCTTATGCATTAACAAAGTATTACTGAAACAAAACTTGAAAACAATGCTTACAGCCAGTTGCAATACAAAACAAAAGCAAAGTTGAGAAAAATGCTTTGGTTTTGCCTCAAACTGCCAAACTAAGCTATAACCACCTTATTCAGTAGTCTATTGTTTCAGATTTGGTTTGAAGTATTTTACCCAAAGGTTTTAACAATTCAAGATATGAAATATCTGTTAAGCCCTCTTAGAGTTAACGCTCTATCACAGACATGAGTAAATGTACCAATTCAATACAGTCCTTATAACTTCAAGTCCCAAATCCAACAACTCCTTCTGCCCAGGGAACCCCAAACCTGACTTGGTAAGTTAGCTGCTGATGCTTGAACACAATTTATCCTGACCTGTGAATTCAGAATAGGTCAAGATATTTCATGATGTTAGGTAAAATTATTATTAACAAAATGTTACAAATATTCCCACAGCAAAGGTTAGTTAAAGGGCAAAGAATTTCAAATAATAAACTACAATAATCTGTTCAGTACAGAAAGTGTCTCCTTAAAGGGCATATTTTTGGAAAAGCAGACTTTCTAATCTCATATTTCTTGGGGTGGGGGTGGGGGGGGAACCAACATGAAAGATAATCATTCTGGAAATAGTTTGTAACTGTATTTTTCTTGACTTATTCTTAGACTTGCGCATTGGATCCGGCAGCATAACTACATCATTTTCCAAAATATCTGAACTCTCACTTCCACTCAACACTTTAACATCCCCTCTCGCTCTTTCTGTATCTCGTAGTCTTTATGGGAGCAACTAAGCCAGCAAAGCTTTCCTCAGACTTGAGCAAAACCACACTTCCACTGGTGCTGCTGGTGGTGTGTTTATGTCATTACATCTTTTATGAAGTGTAAATTTTAAACATCTGTCATTTAAAAGTTGTATTGCATCTGAAATTTTGCTGCAAATTATCTCAGGCTCAGGATTGTGACACTCCTGTTGAGTAATATTTTGATCAACATTTACACCAAAAGAACATTCTGTGTTAGCCACTGTTCCGTTGGTCAGAACACCGGTAGTATCTTTCAGTAAGCACTGGAAGCACATTTGATTCAGAAAACATTTTTCTTTTAACATTATCCTTACTTTTGCAGATTATATCTAAAGTACCTGGCTGAAGAGCATGATCTGTAGTTTGCAAGCCATATAAAGTCTCCTCCTCTACTGAAGTATTCTTTACTGTATTCAGCTTTTCTATTTGCTTTTGATTGCTTAGAGCCATGGATTTTTTTGCTCTAAAACGTTTATGCAAATACTCCATCTTCAAAGCCCTACAACAAAGAACTGGATTTTAAAACCAAATACATGGAGTAACAGTATCTGAAGTCTTTACTTTTTATGGTTTTGAAAATGCACAGTGTCTTATAAAACATTTGCTATGGCAGTTTAGTAAATCCTATTTTAAATATCTCTTCCTGTTTCAGAGCAGGAAAACACTGTCATCAAGTTGTCATCCCTAACAAAGTAAGTACGTTCCCCTCATTAGACCTAAGCCAAATGCAAAGAGTGCCCAATGCCGGTTTTCCAGACTTCTCAGTCATACTCAGGTCAGCTTGGAACACTCACTAGTTGTGCAGGAAAACCTTTGTTGTTCATAGTAAAGATAGATACATGATTGATAGGAACTTACAGCTCTATTGGTTCCACCGGTTCCATTTAACTTCAGCTAGTTAAAAATACTTTTAACAGGGTTTATCTACGATCTCACTTTCAGAGGTAAGATGGCACCTGATTCTCATCTTCTGAAGCTCCTACATCTGTAGTCCAGCTATATTCAATCCTATTTTTCACATGATTCAACACAGAATGACTGAGAAGTTAGGAAGACAAAGATAAGCATTCAGAGCTGCTTGGTGTTCACTAAGTCACCTTCTCATTACCCACCCCACAGTATGATAAACGATACTTGTATTATCCCTGGCAAGCATTTGTCAAAATTCTCAACACCAGCTGAAATTCCACAACCACCCTAACACGCGTTTTAGTCTTCACAAGTAACAGGCAATTTAAGACTGTTACTTCTCATCCTATCCTCCAGGACCATTAGGTCATTCCCTCTGTCTGCAAAGAAGACCCCTATATAATTGGAGATTAACGTTTCGTCCAGTCTTCCATTTTCCAATTTATTTGGTATTTTCTTGTAGATCATATTTTCCAGACACTTCTAAATAGTCTGATTTTTCTGTTCTGGATGTGTGCCACTTGCGGCGCATCCTCTTGAAATGCAGTGTACACAGTGTGAAAGGTATCATCTTAGCACACTGAAAAAAAATTGAAGAAGTTCCTCTATTTTTTTCTACAGTTTTCTGATGTTCCATTACACGCTATACCCACACTGCTTTTGCAAATTGCACAAAAGTAGCAATCCCAGCCTCCTCAGACAACTAAAATGGATTGGCATTTGGTCTCAGAGCTAGCAGATTCTGAACCAGACCATACCTACACTGCAAAACAAGTTGATTTAGCTCTTTTTTCTAGACCCCGCGGAGTGTGTTTTCAGGAAAGATCAGTCCACTTACGGCCTCACAGAAAGGGCAAGGTGGAGTCAATGCATCAGAAGGCTTCAGCGTTCCATGCCGAGGGGATACGAGGATGTTGGACTAGGTGACCCCCTGTGGCCATTCCAGTCTGAATTATTCTCTGTTTCTATTCTATACAGTCTGTGTCCATACTGCTACAACCAGGCCTGTGAAGAAACCATTATGTGTTCAATGTGAACAATGCAAAGTAAATCAGGGTTTGGGAATGGGAGTGAGCCAAACTGATCATGTTAACACACTTTTTCTGCAACTGCAACTAACATCACAGAATTTCAGCCAACTCCCTAGCCTTGCTTTCCCTGCACTCCTTCATTTGTTTCCTTTCTGCTCTGTAGCCAGGAAGATTTTGCTAAAATAACCTAAGCAGTGCTTTTTCAGTCTCTGATGCAAATACCATAGCTTCTGACAAAGAAAAGCAAAATAAGTGGATTACATGCTTTTTCCCTTGGATGTCTTCCCCACCCTGCTGCCACCACTTCAGCAGTTTTCCAGTGGTCAGAGACTCTTGTCCTCTCAACCTGTATCTCAAATCCACATTTAAACATACCTATTTCAGCTACAGGTATTTTGTTGTTTAGGAAGATCAGAGATAACCCTCACATACCTTATTCACCTTCCCTACAGAAATATCTATGCATCCCTCATGGCAATGTGACCACATCCATTTTGGAGCTTGTCCTGGTTTTGGCTGGGATAAAGTGATTTTTTGTTACACATGAGCTACAACAAAACTCCTGGGTATTCACAAGAGCTTACTGATATAAATTTGACCCCATGCCATAATCCTTTGTGACAGGATGCGCCATAGGCCACCATAAAGCAGCAAACCCTGCTCCTGCTCTCCTCTCTGCCCTCAGAGACCCCTGCCCCACTGTCTCCACAGAACACTACAGCTGACAAAACCCTTCCTTGGGCCAGCCGAGGTGGCCGGCCCGGGACACGCTCCTCCTCTTCCCCTTTGCCCGGCGGGCAAACAGGAGGCAGTGCGAGAACCGGGCCAGCCCGGAGCCGCCTGCAAGCGCTATCCCAGGCTCGGGGGACGTGACAGAAAACTGTGGGCTCGCTGTCCTCCCGCCGTTGGCCGCCTGAGGAAACCGCCTGGGCCGGGCCGGGCCGGGCCGGGCTGCCCCGACCACTCACCAGCGGGAGAAACGGAGCTGCCCCGAGCTGCTCCCTCAGCCCCGCGCCGCCCGGCTGCCGCCCGCGGGGGAATCGGCGCTCACGGGCACCTTCCGCAGAGCAGGAGGAGGGGAATAGTGGTGAGGACTCCCACTCCCCCTCGCCAGCCAGAGGGGTCTGTCTGCCCCGGGCCCTCCCTTTCGCTTTGGGGAGCGGTCCTGCGGGGTGCAGTGAGGGGACTAACCGGCCCCGAGCGGCCGTTGCAGCTGGAGCTGCGCCCGCCGCCTGAGGGAGCCGCCCGCGCCCGGGCCGCTTCGTCCGGCGCTGCCCGCGGCGGCACTGGCGTGGCGCGGCAGCCTCACGAGCGGTTGGTTCCCAGTTCGAGCTTTAGCTCGTTCTCTGCCACTTGTCAGCAGCGCGGGCCGTCGAGGCTCAACCCGAGCCAGGCCGGGCCCCACTGTCCGCGGTGAGGGAGCGGGGACACGGGCTGGGGTTCACCCGCCTCAGCGCCCACCTCAGCCCGGCCCCATGGTTTCTGCCCCAGCTGTATGATCCGGGAGAAGGGACGCAGCGCTTGGAAGGAGTTTTCCAAGGTGCTTAGGCATTTGAGGAGGAGTTAGGGGAATATCACTTCTTTATGGCAAATCCCAGTGGTAGGAACGATGTTTTTTCCTCAGTAATTGTCCTACTAGAAATGAGTTGTTACTAGAAGGCTGAAGTGGAAATGAAAGATTGTGCTTTTCTTGCTGCCTGTAACGTCAGACTACATTTATTCATATGCTTTCTATGTTTTCTTTGTCAAATAATGTTTATTGTACCTTGGAAATAACTATATGCAATTATTATATACTGGTTTTCAGTTAAAGTTGGGCATTTCTTTAGTGCAGCAGATTGGTGAATCCTACCCCATGAACAAAATCCTATAACAAGTACAGGCCTAGTGTTTGTCCGGTGCAGCTCACTACAGTAAGTATAGCTCTCCCCTTGTATGCAGGAGTGTCTTGTTTTTAAGACAGTCACCCGCTGCCCTTACGTGAATAATTATGACAGCTCAGTCTTCTCATGGCTTCAGCCTTGCCCTCGATACTCAGTCATTTCATGTTAGTTTTGATTTATCTGCTGTTCTGAGTGACAGTATGTATTAGCTTTCAAGGTTTGGGCTTCAAGCAGTATTTTGTGTGTTTATCACAGTGAGGAAGAGTTGAGTCATACGAAGATGTGATAACTTCCAAGGCTTGGAAAATTTGCAGAAAAGGACCTTGGGGTCATGGTGGCCAAGTTGAACGTGAATCGGCAGCAAAAGAAAGTTTATCTAATGTTGGGCTGTGTTAGCAAGAATGGGAGTCTTGTCTTCTGTTTGACACTTCTATACTCCATCAGGAATACTATGGCCAGTTTGGACTTGCCAGTGCAAGAAATTGACATAAGGGAGTCCTACAAAGGGCTACCAACATGTTTATGGGGCTGGAGCACCTGATGTATGAGGAGAGGCTGAGGAAGATGGGTTTGACACAGCCTTAAGCAACTCAATGTAGTTGGGTCCACTTTGAGTGGGCATTCCCACTCAAGCAGGGGTTCCTCTCAACCCAAGTAATTTTATGCCTCCTTGATTCTGCCTTTCCACCTGTCAACAAATTGCAAGCCAGACCATGTTTAAAAGGGTGCAGAGGAGGGAGTTTTGGGGCAGATGTGGTCAGGGACTTGGAAGATACTCGGAAGTCCCCATGGGTACAGGGTGAAAGGATTTGCCAGTTTGCTTCAGGGAAGACAAAGTCCTGGAAGTTTTCACAGACTGTAGCTCCTTGCCGTCTGCCTGACTGAGTGCAAGCTTTGGGATCTCAGAGCCAGAGTGCCTCTTTCAGAAGGTGAATAGCAGTGGCAGCTCCAGCTGACCTAAGCTGGTTCCAGACACGGAAAATTCCTCAGTGTGAAATTCCAAAGTAAGACAGCCCATCTCTGTAAGGTACTGCTACCTTCATTACAGGAAGATGTATTCAACAAGCAGTAAATACTATGAGTATAGTTAAAATAGGAAAAGACAAAAATTCATTTTTTCATGAAACTTGCATTTTAAAATCTGAATATTGCTTCGTCAGTGCTTATAAATATAAACCAATTTGTTTCTTCCTAGTGTCATCGATATTTGTTTCCATTGATGATGGGACATACAGAACTGCTTCTTGCAGCAGTGGTGCTAGTGTATGCTGGTTGGGTGTTGCTCACCATATAGCTCAGGCTTTTCCCATTTGGAACACAGGAAAAATCAGAGACCTCCTGGTACAGGACAGAAAGACCATCTGTGAAAGGGATTTAGAACTCGGGGTGTTTTCCTTTTTTGTCTGAGGTAAAATTTAGTGACCAAAAGAGGTATGATTAATACTGTAGGCTAGCTTTGGAGAAAAAGTAGGGATCTCTTTCCTGTATTAGCCAGTGTCTGTAAAATATAAAACCCATCAGTTTGTCTTGCTTATAACGGTGAAGTTCAATTTTAGAACAGTTTTCTTGTGTCAAGGACAACAAATGTTTGAGATTGACCAAAGGCTTCTTCAGCCTTTCCTTTGGGCTCTTTTTCACTAAAAGTAATCAATCTCATCTGCTTCAAATCTGATTAGGCTATCACATATCATCCCCTGCCACTTTTTTCTATAACAGTCATTTTAGCTTTTCTCCTCTTAAAGTTAGATCTAGCATTATGAGTACATGAAATGCTGGTTAAATGTTACTCTGTTACTGATCACTGCAATATAAATAGTAGGTATTTAATGTAATGAATTAGGGCAATAATGGTGCTACTTATTACAAGAATTCCACCTCTTAATTAAATCCAGTGAACGTTTTATGATTTATTGCTTATGTTGAAGCATTTGATATTGCTGTAAGAAAATGGGCTCTTGAGATGCCTAGATTTAGTAGATTTGTTATTCGTATAACACAGTAGTCTAAAACTGTGAACACTGACATGTTTTATTAATGGTGTAGTAGTGCATTAAAGCTTGTAATGCACTGATGTGTTAGTCCAGTAATTGATTTGAAAATAGTTTGAGTGCATTTGTTATCTCTGTGGCATTTTTTCAGATGGTATTCTCTGTGTAGTTTGAGTCTTCATAATAACCGAGGATGATGGCCATGTTTCAAATCTGCATTAAGAAAGGGAACTATTGTTTTTGTCTATGTATGAGGAAAGATTCTGCCCTGATTTTGTTTAGGCTTCAGAGGATGTGCCTTTGCATAACTGTGCGTGAGAAGCTGAGAGTAAGAGCATTAGCACTAACCTCTCTAAAATGCTGCTTAAAGACGAGAGGCCCGCCCAGTAATAGAAAAGATCTAGAAGAACAGCATTTTAACCCTAATTTATAGTTAATCTTTTTATGGCTGACAGTAGATTTCTTTTTGATCATGATAATCTTTAGCAGTGCAGACAAGCAAGAACTGAAGACATTAAAATTCCCATTGCGAACCTAAGTATTGGTTTGTTAAAGTTGTTCATCCTCATCATGCTGGTTCCAAAGATGAGGAAGAGCATGACTAAATTTAGAGGAGTTGCTGCTAGCATCAAGCCCTTTTGATGTTAGTGTATTGTCATGTTTAATGTGAATTGGTTTGTTGATGGTATTGTAGAGGAATTGGAGAGCCAAGCTCAGGAGGTCTGGCTGATTTTCCTTAGAACTCCGTGAGAAGCAGGACTTTGAGAAACTTACAGGCCAAGCTTTGGTGTTGCAGGTTTTTGCCGGGAGGAGGAGGGACAGGGTTAAGTTTCAGAACTACGTAATGTCACTTGATGCTGCCTTTTGAATGTCAAGAGTTAACAGTCTGATGCTGGTTTAAAATTTTAAGCATGTTTAATTTTCTAAAATGATGCTATTCATTTTCAATAGCAACATTAATTTTATACATATTTTCATATATATGTATAAAGCTATTAATGAACGTTAGAATGGTAATTTAGAGACTGTGTAAGTCTGAGGACATATTTGTTTTCCATTCATAATTATGCCTAGTATTCTATTAGCTCACAAGCAGCTTGTAAAGCTTTTTTGGAAGGAAAATGATTTGAGATTCTCCAATGCAGTTTGCTGTGAGTAGCATTGAAGAACACAGCTGGGGTAAAAGGCTGTTTAAAAATGTAATATTTTGCGTTCAGAGGTTTTTTGTTGTTTTCTCATTAGATGAAAGTAGCAGCAGAGAGGAATGATGGATGACCTTTGTTAAGTTATAATCTTTAATCTTGCTGGGTTTAGTCACAAACTCACAGTTAGAAATACAGAGGATGTTTATTTTTATGTTTTCTCTGAAGTCTATAACATGCATGATTTCCATTAATCAAAATGATTTATTATGTTTCCAGTTTCTCTAGTTGCTCCATCATTGCTCAGGCTACAATCTTACATGGCAATTCTTATTTCCCAGGGAAGTGTATTTAGAGCATAAAATGTCATGCATTTTTCCTCAGTGACTGTTAAACAAAACCCCACATACAAAGAAACCCATGTGATTTCAGCTTGGCTATTCCTTTATAAAAAATAACTACAAAACAAAAATAACTACAAAAATATGCATTGTTTCTGCTCTGCTAGGTATAGTAGAGGTCTAGAAATTACTTAGACAAATAGGTTATTGGTAGAATGGCTGAGCAAATGACTAGAAAACTACATATATCTGGGATGCCTGATATCTCCAGGTAATTATTTTCAGGCTGTCTGGATTTTAGCTTAAAATACATTTAACACCCATCCCACAGTTTATTTCTATTCCTGTAATCCCTCCCTTCTTCATGAAGTTGCTTGAATTTAGACACTGGTTTTTACTTTCAGGCTAAATGTAAAAGAAATAAAATCATTAGATAGATCAGATACTGTTTCTCACTAGGATTATACAGCAGACAGTTAACATCAGCATTGTCACATATGGTCTTGAGCCTTATCAGGCTCAGATACCAAAGTGTGTTTTTGGGGATCAAGGCCATCTAGGTCTCCTTGATGCTTTTGCAGCATATAACTTTCATTAGAAGCAAATCTGTTTATAGAAAAGTTGCTCAGCAGTTACATTGCTGTGTGATTAACACTGCTGGAACCTACAAATAAAAAGAAAAAGGTCCTATCAGCGAAACCTAAACCAATTCAGCCTCATAATTCTTAATGTGATTCACAGCTTTGCTCTAGGCAGGGAAGCAGAGAGGTTGGCATTTTTAGCAAACAGAATGAACACTGGAATAGACCAGATGGAGGTGTTTTAGCTCTCCGTAAGAAGAAAATGTCTTTAGAAAGGATCTGTAAGCAGCAGAAGAGTAACTCTGCTTACTAAGCTGATGAGCCAGTATTTGGGCTTGTTCAATTTAGGTATATGATAGACTGGCCAGGGAATTAGAGTCTCAAAGAACCAGGCTGGGCTTTGAACACCTGCCATTACAATGTTTCTACTGGCCTTGCAAGATAAACTTTGACTTGCTAAAATCTGTTTTGCAAGGCACAGTCTATGCTGTTTTTCTCTTTTTCCTCCTGGATTGAACCACAATACCCTTTTACTTGGTATTTTGATTTACATACTTCAATAGAACAGGGGAGAATGTTCAAGTTGCTGCTTTCACAATTTGTTTCTCTTTAAGTATACGAGCTTATATACTAGCAACCTCATATTATATATTATATTTGTGTTGTGCCCAATGCACGATAAACTTGTGTAATTCACTGTATTACACTGAATTCATTATTTGGGTGGCTGGTTTAAAGATTTTTAAAAAATTAGAAGTTTTATAAGTAGATAACAGTTGAAGTTGGGTTGGCTTCTCATCTTCAGCTGTTACGCAGTCATTTCCTCTTCTCTGTCCTCTGGAGGGAGGTAAAAGCACTTGTGTCTCCTCAGTGTAGCTACTTCAGTTCTGTCTTTGGCTTCTGTCTGCATTAGCAATTAAGTTCAGAGCAGTAGTGCAGTTTTGAAGGGGATGCCCTGATTATTTCAATTTAGTTTGTGTTGGTACAGTTCTTAAAGCAGCGTTTGCATATGTAATTAGATTCCTTTCAAAGGAAAGGGAATCAGAAGCAAAGCTCCAAAAGAATTTTGAAGCCTGATGAGACCATTACGTTTTGAGTCTCTCCAAGAAGCTCTGGAGAAGTGATACAAGTAGTTGGAGCTCTCACTGGAGATGCTTCATTATCCTCTGGAGGGATCATATCCCTGCATCTAGGCAGCGTTTGTTGGAGCAGCTGTAGGAAGAATAAGAAAACAAGTTTGGCAGAGTGCTGTGCCACAGGTTGGCTGGGAGGACAAGGGGTGATAGCAGACTTGCCAGGCCCTCTTCTTTCTCCCAGCGCCTCAAGGTGTTTGGTTTGTCCCATAGGCCATATTCACTTCAGCAGAAGTGAAACAGGCAAAGATCAACGGGATAATGTTTGTTATGCTTTCTGAAGTTGACTTATGCTTTTTGGTTTGTAATATTTTAGCATGATGCTCCATCTCCTGGAGAAAAGGTGACATTTAACAGGCTTAGAATGTGTCATTGGATAATCCTCTCTGTTTATCTAAAAATTATGAATCCTATTGAACATGTTCTTAGCAGGTTTCTATTGAGAAATGAGTTCACCAGTCACCCCATTGCCTTGCCTCCATTCCTACCACATATGCTTTTTTGATCCTCATTAGCCAAACAATTTTTATTTATTTGCTTGTTGGCTTTTTGGAGAGGTCTTTAAAAATAGCAATGTTTGGGGTTTGTTTTTTTTTTTCTTTATATGATCTTTCTAGCCAAGTGTTTTAGTGATTGCAAGGTTTTTAAAAAGTAAGAAAGTAGATGTTTGCCAGTTTCCAGGCAGTTCAACCAGTCACAAAATGTGAAAGAGGAAGAATGATACAAAGAGAAAAAAGCATAACTAAACCCCTAGGCATAAGCTATCAATTAATGAGTCAGTGTTAATGCTTTCTCCAGCTTTGGTGAGCAAATATCAAAGTTTTTGTAGTGAAAATTTCAGGTCCGACCACGTATCAAAGCCGGGTCCTAAAGTTGGGGTTTGAAGGCATTTTTATGAAGTTAAGCTGATCCTCAGAGGCCCAAACTGCCCCTCAGAGCAGTTCATTCCAGAATTCTGACACATCTACAGTGGTCTGCCCTGCTCTATAAGGAAAAACAGAAACAATCACAAGGTCTGTTCTTAGTACATGAACCTGATGGAAGGAACATTTTAAATGAAATCAAATGCAGTTCCTGAATGCACCATAATTCACCTACACAGAACAAAAATAATCCTGAAGCAAAGACGACTAAGTAGTCACAGGTAGTTCTTAATAATTTCCAAATCAGTATTAAAAATATGAAGTAGTGCCCACGGTCATATTCAATTCCATTTCATCCAGAAAGGCACTTGCAGGTTGCCAGCAGAACAAACAGATTTAGGTAGAAGGAAAGAATTGGCTCCTTGCTCCCAGTCTTTGACAGCTGCAGTGTCTGACCGTGGATGAATCTGAATGGCCACTGAGAAGTTACAGAAGGCTCCTAAATGACTTGGGCCAAGTAAGAAAGGTTTCTCATGTAAATAAATCTTCTTTTTATTGATTCATGCTATTTTGGCTGTCCTGTCATGCTATCTAATGCTGGCTGTGGTACTGTTGTTTTTGGATTAAGGTCTTTGCTCTTGTCAGAAAGTGGGAGTTTTTATCCTTCTCCCTCCTCACTCTATGATTTTGATAGAAGTTGCTTCAGATTCAGCAGGTTGCTTGCAATACTGCTGACATTGGATAATTGATTTAGTTCTTAGTTTGTGGTAAGGTTACAGTCTGAGGACCTCATTAAATGTTTCTTAATTTATTGTGGGAATAGGTAAGCAATATATGTCCAATGTGTTTAGGTCCGTAATACTTCAAAATGCTAACGCTTTTTGAACAGCACTAACCATCTAGCCAGGAGTATTGTCTGCTGTGGCTTCAGTTATATGGCTTTTCAGTCAGGAAGAGCAGATAAACACTGTATGGATATATGGAGTGGCGCTGGATATATGAATGTTTTTTGGTATTTACACACAGATGTGGAAAAAATGGCTTAAAATCACATGAACCATATATTAACAAATCAGGATATAGAATGTGTGTTCTTGACTTTTACATTTTAAATGCAGGTTGAGGTATTGTGTTGTACTGTGCATGCCTTAGTACACAGAGCTTCCATACTGCTTCTTTTCATTTAGCGGAACATATGTGCTGTGCTTCAAAGCCATGTTGATTAATTACCAACTGTCATGACAAGCAGGACATCAAGAATATAAGCAATGTCTGCTATGTGCTATACATACACTTCTATTCTTAAATTGAGGTTAGCTCAGAAATGTTCTGAAGCCATATTTAGCCAGGCTAATAATTGAAGGTAAGTTCTGACCTGCTGCTAGGAAAAGTCTGCAGGATAATTGGAATTCCACTGATAGCTCCATCAGGTGGTGCAATTGCTGCATGAGCTGGACAGAGGATTTTTCTTCAAAGGCTGGGAGCAGGGAGTAAATGGAGTCATCCTCTTATTTTACTGAAAAACAGCTCAAAAGAAATGCCTCCCTGCAACAAATAAAAGAAATTCAGTCTCTCATATAGGGAGCACTAGCTCTGAAACAATATTTACAGCAAATGATGATCTCAGCAGTCAAGAATGGACTAGCAGGATTGTCCAAAGATTGAAGGTACTAGTAAGTACTCTTTATATCAGGACTGAAGACAGCATTCAGCATCCTGAAAGAACTACAATCATTCTGGTGAATCTTTACATCTTACTTTTCTCAATTCGTGTGCTGAAATTAAAAGTACTGAGATATTTTCTTGTGTGGGAGGAAAAGGATAAAATGATAATGGAATAGTTTTGTATAGAAGTGGTAATTTTCTGTAGCTTTTATTTAAAAAAGAGACCTAGTATCATGTGAGACTTTTTTCAAAATTATCCGTAAGACATTCTCAGAGGCACATTATGCTTAAAGTTTGTCATTGTCCAAAAGATTTGAATAACCCACAGAGCTAAGTAAAATATTCCTAAGAGCCAGAGAAGAACTGGTTTCCCTACAGCACAGGGCAGTAAACAATGGGGAAAATAAAAGCCTTTCCTGCAGCAAATGTGCAAACCCTTCTTCCCCTCAACTTCACATCCCTAAGAGAGGGTGTGATGTGCACTCCTGATTTTAACTGTCATGAAGTGAAGACTTTGGTATAGTAGTAGGGGGGTGATCAGCCATTCATTCTGAGCACTACCATAAGACCTGCACAAGTGTGGAGGAGACAAATCAGACTGATCACATCCTCTTATGGTGTATATTTGTTAGCACTTTTCTATGTAGTGTCTGTAGGAAGTCTTTATGGCTGCCAGCATCTATATGTGAGGGCAAAAGTGGATGCTTAAATGTGAGTAATAATTTAAATATGAATAATAATCTACCCAAACTGTAAAAATATACTTTTCAGATAAAGAGCTGGCAGATATAAGACAAACGTACAAAGATTTATTTGGGAATATAGTTTTGTTGTAAAATTAGGAGACATTTGAAGTATTACTAAAAAGAAAATACTCTGCTGTTCTCCTTAACTGTGACAAATTGCATTAACTGCAAAAGTCCAGTTCAGTGTATTGTGAATCTTTGATAAGAAAATGTGTTTGATTTTTAGTCCGTACTTCTTAAGGGGGGGAAGAGGATAAAGAAAGCCAACTTCAACTGTTAGTTAGAGAAGTAGAACTTGAATTTTACAGTAGCCCAGTACAGATCTTTACACAATGCTTTTGCCTAACAGCACTCAGTTAGAATGAGTAAGTAGAAAGAACAAGCAGCAAGTGTCATACAGTAAGATGCGAGATGGGAAAGGAAAGGGAAATAAGTCAAAGGTGCAGCTGATAAATAATTTAACTGTTAGCTACCAACTCTTGACTTTTTTGTCTAAGTTCTTAATACAGGTCTTGAATAGCACAAGAGATCTAAGGGAGAACTAGTTGAAAACCACCTATATTGATTAGCCAGAGTCAAAAGTGAAAGTCGTGCTTTTTAATAATGAAATGGCCTACATAAATTTCTAGGGTATGGATATTTGTTTCAAAACTTTGGAAAACTTCTTGCATCAGTTAATTAGTGGTGCTATTAAATAACCTGCCTTAGAATTGTGCCAAATAGCATAATTTAGCTGAATTGTTTTATTTTTGTGTTTATTTATTACCTTCCATCATTTCATGACTTGCTTTAACAGCACTTACAGGCCAGATGACTTGTGATTACCTAGAAAGTCCCATGTATTGCTCTTCATAAAAACAAAACACTAAGCTTCCCTACACCTTCCTTCTGGAAATAATCTGGAGCTTCCCTAGCTTTTCCATGATTTCAAAATGAATATAAGTTATTCCTGGAGCTCTCCAGCATATCCTGTAGATCTTCTGTGGTGCATGTTAATCTGGTTTGGCACGTTAAAGTCCTTAATGACTTCGTATTTGTCATCCTCCCTGTTGTGAATGTGAAGTGTGATAATACCATGCTAAAATATGAACTTCTTACATGAAATGTACTTCAAGAAGTAATCAGATCTCATGTGCAAACCTGAATATACTCTGGAAGTGCTGTATTAATATGCTACTTTTTTCCCTGTGGTAGCCGCAGGCAGCAGTCAGACCTAACTAAATGAACATCAGTAGTTATTACAGTAAATGTACATTGTAATTTTAAATGCAAAGTGACTCTTTGCATTTAAAGACCAGTTCATTGATGAAGCAAAAATCCCCAAACTTCCTTCATACGGGAAGTCCCAAATTTGAAGAAGTTACAGCTCAAGTATATGTACAAGGAAGGAAAGAAGTTCAGCAAAACTTGATCCAAATTGTAACTGTTCATCTTAGTTTACACTTAAATGCACGTAGGGTGGCACACAGAACATTCATGTCATCCCTAAAGGTTAGTATTTTCTTGTGAAGTCAGTAACATCGTTGTGACCTCTACAATCAGATTAATTGGCCTCATTCTCCTGAAGGAAAGGCATTGTACTGGGTTCCTGCATCACAACATACTGCAGGCAACTTTCATTCTTTTGTGCTTAGGAGAGAGAAACAAAAATACCTTTTCTGACCTATTCCAGTCAAAGTGCTTGCATGTTTGTTTTTAACAGGAGTCAAAATGTTACAGAAGGTAGACTTTGGAGCTGCAGTATTGCACAGCCAGAATTAACTGTGCCTTGGAATCAGCACTGCCTGGATCACAAACTTGGGGTCCTGGTGTAAAAATAACTGAGAGTTCATTGTGCTGGTTTTGTTGATGCTGTGCCTTTCCTTGAACTGCACTGTGCTGAGACTGAATGTCTACAGAGAATACTGATGAAAACTGGTACAAGTACCTCTTGATGCTATCATGTCAACTTAAAAAAATGTTATATTCTCTCTGTAGAATTCTAACCCATTCATGTGGTATTTGGACACTCTTAGCCTACGATATGAAAAGTCATTTTCCTCATCTGTGTAAGTGCACTTACATCACTTTGCTTATTTCTCGCCAGTGGAAGTCCTGAGAGCTGTTGTTACACCAGTAGTGGCTGCTGGCATGCTCCAAGGAATACATGACTCTACAGATCTGTCACTCTTCTAGGGACCAGCTTCCAAGCTTTTCCATATGTTTTGTTTGTTTTGTCTTCTTGCAACATCTGTTAGTGTTGTGATAGAAGCAAGTGTGAGTATGTTTGCCTTCCTTTTGCAAGTACCCGTAAGCTGTGATAAAGACACATGCTACTCAGGTGCATAAATTTGAAAATGATTGTACCTTTTCCATCTATATTAGAGTATAATCAGTGAAAGTCTTAAATTATGAAGTTTGGGGGTGTTTGGCCACCTTCAGTTGGAGGCAAGGTACACATCTTTATGCAGTAGAGGTGAGAAATAGCCACTGGGATGTGGCAGCTGTATTATGGAGAGCAGTTGGTACTGCTCCTCAAATCCAGTGTCTTGCTTAAACATGTTGGGTCATAAGGATGCTGGCATGACTGGGAGAAGGCACTAGCTTTTGAGGTCCTAGCAAGTCTTCAGGTTGGTTTGGCTTACGTGGTCACAGTAAGAATTTAGGTCTCATGGTCTGTGCCTTAGGTTTTAATGGCTGCCTTCCTTGGGGAAGCCCAGCACTCCAGCTACTCCAGGCTGAAGAACTTCTCCTGACTATCTCATCATTTTGTCAGATTTTCAGATCTTTGATTTATTGCTGTAGCTGTTTCCTCTGGGTCATCTTTCAGTCATTAACTTGATTCCTCTGGCAATAATATCTCATAGACATTTAAAATTTAGGGGCTTCTGGCTTGGGAAATAGCACTGGATGACATACTTTTCTTTAAAACAGAGGCTTGAACTGAAAACCTTGTGTCTTACCTAGAAATCATAGTGTAGCTTGTCTTTGATACTGTAAGTTAGGTAACATTAAGCATCAAGCCTAAGTGTGTATTGAGATTGTCTATGCCATTTCTGTGCATGCATCCGGTCTGACAGAATCCAATTCATTCAAGTCTTTATTTTCTAATCACTTTAAGCTGCTAAATAAGTAGTTATACAACAGCTTAAACTAACTCAGGGCAACACTGCTGCGGTTCCACCTTTCACCTTCCTTCCATATGATGCAGTCTGAGAGTCTCTTTACAGGGCACCTGTATGATCCATGCAGAGCTGACTAACAGGATGTGCATTGTGTTTTTTTTTTCCCCCAGGTCAGCTTTGTTGGGTCAGTGTAGAGCCAGTGCCCATGTGATGGACAGACTGGTAATTTAGGCTGTGGTAAAGCTGACTTACATTATCATAGCTGTTTTGGAAACGCATGAATGGCTAAGCTGATCTAATAGCTTGCTGCTGCTGGGAGGAAGGAAGTAGGTTCTCCTCCTCTGACCTCCAACTAGACAAAATCCCTGCCTGTATTCCCTGCCTGCTTTCATTGTCAGTTCTGGAGTTGGTCTGATGGTGTGGTTTGCTAATAAGACAGAAAAATAACCTAAGTAAAATAGGTTGCTCTATGTTAGCAGGGTGACATGGTTTACCATACATTCAGATTAGCTCCAGAGGCAGTACGAAAAGGGAGGAAGAAAAGGAGGTAACAGGATCGTACCTCTGAATGAGAGTGAACTAGTACATTGAGTGCAGTTAAGAAATGTGCCTGAGCTGAGCATGGCTGGTCAGATCAATGACATTGGCCTGTGGCTTTACAGAGCAGTTCAGAGTAAGTCTCAAAGCAAGCGAAAAGGTCTGTTGAGCAATGTGAACAAAACCCATGAGTTAGTGTGAAGTCAAATCTCAAGGCAATAGTATTCACACAGCGTTATTATATGGGACTACTTGCTGCTCCAGAAATTCACTCTGGCCTTTGAAGGACAAATGTGATTTAGGCACCTGCTTTTTCCTCTTTGCCTTATTTGCTTTGAACTTGTGCAATTTGGTAGGTAATTAATTTCTGGCATCTGAAGGCCAGGCTTTGCATGATGGAGGAAAGGCAGTGTGGGATTCTAGAACAGCTAACTCGGCACTTTATACTGTGTGTTCGGGTAGGTTCAGAATTGTATTCTGCCTGTTTATTATGTTTGGGGTGTCCCATTGCTCATATCTTCCATCCTGTATGTTTTCCTCTTGACTAGACATTCATGCCAGATGTTGCAGAGTGTAGAGTTGCCAGTCCATCTTGCCTTGTGTAGGCTTCATTAGCAAAGCGGATTCACTTTGTGTGTCTATGACCTGTCTTAAGGTAAATGTTAATAAGGATACTGTTGTACTGGTGGAGTTCATGCTTTTTGGCTCTGGGAAAGCAGGGAAGACATTATGGGCATGACTTCTAGGTCTTATGCTGATTTGCATATTATTTTGTGTAGTGGAGCAATGCTACTGATTGCTTTTTGATTTATAGGTATTTCCCAATCTCTTCTAAGGACACTAAACAGTACAAGTATTTTAACTGCTTTTTTTGAAAAGTTTTGCCTTCAAAAGTTGCGATGTATTGAAGTAAAAAAAGGTGGGATGGTTTTGTCTAAATTGTTGATCAAAGGTAGTACTCAAAACTTCGACAGAAGAACTTATGCCTCTTTTTAAAGATTAAGAAAGTACCATGACTGTCTGATGGAAATTCTCATCTCCCACTAACATCTACATGAAAAAGCTTTGATTTTTCTACTAGAAGAATGCCAAGCAAGTTTCAGGAGAAAGATATCCTTGAATCAGTTTGGTATGCTTGGCCAGGGAACCCTGGGATCAGAGCTGCTGGCTTTTGAGAGTGTGTCCCCTCCTTTAGCTGCAAAACTCAAAGGGTCTGTGCTGTAATCCTTTCTACAAGGGACTCAGAGTCTCCCAGTCAAGTGGCCTTCAAAGCCACTGGGAGATGTTACTGCTGCAGGCTAAGTAAGGCAAGCACTTACATACGGTGTCTCATATCAAGCTTTCTTGGGAGACACTCTGGAACAATCAAGTGAATGGATATGTGGCTGGGATCATATGTGTCTATCCTCAGTTTCAAGCCACTGTCCTGAGTTGTCAAAATAAAGACATGGAAGCACACTGGCTGATGGGCTGAGCAGGAGTCTGGGAGCAGAGGTCTTGACTTCTGATCACTGAGTTGTTTCTTATGGCTCAGGAAGAAAAGCCCTTTTGATTGCCTCAGATAAATTACCACAGCACAGTACAATATGTTTTCATGTTAGTGCTTTCTGCATTCAGTGATTGACATCTGATCACTCAGAAGAGAAAGAAAATACAAAGGCTAGTATGTGTGACTGTCCATGTTTGTAAAGAAGATACATGTTCTTAGGAAAACACGCTGTTTGTAGCAAAGCTCTGAAGTATGCCTCAGGTATCATTTCAACCCATTCAAACTAGGATGCTGTTATATAAGATAGTTGCCAAATTATGTCTGTTGAATTATATAGACTGAAATAGCATCGGGGCTTTAAAAACTGCTTGAACAATAAGTTTAAGGAACGGTGAAATGTGAATTCTCTCAGTTACTATTTAGCAACATCTTTAATTTCTTGAAATACAGTATAATGTACCTCAGACTTGGAAGTGAGAGAAACTAAGTGTGTTAGCAATTGGTTATTTTAAATGATGAGAAAAATATTCCACCTACTGCATCAGTTAGCATCTGAGTTGGTATTCACAACTAAGAACCAGTGGTGCAGGCTGAGCTTCAGGGTATTATTAAGAGTGTCTCTGAAAAATGCTGTTCTTAAGAAGAGGCAAAACCAAAGTGTATTTCACCTTCGTATTAAGAAGTTCATATTCCTATTCAGCATATGTATTATTAGAGAGGATAGGGTAAGAGAAAGATAGATCATGGATGGAAACATTTAGGGCAGAAAGTTCTTGAGCATGGCTATAGGCAACAATAGCAATGGACAAAAATACTTAGGTAGAGGAAATTATAAGTGGAAGATAAGAAAAGATTAACAGATTTTGATAGGTGAAAATTGAGTAAATTATAGGCAAATAAAGTGCAAAGTGGAGCAAGCAAACAGTATCCAGGACAAACTTAAATGCAGATGAGTCAGAACACCTGGCACAGCAGAGTATACCATAGCTGCAGTATCAAAGGCAAAATGAGATTCCTGTCTTTGCCTTATTTTAGAAGGTAGTCAGTCCTTAAAGAGGAACAAATAAATCAGTAAAGAGGAAAATGCAGGTTTTAGAATTGCTGCTTCGACTGTTGTTGTCAGGGCCCTGAGAGCACTAACAGGCTTTGAGAGCCCTGACCAGCCTTACAGGGGGCCTTCAGCCACAGCCATGGGCCCAAGCCCTATGTCAACTCAGCCTTCAGCTCATACCCCAGTTGTGCTGTTCAGAGTCCTGGTCTCTAGCTTAGCTGTGGCTGTGCCCTGCCTGGCTGTGGGTCCTACAGAGCTGGACCCCAACCCATGGGCTTATATCCTGGCCTTGGACTGACACTGGGGACCTGGCTGTCGCTGATCCAGATCTGCAGGCTGACTTACCAGTTTGAGCTTAGACCTGTGTTCTCATCCTGGATTTGCCTGCTGACCTGTACTCTTAGACGAACCTGCCCTGCTCCCTTGCTTGGGTGCTGGCTTTGGCTGGCAAGGCACTTGCCCTGTAGCTGTGCTTGTCTCCCTCTCCTGAGGGGAGCATCCAGCCATTGCTGTGCCTTGACAATTCCTGTATTGGCTGGAATATGGTAGGCTCAAGAAAAATCACCAGTTTCCATTTGTTCTTGTGCAGTTATTAGGTTGGCAGAGGGGACTTTATCCATTTCTAGAAGTTAACTGCTGTAATGGATTTTTGTCTTTCCAATAATTCCTTGCATAACAGGATAAAAAAATATTAGTATGTGGTGGTTTTCCCAAGTACTGGTATACATTTAAGATAATCACTCCTAGGTCTATGGTTCTGCTAAAATGAACTGGTTTTTAATGGCAATATATGTGACTCAGTTTGTTGTTGTAATAGATGGAGGAATCTAATGGTAGGTGTAGATACTAGTAGGGAGTAATGGTACTGTGGCCTGTGATCTCAGATCAGAGTTTTCAAGTACTGAGCTTTTTGACAGCTTACCTGGTATTTGAAACTGTGTTCTTAATATCCTTAGAGATTTCAGCTGAAACGCTATAACAGATACTAGTTACGCGTGAGCTCTTTAAGTGTAAATTACATTGATTCGGAGTAACTTTAAATCTTGAGACAGTTTATTTAACAGTTATACAGAACTTTTCTTGCCAATTATTCACTTCTATAGTCTGTTCTATTCTAGTAATGACTAACTTTGCAGTAAGGCAGACTTCAGCCTTTGTAAATACTATTACCTTGCAAAAAGCTTATTGTATTCATTTGTTCTTCATTCTGTTAGAGGGACTGGCCTTGATATTACATCCAGTTTCCTTCCAGTAGATCCACTTTCTAAAGGAAGTGGGCCTGACTTTAATTTAAATGCTTCATGAAATACTACTTCAATTGATGAAGATATTTTCAATGTGGTTTCTGTTGCTTCTAATGACATGATGCAAAAACAATTACATTCCCCAGAATAGCTTTTTCTGCTCAGCTTCTTCTGTCCAAATGATACATCAAACTGTTCTGTTAACTAACCTGCATTAAAGTGGAGATAAATGGTTAAGCAGTAGCAAAGGGCATCAACCCTGATCCTGGGTATGCAGGCTCTGCCTTGCAAGTCCCCTATTTAGAAGACTAAGCTAGGGTGTCAGATTACAAATAGAGTAGTTAATATATGTTCTTAAGGATTTGTTTTATATGTAGGTATTGGTTAAGTTGCTTTCATTCATCACTACAGTTTCTGACATTGCACATACCAGTACTCCAGAATATCAATTCTAGACTCCAGTTTGCTTTCTAGCTCAGTAGTTATTGTTTAGATCTAATGGTAGCTTTATCTGTAGTCTGACCTTGGCAACTGATCCTGCCCATTCTCATTTTCAGAGGTGCAGTGTATACTTCAGCTGTGTTATGAACACACTGCAGAGATGAGCAATTACTTCAATTATTTCTTGGCTTTAACTATGTGCTTACTCATAGTACTAGACGTTTTACTCATCTCCTTGTGAGATATGGGAGGGTGGCTCTAGGAGTTGTATAGAACTTCAAATCTCTGATAGAGAATATCAGAAAGTGAACTAACACTAGAAACAACTTGGTCTTTTGCTGGTTTGATAGGCCCTGTAAAAAAATAAGCTATGCAAGGGGTTGTTTCTTTCAGCTGTGTAAATGCAATGAGCATTTCCACTTTCCAAACTTCTTTGCCTTTTTTGTCATCAGAAAAATAAACTGTACATACTCATATTTGCCTGTGGGCATTATGAGTGTTATGGAGGGGGTGGGGGTGGAGCATGTGTGTGAAGGATAGAGCAATAGCAAGGTCATAGCTGTAGCAGAAGAAAGAGCTTGCCTTCTGCAAGTTAGAATTAGCTGGAAGTGATGACTAAAACACATCATCAAAACCACAGCTCAAAAAGTCAAAATGGAAAAAAACTACCTGGGAACTGTACTAGTACCTGGGGACTTTGGCCTTATGTCTCATGGATTCTACAGGGAGCAATAGTGAGGATAGTCCAGTTAATTGACTTCTGGGCTGCCAACCTGCAAGAAGGAAACTGTAGCCAGAATAATACACCATATTTTGTTGCAAACAGGTCTTAGTGTTCTCCTGGGATTGCTGTCCCAGTGCAGGATCTTGAGCTCAGCTTGGCTTTCCTTATCTATGCTTTAGGGGATTGAAATAACTTGCAAACTTGTTCTTAGGCTTCCTGTGCTGCTTCCTTTTATTCACGGCCCTCAGTGAAGTGCAGCTGTTTCTTAAACCCTTAGATTAATAGTGTAGAGTTGAGTAAGTTTGCAAGCTTGCTCTCTGTTGTGCTGCTGAGGAACACTGAGCCTTTTGTGTTGTTATACCCTTCTGGATTTTCAAGTAGTACTGGGTCATAGTCTTTTGGGGGAAGTTACCACCTTAAAGTCTTTTTGCAATATACTACTTTAATATTGCAGAAAATGGAAAGTATTAAGCAGAGTTACATTAAATACCATAATTTCAGTGGCTATAGAATGAACAGATTCTAAAGAAGATCCACGTGGAGTGAAGGATTGAAAATGTTTTCAAAGCAGGGTCTTTTGGTCAGTTGCGGTAGAGACAACCAAACTGAGATTACTGTAAAAAATGTACCCTCTGTCTCCCCATGCAACACAGCGCAGGGAAGACTGAAAACCAGGTCCCAGTTTTACTGAAATGTCATAACATTGATAGTGTAACTAAAAATGTGGTGTCAATTCATTACCTATCATCTGCTGATAAATAAAAGCTACTTCAGATGTGATTGCAGGGATGGAGTGACTTGTCACTGAATAGTTGGCTGATTATAACATCTCTAAAATACTTAAATTAACTTGTTCATGAATTATTGAAAGTATATGATAGTGAAACAGATACCTCGGTAATATTTTCAAGGTTTTCCTCCCCTCATTTAATCATGTCACCTTTTTACTGTGACTGTTCTCCGCAGAGCAAGGGAATAATGCAGTTTTGTCATTTTCTTTTAGATCTCAAAGCTGATCTAAAAAGCTGATCTAAAAGATGTCCCTGGCAAAAAGATGTTCCCCCTCCACCCACCACCTCTTCCAGGTATGCATTTCCTTCCTCTTCTCCAGTGTTGTGCTGTCAGAGGCTTGCTGAGCCAATTCAGCCAACTGCGCAGCACAGTCAAGAGAAGTGAAGTATTTTTGCTGAATAGGGAGGTGTATCAATTGAGCAAAGAGTCTCACAAGCAGAAACAGGAGGAGCTGTGATCATTTGATTTTGGCTATGATGTGGTTAGTTTCATCCTCAGTCATCAGTCCTTACATGATTTGCTGTTGCAAAGACTATCTGGCTGGCTTTTGGTGTCTATTAAATCATTCCTAATTTTTTAAAAAGTCTTAAACAAGATTGGTGGTGTGATATTTGGAGCGAGAAACCAAAAGCATGAAGGCTGGAAGCTTCAGAGGCAGGGAGCAAAACTAGATTTTTTTCTTCAGAGTAGGAATTTAGTTGTTTCTGCTTATTCCTGAAATCGATATGAGCCAAGAGCTACTGCCTTGGCCAGCTCTGAGATGCTACATTGCTGATCAGCTAGTGGGCAGCATCTTCCTTGTAAGGGATGTTGGCTCCCAATTCCTCTGTATTTCGAAGATCAGTATTCAGGGGGAACAGGAAGCAAGAAGCAGGTGCCCCTTTCAAAAAGGTGTGGCTTTCAACTTCTGGCATTGTTACATGGGTATTGTCCTCTAATTCTGCCCTTTCCCCTGGGTTTTAACAGCCATGTTTTGGTTTGCTTTTTTTTGTCTATGCCTTCCTGTGCTTATTAATCATTCGTCGGTACTGTCCTTGCTGGTCTTTTTTCCTATTAACAGTGTTTTCTTTTATTGCTCTCCCATTTTTTACTTGTCATTCTTGTTCCCAGAGCTTTGGTTGCAGAAGAACATTGTGTATAAGTTCTATTGTTACTAAAAATACAATTTGCCTCTCCTGCTTAATGTGTGTAGCTTTGGAGAATGTACAGTGGTTTCTAGAGGTTCAAGTGGAACTTGGCAGTTACTCTCCTAACTGCAAATTATAACAAAGTTTAACAGGCTCTTTACTACTGCATGTTACGTGGTTTAGTAGATGAAATGTATTTGCAGACAGTGACAATGATTTTGGCTGTGCTAGTCAAACTTCCTTTATGATTGTTAAAATAAAAAGGGTTAATGAAATTCTATTAGTATGAACTGTCACAGCCCTCCTTTCCATTAATATAAAACACAGCACAGAGTAATCTAGTTCTATATATAAATAATGCAGTTGTCTTGGGCAAAGATTTATGAATCCTTCTGTAATATACAACATTTAAGATTGGTGTGACACTTTTTCTGTCAGAATAGTTCAGCCTGTCCTAAAATTGGATTTAATGGCTATGGGGGATGAGAGCAGAGCACTCCTTCCTTTATCAATACTTCAGGCTGTGTGGCAGCTCCTGTATCATAAGACAGCACTGTGCAGTCCGTCATTGATTTGGGGGCTGTGTTTGCACTTGTTTGCTGTGTTTCTCAGCAGGTTAAACTTGAATATTACTCTGTGTCAGGAGAAAATAAAGGTGATTGCTTTCTCGTCCTACTTTTAGAAGCTTTCAGTTACATGTATTTAACTGTGCTAGGCAAGAAAATGCTTTTCTATATAGAAACAGTTACAGAGCTATGGGATGTGTCATAATGTTCTTAAGGCTTCAAGTGATTATTCTTTTTTTTTCCCCCTAGTAAAATTATAACATTAACATAGTGAATACTTCTTAAGCATTTGTTCAAATGTATTAATGGTGCTATCTTGTCCACAGTTGCTGTACCTCAGGTATTTATGATCTATGCTGCTGTAGCACGATCGTAAGAAAATCCTTCTGTACTTACTGTACTTAAAAGACTTACTCTTCTGTTTAAGAACCTGTCTCTGGACTCAAGTATTGTAAGGGATGGGATTTCCTAAAACATAACTGGGCTCAGTACAGTCCATTGCTTCGATGGCAGTAGGCAGTGAAGTTGTGAACCAGGAACTTGGGAGGTAAGGAAAAAAAATCAGTAAACAGAAATAAATATAAGGATTCACTTGTGAGATAAGGAAATATCTTGGACACTGACTAGTAGAATCTCTGCTACTCAGGGTATTCATTAACAGTGATATTTACATTTAAAATGCAATTCAGAGTTGGGGAAAAAAAACCCCACAACAAAACATATTAATACAATGTGAACTTTCTTTGTACATCTTTTCTACCCTCTGTTTCCCCATCTCTTCCTTACCTCCTTGTGATGGTAAAGTAAGGTTTCTGGGGAAAAAAAAAATCACTGAATTGTGAAACACTTCCATCTTCATCAGAGAGTAGGTAGGGTAAGGGATCACTATTGTCTCTAATCAGGAATCCTTAATTGTAGGATTCTCACTGTAGACTATCGAACCATGTTCTGTTCTGTGGATTGCAGTGTCTGGGAAGGTTCAGATGTCTTTGGATTTTGTGGAATCCAAATATACTCATGAAATCTCTGCTCAGAAGGTAGTTTGGTGCTTTCTCAACTGCAACTGGGCAGGGAATGTGGTGAGGGAAGATATCTTTGTGCTGCATTTCACTGCTGTAGATGGTGACAATGGAATTAAGGAAATCTGTTCTTCAGGATTTTGTATGTTTTCAGCCATGCCCTTTCAGTTCACTGCTAAGAATGGATTGACCAGTAGATGTCAATTAGTAGATTTGACACACATAGTAGATTGAATGGGTCTGAACTGAGCCTTTAATAATACTGGCAGAAGGCAGGTACAGCAGGAGCTCAGTTCTATTGTTACTGACTTGAATGACTTTATGCAGGAAAGAGAACTCAAATTAGAGTTATAGAATAATAGCCAATTATTTAGCATCATATATAGGTCTTTTTTAAAATATGGTTGCCCTTTTGGGTAGGAGCAAATTCAGTGAAACTTTTTTGTGTAATTATTTTCTTAATGTTATTTAAACCAGAGTGCTAAATACTAGAGACCTGCTATGGCCATCCAGTTCTTCTAGCTGAATTTTTAAATCAGGCAATATCTTGTCTTAGTCAGCAGCTTCCAAGGACTAAAGTCTTCTTGCATTTGATAGTGGTTACTGTTACAGTTAAATCTGTATAGTTTTCTTGCCTGTTTTATTCTGTGCTCTTTTGATTCTCTAAAATGAGATTTGAGCTTGTTTTTTTGCACACAGGATGCCCCCTGATGCATAAGATAAACTGAAGCTTTGACTTTGGGTACACTAAGGGTACATAGGAAGCAAAATATTAGGTAAATAGTGGTGTAGTAGTGAAACCAGTGGAATTGTGTTTTCACCCAAACTGACGACAAACATAGATTTGTGTGTGAAGGTTGTACTCCAAAAAAACCCACCTTAATTTCAGAAGCGGTTCCTGAAATTCAGTGAAACTGACTACTTCACAAGATTATGATAGTAAAATGGTTCCCAACTTTTTGGTAGCCAGAACTAATAGGTCGTGCTTTGAATGGGGAATGCTCTGAGAGGGAGAAATACCTAGCAAACGTGAGAAAGAGCACGCACCAATGTGCATGCACTGAATCTTCCAAACGTAACTGCCTTTCCTGAGTTGGTCTCCTTACATACATGACTGATTTTTGTTTATGGAAATACGTAGTGCCCATGTATGCTGCTTTCAAGCCATGCCTGCATTGGTGTGGAACTGAAAGCCCTGTGTGTTATACTGTCCTACTGCCCATACTCTCTGCACATCTTACAGTATCTAAACCTCTGGCAATCATTTTGAAGCTACATTCTCTGCAATGTTATTTGACCTGAAAGGATGTTTAAGTAGCTGAGCAACTGGATGAACAGAAACTATGAGATGCTTGAACAAAACTTACTTGCAGAGAAAATGGATGTGCATGTGAAAACAGAAGCCCATTAGCTTTGCCACTGGGCAAAACAAAAATCCACCAACCTGAAAGGTGTTTTGACTAATCTCTGTGTCGTTCAGGCACTGTTTGTTACAGACATGTGACTAGTACAAAGTAAATATAAAATCATTGCTTATCATTCTTGTATTTCATTTTTGTACTTGGTAGTATAAATGCTCCTGTCAGCACAAACTCATATGTATGCTAATCACTGAACTATTATCTCAAACAGTAGGAGTGCTTCCTAATAGACAGAAGACAGGAAAATTTTGCTAGGTATTTCTGCAATAGCTCCATGTATTATTTCAAGGATAGTGTTTCTAGTCATCATCCACTTCTCAGAAAACCGGTGATGTACTGACATCTGAAAACTTTTTGGGAGGGTAAGAAAATCAAGGATACTTAAGTGTATTTCCAAAATGAGTACAGACACATGGCTAGGGCAGAAAATTAACTTCAGGTTTTAAATAAATGTCTTAACTTCTTCACTGCACAACTGGTGTCAGATTTTCTTTTTCATTTAGAGATAAGTGAGTTTAATTTTGGTGATAATAAGCAATTTGTGTGCTAAATCTACATGTTAATAAAATCCACATAATACTAAAAATACAACTTTTTGCATGTTAACCACTTTCAGATACCTCATTCATATGCAGGAAAACCTTGAAGATAAAACATTTATTATCAATGATAAAACTGCTTAGAAAGTTATCTTGTTTTTTAATGTATGACTACTTAACTTGAACTTTGTGAGCAGGCTTTGGAATAAAAGCTGGCACTCAGGATCTCCTCCCCTTTTGAAGCTGTTCTTTCTGGTGCACTCTCCCTCTGGCTGCCTGAATTATTGCACTGCACCTTGTGCAGCTTGTGGGCTGAAGAGACACTTCATATGCAAAGGCAAAGCCAGGAGTTTCTTGTTAGTCTAATGAAAGTCTTTAAGTCTAATCAAAGAGTTATTATTAATCAGAGAATTATTTTAGAGAAAGAGTACTGTTGTAGAAAGTCTCAGTCATCATACAGTTACATTTGTTATTCACACGCTAGTATCTACTAAGCCTCTTTTCCTCTGGTGGTACATTAATGTATTTGCTCCTCCTGTGCCCTAAGGCAACAGTCAAAGCCTTATCCGAAAGGAATGGGGAGGGAGTTACAGCCTGGCAACTGTTCAGTGATGTTAGTGGTGGTGGTTTAGTCCTCCTAGAGCCCTCTTGGGGCTGTTTTTGTTTTCTAATGCATGCTTACACCTTACACTTGCTTCATATGTCTGGAATTCCACAATACAGCTGAATTTCCTAAATGTAAATATACTGTGTATATATGTATATTGAATGCTTATTCTTTATTCTGCTATATCTGGTTTTACCCAGCTCCCAAATTTACTTGTGTTTAATGACCAGTAATCACCTATTCATGAGTTGAATATAGCTGAGATATCTCTTACTTTCCTGTTCTTGTACTTTCAAGTACTTTGCTGTCATCCTGTAGTACTTGCCTGAAGTACTCAACACTGCGTTGCTGTTCTAGGTTTATAAATAGTTTATTCTACACAGAATCACTACTTGTTACTATCACATAAATATCACACACTTACTGTAACAATAGGTCTTACACCACACAATTATCATAGAATCAGCTAGGTTGGAAAAGACCTTTAAGATCATCAAGTCCAACCATTATCCCAGCACTGCCAAGGCCACCACTAAACTGGTCACTAAGGGCCTCATCTACATGTTTGTGAACACTTCCAGGGACGGTGATTCCACCACTGCCCTGGGCAGCCTGTTCCAATGCCTGACTACCCTCTTGGTGAAGACATTTTTCCTAATATCCAATCTAAACCTCCCCTGGTGCAACTTGAGGCCATTTCCTCTTGTCCTAGCACTTGTTACCTAGGAGAAGAGACCAACCCCCACCTCACTACAATCTTCTTTCAGGTAGTTGTAGAGAGCAGTAAGGTCCCTCTGAGCCTTCTCTTCTCCAGAGTAAACACCCCCAGTTCCCTCAGCCATTCCTCATAAGACTTATTCTCCAGACCCTTCATCAGCTTCATTGTCCCTTTTATGAGGTACAAGAGTCAGTAAAAGTACCTTTTCCTCAAATTTTGTAGGGAAGAGGCAGTCCATAATAGCCTATTACAAACAAAACATTGGCATGCTCTTGTTCATGCTTTTGACATCTCTGTTCTGATCTCTGTTCATTTAATCTGGATGTGCTAGGAGCTTTTGAAATCACAGAAGGATCCAATTGTTTTTCAGTTTCTTTAGAGCCTGTTTGGAGATGCCCTAAAAGGGATCTCAATTTTAGGAAAAATCCTGACACTTTTTTTTTCATCTCTCATTACAAAAATGCTAACCTCTTTTGAAGATCCTGGCTGAGCTTTTGATACCAAGTTAATTATATGCTTTCTTAATCTGCTGTGAGAGGTGAACAATGCTTTAATAATGTTTCTGGAAGAAATGCAGATAATGTCTGAAAAATCAGTAGTGAGGCAGTCTTCCAGAAATGTTCAATACTACAGCTTGGTGTTTGTAATAGGCTATTATAATAAAAGATAAACTTCTTTATAGGATTTAAAGCTGTAATTAGTGAATGTGCTGTTGAGGATTGGGTCAGCTAAATGAGTAAAGTGGGTGTTAAAATTCCTTACGGGCCAGTGAGGAGCTGTCTGCCTGCCAAGCTCCTTGACTCATCTATGCCTCAGAATTAACATAAAGCAGTTCATTTATAGATTAACTTTCTGCTCACAGATAGAAGCTAAGGATGAGGTGACTGATGGGAGATTAGACGCGAGTTTTGTGGTGTAGAGAATTGCCATGTATCAGGAATAACAAGTTCATGTTTCCATAGTTGTGGAAGGAAACAGTGGCTTGAGTATACTTCAGGTGGGGTTGGTTGCTTATAATGTACTTCAGAGCAATAGGGATGATTTGATTTATTAATGAAATTGCATTAGCAGTTTTCTTCTTTCCATTTTCTTTTCTGAGCAGAGGGGTTCAAAGCATTCAGACATCAATCTCCAGGATTTTCTTTACACTTGCAAACTGTTCAAAGCATTAAGGGTTCAGGTTTTGGCCATTTTTTTTCTACTGCTCTGTCCTTTGCCTGAGTTCTGATTTTGCTCTAAAGATGTAAATGTTATTGGCAATGGTTGTGGAGTTAATGATTTTAATAGGTTTGCTTTTGAGATTAAATAAGCATTGAGGCTTTTTACTGTTATACAACTTGTGATGGTTTTGTTGAGGATTCTGTATACCAGATTCCTGAAGTTGCTGCAGCATGTCACGTGGATGGCACTGAGGCTTTCTAACTCAGGTTACATTGTGCAGCATCAGCTCTTGGAAGCTCACTAGAAGCATCTGGGGGTTTAGGTATTTTTTCACTTCTTCAAAAAGAAACCCCACAAAATGCCAATTTGCCCTATCCAAGTAAAGGAGGTCTAGTGTGTGGTGCACCTTTTTCCCCAGGTAGGAGAGCTGCTTTGGTGGTATTTACACATGACCCTTTAGTAAAGACAACTGAATTTCTTGATGTTCAACAATGCGAAGTGCAAGGTCCTGCCCCTGGGTCGGGACAATCCCAGGCACAGCTACAGGTTGGGCGCAGAAGTGATTCAGAGCAGCCCTGCAGAGAAGGACTTAGGGGTGTTGGTTGATGAGAACATGAGCTGCTTCAGTGTGCACTTGAGCCCAGAAAACCCTCGTGTGCTGGGCTGCATCAAAAGAAGCGTGACCAGCAGGTCAAAGGAGGTGATCCTGCCCCTCTGTTCTCATGAGACCACACTTGGAGTACTGTGTGCAGTTGTGGTGCCGTCAGCATAAGAAGGACATGGAGCTGATGGAGCAAGTCCAGAGGAGGCCACAAGGATGATAAGGGGACTGGAGCACCTCCCGTATGAAGGCAGGCTGAGAAAGTTGGGGCTGTTCAGCCTGGAGAAGAGAAGACTGCATGGAGACCTCAGAGCAGCCTTCCAGTATCTGAAGGGGGCCTACAAGGAAGCCAGAGAGGGATCTCTTCATCAGGGACTGTAGTGACAAGGGGTAATGGGTTCAAACTTAAACAGGGGAAGTCCAGGATAGATATAAGGAATCAGTTTTTTACTGTGAGGGTGGTGAGGCACTGAAACAGGTTTCCCAAAGAAGTGGTAAATGCTCCATCCCCCGAAGTGTTCAAGGCCAGGTTCGACGGTCTTGGGTGACGTGGTTTAGTGTGAGGTGTCCCTGCCTGTGGCAGGGGGGTTGGAACTGGATGATCTGAAGGTCCTTTCCAACCCAAACCAGTCTGGGATTCTTTGAATTTCAGAGCAGTTAATTAAATATGTATTTCAATGTATTCTGAATTATGGCCCTTTTCATACTAATATAAAACATACGATTGATATACAGAAATCCATTGCTTTTACATCTTGTGTAAAGCTCATCTCATGAATGCTTTAGATGAGGCAGTCATTTCTGACATGCTGCTTAAAGGTCTTGATACAGCACTTGGAAGAATGTCAATTTATAATTATACTTAAATGTTGAAAATAGCTAAGCTGTAACTTGCAACAGAATGAAGCATGTGGAAAAAAGTAATATGCAGTAGAATGAGGCAAATTACTAAATTTAGATCAGCCCTCAAATTGGAGGCGCTAGCCATAAATATGCATTATTATTTAATTTCTTTGACTTTGCATAGGTATATAATCAGGGTGTGTTGAATATCAGAGTTCTTAACTGGTTTTAATTCCAAGATTTGTTATTTCTTGAACATGTAGTGGTGGAAGTCTTCACTGTTCCCTTTACTGGAATAGGTGAAGGTCAAAACTCCAAACCCAAACCACATCCAACCCAGGCCAAAAGAAAAATAATCACAAATCTAATCATAAGCCAAGTCAGGTATGGGCTGAAAATATATAAAATCTGATCTAGTGAAAATACAAGAAGTGTTTCCTAGAAATGGTGTATAGAAATGTCAAGGTGTCACAGTTCTATTGTTAATTCTTCAGGTGAAATTTATACTGAATTTGAGAAGAAGCTCTGATTTGAAATGTTGAGTTCTACTGCCTCAAACTGTACGTAGGAAAAATATAAATACGTAAGTGCAGTTCCTAATATATTTTTCTCTGCATGGGTATGGGGCTGAAACGCATACTCAGGTGTCTTCATAGAGTCACAGAATGGTTTGGGTTGGAAGGAACCTTAAAGCTCATCCAGTTCCAACCCCCTGCCACGGGCACGGACACCTTCCACTAGAGCAGGTTGCTCCAAGCCCCTGTGTCCAACCTGGCCTTGAACACTGTCAGGGATGGGGCAGCCACAGCTTCTCTGGGCAACCTGTGCCAGTGCCTCACCACCCTCACAGGGAAGAACTTCTGCCTAAGATCTCATCTCAATATCTCCTCTCTTTCAGTTTAAAGCCATTCCCCCTCGTCCTGTCACTACAGGCTCTTGTCAAAAGCCCCCTCAGATTTCTTGAAGGCCCCCTTCAGGCATTAGAAGACTCTTACCAGGTCTCCCCGGAGCCTTCTCTTCTCCAGGCTGAACAAGCCCAACTCTTGCTTTGTAAGTTACCGTGGAGCAGCTCAACTTTGGAAGTTGTAAAATTCATTAACCTTTTTCAGTCAGCTTGCTTTATTGGTACTTCTCCATACAGGTAGCTGTGTCCCAGTGAGAGGGAGAGTTAGCTGGGGAGTAAAATCTTTGGGCAATGCAAATGAATTCCCTTTGCCTTGTTACTTGTCCTGCAAATAAAATAGAGAAGCTGCTCGTTAATCAGTGGCAGGTTACTATGGGTCCCTGTAAGCTCAAGGAAGTAATGTGAATTCAGCAGGAGCATGGTCCATGGTGTGCATCATGCACAACTGCAGTACTGAGCGTCAACATTCATGGAATGTCATTATCCAGTTTTTCTTCTAAAACGTTATTTCAGCTATGACTGTAAGGACAGGATATTGAATGTAGGTTGGAAAAGACCTTTTAAATGAATTTAGAAAAGCTAAAGAAACCATTAAAAATGAACTTGTACACAGCTGGAAAATAAACACTTGAAAATGATAATCTACCTTGTAGTGGTGCATAAGTGTTAATTAAAATGGTTTCACAATGGGTCTGGTGGTAGATAATATTTTCTAATGCTGCTGAATCAGTACTCGATCAGGAATGTTTAAAGCAATGACCATGATCTGATGTGACTTATAACCATGACATTCATGCTCTGCAGGTCTGAAAATCTGAGCATTTAAATTTTCAATATAATAATCAACATAGAGAGACAAGGTGATTTTTCAGGTAACAGAGCTTTCTTCATTTCATTTCTTACATGAAACTGCTGAAGGTAAAATACTTTGATTTTTGCTCAAACAGTTAAGCAGAAAAATCAAGCTCATGTTTTGCAATATAGGGTATTACTATTGATCTCGGATCAAGATTTGGCCAGAATTCCTTGCTTGAAGGGCATTAGTCTGTGCATCCAAGTTTATTGGCTTGATGCCATTGTTGGTGGTGTGAATGAATGTATGCTGGCTGGTTTTAAACTGAAGTCTTAAGGAGTTTAGTTGCATGTCATTTGATTTTGATGGGATTGGGCTGACAGCCCAAATGATGACAGTAATGACTTTGGTTCTAAGCGTGTGACAGATTTGTCTGAGGGCAGCTTCTGATGCAGGCTGCTGGAGTTGAGAAGCAAACATGGAAGTTGTGGTCTGCAGTTTGTTTAATATATGGTAAACATTTATACTTAGTTGTATATATATTCATAGATGTGTGCTTGAAAATAATTTTCTACTTAGGAAAATTCATAAAATACATAAACCAAATAGATAGTGTGCATATAACAATAAGAGAATGAAGTAGGCAAGAGTGGGATTATAAGGGGGACTCACATGAGCCATTAGTGAAGACTGAATTCTTCATGGTTGTACTGGCTATGAAGAATGGGGATTTTTGATTATTACCCCCCATTCCTCTTTTTCTCTTTTCTTGTCGAATCACAGTAAACTGTTAGTATAGCAAGACAGAAAGCTTTTCTCATTTTGTATTATTTGGTTTGAGACTTTGATACTTCCTTTCTTCCTGTTCTGCATGGAGATCAATCAGCTTCTTCCAAAGCTCTTAAATTGGGAGCCAGTCTCTTCAGCATTGTGTGAATTGAGACTTTGAGTCGGGGGTTTTGTGTTCCAGGTTAGTCTCAGGAAACTTTTCTTTCCTGGGCCAGTTTCTGGTTCGGACTGGAAATTCAGCAGTGGGTTTTTTATTAGAGCTGGTACTCTCTACGGAAACATTTACTTTCTAGAAGAGCAGCCTGTTGAGAAACTTCTGATACTTTCTCTGGGGTGGGTAGATAGATACTGAGAATGCTTAGGAGAGGAAAACAAACTGGAAGGGAAACTAAGCTATGATTAGCTCATAATGAAAACAAAGAGAGGAATGTGGTGTTAGGGAGTTTGAAAGAAATGCCTCTAAGGTAAACACAGCAAAAAATGATGTTCAAGTGGAAGATGAGGTATCTGAAGAAGCTGGACTGATGTATTCTATTCTTGAGAGGGAGGAGTTATTTCGTCCAGATCTGTGAAGAAGGTGCAAGTGACTGAAATAAAAAAAAGTAGAAAAACCATAGAAAGGGCTCTTGGCAGATAGTGCTGGCTGTTCTTCTACATTGGGGAAGAATACTGCCTCTTGGCTTTGGTTTTTGGACAATGCAGCTGTAGGACCTGCATAGCTCAAACAGGCTCTTCTTTAATCGCATCTGTGTTCAGTGGCAGAAGTCTCTTCCTCTCCTCCGACTGCCTGTACTCAGTGGATTTCAGGTGCTGTTTTACTTAATGTCCATGAATTTCACAAAGACGTGAGCGAGTTAGTTGGAACTGAATAAATGATGAAATCCTAATGACTCCTGAGAGCAGGTTGCATTACCAGCTTGTTTATGTCCACAACAGAAGGCCACAGTTGCCTTTGGCAGGTCCACCAGAAATTATCCACTTTCTTACCCTGGAGGATGGCTCCTATGGGTTTTTATTTAGAAGGAATGAATGAATTGGCCAGAGTCACTCTCCAAATCTTTTTTCAGCATGAAATTTTCTGACTTAAAGAGATTTAAAAAGCAAAACAAGTAACATTTAGTAGAATAAACATGCATACTTGAAGGATAGTAGCAGTTTAGTAGTGGTTCCCATGCAATTACCAAAAGGAAAATCTGTAAAATAAAAAGACTCCAACAAACCCCAACATAATTCCCTTAGAGTACATTTAATTTGGGAGATGGTGAGTAGTTTTCAGCCAAGTGAATGGATGGCATCTGCTGTTTGCCAGTTGTGCTGAAGCTGCAGTGACAGAATACGCATTGTCTTGGCAAGGGAAAAGTTTTATTGTTTCATTCTGTTCTATCCCTTTTTAATCCTTATCCATAATGAAGAAGATGAAAGAAGAGAATAGAGGCATTTCTACTGCATTGCCAAGAAGCAGGTGTCCTTACTTGGTTATTTATAGACCACAAGAGTGCATATCGTGGAAATGGGCTGTGAATGGCCAGTTACCCATCTGTTTTACCTGCTGGGTATCGTAACTGGTTGTGTGGAAACTGACTTTTTTTAGCTGATGAAAATGGAGGTTCTGAGCAAGGCATTACATGACTGACTTTTTGTTTCTGCTATCCTGTTAGCCCTGGAAATTAGTCATATGTGATTGAAGTTTTGAAAACAAACAAGGCTCTTATTGTAGACCTTTTCTCATTCCTGCTGAGCAAAGACATTTCTTCTGTCTTGCCTTGAATCGTAGACTGGTTTGGGTTGGAAGGGACCTTAAAGCCCACCCAGTTCCAGCTCCGCTGCCATGGTCAGGGACACCTTCCACTAGAGCAGGTTGCTCCAAGCCCCGTCCAACCTGGCCTTGAACACTGCCAGGGATGGGGCAGCCACAGCTTCTCTGGGCAACCTGTGCCAGGGCCTCACCACCCTCACAGGGAAGAACTTCTTCCTAAGATCTCATCTCAATCTATCTCCCCTGTGTCAAATGCAACATTCTGGATTGTAGCCATTTAGTACAATTGGTTTACTAGCTGATTTCGTCCATTTCCTTATTATGGGTTTAGAGGTTTCTGTGTTTGCTTGCTGTCCCTTTCAGACACCTCACTGAAAGAAATGTCAGTACCCACTTCCCCATACTCCCCCCTCCCTGCATTAATGTAAGCTTGTGGCCCAGAACTGTAGCTGTTGCTGAGAATATGTAAGCTCTGAATTCTAGCTTGGAAATGTCCTGTTTCTTAAGATCTAGGTCAGAAGCTGATTCAAACGTAATAATTTATAATAATGAAACTAGGGCAAAACAAAAAAATAAATGCAGCTTTTCAAGTATGGAGAGAGGGGAATAATCCATTACAAACAAAATAGCCAGAACCTCGTGAGCTGAGAGAACAAATTACTGCTCTTTACCAAATGAAGCTGTACAGACCCACTCAAGCAGCTTTCTTTAACCATTGTGAGTTCCTTATTGTTTAGTCTTTCCCTTTCAATTTGTGCAGAATGGTGAACATCTACAAATATCGCTGTAGCTTTCAAATAGCAGAAATGAACTTGGCAAAGAGAAACTATTTGACCTCCTTTAATGCACAGTGGTCTACACTATAAACAGAAGATGAATTTCTTGTGATTACGCATTAAAACAGTTGAATATTTTTAAATCTTGCTAGTTTCCATCATAATGTTATAAATAAACTAAGCTTGTACCCCCTCTGTATGAAGATATTATTACATCTTGGAGTTGCTAATATTATCAGGTCTGTATTTAAAGTATAGCTATTCTGGGTAAAATAAAATGTTGAATTCCTTTTCACTTTCCATAGTCATTTAAAAATTAGAACTTGCAATAACGTACAGCTTGTCCTTTACTGAAATTCTATACAAACTGTTCCATCCATGGGACATGGGACTTGTCATATTAATTCAAATTGAATTTTTGGGGGAATATTTTTATAATTTAGAGTGTAAGTTTCTTCTACAACTAATACATTTCTATGTGCAGTTTTGTTTATCCTCTCTGATATCAGAGGCAGTGTTCATAGCGTGTGTTATGGGTTAACATTCCTCAAGATACCCTGATGAAGATATTAACAGTGCATAAAAAGGTTGCCCTCCCAGGCCTGGAAGGTAGATGCTATGGTGGTTAACAGCAGTTAATCCTCTCTATCTTCTTGAAATGCTTCATGAGAAAGCAGAGGAGCCTTCGCTGGAGGCATTGGGATCCTACAGTAGCAGCAGTTCAAAGGAGTCAGGACAGGTAAGGGGGCACACAAAGTGAAACGTTTCTAGTCTGTTCTACTTAGGAGTAGAACTGGGCCGTATTTTTCTGGCCACTTATTTATTCAGTAGAAAATACAGATCTGGGTCAGCTAGAGGGATCATATTGCTATGTAATCCTATTGAATTTGTCCAGTTGTTACAGAAATAACTTTGGCCTGGTGTTTTGGAAACAATGTTGTCTTGCTTAGCTATCCATTTAATAGTTTAATATCCCGGCATTTCTTTCAAAGTAAAGTTTGGATTTAAAGGGAACAGGATTGTTTTCCTATCTTGGATTAACCAGTGAACTGAAAATATCCTTCATTTACACAGCAATATTTGCAATGCTTCTGTTGGGGAAAAGCTACAAATAATTCAAAGCTTCAAAGTAAATCTGCTTTAATATGTTTAAAAACCATGTGAGATATTCCTTGATGGGAAACAGAACACTTCTATATTATTGTGTAATATTATGTAAAGATAAAGAAGCTGAGAGAAAAAAAGACTAAATGACTCACCACCAAGAAAGCTGGAAAAATGGTAATATATTGCCCCTTTTCTCCATTGGAATCCTGTGGAGAACCATGTTGAGAGATTGTGAGATGCTGAAATACAAGTGGAGACATATCTCTAGTTAGAGAAAATCCCACACATTTTACTGTCTCTTCCATCCTGACTTTTGCCCAGAGATCACTTAGTTTCTTTCAGCCATAAATGTTTAAAGTTTTTGCAAAGGCAACTTAGAATTGGTTCACAGTGATTACTCATACAGAAATGCTAGTGTGCTGAGATGCAATGCAGCATCTTTCCCTTCCTCTTAGTGACTTTTCTCCTATTTAAAGCAATGGGAATAGTCGGGACTGAGGTACAGACTCAGACCCATTGAAGTGAATCCATCGTCCCAGGGCTGAAGTCGTGGGAGGAACATTGGATAAAGTGGTTGGTAAAACCCTTCTTCTCTGTCCTGGCATACAAAGACATAGTTAGTTCTTCGCAAGCGCCAGTACTAGCACTTCACAAGAAGTAGTTGAAGCCTATGCTTCAATGAGACCCAGCTTGCTTTGGCTATGCCTTAGGTTCCCTTTCGAGTCTTTCTTCAGAGATCTTATAAAGGAAAAAACCACCTGAATTTAAAACTCTTGTATAGTGGAATAAGAGTATAAACTCATTTATGACTTGGGAATGGCAGCCAAAACCTGAATAATGTGATATGAGCTTCTTGTGTGTAGAGGAGGGAAAAGAGCAACAAAGAGAGTGGTATCTGCTTTCTGACTTTTTTTTTTTTTCTCTCCAGACATTTCCAGGCAGGCTATGGCAGTGGTGTAGCTGTAAGCTTTTAAAGGGAAAGAAGCTACAGTTCCACTTACAAACTTGGCATGCTCTTAAACAGATGACCAGAGTCGGAGTATGTGCCCTCAGCCTTCCCAAATGCATTAGAAGAGCATCAGGAAAAAAAGCAATCCCAGTGCTGCATTTGACAAAGCAAACTCCTTCAGATCTGCAGGCGCTGAACTGAATTGTTGGTGTTTATTCAGAAAGGTTTGGAGACTTGTTTTTACCAGGGTCAGGGAAGAGGGAAAGCATCATCTGTAATTTTTTTGCTTGGGTGTATACTCCAGAGTGCTTGAAGGCAGTTCATATGCACACGTGCTGGGACTGCATGCTTGTTATGTTCTATAAATGTTCCCATGCCCCAAGCAGATTAGTGAAGGCCTAAATAAGGGGATTTCTTCAATGCTAGCTGTGCTCTGGCTAATTTGCTTGCTTTTGCCATTTGTTGTGGCCATCTCTGAAGAGTTAAATGTGCTCTTCTTAGCTCCGTCTGTTTCTTTGCCTGCTTGTTTTGCCTCTGATGCAATGCAGTGCTGGAGCTGCAATGCATTGTCACTTTACATCACACTACACCAGTAACAATGGTTGAATCAGCTCCAGGTTACATGATTTGTTTTCCTTTCCTGTGGTTAAATGCCTCCTAAGTAATCAGAGCTGCATGCTAATGACTCAAGAGTAGTTCCAGATCGTACCTTGACAAAGTCATTTGATGTGGACAGTATGTGGAGAGCTTCTCAAGCAGTTTTTGTGTAAACAATATAAATATAGCTATGCACTGGAAATTTTCAACCCAGTTTTGAAGGTAGTTTCCATGCAGAAACAAACTAAAATAACTTGATTATGCTTAGCTCTAACTTTGGGCTGTTTTGTGCAGGATGAACTTTATTTTGCAAAACAATGCAGTTGACTAGAATCAACTGTTTTACTGTAGGTTCTGTCCAAGTGATGCCATGCAAATACTAGTAAAGACCGGGGGATTTCTTCTACATAGTGGCAAGGTTTTTTTTGCTCTGAGAGCAAATATGCCCAAACCATATGCTTGGTATCATTCTGGACTTGACTTTTTGAAGAGGTGGACAGAACCACAGGGGAATTTAGCTCATGCAACAGGAATTGCAATGAAGTGTCCAACCAGGAAGCTTTATGGACTAAATTCTTACAGATCCAACTGAGAAAACTGCAGCACAGTTTCAGGCCTGAATTTTAAACTTGAGAATTTTAAGCACTTGATTGAGCACAGTTTAAGCTTTCAATATCATTTCACTGCTGCCTGCAAAAGTGTAAGAAACTTGAAGACTGGCGTTCACACCCCACAGAACAGGGGAGTTCTCACTGGGTGGAATTAGTACCAGCGATTCTACAAGCAGCTTGTACAGTACAGTTTTAACAAGCTTAGTCATTCTTCTGCTGCAGTTGGAAGGCATGGTAACTGCTGAAATAGCCGTTTTCATGTTCTAAGTTTACCTCTCTCCTATAGAACAGCATGCAGCATGCAGTTGCTTTATGCTTATGCAAGACTGCTGTACTCTGGTGACATGCAGCATTGGTTAGGTAATTGCCATTCAAGACAAGGTATGGAGTTGCTTTTTGTCCCCCTGAGTAGCTGTAATGTCCTTTGACTTTTAGACCATCTTTCCATCCATTTTAGGGAGTGGATTATATCCTGCTGTTCCCTTTCCTTTTCTCAGAGGGAGGTCAAACACTCGGATGATGTTCAGCTTGGTAAGACTAGTCATAGTGGAATTTGGGGATTTAGCCAGAGCTGTGTTCAGAAGCCCTTGTGAATGAAGCAAATGATTCTGAGCATATAACACTTCAAGAGGAACATTTTATAGAGAGATGTACTTGATACTAAAAATAGACATGATTTCATGTACTTAGGTTAACAATTGCATCCTCCGAAGGTGATACATATACAATCTGTTTCAGTCTGCATGTGCTGCTTGAAGATGAGATGTGGTGGGTTCTCAGCATTCTCTGTAGTCACTGGAAGGCATCTTGGTGACACGTGTTACTGTGTTTAGCTGCAGCAGGGCATGGTGTGTTGAGCTGTGGTTATATAGGTTGAGTATGCATCTTGGAGTAAATGAGCAACAGTCAGGTCAAATCTTATTTTGAGTGGTAAATCAGTTTATGGCCCAAAGCCCCCTTCTACAGGAACACACAAAATAGTTGAAATATAAGGGAAACAATTTCTTTCTACAGCAATCCCCTTGGTGCAGTTTGTCAGTAAAATACCTACTTAGTTTACAGAGGATTAATCACTCGCCCTTTAGAGAAGAAATTATTGATTACCTTTTTAATCCCTCTTTTAGAAACCGAGTGCTTCATGCTATAATGTTTATGAGTTCAGTTAGAATTTTGACTGAACGCTCCCTCCTACCTAGTGAATTTTATGGATCTATATATAAAATCAAAGGTTCTGGATCTGTGCTGATTTGTCAGATCAAGTGTGTGTTTATTTTTCGTACTTATAAAATTAACTTACTTGGAAAACGGTCTGAATGAGAAAATACGATTCACTCATCCCTAGAAACAGCTTTATTCCTGCCCAGGCTCTTCTCTCTCAGCAGTCCAAGTGCCTTAATTGATCATCTTGAGATGAGGTTTAACTTGGCAGTTAATTGAACTTCAGGGAGCAAAATACACTCTTGTTTACAGAAGTGCTCTTGTACCTGGGAAGGTATTGGACCTGCCACTGCTCCACTGCACTGAGTTAACAATTCACACCCAAAACATAGGATTAAATCAAGGTAAGAAGCATATTATCTCAAAGCTTGTAAGAATAAAAAAATATAAAAGCTTAGCATGTTGAAAGTCCTAAATCTTCATAGACCTACTATGATTGGTTGGAGAAAAGAAAAATCGTCAGTTATTCAGCAGTCTTCTCTGATGTGATATACAAAATATACATTATACTGTGTGCTTGAAAAGATGTATTTTGAAATGAGATGTGTATATAGATCATTTAGATGATCTCTTAAGGAACCAAAAGTCTCTGTCATTAAGAGGATAGTTGAGTGGGTTATTTCTTCAGAATATGCCCCACTAAGATTCTTGGAGGGCATCTCTTTTGGGTCAAGATTGTACATTGTTCTTGAAGGGAAAAAGATGTTTTCTTGGCTACTTATCCAGTTGTACAGTAATTATTGGTGATCCGTATTGTCATATACATTGCTCTGGCTTGTGATTTTCAAACTAACCTCAGAATTCAAAAAAGGAGATGTAATAGAAGGCAGATCTATGTCTTACCTTGCTCTGGGAAGGTGACTTACTTCGCAAAGATGGTCAGATGGTCTTCAGATTTTCATTGCTTCTCTTAAGTAATGTATTTGCTAGTAAGTGGTGTGGAGGAATGAGTGGAAGGTTATAATTTGTTAAATTCGAGTCTAAATTTGTTATCCTTCTACAGCTATACATGTGACAATGTTCACTTTCTTGTAGAATAGTTAAGATATAAGAGCTAAAAACTTAAAAATCAAGAAACCAGACAGAAAGTGCAGGCTTGAGGCACCACTTCAGTGTGGCAAGAAGTGACAATGGTTTGAAGTTAGTGCAAGATGTTAGTGAGAATGTTTATGACATTTCTGTGTTTGCTTGGCATAATATAGATAAACTAAAACTGAGCAAAGTAGCTGATGATGGAGGGAAGGGTGACAATATAAAAACCAGGATGCTTGGTTTACATTAGAAAGCTGTTCCCTTTGAACTTATTTTTGTCAGTGATATTAAACTTTTATTCTGGACAGTCTTTCTCTCCATTCTCCTGTACTCTCTTCAGCAACACTGCTCTTTTAAGTACTATCTTTACTTTCTGTGTGCCTGTGTAATTGACGGTGGTGACCTTGTAATGATGCTAAATCTAGAGGAACTGGCTATGCCAAACATCAAAGCTCTCAGGATTGTCAACGTGGGGGAATTATGCTAACTGGGAAGCATGTTTCAAATGCCATAATGTCAGCAAGGGCAAAGCAACCTGAGTAAGGGAAACGGCTGTTCTAGATGAGGTAAGACAAACACCTGTAAATCTGTCCTTACTCGTGCACACATGCGCACACATACTCGTGCTCATGGCTAGTGGAGCTAATACAGGTTTGAAGAAGGTATGACACCAAACAAACCCTTGTAAATTGTAGGAAGACATTTTCAAAATAATGAAGGGTTAAAATGAGCTGCTTAAAGCCCACTCCATGCCTCCTACTTAAAAACTGAGCCAGCTCCTACTTCAGAGCACTAAGATGTCGCTGTCCCACCCCCAAATGGAGTAGTTATTCCCCCTTATCAACTTTATAATTCAATCCTGGAGTAAACAGCCAGTCTAGGAATTAGAGTTGTTAAAAAGATTATTTTCTTCAACTGGGATAAAAATGAAGGCTAGAACATCTGCAAAGTTTAAACACAGTGTCTATTTTTCATCTTGGTTTTGAACCTTGAAGTGTTTGTCTAAGGTGAATAGCTCTTACATCTGCACTCAAGGATTACATCTGTGTTCAAGGATCAATGTTGATAACCAGGGAAGGTGAAAAGTCAATTGGTAAAAAATAAGATGTTTCAAGTTTTTCAGACTTGCATCAAGGAGAACTTGGAACCATGAAATATATCAAGCAATTATTATCTCCCATGCAAGCATTAAACTAACATAAACCCACCGTGTTTCAAAATTGCTTAAAATAGCTGGTTTATATTAAGTGTCTTTAATTTGGGATACTGCAGAAGCATGTGCTGTTTCTTGTGCAAATACTCACATTCTGTGGATTTTGGTATGAGAGTCTGATCAGTATGTGAAGATAAACACAATACAAGGAAAATACAGATGCAGTAGCTCATGAACCGTTGTCCAGTGTACTGTACCTTGGAAGAGTGCATTGTTCCCCACTTAGCAAGAAGGTCTAAGTAGAAAGTGGTTTTGGCTATCATCTCCCAGCATTTTAGCTTTCTGGCTAAAACCAAGACAGCAAGAAATCTGCCTGATCTTTGCAGATGAAAGATCTGGCAGGCTCAAACTAGAAAAATATTCTTGCTCCTACATACATCACAGTTATTTTGGAATTTGTGTTATAGAAAAGACTGTTGGGAACAGAAATAGTTGTGTGAGAGCCTGTCTGCCAAGTGAGATTCCAGTTAATTGGCTTATAAAATTAATCAATTTTATATTAATTCCAGAAAGTGGGTCTGGGACCAGTTGTTGGTTTTTTCAGTAGGTTGGTGAAATACCTTCAGATGCTCCTCTAGATGATTCTGCCTATGTAATTGTTGCCCAAAAACCGCCAGGATTGTCAACAGTAACTTTTCAGAGAAAAGGCATATTTAAACCTGTAACTTTTGACAGTACAGAAACCACCGCAAGCAAAAGTCATATGTCTCTTCCTAAGGGTTAATTCCATGAGAGTTACCTTGCAGGTAGGCAAGAACAAACAATTTCTGTATTTCTAGCACCTGAAAAAATTCCTTGATCCTTCCTTCTTCCATCCAGCTTGACCTCCCTGCCATAAGAAGCAGAAACCCGTTCTTTCAGGTTTAATAGCTACTGTCAGACAAAAGTTTAGAGGGAGATGAAATAGCATTTGCTTTTCTTGGGGGAAGATTCCAGAACTATAGTACTTGATTTGTGTATCAGTTCCTAGAAATTGTCATCTTGGTAAGCTAAGCCTGCATTTTAGGTAGGAGACAAATGTGTGTTAGTATGTTATTTTATGTAAAGCCCCTTTGTTTTATTCATTGTTCCCACCAGTGAGATTAAGCCATGCGAGGTTTGAAAAGGCAATAGAACGGACCTAATTAGATCTACTTGTAATCACAGTTGGTGGGGAAAACACTGCAGCCTTGGGCTGGGGCAGGGAAAAGCAATAGGCTTAGTGTCCATGGGAAGCAAGGAATGGGGTTGCTTTGACTGAAGCAAGAGCAGACTATGTGCAGAACCAAGAACCACCATGACAACTGCACTTAAAAGAAAACTAATATTCATGCAGCTCAATAGCGTTCCTGTATATGAACAAAAGCCATGTAACATGTATGGCAGAAATACGTAACAGAAGGCTTTGACTCATCCTATGGAACTGTAATTTAAATTCAAGGGGGATATATTGGATCTATTCCTACTGGCTCAGATGTCTTATAAGCCTTTAGCACTTAGAGCTAGTGCCTACAATTGAGAAATTGGTTGGATGCAAGAGCAAAATACTACACTTAAAAATATCTTCCAGCTAGAGCTGAGGTAACTTCGAGTTGATCAGAAGCTTCCATTGACCTTTACTAAATTTGATTTTCTGGATTTAGAAGAGCCTCAACTCCCTAAGCAAAATTTTGCTTAGTGAAGCACTGAGAAGCAGATGCACTGTAGGCATCTTGGTGCTTCCCACTCAGCGCAGCTTTCTTTCAGCAAGCAAGTACCACCAATGAACAATGTGTGAGAGGTCACTGCTGTCTCTTATCAGTCATAAGTAGTAATTTTCGTTGTGTTGAATCAAATTTTAAGTGAAAACTTCAGGATATTTCATGAAAGTTTGTTTTACAAGTAATCCTAATATTAGTAAGACTGGTAGCTGTCCTATCTTCAAGATTCATAAGGTATTTTTCTGATAAGCATTTTCAAGCCTTACAAGTCTGTCCAGCCTCTTGAATACCTAACACATGTGTACTTATTCAAGGGGTTAGGTTTTAGAACGATGTATTTTTTCCTCAGAAGATCAGAATGATACTAATCTTTGGTAAAACTTTTGAAAATATACATCAGCTGTATACACAGGGGCTTTTTTAAGTGTATAATATCTGTATAAACATAGACCAGCTCAAATGGGGAGATCAAGAATGTTCCATGTGAGGCAAGAGCAAAACTACTCCTGTCATTATAGACTTGAATCTGAACATCCTTTAGATAAACTAATGCAAGGTAGTAAGTACTTGGCTAGAAGGCCCAACATGCTGTCCAGAAATAGATACAGAAGAGACAGAGTTATATGGTTTAGGGGGTGAATGAGGAGAAGACCTGAAATAGTATTTTAAAAAATCTGATTCAGTGAGGATTGGGAGATCATATTGCAGTTTTTGACTGCTCCTCCACTGCTCTAGGTATTAATGAGCAAGCTGTACTGGCTATGCTGTTGTCAGGTGTTTTATTGAGTGTTCCTAGAAGGTTTTATTAGAAATATACTGCTATTTCAGTTTCTGACTGGGGGAGAGAAGGGAAGGAAGAGAAGCAGTCTTAAATGAGGTATTTACACCTGATATGATTCCCTGAGGCCCAGACCTCATGCAGGCAGTTGGATGTGTAATGGGATTGTTACTGGCACAGTCTTCACAAAACAACATTACTGTGACACAGATTTCTTAGTTAATAGAGCAGCTTTAATTAAAAAGTACAAGAGTTCATGATGAAATTCTGGCTTGACCCTCAGTTAGATTTGACTAATTTGGCGATTTCCTAGAGAAGGAGAATTCCTCATGGGAACAGCATAGCAGAGCTTGGAAATAAAGCTAAAGATTAATTTGATATGGGTAATGGATTACCAAAGAAGCAAAGACACAATCCTGGTGAATCTCGAATAACTCTTGATAGTCAGAGCTGAGGTGGGAAGGGGTTACTCTGGCTGAACTGTCCCTGGGGTGTTCCTTCCCTGCTGCTGGGGGTTCTTTGCAGAGGAGCTGAAGTGCTGTAACAGCCTCAAGCTCCATCCAGTGATGTTGCCTCCTTTTTTTCTGTGGCAGCCAGCTCATGTCCTTTGCAAAACTGAGAGTAGCTTGAGGCCATCATTTCATGCATGACTTGGTAAATTGTGCAAGAAAGAACACTGCCAAATGAGGAACTAAGCCAGTTTTCAGTAAGAGGGCCATCTGTGACCAAATGTTTTGGTGAGTTGGGAAACAACTGAGTTTTTTCCCGTTTTTACTGTGAGTTCCTTTAGCATGTATGTAACTTTGCTGCCCCCCAAGAGTAACTTTATGTTACTGTATCTTAGTTTGCAATGCATTAAGTTTTTGTTGAGTCAAGTGGTTTCAATTCAGACTTGATCCTGTGTGGCACTGAAAAATGAGCATCAGTGGTGCTTTGGTTGTTGCTGGAGAGTTTTCTAAGGGGAAATTCAGATATTTGTGGCAGATAAGATACATGTAAATATATTGTTACTGGCTACGGGAATATTCCCTAAGTGTAAGAAGAGTTATTGCTGGAACTAGAGACATTTTAAAAGTTGGAATGTATTTGAACTAAGCCTCTTTCCCTTAACCAAGCCAGTTACTGTTCTGTTTCACAGAATGTATGAAGTCTTGTGTGATGATGTTCCCATGTAGCAAGGATTACTGAGTAGAGCTGCAATTAGTTTTAGAGATCTCTTAGATTGTGGCTTAAACTTTTTCAACAAAGACTACCTCTATTGAAAATGGAGTGGCAGTAAGTTAATAGCCAATGTGTTGAAGTATTTTTCTTGGCTAACTCCGGTGTCATTGCATGAGAACGAATTCTTTTTACAAAGGGTGATTGTACTTCCCTTACTTAACACTGCTCTTTCTAAGAGCAAGAGGAAAATGGAGTGAGTCTTCCTGAATCTGGGGGTTAGATGTGGCTTTTAATTGAGCTAACATATCTGAGATAAGCATTGTACAGCTTGTAAAGTAGGGCAAATGGAGAGAAAGTAACAGACCCAGTGTCACTAACGGGTCAGGAACGGAGACAGAAACCTGCTCTGCACCTAACCACCAGACCCCGCTGCCTTCTTGGCTCCATGGAAAACATTGCTTGGAGCTGGTAATCTGGCTGCTTGTTTCTGTTGAAGTGAACTCTGCAACAGGTAACTTTCAGAAAACTGAAACCTTTTTGTAATGTAATGCTGCTTTGGAAGGGACTGAGGACCTCTAAATATGGGTTTATGTAGCAGGCAGGAGGTACAGAAATCCCAGCTGGGAAGTATCCTCAGAAGTGCTGGATTCCAAATTCCTTGAAGTTATGTTGTAGGTTCTTCTAGATAAGTGCGCAGCTGTTTGTGTGGAGAAGGCAATCAGTTATGTATCAATCCTTCTGCCTTTCAGAATAAATGTTCTCCATGAAAATACTGAATTGGTAACTTCATCTCCCGAGTGTAGGGATGTTGGTGTTTATTACATTGCTTTTGAAGTGCATGTTCCTTTTTTACACCCAAATTACAAGGGTAAGTTCAAGACACTTGAATGCAAATTCTGTTTTCTTGTTTCTGCTGAGTGAAGTTGATTTCTTACCATGTTTGCAGCTCTTCTCTTTCATCTTAAATTAAACAGTGTGAAAATACCTAGAAATGGACTACGGATGTCTATGAAAATAGCAGTCTTATTCTGCAGCATGCACTCAACTCTGTGGGCAGTAATCTGCTTGAATTTGGTGAGGCTTTTGAGAAGACTGCATATGCACTGCCAAGATTGGTCTCTATGTGTTTGGGCAAACTTTTAACAGGTTTTATTGTGATTCTAACTTGCAAATTAATTTGGACTAAATTCTAATGTGATATTTCACAAACTTTTGTAAATGAGGAAAAATATTTGATATAATGCTAAAGTATGACTAAATTTAGATTACTTAAAGTTATATAGCTCTGTTGAAGGTAGAAAACTTAGCTCTTGGTCCTTTGAACCATTAAATTTGGTCAGTGTGTTGTACGCAGCATATTGTGTACTAAGTGTTTTCGAAAGGTGCCATGTCACTTTTAATGGTTTAAATATATGCTAATGTTAGAGCCACATTTATTTTGGTCATTGTGAATTTCCCTTGCATTTGAGGATTTTGAATCCCTGGTTTTGCTGCTGTTTCAAGAAATCTGCTGAATGACAACACTGAAATAACCCTTTACAGCAGGATGGGGATGCAGCCCCATCTCCAGTAATGTGACAAACATCACTAATGCCTACAGGAGAAAAGTGTCCATCGAGGGTGAAATGCACAGATGCATTTAAACATCAAACTTTAAAACAAAAATGACAGTTGGAGCTGTTTAATTCCTTTCCTTAGAAAGACTAATGCAATGTCTAAGGAAGTAATCTCTAAATAAATTAGGAGATGAGATCTTTAAAAGGAGTTAAAACAAAGGCATAGACCTATTGGGAAATTTTGGGAAGACTGCCAAAGAGCAGTAAAGAACATAGAATGGTTAGGACTGGAAAGGACCTTAAGATCATCTAGTTCCAACCCCCTGCCATGGGCAGGGACACCTCACCCTACACCAAGACTGTCCAATCTGGCCTTGAAAACTGCCAGGGATGGAGCATTTACCATTTCTTTGGGCAACCTGTTCTAGTGCCTCACCACTCTCACAGTAAAGAATTTCTTCCTTATAGCTAACCTGAAAGCTGATGTATTGTTAAATGTCTCCGAGAGTGTGTTCTCGATATTCTGTGTCTTAGTGTAGTGAAAAGCAAATTTCATTGAGTGGACACTTAGCGTTATCCTATTTGAACCCAAAGGTTTCGTCTGGCCTAAAAGTGCCTCGTTGAGTGGGTCTGCCACAATGTGTGAACTGCCCTTACTCGGAAGTACTCAGCGTAAAAGCATGTGCTGGTAAAGGATGGAGCACAAAGAGGACATCACCTATGTGGCAGTTAGCTGGTGGATTCATTCGTGCAAAACCGAACGAGTTGTGGCAGCGGGAGCGGGGTGGTGGGAAGGGGGGCGGGGAGGCGGCGGTGTGTGCGGGGCTGCTCCGCAGCAACGCGGGGCTGACTCCGGCGCAGCGGGAGGTGCAGAGATGGGCCCGGTGCTCTGTAATGCGGGTGTCGAACGGGTCATGGAGCGGCGGGGTGCGCAGACGGAGCCAGCTTCTACAGAGCGGTTTTGTGATGTTTGGCTACGGTCTGCAGCGTTTTAGGGCTGTTTTTAGTGTGGAAGCCGCTGCTCCACATTGATTCCCCTGAGCCCCACGGCAGGGATTTCTGGTTGACAGCCCCTGACTTGAAGGGAAGGAAGAACACTCGGGGGTTTCCCGGGCTAGCAGTCTTTCGCTGGGGCTGCTAATGTGGGAAGCGCGCTCGAGTTTGCCACTTCTGCCCCAGCCCTGGAGTGTTCGCTGCTCCCCCAGATCCGCACCCCCTTCCCGGCTGCCGAGCTCTGACTCACCCGCTGGTGCTCGTGGAAGCAGAACAGGGGGAGCGGGCGGGGGGAGCGAACCTTCAAAGTACCCGCGCCTGGTCTCAGTTTGACGAGGCGCCAGTGAGCTTCACCCCGGCGGGGCCGGGGGCGGCGGAGCGGTGCGGTGCGGAGCGGAGCGCGGGCAGCTCCCTCCCCTTCCCCCGCGGCAGCCGGCGGGCGGACCCGCCGCTCTTCCAGGACCGGCGCTGCCAGTCCCCGCCGCTTCCCGGCGCTGGGAGGAGCGCGGGGCTCCGAGGCTGCCGTCCTGGGGACCTGCGGCGGCGGCGGCGGAATCGCGGTTGCCCTTTGAACGGGGAAAAAAAACAAAAAAGGGAAGGGAAGAGCGATGAAGACGCTGCAATGCCTCCTGCCAAAAGTCAAGAGCAAATCGCAGTTGCAGTGGCTCTGCTAAAACTTGATAATGCGGGATTTCAAGCGATAAAGAGCTGCCGGGCTTGCGTGTACTGCAGTGGGAACAAGTTGCAGAATGAAATCCAGGCGTTAAGGGACCTGTTTTCCACTTCGTTGTTTGCAAAGGAATCTACTGAAATGACTTTGAGGATCTTTAAACTGGAACTATGTGGAGGGCGAATGCAGTAAGTACCGCCCGGCCCCGCACCGGACTGCCGAGGGGCCGCGCCGCGATCCGCGCCGGGGTCCCGGGCGGGGGACGCCGGTTGCCTTTAACCGGGGTCGCTTGAAGAAGTATCTTTGTGCATGTTTACTGGATATAGTGACTGGAAAATCAAAAAGCGAGCGTCTTGTGGCGGCAGCTGCTGGAGTGTGGCTCCCCGGGTGTGCTGCTGATAAATTGAGAATGAATCTGGTCCGTTACAGGATCAAAAAGAGCTTTACCCCGCACGGGTCTAGCTGCTTTGTGCTTGGTTTGAACCTGTCGAGAAAACTCCTGCCCTTGATCGTGTGAATTAGTTTGCTTCTAGCTGCTCTTTCCAGGCTGGGTGCCTCTTCCCTTAGAGCTCAGAGCCGTGCGGTTCTCTTGGGAGCAGACGGGCAGTTGGGAGCCCAGGATTTCCCTGGATAGGGCGGGAGCCGTTTCCCGGACGGCTGCGGGCTCACGGGCGCTGCTGTTGGGAAAGAGCTTGAATAAATTTCCAACTCTGTGTGCGTGTGTGTGTGTGTGTGTAGGGGGGCACGACACTTTTGAGTCTAGTCACTTTATTTCCGTTCACACTCCACATGAGCTTGAAATACATATTGCCTTGTCAAATCGCAACCTGACTAACGGTTTTCCACCGTCTCCTGTCCCCCTGTCCCGTCCTGTCCCCCGCCCCAGCCCCCCTTTGTCTGCGTCCCTCTCCTCCTAGCTGCCCTCCCGCGCTGCCATGTCGCTCGCAGGCTGCGGCGGGGACCACGCGTGCGGCCAACGGCACGGAGGCCGCCCCTGAGCCCGGGCACCGAGGGGCGCGACATGCCCGGGGCCGCGGCATGCCCTGCACCAGCACCACTGGCACCACCAGCACCGGCTCCACCGGCACTACCGGTACCACCGGCACCCGCCGCCGCTCCGTCTCCTGAGGCGCTGGGTACGTGGGACGGCGCCCCGTGGCCGCCAGGGGGCGCCATAGCGCCGCGGCCGGGCTCGCCGGGGGCGCTCGCTCGGCGGGGCGGGGGGTAACGGGGAAGAGCCGCGGCCGGGGCGGGCAGAGGGGGTTTGTGTGTGTGTGTGAGAGTTGGTTGTTATTGGAATTAATATTTCTCGGGTTCGGCAGGCAGCTGAAGCGGCTTCGTGCCTACGGGCACGCGGGTGTGTTTATTTCTAACCGCTTCCCGCGCACCTCCGGTGCTGTGGCGGCGGGAGCCTGGCCTGCAGTGCTATGGCTTGGGAAGTACAGCGGCAGTGGTGTGCAGTTAAACGGGCTCTCAAGTGCTCATCTCCTCGTCTGCCCCAAAAGGATGTGATGGTACAGCAAGCCCTTGTCTCAGTGTGTGTTTCAGCAGCAGAGGATCCTGATTGATGGTGGAGAAAGGGCTGGCGGGATGAGAGCGAGGGCTGGGAGCTGCCCCCGGTTGGGCATTCCTGCTAGGGTTTGCTGTGTGACGCCTTGCAGCAAGCTCGGCTTTCGTGGCACAGGGACTCCCTTCTTGCAGGTAGCAGAGAGCCAGTTGTGGGGGTGGAAATCTCCTGGGGCACAGACACCGAGGGAGATCTTGCGGCGTCAGACCTGCTCTCCCTCTTCTCCCTCCTTCAGATAGTTCAGATAGCCACATCAGTCCTGTGGCTCATCCCCCTCCCCATCCTACTCTGTCTATATTCAGCCCCCTACAGAGATTCCGTGAAGACGTGAAGTAAACCAATGCAGTGATGCTCATTTGTGGAACACCCTCCCCTTCAACACAAGTGAACAACTTTGTGTCCGAGATCAGCAGTTCTGAGATAGATGCTCAAGTGAATGCCACGTAAGAGGAGAGAGAATAATTAAGATAGAATATTGTGCTTCTGAATCTGTTCCAGAAATGCGGTAGACTCTGCTTCAGCAGCAGCTGTCTAGGAGAGAGCTTCAGAAATGAAACAGCATGGTTCTGGGATGCTGTGAAATGTGTGGAGTATATGGACTGGGGTTTCCACCAGACCTCTGGCTTGCTTCTCTCATCTTGAGCTAAAGCACCTCTTCCTGTTAGACTGTAACTAAATTTTAAATAGACATTCAGGACACAAGAAAACAGATTTCTGTGCGTTACCTGTTTTAGGACAGCGAAGTTAAAGAGAAGGATGATAATGTCTTTTTTTAATGATGTCAGTCATCATTCTGTTGGCCATCCAGGAAGAATTTTAATGGGCTTTTCCTCTGAACTTGTGCTACAGCTTTTGCATTGCTTGTGGGAGACCACTTATAACACTGCCACTGGCAAGCCAACTTCTCGAGGGGATGTAAGAGGCTTGAAATGAAACTCAGGTGAAGAATGTGTTATAAAAAGCTGCTGAGGTTTGCACTGTGTCTAGAAGCTTTCTGTTTAAACCCCTCATTGGAGACACACATATAACAGTGTATATTTTTTTCCTCTCTGCTGTTTTTCTCATACAATGTGATCACTTTTACAGGGGATAAAGCTGGCAAAGATGAGGAAAATTGGCTGTGCTCTCCTGGTACTCCAAGCTCTTCTGGCGCCTTTGGATCTTGTTCGTGGAGCGGAGAAAAGTTATCCTGTCCTGAACATTGCAGTGATTCTGGGAAGGACCAAGTCTATCACAGAGAGAGATATCAGAGCTCTCTGGACCAGGGAAATGTCAGCAGACCTGACTGTTGATGTCAATGTGGTGACCCTTCTGGTGGACCAGACTGACCCTAAAAGCATCATAACACACATTTGCGACTTGATGTCAGGCACCAAGATCCATGGAGTGGTTTTTGGAGATGATACTGATCAGGAGGCAGTAGCTCAGATTTTGGATTTTATTTCATCTCAGACTTCTATTCCAATTCTTGGAATTCATGGCGGGGCATCCATGATAATGGCAGATAAGGTAGGAAAAATTATTAAAAGGTTTTGCTAGTCTAATGTACTTCACTGTGTTGGTCTCTATCATGAATATTCACTTCAAGCAGTTCAAAAGGATGCTTCTAATTGTCTCTCTGTGCTTTAAAAAAGAAAAAATATACAGAGCAGTGTCCTCATTGATCATTCCTCAGATATTCTGAAATATTTAGGTGCTCATGCCTGGAAGTCAACTTTCTGTGCATTGTGAAAGCAGTCCTAATGAAATTTACCCTCCAGCACACTGAGTGCTGGTCAGTTTAGTAATTTTAGTAGCAAATATGATATGTAGCTGTAAAAACAACCTTAAAATGGTAGGTCCATAAAAATATTTTAGGGATAAGATGTAAAGTTGTAAGCAGATATTCTGCGGTACTTCTCAGAAATAGCAAGCAATAGACCTGAATATATTGGAGGACAACAGTAGCAATAGGGCAATTTTATTAAGCTGGACTTTTATGACCCACTACAGTCTATAAATTAAGTAGTCTTGCAAACTTGAACCAGCTCTAGTATTCCCTATATTTATTAAATTAGACTTTTGCTAACCAGATGCTTCCCATTTCCTACTATAGTTCATGAAAATCCACAGTGGGGTTGTCTGAACTCTAGGGATAACTACAAATGGTTTTGTTGGAAAACATCTCTTTATGTAATCTGTTGTGAGGCTGTGGAATGACAAAAGTGACTCATGTACCCAGCTGATGTTCCTTAATACTGGAGCATGTTTTAACCCCCCTTGCTGGCACTGCAGCATGGATATTGTGAAGTGATCTCTGCCCTTTCAGAAACGGGTGCTTAGCACTGTGCAGGACTAAGCTGTCTGGCATGGGCTGCTGCTTGGCTTGAAAGTCAGAGAAGAGCTCCCACCGTGGCGTGAGAGAGGAGAGCTGAAGGGGGAGTTCATGTGTGGGAAGAAATTTAGTGGTTTTCCAGCACACAAAGCTTTTCAATGTTAATTGTAGCTTATTGCCTGATATTTTAGGGTTTCTTATTCATTAAATACTGCTATTCCTTATAAGTGGCTTCTGAATAGTACTTGAATAGTAAAGAGCTCTCTTGCTAAAAGTGAAGTAGTCCAGATATGCTGTTTTGTAACTTGAGGGGGAAAAAGAAGCAGGGAAGATGCAGTGATTAGTTACAGTTGAGGAATCTGCATTGAACTTTTGAAGCTTTTTACCTCTGGGAAGGACTTTTTGCACTGGGATAAGAGATCTGTCTCTCGGTATTTTGAATGGCCTTCCTTTAAAACTTATGTCATACAAGGGTAGGACAAGTGCTGAATTGCAGCCAAGATTCTTTAACAATAGCCTTGACATCTTGATTTATATAGAAAGATCATTACAGTCAGTGCTACTCTCTTAAATGTAATTACAGTGACCAAGTTAGAGCAGTTGTTTCATGTGCTTTTAAATTACTTTACAGATTTACCCATATTTATAAAGCTGACTTTATATATATTTAGGAATTTTATTTCACTCAACTTTCTATGCCAGTATAAGAACATCTGAAGATCCCAGCCAGTGCTCAGTGATGAAACACTGGCAGAAATCCTTATGGAATTGACTTCAGACTCGGTAGCAGATGCAGGATGTTACTGATACAGATCTATTTTTTACTTTTATGTAGGAGCCTCTAAAAAATGAGACAGATTGCATTTTTGTTGTCTCAGTAAGTTAATTAAGCTATTTTCATTCTATGCTAATATTGTCATTATTATCCCACTGTCTTTGCTTTTAGGGGTTATCACAGTCTGCTAATAAAACATTTTTATGCTAAAACTTGGCTTCTGAGATTTCCACTTAGGAAATCAAAATTGTTCTGTGTGTTAAGACAATCTAACAGAGCTGTCTTCAGTAGCTTAAGTTGGCTGAAGGAATTGTTTGGACTAAAATTGCCTTAATTTTTAACTTGGCTTTTGCAATGTGCAGTGTTTTGCAGCTGCGTTCAGAACATTGCAGTAATGAGACTTGTACGTGTCACCGAATTAACAATTTGTTTAGGAGTGAATTCCTGGGAGTTGAAGGTGGAATTCACAGTGCTGTTATCAAGGCAAGGGAGGAAGGCTGAGGGCGAAGGACTGCAGATGCACAGTGTGTCTTCCAATCAGTGTCAGGATTTTAGCTGAAATACGTGTGTGCTGGCTAGATTGTGAAGTCAGTCAGTGTTTAAAGTCTTCTGTTTTGTCTCAATGTCATACATTGAGATGGCTGGATATGCAGAAAAATACTTGGTCCCAGTCCTGCTTGTGGATGTAGTTCTCTGGCACTCTAATAAGGCCATTTCATTTACGTCCTTATCGTGTGTCTCTAACAGATATTTTCCTCCTCTGTGGCATTATGCTGGTACTGTGGTTTAGATGACTTTTACTTCAAAGTCTGTGTGTAGTACCTGCTTGTTTGTAGGCTACCAAGCATGGCTAACATAAAGGTGGCACAACAGTTCAGTGACTTCTGTGCCAGGTGGTTGTTATATGATGCTCAATTGTCCTAAACATGGACTAAATTGAAGGCACAGGAATGAGAAGTCATCTCTAACGCTCTATACTGCTAAAGACTTCACTGGAATGACTCAGATTAGATAAATTTACCGTATTCTCTATGGCTAATAACTACTGTGTGAATCTCACATGAAGAGCCATCCCTTTAAACAAGAAAAAGTTGTTCTAGATTTCTAAACAGAAGCTAGGCCCCCGTTTAGAGGATTCAGTGATTGATGCAGGACATGCAGTTTTTGAAGTAGTTCCCGTGAAAACAGCTATGAACAGTGGCTGCACTCTTCTTCAGTTTGGTTAAGGTTTGCCTGCACCATCTGAGGAGATACGTTGCTTGATACAGACTATGAAAATTGATGGGCATGTGAAGCCGACCAAACTGGAATATTTTCTGAACCTAGTTGATCTGCCTTCACCTGACATCTGCTGTCAAAACCCTACCAATAAACCAGTGCGTATGGTACCCACCTCATCCTAACCCCAGCTGTGCTGTAGAGATCCCCTTTGGACACTGCCACTGGCTCTGCCTCCAGCTGATCTTATCACCTGCTGTTGGCAGGATCTCTCCTGCCGATGAACAGCGCCTTGGCTTTGGTTCCCAGTGCTGCCAGACTTAAAACATATTCAGATGTGGAATAGCCTACTGAAACAAGACAAGAACTGTGTCTGGGGCATCTGTGCCAACGTGCTGTGCATCAGCATCCTTGGAGGATGCTGAGAACAGACTAGCTGTTTATTCAGCTTGTATCTGTTGATGTTTGAGTGATCTCAGACCAAACATTACTTAGGAACTGTTTCCTGACTTGAGCATTTGGTTTCAAACTTAGTGATGTTTGTTTCACCACATGCTATCATGATAATGGTAGTATTTGTGATACCTTTCTAAAACAGAACATCATGGTTAGTTCTGTGACAATAATAAAAGATTTGCTTCCTTCACAAGTGGTGAAGAAGCCCAGGAATACTCAGTGTCTTTGAACCATACTGCTTTTGTGTAGTGCAAAATGTAGTTTTTCTATCTTCTTATTAGAAATCTTTCTGAAAGACATAACTTGAAGCCTTTTATTGTCATGGAGGTATGGACAGTTATAAAACATAGCCAAACAGCATTAAAGTTGAGGGTCATTTTCCAGAAGGACTATTACAAAGCAGTGCTTCTTGAAACAGCTCTGGAAATGTTACGTAAAACAAATCTTTGGTTTTCTGAAAGATAAGTACTATATATGGTTAAATTATCTTTCTTCATTATTCTTTCTGCTGATAACATTGACAATAAACACCTAATTGTTCAGTATGAAATCTCTTTGGCATCTACCATTACCTTCAGCTTTCCTTTTTTACCCCCATCCTCCTCCAAAATAGTAAAAATAGAATCATAGAGCAATTGAGGTTTGAAGAACTCACTGGAGGTTGTCTAACTCAACCCTAGCACAGTGATGAGCTAACATCAAAGTCAGATCAGATTGTCCAGTCAAGTTGTGGACATGTCTATGGCTGTAGATACCACAGCCTCTTTGGGCAATCTGTTCCAGTACTTAATCTTTCCTTACATCTCAATAGAATTTCCCTCTGTATTAAAAGAGGGAATGGGTGCTCCTGCTACTGCAGCGTGGTTGGGCTTCACCACCGGGAGGGTGCACTGCTGGCTCATGTTCAGCTCATCCACCAGCACCATCCACCAGCCAGCTCATCCACTAGCTGGCTCATGTTCAGCTCATCCACCACTACAGCATTCCTGTAGTGCTGCTGGGAGGTCTATTAACAACACATCGACGTGTCAATAAGTAGTGAGTGAAACTGTACTTATAAGTCTTGGTGGGTGGTTTTCAGGTGTTTCACTGAGGTACTTGCAGATGTCTGCATTACCTGTCATTTTCAGCTCATTGTAAACACAGCTGGAATTGCTCTGTTTAGTCCTCATTCCTGGAATACAAAAACCATACTTGTGCAAAGCAGAGCTCTAAGCCCTGTAACTGTGATCAGAGCACCCCCAAGACTCCTAGCTCTGGTACTGAGAGTTTACAGTCTCTTATCCATATGTGGCTTTGTACGCTGCTCTTAAGGTTTCTCTACACATCTTACAACTTCATTGCCATGGCATTGCCATTGCCATTGCCGTGTCCTCGTAATGCAGTAATCCACACTTCACATTTGCACTATGTATAAGAAGGCGTCAATTCTTCTGCTTTAAAAATTGTTGTGATGAATGGGGGGGTTGGGTTTGTGGGGTTTTTTTGTTGTAGAATGTTTTCTGGACATCATACTGCATGGAGGGCACTCATCAATGCATGTCTTCCATATGCATTCTGTAGGTATCTATCCAGTTCATCTAGCTGGCTTGTAAAAGCAGTCCTGTATGTTTACAGAAAAGCTGAAATACAACTTTTGTAACTCTGCATTCCTGCCCTTACTGATAACTGATATCAGCATGTGTATGGCACTATACTCCTGCCTTCGGCTGGTACTGCAAAAGACAGGACAATTAAACTGTAGTTTAATAAATGCTTCAGTGCACAAATACCTGAATTCATGGAGTTGGAGTTTCAGGTCTTGATATAGTAGCTTGCACTATTCCATTGCACACAATACTTCCAGCTTCTTCCTCTTTTAAAGAAGCAGTTGAATATGTCTGGCTGTCCCTCTGGCTGTACTAATGCTGCTATGGGAAGCTTAACTTTCAGTTATTCTCATTTGTATTTTGAACTGCAATAAAAATGTAGCATTGACCTTCTCCTGCAAATCTGTGTTTACTTGACCATCCCTACCCATAAAAGTCAATTTATATGTATTTTACGAATACAGTTGTCTTGCACATCCATAAAGATTTTTAGAACTAGGCTTGTAGTCTGTGTTCATACCTTTGACGTATATGTGCCATAATGACTGCTATCAAATGCCTACAAACATGCTTGAAATTGGTCTTGCTGAGGCAAATGAAGTGAGCGTGTGCAAGATCTTGTGCTTTTCTTCCACATGAGCCCATGCTCGGGGAGCGTGAGGTGCTGAGGATACAGCATGCTGGTTTACATTAATGCCTGCACTGCTATCGCTGTGAGAAAGGCAAGCTCCCAACAGCGAGCGCTGATGGGAGCTGTGTCTCAGCACTTGGAGGAGCACTGTGTTAGTGACATGAACCTTGCTCTCTTGCTCCCACTCTCTCTTTTCTAAAGGATTTTCTTAGCTGTTTCAGAGGTGATTATATTATTCCTCATTCTCTTGTCCACATAGAAGTTTCCCTCTTAATTTAGCAAAGTAAGGCATGGAGGATTTTCTGGAATACTGTGAGAGTAGACTTGAACTGTGGCTCTTGTGGAGTTAAGGGTGGGATGTTTGGTTTAATTTTCCTGAGCAGAAGGAAGATAGTTTTGAAGAGATTGGGAATTTCTCTAACTAATAAGCAAACTGTAGGGAATGGAAATCTTCTTGAATTGACTTGATTGTTGGTGTAGCTCAGGTGTGAGTAAGTTCTTATTTATTTTAGTTTTCTTGATTTGACACAGTTGCAGCTGAGCTCAGGGTGCAGGGCTCTTATTTAAGCGAGAGGGGTGTTTATCTTCACTTGGATTTAGTAATTTGCAGTAAGAGCAATATATTTTCATCTCAAAGGTATTGTTTTATTTTTCTTTGAACTGTTCTTACAATTACTGAAAATAGAAATCCAGAAATGTCTTTGTTTTAAGACAATATTTTAAAACCATTAGTCTGTGTTAGATCATGTAATCTCTCCAAACTATTGCCTGCCTATAGGTAATTATAACACAACAAACTCCTGAGCTGTAAAAGTAGGACACCAGACCTTCAGCATAATTTTCTGTTTGCAGGCATTCCTGGTGGCATCTTTGGGATTTTTTCCCCAAGAACATTCTCAAATATAAACCCCAAAATTGCTTCGTTTAAGCTGCAAAATAACCATAGACTATTATAAAGCACCTAAGACATTTCTGGCAATGAGAATATATCCAGAGAACATACCTGAATGAAGTGAACAGAACAGAAGGGCCTTGATATCATGTCAAACACAGTTTTTGTGTTTCATCTATTAATATTTTTGAGAGGATGTTTAGCTTATTTGAGTAGACTGTTTAAGTGTGGCTTATTTGTTACTTATTTGAACTAACAATTAAATTTGAAGAATCTCTTTGTAATTTTTTTGGACTTCTTTGGAAGATACCTGGGATGGATCTGCCTGCATCAGTGTTGGTACAAAGAGCCTTCCATAGATGAACAGAGAAAATTTCAGTCTACAAGTGTTGGTATTTGTTAGAAATCCATGGTCACCTGGGCCAGCTTTGCTTGTATTCTTTTCTTCCCCTCCTCCCCCTTCCTCTTCCTCCTCTGCCTCCCCTCTTTCCTGGAGTTATGAAGTTGTACGGATTTTACTGAAGGAGCCTAGCCTGGATTGTCTTCACGCCATCTGTCACCATATTGTTTGTTTAAATCCTTGAGATATTTTCCTTCGTGCTTCACAGAAATAAATAAAACTGTAGCAGCATCATTGGCTATTTATATTAGATTTAGACTTAATGTCCTCAAGAGAAAAACCCTGTGCTTGCAAATGAGGTGCATAAGCTAGAGGCACTGTTTTTAAAACTGGATATGGTTTAATTCTTAGTGCAGAGCTCCAGTTCTATTTCATCTTCACCCTTCAACTGAGGGCCCCTCTGGCTTCTCAAGATGGAGACCTAGGAAAGGGTGTCAGGGCCCTCCTAACCCCATGCCGCTTGGTTATTCTTGGGTCTCCCCATTGTTTCTAGGAGAAGGTTTTGTGCTCTTGTGTAAATGCAGAGCAGCTAGCAAACGTTTCTTTTTGAGTATTTTAACTCAAAGAAGCTGTGCTAGAAGGCCCCAGGTGCTGTATCTTCCTCTGTCCTGAGACTTGGTATGTTGGGCCAGGGAAAAGTTTAGACTTACAGGCTCTGTGTGAAACCAGAACTGGAAATAAGGTTGGTTAGAAGGGGGAGATATTTCAGAGAGAAATTAAAGTATGTAGAAGAAACATAATATAAAAGCTGAACACCAACAGGAAAACCAATTTGTTTCCTGATACGCAAATGTAATGTTCTAAGTTGCAGATGGAGGTTACTTGGCGTCCAGCAGCTGTAAGCTTGTGGTATGCCATTGATACCTCACCTTTTCCAACAGCAATTTCCCTTTTACTTTCTATATGCACAGAGCTTAAGTGATCAATAGGCCTGAGTGTTTGGAAGGAGAAGGAGGTCCCAGGTGTACAAGTTCTCTCTTATTCAGGGATTCTTCTGGATAAGGTCTGTGCTTTCTGGGACTCAGGCATGAGGGGTACATTGCTGCATGCTGGGGTGGGCTGAAGACTACACAGGATTCCCTGATCAACCTTTGATTTAAACCTCTTGAACAAGAAACAGTTTCTAGCCCAAATTTGTGGCTAAGGTTTTGCTTCAATACAGACTCTTTAAGCTTCAAATGCAGGTTAAAGAAATAATTCATAAATGTATGTATCTGAACAGTAATTGTGTAATCCATTCCTACTCCTTCTCAACAGCCGCAAAGACTGGACTAAAACTGATCTAGGAAATCCACCAGCATATATGAGGTCCTAAACTTCTGGAGCATGGGCAACAGTGAAACATCTGACTGTACATGTACAGAACAGAGAATGCTTAGCAAGATCAATCTGTATTTGGGCAAGGCAAATTCAAGCAAAAGTGCAGTCCCTTTTGGCTGTAATATACTAAGAAGCACATTGGAGGGCTGTGGATGAGATTGCATTAAAACACTGTAATATTCTTCCTTTAGCTCCAAAATTAGTTCAGTTTCTTTTGGAAGTTATCTTTTGTCTCCCATTTGGGTATGATCAGGTCTGAGAAAACGAGGCCTGTATTTCTGGTATACATACAGGTTCTTCACCCTCCTTTCTTCCAGATTCCCTGGCTGAAGGTGGAGAGGAAAGGTGAGAGAAAGAAAAATATTAAAAACAGGAAGATAACCACCTTTTATTGATTACATTGATTAATGTACTCCTCAGGATGGATCCTACAAGTAATAGTGGTTAGGTGTATTGAATTCGCTGATAATAGTGTAATTTCCCAGTAGGATCATGTACACCCATCTTTAAGTAGCTTGGATAAAGTAAATTTGGTTTTTTTGAGATGGAGACATTTCAACTTTAAAATTACGTATCCCTTAATGTATGTTTTAAGCAAGCTCTCCTGGGGAGGTGCTTCGTTACGGGGTGACTCTACAGTCAGTGGTTGAGGCCTTCAATCTCCATCATAGGTTTGGGAAAGTAATTTCCTTTTAGGCTTTTAATGAGGGTCGGCTGGGCAGTTTCTTTGTCACAAGTTACCTGCTGCAGCATGACTGAGAACACGGATGCTGGTCTTGCTCCATGGCCTCTGCTCGATGTGTAGAACTATTTATAGCCTGCCTTTTGTGCATCTCTGAGCAATAGACTCCCATAAACATACTTCATTCAAGGGATTGCTGGGTGGGAAGCTGCTTATCTTGTCCTTTTCTTGATAGAGAGGGTTTTTTTGTGTCCTAACTTTTGCTTCAAGATTTCTGCCTGTAATTTTGTTGATACAAAGTTTTGTCTATTTGTGCTGGCCAGCTTGCCTCTCCATGTGACTAGAATTAACAGTAGGCCTGCTTTGTTTTCACTACATTGATTTTGTGTCTAATGGAAACACATTGCATATGAAAGAGGAAAGAGCAGGGATTTTATAGCCACCTTCCAGCTCAACACAATTTACAATACAATTAGAAATGACAGTTGCAATTGAATAAATAGAAAATAGAATTAAGGTAATCTGTTCTAAGTGCGTGACATTCCTGTAATGAGTTGCTTTTAGGAGTTACAGAAACATGTAATTACCAGACAAATTCCATGTTATTTTTTTGTGTGTGTGGCTAATTAAGAGTTCAGGGTAAATTGTGTTGACAGAGACATCAGAGCTATATGAAATATCTAATTGGGATAAGACTTGTGAATTCATCATAAGAAAACAGATGCAAAAACTCTGAGAAGTGTCTGTATTCTTGTCAAGCATCATTTAAGATGGTCTGGTTTATCTTCAGTAGTCACATTGTCTGTGTAGTAAATGAACATGTTCCCCTTGACCTGTTTGCCATGCCCTCCTCTCTTCTTTCTTCAGCTGCATTTTAACTGTTATCACAGAATCATAGAATGGTTTGGGTTGGAAAGGACGTTAAGATCTAATTCCAGCCCCCCTTCTATGGGCAGGGACGCCTCACCCTAGACCATGTCACCCAGGGCTCTGTCCAACCTGGCCTTGAACACTGCCAGGGATGGAGCATTTACTACTTTGGCCAATCTGTGCCTCACCACCCTCACAGTAAAGAACTTCTTCCTTATATCTAACCTGAACTTCCCTTGTTTCAGTTTAAACCCATTCCCCCTTGTCCTATTGCTACAGTCCCTGATGAAGAGTCCCTCTGTGGTATCCTTGTAGGCCCCCTTCAGATACTGGAAGGCTGCTGTGAGGTTGTCCTGGGTTCAGTCTCCATGCAGCTTCTCCAGGTTGAACAGGCCTTTTATCTGCAAAAAGGCTGAAATTGCCTGTTGTAGAATCTGGTTTCTAGTGAAATATGCTGTAGATGACTCCAGTGCTTAGCATGCAAAATATTAAGCTCTATCACTGACCTCTGTAACAGCAAACTGGTACAGAAGCTGTAAAAAGGAACATTTGCTTCCTTTGCTTGCTCTTAGGCTGTTTTCTCTTACCCATCCATTATGTATGCCAGTCTCCTTCCACCAAACGCTGTCTTCATCTGCATCCCATCTAATCCTATTCTACTTTATACTTGGCTGTCAACCCATTGTTAGAGTTAGGGTGGGGGTTATTTTCTGTTTATTGCCTTAGTTAACTTCTAGCAGAATCAAGGTTGACTGGGAGAGAATATACCTCTCAGCTTAAAATTGTGTTCCTTAATGCCAGGAGTACTGGCACTCTGGCAGTGTACACAGAGCGCAGATGACAGTTGTGCTAAATAACTGGAGCAAATAAAAATTCTCTGGAATCCCAAGAAAGTAAAAACTGCTATGACTTTAAGCCAAACCTGTTTATATTCGATAAGCAGAATATAGAGAAAGGATGAGAAACTAAACCAGGGTGATGATGGTGGAGAGCTGAGGTGGAGATAAACCAGCAATAGAATTGCTGATGAAAGTGATCTATTTGTGAAGAAAGAAGTATAAGAAAAAAAGTATTCAAATCTCTTCAGGGTTCCTGGCCTTGAGATTTTGGGCAGTTTTTCTCCTGTCCTAAGTGATTCCTTCTGTATTCATTGGTGGGATTTATGTACTCATATAGGGGGATATTTGCTTTTCCTGGTGCAATGTAGGGTCCCTGGGCTGTAGTTAAGTATCTAGAAGTGGATGTGCGGGAGTCTGCAAATGTCATTTAAAATTTCCCTACTGCTTTGGTTTTTCCCTTTAGTATAATCTGTGGGACAGGGTCAGTCTATAGGCTTTCCTAAATATACAACCCTCCCTTTATTTTGTGTTGAACTTGTTTGGCTACTGTGTCCAGCAATGGTGGCCTTCGTGTAAACAGCCGTTTGTATAGAAAATTGAAAGATTTTTCAATAATTCTCTGATTTGTAATAATATATGTACTTTTGTTTATGTATGTATGTTCACCCTGTTCTGGTGCTTTGTGGGGGTGCCTACACACAAGTTGGGTTGTGAGGAACTGGCATTTGAAAGTATATTTATGATTCCCTTTTATAATTGATTTTCAATTAAATCTGAATTTCAGATATCCCATCAGGGACTTCAGAATACTTGGGGACAGGGCAGACTGACAGTTAAAATACATGAAAATAAATTGCTTTCCACAGTGTTAGGTGGCTGTCTGATTCTGCAGTGTCCCCTATATGTGAATGTGTTTTGCTGTGGCTTTAAAATTTTATTCTGAGACATGTGTTTACTGGCACTTAAATTGTAGTTTTGTGTACAGAACAAAGTTCTGGATTGTGAATTACGGAAATGCTGATGTTGTCTAAATGACTGGTTGTATCATGAGGTTGAGAATGAGCAGTGTCCTCAGAGAATAAGCATAGGAAGGTGTCAGACAAGGATAGTTTTGGTTCTTTGCAGGGCAAGCTCACTTGTGGAAGGAAAAATACAAGTTACATGATCCTCCTCCTAGGCTGGATAAAGTCAGCAAATGATCTCCATAGCCGATTCCAGATACCACTAACTGGGTCAAACATGCAGATGCAACCTGGAAGTGACCTGATAAGACAAAAATCTAATTACCAAAATGAAGTTTAAATAGAATATCAGGTTTAACTTAAGTAAAACCAGGCAGCATATCAACAAGATATTTCATCAGCAGTCCAGTAAGCCATTTGAAAGAGAGCACCCCAAGTACCATTACAGCCCTTGATGTACCTTATGTTCCTTCTTATAAAGCATTCTAGTGTTGTATTTAGAAAAAAACCCAACACATTCACCCTCCCTTAGCTTCTTTTTAAATCACGTATTTACAATAAGCCTGGCTCCCTATTGAGCTGGTTTAATCATTTGTTTTTCCATCTGCAGAGAGCCAGTTCTCAAGGTTTGAAGTTACTTTAGAAGAGCCTTGCCTGAGCAAAACCTTCCAGCTCTGGAGCAATAAAGACTACAGAAACATGCTTATGCAGTAGCTTGAAACCTCTGGCTCTCTTGGCATGGAGCTTACAGCTCAATATTTGCCTCTATTATTCTATTACTATAGACCTTAAATGTTTGTTACTGCCACTTTGTTTTTGCCTTCCATGGTAACTGGGCACAGTGTGATGTGTTATGCAAGTGCACAGACATGGCATTGGTGGGCTTAAGGGGAGCATTGGCTTTCTGCGTCTTGAAGTGATCTCACACATAACTTCATCAAGAAAACAACCAGAAACTTCAGGCTTGCCATAAATTGTCTGTAGACATGTCTGAAGACTTGAAGCTGCAAACACAGACTATTTGATAGATTTTGGATTGAATCCAGCCTGATTTGTGCAGGCTTTAATCTAATGATGAAGAAGCTTCAAGTGAAATGGTTCTTGGGAGTGTGGTATCTTCCCTTCTTCATTTTTAAAATCTTCTATGTTGACATGTGTAATCTCTCAGCTTGCTAAAAATAAAAACATTCCCTGCTCAATACAGATAAATATATATGAGTTAAATATTTTATATCTAATGGGTATGTCATGGTTTTGAGTACAATAACAAATATAAGGTAGTTAAAATTGCCACTAGGGTGTTTGTGAGAATCTGCTTCATAAAACTGCCATATAAGTAATTGTCTTTATGCCTATGGTCTTCCTAACTGGAGTCTGTACCTTATTCAGGGCATTCCAGTACAGTGGTTGTCATTGTTGTTTGGGAGAAATGCTGGTTTGTTTTTGTTTTTGTTTTTTTTTTTTCTTTTTTTCCCCCACAAAATTCCTATCTGAAAATCAGTGTCTGGGATTTGTCCCAAATGAATTTCCTGTGGAGAGAGGGCTATGAGTTTAGTCTCAGTACAATGACTCTTCCGTTATAATATCTGTCAGTAGAAATGTACTGCTTTGATTTTCACAGAAGCTATTTCAGATCTTAATTTTGGGCTTAATTGAATCCTTACCACAAGCAAATCTAATTCTGGCGTACTATTTCAATTGCACAGATTTTCCTTTCTGACTAAGGATTGGAAGGATTAACCCAGATTTTAGCAGTTCCCTCCATGACTGGGTGGATAGGATTAAGATCTCTGTCCTGCTCATTCTGTCTTTTTAGTCCAGTTTTTGAATATTAGTTATGTCTGTTGACCAGGACTAGAATTTTTTTGAGACTAAGAATAAAAGACAGTATGTTGAATTCACTGGAGTGCACTGTATTTCAATTTAAGAAACATTTTGCCTGTTTACAGAACCATAATTTATAGTTTAGCATATTCTAGATTAATTTTGTAGTTTTCCATATTAATAAATTTATTAGCTTTGAGACATTGTAAAAATAAGTATTTTAGAAAAAATTAAAGGAATAAACCAAGAATTGCATTCAGGTTACTAGGACCACAGTGTAACCTTAGACCACCTTGCTAAGAACTGGTTGCATGCAGCAAACGTTTTTGGGCCTGCCAGCAGAAGCAGTTCTTGTATTTTTTCTCTTAGTATTGCTATTAGAAACAGAGACAATTTCACTCCACTGTGCAGGAAATGGAGGAACTTCTGGGATATCGTCTGCAATTAGTCTCCCACATTCTAAAAAGTCCTGGCTAATCTTGTAAGGGGTTTAGAAATTGGTTCCTTCAGTGACTGGGGAATGGAAAGTCTCATGTGCAGGAGATGAGGTGAGTCTAGTTTGTTTCTAGTAAAAATGAGCCTAGGAGCAGGGTATGGCACCTGGATACAGGATGAAGAAAAGCTGATTAAACAGCGTAAAGTGAGTTGATAAGAGGACTGAAACTAAGGTGGGCATCATTTGGGTGTGAAGTTGGAAGTAGTGAATAGTATTTAGAAGGAAATTTAAGAAGTTCAGGAATGGCAAGAAGCCAGGTAGTGTTACCATGGAAACCGGCCAATGAATGAAGAGATGAGGACTTGCAGCATGAAGTTCTTTCTAATCCTACATTCTTCTTTACATTTATAAAAAGCTTGAGATAACCATACAATACCATATAAGATTGTCTCCAAATCTAGCCAGGCTTCTGTGAACACTGCATTGGTGAATATGACTTGGGATGAGTAGAATCGTGATGTACAGCTGACCAGAAAGTCAAAGACTGTCCTTCTCAGCCTTGGAAAGACTGACTGGCCTTCAGATCCTGATAAGAACATAGCCTTGTGAGTTCTATGGTCTAGTCTCACTATAATCTGCATGTGATGTTGCCTGCATGTCAGGCCTGCTAAGCAGTGATTTACATTACATAAATTTGTGGGCAGTCTGGGTCGTAGTTGCAGCTGGACACTCAAAATACTCTATTTTTTAATGGCTGTGCTGGACATTCATTGCTATTCTGTGGATTGAACCGGAAGTGGGACCAGCATGAGAAAATGTAATATTTTGCTGGATGGCAGTGTGTACATAACTATGTGAAAATCAGATCTCCATTGTGTTTTCTTCCAGTATCTGAGTGGCTTTGGTTTTCTTTGGGAACCCAAGCCATTAGTACCCTGTTTGTATCAATATGTCCCACAGGATGCTTTTAATTTTGCCAGTCATAAACTATTCTTGTTTTTCATGTTCTTGCAGATTACCAGGTTTAACAAGTTCCTCACTCCTATCCAATTGCTTCTGCTTATTATCAAACTGTGATAATTTCTTCCAAAAATCTTAATTTTACGACCTCCAAATACCAGAAAGATTTAAAACCTCTTAATGCTCAAATATGTGTTTTCAGGTTGAGTTCTGTGGTGGTATTTCTGTCTCTGTAAATAATCAGGAGTTCTAGACCAACCAACTGCCTTCGGCACTGAGAACTGACTTGCTGAATATGCTGACTCATTTGAGTTTGATTCATGGTGCAAAATCCATTAGTTCTTTTTTGTGGTCTGGAGAAAGGGTTTCTAATGAGTGCCATGACACACAGGGAATGTGCCATGGGCACATCTGTACATAGTGAATATGGAGAGGTAATGATAGTGTGATTATTATAAGTAACTAGGTCAAAGAAGTAGGAATTGCTGATAAATACAATTTATTTATATTTTTTTTAGTGAGGGAGAAAAGCTGATGGAATGGTGTATGTAAAGAGATGTAGAAGAGCCATGTTTCATCATATCTGAGGAAGGAAATACTTAAAGAAATCTAGATCTTCCTGTATTTTAGGCACTTTGTCATTTTGTTTCAGGGTGCTGGTCCTAGTCCTTTGTCTGGCCACACTTTGTTGGTGTTGCTTCATTCCTGAGACTGTACCTGGAGCAAACTATTTCCCTCCAGGTGGAAAGCTGACCAGGAGAGGTAGGATAGGTTGCTCTAGGGTGCGCTCCTTGCAGGTGATGCATGTGTAGCAGATCTGCCCCCACAGGCATGAAGGGGAGCTCAGCCCAGGACCTGGAAGCCAGCGTTTGCCCTGTGGCTCAGGAGCAGCAGGAATGCAGATGGTGACACTTCCGTATGTGGCTGACTTAAGCTGTGAGAAAGAGTTTCAAAGACACAGTGAGACAGAGAATGAGACCTAGAGGTATTGATAAATAGCCTTTTAAACTCTGAAAGTCTCTCCTGGCTGTTTCCCCTGGCTGTTTCCCCTGCTCCATAGCTGTCTTGAGGAACTGATGATTTTGGGTGTCTGCTCACAGAGCTTGCACAGTTGTCAGGGTTCCTCAGAGACAACATACTTCATCAGGCCTTGTTGAGCAATTGGAAATGAGTGTTGCTATCACTGAGAATTTTATTTTATCATTCAATAGCTCTTTAAAAAGGCTGCAGAAGGTAATGCATTTCAGAAACCATAATTTTTGTGTAGATTCAAGCTGGGTAAGGATGAGAGAGGCTCTGCTCCAAGGGCAGGACATGATGTACGTATGCAGCAGAACATTAGCAAAGGAAGACTAAAAGCATTAGTTGTGCTGCATTATTTGTTTGCCATTCTGTGAGGCTGTATTTAAAGAACTGAAATGGTGTTCCTGCAGGAATGGAATGTTCTTCCTAAAATACTGTAATGAAGTGGCTGAAGTCTTTACTGATAATTTACTGTGGATGGAGAGGAAGGTTAAAGTGATATGCTAATGAATGCTACATATGGTCAGCAACACATGGTTAGTACTGTTCACAGATAATTTTTTGCACCAAAAAAGGCTGAACAGCAAATTGGATAAAATTCTGTTTCAAAGTGACCAAGCCTGTTCCTTCCCTGAAGCAATTCAGACTTCTTCCAGGCTTCATTAATACTGGAATTATCATAATCTGTTTAGCTCTTACAGCTGTTTCATTTTCAGGGACCCGCAGAAGCCAATTACTTTATGATATAGTGCTTATTATGAAAATACGTGGCCATGTGGAAAGAAAAGGCCAGGGCAGGTGTAAAAAAAGTGCTTCAGAAAGTTTAAGGCACTCCTAGCTGTGCTTTGGGCAGGGAAGAAGGAAAAAGTCAGAGCAGCATCCTTAGTTTTAGTGGTGTTTTGTTGTTTGTGTGATGAGCCTTGTTTTCTTGCAGTGGGGGTGAGGTAAAAAGAAGGATACATCTCAGTTTGAAAAAGAAAACAGATGTGTGCACTGTTTGTACTCGTGTCATTAAATAAGACAATATGAAGTGCTGGAAAGTTAGTGTAGCTTTGGGAATTCCTTGTCTAGGCACAAGTTCAGGGGGTTCTTTTGGAAGTACATGGCTTAATCTCTGAGTTGGCAACCCCGCTATCACTGTCATTTCTGTTTTCACTGACTTACTGAGCAGAAGAGAGCACATACGTGGAGCCATGAAACAACATTGTGTTATTGGCACAGCCCAGACTCCTGGAATCCGCCTTCGTGTGCACCAGCAAAGCCAGTTCCAGGGTTTCATCTCCTGACTCTGCAGGGTGGTTGGTATCCTTCTCTTTGGGGCACTTGTGACCTAACCCTCCCCAAAGCATCTGCTTCATGAACTTGAGCCTCCCATGTGGTTTTCCTCATAAATGTAGTTTGAATGGCATGGTAGTAATTATTTGTGTAATGTTATAGTTTCCCTGATTCTTATGACCGTGCAATTGGGAATGCCTTCACCATTTTGTTGTTTTTTTTTTTTTTTTTTCTTTTTTCCCCTTGTTTCTTTTATCACTTGAGGTTTAGGTTTTTGATTAAGAGGACCACTATCTGCTTTCAGCTTTGTTCTTCCTACCAATTGTGTCTTGATTCCCTTCTTCCTCCCTCATGTTGCCACTGTCTTTGTGCTCTAGACACTTCTGCTGCAGATACACAGAGAGCTTTGGAAAGGTATTTTGAGTTTAATTTGCCTTTTACATTTCTTTGCTCCTTTGCTGCATCTGATCTACTCTGACTGGCACACAGAAGCCCTAAGGGTCTCAGCTGAGCTGCCTATGGTCTGCCTCTGCTAAAAGTGAGAGCTGACCTCCTGCCTCAGTTTCGTTGGAATGCCTTGGAATGGCACTTGTGCTTTGTGTGCTGTTTTGGACAGAAAATCTGTGGAATTCACCATGTGCTTTTTCCAAAGTGAAGATCAACATGCTGCAAAGAGAGCAAAACACTTAAACATGGAGTGAGTCAGCAAAGGAACCCTCTAGTCCCTGTTGTTCAGTGGCACTTTGGGGAAAAGAAAACAACCAAGCCATGCATTCCTAGTTTCTGATTTTAGTCAAACATGCACTCACAATCAGACCCCAATTTCAAACTTGAGTATTCCCAAACTAAACATTTAAGTTTGTAAGTACCAAAGTGCCTAAATAGACATGTAGGAATCATGTACTTTCCCACTGCAGCACTTACTGTTCTGACTTTTCCCATTTTCTCTAAGATAGTCCAGTGAGCACAGTCTCTATTGACCCCACCAGACAGATGAAAATCTGTATTTTCCTCTGGCATTTAGAATACCTGCCATGTTGATTAAAATTCTGGTGGTGTGTTCCTCTTTGGGAACTGCCTTGGTGAAGTTTTGAGTGATGAACTAAGAACTGCCTGCTGCTGCAAAAAAAAGCATCAGGTAAATAAGCTGGCAATCCCAACTGACAAGTGTCCTAATAGGATACTGGGCCTGAATATTAATTTTGCATTGCCAAGTATTCCCAGTAGATACATAATCTGCTAACCGTTCAAGTAACCTGTTTTTCCTGTCTGAATAATCAGTGTGGCCACAAGTACCTATGAAATACCATAATCAAATATATATAATGTTTGGGCCTTTTATTGTGGACAGTATAGCTTTTGATTCCTGGAAAAGAGAAACAAAACAACAAACCAGACCAGTGTTTATTTCTCCTTAGCTTAATGTAGCATTTATGTCCTTGCTTGTGCATTGAGAGGAAACCTAGAAAATGTATTTTTTACACATCTTACTGGAGCAGATCAAGTGAGCTAGAGAGATATGCTGAAACATATTGAAATATTATACTGGTAGTGATACTGTAAACTATTAAGCAAGCATCAGCATGCTTTTCTATGAAGATACTCCTGACGTGAGGTTGCGTTAATCCACTGCAGGTTAAATTGTGCGATATGCATGTCATATAGTAAAACAGACTAGTACTTGGAGTCTTAAATGATGCTTTTCCATTTCAAGTATTTATTCCTTTTATATATGGAAGAGTATCTCTGTGCCACTGGCCTATGAAAGACTAAAAGTAAATCCCAGCCCTGATCTTGCATTATCATTACTCTTGCATAATACCAATAATTTACTGAATTGTTTAGGGCAAGTTCATAACATCCCATGTGACACTAGCTGACATCAGTCAGAAAACTTAACATGTTAGTACCGCACAGACTCCAACACAGTGCCACAGCAATCAGGTTTGCATTATATCATCACATCTCTTTCTGTTCTTTACGTTTTGAGAAGGGTAAGCGAAGCACAGGAGAACCAGAGGCCAAAACACAGCATGAGGAAAGATCACTGTGCTTTGAAATCTGAAACAACGCAAACAGCCTTGAAAGAAGGCTTGACAAACTAAAGCTGCCTGATGCAACAGTGGATGTGTGCAAAATTACAAAGCAAGCAGAGCTGTTGGTGTGGTGGCCACGTATCTCAAGGAGAGACAGTTTGTGTCCCATGTGTAGTTAATACCAGAGTGTGCATGTAGAAGATGATAGACAAATCCGAGGACTTTTGCAATGTGGCAGTGTGCAAAGGAAGTCCTGCCAGTAGTATGCTATGCAGTGAAATAGCTTTAGTCCAGAAATAGGTATCTTGTGGCCTCTTTTTATTCTGTGTTGCACTTCTACCTTAAATTTGCTAGTCATTATCAATGATAAATACTATTAGTTCACCCTATCAAATCAAAGTTAAAATGGTAGCATCAGTGAGACTAAGGGAGAATACTCGGTTACCGGTGAAAAAATGAGTATGTGAGGCAATATTGTAGAGGGAGCAAAAGCACTGACATTGTCATATGAATATATTTCTGCTTATCACGTGAATAGGTGTTACAATTAGTAAGATAAATGTGTTTTATATAGTTAGAGTTAGTTCATGATATGGAATGCATTATTTAATGTAGCTGCACACTGTATGAAAATGCATTACAACATAAGCAGTACTTCCCATTTTAAAGGGGTTTTCATCTATGTTGTATTAAAAGGTGGAAATGGGCTGTACCTATGTAAGAGAGCAATCAAAAACTACTTACCAAAGAAGCTCCTAAACAGGGGTCTCAACTGAGTACCCTTGAAGTACAATTAACTGTTCCTCTCTTGCAATATGGAATCATTTATTTTCTTAAGCGGAACAGTGCTTTGTTTAAAGATAACTGATAGCTTGCCTCCTTCAAATTGTGAGTAATGTCAAGATCCCCAGTTTGGCATGCACTACTGAGCTATTTTTAGGGAAGTGCAAATAAAAGCTATAATTCGCCCTAGCACATCAGGGGTGTAATGGAGGTGTCTGACAGCATTTCAGTAAAACAATTAGCTTTAATGAAAAGGATTCCCTCTTGGCATGACTGTCACTCAAAGTATAAATAGAGGGTGAGAACCTACTACCCAGCCTTGGTAGCTCCTGGACAGCAAGTTCCAATCCCTTGCCAACTAGCACAGGTGACACGTAACTATTATCCCAACACTTTTGGATTTATAGCTCATGTATTGACAAGCAAGATTGAACATGTTGGAAAATTAGACAACGTGCAGTCTCTCAGATGGGGCAGAACCCTGGATATTTCGTTGTTCACAATTTGTAACAAGGTATGTGTGAAGGGGAGGCAGCTGAGATGTGCCTAAATCTTGGGAAAGACTTCCAGAATGATTTCTTAAAAATAAGTTTTAGGGAGAGATCTGAAACAAGAAACTTGCTGTGGCTTTGCATGTGCATCATAGCAGGATGATTGAAAAAAGTAGAAGCACTTGACATTTGTAAAGTTTGCACATCCATAGCTCATTGTAGGGAACCACATAATCACAGACTGGTTTGGGTTGGAAGGGACCTTAAAGCTCATCCAGTTCCAACCCCCTGCCACGGGCAGGGACACCTTCCACTAGGCCAGGTTGCCCCAAGCCCCGTCCAACCTGGCCTTGAACACTGCCAGGGATGGGGCAGCCGCAGCGTCTCTGGGCAACCTGTGCCAGTGCCTCACCATCCTCACAGGAAAGAACTTCTGCCTAAGATCTAATCCAAATCTATTAAAATTACACATAAACAGGTACTTGAATGATTCTTTGAGTAGATGTGACTAGGAACAAGATAACAACTGGCCAGTGATTATTTTGTTTCACAGGTTTTATAATAAACTGTTCTTCTGTAAACATAGTGAAGTTTGCTTTCTTTAACTTTCACTTGTGGCACTTCAAATTGGTGACATGTCAAAAGTGTGCATTACAGCAACATAAAGGGTGACAGTTCTCTCAGTGATTGCCACTTTCTAACCGAACCCACAGGCAGAGCTGGTCTGTGTGGAACTGGCCTTGGGGGCACAGCTGTGTAAAGCTGCTGCTTTCTACTTGGGGTGGGTATCTTGAAGTCTGGTAACTTCCATTGCTTAATTATTTAAAATATATGACAAAAAGTGAGGATTATTGCATTCCTAATTTACCTTGTAAAATATAATATGTGAGACCATCCTTCTCTTACTTTGCGTGTGGGAGAGAGCTTTTCAGACAGGATGTATAGAACAGGGCATGAAAATGTGGGATGACTTCTTTTCATGTAAGAGTGACTTTCCTTAAAATACTCCTTTTGCATTTCTTGCTGCAGCATTAGAAGTTTCCATTTCCCTTGCATTATGGAGAGCCTCAGGGCTCTGCACGTCACTAGATTTCTCTGACAAGGTGCTTCAAAGTCGTGAAAGTTCAGGTATTATTTCCTAGCAGTTAGATTCCACCTTTATCTCTGACTCCAGTATTCTTGTTTGCTGTCAGTCTTGGTTGTGCCCTACCTCCTAGTTACACCATGAGGCTGCAGCTGAGGACATCATTTGGGCAAGGGCTTCCCACTTCGTTATTTCCTCACAATCTCCTGCAATTGACTCTCACAACACTGGGTTTTTACCCTCTTGCTCCTTCTTCCCAGGAGTCTGCAGTGACACCTCTCTTGAGTGTAGATCTTCTGTAGCATCATCTCCACATGTCTCAAATTCAAGCTGATCTTCATGACTATGTAAATAATTGGTCAAAGCTGCAGGGTCTCAAATGCAGAATGTGGCAAGCTGTTTCATTCTGGCGTTACCTATGGACGGTACAATGTTTAGCTGGTGGCTTGAAGCTCTTGCATCCTTTAGCTCACTGCTGGAGGTTGGAGGTGGCTCTAAGCATACTGTATTCATGCATTTTACATAATAGTGAGGAGAGGGAAGTCACAAGCATCAGGGAAGTAAAACTTTTGGTGTAACTTTTCCTGGTTCCTATTTCTTTGGAATTTCAACTTTTTTATTCTAGAAGCCTGTTTTGGAGCAACTTGTCTGTAGTATGTGGGACAATTTCTCCAGGCTCTCTGTTTTTCTGTTAAGATATGTAAATGAATCTTGCTTTTCTCATATGCAGCTACTCTGAAGATCAGCCAGACTTATTCTGTGGCAGGTGTAGTGTTTCACTTTTAATGTGAACTAAGAGCTCAGATAGGGTTTTTTTTTTTCCTAGTCCACCCTGTAAATTTTCCTAGTGCACTGTGTGGTGGGAAGCCTGCTTTCTCTACAATTATGTTTCCAAAGTTTGGGTAAGTGCTGCTATAAAGTAGGCACTTTATCATGTGCAGTCAAGGCTGGCTGAACAGAAGAAGGGTTTTTATAAAGTATGCAAGTTCCTTTAAAGACATGTTTGGGGTTTGGGGCAGTGTACTGATGTGTACTAAGGTTTGCATTCAAGGGGCAGAGCAGATTTATGCAAGAAAGTAACTAATGTTTTAGTTCAGAGGAAGTGCTTTTGATTTAATGAACATCTTTCTTTTGTCACATTTAATGTACATTCTGCACACTTAAACAATTGAAATGGAAATTGAGGCTGTGGAAAACTAAGAATAAACCTTATGGATCAATTTTAGGTTTCTTTTAAAATTGACAATGGATATGACTTTATACTTACTGTCGTAACTTCATGCCTTGCCTCATATGAACTATTTTGGTATGAATAAATCCCATTTATCTGATGGTTTTTTTCCAACTTTGGTTTTCTTTGTGCCATAATTATTTATGTTCATGCACCAGTGAGGAAATAACAAGTGAAACTGGAGGCTGCAGCAGTCATCTGGGAGATGACTTAAGCTGTGGGATAAGCGTTAACGGTTGGGTGTATTTGCGAGAACGATCAGCAGTGATTGGAAGTTACAATGTAGAAACGAGAACTGCACTTCTTAATGATCCCTCTGAAATGAGCAGTTTTGATTAACTGATTTTCTGAATATTCAGGAAGATATTACTATATCATTTTACATCTGCTTGATGTATTTAAGGACGGCTTTGTCCGTATGATGCTAGCCATAAAACTCCATACCAAAAGTGAAATCTGAGAATTGGGTTCAATATTTTTTGCAAAGATGATGAATTTTTCGTGCTGAAGAGTTCCCTTTGCACTACCTGTTTTGCATCCTTCTGTACACTGAAGGTGAACAAAGGGAATCACCTAGTTTATTACAGTGAGGACCTATCTTGCGCATCTTGCAGTTCTTTCACAGATTGCTTGAGAGCCTGCAGGTGTCTGAACACGACATCACGGGAGTGCTACATCCATGCTTTCTGCTTCCTAAAGATGATGACTTAGCAGCCTTCGTTTCTCTGCTGTAGCTTCATTTGTTGCCTGTATGAGGCTTTTAGCTGAAACTTCAGGGACTGTCAGAACTGCTGTCTCATGGAAAAATTATAAGTACTACCCAGTAGGAACATCTGAACTAGTCTGTCTCTACGAAGCTGTAGCTGCTCTGTGCACTCAGCCACTATGTACTGTTTTGTGCAGTTGATCTGGTACGTGGGTCTCATGTCCATGTGTATAAATGACACCAGCATGGTTGTCTCCAGGTGTGGGACCTGGACTGGTCCTGGGCACAGATGCCGGGCTTCAGTGTTCAGTGGGCTGGTTTCACCACTGGAGTCTTAATGCTAACAGGCTAAGAGTGTGTGTAGGGATAGGAGCTCCATCCCTGACAGCAGAGTTGGGAAGGAGACTGGTTGATGGGTGTCTATACCAACCGCATGCACCAACACTTGAGGGTCTCCTGGTTGTTTCTAAAATCGTGGGACTCATAACTTCATTGAATCCATACCCACAGGATTAGGAATTCTCGTGTGTGGGAGTGTGCAGAATAATCTTGGAAGGAATTGCACAAGTTTTTAATTTCTGTTATGAGGAATGCAATCGGAGAAAAAGGAGTTGAAATCATGATAGCAATTATGACTGCTGGTTTTCTTTGCAGCTTATGGCCAGCAAATAGCCCCTTTGTTATATAGGGCAAGCTATGGGTTGTGAAATGACAATGTGCTCCCTTTGTAGCATTGGTTGTTCTAGGTCAGCATTGATGTGCATTGGATTTCAGCATCTCTCTTCAGTCTGCCACATCATTAATGTTTGGGTTTATTTTTAGTTTTTCTAGTTGAGTAAACTTGGAGTCTGTGGAGGTGCTATAGACTTGGAATGCCCAGGAGATAGAATTTCAGCAGTTGCAATCTTGTGCCTCACTAAGGATGTAAATCTTCCTTGGCAGAATGTCGTGACTGTATCAAATGTTTCAGCTTAGAATTTTTTGCTGCTGATGAATATCCTTTCGTCCTAAGATCAGGAACACAGCTCCTGCAGACAGCAAGCTGTTTGATGCAGAGTGCATGTGGACATTCCCACTGACAGGGTTACTGAATAATGATGTTACTGAATGATGCCTGGAGGTACAGGGGGGTTATTGAGAGGGGCTCATTAACTGAGTATGCTTCTTTACTTGCTGGGATGCTTGCCAGTTGAGGTCATGGATCTAACAAAAAGAACAGGTCAGCTGTGTCCATCCCAGTGTAAATCACCAGTACTATGAATCCAAGCTGGATTCTCTTTCTGTGAGCCTAATAAACCTGGCACGTACATGATTCTCCAGTATTATTTCAATGTTTCATACCACATGCTTAGCTGCAGTCTCTTAGAAGTTCTTTGGCAACCATGCAAGGGGCATAACATTTTACTGTGTGAAGGTGGGAGACATGGCAACCTGAAGAGATCTGCAGGGATTTTGGGTTTATTCTGTAAGCTGGTTTGGTGTGGACTGGTGGCCTGCCTGGGGAAAATCCCACATCTTAGGTTTTCCTGTGCCCTGGGTAGCAGTGAGCTTAGGTAGGAAATGCCATGTGTGAGCTGCAGTGAACCTCCAATGGATGCTCGGACTAGGATAGGGAGAAGAAAGGCTCATTGCAAGGGTTTTGGGAAGGTTGCAGGGGACTAGACAATGAAGAGGATGAAGGATAAGTGTTGGTGATAGTTGGGACAGACTTTTTTGGGCTGAGGGAGAGACAGAGGAGATGGTTTGGTGAGAGGAGAGCTGTTTGAGACAGGCTGCATAGTGGAGGTGTACATACATGTATGAGGAAGTGAGTGAGATAGGTAAGGAGAAGAGGAATTAAATTGTTTAGAAATAAAGAAGTTTCTGGACAACTGAACAGATGCTTTTCTTCTGTCGTGCTCCTTCTTTCTTCATTCAGATCCATTGCAGCTCGTACCTGGAGTCTTTTTTTCCCCACAGCTCCATCAGTAGCTCTTCTGAGTGCCCCTTTTCCCGTGAGAGGAGGGAGAGCAGCTTGCTGCTGCAGGAGGAGAGCATCTGTGAATAACTTCCAGTCATGTTCCATTCTGAAAAATCAATACAGCTGGGAGATTTCAATCTGAGGCAGTATGCTTGTTTTCATCTACAGCTCATGAGAAACCGAAAATTTATGTGCATATTTCCCACAGAAGCTCCCATCTGTTACCTTAGAATGAGTTTTCATATGTATAAATAAATGTAATTTGCAGTTGAGAGAACATAAACAATTACCTATAGGGTCTGTAGGTATCTCAAGAGTTGCCTTCTGCATTAATGTGATGAAAGGAAGACTGTCCAAGAATTAGTATTAGAGTAACTCTTATGATCAAGGATCAACTTAGATTGAGCATTTCCCTTTAGAGATATGTTTTCATTTTCCAAGTAAAAATTTGATTTTAACTCAGCCTGTTAAAATGGCTGAAAAAAAGGTACTTGAAAAGCAAAACTTTTAAAAATTACTTTGTATACTATATATGACTGCTTGAAGTTTCCAGAAGATGAAAAATTGCAGCTTTATAGTCAGCTGTATAAAAAATTGGTTACACCTTGTTTCAAGTGTAAATTATTACTGGTGTTTCCCAAGTACCTCCTTGAAAGCAATGATGCTGTCATTTCTGCACCAGAAAGCACACAGAGCAAGTCTGAATCAATTCAAATGAGCTGTTTATGAAAAGGAACATTGAGGAGGTTTTATTTTGCATCTTAAATTAAGAATGATACTTTTAAGAACATCTTAGTAACTGTTGCTTTTGCTGAGAGATTGGCACTAAGGCCAACTCATCTTCCTTGTCTAGGACCCTAGTTCTTAAACTTCCTATCTGGGCACACAAATGTATAGACACCTATTCCATTGCTACAGCTGTGCTTTTCATGCATAATTTAGATTGCAGGTGAAGAAGGTCCATGCCTTTAAAGGGCTGACTATGGAATTTCTCATGAAACTCAAGTTTTATGAACTCCAAATCAGTATTTCATGTCGTGTGTGAGAAGTCACCTCCCTTCAGTTATTCCTCTTCTTACAAAGCTTGCCAGCAGTTTCCTAAAAGATTCTCACAGTATTCTATAAATGTCAGTGACTTGTGACCAATAACCAGAGGCTTGTGATACTCACCTGGCATGAAGGAAAGTGAATTAGGAGCTAACTCTACTTGTGTTTCAGAAATGGGCATCAACTCCAGGCTGGGGTGGAAGGACTTGTGGAGATCTCTCTAATGCTGTTCTGCTTTGTGTAAGTAAATGTTCATTGACTAGAAAGTTGGAGCCTTCCTGGAGAGAAAAAGCCTTGAGTGGTAAATGGAAAGCCTTGACAGCATCAAGTAGGAACTGAATCCTGCTAGGACAGAGAAAGCATGTCTAATTCCAGGAATTCCACCTGAGTTGAAGAAATAGCAAGAGAAAGGCTTCGATAAATACCTTTCCTGGTGATTTGTTTCACTTGGCTATTTCCACAATCAGATACGTTTTTCCTGTCACTGAAGGGTTATGCAGTAATAGTCCTCAAAGCCTCTTCTGTTCCTTTTGGATGGCTCAAAAAAAGCCTTGTCTATGAAAACCACCCTGGTTTTCTCTATGTAACTTTTAACAACAGTAAGTAGTATTTTCTCAAGTAATGTCATGGTAAACATAACACCCTGTTTTGCTTACTGCTCTCACTTTAGCTGTGCTTGACAAACCTGTGACTGTATCAGCTATAATCAGGTAACATCCCAAATGCTGTACTGCAAACACCTGCACCCATCTGAACTAGAAACTAGTCCATTTTGAAAGCTTAATGGGATTGGGAAATAATGGCCCATTTTGAAGGAGAGATCAAGTAAAATTAATGTGCAGTGAATTTGTCAAAAAGCATTAATAGGGAAAGAGTGTGTGTGTTGGGAAGCAATTAAACCTGAGCTGATGAGGGAAGTTCACTGTGCTGTGATATGAACTGCCAAATATGCTTTTGCAAACAAAAATCTACGTTGTAGAGAAACATTTCATGTCACAGCCATAACCTTGAGTGATATTTTAAAAGGGTGTTTAAGATAAAACTCATTAGTTTGTGCAGGTTATTCCTGAGTTTTATAAGATGGTTGGTTTTGCAAGCTTTGAGAACTAACAGAGAAGCAACACAACCAGGTAGAAAAGGTCCCTTTCCAATAATATCACTGAACATGTGGAGTCCTGTTGTATAATGAGTGATCTAGATTAAAGTTGCTGACATTCAAATAAATGCACCCAGTGAGAAAATCCCAACAGTTCTCTTAGTGGTTCTTCTCACACTTCTTTAATGTATTTTACACCTTCTTGAACAGATGAGTTTGAGCTTTCTCGTTTTTTTCTTTACCCTATAAAGAAGTGCGAAGCAGCCTTCTGTAGAGAAATAGGCCAGAGTCACCAGAGGTTTTGACATGTTCTCAGAGTCTTCTAAATTTTCATGACTCTAAAACAAGAACTCCCATCTGATGTCTGTTTTAATAAATACAAGCTTTGCATTTGAATTTTAAATGATGGTTGCTTGTAGATGAAATACACAAGCAACTTTATAGATATAGAAAAATGTGATTGAAGCATCAAAATTGCTACCTGGTCCTGCCCACTTTCTTAATGTAGATAGGAAAAAAGCTATATGAAGACTGCTGACCTTGAGGCTGTTACAGTAGATATTGAACCTCTGGCTCTTTTGATTATTTGTTCCTCACTTGTCCCATGTTATTCTGAGGAACCTGGCTATATCCAGAGAAACAGAATTGTCCAGCATTTTCATGTTTGCAATACCAGCCATGTTTCTGATAAATCCCATATGAAGAAAGGATCTCCTCAGGCTTCTCAGAAGCCTTTCTTTTCCTTCTATCTTGCAATGCATGCTTCTAGTCTTTATCTCTTCTAGTCTTTATCTCCTAGACTGGCTTTGTCCTCAGCATTTTACATATCTGCACAATGAAGCAAAGAGATCTTGAAATCAATTAAGCCTTTAGTACTATGAAATGAGGATCAAATTAATATACGGTGTTTGCAGTTCCTTTTATTCCTTTGCTTTCGCTTAAGTTAAGAATTTATGTTGCCCAAACAGGTATTGCAGTGGTAGGTCTGTGGTGGACCTAAGTCGGGCTTTGTGCAGTTTCCATGTAGGAGATGTAGCTACTTAAACTAGATGTTCAGAATGGTGATGTAAATGCCCTTCTCTCCTGACCCACTTGACTAGAAAATGTGCATATCATTTCTACTTGTATTATGAGTTCAGCTTTTAATTCTGTAACTACTTTTAAATGCAAACCATTTCCTTTCAAATTTGAATCCTTAAATGATGTTTTTCCAATTCAAATATCATGGTAAAATAGATTCCCTGAGAGGGCTTGCTACAGTGTGAAAATGTGCAACTAATGGATGCATGTGCATTGTAAATCTTCCTACCAGATGGTCCTGATCAAATTTACAGTGTTGTGTAATCACTTTAGAAGAGGCTGAACAAATTTGGTTCGTTTTAAAACTTCTGTTTTAAATGTTAAAGGATTTTTCCTGCCATGTCTGATGTTGGCTTTGCCACAGCACTGATCTAGGACACAGAAACCTGAGTTAAAAGAAAAGTTGATTTTGTATCTGCTACCGGTTGGAGGACAGACAGCTTTTGGTTGTTGAAGAACTAGTTTAGCTATTGGTTTTGGCGTATCAGTAAAATAAGACTTTTTGCGTATAGAGCAATTCACATGAGTATAAGGAATGATTTTGGCTGATTATTATAAGAAAGCTTGGTAAGCTTCTTTTGTTACTGCTTCCCTTACACTGCTGTTAGGACACATATTGAATGTCCAAGCTGTGGCCTTTCATAGCAGTAGTTACTGGAATACAGTATTTAGCTACTTGTAGTGCATCTGTTTCCTACCGTGTTAGAAGTCACTGTGGGAACTGAGTGATGCCAGTGTTGGCTTAGGATGCTATCTTAATAAAACATATACTCCTTCAAATGTGCGTAACATATTTAGAAAAATTCCTATGTTTCTTAACATTCTGTTAAATGTAAAGAAAACCAATAAAACTGTCTGAGAAAAGATACTTGCAAAAGTGTGCTGGTTGAGTCATTTTGTACAAGCAGATGTCTTCACTGCTTGAAATGAAGATCATTTGTATAATATCGATTTTTTTAGAGATGGGAATTATCAGGCTTTGGCCAAACCTGACTTTGGACAGAATTCTGTATATGACTGACACTCTATTTGCAAGTAAATCTCTCAATGATTTCAGCTTAAGGGCAGTATACTTTGGAGGAGGAAGGAAGCAAACCTGAAAGGCTTACGGTGCAAAAGGTTTTGTCTTAATTTTCTCTGTAGTTCTGTCTGCTGTTTTCTGGTGGAGTAGAACAGGGTAAGATCTTACTTCATCACCTGTTTCTGTCCAGCTTGTAACTCAGTTTTGGTTTTGACAAGAACTTCCCTAAACATAGTGAAATACTGTCTTTGGATGAAAGCTCTCTGCCTTTTACATGTGTTTCAGCTTATTGTGCGAAGTTTTTAAATGTTCAGCCTTGTGTTTAGTATGCCTTCCTGTCACTGAACTTGTAATCCATTTTTGGTTTGCTTATCTGTAAATTCTAGTATGAGACTGAGTCAGAGATCAGACTGATGATCTATTTAAATCATGATTTAAATCATCATAGATAGAGATGATCTATTTAAAATTCAAGTAGAAAATTCTAATATTTAAGTATTAGAGGGTGTCCATCTAGTTTGAAATCTAAATATAATAGCCCAGCATGGTGCCAGACTAGCTGTCCTGTAATTCTGCCTGCTGCTCAATGTTCAGAGACACTGAAAGCATCTTTTTAGTTTTCCTCTTCAGATGAGAAAGGGTTGTTTTGGTTGGTCTGGAAAACCTTAGCACTGTGACCTTGCAGTCATGGTCAACTATGAGCTTGTTCCAAGTGGGCTGTGACCTACAGTCAAAGGACTCTTTGCACAGTTAGCTCTTACTAGTTTTTGTCAGGGAATTTCCTCTTGTTTTCAAAACCTCCACTTGGCTTCCATATCAAGATCTGCGCAACAAAATCCCTCTCAAACTGTGCAAATATTACTTTAAAGATTGTTTGGTGCACACATTATTCCTTTAACAAGGATGATGTGTGATAGCCTCTTTATTTTCATGGTTGGACAGGTTTATTTTTGAACCTAAATTTATTCAGGGTTACCTTATATACACTCTGACTGGATAAGCAGCTTGCTTAAATTTCGGCAGCTCTTACACTGTCTTAATGCTTCTCTTTCATCCCATTCACACAGTAGACACGACAGTCTCCATCAGTCTTCACTTTGCTAGGCTAAACCAGCCTGTGTGATGAGTTCTTGATTTACCTTGTTATTCCCATGGCCTTTCTCTATACTCATACAGTTTCAGGTACCTTTCCTGAATGTGGGTAACAAGAATTGTACAACATAATATGTCAAGTGATGTTCACCTGTGCTTTGTCAGCCAGCACTAGCATTTCTGTAGCTGTGCTACAGACACGGACCAACACATCGGGAGATGAGCTCTTTCTCAGGACAATGTTACATCATTATCAGTGATTAACGGAATTCATGCCTGGCTACATATTTTTGGGATAAAATGGCACACTAGTTCAGTGATACAAATGTAAGGTTTGTTTGTAATGAATGTAATATTGTTTACCTTGTCTACAAAGACAAACATATAACATTCCTGCAATCAGTGTTATTTACCGACAGTAGTGCTTTCACCACTTAAAAAGGGTGATTTTTTCAAGGTTAGATGGTGTTGAACGTAGAGGTCTCCTCTTAATTCAAGATATTCTACAGGGAAGTGCTCATTCTGAGAGGCTATGGTTTCTTTTACTTGCAGGGAGCAAAGTGGGAGCCTGGTTCTGCTTCAGATTGCCCTCCTTTCTCTTTATGTTTGCAACATGGTTCCCACCCTTTGTTTGAAAACCCCAATATAGCACTTTTCAGTGCATTTAGAGTGGTAGCCAGACGACTCAGTGGTTAAGGTAAAGGCAGCCAGTTTTCCCCAATTAAAATACCCTAAGTTTACACTACCTTCATGGTTCCAGCTGAACAGCTGGAATAAGGTGGTGATTTAAAAGCACCAAATAGCATAAGAGCAATGAAAGCTTTCTATCTGTTTCTTATAACTTCTGAGACATTGCTAGGACATACTATTTTCTGTAAGATCTGTGGGCTTGCACAGGGGGGATTGGTCAAGGCTAGAAAATTAGCAGTATTGTTTCTGTCCTCCCTTTTCTAGATGATGAAGAGGTAAACTCATTATTAAAAATACTAGGTAAGAGGTATCAAAAAGAAGGTGGTGTTTTGTTCATTAGAGAAATGGTAAACTATTTTAAAAGTGATTTAAAAATCAGTTAAACCTTATCAGTTTTTAGTGTGTTTTATGCTTCGCAACAGAGTGTGCACTGAATTAAAAAATAATTCTTTAAAAGGGAATCATGCTGATCATTTTGGTTTGAAAATACTGACACAAAAATTATAGCTACCACTGAAAGGTGGCTAAATATGAATTGCATTGAAAGCACAATGGTGACAGCACTGATTGCAACCACCACCTTGCTGCAACTAATTTTATAGCTTTTTAATATAACAACTTCTTCTTTTGCAAGATTTCCTGGAGAAATGTTGAGATTTCAGAAAAAGAAAATCTCTAGAACATTGTAAAGGTTACAAGAAAGAAATATTAAAAAATGGATATAGCTGCTTTAATAAGCTAGCGTTCATATTCTGGTATAGACTAGATCTGTGAAATTAAACACTCATTAAGACCAAATTAACCTTTACGTTAATAAGTATCTCAGAGTCAAACTCTGTCATTGGCAGTCAAAATGCTCCTAATGACTGTTTACCAAGAATGCCAAAGTCTATCTTGGAGCAGTTCTGCAAGTGCCAAGACCAGCTTTCCTTGGTCTTTCCTGCATTCTGCCCGTTGTGTAACAACTGAATTATACCTGTCAGTCAATTTGTCTGTGTTTTGGCAATCGCACAGCTTGCTGAACTTTGTTCTGAATTTGTAATTAGCTATTTCTAGCAGAAAAATGAGTTACTATTCTAGTCTACTCAAGATTTGTAATGGACTAAATTTGAATCTTCCAGGAGTCAGTATGTCTGTCTGTGTTTTAGCCTCATTTATAAATTCATGGAAGACTGATCTTTGCTTTGTACTTCATGGCCCATTGTGCTCCCATAAGGCTAAATGTAGCCTACTTTGTCTAGCTGTTTTATAGATCTACAAGAATACATTTGTTTTCCTAATGGTTAACTTTTCAAAAAGTTTCAGACATTTTTGTTCCTTTGCTTACAGCATATGGGCTTCAGTCTAAAAGGTTCATAGTTAATTATATTGAATTTAATAAATCTAGCAATAAAACCATGCAAAGTATAATTGAGGTGCTGGTGATGCAGCCAGACTGTCTAGAATACCGAGTGATTTAGAGAGAATAGCAGGCCCTTGCAGGGGAAGACTGCTATAATTTTTAAGCTTTCAGATGCAAGATTAATTTTCACCTTTTTTTTTTTTTTTTTTCCTTTTTCTTTTCAGGAGAAGGATAACAGCATGGTGTTGTGTTAGTAGAATATGAGGTAATGGGGTTAGAAGAAATATTTTTCAGCTGCACAAGAGGAGTAGGTTACATGCATTAGTTCTAGTAGTAACAATACCATGCTGGTTTTATATACGGCCTTGGATATTTGTGATAATTTACAGTTAAGTTTCCTATCTGTAAAACAGCGAGAAGGACAACTGCTTTAATGGATTGTCTCTTGTGACAGTGTATGATACTGTCAATTTTGAGTCTTCCCTGCTCAAGATTTTACATGGTGGATGGTTCTTCTGCATAACAGAACTTTCATTGAGTTTTATCCTTTAGAGTATTACAAAATCCCCTTGTTAGCACAGAGCTACTATAGTCTAATCTAGCAGCAATAAAAACTGAACTCAGAAGGAAATAACGTCCTAAGAATGTGACAGTTTCCTGGAGAAATAATGTTGTGCACTGTTTTGATGAGCTCTTGTTCATAAGTTGAAGAATGTCTTGAAGCAGCAGAAGAAAGGGCTTGCCGCCATTTATTCTTTCTTACAGACAGTCCTGATGACAATATAGGCTACATCTGTTCGTATGGACGGGTGATGCTGACTAGTGATGACTTTTTGAAGTCTGGCGTATGTCAGAGCAAAGTGGTGAAGTACTGAACAAGGCCAAACCATTTAAAGACTTTGGTGTAACCTGGAACAAGTTCTGGAATATCTTGCTGATTGGCCTGTGATAGAGCTGTTGTGCAAGTCTACACCTCAGTCAGCATTACCAATGCACGGGAGAGAGCCAAGAATAAAAGAGTGAAAAACTGGCCCCTGTAAAAGGTTGCAGGCAAAGCTATTTTGATGGAGAAGCAACTAGAAGAGCTGTGCAGAACGGGGCAGTGTGGGGTGGGTGTGCAAGCCATGCTGTGTGCAGCCTGGGCAGGCAGGCGAGCATCAGGAGCTCCTCCTCTTCCTCCACTGCCGGAGGGTGTGTCTGTTGACTCCAAACTGGCTCCTGAACACTAGGCATGCTGCAGTCCCAGACTCATGCTAAACCTCTGTATAGGGAAACTGGGATGAAGGCAGAATGAAGTGCTGCTGGAAAGTGTCTGTGTAAAAATATATACATATATATGCACACATATTTAAAAAAAGCAACATGACTTTATAACACAACATCATGAAATGGGACTGTTTCCTTTCGAACCTCCCACTATGACTCTGCCTGCTTTACAGAGAGAATATCCGAGTCAACCTGAGGCAGAAAAATCAAGAGCAGTGAGTTTCCAGCTCAGTGGAGCATATTTCACCTCTTCTCCAAGGGGAAATGTAGAACATTTCCTTATAATTCAGGTGTGTAAATGAGAAGCACTCTAGGTGCATTATGTCAGTCGTCTTTTACGGCTGCAGCTTACTTACAGAATAATTTTTTCAATGGTGGTATTTATTCTGTGATCACTCTCATTATAAAAATAATTTGGTTGTTCTGATTCATTTGGAGCTGACTTAGACGACAAATAAGAAATTTAGGTTATGGCCTGTTCATTTGCATAGTATCAGATATTGCTAGAGCATGACCATCAACGCATAAAAGATGTTTTTGTAAAAGAATATCCCATCTACAAATGTACTAGCTTTTTCTTTAGACCTCTGCACTCTTCAGTTAAATTAATGAAGATACCTTATCTGTTAGATAACAAAATACTGTTGTTGCTTACATTTATAAAGAAACCTGTAAGGTATATAAAATGTGAGTTTTGATCCAAGTTGAAATGACAGCACTGTCCTACCCTTTTAATCATAGATACTTTGAGGAAATAGCCTCTGACATATACACCTCAGAACAAATGTATTTTATGATATTATTGACAGAATAAGAGCACTGTGTAAATCAGTGCTTTCTGCAGTTCAGCTGTTAGCCTAATTTGCCCTAATAATAAGTTGCCCATGGGCTGAGATTGCTGTACTGAGGATTGATGATTCCTCATTCTGTTCTCTTAACATGGCTTTCATTAGTCGTAGTGTCCTTATTTCAGTACTGCTGTCCCTTTAACCAAGAAGCATTCCTGAAGATGTGCACGGGCATTTGGAGTATTTGCTGGATTGGTGAAACAAAATCACAGGATGGTTGAGGGTGGCAGGGACCTCTGGAGCTCATCTGGTCTGATCTCCTGCTCCAGCAGGGCCACCCAAAGCAGGTTGCCCAGGACAGTGTCCAGGTTTTGAGTATCCCCAAGAATGGAGACTCTACAACTTCCCTGGGCAACCTGTGCCAGTGCTCAGTCACCCACACAGTGCAAAAATGTTTCCTGATGTGCAGAGGGAACCTCCTGTGTTTCAGTTTGTGCCCATCTTCCCTGGGCCTGTCACTGGCATCACTGAGAGGAGCCTTGGTCCATCTTATATGCACCCTCCCTTCACGTATTTATATGCATTATTAAGGAATGAGTGGAAACAGAAATGGAAGGACAGAGGAATTAGCTTGCAGCTAATTCAGAATTGGTGTGGCAGGTTTTCAGCATTTCAAGTGATATAAACATTGCCTGCCTTGAGGTCTTTATCTGGTTTTATCTTAGTATTTAGTATTTGATACATACAGATGTCAACACCTTCCTTAGATTTTAACATAAGAACTGAATGTATTTTTATCCTTTCACTGTTCTGTTTATAATGAGATTATTGATATGGGAATGATCAAGTGTTACAGTTGTCCTAGTTTTCTTGTCTGAGCATTTCAAGGATGATGTGCTTTCAGTGAGAGACAGCAAAACAAAGTGAGGATTGAAATATGGTGAGTGCTGCAAATCTATTTGCATAAAAGAAAAATTATGTTACTGAATGCAGTATTAACCAAGGAATGAATTCCCCGTGCCTGGAATAAGGCATCTGCATTCACTTGCTGCAGTTGCCTGAACCAAGTCTTTCCTCCCTTTGTCTTTCAAGCAGAATTTTTCTTTGAAAATGGTTTTATATACAGCAAGAATGTAAATAGAGTGGACTGCAGGTGACTTTGAATAAGAACTATATGAGTCCTGGGGATATTTGCTTATTTATTTACTTCTGTGGGGTTTTTATACACTTTTTCCATTTGAATTCTGGAGAACTTAAATTGGCTGGAAAATTTCCTGAAACTCAGTGCCCAAGATGGGAAGTGACTAGTTCAGACAACGGTGCAGACCGGGTCTTGTTTGCATGTCTTGTGCCAAGAAGTGCCTGGGAATTGTAGTGCCACATGGGATGAGTTTAAAAGTTTAGGCTTTAGAGCATGACATTAAAAAAAATGCCAAACTATCCCCCAAATCTGGTATTTTACTCATAACTTCATCTAAGAATATTTTTAAATGGGGCCCTTAGAAGTGCTATAAAATAAAAGGTCTGAGTGAAGACAGTATAATTTCTGAGGAAAAAAGAAATTATAACAGCTTTCTATGATAGGTTGGATCATCAAATTCCACTCAGGTCAACTCACTATTCCAGCAGGCTCTGCAGGATATTTCAAGTAAAAACAGTCTGCATAAATGTGAGTACTTGTTAACAGAAGCATTAAATAAAATACTGCTTCCTTTGACTCCATGAAGACCTTAGAAGTCCTTTTTAGTATGGTAAAAAATTGCTCTAATATAGCTTCTAAACTTCCCTCCTTTCTTTCTGTCCTCATATGCAAGGTGATTTATGAGTTTCCTAAGCTGTAAAAATCCATGGGTTCTGGATGTATGTAGTATGTTTTGAATAATTTGGAATGCATGAGGAGGTGGATATATAAATAGTCCAAATCCCAAACAGAACTCTCAATCTTTTGAAAGAAGTGCATATTATAATATAAACTCAGTGACTGAAGGGTGTGTGAGTGTACCTGATTACTGAAGCACAAAGAAAATCTAATAGTCTACTAGAGTCTAATTTAGCGCTTTAAAGTTTTATCTGCTAGTTTTAATATGATTTCAATTAAATCAGTAATGGAGGATTTATATAATCTTCATTTTTCTGTTTATTATGTAAGTGCTTTTGCTTGTCATTGGTGAATATACTGCTTGAAAGCATTCCTCTCTGGATTGTTTTTCTTGATGGAAGGATGTGGGGTTTTTGCAGCATTGATAATGATCAGAACATATTTAGAGAAGCTCCATTTGGTTCTATGATGTAATACATGAAGCACACTGAGATCAGAAAAGCAGTTAATCAAATTTTAGTTCCCCCTTAGTCTTTTTATTAACTACAGAAGCATAAATGTGTTTCTTTAATATATTCCTCATAATTCAATTTCTTTAGCTATTTAAGTAATTTTTTGTTCTTTAAGTGTCCTCCTTTTGTCTGACACTTCTGCCACTGAGTTCTGAAGCAGCATTTTTATAGGTGAAATTTTAGCAGTGCCTCGCAGACTGTCTTGATTTGTGCCATGTCTATAAAAGTGGCGCAAAATGATAATGGCTTTCTCCTACTTTTGGTACATTCTTTTATAACTGGTTGAAGAATAGAAAGATGTTTAAGTGAGAACTTCTCCCTGACTGTTGTTAATATTCAGGTAATTCATTTTTTTGACATGTTCAGTGATCGTTTTCTGATGGGCCACCATTCAAAATGGCTTAGAGCTGCTTCTTATGGCAATCCAAATTCAGTATCTTGTTTTCTATTACCTGTTGAATTACTCCAAGTTTTATGTTTTAATCTCACTGCTATCATTGGTACTTGGCTGGGTTGCTCTCTATCTGTTGTCTAGCCTCTAACATTCTTTTACTACCTTTTAGATCTACAAGGTGCCCTGCTTCATGCAAAGGCAAGGCTTGAGACTGTACTGTTGACTCTGAATCTAATGTTAAACGGCTACTGAAATATTCCCATTTTCAGAAAGTTGTTTAGACAGTGCTGAGAAAGCAAGTGGTTCAATGCCCAGCTGTTGGAATAATAATCAATATGAGCATTTGAGTCCTACACCTTAAATAAAAGGCACATTCGTTTTCACTGTGGAACTTTTTTTACCTATCTCAATGTCCATTCTGTGGATTTGTCTCTGTCTTTTGGCCAAAAAATATGATGAAGTCAATAGGAAAGTTTCAGTGGCGTATCCCTGAACAGCTCTTTGCTTAAAAGGGGATGCCTACTGGTGAAATGTATTGGAGGGATCAGTTTGGATGTAGTGTAGGGTTGGCTTTTGTCACCAACTGCAGAAATACTGGCTGATGTAAAACCAAATCTGGCAGAAGCCAGGTCTCTACGCGGTCTTCCAGGACGTTGTCCAACATGAGAACTCATTAATCAGCTGTCAAAGAACCCTCCCAGTTCTAGTAATTCAAAAAGTTTGCAATTCATCTTAGAGACTATCTGTAAGTCAATCTCCCAGTGCTGGTATTGCCACCATTCTTCAGCGTTCTCATTTAACTTACAAGTTTGCAACCTGAAAACACTGATCTCTCTGCAACAAAGGTAATATCTGCCAATATTTATATTAAGAATTGGGAGAAAACTCTAAATGTAGAGCTGTGATCATTTTTCTGTTACAGAAAGGGCAGCCGTCACACATACATGAGCACATGTGCATGTGCACATACCGCCAGTTTCACAGAAGTGCAGGCTCCACTTACAAAGATCCATTACCCAAAGCACTTCACAATGCAATTTTGTTTAATCTTTAAGCCTTCTCTTGGAATTAAAACATTTAACCTCTTAAAGCTGCTTTCATGTGGGGCAATCGCAGTATTTACTTAATTGTTGACAACATTTGTCATTATGTTTATCAGTGCCCTTTAAAGATCTGGAAAAGGTTCTGATTTATTCTGAAGGAAATGCAGGTTTCTCACCATCCTTTTTTCTCATAGCTTCTCACTTTTTCATCATTTCTCTGCGAGCTTTGTCCTTCCTAAAAAAAAATTCTTGTAGGGAAGATTTCCCTGTTCCAAATGTACTCAGCGATAGTTAATTTTTTAAATATGGAAAGCACATGTGGATGTGCTTTCTATTGGAGAATCCATCTTTTCAGGCACATTGGTGGCTCTTACTAACTGTGTTTATAAAGCCTAGGTGATAGGATATATGCTGTGGTAATCCATACAAAAACTCTTGGAGCAGAAGAGCTTTTGCACAACCCTTGGCTGCTGATGGAGAAAGAGAAACATCAGCAATGAAAGGCTTCTATCTGCTTTGGTTGTATGACAACCTTATGACCCATGTGCTGGATGGCTGTGAGGCTTGCAAAGGGGTCTGGAGGAAATGTTCTATGGCACAGGCTGTTGTAGCCCTGTCTGCAGCACCATTTCTCTCTGAAAAACAAAGGAAGCCCTTATGGAGTGAGAAGGAGGGACCAGGATGTTTTTCTTCTTTCAAGTCAGGTAAGACAGCAGGCAGCCATCACTGCATATAGATAAGCTGTCTTTGGAAGACCTTTGCTGCTTTCTGGTTTTGCTTCTCCTTTGTGTAGACTCTGCTCCCCCAGCCTTGTCTCTCCTGCCTTTGAGCATCCAGTATAATTTGATTTCTAAGTAATCATGAATCGAAGGCTTAGTATTTGACTGGCAGAGAAATAAAGCGGATGTTTAAGACTGCAAGGTTTTGCAGATCTTTAACCTGGTTCAGCAATTCGGTGATGATATTTTCATATTTTAAGACTGAACAGTAGGAACAGACATGTCCTCATATTATTCTGAACCTGTTGCCTGCCAGGCAGTAGAGGTGGATGATTAAGCCTCACCCACAGAGCTAACTTGTGGCTCTCTGGCACTGTGTTAATACACAGTGCATGCTCTCGGATGAAATATGAAAACATTTTGATGGTACTTAGGAACAGGACATAGCAATAAAATTTGCTTTCCACTGTGGTTTACTGCTGTCTCTTGAGCAGCATATGCTAGTGCTTTGCTTATTTGCTTCATCACTGCCTGTGTTGTCAGGCAAACAGGTTGTCACAGGTAAATCTGCAGATGGTTTTCTTAGCTTTGATCCAATTTATCTAATTTGTAGGTTCCCTGTGACTTCCTGCTTCTCCCCTAACTGTGAGACACAGCAATATTAGAGCCACATGAGAACACCCTGCAGCCCATTTTCAACTAAATTACCCTGAGCATGTAATTACAGCTATTAGTAAAGCTCCCTCTGCCTTTCAGCATTCTCCAAAACACAACCTTCTCATGCAAGTCAGGTAAAAAGCCCACAGAGATTAGGAACTAGACAGTTAGACAAGTCCCTCATTGAAGAACTCCCTTGATGTGACCAGGACAGAGTTTATTGCGTGCAATAAAACAATATCTTGGCTGGGCAAAAGCTGTGTATAATGATACTGTTTGTTTGGAGTTCACAACTGGAAAAAAAATAACTCTTTGCCTTTACAGTTTTTATAGTTACCTCTTTGCAGTGTACTCATCTGTTTCAGTAGTGGGGGAATTCATAAACACCACTGGAGAGCATTCAGGATGTTACAGAAAATATCTTTCCAGAAGACACCCTCATTCCAGGGACGTGGTTATTTTTCTGCTTCATGGTTTGGAATCTAAAGTTTGGGGGGGTTTTGTTTGTGGTTTTGTTTGTTCTTGTTGGTTTAAATTTCAGGTGTAATTTAATTTCATTTAACTGGGAAAGCAGAATACTTAAAGATGTAAATATACAAATCACTGGGGTTTAAATCCTGTAAGGAAATAAGGCTTTTAAAGCACAATTTATCTCTCTTTATGGAGAACTGGTGACTTTCTCTCATATTTATACCTTTGCCCTACTTCAAAAGAATTTCAAACAGAATTTTGTACTGAAGCAGATTTCTTGCCAACTTTCCTTGTGTGTCTTTGCATGAGATGATAGGGAGTGGGCAATTATCTTCTGAGGGATATTTATATAGATACTAGCTCTTGCTGCATGCTAGTATATATTAGTTCTTTCTTTTTATAGACTGGCGATCTGAAATAGAAGTGACTGGCAAAGAGAAATGTCTTAAGGGACTTGAGCATCTTTTCAGCATACAAAATATTCCATGATATATATTTACCTACTTGGGCAGCAAACCTACGTGATTCTTCACTTAGGTTGAATTGGAATTGTTAATGATTCACGCTGGTCTTCTCTTTCCTGACTTTACTTTCTTAATCATACTTGCTTATGAGTGTTCTTAAGAACACTCCATCCCAACTGCACAGTTTCTTGAGTATATCTAGTATTTCAAGAGGTGTTTCTGCAATCTACCAAGCAGTGTATCATCTTATGCACTTGGCCTGGTATTTCTTTATGAATCTCATCTTTTGAGCTGAAGCTTATCAGAGCAAGTGTGCTCATCTCTGGAGGTGTAGGGGGTCCGTGGTAGCAGAGGGATGGTAGTTGTTGTATATGTATTCCATACCATATTCCAGAGTTGCTACTCTGGAATATGGTACGGAATATGAGCATGGGGCTTTTCTAGAAGGGGTTCTTTGTGTAGTTAAAAGAACCAGAAAAGAGTATTAAGCAGAAAATAGAAGCAGCTACCCAGGTTGAAAAAATAAATAAATAAAAGTGTTTAAGAGAAAAAAGTTGGCCATACTATGTCTAGTAAATAACAATTGTGTACAAAGAACTTACTAAACCAAACTTTCTAGTTTATAAAATAGTGAAATTAAGGTTATGTGAATGTGGGACAAGCTTTTCCACAGCAGTGCACTTCCTCCATTGCTTTTTAGACCTCTTCAGCCTATTTAAATTGCAGGCCTGAATCCAGGTTTTATGTTTAGTGTGCTGGATTACTGGCCTTCTGAACACCTTATATATCCATAAATATAGTTTCTATTCCTCATATCCTTTGCATAATTTGATGTACATGGAATCTTTTGCTGTACACAAATTCAGGATAGGACCATTTTATTACAACTGCAACTAGACATTAGCATAATATACCCAAAGCCCAAGTCCTGGTTATGTAAAGAACTATACAAACACAATCAGTCTCTTCTCCAAAGACTTCACTGAGTTCAAGAAACTATTTTCCTCCTGTCAACGTTTTGGTGACAGAATCTATACTACCCACTAGTAAGACACCAGTGTGATGTTACTAACAACTAATATAAAACCAAACCAAGCACCAACGGCAGGCTTCTCTGGGATGGAAGGGGAGCCAAGAGTGAGAGCACGGCAGTGTCCTCACCAAGTGTGCCAGGCACAGGAGGAAGGGAAGAGGTTCCAAAGCCCTGATGGTGTATACAGAAACCTGAGAGGTGGAGGGTAAATTAATACTAATGATTGAATTTATAATATATTTGGAAACATTCTGGTTCAGATTCTGCTTCTGACAAATGAAACTATTTCTATAATAATTTCATCTCCTTCTCCTCTTAGCTCCTTCTCTATGGTTTGCCTTGTTTTCTCTTTGTCTTTTCTCCAAAGACAAAGAAGTCACAAATTTTAATAGTTTTCTCCTGACCTTTCCATTTCAGCTCTTGACAAACTCCTTATTTTGATGTGCTTATTCAAGCATGCCTCTAAACAGCCTTATGCCTTAGAAGAAATATATTGTCTAATAACATCCGTGTGCCATAGGCAATTGAGGATATTTGTCTGGGTGCATAATTGGCCCAAATATTTCTGCAAGCATCCATTATCTCTTGTGCTTCACTACAACAAAACAAAAAATTGAAATGTCATCAATTAAGTCATTAAAACAATAAAATCCCTTATGTTTATAAAACACATAACTCAGGCGTCTGCTTTTATAGCAAAGCACATCTCGCTGTATACAAGCTATATACAATTTTCTTGCCACAAAAATAATGAACAAAGTCTTTCCAAACTCTGTTATCTCTTGTGATGTTGGTCTCTTAGGTATGTGAATTCAGCACAAAGTTGAAGTACATACACCAAAGTAATGCTGATACACTAGAATGCAGGGGTTATAGAAAACATTTTGAAATGTTGAAATAAGGACCATGTTTGAGCTGGAGTTAACTAAATTAATCCCATGAATGAATGATGGATGGCAGGAGAGCACTGAACTACCCTGAACAAACTTTCACAGCATCTAAAATGCCAAGCAACATTTATCAATAACCAGATTGGTTTTCTACCAGGTGTGCTGTAAATCTTACTTGTTGCAGCAAGTCCCCTTGTGAGCCCTGGAGCTGGGAGGGCACAGTTAAGAGGAAAATCTTATAATTGCTTAAGAGTAATTGCAGCTGATTCTACTAGGATCACAGAATCACAGAGTGGCTTGGGTTGGAAGGGACCTTAAAGCTCATCCAGTTCCAACCCCCTGCTGCGGGCAGGGACACCTTCTACTAAACCAGGTTGCTCAAAGCCCTATCCAGTTTACTGATTCTAGTAAAATTAGGTATGATACATAGGTAAATAAATAAATAGATCTGAGAAATAAAGGTGTTTCCATTCAGACTATGTAATTCCTTCTTTTGCATAGAAAATACTGTATATTTGCATTTCTCAAATGTACTGCTAACCTCCACTGAGTGGTCAGAGCCATATACACTGACTTCTTTCATGGATCTTTTTCTTTTTTAAAACATATACTTTTGGTACAAAAGAAAAGTGACTTGATTCAGGGAAAAGGTGAATGTGAAACTAATTTTTGAGTCATCACTTTAAGTCTTGCCAAGAACAGTCTTTACCTGCACTTTGCCATTGCGTGGTGGCTTTAGATTTCCATCACAGTGCCTAGTCACAGGGGAAGGAACATCTTCCTGCAGTTGGGATGGAGGTGGAGTACTGTTTATTTTGTAACTCTAAGAATTGTTTCCACACTCAGATATAGGGCAAGAAAGGGCATAAGTCCAGAAACTAAACTTCTGGGTATTTTTTATACTGTGTAGGTGTGCATAGTGCAAACTCCTGAAGTGTTGTGTTGATCAGGCTGTGCCAAGTTTAGAATAGAAAGGACTATTTCAGTTATAAGGGTCCTAAAAAGGTCATCTTGTCTAACTGCCTGACCAATTCAGGGCTGACCAAGTTAAAGCCTGTTACTAAGGGCGCTGTCCAAATGCCTCTCAAACTCTTGACAGGTTTGAGGCATTGACCTCTCTAGGAAGCCTGATCAAGTGTTTGACCACCCCTTTGGTAAAGGAATGCTTCCTAATGTTCAGTCTACAACACCCCTGGTGCAGCTTTGAACCATTCCCATGCATCCTGTCACTGGATGCCAGGGAGAAGAGCTCAGCACCTCCCTCTCCACTTCTCAGGAAGCTGTGCAGAGCAACGAGGTCGCCCCTCAGCCTCCTTTTCTAGACCAACCCCAAGTCCTTACCTGCTCCTCACAGGACATGCCTTCCAGCCCTATCACCAGCTTTGTTGTCTTCCTTTGGATGCATTCAAGGACCTTCCCATCCTTCTTAAGTGATGGGGCCCAGAACTGCTCATGCTGAGGCTGCACCAGCGTTGAACACAGCGGGTGATAATCAGCTCTTTCGACCATCTGGTTGTGCTCTTTGATGCACCCCAAGGATGGAGTTTGTGCTCTTGGCTGCTGACTGGTATTGAGCCCGCTGTCAACCAGCACCCCTGTATCCCTTTCTGCCTAGGTTGCTTTTGGTTGTCTAACTTCAGTGAAACCATATGGTTAATGTTTGACTGATCTGCTAAGAACTGGCTTTTTTCTGGGCATGGCCACTCACCCTGTATGTGAGTTGAAGCCTTGTTTGCATCTGGATTGTTTCCCCTGTTCCTTGACCTTGAATGAGAATTGTGCTTCTGCTGTCATCATGAATAGTTTCAAGGGGGTACACACAACCTTTTTATCGGCACACTTGACCACAGGCAGATGCTTCTTCAGTGTAAACTTAGTGACCTTACCAAATCTCTGTCGCTTTGAATTCTACTTACAGTGGATTGGTTTGATCTGTATTAATGTTCTAGGTACCAAAATAATAGTAGAATAGAATTTTTCAATAGCTGCAGTATACTTGTCTTATGCAAATAGATGAAAAGTGCCCAGAAGGCCGTACAAAGTTTGCATAAATAATACAAAAGAGGTGGAACAAGAATAAGTCCTCTGGATAAACCTGTAAGTACTTCACTAAAATACTGGTACTTAATTTGCTGGTCAGACACATAGAATCTACTATAAAAGTAATTATCAAGAGATTACTGGTCTAAAGTCACCATAATTATTTTACATCTTACTATCAGGGGTTAAGCTGTATGTATTTTAAAAGACTTGAATAGACCTAAGCAGATGGAATCCTTAAAAAAAATAGGAATGTAATAACAACATGAGTTAGTTTTTAATGTCACTACCTACTGCCAAGTCCTATGGCTTTGTTACATACATATCAGCTGTCACTAAAGATCACTTTCTTTATAAACAGAGTTATCCCAGGGCTGTTTGTAATCTGATCAGAATCCACCCATAGCAAAATATAACTAGAAGATTTGATTCAATACAGAATTATTTAAGTAGCTGATCACTTACATTGTTGCTTACCTATCAGAAAGAGTTTCTGGTCTGAAATGTAGGTTTCCATGCAGGGCTGCAGCAAAGTTTTCCTGTTCAGGATAATGATATGACATACCACCAGTAGAAATGATACTGTTGGGGGGGCAAGTTTAATGCAGTTTGCTGGTGTGAGCTCTGTTGGAAGATGAGAACTAATCACACTGTGTTTGATTCACTGCAAATGTAGTGACAGATTTGTGACTGTATGAGTTCTTACCTTACAAAAAATGGGTTGCTATTATATATATAACTATGACTGTGTTTTGTGTTGTAACTCAAATCTTTAAAATTATGTCTTCAGAGAAGACATGAAAGTTTGTGCTCATTTTCATCACCTGACAGAGATGATAGGTGTGTGTTTTTGTGTGTCCAGGGGAAACTGAGGGGGATGAGATCAGGAAGGCAGGGAGGGAAGAGGGCAGAGCATTTGTTGACCTTAAAACCAGAGCTCAGCTGCCTGCAGTTTTTTTCCTGTGTGAACATGAGCAAGCCATTTAGCTGTAGTGTATAACTGCAGCTGTAGGAGTCCAAGTTATTCCCAGCTTCTGCAGTAGATCATTATTGCTGGATCTGTTGTTCACTAATCATTTTGAGCCAAGGAGGCTGAAAGAAGTCTGCTTTATCTAGTGTCTGCTTCTCACAGGTCAGTACTGTGCATCATGAGCTTCTGTACCACCTACCAGTCAGCTCCAGCTGGTTCAGGAGAGCTGCTTCCATCAGGGAGAGTTCTGTTGGCTCTAAACATGGCTTATTAAACTGCAAATGCTGGACATAGGTTTTTGAATAATTAGCTTAAAATTGGAAATGTAATTGGAAATATTGATATAAGACACAAATTCCATTGCCAAAAATCAAAATACATTGAAATAATTAAAGTAGTAGAACAATAGTATTAAAGTAATACGAAGAATTTATAGAGCTTCTCCCTCCAAAATCCATGGCATGTTTGTAAAAGAGTCTTGTGAGCTTATAACAGGAATAAATTAATGATTAAACATTTAACATTATAAAAATTTCTGCTTTAATAGGGACTCTTGAAAAAATACCTATAATTAGGGCTACTCTATATACAGGTTTTCAATGTCTTTTTTTTTTTTAATCCATAAATCTTCTCTTGCTAGAATTGGAGCATCTGGGATGTTTGCCCAGGCCACCTGCAAATCCTTGGTATATCCACTGAATTGTGCAGATGACCTGTTCCTATACAGTAAATTAATCATGTTCTGATGTGTTAGATTTCCTGTCCAGATGGGTAACCTGTATAACACTTGTACAAGTTTGGGAAATTCTAGAAAATAATATGGTCTCCCTGTTGAAAAAATACTGTGAAAAGGTCAGTGGATATTATTATCCCTTTTTGCTGAGCTAGGAGATGACAGTGGCTCTCATTTCAAAGCTAGGGTTGTATGGGAGTTGTTTTTCTGCCTCCTCTCAGCTCAGTCTCACATTTTCTGAGATACATTAAAGATCTGTTCAAACAACTGTGCAGATAATGCAGAAGAGCTATTATACAAACTAAATGTTCTATATAACTGTATGGCATATTGCCATTATGTAAAGAAAGATGCCATTAAATCTTTTATTTTCAACAAATTCACACAAAGGTGAAATGTTGGAAGTTTCTTAAAAGTCAACACAGAAAATGAGAGCGAATATTAAGCAAGCAAATGTTGGGGAGAGTACCCATAGGTATTAATTGTAAAGCACTTCTAATAACCTTGAAAGTTGCGGGGGTTGTTTTGTTTTTTCTCCTTATGACAGAAAGATAGAGAACATGGTTATCTCAGAAAAAAGAGATGATTGGACAGGCACGATCAGAGATGAGGGAGCACCCAAGGGACAGCTTCATAAGCCTTTGCTCAGTCAACCCTGCAACGAAGTGCAACCTTGTGGAAGACACCCGAGAGGCAAAGGCAAGGCATGGCCCAAACTTGCAAGTCTCCAAGTCTTCTGTAGTTGCAGCTTCATGCTAAAATACTTAAACGTTACCCTAGATGCAAACTGTGATTTGTTGCTGAACTTGCCAAAGCATATAAATTCTGCATGAAATCAAATATGTTTTTATTATAGCACAAAGATGCAAACATATACAATTAAGATAACTGAGTTCCATTGTTCTGGCAAATAAGACCAGGCAAGGACTGAGCACTACTCTAAGCTTATATTAGCTCTAACAGCATGCAGGGATCACTTTATAAGGTAAAAAAATAGAAGGCTGCGTATGTAAGATGTCACATATTTGATCTGCCTATTTCCTTTATATCTTAAAATTAACTCTCACTAGTATTTAAAGCGTAGCAGACTAGACCAAGTACTTATTTTACTGTTAATGTTTCTCATAAATCCCCTCAAACTCTCTTCTGATCAGAAAATCTATTAATACTGCATCTATTTAAATAAATAAAGGATTAGTGCATTGGTACCATCTAACATAAAAAAGATTTGTTGGAACATGGCTGGATACTGGCAAGTGTATTTTTGTGTTCTTTAGGGAAGTGGGCAACATGGATGTGACAATGGCTTGGAGAGGTGATGGTTCTGTGATTGCTGGTGGGATCAGATTGTGTGATGCAAGCGTTAGTTTGAGAGATCTTGAGGCTGCGAAAGCTGTTCACTCACTGCAGTGAAAAAAACCTGTCTGCTGTCTGTGTGGGCAGTGATCCTAAAGTGAGTCTTTGCTGAGGTGCCTCTGTGTGTGGAGGCCTTGAAGGAGTTGACAAAGAAGTGAGAAGGATTTAGTCTCACTGGGCTGGTGGGCAGTAATTCCACAAGCAGAAAGAACTGAGATACGTCCAGCTCCAAGGAGAAGTGTCAGTGGGTATCAGAAGTGAGAGGGAAAGTAGTTGCACAACTGCAGTGATGTTGTTACAGGTATTTGGTTATGAGTGAGCAATTGTAGAGGTTTTACACTGGATGTTACACTGTCCTCTTCATCAGGGACTGTAGTGATAGGACAGGGGTAATGGGTTAAAACTTACACAGGTTAGATACAGAGAAGTTGTTCTTCCCTGTGAGGGTGGTGAGAGACTGGAACAGGTTGCCCAAGGAAGCTGTGGATGCTCCATCCCTGGCAGTGTTCAAGGCCAGGTTGGACAGGGTTTGGAGCAACTTGGTCTAGTGGAATGTGTCCCTGCCCATGACAGGGGGTTGGAACTGGATAAGCTTTAATGTCCCTTCCAACCTAAACCAGTCCGTGATTCTATGAACCCAGCAGTCAGCCTCAATAGCAGTAAGGAGCCAGCTTCCCACTAAAACAGTCATGACGTTACCTGGGGAGCTACAGTTCTGCACCCAGCATCCCTAGTGTGCCAAGGGAACGGATCTCATTGTGCACCAGGGCATTAGGTGTTCCTGTGTAAATGTTACCTCTGCAGGGAGATGGTAATTCAGTGGTGTCAGAGAATTCCCTCAGTACTTGGTGCTAATACTTAGTTTCTGGAAAAAATGAGCATTTAAATTTGTTTCAAAAAGAATGTCAGGCAGGTTTTTTGCTACCCACTTGAGATGTAGTGGGCTCTGATGTTATCTATATTCCATATAGAGATTTTGTCAAGGTTTAATAATACATATTAATTACATTTTACAATGTTTTCTGTCCTGGATCCTGCTTGCACTCAGATTGTCATTGGAAATAAAACTAATGCTCATAAGGGGATCAGAAGTAATGTTCCGTCCAGACATAGATATCCATAACTGCTGGGTAGATAACTTACGTTGCATGCCTTCAGAAAAAAGATCTGCTTTTGCAGCTTCCTTCACAATTATAGCCAGCATACAGATGAAGCAAAATGATTTGACTTTGTGCTGTAATGCTGTTCGTAACTGTTTAAATTCCTGTGCTCAAAGCTTTTTAAAGGTTAAGAGAGGTTGCACATGGACTTGCACAGAGGAGTTGGTGTTTGCTCTGAGGGATGAACTGCCAAAGGGCATCCTTTGCAGGAAAATTGAACAAACGGATATGATAAGGGCTGGCATATTGTTACCACTGGTTTCTTTAGTTAGATTATCCTTTTGTTATTCCATTGTAGTTGGAGAATAGTAGAAAAGGGAAAAGTTGCTTCTCATTGGGCTGAATATAGAAAATAGTGCCTGAATGGCTTTCATTAGGCATTCTCATTTTTAATGCTTGTGCAGGGAGGCGAGTATGGAACAACACAAGGAACAGTTGAATGGAGGCCAGTACAAACAGGTGGAGTGAAGATTTACCTGGAGGCTTTTTCTAGCAATGTCTGGTTTGTATGTAACTATGTTTGGTTGCAGAATTAGCAGCAAACTTGATTTGTTTCCATGACCTTTTTAAAGCATTTGCCCCTTTCATGCACGTGATGCCTGCATGTCTACTGAAAAGTTTTGGCAGCTTTTCTTCTTACATCATATTTTTAGGCAGGTACTTGCTGTCTACAAGAACCTGCTGGTGCAAACTTTCTAATTAAAGCATATCCTCTGTGCTGGTAACTGCAGAGCTTGCCTAGCCAGTTTGGCTTTCAACAGATTTTGTATTTTCAGCCTTAAGATAGGCTGCCTAAATCTTTGGCTTTGAGATAACTGTCGTCTCAAAAATAAAACTAAGTATTTGAAATTCATATGAAGTTAGAATAGAAACAGTTTCTCTCTGAACTATGGTTTGTACTAAACTTTATATATAAAATTAAAGCAAATGCATGTTGGCTCGTTAGAGCTTACTGACATGTTTTCTGCATGGTGCTTGATACCTGCTAAAGGGAGAACATTTTCTGGGCTCCATTGTTCCTCATGTTGTTCCATCGGATTGCATATCATGAATGCAGGGGAGTGAGCTAGAGATGGAGTCAAAAGGGCATTTAGTGTCTTGGATTTCTTCCTTCAAGTTTTCTGTAAGATAGGCAAGTTGATAAAATATGGTCAGAGCCTGTTCAGTGTTGTGGTAAAGTACAAATACATCTCTGAGGTCAGCTGGGGGGTATTCATTTGTACCTGCACCATGCTCTGTAGAAGCATCTTTCACACGGCCTCAGGTATGTGGTGCTACAGTCAAATGGTAGAAAACTCACCTGGTAGATATTGTAAGGTTTATTTTTGCTAGAAACAGTGGGAAGATGTCGATGTCCTGTGGCTCAGCATGTGTGACAGCAGCATTATATTTTCATGTGTGTGCACCTGGGTGTGTGCGCCTGGGTCTCATTGCAGTACAACAGTAACTGGAACATTACTGCCCAGTGCCTGAATTGTGTGAATTACTGAGCATGAGCTCTGAAAGTATACAGCTGTCAATGACACCCTTCTGATTGACAAGTTCCACTTTTGGATGTCATTTACTGGAAATGCTGTCCGCTCTGAGAGGGCGTATGTGTGCCTGTGAAACCCACTGTGGAGATCATGCACCTGCATGCTGGGTTCACTCTGTTGCATACTGGAGATGCTTTGCCAACATTTTCATTAACTTTTTTAGTTTCTAAGGCTCACTGCAGCACTCTGCTGACTCTCCTGAATGTTTTGGGGCTTTACCACACAGGCAGTGAATCTTATGGGTACGCCTACAAGAGATGATCACTATTAGCTGTCACATCATCATCTGCTTAAGATACCAGTCAGCAGCAGAATATGAACTTGGTGAAATTAAAAAATACAGCATAGATGAGGAACAGGCATGGTGCCCAGGATTCAACTTTTCATAAAATCCTATAATGGTTTGGGTTGGAAGGGACCTGAAAGCTCATCCGGTTCTAACCCCTGCCATGGGCAGGGACACTTTCCACTAGACCAGGTTGCTCAAAGCCCCGTCCAACCTGGCTGTATAAACAAATTTGGCAGATCCTGGATGAACCTTTGAACAGGCATCAGCATAATCACATTAGATCTTGAATACAAGTATCCCTCGTAGTGGGAGTGCGGGAGGTGGTTGGTCTGGGTCAAGCTGTGAATTGGGTGGAGGCTTTGAAAAGGCAGGGCCTTTTTACTGGGGGGATCCCCTGGGCTGCAGCAGCCCTCAGGGGGAGAGCACAGTCTAAGCTGTGCCACAGAGGGAGAAGTGGCTGTGGAAACGGCTTTGGCAGCACCAGGCTCTTGTGGTTGTGCTCTCCCAGCAGTATTCAGAAATGCTTTATGGCAAAGGCTTCATTTTCTTCTCTGGTTTTCAACTTGTCCTGGCGGTGTGTGCATCTTGAATAGCCAAATACACTTTATCAGGAATCTCACGCACGGAAAATGAGTCCTTTCCGCAATCAGTTACCATGTCTGGAATGGGCTGGCGAGGTGTGGGAGCAGGGCCAGTTCTCTCTGCCAGAACAATGTCGCTGGGGCTGTGGAGCTAACCTGGCACTGAGCATGTAGTTAAAGGTTTAGCCCTGGAAATGTGCAAACAATTATGACTTCATTTCCTAACTGGAGTGCATTTCGTGGTTACAAAAGAGAACACAAGGAATGGGATTTAGTGTATTTTGGGCTGAAACATGGTCTGGCACAGTGAAACCTGCTATTCACAGAAGACCTGCGTGAAGACAAGAGAAAGCAAAGTTTTCACCATAATTGTACCTTCTAGTAAGATTTATCTATATTAAAGTTGCCTGGGCTTGTGGTAAATATAAATCCAAACACCCTCTCAAATTATAGAGGTTATTGTCTCTATTGTAAAGCAAGATAAAATGTTGCTGTAGAGATAATTTTATCTACTTTCATTTGTACTTACATTCATCGTACTTTCCACTTAGCTTTTTCTGTGTAGAGACTTGCTAGTGCCTTCTGAAAGGTGGAAATTGTGACACAAAGCAGTTGTAATGGTAGAGGAAATAGAAAATATTATGTTTTGAGAAAGAATACATTGATCAGAATGAATCGTTTAATTTACTTATGCATTTATTTACTTACCTTTTTTTGATAGAGAAGCAAAAGAAAGGTGAAAATGCTCGTGGATACACTGAAGGCTTTTTTAGTTTTAGTTCTGCTATTTATGTGCATATCTTTCCCTGGTTTTCCTTGATTTTTATATTCCCTGTAAACTGCTGAAGTGAGCGGTGGATTACTACTGCAGGCCACAGCAGTGGATGTGACTGCCTCGGACACTGTTTGGAAATCATTGTTATCCCATGGCTCTTCTCTCTTTTTCCCCCAGGAAAAAAAGCATAGACTGTAACTCTGCTTGGGACTGCTGCAGGTAGAAACTGAGGTGGTATGCTTGGTTTCCAAGAGGTTTTTTATCAGGCAATGAAAAATCCGAAGGTCTTAATTTAAAAAAAAGTAATCTTTCGATATGGAGAAGCGCTCTGTAGATGGCAGCATTGATGAGGCCTTACTTGCTTTTGCTCTCAAATGAAAAGCAGCAAAAGAGTAGTTAACTGAAGGCATTTTCTTAGTAACTTTTTAATGCAAATATAGAAGTAGCACTTGGCATTTTGCTTACATAATAAATTGAAGTTGCTTCTTAGTCCAGTGACCTAAGGTTCATTTCAGTGCTATAGCTAGTGTAGGTAGGAAGTTTTTTGATAATTTACAACTTCCACTTTTAGTGGGATGTGTTGTTTTGAACTGCACTTGATTCGTGAGGCTAGAAGCAGGCATTGACTAGATCAGTTATCAGTCCTCTTATTAGGTTAAATGTATCATGAAAGAGTTCCTGGCTTACTATCCTTAAACAGCTCTACATACTGTATTATAACAGGCATCATTATTGTTCTGTGTACTTTTGCTGAATTCTTTTATACTTAGTGTTTTCATGCATTCACACATCCTATGTTTTGGTGAGCAATACTGAAAGTCATTCTAAAAGCTTAGACCTTCAAAGTGCTGTTCCTCTCCCTTTTTTGATTGTTTTCCTCAGTCATTTTTTATTTTTAGTGTATGAATTGATAACATACAGCTCTTGATACTCAGAAGTGTGGACTGTATGCAAAGCCTCATCCACAGCTGGAAGATAATTTTTGTGCCAGTTCTCCCCTGCAGTCTGGACTTCAGGACAGTTTTGAACACAACTGCATGTTGCTTAGTACATTGCTTTGGCCTCTTGAAGGACAAAGACACTTCTTACTTTGCAAGGTATTGAGAATGAATTTATTTGTATACATAAATTGCTTTGAAACCCTAGACAGAAGAGTCAGAAGAGTGTCAAAAAAGTGAAAAGTAGTAATTGTTGTTGCAAGACAAGCTTTGAAACTTTAATCACTGATGAAAATCCTTAGTGTGTGAGATGCTCTGAGAATGAAATAGGAATATTGTTGGCTTGTTAGCATATTAACATGCTAAACAGGTTGCTTATACCTTCCAAGTGAGGCACCCTAGGTATTAGCTTCAAATAAACATAAACTTGTTTTGATGACTTTTCAATCTATGAGGTGAGATATAGATATGAAGGTAAAATCAATATAGTAGCAGCTGCTCTGCCACAGCACCACAAAACAGACTGAGAAGTGGTGATGTACAGAGATTAAAAATGAAAAGTCTCTTCTTCCAATATGTAGAAATCACTGCTACAAAAGGTGTTAATGAAGTTGTATTAATAATAAAACAGGACTTAGGATTTCATCCTAGTACTGCTTTGTCTACATGGACTTTCTGACAGTAATTTTGAGGAAAGATTAACTTAGAGTGATTTTTTTTTTTTTTTTTTTTTTTTTTTTCCTTTCCCCCAAATCAGAGCTAACATAATTTGGTAAGTCGTAATATCTTCCAGTTAAGAGCAGATATTGGATGGCTGCTCCATTTGCTGTTCCATTTCTATCAACTGCAATGAAGTCATTTTATAGACTCTGCCTAGTTTCTGCTGTTAGTTTCTGCATTATGCAAACTACTAAAAAGCTGTATGAATTAGGGAAGAACCTTTTATGTACAGTTGAAGTGACATAAATGCACTATCAAAAAATAAAGACTTCAGCTGCCTATTGTCATGTTAACATTTTCATTTTTACTTGCTAAAATCTGGATGTTTTATTCATTATAAAAGCCCTATTTTTTTAGTCCGTGTTCATTTTAGTTGGCATAAGCCTTCCTGACTTGGAGAGCAAAAGGTTTTTTACGTGATCGTATGTACATTAGTGGAGAGCATTTGCACTCGTGGCCTTTTTCCCTGAGACTGCAGGTGACTTCAAGTTAGTTTTGGAGCATAAATTGGGATCTGGCTTTGTCAGCTTAAAAATGAGGTTGCATCATGTAGTCTGCCTACTGAAATCCTCTTGGTATTCCTGTAGAGATACAGAAGCAGCATTAGCAGGCCATATTTGCTCATACAGTCCTGTGTATTCTCATGAAGTCTGATCCATGGGTCCCTTTTCTAAAATTTCTGAGATAATAGTACTTCTGGGATGATTCAGTTTTCTATCTTGTATCTCCTAGCAAGAGATGTTCAGCAGAAGGGATTAGGTTTTTGGGAAGCATTGAGACCTTGAGACCTTCAGATTTTTCCAGTGGAAAGTTCTGGTTTAACTTATCATCACCAAAAATGTCGTTGTTGTGGGGTGGGGTTTTTGTTTGTTTGTTTGTTTGCTTGTTTGTTGGTTTGTTTAGTTGGGTTTTTTTGTCCGGTGATTGTAATTGCCTTTTTTTTAAGAGAGTTTTTATAGCGTGGCTGAAATCATCGAATCGTAGATTGATTTGGGTTGAAGGGCCATTAAAACTCATCCAGTTCCAACCCCCTGCCACAGGAAGGGACACCTTCCACTAGAGCAGGTTGCTCCAAGCCCCATCCAACCTGGCCTTGAACACTGCCAGGGATGGGGCAGCCACAGCTTCTCTGAGCAACCTGTGCCAGCACCTCAGCACCCACACAGGGAAGAGCTTCTGACTCAGATCTCATCTCATTCTCCCCTCTCGCAGGTTAAAGCCATTTCCCCTTCTCCATATAGACCCTTATCCAAAGACCCTCTCCAGCTTTCTTGTTGGCCGCTTTAGGCACTGGAAGCTGCACTAAGGTCTCCCCAGAGCCTTCTCTTCTCCAGGCTGAACAACCCCAGCTCTCTCAGCCTGTCATATTTTAAGTAAGGTCATAGGAGAGAACCAACAGGGAAGAGGAAGAGAATCTTAGAATTCTTCTAGAGAGCACCAGTCATGTTAAAGTACATGATGTTCCTGCATGCCTTGCATGACTTTAAAGCAAAAGAACAACCCTCTAATATTAGCAGAGCTAATTACTGAAATCAATTAGGGTGGAATTTCCTAAAATGGCAAATGATTTCAGTGTGATTAGTAGTAAGTTATTTAGGCACTAATAGCTTTCTGCCATTTCTTCTTCAGTGCTATATCAGTTATTCTGCATGAAACCAAAAAGCTGTTGAGGGCAGTGGTGCTTGAGGCAGGAGGAAGGTGCAGCACAGAGCATCACCCGTGTTCTGTAGGGCAGTCTGTCTTTCACAGCTTCAGTTTGCCTCTCCTGATATGGACTTGCATTATTTCTTTTTTCATATTTCTACTCTGCCCATGTTCTAAATCATACGCTTGCTTGTTACTTTAGATATTTTACCATCCCAGTGATTTAACGGACTGCAGTAGAGACCAGGACCAAGAGGCATTACTCCAAGTGACAGAGGATTAGAATTTACATCTAGATTTTTAGCTCAGTCTTCAGACTCTGTCTTTTGAGTCACTGCTTCATCTTGAAATACAGCTTAAAATAGCTATCAAATAGGGAACAAGACAGTTAATGTAGGTATTTAAGGCCCCTGTGGAATGATAGAGATGGAGAAAAAGGGAGATTGGGGCTCTGTGATGGTGTGTCACTCAGTGTGACACATTTCCCTTGGGTAAGTCTGACAGCTAAGGACTGCAGACGCCCCAGTGGAGGGTGAGGCTGTCACAGGGCATGTGAATACTGTAACAGATGCAGAGGTTTTGTCCATCTGTTTGTTCCTGTCTCTGAAATAAATTGGAAAATTACAGACTTTTACACTTCCTAGGGAAATACGTAGAAGAAAAAAGCTAAATTTTCATCTGTGGATGGTATTATTCTTCTGTCACGGCACGGAGGGCTTTTGTGCCAGAAAAAGCTAGACACTGCCATTTCTCAGAGTACACAGCTTCTCTCAATATAAAATGATGCATGAAAATGTTGTATCTTGATAATAGACTCTACTTAAATGTGAAATGAGTCCATGGAGCTCATTTTTCTAGTGCCATACCGTTTCTCAAGAAATCCTTTTCTAAAATAGCTCAGGCTTCCATTAGTGCTTCTGGACCTTCTCTTCTGGAACAATTTTTTTTATATATAGTAAGTACTACTTCTGTGGGATAAGAGAGGTGTGGGATACCTTCACTTTGAAGTGCATATCTTAACACACTGACTCTTGAGTTTAGAAGCTTGTTTGGGTTTAAGTTGTTTTATAGTTAATAGTTTTCTTGGGTGTTACCTATTGGCATCTGTGGGGAAGAAAAACCCTGAAATACTCAGTCTTCTATTTGAACAGCTAGTTGAGGAGGGTAAGTGTTGCCCACAGCACAGTAAGTTGAAGGATTTTGTGTGGGTTTATGTGAAAGTCTCAGGCTTTCATGCGTCCTGGAGAGTAAGGAAGGGATAATTTAATATGATTTAATAAGTTGATCACATTGAGCATTTCAAGTTGTTAGTTTTCATCATACCTTTCTATTTGGCTGGGCAGCGGTAACATGTAGAAAATACGCTGAAGTTCGTTTGGTTTTAAAGGTATCTCATTTTTCTTTCGTTAGCTTGGCTACATCCTTGATGTCCACACTCAAGACAAAGACTCTTTAATTAGCTTGACAAATTAATGACATTCTCATTACTCACAGCAGTGCTAAGTAGTAGGTGACCTGATAGTAGTAGTGCATGACCTGATAAATGCAAGCATTAATTATATCTTCATTAAAAGAATGAAAATCTGGATGGGTATTACTCTGTGACAAATGGACAGTTTTGTTGATCTGTCTTAGACTGCAGATTGCATGAAGTAACTTGGAAAGAACAGAGAACTTCCCAGCTTTGAAGAAGCTGAGGTTCTAACCTTGTTCCTGTTCTGGACACAGAGCTGGTTTAGCTAGCCTATGTAGTTCTGTATGCTTGCAACAGCAGGTTTGACTAAAGTAACACCAAGGAAATAGCAACCCAGTGGCTGGATTCTCTCTTGCTGGAAACTACAGACCACTCTCCAGTGAACAATTACTATACAGCTTTCCTCTGGGATTTGGGAGGTGGATAACTCTACACTTCTTGATGTCAGTATTAGCCTTTCACATCAGTGAGTCCTGAAAACACTTTTGCTACAAGGTTGAGATTGCTGAATCACTTCCAATTAGAGCTGATCTGATGTTAATTAGCCTCATGCTCCTTGGTAAGCTGTTTAGCACTTCTGTCTCAGCTATAATATATGCTATGGAACTGCACATTTTTCCTTTGCATGAGCCAGTGAGTTTCTGAATTACTGCTGTTTCCATTCCACATTTCCTATGCTTTTAGCTATGAGTTTAATACAGCTTTCATTGCTCTAGGTGCATTTTTTGCATGTAGTCTTTCTTTTATAGAGGTGGTGGATATCTTGGAGTTGGCGCTAGCACTTAAGATGTTACCTACTGAAAAATGTGCTTTATATATTACTAGCACAAGAGAAGCTTAAACACTTAAACAGGTTGAAATCTTTACATGGTGCAGGATTTAAAGGCAAATAAATTACAAAGTGCTTGGATGGCTGTTCTGTCAACTTTAAAGTGCTATTGTTTGTCCTGAGCAACATCATAAGATTACTCCAAACAGAGAGCCAATGCTCATTGACATATGATCACCTAGAATGAAGCTAGGAAAACAGTGTGGTTATCGTGGGAGCCTTCTATCTGAAACCAGACTGATAGACTCACACACATTCTCAAACTGAAGAAATTAACTTGAATTCCAGCTGTGTCTATTGAAAAAGGAAAGCTCCCTCATTCTCATCTATAAAATAAAATAAACCTCTATTTTTATGTTCTCCATGTATAATGGCCAATAAGTCACTCCACATCTTTAATATGCAAGATATGGTTTTTAGGCTTTTGTGTAGGTACTATTAAGAAGGCAGCTTCAGTAGTTCACCTGTTCAATTCCTATGCCCCGGTAAGTGTTTGACAGTGCTGTCTTCCCAACTTTCTGAAACGATGCTGGGGTTTTGCTGAGAAGTTCAGCTAAACTTCCACAGAGAACAGAAACCTCATAGGACATGTCAGCCCTGGAATGTCATTTCTACAGGTATTTTTAGAAAGCTGTGCATGTCGGAGCAAATGGGGTTTAAATATCGGAAAGATTTTTTTTTTTTGTTATCAGCTGAATCAGTACTATTGTGCTTTTAATAGGTAGATGTATAAAAATCAAGGAGTACCTGATGGTTTGTTAATTCATATCAGTTTGTATATTCACAGGTAATTTGAAAAGGTTTGGTAGCATGTTAGTGGAAAAGGCTCAGCAGCTAAGCGTGGAAGCAGTATCCTCAGGTGAGCACTGACTACAGTGACTGTGGTGGTTTCTGTTTAATTAGCTTTAATATGTCCTTGCCTTGAGGGAGCTGTGCAAGACCCAATAAAAATACATACTTGATAGTTTAATAGAGCTTATGAATTTTGAATGCACATTGGTCCTAGGGTGCCTTTTTTCTTCAAAAGCTTTATTAAATAGCCAGGAATGGTTCTGTAGCATCGACAGAGTCATTTGGTCTGTTCATACTCAGTGGGTATTTTTGTTTGGATTGGCCTGTCTCTTAGTTCAGGCCTGTCACAGAATGACCTGGTGAAAGTGAGAACTGCCATTTCATGTGACCATACTGACAACTGGGGCTATAATAAAGATCTCTGCATTGTCTACTTTTGAGAAAAGAAATAATAATAAGAACCACTCTAAAAGTCTTAGAGGAGTATACCCTACTGTTCAGCAGTCTAAGACTGTAATTTACGCAAGCATGGATGCTGGGTCAAACCCTTAGATTGCAGGAATCCTGGAGAAAAAGCAGCTGTAATCATTGCCTGTTGCGGTGCCACTGTTCATTTTGAACCTCTTCTCCTGTGCTTCTGAAAATGCCTGTACAGGATGTCTGTGTCTGTTTCACAAGAGCTAAATTGTGCAAGATTCCATGAAATCTCTTTGGTTTTGAGAAAACAACATGCTCTACTTGAGGATGGCAGTCAAAACTTTCTCCCTGGGCTCCAGTGGGGAAGGAGGCACCCAGAGGTACCTGGTACCTGTTGGCCTGGCACTTGCCACCATTGATGGTGGTTCTTGGTCTTACGTAATCACTTTTATCTGATGCATTTCTGGGTGGAGATCTCAGCAGGAAAGGATCAGCTCAGTAACTTATGTAGAAGCTGTTAATTTGCCTTTATTGATTTGATGGGATGGGAAACTGGGAGAAGCCACAGATCTGCTGGGTCCCAGGCCCATGCAGCAGTCATTACAGTGCTGCTCTCTTTCAGTCATAACTCTCTTTTTCAATTAGCTTATTTTCTTAGCATAATGCTCCATTTGTTTGAAATTCTTTCTCTAAATTATCTTTTTCCAGGGGCTGGGATATGAGCAGAAAACACATGAGCTTAGGAAAAAGAAACTGAATTATTACAAATACAGTAAATATTTCGGAGTGGATGCTTCCTCAATGAGTGAGACCAGTCTGTGGAAGATGAGCAGTACTGGGCTCCTAAGTATGCTGGTACTAATCTAGATATGAAGTTTTGTTAGGTTGTGTTAGTCATTTAAATCCTCTGTTCTTCAGATTAATGCTGGCTTTTCCTTCCTGATTCTTTTTAGTTGTATTTATTTCATTTGTGGTTTTATGAACAATGCTGAAAGAAGTTCTCTTAAGTTCACTGCTTTGCTTCCTTTCATTCTGCTGAAAAATGCAGTAGTCATTAAATCAGTCTAAAGGGCATTGTTTGTGTAAAACTCTTGAATATTGGGAAGTCTGCAGTTAAAACACAGATACTATAAATAAACTTAGTGCTGTGGCAACAGGTAAGTGTGCTGCAGGCCTGATGTACCTGTGCTGAGGATGGGCTCTTAAACTCCAAGCTTTATGGAAGGGTAAGTCTGTGTAACAGGGAGATGATGACTTCTGCTGCCAGATCCAATGGCAACTGTTCTGAAGAGCCATCCAGTGTGGAGCACAATGGTCAAGAAACGTGGCTCTTGAGGGAACTACTCTTTTCAAGCAGGCTTTGTTGTTGGCTAGGCAAAGCTCTAACCAGCATGGCAGTTTGTAGTAGCGGACCAGAAAGTGAGACTTGTATGATATCATGTCACATCAAACTCTTCTACTCAGATGAAGTTGGGGAAGACTCCAGCGTGACAGGTGTTGCACAGATTTTATCAGGGTCTCAGTATAAACAAGGTGGCATTTGCTGGTAGGGAGAGGCAAGCAATAAATAAGAATACTGAATGCCCAGAAATAGTCTTATCAAATTTAAATGGAAGTGAACAGTATTTGCTAACTGGAGATGCTGAGTGGCAAGCAAGGAAATCTGATTCAATGGCCTGTTTTCACCCAGGTGTGGTTCTGTACGATTCCTGCTGTCAGGTAGCAAACATCTGAAGGGAGCCTGAAGACCCTCAGCTGAATGTGTCCCATCTAGAGCTCGCTCCTGTAGAACTGAAGGCACTCATCTCTCCATCAGCAGCCATCAGAAGATTGCTGGCTGAGAGCAGGGCATGTCTTAGTGCAGACAGGGCACAGCAGGAAAATACAAGATGAAAATGAAAGGCTCATTCTGATAATTTGCCTAAGAAATAACGTCTACTCTTCATCTGTATTTGTGGCCAGAGCAGGTGTCCTTTCAGAGTACTGGCCTGTTGGGGATTTTTTGTGAGAACTTGTTAATAGTTTACAAGTTTAGTAAAAGGCTTTTTGTTTGGTTGGTTGGGTTTGGGGTTTGGGTTTTGGTTTTTTTTTTTCCATTTTATGCTTTAATAAGTTGAGATGTAATTTCTCTCTCGGTCCCATTATTCTTTTATATCTCAAGGAGTTTCAAAGCCCGTGGCTGATTGTTGTATACTGGATGCTTACCACACCACCATCATTTCAATGTTTCCAAGACTTTTTAATTACAGCAACACTTTCAGATATCTTTTATTATAGTATGCAGCCAACTTTTGTGAGTAAATTCCTGTCGATCTCTCTGGAGGCAATTAAATGTGTAATTAGCACAACTTGGCTTACCGGCTGCCATGCAAGAACTGTGTAGTACTCTGCACCAAAATGACTTGTTAAGATTAGGGGTTTTGGCATATTTTCTTGATTAGGAAACAAAAAATGCTGCTTTTTCTTTGGGGAATTTCAGTTCAGACAAAGGTGCTGAAAGGATGGGAGGAAGAAGAGAAACATGGGATTGAAATTCAAGAAGTTTTCTGAAGAAGTGGGAAACTTCCTGCTCCTAGTTGTGTACTGGCTCAAAAATGAGTTTGGGCAAAATAAAGAAGTTGTTTGTGCTTCAGATGAAACTCTCTGTCTTTAAGATGGTAAAGCAGGAGCAAGAGTAGTGTGGCAGGTGTACACTACAAAAAGCGGCATGAAGAGGGGAAGTGATAGCAGTTTCTCCCCACCTTCCATCCTCCCAAGAATTGCGCACAAGATGGCAAAGTCTGTGCCAATGCTGTGGGAATTCTGTAAGCTTGGATAGTGGACAGTGCTTTGTTTCCACAGATTTTCTGAGGCAGTTATGAAAGTTTCAGGAATACCCAGACAGATCATGTGTGCACTTTCTACATGTTCAGTTTAAATAACTTTTCTGAATATTAGTTATATGTAAATATGTGACAATTATGAAAATAGAGAACTTTTGCTGAAATGTGCTAATTTTTCAGTTGAGTTGCTCTAGAATTTTGAGATTAGTTTTTCATTCCAATTTTAAATAGGGATTTTTTTTTTTTTTCCTCCCCTCAAGATTTTGGTGGGTTGGGAAGAGGGTTTCCCATTCATCTGTAGGTTTTCAGCATCTATTTTATTAGTCTAGAACCAGCTATTTTCGTGGCCTGTCTGCATAGTGCAATGCCATACCATGAAGAGAGACTCTAACTAGCATGAGTGTCAGGTGAGTAAAACTACTTCAAAACCTTTCCTGCCCCTCCTTGGTTAAGTCTTCCAGGCGGGGACTCTACTGTGTTCATTCCTCCTGCCTTCCGTAGCCAATTTTGATTTACTCTTACAATTGCTGTAGTAGCAATTGTAATTAAGAAGGTACAGAATATTTTTAGTCTTCTATCATTAGCAATCAAACACACAGTTTTCAAAAGATGTTTATTCTCTTAGTGACTACTTATAATTTACATATATTTTGCAGAAAATAGGTAAGATAAAAACAGAAGCTTTCATGGTGTAAAGCCGTACGCAGTACAATCAGGAAGTTATCAATAGAGAATGAAAAGTACTTTGTATAAATAATGCATTTTATGCTTGAGGGTGCAGAATAATTAACTAAGGGCATGAAGTTTGATAACTGAAAAATGCTTTCACTGTCTGAGTCTGTCAAAGGTCCAATTATATGTAACTAGCACCTGAAGCAAAGCAAAGCAGAGCAGTGGAAGTTTCCTGCCATTTGGCAGTCCAAAAATCCTGTGCCATATTCAGCTAAATACAGAATTATTTTTATGACCTTACTCATGAGGATGTTGCTAGTGTATATGAAGTACATCTGAGTTTTATAAGTGAAAATCCTTCTTAGTTTTTCTTATGACCAGTGGCTTGTATTCTTCTGGATAAAGGAGATCACTTGGTGGACTTTGCTTCTGAGAGATTACTTTATATTTTGTTTCTGTATTTCAAGTTTGGGCATTTAAGCATTCCAGAAATGAAAATAAAAGTACAGCATTTTATATTTCAGGTTGAGGAGCGAGTAATTTTGTGCTGAATCTTCTGCTTGAGCTGATGCCTCTGTAGGTTTTTTCTTTTTTACTTAACTTGTCATTGTAGGCAGGCTGGGTAAGTGGGCTGTGTTTCTTTGTTCAGAATATGTTTTTCTCCTAGTCAGGAGTCTGGGTGTCAGTAATAAGCAGTTTTAAGCCATAGTTTATTAACAGCTATTTACCATTACATGTATCTACTTTTGAGGGAATGGGCTCTGTCAGCAGGCAAACCACCTCCTGAGGTGCTCCTGCACCCTGTGAACTGTGCTGTGTTGCCAGCAAGAAGATAGATGTTTTTCTATAGCTTTTATGCACAGAAACTTGTATTTGAGATGATTACATGTTGTGGTTAGCCCTACATTTTGAGTAATTGCAGAGAAGACTGATAAAAATGCCTCTCCTGTATAAATCAATCTCAGTATAATCAAAAGAATTATGAGTACAATTGTATTTTAGGGGCACTCCTCTATCTGAAGCTTGGGACATGCAAACTGAATGAGAAATGGCAGAAGTATTGAGAAATTCTTTCTCTGATTTGGAACAATCATCAGTTGAACTCATGCATATAATGATAGTGAGTACTTAACCAGCAGCTATTCACAAGCTACATAACGGTTACTAAAAAGACCTTTAAAAATCAGTAGCTCCACGTGTCTGATGCCCAAGATGTGAGCAAGGAGCTCTTTGTAGTGTTAAAACTGAGGGATTTTTATTTGTTTTAAGAAATAGTGGAGGACTAAATATGTACAAGAAAGGGCAGAGAGAATGATCTGGGGATTTCTTGCCCCAGCCTTACTTTAATTCCAGGTAAAATAGTGGAACAGCTGATATGTGACTTGATCAATAGAAAATAAGGAGAGTAACATAATTGGTGTAAATTAAAATGAAAAAATAAGCTATTTTTAATTTGCAATGAGATTAAAAGTAGTAGTATCGGTAAAATATATTTCTGCAATACCTTTAATTTGGTTATGCTTAATGAGTTTTTGAGAAAAATTATACATTGTCCAGTAGTCATACATGCAGTTTACTAACAATATTGATATCCTACACGTCCATGACAAAATACAATTCCAAATGGAAGTCTCTGTTCACAGATGTAATTCTAGCAGGCCTGGGACTAAATATTAAACTGGACATCTAGGACAAAATTATGGGCACGTGTTCAGAACGCTGGCTCGCTAACTCTTAGGAAAGGCCAGTGAAGCCTGCTAGGTACCAGTGGCCTTTTCTGGGCTTTAGATAGACATGTCTTTTGTAAAACCAAGATAGTACATTCTTTGGTCCAGTCTTAGGCTAGAAAGAACCGTGCTTGATATCAGTGTTGTATAATGGAGTTGTATTCAAATCACTAATGTGCAGTGTGTCCAATTTTTTGGTATCATGCCTAGGGCAGTGCTTTTCCTCTTGCCTGTAATGATGGGATAGCATTTGGAGTCACTTTTTTTTTTTTTTTTTTTTTTTTTTTTAGTGTCGTTTCTTTTCATTTATTTGGAATCTTCTCGATTGTTACCAGTTTACTATCTTTGAACAATAAAGACTTTATGAAAATGGAAGATATTAGAGAACTTTGAGTTTATTTCTTTATGCCTCTAGGGTGTTGGAAACTTCATCTTGGGTTTATTTGTATATTGTCTGTATACGGAAGCTATGGCTTCATGGTAAGTTGTATTTGATAGCAATACAACATGAAGTATGCCTGTTTCCTCACCTTCTCCCAGCCATCTGTTGTGCCAGCACAATGTTTGTATGGCTGTGCCGTGAACCACATCAAGGAACTTATCTAGCTTTTAAAACAACCTTGTGAAGACTGTATGATATTTGGTCTCTTTCCAAAATGCGAATGAATTTCAACAGGCAATGACTGTGGACAAATGTGCCCATATAGGTATTTCCTGTATATGGAGTGACCTTGTTTCACAATCAGAATGAAACCACAAGTTGTTCTCTTCCAGGAGCATTTCAGACTTCCGCCTTAACTTGCTGGGAAGATTGGCTGACATTGGATGAGGCTGCAATTGTCAATGAGTTCATTCACTTCTTTTGCAAGAAGAGGCTAAGTGATTTTGAGACGAAAACAGTGAGGGTGACCCCATCATTCTGAGAAAATTTCTTGGAACATTTTATGCTCACAAAAACAGATGTTCAGAAAATGCTGTAATGCCAAACCCCACTGATGTCACAGGGTACTGCCAGTTCCTGAATTGTCTGTGCAGGAAATAGTCTAATTTTAGATCTCTGAGTATATTGGTGGATTTTGATCCTCTCCCCAACTCCTCAACCAATCTGAGTTTCATAGCTGAAGATATTACAGATGGAATAATTGTTGGAGATTTGAGTACCTTTGTATGGGATATGGCACAGGCATGGAGTTGGGGTTTGGTTGGTGTCATGGTTTTTTGGTTGTTTTTTTTTTTTTGTTGTTTTTTTTGGGGTTTTTTTGTTTGTTTGGTTTTTGTTTGTTTTTTTTTTTTTTTTTGCTATGTGGCTGATACGGGAATTGGTCATAGACACAGTGCAATACTCTTGTGACTATAGCCCTTAATTTATCAGCATGTGCTGGAGGCTTTCCCATACTTTCTCATCTATTTGATTAAGCTTTCACTCCATTTTCCAGTATAATGGATATCTTCTTGGTAAGAAACATATTAAAGTCCTTAGTTGTCCTCACACATACCTAAAAACTCATTTGGCAGACTGAAAACACACTGACAGCTGGTTTTTGGGGTCAATTAAAAATAACGCTACATTGCTAATGGTAATTTTCTCTTTACCAGCAATCCTGAGGGAGCTGATGTCTGAATGCTACGTTTGGGTTTTTGTAGTGCATTGATAGATACCATCATAAGTCAAATTTACTGGGTGTTTGAGCCAGTCCATGTTTTACTTTGTTTAAAAATATCATTTTCCTACTACTTCTTTCTTTACCACTGACTCTTCTCAACGCTGTTAAAACATTGCTCCCTTGTGGCTCTCTACTAGAGACAGTCTCCCTCTGTACTCAAAAAAGACCTGCTTAGACTTGTTTCTTGGTGTCCACAACTGCTCTGCTCCTCCCTGAAAAGAGTGTAAAAGCACCAGTTCTGTTTCCAGACGCTGATTTGGGGTTGACACCAGTCCAAGGCAGCCCCTTGGCTGTCCAGGGTCACTGAACTAGAAAGGTTTAATCTTCTGAGCTGGGAGGGGTGAGGCTGAGGTTAAGGGCCTGTCACTGAAACATTCACTCATGTGCAGCTCATGGGTAAAATCCTGCCAGAGAGGGTCCCAAATGCACCAGATTTTTGCTGCTTTGATCTGCGCCCGTGTTTCTGTGCCTCTGCATCTGTATGAAGATTTTAAGAACAAGTAATGATTTTTGAGTATGATTGTTTGACATTGATACAATATAATGGACAGTTATGGGCTATCATTGCAGGTCTAAGACCAGTATTTCAATCCATTTTGCATTCTCAACTAAGGTTTTGTTTCTGTTTTGTCTTATGACACCCATATGAGGTACAGTTGTATTTTTTCTTCCAGTCATTTTTGGATTGGTGTTAAGCCATTTATACCATGTGCTGATGGGTGGAATGCTGTGGGCCCAATACCACTCAATAATTAGGAAAGATCTATGCATTTCATTGCTGTCTTGGGAGTTCAGAAACCATTTTTACTATAATTGATAGGCTAAAGTAATTCTCCTGGTCATACCTCAAAACTAAGTGGGACAAGGCTGGAAGAATTGAAGGGCTTTGGAAGCCATGGAGGCACATAGCTGTAAAACTGCATGAGGAAATCTAATATTTTTCAGCTAAATATAATAGCTTTAGTCTCCAGGGACTAATCAACTTTGGGGCTTCATTCTGTGCTGGCATTGCAGATGATTGCTGTATCCCCATGAAATGAGGCAGGAGCACCAGCCTTCGGAGCTGTGGAGCTGTTATGTGTCACCTCAATGACAGGAACTTTCTGCAGAGAGTTTGCATGCTGCTATAATTGTAATTTCCATTCCCATCCTCTGGAAAGGCTTCCACAAATTTAAGTTGGCAAAATAAGTCAACTCGTAGAAGTTTTGGATGATGCACCACTTCTTACTGATATATGATCCCTTTGTTAAAATAATTTGGAGTTCTGATGTAGTCAGAATGACTGATTTTTCTTGTGCCATCCTCTGAATGGTTCTGTGCAAGCACACAACAATCAGCTACCCCTCTTCAATGATGTGAATGGAAAACACATTCAGTGTATTGTAGTATTTTGAAACAGAGTTCTGTGATGGCTTGAGATGTTTGGATATAAGCCTCCAAGGTTAACAAAATTCTGTTAATCACAGAGGGTTCCTTAAGTTAGGATATGGATTGAAAAATCAAATTAGAACTCTGCTTCAGAAGGGCCTCTGGCTGTCATCTGGTGTGATTGCCTGCTCAGAGCAATGCTGACTGTGGACATCAGGTGCCTTGCAGCCTTACATGGCTTTACTGGTTTATCAAGTTCTCTTCGATCTCTGTCTACATCGATACCAAGGCTCTACTTCCCATTAGAGATCTGATTCCCTGCAATCTATCCCTAGCTCTGACTGTAGTGACCTCAGTATTGTGATGTTTTTCCTTCTTGCATAAACTAGAACGTCAGAAGCTGAATTGTTCACTGAAGGTTTAGCGGAAAAAAACAGGATAAACACTTCAGCTCTAAGCATCCAGCTGTTAGAAAGACATTGGGCAAATGAGATTGATTTTGTGAAACTTGTAGTATCAGCTCTTTATACCACTAAAAAATCATCTATTTAAGACTATTTATAATCACAAATGCTCTGTTTATGTGTGATTTATTTTACTGAAGATAATTCAATTTAACATTTTGAAATACTTATGAAGAATAGAGGAAAAATGTATATCTTGTGCAGTCAGCAAACACTGTACCCTCCGTGACAGTAAATCAGATGCATCATACTGTTCCTTCTCTCTGGCAAGTTATGAAGAAACAGGTAAAGAAGTGTTGGCAGGCAGCATAGCCTTTTAGACCTAGGTAGCTGGTAATGTACTGCCTGGAATCTTCAGTTCTTGCCAGGGAAAAGAAATAAAATTTGGTACTGTATTTGGTTTGTGCTGTTTTGATTTAAGTTCTCCAGTTTCTGCTGAGGGAGCAGAATCTCCTCTTTGAACACGCTTGCAGCCCCAAGGACCGAGAAGTTTGAGATTTTAACACTTGGTCTTCCCGTAAGTAGCATGAAATATTAACCTCTCTGTGTGCCTGGTGAAAATACAAATTATCTAGATTAATGTAATCATACAACCTCAGAACATGTTGAATTTCAGCACTAACACAAGTTAAGCAGAGATAAGGTGGCTGTGAAGTTTGTTCAGGTAATGAACCATGCTGCTCTCAAGCACTCCTGCATCTGACTGTTTTCAGGCATAGATTATCCCCTGCTTAGAGCAGGAGTCCTTAAGCGGCGGGTTCAAAGTAATTTCCTCCTCAACCATATGCTATCTAATGGTGACAAGTGGGAGTGAAGAAATATGCCTCTGCTGCAGTGTTAGAAAATGCCTTAGATTTGTGTGTTATGGACTGTTGTTTCATAATGCACTGAGCAAAATGAATCAGAAAATCCAAGAAATGGGACGTATGGACGATACATTCCTTCATATCTCTTTTCTTTTTAAGGCTTCAGGGACTTGGAATGAGATAATTAAAGCTTCAAGTTGTTCATATTGCTTCCAGAGAAATTGTTTTGCCTGGCTGGAAAGGGTGTAATTTAAAGGTCTACCTTGTGGGCCTGGCTCTATAGTCAGTAATGTCTATTTTCTCTATCTTCCAGTGAGTCTTTGCACATGCTCTGGTAAATGTGCATCCAGTGTCTTGATTCACCTTTAAATGGAAAGGAAACCTTTCTGTGTTAACATTTAGCTTCTAATTGATGTTTCCAGCGTTTCCTTTCTTTGAACAGGAACACCATCACCCCCCACTTTTTTTTTTTTTTTTTTTATTTTCTTGCAAGAGGAATTACTGTGTCTTGTTTGGGAATAATTTTTAGTAAGATTCTTAGTGAAAAATCAGTTGTAGCATTTTGAAGCCCATTTTTCCTTTGCCTTGTCTTACAAAATGGTGTCTTTCATTCTAAAACCAGTTTAGCATACCAGTGAATATAGTGTGCGTTACAGTGTACTTAAATTTGTCTATTTTATTGGTTGTAATGCTGAGGCCATAGTGCAGTAACAGTGGTACATTTGGTTGAGGATGAGAAATGCCTGTATCTGTAATTCAGGCTTGAGTAACCTTGCAGAAGATAAGTGTAGAAACCTCTAAGAGAAGGTGTTATGGTTACTGAGTTGGCCATTTCTGAATTTTGTTATAGTTTATTCCAGGTCTTCCCCCCGGGGTTCAGTCAGTGCAGAGGGTGGAGGAAGGAGGTTGAGGCTACAAATAGGTGTTAAGGACTGATTGATGAGATGGACCCTAAGCAAGAGATGTCAGTACGTGTTTGAGGTACAGATCTGTGACAGTGGTAGCTGTGGGGACTAAGCAACTGTTTTCCAAAAGCATAAACTTCTCTGAAGGGTCAGAAGCTTGTGATTCCCATTTGGCAAAATTGCCCAATGTTTAAAAAGGTGTGGAGCTGGGGTTTACTTACAGAACTGTGTTAGTGACAGTGCGTGCTGAAGATAAGCTTGAAAATGTTGTGTTCCTGGTGTCCCCCCTCTCTTCTTTTTTTTGTTTCTTCTACTCCCCCACAAACTCCTGTGCTTTTTGTCCGCGTTGGTGATGATTTTTCTGTACAATTTTTATGGTAATCATTTGAAAGTTGCATAGCAACTACCAATTCTCATTTGTGAGGAGTTTGCATACAACAGTCCTGGGCTTTAAAGTGTTCATAACAATCTCAGAAGAGGGTCGTGTCCAGGAAACAATCCTGACTCTCATCCTGGGAGGCTTACATGCTGGTTAGAAAAGCTCTTCTATGAGGATTCACTTCAGCACATCATCTGCTGATCAAGAGAGCTCTTGCAAAGACGAAGCTACATTTTCTTGTTTAAAACAATGATTACAATGAAATCAAAGGAGTTGGTGAGACACCTTGCATAATCTAGGGAATGCTGGGTTTCTATTCTCTTGCTCTTCAGTCTTGTAGCACAAGGAAACGATAGGGATTTGGCCACTACAGCCATGACTCAATCTTTTATTCAGTGGGAACTTTGTTGACTGCTGGGAAGAGACTGTGCCCTGCCTCTGGCTTAATTCCAACCTTCTGCTGAAACATTTCTCCCTGTGAATGGCTCTTATGTACTGTGTTCCCCCAAGAGCAAGAAATGCTATTTCCCACTTGTTTTAATAGTAAAGGATTTACTATGAATTCAGTCTTGACATTAAAAGACCACACCATCAGTTTCCTTGATGAAGGTAGTAGGTCTCAATACCTCACTTGTCTGTTCTTATTTACATCCATTTCTCTCTGCAAGTAGTCTGACTTTCACACAAGTTGGCAATGGTGGACTAAGATGATCTGCTTTTTGGGGGTCTTTAGAGATATCTGCACAATATATGAATGTTATTTGCTCTCTATACACTGTGATTAATTGTCTCAGCTTTTGATTTCTGTAACTCTGAAGCTCATGCCACCTTATCTTGTAGCCCCATTATGTCATATTTAAAACTGGTTTGAAAACTCCTTGGGACAGTACAAAACCACCAGTAATTACTCATATCAAGCATCTAGCATGTCTCCAGTGCAAGATGAATGGCAATATGCGGTAGCAGTTAGCACTCATAGGGATGTCGTGATCTGTGAAGCTACACTTGTCAGAGGGTGACAGTAAAGAATAGGGGGGATTTCCATAGCAAAGGCTGCTGATTGTGGTTTTTTCTTACACCAGTCCCTCTCCTGAAGTTTCTAAGGACCTCAATGCTCTGCAGTTGCTGTTTGACAACTTTCAGAAGCACTATCTCCACTAGAAAAGCAGCCAGCTGGGGGACTCACCTCATTTGTAGCCTTTATACACTTTACACACAGGATGTTGCAATGTAATCCATAGGATATATGAGCTTTCACAGTCATTGTATTTTGCTGGCTCTATTGAAATTATACATATAGATGGTGTTAGGTACCTGTGGTATTTCTCCCAGAGGAATATTGACAATTATTAAGCATAGAGCACTCTTTAGAAATACCATATGTGTTAAGAATATACCAAGGCCTGGATCCCAAAGGACTTTGGGCTCCCATATCCCTTCGAACTTAACCCTTTAACCAAACTTGCCCTTTAACCAGACTGAGCATCTACCTAAATATCTTCAAGAATTTGAGCCTTGAGCCCATACGACATTTTAGTCCTGCAGTACATGTAGCCTTGGGAGCAGCATTTAGCTTTCAGAGGAACTTCTCTCCAGTAGAGTAAATGAAACTAAAAAGTTTTATTCTTGCAAGACCTCATAGCAGCCTTCCAGTATCTGAAGGTGGCCTACAAGGATGCTGGAGAGGGACTCTGCGTCAGGGACTAGTGATAGGAACTTAAACAGGGGAAGTTCAGGTTAGAGATAAGGAAGACGTTCTTTACTGTGACGGTGGTGAGGCACTGGAACAGGCTGCCCAGAGAAGTGGTAAATGCTCCATCCCTGGCAGTGTTCAAGACCAAGTTGGACAGGTTGCATGGTCTAGCATGAGGCGTCCCTGCCCATGGCAGGGGCTGGAAACTGGATGATCTTAAGGTCCTTTCCAACATAAACAATTCTGTGATTCTGTGACATTTTTTTCCTAAAGGAGAAAGAGTTTAAAGCCTTTAGCAGTGCAAAGCACAGAGTTAGAAGTATCAAAAGGATAGATAGTCTCTTTGACTGTTTTGTCTCGCTGCTGTGCCAAGTTACAGCCAACGTCTTATTTTAGAGGCAATCTTTCCATGCTGAAAATAGTGCCACAGAAATTCTTCCACTTGGCCTGATCCAAACCACAGCTCATCGTGGGGATGCTTCATGCTAGTGGCAACTTAGAGTATTGTGGATCTGAAGATAATAGAGTTCATTCAAGGGCTGTCATTGCTGAGCAGGGCAAATATGACATTTTCCTTAACACTTCAAGTAAATAATGCTTTGAGTTATTTATTTCCATCTTTATTATGATGAATGATATTTTGTGAAACAAAAAGTGGATATGATCTATTTACTGTTAACCTGATTCTGATGGACACTTTGGCTCTAACATTGCTCTCTAAAATTACAAAGCAGTTTTAATGGCTGCATTTATTCATGGAGAAGTTAGTATTAGAAGAGCACAGCAAAAAGCACTCCTAATGAAATTAAATCTCTGGTCTCATCTGGCTGTGTGTTTGGAAAAACTGCTAAATTCAGCATTTAGGCATGGGAGAGTAAATTATTCTAATTTTATTTATTGATTGGAGCAGTGCTAGGTTAAACTAATATCATATTAAATTCTTGCACTCTTCAGCATTGATGTAGCGTTTTGCCAAAGCCCAGATATGTAGGTGTCTTCTGAAATTGATTTTTAGACTGTTCTACATACCTTGCCAAATTAATTGATTCAGTCATAAAAAATGTTTGCAGAGGCACTACTCATTAGGACTGTCACTGAAGGGTTTAGGGTTATAAAAGGACCTGTCTTAATACCCAATTTTAAACTTCATCCCCTGTCATTAGATTTTTTTCCCCACAAAGAATGCAGTGTATACAGGGAAGGATTATGTATGTGAATACAGAATGTATGCTTGGAAGTGCACGGTTTTTGCTGGTGGACTATTAGGAGAGTCCATGATTGAGACCATGAGAGAGAAATTGAGAGTATTATGGAATAGCTTTTTCTCACATATGAAGATGCAGCAAATTAATAACCCTCCAGCTGGGTTTGACTAAAAGTGCATCTATATATGTTCTTATAATTCAAGTTTGATGCAACCTAATTGTTTTTGTGTGCCTGTTTCCACTTCATTTTTCAAGCTGGTGTAAAGAATCTTGACTGTTAAATGTTGGTCACAGTTTTGAAGAGAAAGGTACATTCATGAAAATGTGTTTTCTTCATTGTATGTACTTTGCTAAGTGGCAATACTTGCTTATTTACTTGGATAACCGTATATGAATACATAGAAAATTGGGGAAAAAGCCCAAACACAAACCAACCATCAAACCCTGAAACCTTACACTTTTTCCAACTTATATCTTTTCTACTACTGTGGAAAGCAGCAGTGAGCTAAAGAGGACAATGACCAAAGAGTAGGATGCCAGAAGGAGAACAGAATTGCAGCTTTTTTTAGCAAGAGATCTCTTCTATTCTGCCTGCAGACCTGGTGACTTCTTAAACATTGAGTGTGTATGTTTCTTTTGTCTTGACTTGTCAGCTAGAATTGTTATATTGAGTTATTGGGCAGCCAAATCAAAGGTGTGAGGATACAGCAACGCTGTAGTTAAAACTCAATGCAGAGCAAAGGTAGTAAATCACACTAACTGGTTCTATTAATAGTAGTAATTCTATAATAAATATATTCCTACTTTTTATTTAGCACTATACTAAAGTACTATATACTATCCTATGTAAAATAAATAGCAAGAAACAAGTAAATTTTAGAACTGCACGTTCATGAAAAGAGTATACATTTTCCTTGATGCACTGGTGGCAAATCTGACCAGCACTGAAGCTGCTGAGAACTTTTTCTTGAATTTAAGTAGGACCCAAGTTGAAACCTGGCTACCTCCTATTTAGTTCCTGTGAAACCTGAGAGTCAGGTTTTTCAGATTTAAATCTGCCAACATGTAAATTCTGAGACGAGAGAGTTTTCCATGTATCTGTGACAAATACTGCATCTCTGGCTGAGCCACTTTATAATCACTGCCATCTAATCAGTGCTGCTTTTCTAATCTAAATATAAAGGTTTCCTGTTTGCTAAAAAATTAGCGATTCCAGTCAGACATTTTATCTTACCCTACAAGAAACATAACTTTGCATGTGCCATTTTTCAGTCAAGCAAAAGTGATTGCAGAAATGTGATGTGGATTGTGGTTCAAGCTGACCATTAAGGTGGATTTGCTTAGCTAGTCCTTTACCTACGCAGTGAGATTCTCCCCAAAAACTCAGATGGTCTAACTTATGTCAAGGAGTTCTTGTACTAAATAGAGGTCTTAAAAAATGTATTAATTAAGCAAAATTTAAAACAGCTTTTGAAGAGAGGACAGAAATAGGAAAGGTTTTATACTCTGTTTTCCCAGGAATCACTTTTCTAAGATGTGATTACTCTGCTTTGCTTTCCCTCAACAGCATAATTAGACAGACGTGTTGGGATCAACTCCTCTATGTTTAGGAGTCATTCAAACACTATAATGCAGTGTTTATGGAAAGCCTGTAAATTAGCTGTGAGCACTCCAGAAATCATCATTGCGGCTCAGCACATGTGGGGTTCAAAACCCACAAACAGGCTGTTCTTGCTGCAAATGACATTTTTGTTTGTCTCAAATGGGGATCCATGTACTATGGGTCACTTGGGAGCTGTGTCTCTCTTCCACTTCTCATTAAAACTAGTCATTTAAAAGAGGAGGAATTTAATTTTCATTATTTGTAAAAAGCCCAAAAGTGATTTCTGTTATAGCCTTTTAATGACAGAAGAAGATGCCTTCCCCAAAACAGCAAGGCTCCTCAGCCAGGAAGGCATCATGCCAGGAGATTTATAATAAAAGAGGTCTGTCAAAGATCTGGAAATTAACAATTCACCCTTTTTAAGTCTTATGGAAGAGGTTTGCACCTTTTTGTTACAGAGAGACAGACACTTGTTTTCTGTTAGCAAAAGTGAATGTTTTCTATTCCTGGGTGTCAACCAACTAAGCACTTGGGTATTGCAAGGCTTTACATTTAAATTTGGAATGTCGGATTATCCTGAAGTGAGATATGACGTGTCTGGAAAACAGGGCATGCCAGATCTGCATATCTGCACAGAGGAAGTGAGGTTTTATTCTGCAAGTTTTCATATTCCTTTGTAAAATCTGGGAAAAAAACCCCAGACCAACCCCAAACCCAGAAGGTTGCCTGTAGTTTAATTCAGTAAATGAACTGTAATCTGGTACTTCCTGGTCAAGAAACATTGGAACGTTTGGGTTTTGTTTGGAAGTTATGAACATATGGCAGTTCTGGGATAATCCTGAATACTGAACTCCAGTATTCCCCACCACCTTCTGATGACACTATCTGGTCTTTTAGATCGTGTTTTCCTGAGACAAGTTTGAATAGCTGAACACCTCCAAGATCGTTAGTGGTAATGAGTGTGGTATATTCATCATAAGAAGATGACCTCCATATTTTAGAGAAACGTACTCCTGACATGATAACTCTGATCCCTCATAGATCTAGAAATTCAAAAATTGTTTATGTTAAAATATTATGGAAAAGGCTTGCTTCATTTTAACAGTAAGATGGGCATTTGCTTTCCTTTTATTATTAGAAGTGCAGGTTTTACAGCCGTGGATGTTGCCCAGCTGTAGAATTGTTTGAGATATTGAATCAGGCCTTGACTGTTTTAGGATTTAGGACTGCTTTAGGATTATTCTGGAAATTGATGAAGTCTTTAATTTCTTACCAATGCTAAAGGAAAGAACATCCCCACAATCTTTTATGTGTATCCTTGATCTGCATGATGTGTTATGAAATTTGCTACTCCTTTCTCTAATATTTCATCAGTCTGCGGATTTGCAAGTGTAGTAAAGCTGAGTTGGATTTCTGTCAGCACATAAAGTATTCCTGACATGAGGGACAGGGATGAAAGCACTGTGGAAGAATTGTAGCCTGAGGAACATTTCAGCCAGTCTACCTTCATTAGCTTTAAATGGCCTTGGCAAGTCTGAGGTGTAATCTGGAAACAAACTTGGAAGGCAGCAGGTGTGTGGAAAAGAAATTGGGATAGGAAGAGAATCTGTGGCCCACATTGGAGGGGGAATACATACAGAGCTCAGAACATGACCCGGGTTCTGAAAACAAACAAGCAAGCAACAGAATGCTTTATTACTTCTTACGTTCATCCCAACTCTTCAAAACATTCATTTAGATTAGTATTGCTGTACTGGTGCTTAATTTAGCTGATGGGTAAATTATAGTTAATGTTCTTCTGTTAGTAAGTGAACTAGAAATCACTGTTCTTGCTCTCTACTGCAAAAGAACTGAAATAGTTCTGGCATTATAAAACTCACTTGATTAAAATAAAGCCTGATACTTAAGCTTTTAATGACTAAGGTAGTAAATGTCTTTGGTTCTGCAGTGGCTTCATAGTTTCTTCAAATTACTCATCAACTATTACGGCAGTATGGTAGAGTCAGTATGAGAGGAGGAATATGTTGTTGCTGTGTGTATATAAAAATACAGGCATATTTTGGTGTATATATAGGGATTCTGTCTGTGCGTTCTGTATATTATATGTGTTATTGTTCATATTTTGGTGTGTTATATTACATAACAGGTTGGACAGAGCTTGGAGCAACCTGCTCTAGTGGAAGGTGTCCCTGCCTGTGGCAGGGGGTTGGAACTGGATGAGCTTTAAGGTCCCTTCCAACCCAAACCAATCTATGAATCTTCCAGTTGCACCACAAAGGCACTGCTTCCAATGGGAGGTAACAAATTAGAGGACAATGAAAAGGTGGGGGGGGGAGGGATGGGATGTATCGGTTGCATAATTTTAAACACAGCTGCCTTTGATATTGATTATGATTCACTGGCCTGAGAAATGTGAGCCAAGTCTGCCAAACTGTCTGTTCTCATGATTTACAAGATTTCCCACTCTGTAGATATTGGAGTACAGAATTTGTGCAATGGCAAAGCATGTTAATGACAAGCTTTTTGATTAGAAGCTGAAGTACTTGTTCTGAAGGTCTAGTGGTTGAATCCTGTGCCTTGCCAAGAAAGTAACAGGAGTACAAATAATACGAAGACTAACATCATTTGTAGAAAGTTCCATTCAATCAAGCTATAAATTGTTAATGGTGACTGCTATGCCTTCCCCCAGCAGTTTTTTAAAGATCATGCCTTACTTTTACTGGTTTAGATTTGTCATCTGTCTGTCCCCATCTCTCCCCAATTTTGTGTAGTACTTCAGTACATAGAAATCGGTCAGCACACTCTTTCTAAAACCATACATTAAACTCTTGGTGGGTATAGGGCCACATGCTAGTCTCTGTATAGAGACAGGGCGTTGAAAACCTGCTGATGAACTCAAGAGGTTGACTGCTCTGATTTGTGTGGTTAAGGGAATAAATGAAACTGGTTTATGAATATATGGCAAACTGAATCCCATTTTGCTCCTCTTAATCATCACATACCCTGAGTCTGTCTGGAGATCCTGCAGTTTAAGTGCATGGGCCCCATCTTTCTGAATTGGCAGGAATTCATCCTAAGCATTGCAGTTAATAAAGGTGCTCCTGTTTTCATACAAACACAGTCTTCAGCTGCTGCTTGCTAGGGGTGGGAAGAGGTGTGTGTTAAACATGTTCAAAAAACTGTGAAAATGTTTAAATTATTTGGGAAATTACCTCATATTCCAGAGTAGGAATATGCACCTAGCTGTGGGCTTCAGAACACACCTGAGTGCATGGAACTAATTCTCTGAGAGAACTGGAAGAGGTAACAGTGTTCCCAGATAGTGGTGTTTGCAGTCAGATCCCTTTTGTATCTCTTCTGCTTGTTTGCTGAAGAAACTACAATCATTTTTAGCCCTGTCTTGTCAAATTCTTCTGCTCATTGTACATCAATTTAATTGGAGCAGTTGATGAGAATATCCCTTACGCCTCCATTTAATTTCCAAATGCACCGAGGTATGTACAAATACCATTGCTCAGCTGAGTGCTCATTTTGATTTAGTAGTCTCATTTTCAAGCAATAATTTGAGTTCTTCCTTCTGTGGAGACAGTACTTTTCGATATATGCTTATTTCTACCATAGCACCAAGCATCTCTATATAATTTTAATGATGTTATTTTTATTTATATGTAGTTCTGTGCTTTGTGTTGAGTTTTGCTCATGAATACTCTATAAAATCTGCTCTTTCTTGGGGGTTTAGGTGAGGTTGTAAGAAAAACAATTTTTCATAGGAAAAACCAAATAAAATAATTTAATTATCACCACAAGCTGTTTGATATTTTCCTAGTAAGCAAGAAAATGTGTCTTGTTTCTATGGAGTGACTGTAAAATAATAAATTTAACTCCTTTATAAGATTGGTTGGGGGAGGAGGGGAAGTCAAAGGAAAATGTGCGGCTTGATCTCATGGAGATGGATGAAGCCCTCAGTGTGCAGAAGTCTTCCAGTGTACAGAATTCTAAACGTAGTATATTTTACAGGTTTGAATTTTTTTATCAGACTACAATAGAAGTTACAATTTTTTCAGCTTTAATTTGTATTTTGCAATCAGATTACATGTTATCATTTGATACACCAAGATAAAATGAGCATAGTTATATCTTGTATTGTAAAGTTATGTCCTGTATTATAGGTATGTGTAGCAACACATGATCATCCATATGTAGTAGTAAAAGCACCTTTGGATCAGACTTCATGGTCACTTGAAAGAGGAGACTAGAAACTGTTTCTGTACGGACAGTTCCAGGACATTCCATGAGGTGTGGCATTGTAACATGACTTGTGCGGAGTTATTCCAAGGATCACTGGGGATAAGTAAATCTTCTAGGAGGCAAGATTTATAAGGAAATGCATTATACTTGCTTATTCTAAGGCTGTACACCTTATTACAAAGGAAACTTGTTCTATCTTTGAAAATTCCTAGGTGTTGAACTGCAGCTTTTGTGAAGATGCCTTTTTATGATAAGGTCATTGTGCAAATACAGTCTGAAGCGACAGAGGATTGCTGGCTAAGCTCCATTGCTAAGAATAATGGATAATTACTGCTGTAATTTAGTCAGTTAAACTTTAACTGGCCCTCACTGGTTTTATTTAAAATCATGTTGTTCTTGGTGTTTGTTTAATAATAAAAATGGTTAAGAAAATGGGCTTTTATAATGGCATTCTTTAACTGTTTGTGTTTTGTGTCCAGTCACCTGTCAGGATGTATTACTTCTGCTCTGTGCTCTTTTGTATTTTCTAAAAGAGAGTACAAATTCAAGTGACAGAGGATTTCATGTTTGTGTTTTCAAATGAAGGTGTTTCATTTAAAATTAAAAATTTAAATTAAAAATTTAAATTTAAAATTAAAAATTTAAAAATAAAATTAATTCAAATGAAGGTGTTTCATAATATTTTTATCAAAAACCAGCGGTTGTCCAAATATTTATTAATAATACATTAATTTTATTATTATAATAGTAATATTAATGTTCTTCAGCAACTGAGTTTACTCCCGTAGAAGTCAGGGAGGATCAGAATGGATCTTTCCTCTACATGAGCTTGTTTGTGTTTATTTCTCTGAGACTTGTAATTAACTGACAGACGGTTACAATTGTAGCCACCAATGTCTGTCCACTGAGAAGAATCAGAGATTTCACATGGACAGCCAGGTATCCATCTCCTTAAGAGCTTCATGTGGGGGAGCAATTCGACTTTCTTTTCAAGTGACATGACATAGTTTTTACATCTCATTTTTCTTTTCTTTCCCAATTTTCAATACGCATGGTGCAGGGTCACTGCCTTATTTAGTAGAGGTTTGAAAAATCAGCACTTTTCTCCTTAGAATAAGCTCTATCTGGCTCCTGTACACAGGACAATCCCTGCTTGCTCCACAGATCTATCTTCCTTGCACAGAAGGGGATGATTTAGTTCATCTTTGTTATTAATCTTGTTTTAATTATCTGTTAATGTAACATGAAGTATCATCATCTGACAAACTTAAAGTTGCATTGCTTTTATATAGAGAATTCTGATTCATGGAAGGGAGTGCCTGAACTGCCTGGTGAGAACTGTGCAGTGAAGTTATCCTCTGTTCTTCCACATTTCACCCATATTCCAGGAGTTTTGTTGGGGTATATTGCAAAGAATCAGGTCATGGCTTTTTCTTTTCCTGTCTGGAGTACATCGTGTCATAGTAAATTGTGGCAAGTTTGAGGATCAATCCTAAAATACTTATTTTAATAAGATGTTTGATCATAGTGAAATATTACACCTGCTGTGAATAGCAAGTATGAGATGGAAATGGCATGGGTGCTGCTTTCAAGTGTCAGTATTTTTGTGACTGGTTTTCGGATACCAGAAGGTCCATGGGTTGTTGCTAAACGACCTGCAGCAGAAGAGTGATCTTGTAGTCTGTAAACAGAAAATTGCTGTTCTGAAGTATGGCACTAGGTGACACAAATGGAGATAGATCAAGATACACTACTTTGCTACTAAGGCAAAACATAATCCTTTGTGCCTTTTACACTGAAATACAAGCTGCAATTGCAGCTTTCTTAACGAGCTTTGTTACATAAGGTCCCTGGAATGTGGGAAACTGAAGGCACTGAACAACTTTTAAGAGCAGGTGCTTTGTTCGTTAGCCATCCTGCACAAAGGGCTTGTTTTCAAGGAACCCAGAGGATTGGTATCTAAATCCCTTTGATGCACAGTTCCACTAATAAAAATGAGCAAGTATCCCACTTTGTAGACAGCCTATGTGAGTTCACTAAGTACTTACACACTTTTCTGAGGACACATGTAGTAGCATAAATGAAATGGGCATGGCCAAACTGTCACATCTCTGCAGATGCTGCTTTCTGCATGGGCATACCCATCTTTGGAGGCCGTTGAGCACCCTGAGCTCCCACTCAATTTAGATGTGATGGTACTTATGATTTAGTTGCATTATGGATACTTGAAGAATCCTTTAACTGCTGTAGTCTATACTGAGATTAATTAAAAATCTTTCATGTTTCCTGCCTAGGTTAGAAAAACCTCCAAAGTTTCTTATTGTATTTTCACAGGGTTCTACAGAAGTGTGGTGTTGTACCTATCTAGGAAATAGTTACATGCATAGTGCTGTCAACTGCAACTAAGGCAAATTTCTGGCATTAAAAACATCAACCCAAATAATATGGTTTGTTACTTATTTGTAGTCAGTACAAGGGGTATTGTGTCTCTTTAAAGTATATTGTGCAAGTTAAGGAAGATGGCTTCAGTCTTCTTCGCACTCTACTGAGCACTGTACAAACACGGGGGTTTTATAGTGGGAAATGAGATACTCCATTTGCTATTGCAGTGCAGTGTTTACTGTATCTAGTATGACTGTCAAATCTGTAATAATTTCTAGAAAGAATTGCTATGCCTTGCAAGGACCTAAACTTACATTTTGAACGTTTCCTTTCCTGAAGTTATGGTTTCCCTCTGATATTTACTGTAAATCAGAACTGTGCTGAAAAGATATTTTGCATCTCTAACTAAGGAAAAATAACTTGAGCTAAGCTATTTTATAGAAGAAATAGTTTGACTGCCTATACAAAAATCTCAGTAATTTGAATATATGTTGGTAAAGCTTTTCTGCCCGGAATGTGCTTATGGGAATAACACTTGGCAAATCTCTTGATGTGTCATATTCTTGCAACTAAAGAAGTCAATGCATCCTTAAACAGAATGCTAGAAAGGAAATGCAGATTTAATCAAAGGTGGTGAGCCCTACGGGTACAGTCAGAAAAAGCAGGTGCAATAGAGATTTCTGTCTGCATCTGTCATATTACCTTACTTACCATGCATCATAGAATGCAACGCTAAATGTCTTTATCTGGTTAGCACATTGATATTGAAAACTCTATCTGCTTACAGCTGAATTCCACACTCTTCTCCTGTGGAGGCAGTAGCTCTGACTACTGGAGACTTTGCAACTACTTTAACACAAATGTGGTTTGTTTTGTGATTTCAGTTATGCTTATTCACAGGCTCTGCAGTGAGCACCAGTGAAATATCATCCACTGCTGGTGTACTTTGGGCTATGTTTTAATCAGTAGGATTCATTCTACGATATGCAGTTGTCTTAAGTTGTGTGATATGTAAGTACTGATATAGATAATACCTATCAGGAATTTCCTATCTGAATTTGCTTCTGAGCTGCTGCTATTGAATGTACAGTGGAAAAGGATGTTCACTGCTAGACTGATGGGCTGATCACTGACTTTGAGAAAGCATGTAATTTCTATTAGCATAACAGAAGAGCAGCTGTAGCTTTGCCCAGAGGCCAAAGATGATGTCTAAAGAGAGAATATAAAGGATAAGCATAAATGGTATTTCCCTGGAGTACGCTCTCTTCTTCAGATGTGCTGATTGCACATAAGAGCAGAGAAGCACACTGAGTATTTTGAAACACTTCCTTCTAGAAGAATTTAAAAGCAGCATGCACACTTCAGGTAAATCATGATGGCTTTGTGACTTTGCCTTCCAAAGGCAGGTGAGTCAGGTTTGCACCTCTTCTTGTTTAGCCTCCAGACTACCTGGGGAACCAAAATGCATATGTCTTCTTGAGATCAAGGATCTTGAATCTCATCATCATCTTCCTCTGCTACTTGAATATATCCCCCAAATCTCTGTTGCCATGGAAAGCTGCTCTGAATCGTTCCTTGAACTCCGTTCAGCCTTCCCCTTCAAACATTTCCTTCCCTGTCTGTCTTCCCCAGCTAGCCTCTTGCTGTTGGATTTCTCTCCTTAGTCCAGTGCCACTGAAGCAGATCAGGTACACAGAGGTGACTAGTCGAAGAGTCCTGGCTCAAAAAGGAAAACCACACAGGAAAAAAATCAGCTTTATATTTCTTTTATTTGCTTAATATTTTATACTCACCATTTGGTGGAAGGGGGTGGAGGAGGAGGTTGTTTGTTGCCTTCATTTTTACTTGTTAAGTGTAGATGTATGGAAATTATTTAGTTAATGGTTTTCTGGCTTCTCATCATCAACACAAGTGAGAAGCACTTTAGGATTCAATTGAGACCAAATGTTTTCAGATAAGGAGATGATGTCTTAAGGCGTGTTTATTGGTATTTAATTATGCGTATCTTTCCATATAGTGTATGGCATTTACGCACAGATGCAACACATACTATAAGTAATCAGCCTATCTGGCTTCATTCAGCTGCCATTAAATGATGATAACAATGATAAATTGTTATTGATTCTGGATTTAATGCTAGATTCTTGGCCATAGCATGTTTAAATGTCACTTCTTTTACTGTAAGTAAAGTTTTGATTGTGTTTACAGGATTAATAACTTTGGTGCTCCTTTTAAAGCTCCTAATGGCAAAAACTTCATGAATATCCTTTTGTGAATGTTGTTGATGCATGAGCTGTTTGTTATTGCATGAGCATGAGCATGAGCAGTTTGTTATTGCAGGGTTGTCTTGTGCAATACTTGTACTAAACAAGAGAGAAAATTGGAACAGGGAATAGTATATGCCCTCAACCACTCTAAATCCTTGTTCTGAACAACTTTTCCTCTAGTTTTGGGGTATACAGCACATATCTGAATCACTCTGATGCCATCTTATGCTGTTAAGAGAAATGGTTAATATGACAGATACCAAATAGCTGGAATGAAAATTTGTCCCAGGGATGAATTATTGCATAGCATTGATTCTTCAAAACTTCCATGCGCTATTCAAACAACTTAGATTTTTTTTGATTCCACAGCAATAGTAATGTGAAAACATATGACATTTTGCTAGGCTAAAATATTACCATTAAAATGAAAAACAAAACAAATCTACATATTTTAACTTAATGGGTACCCCAAAAGATGTCAAGTAGATTGAATTCTAGCATGTTCTGTGGATGGCTTGCAGTAGTTTGTGTGCATGTTTAAACTTATGGCTGGGGTAGAGCAAAACTGATTTGGATAACTGATTTTGATAGAAAAAGAATTTGGCTGGTGCAGTAAAAAGCTGTGAAAATCAGACAAAATGCGGCCATTGTGCTTTTTAAAGACTAACGGTATAATCCTTTGGGGCAGTAAAACATGTAAGGCTAAAACATTAGAATGAAATCTTATTTACAGAAAATTGAAAAAAGTTATTGGGAGAGGAAGGTGAAACGCTGCTTTTCCATGGAACTCCAAAAAGAGAGAAAAATGGAAATTTGAGAATCTTCCTTTATGTCAGATCCATCTGCCTGTCCCAAAACCTGGAATCACGGACTTGTTTTGAAATTGGACAGACAAAGCCTGTACACAAGGTTGTTTTCAGTAAGCATGGCCATTAACAGCAGGATTGTTTTCAAGATTCATAATTAGAACTAGCTGTCTGCTTCAAGAAATAATGTAACTCCCTGTAACCTAAATGCTTTGATTTTATATCCATTAAAGTTTCCCAAATTGCCCATGAATCAAGAGAAGCTTATCTCTGATGGCCTTATGGGAGCTGATGTGGTTCAAAGTAAATGAGCAAATTGATTTGAAAAGTAATTCTCTATAGTCCCGGACTGAAACTTGAGGAAGAAATTTCATGTAGCCCAGCATGTTGTTTTGGTAGCAAAGTATCTCAGTACTGATATGGAACAATGTGAACATTGGTAAATAATGCCCAGTGCAAATGTAAGAGTGGGACAGTGGGGATGGATAGTCTATATACCAAGATTATGATTTGTTTTCCAGAAACTGTCTGACTCGATAGTTGGTATCCCTCATCCATCCTGTGTCTTTGTGGTATTCTATTTCTAGAGGCAAATTATGTGAGTTACAATGAAAAATACCAGTATGTGGAGAGGGAAGTTATCCAGATTTTTCATTTCCTCAGATGTCTCCATCTATCCCTGATGGATTTCCTGAGTCTTGGCTTTTCACTGGGCTAATTCACAAGCTCACTGATGTCCTCTTAATGCTTTTTATTTCTGTTAACTGGTGAAAAGCTTTCTGTGATTCTGCAAAGGGAATTTTTTTGTTTCTGAAAATAAGTCTAGGCTTTCCTCCTTCCAACAAGTACAGTTTGAAAGTTTTGCAGTAAAATCGTGGTTTGGGTTTGGATTTCTTTCTACCCCCTTTTATAGCATCATTTCATTGTTTATTTTTCTCATCCAGGTAGGTAACCTGTAAAGAACAGGTCATCACCAGTTTGTTCTAAACTTTCTCACATGACTGTGGGGAGAACAGGACCAGAGCCCCATTTTCTTGTAATGCTGTCCCCACAACTTTGTTGTGATGTGTCAAATGGGAATTACTGGCAGTTCCTTTCACCAGGATTGTTGCAGTATCTTCACAGCAATTGCTTTCTCTGTCTTTGAAAAGTCATTAACGTTCCTGATTGCTCTCCCATCATTCATAACAACTGAAGAGTTTTCACTGCGAGGACAGACTCATGAGCTCGCCATGTGAACTCGGGTGTTCCTAGAGGTGAAAGATATTCTGCATGGCTAATTTAAGGTCATTTTTCCCATGGAAAATGAGGTCTTTAAGGGCTCTTCAAGAGAACCCTATCACTTTAGTGCTGACCAAAAAGCAAAAGGATGGTGCTTGTGCAAACCATGAGAAAATCAGGCACCTGCATTTAAAAAATGGCAAAACATTTATCTGCGGTCATGACAAGGGGCATGAGAAGTGATACTCAACTGTAATCATTGAATCATAGAATAGGTAGGGTTGGAAAGGACCTTAAGATCATCTAGTTCCAACCCCCCTGCCATGGGCAGTGACACCTCACACTAAACCATGTCACCCAAGGCTCTGTCCAGCCTGGCCTTGAACACTGCCAGGGATGGAACATTCACAACATTCACAACAAATGGGCAACCCATTCCAGTGCCTCACCACCGTCACAGTAAAGAACTTCTTCCTTATATCTAACCTAAACTTCCCCTCTTTAAGTTTGAACCCATCATCCCTTGTCCTATCACTACAGTTCCTGATGAAGAGTCCCTCCCCAGCATCATTGCAGGCCCCCTTTGGATACTGGCAGGCTGCTATGAGGTCTCCACATAGCCTTCTCTTCTCCAGGCTGAACAGCCCCAACTTTCTCAGCCTGTCTTCATACGGGAGGTGCTCCAGGCCCCTTATCATCCTCGTGGCCCTCCTCTGGACTTGCTCCAACAGCACCATGTCCTTTTTATGTTGAGGACACCAGAACTGTACGCAGTACTCCAAGTGAGGTCTCACAAGAGCAGAGGAGAGGGGCAGGATCACTTCCTTTGACCTGCTGGTCACACTCCTTTTGATGCAGCCCAGGATACAGTTGGCTTTCTGGGCTGCGAGCGCACACTGAAGCTGGCTCATGTTAAGTTTCTCTTCAACGAACACCCCCAAGTCCTTCTCTGCAGGGCTGCTCTGAATCTCTTCTCTGCCCAACCTGTAGCTGTGCCTGGGATTGCCCCGACCCAGGTGTAGGACCTTGCACTTGGCTTGGTTGAACTTCATGAGGTTGGCATTGGCCCACCTCACAAGCATGTCAAGGTCCCTCTGGATCCCATCCCTTCACTCCAGCGTATCAACCGAACCATATAGCTTGGTGTCACTGGCAAACTTGCTGAGGGCGCACTCAATCCCACTGTCCCAATGTAGTTCCCTGGGTCTTCCATTTTCTCCTTCTTGAAAATGGGGGTTATATTACCCTTTTTCCAGTCATCGGGAACTTCACCTGACTGCCATGATTTTTCAAATATGATGGACAATGGCTTAGCAACTTCATTCGTCAGCTCCTTCAGGACCCGCGGATGGATTTCATCAGGTCCCATGGACTTGTGCACATTCAGGTTCTTAAGAGGGTCTCGAACCTGATCCTCTCCTACAGTGAGCCTAAGGTCTTCATTCTCACAGTCCCTGCATCTGCCTTCCAAGACCTGGGCGTTTGGAAGAGCGTTTGCCAGTGAAGACTGAGGCAAAGAAGTCATTAAGAACCTCAGCCTTCTCCAAATCCAGGGTAGCCAGTTCTCCCGATAGCTTCCGGAGAGGGCCCATGTTGTCCCTAGTCTGTCTTTTATTTGCTATGTACCTATAGAAGCCCTTCCTGTTATCTTTCACATCCCTTGCCAGATTTAATTCTAACGGGGCCTTAGCTTTCCTGACCTGGTCCCTAGCTTCCCAGACAATATCCCTGTATTCTTCCCAGGCCACCTGTCCTTGCTTCCATCTTTTATAAGCTTCTTTTTTCTCTCTAAGTTTCCTCAGCAGCTCCTTATTCATCCACGGAGGTCTACTGGCCCTCCTGCCGCATTTCCTTCTAAGCAAGACGCAACACTCCTGAGCTTGTAGCAGGTGATCCTTGAATATCAACCACCAGTCTTGGGCTCCCTGCCCTCTAGGGCTTTATTCCATGGAACCTTACTAAGCAGGTTTCTGAAGAGGCGAAAGTCTGCTCTCTTGAAGTCCAGGGCAGTGCGCTTGCTGCATGCTCTTCTCACTGTCCTGAGGATCTTGAACTCGACCATCTCATGATCGCTACAGGCAAGGCTGCCCTAGAGCATCACATTTCCAACCAGTCCCTCCCTGCTGGTGAGCATGAGGTCAAGCATGGCACCTCTCCTTTTCAGCTCCTCTGTTACTCACAAGAGGAAGCTGTCTTCTACACAATCGAGGAACCTCCTGGATTGCTTGTGCCGGGCCATACTGCCCCTCCAATAGATATCAGGAGGGTTGAAGTCCCCCATGAGGACAAGGGCCTGCAAGCGTGAGGCTGCTCCTATCTGTCTGTAAAGCGCTTCGTCCACAGAGGAGTCCTGATCACGCGGCCTGTAACAGATCCCCACAGTAATGTCCCCCATCGCTGTTCTCCCTTTGACCTTGACCCACAAACTCTCTGTTGACTGATCACCTGTCCCGAGACAGAGTTCCATACTCTCCAGCCTATCACCAACATAAATAGCAACTCCCCCTTCTCGTCTCCCTGGCCTGTCTTTCTAAAGAGCCTATAACCTTCCATTCTAACACTCCAGTCATAGGAGCCATCCCACCATGTTTCTGTGATGCCAATGATATCATATCCCTGTAGCTGTGCATACAATCTGTAATTCCTCTTGTTTATTCCCCATACTACGGGTGTTTGTATACACGCATCTGAGCCGAGCTCCAAATGAAGCCGACTCATTGGCTGGAGCAGCTGAAATATCTCTGCAATGCTCCAAGCATTTATTACAGGTGCTGGCAACTGACTGGGAGCGTTGGGATGGATCGATGCCCCCTTTCCCCAGCACATCTAGTTTAAAGCTGCCTTGACCAGCCTGGCAAGTCTCCTACCAAAGCAGCTCTTCCCCTTCTTGGTCAGACCAGCTCCACCAGCCTCCAGTAGACCTGGCCTCCCAAATTGAGTCCCATGTTCTAAATAACCAAACCACTGATTACAGCACCACCGTTTTAACCATTTATTAACCTGCCCAATCCGCCTAGCCTTTTTAAGGTCCTCCCCTTTAACCTGGAGTATTGATGAAAAAACTATCTGAGCTCCAGAGCCCCTAACCACCTTTCCCAGGGCTCTGTAGTCCTTCTTAATGTTCTCCAGGCTACTGCCATCTATATCGCTAGCACCCACATGGACCACTAGAAGCGGGTAATAGTCAGCAGGACTTACTAGAGCAGGCAGCCTCTCAGCAACACCCCTGATCCGAGCCCCTGGCAGGCAACACACCTCCCTCGAGACTGGGTCAGGCCGACAGATGGTGCCTCTGTGCCTTTCAGAGTCACCTACTACTATGACCCGCTGCTTTTTCCTGGAGGCACCAGTAGAGATCCTCTTTACTGGTGCATCAGCTGGTTGTTCATTTGGCAAGGTGTGTGTTTTTTCTCGTTAGTCCCCTGCAGAACTGTGAAGCGGTTCTGGGTGGGGATGTCAGATTGAGGAGGAAGCCCCTTGCTTTTAATTGTCCTCTTCCTCCTTTTTTTGTTGGGTTTTTGTTTCTGGTTTTTTGTTATTAGTTCCCAGGTTCCTCGGTTAATTCCTGAGGTAATGTCGCCCGCGCTCCTCGGGCGGGTTTTGCCCGCTCGGGCGGTGCCTCCCTCCCGGCACCGCCCCCGGTGAGTCCCTGCTCCCGTCCGCGGAGCTGCGGCTCCTGGGCAAGGCCTGGCGGGGGCTCGGGGCTCCCGCGGTGTCTCTCGCCGCTCAGAGCTGAGGCTCCGGGGCGCGGGGTTTCCCCTCGCTCCGGGGTTGAAGGCGTAATCAGTGGCATAAAATCTGTCCTCCTTGCTAACGAATATATTAGTTCACACGTTTTTCAGTATTTATTCGCATGGTGAAATACTTCTAGGAAATGAGAAACTTGTACAAATCTCATCTTCTCCATAAAGGAAGAATATCTTAGGGTAATGATTTTACAGTGATGTTCATCACTGTGTGATCTGGTGTGGGTTAGAGAGTGACTGATTTGTATTCAAGAAATATATGAAAATACAAAGCAAACATAATTAGTCTAAAAATTCTCTTTATTCTCCTTTATCTTCCTTGCAGGCATCAGTGCTCTACTACTTCTTACACATTGGGATTCTCTTTCACCACAGAAGCTGTACAATAGCAGTTCCTCATGGTACAGCCAGCTCCACAGGGCCGTTTTGTATGTAGAACCACAGTTTTGCCTTTCCTCACTGAAGTATTCGCTGTGTAAGACATTTCTCTAACTGTGGAAATTGAAATTTATGTGGAAAGGAGGTGTCTTTGAATAAACTTTTCATCAAATGACCACACAAAATTCCTGCTGGTTTGCACGAGTCTCCTCAGGACTTTATCAAGTTTGGTCACAGACTGGTTCATGTCACTTCAGCCTTTGAAAGCATTTTTCACTTGCCTGTCCTGGATGAACAGGAGCTCGGGCTGAGACATCACAATTGCCAGTATCTGACCAATGTGTGAAAGAAAACCCAGATGTATTGAAAATCCAGACAGTGCTCTCCAGCCCAGGGAATGGTTCCTGAGCTCTGTGCAAAGCTAGTCATCTTCCATAATTATGTTGTTTCACTATAATGGCATGTTGACATGTCATGTCCATTAGATATGACATGTATTATTCAAAGAATGTAAAGGATCAAAAATCAGTGGACTCTGCAATGATCGGCAGAAACCCCGTTCTCATTCCTTTGTAATTGTTTCTTTGCTATGCTAGTATACAAAAAAATAGACAAACTTCAACTCATATAGCAGGCCCAGACAAGCCAAGCAGATAGTGTAAAATTAAATGGGTATCTTAAAGGAAACAAACAAACAAAACCAAACACAAACCCTGTTTAGCAAAACTCTTAGGATAAAAGCATGACCTGAAAATACAGAAGCCTCTGCAAAATGAATCCCTGCAGGCTCCCTCTAGAAATGGGAAAGAACATGCTTGATTAAGCCGGTGCTAACCTTTCAAAATCATGTTTGTCTGATATTTATTTCTTGAAGTAATAAAAGGAGATGTTTCAGATGTCGGAAAGCCATAATGTACTCGCTTGCTTGCTACTGCCCTTTTTTAACTTGAGTGTTCCTCTCCCAGAACAAACTTTTGAAATGAGAAGTAAGGCCTCGGTTTGTCCTTTATGATGACCTTTATACATTTTGTGGCTCTGCATTTGCACCAGTTAAATTACATAGTAAGAAAAGTTACATCCCTGTTTCAGGTGTGCTAGAAGGCCTTAGTCTGCTAAGTGACACATACACAGGTCTATGTGAGCAGATTCGAAGAACCTCAGGTTTATTGCATGCAGGAGTAGTTCTCATCTGCAGAGCCCTGCCCTGCTGCTCCCTGTCTCCAGGCACAGCGGGTCCAGGTTGCTAGACAAGGAAAGAAGGTGAAGTAGGCTCCAGGTTGAGTGCAAGGACCAGGTCAGTATCCACGGGGGCTGGGCATAGTCCTCGCTGCAGCTGAGCTTGTCTCAGAGTGATGGTGGTTGGTGGGGGATACCTGGGTCCCAGGCAGGAGCTCCCAAAGGCAAGGTTGGTATCAGCAGAGAAACCCGCGAGCAGGAGTTGTGCATGTTTTTGCCATGTGTGGGGCCAGAGAGGTGACAGGTCCTTGGGAAGCAAGTCTGTTCTGCTGTTTGTAATAACTAGTAAATTATTTCCACCCTCACATGTTGCCCTGCTTTGCCTGAAAGTACATAATTTTGTATAATTTCCCCCAAATTGCTCCCATGGTGCTAATGGGGGAGTTTTCTCCCAGGGCACCTTAGTGAGATGTTTGTGTTGGGAATTGCATGTTCTATACTGTTAATGGATAAAGTCAGGAATTTAATAACTTAAGAGTTTAGAAATGTGCAGAGTATCTTGGGAGGAAAGGTTTTCATTTGAGCTCCCTCACTTCATTGCTTGCATTTACTGCAGGTTTTGCATGGGTCTTTGTAGTACTACAGAGGAAACCTAGAGGTTCATGGCAGATAAACATGATTCACTTCCTGTTTACCAGGGAATCAATACATCATTTCAAATAATCCAAGAAAAATGGTACGAAGTTAACACACTGCAAGATAAATTATTTACCTCCATTAGAGATTGGTACAAATAATTTTCTTATGTATATTTTTGATGTGATGCTAAATTATTCAGCTTAAATTCATGACTAATCTCTGGCTTTCCGTTTTTCCAGTCTTCATAAAAATGCCAAGTAACTAATTCATTAAACAGAAACAGCTTGCACTTTATTTGTAGACCTGGCACCACACGCCTTAAATCTGTTTTATAAAAATGGAATATCTATGTTATTGTGTTGCAAAATAGGAGAATAACATTTTTTGCTGGATCTCTGTGGAAGATACAGAGTGAGTAGGAATCTTCTGGATTGCTTTTTAAACCATGTTTCATATTGGCTTTTGCTTCCTGTCATAATATTGTCTTACCAGCAAAACAACTGTCCTCAACAAGGCTGCCAAGTGGAAAATGGATCTGGTCTTATGTTGACCCCTCTTTTGTTCTGGTTTAGCATTTCATTTTACCAACAGGTATACTATTTTAGATAACAAGTGTTCCTTTCCTTAGCTAAGTAACTATTGCAGCTTTTTCCCTAGTAGGCATAAACTCCTGTCAGGGCTTACCTTAGCTGGTACAGCAGCTGTGAGCATGCCCTGCTCATCTCATGGAAAAGCTGGAGCTGGGAAACTAAGATGTCATGAAAATAGCTGAGAATGCGATTTTGAGAGAAATATTCCTGCAATTTTTTTGAATTGGGGAAGTGAAATGTCTAATTCTGACAACAGTGACAGATTTATGGACTTGGTACATTAATTAAAAAACAATTTAATATATTAATCTATGAAATGACAGCACCAGGGAGCACTGCTCTGTTTTGTGCAAAACCGGGGTAGTTGAAGTGCCCTTCTCCTGTCATGACAGAACTTTATGTTGCATTCAACATTCAAGAATAATGTCAAGCAAGAAGCAATTGAAGGATTACTTCTTTCTGGTGTGAAACATGTGGGGAGATGTTTTGCTATAAACTGTATACTCGTGTGCAAGACAGAAGCAAAAAGCTTTCACTTGGTTTTGGTTCCCTCCTGCCCCCCCCCCCCCTTCTCTTTTCATTGCTGGCTTTTGTTTGCATGGCTCTGGTAGAATCCAGCTAAGAAGATAAAACAGAAAAATCATTTCCACAACTACTTCTAACTATGTTTTTGCTCATATCAATGTAACATACTGGGATTTTTCATGCTTTGAGTTTTATCTGCGGGATTCCTTTGTATTGGACGAGTGGTACAGCTTCCTTACATCCTTCACCAATAAGCTCAATAGATGGGGCCATTGAGGGAAGAAAAAGAATGTATTTCCCATGTGCATTTAAAGGACCTCTGATATTACGCCTACATTCCCACTTTAGCGAAGACTTAGGTGGATGTCTTGATAGATGACAAGATGGAATGTCAAGTGTTTTCAAGTGAAATGAAAATAACTGGATTTTTGGGTTTTACAAACATAGCTTTAGTTTGCTTTTGAGTATAGAAAAGTAGGACTAAAATTCTAGATATGTAACAAAATGCTGCCTGTGTAGAGCAGAGGAATAATAATGCTTTTTGGGGAAAAAGGTGAAGCTTTAAAAACCCGAAAATGAACAGTTCTGTAAATGTTTAAGAATACAACAGCTGAATCCCTTGTAGTTTTATTTATTTACTGTTTCTTCACTAACCTTTCTTTCCTCTCCCCCTCCAAACTTAATGGATAATACGTCCTTGAATATTCTCCTTTATAGGCATTTAAATATCTGGTGAAGTTCCTAACACTGCAATTCACTTGTAATCTTCCATCTGTTTCCTATTCCTTGTAAACACATCTAGTCAGATCTTCAGCTCTATAAAAGCATCATATGAAGTCAGAGGAGCTACATGGAATTTCTTCAGATGAGAATCTCACTTGTGATATTTCTACTCCATTTTTGCTGAACCCAGGCTTATTTTCACCATATAATTACAGGTTTTTCACCATTCAGATCACAAACTGATACTAATTGCCTGATTTTTGGCTAAAGTTCACATTCACAATTTTTTGAAAAGATTTGTGTAAATATGGGTGTGAACTTATAAAAATGTTTAATCAAAACTCCTTTCATAAACTACTTCTCTAGTGAAATGTTTACAAAAGAAAAGGTTTTATTTTCAGCACTTTTGTTGTATTGTCAGACTGGTGTCATGGTGTCACAGACCGTTGTGCACAGGACTGTTGTTCATTGCCAGACCAGATGACAAGGACAGCTTTACATTAAAAATGTGTATTTACTAGTTAGAAAAGCCACATTTAGAAATGTCCATGTGCATTGGTTTTTGCCGTCAAATACTTGATCTTCAGTTGCCTTATTGGAGAAGTTCCTTGTGATGCAATGCAGGACCAAGATGTATGTACTGTTTGAAAAAATTATTCCACTACATTAGTAGCCAGAAACTGTATATATAAATGGGGTAGAGTGAAATGATACAATGGAAATAACCTATTTAATTTACTGTAAATTATTTTACTTGGTTTATTGTTATTTATCATAATTACAAGTAAAATCCAGGATAAAATAAGAGCTGGAGAAGAAATCTGAAGTGATTGACTTTGCATGACAGTATTTTTTTATGTTCCATTAGGGGAAGCTACAGCAAACTTTGATTCGTGGCATTGTGTCTAGATACCTAATTTACTTTATAATAGTAAATCAGTAATTAAACTATTAAATGCTGCCTCCAAACAGGTTTTCTGTGAGCAGTGTTTTTTTTTAGCTGCAAGTGTCCCCAGATGTAAAGCTTGTTTGTTTGTTTGTAAGCATACAGTGCACGTCACCAGGAAATAGCTCCTAGCAGCATTTGGTAAACAGACTTCCTAATTAATTCTTCTCCCAAATATGTTTTATAACATCTGTAATTAACCCAAACCAAGTTCAGATCTGGCACTGGCATTCAGAATGCCATCTGAGAGGCAGATGATGCCCCATCCCTGGCAGTGTTCAAGGCCAGGTTGGACGGGGCTTGGAGCAACCTGCTCTAGTGGAAGGTGTCCCTGCCAGTGGCAGGGAGTTGGAACTGGGTGAGCTTTAAGGTCCCTTCCAACGCAAACCATTCCATGATTCTATGATTTTATTACCATCAGTAGTGTGTGTGTTGTACCTTCAGTATCAGTTTTCATGGTCTGACACAAGTTGTAAGACATTTTTCTTTTGAGCTCTATAAAATCCTGGTCTCAGGATTTCTGGGTACTTGGGAAGTAATAACACTCCTCATCTTGCATTGAAAAATACAGTCAGTCAGTTTGCTCTGAATAGATTTCCGTCAATAAAATACAGAACTTGTAGAACTGAGTTCCCGTTCTCACTAATAATTGTATGTAATTGCCATGAAACTGAAGTCAATTCATCTGTTTCTGTTCCCCACAAGTGTAAAATAGGATAGCAGTTCACAACCACATTCATAAAACTCTTGGAATTAAAGGCACCGTGTGTGTCTTTCCTGTAAAGGCTGCATAAGAAATCTTGAACTGTTAATATTTTAAAATCATAAGCTTTTTTTTCCACAGGAGTTCACACTATCTGTACCTGAAAAAGATGTACATAAGTTGCCACTACTGGTCAGGAATACATACTGAAGCAAAATGAAAATAATTATATAGATTCTTGTGTATAGTTTTGGTACTCTAATAGTTGTGATGTATATAAATCTAGAATGTAAAATTCAAATACAAATTTAAATTTTACAGCAACTTAGTAAAAACAGATCAATGAAAATGTTTGCAAATTTAGTGCCAACAAAATATATTATTGTGTTGCCTATTTCTCATAGATGTTAAAATATGAGGCACCTGCCTTTATGCAGTATAAAACATTGCGAATTCTGTAGAAGTCAAAAATAGACATTAGAAACAAGTTCCTAGCAAGCTGACAGCACAGTGGTATCAGGCAGTGCAACAGCCAGCTACAGACTCTGAGGCCAATGTTTGAATTTCCTTCCATTCCAGTATTTTAATGAGGACACGGCAGCTTACTGGTTGTCTCTGGGATCCCATCATGTTAATTCTACACCAACTGTCAACAGGCCAAGTGCATGGAGTCAGTAGTGAGCCTGCAAACAGTAGTGAACTGCATACCTGGGGGTGATAAATCTGCTTCTGCAGAGTTTGACAGCTGCCAGCATGTCCAATGAAACTGTGGAAATGAAGTATTCCTCAGACATTGGGCCTGCAAGTACAGAGCATCTTCAGATATGTACAACATGTGCATTGTAGCTTATTTCCATTGAAACAAAAAGTTGGTATCAGTGTATTGGGTTATGTTCCTGATAAGTTTGATGAATATAAAGCTTCCTGGTGAAGATGAGTTGTGTAACAGTGGGTGGCTGTCTCTAGGGAGCTGCCTCAGTAAGTAGTGATTTGAGTTGTTGTCTTCAAGTGATCAAGCACTACCACAAAAATATCTTTGTCAGTTTTTGGCAAATATTTTCATTAGCTCAGGTACTTACTTATGACTGGTGTTGCTTATTAATGATTTGAATATGAGAAGGCACAGAAAGTTATTGGAACACAACAAAAGTTTAGTAGCCATGGCGGACCAAAGAGAGCAGAATTTAAGATTCTCTTCCCTTCGGACTTGTACTAAATTAATAACCTTTCACTGTTTGGTATTCTAGGATGTGATGTCCACGTTCTTCCAGTTTGGGGCTTCCATCCAGCAGGAAGCCATCATCATGCTGAAGATCATGCAGGATTATGACTGGCATGTGTTCTCTCTGGTGACCACCACCTTCCCTGGATATCGAGACTTCATCAATGTTATTAAGACCACAGTGGAAAATAGTTTTGTGGGCTGGGACATGCAGAATGTCATCATACTCGATACCGCCTTTGGAGATGCCAAGACCCAAATTCAGCTGAAGAAAATTCATTCATCTGTCATCCTGCTATATTGTTCCAAGGATGAAGCTGTCTACATACTGGATGAGGCTCGTTCCCTGGGCCTTACTGGCTATGATTTCTTTTGGATAGTTCCCAGCCTGGTTAGTGGTAACACAGAAATCACTCCCAAGGAGTTTCCTTCAGGGCTCATTTCAGCATCTTATGACGAATGGGACTACAGTTTAGAAGCTCGGGTACGGGATGGCCTTGGGATTATTGCCACTGCTGCATCAGCCATGCTGGAAAAATACTCCTTCATTCCGGAAGCAAAAACCAGCTGCTATGGACAACTGGAGAAAAATGACCGGCCATCTCACACCTTGCACAAGTAAGGCATATTGGTTTGGGGTTTTCCCTACATAATCTCGGTAATTTTCCATTCTATTGCCATTATATGTTTCTTGAAGGAGAATAGTGGTTTTTGTTAATCCCATCATGCCCTTTTTTAAGCAATGATTTTTAGATGTTCCAAGGGAACATGCAAGAGGACTTGCTGCACTGGCTCATGGAAATAATGGTATCTGCTGTGGAGAATAAATACAACTCCAGATCTTTGTAGAAGATGACAGAAACTGGTCTTAGAGGGTAGGAGGCTGAATTAATAAAATTGTGCCTTTGTGTGCTATAGCTATGAGGTAACATTGCCAAAATGCTCTGGAGGCTGTGCCTAAGTCACTTGCATCAGCAGGAACCTGGTTATGTTTTAAAAGACAAGAAATGTGCAGTGTTAAAGAGGTGTCCCTGGAAATTATAGCAGTATTAGATTTGTTAGGTAGCTTTTATCACCTAATAACTGAAATCTGTCACTTCTGCTTGTATTTTATTTTTGTCAACTGTACTAGAATAACTGTAAAAATTAATCTGCATTAATCCAAGTTGATATGGGTGTTTTCTCAAAACAGTTTGTCATATGGGAACTGCCAAGATTTAAGTCAGGATTCTTTGCTGCTTGGTACTCATGATAACTCCTATCCAAAATGTTGTGGAATGCATGTCACACAGTAATATTTCTTTATTTGGTGTGTGAGGGGAAGTAAAGGGAATCTTGCATTTATTTTTTTTAATAGCTCTTTACAGTATCTAAGCGGTATTTACGAAATTTGTGCTGACCAAACTTTGCAGATGAAGCACGTTTACAGAAGAGCAGGTTGGAATTGCTACAAGAAGGAAAATAAGTGCTGATTTCATATAGGACATTGTGGAACATTTTTGATCTTCTGAGATGTAAGTGCATATTTAGATTAGGAGTTGATTGCCATATAATGTCCTGGAACAGTTGCTGTTTTCCATGCAAATAGCATTCTTCAGAAGCTCTCTTAAAAACCAAATACAGACAAATAAATGGATTTTAACATTTCATACATGTATTTTATAAACAGTGTGACCAAAGTTCAGAAACTTGCACAGTTCTCCTTGGAGAGGACTTGCCTTTAGTATGACACTTCCACTTTTTTCTGGTGTTGCTTTTCCTCTTTCTAAGCCTCTGCTTTTAAAACTGTGTAAATTCACTGAAGGCATCACAGAAAATCTGTGGTTCTTTCCCTGGTGCCCCAGTTGCCCCTGGGGAGTGGCAGGAGGCAGCACTGGGGTGGTTCTCCAGTCCAGCGTGGCTCCAGGAGAGCCATTGCACTGTCAGTATGTCAGAGTGAGCTGCGAGGCACTGCTGGGGTGAGTGTCCTGCCCACACCTGGCATGTGATCCTCATGTCCACTATTAATAGTTAACGTCTGGCTTCTGTGAATGTTAAATTGTATTCTGTCATCAGAAGTGTTGATGTTTAATGTACTGTGGTTCTGTTGGAAGGGCCGCAAAAGCTTGAATCTGTTCTAAAAAGGACTTCCACTGTTTAGGTACTACACTAATGTAGGCTTGAATTAGGCACTCAGTATTCAGCATAAGTTGTCTGTCTTCAGGCAATCAATTTTTTTCTCATTAAATCTGCATGACTACAAGAATAGGGCTTGTGAGTGTCAGAGCAGCGAGATTAGGCTTCACCAGGAGATTCTGCAGTGTCCGATTCTTCCCTGTGAGGGTGGTGAGGTGCTGGCACAGGTTGCCCAGAGAAGCTGTGGCTGCCCCATCCCTGGCAGTGTTCAAGGCCTTGTTGGACGGGGCTTGGAGCAACCTGCTCTAGTGGAAGGTGTCCCTGCCCATGGCAGGGGGTTGGAACTGGGTGAGCTTTGAGGTCCCTTCCAGCCCAAACCAGTCTGTGATTCTATGATGCACACAGAAATTATTAATAGAAGTTGTAGTATAGTGCACTGTGGTTAATAAAGTCATTTCCCAGTGTGAAACACTGAGCTATGAAGTGAGAATATATTTTCCATACTGGAGATTCTTTGAGCTTCTCCAACACCACAAGAACAAGAAGCAGGCTGGTTTTAATTTAGAAATGTCAGAATTACTCTAAAATGAATAAACTTTAAATAGTCTTTCTTATGTAATAACTCCCCAAGACTATTCTTGTCACATGTAATCTGCAAGAAAAGCAAGTATATACAAGCAGTTAGCAGTGCTAAGTAATCTCTGGGAGCTGACCAGTCTCTCCATGCCAAAGTGAATTATGTAAATTCATTGTAGTTCCTTATCCTCATCACTAAATCCTAGGTTTCTTCCTTACGTGACAAATCAATGCCTAAATTGGGGATTTATTCTGAAATGTAGTCTTCACAGTTTTAGGTCACAGATAGTACAACTTTGTATTTTAAACTACAAGATAAGTGCATATGATGCTGTATTAAGGAGCTAACATGAAAAAAAGATTTTGGAACATCCTCACGTTGAAAAGGGCTACAAGTAATTACAAACAGCGTATGGATGTGGGATCTGCCATACTGTGCCTCCCTGCTCATGCTGGAGAAAGAGGATTGCACACAGGGACACTGCTTGTGAAATCAGAAGCAGAGAACTCAGTGGAAAGCAGGGAAGAGGCTCTGTAAGGTGTTGCTTGAGGAAAACCAAGCTCAAGAATGGAGAAAAACCTCAGGATTTTTAGACTCCATCTATTATAATGACAGTCTAATTCGGCTTTAAACCCAGTATAGTATTCTAAGGCTATGTCATAATAGCTAATTTGCTTGTAAATGAGGTTTGGTAATGCTTTATGTGCAACTTCCTGCACCTAGATAGCAATTTTCATCTCCATTTAGGAAGAAATCCTATGTAAAAAAAGCCATGAAGTGAAAGCTCCTCCTCCCTCTTTCTCAAATCCTTTCAGTATTAAATTGGATGAAAGATATATATGTTTTGAAGCACACATTGAATCTTTTCTCTGTCACTGCAATTCTAAGATGCTTTCATTGGTTCTCTAGTCCCAGAAAAAAAAATCAGATTTGCTTTAGTTTTTGGAATGATTTAATCAATATTTATTTCTGGTACACATGGGAGAACTATGTTTTCCCTATGAATAAAGGATTTAAAATACAATACAGAGATCATTTTCAATGCATTAAAACCCATATATATATATATATCTGTATGTATTGAATCAGATTATCTTTTCCCATTGTGTAAGACCCAAGACAGAAAAATACTAATGTTGTGACGTACTGGTGCTAGCACAGCAGGATAAATAGAATTAGCTGCTTATTAATGCAATGTCAGTTGAACAAATGCTTGCTCTCTCTCAAAAAGGGAAAACATGTAAGCAAACAAGCAGCAAAACAAAATAACCCTGCCAGTCGTCATGGAAAATGCTGATGCTTTGTGAATAGAAATGCTTCTGCTTTGTCTGGAAGGGTACTCTTGTTGTATATAAAAGTCATAACCTTGGGAGATACATTTCACAACATTTCCAACCACTCTGATTGTACGGGGATGGATGGGGATGACAAAGCTGTTGTTCTGTTGTCTTTATCCTGAAAAGCAAAAAGATGTGTCTATCTAGAGGTAGTCATGCGCTTCTTACCATGAGGTGTTTACATCTAGGTGTGTTCAGTTTCTGAATACAACCAAATCACATGCAGGATTTAGAGATTCATCTTACTTTCGGTAGTGAAGGTGCAGGGCTAGATAGCTGTTCACGTGGCGCCAGGCTGTCATGTCATACACTTCCCAAGCACAGTTTCCTTTGTTGGACTTCACTAAGCCAGGGAGCAGGAGCAGTGTGTGAAGCCCAGTGGCCAGGTACAAATGCATTAGTTGATCCTGCCCTCAGGCTCCCTGCTTTAAAAATGTGGGGACTCAGTGGGAACAGTGTTTTGGAATATGCCACCCAGGGTTGCTCTTTCCCTGGACAGCTGCCCGGTTCATTTACTTGTCCTTGCTGTTGCGCTGCTGTTAGTTAACAGTATGGCTGTGAGGCTTCTCCAAAGGACAAAGGTATGTTGTCTCTCTAGTTCTGATGGTCACTCATCAAGTTTAGTATTTTGATTCCAGCTTTTATCAAAGACAGATAATTTTTCCTCTTTTTCTTTTGAGCAAAATCAGGGATTAAATAGACAAAATGGTTTGATAAGTAATCCAGCAAATCTGTTTAATCTTTTCTGGCATACAGATCAGCAGCCAGTTTGCAGAGGATTTGTTCATTTAAGTTCTGTCAAAGGACTTGGGGAAAAAAGTATCATCTGCTTTATTATATGATTGAAGATGTATCATTATTCAACTAATTATATATGAAGCAAAATGGTTTTTTCCCTGGTAGCATACTTGCTGTGCAGAAAAACAAATTATATTTACTTTTACCTAAGACTCTTCAGGATATGTTTGTCTTTCCTGTTTTGTGATCCCACTGCATGCAGTGTTTCTGGAGCCATTGCATGCTTGCAGGACTGCATCACATGCAGGGTGATGATCTAACGCTGTAATCCAAGGTCCCATAGTCACAGCTTATGTGTGGTGGAGGGAAACACCTCATTTGAGCATATTTTTCATTTAGTACTTGATTTTTGGTAACTAAAGCTTGAAGAAGTTTCAGGGTTTGCATGCTGCTGGATTTGCTTATTCTTCTCCTTTGCTACTGCAAATGCTGTTCTACAGAAATTAATCCAAGTGAGAATGATGCACTTAAATGTCTGAAGGCATGAACAGAGCTGCAAGCCTTTGTGGAGCGCTGAGGCCACAGGGGTGCAGGGAGCAGTATATTTATGCATCTCCAAATGAGGAGCAGGCTGCCAGTCTTAGATTTAATGTTAACAACTCATGTTAGATGTCCTGAATTACAAGAAATTAGTATTGCCAACATGAAAAAATGAATAAGAAAAGATACTCAAGAAAAAAATGTAGTCAGTAGCAGGGTCCCACTTGGCCTCATTAATTTGTGTGGAGATGCTTTCTGATCAGGAGACCCAGTAGTAGAATAGTGTAGCAATTGGATTGGTACACAGGGATACACAAAGTCTAATTCACTGCTAATAAGCAGATTTTAAACAGTAGCAACTAGATACTTGCAGTTGTTTTAGTTCCTGTGCTGTAATTGCCCTTTTCCTTAGCATGAGGGCATTTTCCATATAGTTGCATTAAAAGCGGGAAATGAACTGATGTCATGTTCCTTTCTCTGAAAGTAAAACTAAACTTCACTAGCAATAAAAGAAGGGTTGTGGAGGAAGACATTCCACCCAAGAGATCCCCGCATGGTGCTGGTTTACTGACAAAGTGATTGAAGAAATTATGGAAAATCTGTAATCAGAATTTTCTCGCAGGTCAGTCTAGGAAGCAGAAGGTACCAAACAGTTACCAGATATGGAGGTTTGAAACATTTTCCTCTTTTTGTGATAACTAAAGAAAAATTTAAGCATGGCCTCTGTTCTGGAGCTGAGCAGCCTTCAGGGCTGAAAGCAGGCTTGGAAATTCAAAATGTAAGTGAAGGTTCTTGGAGACAGAGCTGCTGCTGACACCTTACCCTTGCAGGAAGCCAAGCAGGCTTCATGAGAAGAGTTTGGGGTGCTTCTGAGTTGGTGCAGCAAAATATGAGTGCTATTTATGAAATGCTTTTGCTAATAATAACATGAACTCATTAAACTTTTGGTGTTTACACTTACCTGTGGCACCTTTCCAGGGAGCTGGGCCCTTTCTAATCTTGCTCCCTCCCCTTGTCCCCTTTCAGAAGGGCTCCCCAAGAGTTCTGTCACTTTTCTGGCAGAATTGTGGCAAAATAACTTTTCCAGGCCTAGTGGTAACTAATGCTTTACGGAGCAGCTGGCAGGAGGTACAAGTGGTTGGCATGCCATTTCTTTTTCACAGTCACTGAGCATATTGTTCCCAAAATTGTATTCATCCATGCTGGCTCCTGGCCTACGGAGATACAGCTCCTAAGCAGGGTATCGTTGCAGAGTTATATTCAGGAAAGTGAGGGCTGGGGGAAGTGAAGGAGAAGGAGAATGCAGAGGAAGAAAAGGCTCTTTGCATCACAATGAAGGATTTGAATTTAGAAGAAAAAGCCCTACATAGTCTAAGATATAAAATTGTCCTTGAAAAAAGGTTCACTGCTTGAAAAATGCTTGTTTAATAGCGATCTATTTCAGACCTATTTCTGTATGTACATCAGACCACACTTCATATATTTTACATTCAGAGTTTCTTAATTTAATAGATGTGTTTAGGAAAATTGTTTCTTAATGATAAATAATTTGTTGTGGGATCTCTATTGATAAGTATCTTTCAAATTTCACAGTAGAATCATAGTAAGAAAGTTCAGTAGTTCAGAGCCTCGACTAGATAAAGAAGAAAACACAAAATTTGGTTTCACTCCTGCTTTTGTGGGTATGATGCTGAGTAAATGCCAAGCTCCAGCTGGCTGTCTAGATTATTAAAATGGTTGGTTCATACTATTTGGAGGAAGGAGAAATCTCACCAGTGACACATGGGTTTTGAGGCATTTCATCTGCTTTAAATCTCAGTTTGGAAATTCTTTCTTTGGGAGAGGAGGGGGAGATTTTCTTTTATGAAACCTGTATTTCCCTAAGTCTCTGCTGTTTCTCTTCATTGCCTGCAGTTGTCACAGGTTTGAAACTGTCCCATGGTGAAGTAGGCACTAAATAAAAAATGATCGTCAGCAGTGATGAGGAATTTATCATTTGATTATGTGGTCTGGGCAGCAGGATGAGGGCAGGAAACGTGAGTCAGTAACAGAGTAGCTAAGTTCTCCTCTTTGGAGGTAGCTGAGGAGTGATACGTTTTCACTAATGCTTCTGTCTTACTCATTATATACCTCCCAGCCACTAATCTGTTTGGGAGCTGGGTACTAGGTGGGTTGCACACTGATTATAAACCAGCCTGTCACCACAGAGCTAGCTCTGTTCCTGAGCCTGATGAGTCCAATTTCTACTTTTGAAAGTCTGGATCTGTATAAAATTATCATAACAAAACAAAAAAGGAAGGAACAAATATCCAAGCAAACAAAAGAAAGGGCATCTGAAACAGTCTGTGCTTCCTATATCTGAACTTGCTTTTAAAACCACGGGACGTTTGGTTTCTAAAGGCTTAATTCCTGTATGGTGTTTCATACTCATATATTCATGGATAGATAGAAAATAAACATGAAATAAAAGAAAAAAAAGGGAGAAAACATCAAAACAAACAGTTTGGAGGGGAGAAGAGGGATTTTTTTGTGTTGTATTAGTTTTGGTGAGACCATGTTGTGTCATATGTATAATAATTATCACAACTACATTGTATGCATTTATTTTTAAGGGATCAATTAATTAGAAAGTTTATTTGTTGCATTGTGCCAAGGAGTTCCTTGTTCAGTATATGTACATGCATGCAACTGCTAACTTTTAAACTCCAGGTCTTTTCTGGATGCCCTGAATTTCTGCACATTTGTAAGAGTATTTTCTTACACATGACTTCTTTTTAATGCTGTCATCTTTGCATCTTTCAGGAAGAGTATTTTAGTGGTTTTTTAAGCATAAATAGACCAGTCTGGCCTCAGCAAGCACAGAGTGCTGCTGCTTCAATGCGTTGACTTATTTTTATTTTGTGTCTGCAGCAGTGCTTCCTCCTGGCTGTGCAATGCTTTTGAGGGATGGTTCCAGGTTGTAGTCCACATTTTTTATTTATTTCTGTCCCCATGAGTCTCAAAAATCTGCATTTCCCTTGCCTTCTGGCTAGGGTTTTCCCTCAGTTTGGCTTTCCCCTGGAGAAGCCAGTTGATTCACAGACTGGTTCATATGCTGTTGCCTGTGGCAAAAGTTAGTTTGAGAAGAAGAAACAAGGGGCTATAAGTCTCTTGGCTCACTACGTTTGCTGGCTGATCAGGATTAAGCTCAACTTGCTCCAAGGGACACATAAATTGTAAAATAGTGCTGCAGGGTCTTCTGGGACACAGGTGGGTGGGCATGAGAGTGCCCATCCTGAGGACAGGAATATTTGGAAGAATGCCCTGCCTGGTATCCCAGAGATGCAGCACGTGGAGGGTACTGCTTGGTAAGCACCATTGCTGGGGAGGCTCCAGAGGTGACATCACATCTGCTTCAGTTGTGCAGGATTATTCCCCTGTGCAGTATTGTGCTTTCAGTCTGTTGCTGTTTTGTTTCCTCACATCCCCCAAAGATGTTTATGAAGCAGGGGCTAGAACTGATCTTTATTTGAGGCAAAGTGATCTTTATAATTTACATAGTTTGGGGTCGTCTTCGTTAAAAACCACCAAATCCACTAAACCTTCTTGCTTTTGCTCTCAAATATTGTATCTATCGGGGAACACTTGTATATCTTGCATATACATTTATATGGTTAACATCAGAAGAAATCCCCAAACTTGCAAGCATGTTTGCTGTTGTATAACATGGAGCAGAAAGTTTCAAAGATTCTGCTCCAGGAGTGGTTGTGGCTTTGCTGGGGTTTCAACTGTTTTCCCACGGCATAGGAAATCCTTACCAAATACCTTATGGGCAAAGAATGCCCATGTCTTCTGTAAGGAGACTGGCCAGAAAGGTGGTTCTGTTTCAGCAGTATTGTACCCTAGCAAATGGTCTTCCAAAAATTGGGGTCTAACCCTTTTGGCAGTCCTCCCCCATTTGTTAATGTAAATGAGAGTCAATGAAGTTGTGATTCAGTATTTGCAGAGTAGGAAAACCCACTTTATTCAAACGTGTTGTCTTTCTACATAAAGTCAGATTTGACATGGGTAAATACTGCACGGTTTTGGCATTAATCTGAAGCCTTATGTGGATTACTTGGTCTTTCTGAGTCTATAAAAATTATGCTGGAAACCTAGAGAGCAGTTTGTAACCTTGGTGCTTCAGAGGCTTGCTGTAAATACAGCAGGAGCAGTATTCCGGTGCGGTGTTTCAATACTTCTCTTTTCAGTTTTGTTGGGGAAGGACAAGCAAAAAAAAAAGAATTTTATAAATGTTTAAAAGTGTTTTGAAGTATACAGTTCAGGCTTGGTTCTTCAAGTCATAAAAACCTGTTTTGGCTTCAGTATGTGAATAGTTTAACTTCTGCCCTCCAAAATCCCATTTTTATACATGTATTACCTGGGGAATCTTACTCACAAACTTCAGTTTCCAAAAGCTAATTAAGGCTTCAGCGCGTAATACTGTCACAAGGCCTCCTGCTATCATGTCTTTGCAAAGGTTATAGCATTAATGAGGTATGAAAGCAGATTAACTACTAATTCAAGGTGTATACTGAATAGCTCCCTTACAGTAATGAGCTCAAATAATCAAGCGCTTCATTTAGTTAAGAACAGGAATATGCAATTCCAAAACTATTTCAGAAATATATTTTTACCAGTTCAGAAGACAAAGACATCTTGCACAGCGTTAATCTTGGGCAAACTTAAAACTCTGTAAGAATAATATATAATATAAATATTTGCTTTTCCTCACTCTTCCTAACCAGGAACAGAAAAGCACACATTTGTTTTTCAAAGACAAGCAGTTTAGGATCTTGGTCAGTAAAAGCAGAGAGGGACTTCTGTCCTTTGTGGGTGAAAAATGACAGTTCAAAGGGAAGGTGTTTCTGAAGAACACGGGCAGCTGATGAATTTTGTACAGAAGAGTATGCTTGGGAAAACAAGACCCTCCTCGAAATTCTTTTTCATTGCAGCAATTTGAGAGGTAGCTCAGACTGTGTCACTCACAGGTACTTTTGCGCATGACTTGGACAATACAATTTTAAGAGACTTTTGCAGATTATAGACTTTTTCTTGAACTTGCAAAACGTGTTTCATTACTAAAAGGCTAGTAACTTCACACCGATTAAAAATATACACTGAGTTCAGGTTTTCAGTGCAGGTTTGTGGTTCATCTTTATTTCTGGAGCACTTGAACATCGCTGCACCCACAACACTGCATCTTGTGATGGCCCCTGTCTAGCTTCTAGGCTAGGGCATTTGCGTGCTAATCCCCAAAGATGATGAGTTGTGTTTGAAATCTGGGGAGTGAACCTACCAAACTACATGAAAGAAGGGTTCAACTCAAGTCCAGTCACCGATGGTTATGTAATAAAAACCCAACTGGATGTAAAAGCCTGGCTGTACAGTGTGCATTTTTGTGGCCCAGCCCTTAGGAGGAGACAAAATGCTCTGCTTTCGGTTTTATTGAAATGAGGGGGTTTCCGCCTGGCCCTGTAAGATGGTGTGTTCATTGTGGGGGGTGTTACTTCATGTGTATGAATTGGGAAGGGACCTCTGAGGGAGGGTGCAGAGGTACAAATACAAGCAGTGGATGTTTTCAGTTTGTCCTTATCCCCTGTGTGGTGACTTCCTGAGCTTTTTATTCCTTGGGTCACAAAACATTTGATTTTCAGCAGTGAGCAACCATTATTCTGGTTTCTTACATGTATGTACAAGGAAATTCTGTTTGGTGGATTGCCACTTCCTCTCAAGGTGGCAAACAAGCTTTTTATTCCCAAGCAAGCTCTTTCAGTGCTGGATGACAAATGTAATAGCTGGGAAATTAGTTCAACTGAAAAGCTGAGTTCTGCCAAGGGGAAAGTTTTCACGCCGAAAGTCTGTTGCAAAATGTGAGTTATTACAAGGCGTGAAGTTACAAATTGCTGTCAAATGGGTGCTGGATGATGTTAATATGACTGTTTAGGGCAGTGCACATTTAATTATTAACTGTTGTGATACAATGCCATCATTGCTTCTGGGTCTGTATACTTTGATTTAGTGTGCTTCTGCTATTGGGATTTTCAGGCAGCTATGTCAATACAAAGCCTTCTCCTTTGAATATGGAGCTGAAGAATTTGGTCTATTAGATTCACCAGGAGACCATGCTACTACTACTGTTACCAAAACAAACAATAAACCTAAAAACAAACAAAACAAAAGAAAAACCCAAACCAAACCCCCAAAACAAAACTCCAAAACAAACATGTAAACCAGTAACAGTTTCTTGTGAGCAAAATGGTATAGAGCAATGTGTGAACAGTTAAAGTAACTTTAGCATCCTTCAGAACACATCTGTCTGCAGAATGGAATGGTATTGGTGTTGGTTGTGTTCCAGAAGGAGAACACCTAGGTGGAAGGTTGGACTGAATTTCTTTCAATGAATTACACAGAGAATTCAGTGTAATTCAATGTAATTAACTCCAGGCCATGGATATGGGGTGGAGGGCACAGTATCTTCTGGATGTGCCACTGGATCTCCAAGATTCTGAATTGCACCTTTACCCCTCAGCTGCCGATAGCCCTGTCAGGCTTACATTGACAGTCTGGGGTTGGTTCTTTCCAACATGACCAAAGAACGCCAATGCCAGTACCACCTTTTTTACTCTCTTCCCTCTCATGCCTCATTTTCTTTCAGATAATGTATAAAATGATAGATACTTTCAATATCACAGTCTGGGGAGCTTGACCTGTGTGCTGTGGTAGTTCAGACTCTTGGCAGTAAGTTCCTTGTATTTGTGCTTTTAAATAAATCTGCAGTTTTTCATCACTCTTTCTGACCCTGGAGTGGTGGAAACAATCTGTTCTCATTGGGAAACACTGAATCTGTGCAGAACACAAATATAAATAGGGATTTATGTTATAAGTCTGTGGAAATTTTTGAGAGAAAATGTTTTTTGAGGAAAGTTGAATTTGTTTGATGGGCAAAATGACAGTATTTCTGAATCAACGAAAGGACAATGCTTTGGAAAAGAGAGTACGTGATTCAATGATGAATGAAAAGCCAGAGTTAGAGATGAAAGGCTATGCATATTAATAAGAAAATGGAGAAACTAGATAAATTATATTAGAATTGGTATAAATTCTAATGATTAACGATTTTAAGACCTTCAGAGGTAAATCTATGGTTAGAAAAGCTATAAGACTCTGTAGAATTGAAGGATGTCTCTAAGGTAATGAGTGGAGTACGAAGATCGCTATGCCAGGGTAGATCAGATCTACTGCATTGTCTGTCTGCTGAGTCTTCTGGCCCATGGCTGGTGGTTCTGGGGCTAGAGTTCCTAAGTGTCCCTCAATGGCATAGTCCAGGGCAGAGCAATGACCTGGTAGAGATTATCTGATCACTCCTTTTGGCAGGATTGCTTATAATTAGTAGCACTCTGTCCTTGGAACATGCAGGTTAGTGTGGCAATAGAAGAGGACAGAGGAGGCAAGCAAAAGTACTATGGCACATCTTAGGAGAGGCACCTCTTGTAGCAGAGAGTAATTTCCTTCTGTTGGCATAAATTCATCCAAAATTTTCAGTTGAATAAATCTTCTCCTTTGTGGCTAAACGAAAAGCCTGTGGTAAATACGCAGTTTTATTAATTCAGTGCCCAAACAGGTAAGTCTAAAGGCAGGAAATGTGGGATCAGACCGACATTTTGCTCCGTCTCTGGTGGTGTTCAAGGCCAGGTTGGACAGAGCCTTGGGCGTCATGGTCTAGTGTGAGGCGTCCCTGCCCATGGCAGGGGGGTTGTAACTAGATGATTTTAGGGTCCTTTCCTACCCTAACTATTCTGTGATTCTCCCCAAAATTTTTAAAATCCTTCTTCCTGAACGTTTTATTGAGTCCCTCTATTTCATTTTCTATTCAAACTGCTAAATCGTTTATATATCTTTTGAAAACTACGGAAAATTAACCTCAATCCAAAAATTATTTTAAATATATATTTATTTTTTTTTAAATTTTTGAAATTACTGAACTGAAATATTATCAAAGTTTTCATGTCCGGTTTTGGCTGAAGGCATTAATGGAATTTATCCAAGTGTCAAAGCTGTATATAGCTATGGTGTCAGGAAGGACTGACGGGACTTGTGGAGGTTTGAACAGGTGAAGCCAGACTAGAAGCACTTACCTTACAAGCACTTACTTGTAGTAAGGCAATAGTATAATGTTACATACAGAGCTGATATAATGGAAGGTGCTTTAAAAATTATGTCTGCATTAAAAATCATATGTAAACAATATTCTGCTTTATCTTCTGCTGTGGACTGCCTTGAAATGCTCCAGCTCCCCATGCTGCATGGGGTAGCTCAGATGTAGGCTCTTCACAGTGTTACCAGGATTTGGTGCATGTATTTCATCAGTGGTTCTGGTACTGAACTAAGTTGCTCATTAATGGCTGCACAGCTCATTAATTTTTCAATGAACTTTTTTCCTTGCCTTCTAGGTTTATGATGAATGTGACTTGGGAAGGTAAAGATTTGTCCTTCACAGCAGATGGTTATCAGGCACACCCCAGGCTGGTGGTGATAGTACTCAACAATGATCGCCAGTGGGAAAAGGTGAGCATTCATTACCTCTGGGTAAAAGATGGGACAGGAGGTAGGAGAGACTTGGTAGAACCCTATTAGCAACAAGTAGGCAGATTAACGTAATGGATGTCAACGATGATATTCTGCTGTAGCAGGTTTGTCACAACAGTTCAGAAAAGGTAATTTTACCTGATTCTGAGTAGGTATAAGGAGTTTTAACAGGGAAAACAACATATCAGTGAAGATAAACCATGTGGATTTCAGAAGATTTCTGTGAAACACACCTTGCATTTCTTCATACAATTTAGCAAAATAAAACAGGTGGCTGAAAAATCTCCAGAAACTTGGGCCTTAACTACCTGAATTTGGATGGATTTGTGTATCTTGACAACTCCAGTCGGGGTTGGGTTTTTTTGCTTGTTTTTGTATTCTTTGACATGATTTAGAGTAAAAGTACATTCTTTAACCTGTGAAATTTCTGTGAATTAGAGGATAATCTGTGTAATGTTTACCTAAAAAGTTCAGAATCTTGACTTGTGTTCTCCTGGTAGGCAAGTCATATCCATAAGCCTCTATATAGACTACAAGGAAAAGTATCTCAATATCAGAGTTAATCATATATGTGAGTAATAAAAGAAAAAGTTTACAATGAGCGTCTTTTCTTTAAAACTCTCACCTCAGGCTGTGATTGTTTTGGCTCTCAGTTTTGCAGGTTACCTGTGGTCCCATGTTTTGAAAACAGGGGAGCTTAGAAACTGCAATATGAGACTATAGGAAAAAATACATCTGTATCATCCACCAGTTTTATTTTAAATTCATAAAACACAATCCTGTATTATCTAAATTGCTGCTGAAATCTATGAACTCTTTTTCTTATAGCTTTTGGATCCCATAAAGTCAACTTAAAACTCCAGTTTGTAAGACTGCAAGACTCTTCATGATGTTGAATAATAATGACAAAATAAGAATTAGTGAAGGACATCTCAGTAAATACACTAGTCATGCAAAACCACAGGGAGTAGTCCTAGATTATGCTATGTATTTCTTTATGTTCATTTGATGCAAATTTAATTCTCTGGATAAATTTAATCCTATCCAAACATGCCAATCTGAATCTTTGGAAGAATCTTTTGCTCAGTAACTATTATGAAAATGTCTTACCCTATTTTAAAATTCTACAACAGTCTGCATATCATATATAAAGTTGTGGGAAAAGTATTATACTGCCTGGGGAATATTAGTATGAGGCACAAAAGGGAGAAGACAGAGAGGCAGCCAACAATGCTTATGCGCATTTTGTACTTTGAAACTTCTCTAAAGACACCATTCAAAGGACAGGGGAGATAGGCTTGATGTTTTTGAAAAATGTGCTAACAGCAGCAAAGAAATGCTGGATATATGAACTGACGATTATGTCCAAGAAATAACTTGAGCCTTTTTTAACCTTCAGGTGACTCCTCTATCAGAGAATGGAAGATTTGGTGCAGGTTTTGCTCTATCTAGCTGTGCATGGTGTATGGCTGCAGTGCACACTCCACCTGCTGCCCTGGGCTACAAGACTTCTGTAGGCTGATGCTTAAATTGACAGTCGCACAGTTTTCCACCTGGGAAATTCCTTCCTGCTCATTGCTGTGCTGGGGGGCTTCTAGGAGGAAAAGAGGAGTGACTGAAGGGAGGCTCTTGCCCAGAAAAAACCCTATGCATCTACTCCTAGCTGCCCCTTTGCTTTAGAGCATTTTTGTGAGCAGGCCTGCCATGTTACTTCAGTAGAGACAGCCTGCGCTAGCTGCAGCTTTCATGTCTGCTTCTCTATTGTAGGACTGTGGGAAGGGGGCCAGGTTTAATTGTGTCAGAGGGGAGAAGTGAAAGGCAGCCAGGAACGGGCTGTCACCACCAGAATTATTCTTCTGACCACAAGCTGATCCCTGCCTCTGCGGATGAAGATAATAAACTGACTAATCACTTACCCTGGCAAGCTGGATGTAGCTCCCAGCTATCTGAGAGCACCCCACATTTATATCAGCAGGGCATCACTGTGCACTTCAGAAATAATAGGGCAGTTCCTCTGACTTATAGGCATGAGAAGGCCCTTGCCCAACCCCTGGTTTATTTGAACATCTCTCCAGTATCATCTCAATATTCTTTCCAAGTTGCGTTTCTCACCCCATATCTCTTGGCCAATTTCTTTCTCCTTGTTTCTTTCTCCTTGTGCTGTTTTTCTCAATTTCAAAACTGTCAGAGTTACTCATCTGAGATCTAACTTTTCCTACTCTGAATTTCCAGACAGGCACATGCTTTTACTTCCAGTGACAGTATTGCAGTATCACAGAACTGTTTTATTGAAGTCTTATTAAATATCCTCAATCTTATATGGAAAGCATCAATTCCTAGAATCTAATTAAATGATTTACTCATGTGAAAACCTGACAATGCAACAGCCTGCTAATCCTTGTAATGTAACTAATGTACATAGAAATTGCAAGTAGCTACTTTTATTATTTATGTAAGAAAGACTAATTGTGGTTTATGTGAAGATGTTTTTACCCATTATTCTCCTGAAAGTGCAAGATTTAGTATTAAAACTCATTCTTTTTTGGTTTTAATATAATAATCTGCTTTTACTTAAATACAGTTTCTCTTGGTGTCAAAATTTATATATTTGACTCGAAGCTTGAGGTTATAGCAAATCCGTTCAACTACAGTTGAACCATACATCTCTAATAAATAGAGATGCCTCCCTAGGAAAATAAGTTCCTTTTTCTTTACAAGTGACTCAGTATCAAAACTTCGAGGTGGTAACTTCGCATGTAAATGTGTTGAGTGAGGGATTTGTCCCATATCAGATTCTGAAAAAAGCTGGTTGGATGATAATAGTTTGAAGACTGAAAAACACTTTTGGGCACGTTCAGCATGCATTCAAGCAAGATACTGTGACAGGTCCTAAGGCAGCTACTCAAACTTCTGACATCAACGTTCGTATTCTTGCTGCTAATCTTGACAGGCACAGGGGCTGCTGTTTTCTGGCAAGAGATTTTTAAGGAGATAAGCTTAATGTGCTTGTTTCAGTGAAATTGAAATTTGTCAGAGTTAACAGTGTTGCCCAAATATCACCAAAGCTCTGTGGGAACACTCTGCTAGTGCTAAAAAGTCCTCAAGAGATCCAGCAGTACCACCTGCAGCTCCCCCATTGAAGCTTATCTTAGTGACCTGTGTCTCATCCCTGGCCCATTAACTTCACTGAATTGCAAACTTCAGTCTGTTAGTGTTTTTTAGTCCTTTTTAATGTGGAAATGAAACCGATCAATCCAATGTTAAAATCATAGACTAGAATATAATTAGAAGGGGCAAAATTACATGGTTTAATTAACTGTGCAGATCATGTATGTTAAGTAAGGTAGGGAGGACTGTATGACATTTAAAGATGAGTGTACTCTATGTGTGAAGATGAGTTTCAGAGTAAAACCAATTTTTTCTGGTGCTCCCACAGGTAGATACAGGGAAAATAACTGTGGTGGTCTGTATTCTGGGTGAATTCGTGAACTATAAATGTCCTGTATTTTTGTAGCCACTGAATTTTTACAAGAAGCAACAGTAACGGGAACTACATGGTACAATTGCAAGTTAAATGCCCCTGCAAGAACTGTTACTAACATCTGGGTTTATTTTAAACATAATCAATCATCTTTAACTTTCTGTTAATGCAGGATTTAATGTGGAACTTGATTTTGCTCTGATTAACTAGCATATGCCAGATTTACAAGCTCTGTGTGAGGTTGTACACATTTTCCTCTAAGTAGGAATGAGTGGGCAGAGGGTGCGCAATTCCTGCCTGGAATAAATGAACCAAGGTCTTCACAGAGAGCTCCATCTGGCTACTAACATCCACCATCATGTAGCTGGGAAAAGATAGCTATTACATCTAATGGTATAGCTGAAACTTCACTAGACAAGAACTAAAAAACCTAACACTCAGATTGCTGACAGGTTTTTGTCAGAGTTCTGTCATAATAAAAAGTCACTTAGATGGTACAGGGCAGTTTTTTACGAAATCTCCATTATTTCAGAGCAGGGATCGTGACATTTGAAGGATCCTGATGCCTCATGATAGACATTCCCTAAAAGTTGTAAAGAAATGCATCTATTTTAAGTAGAACAGATGAAATTGCATTATCTAATAATCCATTTGCTGTTATATCTTTTGTGAGTGGCTCTGTGGCCAAACATGATATATTATCTTTGTTCATAGCAGAAACAGCATGCTCTTTAACATCTGCTGGATTGTCATTTTCTTTGTTCCATCCTTGTTGCTTAGTGTGTTTAGTCTTCCTGTAAATGTGCCTAGCCTGGCACTTACTGTCGAGTGAAAATTGCATATTGTTTCTGTATCAGTGAGCTTTTACTTAGCTGAAAGGCCTTTCCTTTGACCTTTCTTTACAGGATTGTTTGAATTGCACCAATTATTATGCAGCATTTCTTAAATCGTATTCCCAAGGAGGATGGTTCCCTCCTCTCTGCTGCTGTAAAGGAGTTGCAGCTACTATGGAAAGCAGCAGTGAAGTGTGCTTCACTCCTGTTCGTTACAGCTAGCATCAAAGAGGGGATTAAAGAGTAGGAGGACTTTCAGGGCAGCTCTTCCCCTCTGGAGGTCAAGGTATGGCTACCTGGACATCTCTGGAGAGCTGTAAGATCTTGACTGAGTGCAGAGCTGACAGAAAGTCATCCCTCACTGGGAGGAGGAGGAAGGAGATGTCAGTTTGTTCAGCTCTTTGCCTTTACCTCATAAAATGCCTGCTCTGGCGTGAGTTTGAACTCTTGCACGTAGAGTGATATGGCACGTTTCCCAGTACCAAAACTATACTAACTGCTGAGGATTTGGTGAGTGCCAAATCCTCATTTATCAACTAATTCTATGTTGATAAATGAGGCCATGGGAGGTGTTAATTTTTCTTTCTCCTGTTTGTTTATTCTCTCTCTGGGTGCTGTGTTTGTAGCAGTGCTGGGCCCTTCCTGCCAGCAGCAGGAGCGGCCATGAGGGAAGGGCCCTGCATTTGCAGAACCCACATGACATTTTGCAGCAAATTTTGAGAGCTTCAAAATCTTTAAATGGCCATTTTCAAACCACACAGGACTGTAAAACACTCCCTATTAATAAGACATGAAAGCGCTTGCATCATATTTTGTCACTTAAATTCAGCTGGCATTGTGAAATATGGACCTTCAGACATGCGAAGTGATTTGCAGCAGAAGGTACACAGCAGATGCTGCATCTGGAGGGAGGATTTTGCTCTTGTGCTTTGTTCTGCAGCTGCTTTTATTGTTAACCCAACAAACTCAATTTATGCTTTCTAGTTATTGGCTTAAAACCTGCCAGAGTAGCTCTTCCTTGGGAGCGGAAAAGTGTGATGAAATAATAGTAGTAAATAGTTTTAATATAAAGCAAGATTAGTTCGATTTTGATTTGCTCAACATTATTTTCTTCACAAAAGTGAGAGAGCTCAGAAAGCATGTTTGCAATATGTACGTGTGTTTAGTGTGGAAAGAACATCCCTGAAGATTTTTCTCTTTTCAAAGGTTTGGTTGGGTCCTGGGAGTGCATTTAGTATCCGTGTTGTCACATAACATTTTTTCTTACAAAAGGATGGTGACTGTGTATTGTGTACAGATCCCATCTGCTGGGAAGAGGGTGACAGGACCGAGTTATTTGTTTTCTGTGAGATGTGCCGGTATGACAGACTTCGTTTTCACGCCAGCACTGGCACGGAAGGGAGAACATACTCTGCTCTTTTCTCTCTCTGCTCAGGATCTGGCCTTGCTCTTTTTCCCTGTACGATGGTCTCTGCAAAGGTGTGTGATTAGGAGTTTGTCAGTCATCCTTGTGTTATTTAGAGACTGTTTCGGGGTGCAGTGGGAGAGGAGTCTTCATGGGGTACAGCAGTGTGTAAGCTTGCAAGCTGTCTGTCTGTCTTAGGCTAGCTGTATTTATCTAGCTGTTACACAGAAACACACCTAATACTTCATTATCACCCTTCTTAGCCGCAGTCTTTGAAAGATAAATAGGCTGCATGAGGTGGTCAAACAATGTATGTGATACAATGAGTTTGTAAGGTGCTTTAGGCAACAGTGGATGAGATGAGGGCCCTATGATTGCTAATTCAGCCTGACATCAACCAAGCTCTTCTGTGCTCTCAGCTATTTTCTGCTTTCCTTCCTGTATCCTGTAGAGATTAAACCAAAGGGAATATTCCAGACTGCATATGAAGATGGAGAAAATAGGAAAGAATGTACAAGTTCAGAAGAAATAGTGATATATGTAGCATCGCAAGTCTGTACTTGAAGCTAAGTTTTGCACATACAACAGTGAATTTAGTTTTGCTTATTCCATAGCTTTCCTGTGTCATTTCAACCCTTCACTCTGTAACAAAGGGTATTATCAATTGCACAAGGATTTTGAAAGAACTAAATAATATATGAAGTGTATATATATAAAAAGACATATACATAGTGTTTGATTCACTATTGAAATAGTATTTTTTATGAAAGTCCCAGTCTTTTGGCCATAAATAAGGATTTTTAAAATTTGGGCCAGGGTCCTTCCCAAAAATGATTCTGTTGCCCTTTTTTCAAATGAGGGCCATCTTCTGTATTTCTCTGGGATGGAGGCCATATCATTATCAGTCTAACTAAGAATGACAGAAACTTATCACAAATCTCTCAATATTTTGTGGCATTTCCACATAGTAGAGTAAAAGTGTTTGCATGCAGTTTTTGACAGTTCTGTAATGGAGCATGTCTGCATTTTTTGAGCATTATCCTCAGCGTGAATGTTCTTTTTAAGAAAATGTTTGTTTTACAAATACATACTATGGTGTTTATGACTTTAAAATGTTTCTTAATGCAGTTTTCCTTCTGCTTCCATTTTTTGAATCTAGCAATGCAGATATTCCATTGTATCTGCTGTGAATAAGCTCATTTTCGCTTTTTATTTCTCTAGTAATATTAATTGGATTTCTAGTAATATTAATTGGATTTTTAGGAGGCTCTATTTCTAGATACACTTTTGTCTTCTTTGAACTCTAAGTACGCTATTCTCTTCTCCATTGCATGACTTGCTATGGAGCATGACTAAATTTAGTTAATTCAGTTTAAGGTTGAACACCTAAATGAAATTTTTAGTCCTGTCTTTGAACTGTTCAGTAGTTTCATCTTTCAGGTTGCATAATCCAGAAGTCCCAATGTTCCTTCTGCACTTTATTTAATGCTCTATTAAATGGCTGTTGTTCTAAAAAAGCCATGTTACCTAAGTGAAAAAGAGATTTTATACACTTACCAGAACATGCTTTACAAAAGTAGCTATGTTTTTTCCTGTGTTCTACATGTGCCTTAAGGTGCTAAGGAAATGATTTGTCAGCACATGAGATTTTGAAACATCAGTTGGTTGCAGGTGAAGATGACTTTGAGTTACACCAAAATGGGTATTGATGGGGATTTTAAATAGTATTAATCTTCCAAGAAAGAGGAAAGGGGTGCAGATAAGACTGAGCAAACTGCCCTCATTCATCTAATTTCTTGTCATTAGGGAGTGGTTACACCAAGTATAAATGTTTTGTCTTCTATTGACTTCATTTAAATTCAGGATGGCTGGGCCTGCCACACCAGCTCAAATATGTGAGATTATTCTTGGAACGTGTTTCTGGTTGCCTAGTGTTACTGAGCTGTGCTTTCAGCCAAGTTCTCTGGGCGGTAGTCTTGCCTCCAGGACCTAGGAAAAATGGTTATCCTGACTGACACAAAGTTTTGAAATCTTGAAAATGTTTCTATTCTGTTTTTCGGGGTGGGGGGTGGGGGAGAAGTTAAAATTCCAAACTCTATGAATCAGTAACCCGAACAAAACAGGACAAAAGAATAGATTGGAGTAGTTTAAATTCTTTCACTTCAAGTTTATCTCTACATATTCTGATAAATTAGCATGTATTTCTAGGATGTAGAAATTAGCATGTAGATAGCAAGTGCAGAACTGTGAGTACAATGTCTTTACTAAAATATTTCTATTTCTGTTTACAAGCTATTTCAAATGGTGGGTTTATGTTTTTAACAGTGAAAAACACACTTCCTCAGCTGTTTTCTTCTATCCATATCCTATCAAAAGGTAATTTTGGCAACTGGCCTGTGCAATATTTTAACTCCCTTTTGTCCTTGGGCTACCCTTTTCCAAGCAGCAATGGCTTGAAGACTGAGGAGATAAGAAAAAGCTTCTGAATAGCAAAGAATTCCCTTAAGACTGATCAAGTGCAAGTAGGAAGTTTGAGGCAGCAGGTGGAAAGAATAAGGTAGTAATTCTTCATTGTAGTGGTAACATCTCCACAGCAGAGGCAGTGTGTTTCTATCCTTGTGTAAATTTACTGCTATTTTATTTTTGTGGACCTGTTACGCTTTGATAGACTGGCCATGAAAATTGTTTCTAGTCTCTGCTAAGAGTGTACAGAGTTACTGTTCACCACTGTTCCGTATTGGAGGTTTTAGTTTCACCTGCAAATTAATGTTCCAATCATTTGTCATTAAAATTAGAAAATGTTGCATAAAGAATCAGGGATACCAATATTAGTAGGTAAGCATGCTAATTTAAACACAGGCCCCTTCCACCTCAAACCTAGATGCTTGGATTTTGTTGGAGGATGCCATGTTTAGTGTGTTTCATCAGTAGCTATAATGCTTATGAAGTAGCACACTGAAAATGAGTGCTGCAAAACACTGGAGGCAATTGAATTTTGAAGCTGTCTGGTTAGTAAACTATTTCACTGTAAAATGGTTTATTCAAATATCACTGTTGTCTTCTACTGAGAGCAGCAACTGAACTTTTCATGTTCTACTTTTCAGATGTTATGTATGAACTTTATTTATATTCTAGAGCATTTGTAGTGACCTTCACAGGTGAAACCAGGACTTGGAATGCTGCTTTTACCTCAGATATTTTGCTTTGTTGTCATTGGTAAGCCACTTAACAGTCAGTGTTGAATAAGGCCAAAACATAGAATCATAGAATAGTCAGGGTTGGAAAGGACCTTAAGATCATCTAGTTCCAACCCCCCTGCCATGGGCAAGGACACCACACACTACACCATGTCACCAAGACTCTGTCCAACCTGGCCTTGAACATTTAGGTTTGCACACAAATTCTTAGACATTATAAACAGAGCAGACCTCTGTAATGTTCTGAAATACAATGAGCATGTGTAGTTGTTATAACCTGTTGTTTTTTTCCCCTAAGCATTTGAAAGTTTTAAAGGCATCCAGAACAGATATTGACTGGATGTAATACTAGATCTGACTAATGTGACATAAATGCTGATCCTGCCCAACACCTACGTACAGATACATTTTCATAAATTCTCTTTTTTATAATATGAACATGCTCATATTTTAGTTTTGCTTATTCTACAGCTTTTCTGTGTCATTTCAACCCTTCACCCTGTAACAAAGGGATATTATCAATTGCACAAGGATGTTAAAAGAACTAAATAATAGATGAAGATACAAAACATTGTATCTTCATAAATAAGTAATATCATTCATATGCTTAGTAACAATGCTATAATTAGTTCTGCACAAGCTAAAAGGCTTCTAATAAAAATATTAAAATACTCCCATGTTTTAATTACATGCTTTAATTGCATGAAACTAAATTCTTACCTTCCACTTAAAATAAACCAAAAATAAAAAAAAAAGGTGTTTCGATCATTCAGAACTGTAGCAGGATGATAGAAGTGTGACATGTAATCCTTAACAGTATAGCTATTTTAAAATCAAAATATCAAATAAATATTGAAACTGTTCACTTGTGAGTCCAGCATCAGCAGCAAAGCAAATTGAACACTGTGCTAACCATCTATTAATTGGAACAAACAGATCCAACAGAAACGTTTCCCAACAGAAGGAGTGACCTACGGGTTCTTTCCAGATACTCCTCATTTGTCATTCTTAGCTCACCAGTGAAGATTTTCAGAGCTTTCCAGCCTTCTGCCTTTCTACCATTCTTCATGACATTGACATCTTTCTCTTGTACTTTTTTTCATTGTCCTTTCTGACACTGTGAGTTACTCGTACTGGTGGTAGCCAGGATGACCTGCAATGCACATGCAATTTCTGCACCATGTAAAGCCCAGATGAAGTCACTGTGACACCCTGGGACTGCAGCAGTAGACCTCTTTGGAGAGAGAAATAGGGATGCCTCTAAGACCCAAGGCAAGGTCTTAATTTTTAGTTATTTTTTAAAAATAAGTTAACAATGAGTGAATATTTGGATAAATACATGGAAGGCAACAGATGAATTTTGGATCTAACTTTAGAGATTCGCTCAACATGCAGCACTTCTGTAAAAATACATCAAAAGAAATTAGCATTTCCCCAAAATCAGCTGTTTAAAAATATGACTGGTTATATCCTCCTCCTGTTATTATTATCCAGAATAATAAAATGGCAGCTACTCCAGTTGAAGGATGAAAGAGTACCATGATTCCTTTCTCAACCGCATCAAAGCAGTCATTACATTTTTGATAGAACCAGGTGAGCTCATACTGTGGTTGGCAGCTCGTATTCATGTGGGTCCATGTGATAATGATGCAGGTGCAGTGTGGCTTGCAGAGGGAAGTAAGTGCTTCAGGATTCAGCAGATCTGCCTCCTCCCGGAATCCTGTACTGAGTGATTTAGAAAGGCAGGTGCTGCCACTATACAGTCCTGAGCACACAAATGCAACTGAGCCTCAGTCACGTTTCGTTTCTTCTTGCTGCTTGGAATAGGCAGACAGTTGGGCACGTTTTCCACTTCTGAAATCCATGCTATTGCTTGGCACGTTTGCCGTTTGACTGAAGCACCGAGCTGGCTGGAAATCTCCCCATTCCAGATGGCCAACTTCATGGTGTACTTATGGCATAGATCTGAACAACACCATATAAGCTAATATAAACCAGCACAGACTCAGCTGTGGATGCCGTTATATACCATAACTTGATGATTCAACTGTTTTTGCAATATAACTGCCTCACACAGAGTTAGGCAGATTTGTTTCTCCTTGTATGAAATAGTTTTTCTTACACAGACTTCATCCATTGTGTTTTGGTTAAATTTCACGCTAGAACTGTATGTATAAATCCTGTGCCCAGTTCCCATTGATTTAGGTGAGAATTCCTAATTCCCTTGAGATATTTTGAATTTCCTCCTTTAAGTGTATAGAGATTTGGCATTTCTGCTTCTGGTATTAAAGTTCAGCAAAACATCTTGAATTATAAACAGGACGGAAACTGCAAAGGGTACATGCTTGTATGCTTCCCTAGATAGGAATGGATATAAATCAAGTTCTTTGGAAATGTTTGTGATTTATTTTAAAGTCTTTAGAAGACAGAAGGCAGATGACAATTTTTCACAGGTTTTTTAGGACATGAGTCTTTCATTGTACTGTTAATTCCCACCATTTTCCTTGAAAAAGAAATATTTTAGCAGTCTCATGGTTATGTTACAGTTTGTTTAGCTTAAGCAACTAAAGAATTATTCAAATGCATTAGGTTATAAATGTTCTGGATTGCTAGCTCATTTATATTACCTGTCATTGCTACTTGGTTAAAACATGCAAGTTTATGTTGCAGTTAGATTTATGGATACAAAGTAGTTCAACACAATCCAAAGAAGAAAATTCTAGAGTTTTCAAAATATTTAGATCATATGCCCCTTTCTGGTGTTCTGAAAGTGGAAAGAAATGTAGCTTAGTTTAGAAGGGATAAGGTATAATAGTAAATAAGTAGACAATTTTAGTGTAAAGTGGGGAATGCTTTCTTAAACTCCTTCAGCAGTTGGCATTAATTGAAGCAGAATAAAATATGTTATTTGTAATACGAATTAAATCAGGCACAATTGTACTTGTGTTTACTAGAAATGTTGTTTGGCCTGCCTCAGGTGCAGTGATAAAGGCTTCCGCAATGGCTTTCAAACCGTAAGAATAGAAAAAGTCTTCTTTTTGAGAAGATGCAGAAATTATATTATGATACTTTGGTTCTCAGTCTGATTTTTACGTGTGTTGTGGGGGTAGTTTATTTTTCTGGTTTGCTGCTTTTTTATTTTTCTTGGTTTTTGGTAACTTTTTTTATTACTACAAAATGGTCCTAACTACAAGTGGAGTATCTGGTTGCTGTTCTGGCTCAAATGGAAATGATGCATGTCAAATTTCAGTACAGCTGTGGCCAGGTTATAGATAGTGTTAACTGATGTCAACCAGTCTTTATAAAGCTGTTATCTCTTAAAATTTTACCTTATTTGTCTTTGGCACAGTGCATTTTCTCACTTCATGCAATTACTGAAAAGTTCTAAGTAATTTTGATAACAAAACCCCAAGACAACTGTCTTTGCAATGTAATTTCCTGTACCTGTATCCCAGCACATTTAATATTAGCTCTCATTTGTCAAATGAGACATCAGCAGATCAGCAGCCTGTGTATCTTGGCATTGCAGGTGGGGAAATGGGAGAACAACTCCTTGAGCCTGAAGTACTCTGTCTGGCCAAGGTACAGCTCTTTTGCAGACAGCGACCCTGACGATAACCATTTGAATATTGTCACCCTGGAGGAGGCTCCCTTTGTCATTGTTGAGGATGTGGATCCTTTGATGGAAAGTTGCCAGAAAAACACTGTGCCATGTCGTAAATTTGTCAAAATTAAGTAAGTAAATACACAGCATTCCTTCCCCCCCCAAGTAAAAACTATATTCCCCTATTTTCTCATTAATACTTTGCTTATTTCATCATGTAATTGTTTTCTGCTGCTTTGCTGTGTTTTCCTCTTGCTTCCTATCTTTGCTTTTCCTTCTGTATTCCGTTTCCTCTTTCTTTTTCTATTTCCCCCACTCTATACTCTTAATTGCACATCTTCTTTATTAATAAGTTGAAAGGTTCTGGTTATAGACGTGGAATTCACATTGAATTAACAAGATAGTACGTTTATAGCAAATTCAAACTCAACTAGAATTAGCACTTTTCAGCCACATGGAAGAAGAATTCGTTCTAAAATAGGATTGTTTAATGAGTCCTCTTTGAATTCTTTCCAGTTATGTTGAAATATGCCTGTTTTAATTCGTCTTTAACAATTTGAGAGTATCTTCTATTGAAAATGTACGTTTATGCTGAAATTTGGTGCAGGATAAAATACTCCAGCATAAAATAGCACTGTGACATACCATATAGAAAAAAGTCCCCTGCTTTGATTGCTTTGGAGGAGTCATTCAAAATCAGTGGAAAATTTGTCTTTGTGAGTTTATTAGTGTTGATTCACCATTCTGTGCTTCAGTCTACGTTATTTATGAACTGAATATGATAACATTTTTTACTAAGCAGGTGTTAGGGACAGTAAGGCATGTTTCTGAAGATTTCTGAAGATTTCCTAAATGGTTGTGTACATGCCTCCTGAAGTCCAGTAAAATGTTTATTTTGATATAACTGTAGTTGGTCAAGTTCTAAATTAGTTTTATTTTAATTTTGAATTCTTTCAAAGCCTTTAAAATATTGCCTTGGCTTCTGAAGACACTTATACTATAAAGTTCTAGAGTCCTGAAATTAACATTTCAGAAAAAAAATGAAGGGAAACCCTCATGTTTGCACTAAAAGGTGGCCTGAAATTCACCTTCTCAAAATACAGAAAAAGGTGCAGCATTCATTTTCAGTACAGGGGACTGCTGTGCCTTTATGTAAAATACACGTTGGGAAATTCTCTAATTACTAAGTGACATGTAGTCTTCTGTCTTGAGAATAAAAGTAATAAATGTTTAATCCAAGCCTAAGAGAGAGATTAGTGAGAGGAGACTATGTCTTGATGGAGAAGTGAAGCACAGGAGACTAGATACTGGAGAAAAAGCATGTCATACAAAGTCTACTCTTCCATTTATTTCTCATCAAGCAACTGTGTTATGACTAGTAAGAGCTACAGACATCATGTAAAGCATCCTATGGATTTTTTCTCCATCGATTCAGAAAAACATGGTCACTCACAAGTATGACAAAATGTCGTTTCAAAGTATGCTGAATTTTGCTATTGTGGTTCTGGTTTTCTCAGTAGAAATGTTTCTGTCTTTCTTCTCTGTTGACAGCAACTCAACTAATGAGGGAACTAATGTAAAGAAGTGCTGCAAAGGATTCTGCATTGATATCTTGAAGAAGTTGTCTAAAACTGTCAAGTTCACCTATGACCTGTATCTGGTGACTAATGGGAAACATGGCAAAAAAGTCAATAATGTGTGGAATGGAATGATTGGTGAAGTAAGTTCTGTTAGGTAAAAGAGCTCTTAAGTGACAACTTAGCAATGTTTGTTCTTAATTCTTTTGGAGAAATCAGGTATTCTCTACTGAGTAATATTGGTGGTGTCTTCTCTTTGTGGATCAGGTGGTATACCATCGTGCAGTTATGGCTGTGGGGTCTCTCACTATTAATGAAGAGCGCTCTGAAGTGGTTGACTTTTCAGTGCCATTTGTTGAGACTGGGATTAGTGTCATGGTGTCACGGAGCAATGGCACAGTTTCACCATCTGCTTTTCTAGGTATGATTCTCCAACCCATCCAGATCATTTAATTGCATTTCTATAGAGTTTGGGCAGGTTTCATTGTTTGTTAAGCTATATAGTGCATTGACATGTTTCTGTCAACTTTTGAATTCTTCATTAGGAAGTTTGTACTGTGTTGACGTGCTGATTAACATGACTATTAGCACATGAAGATAGTGCTGTTGGTTTCGGATGCAGTGAGTGAAAACAAATTATTTCAATATGAAAAAAGAATTCCCAAAATCATCAGTTGGGAAAATTACTTCCTCGAAAACTGCTTCTTTACAAACTAATTTATGCTTGTTTAGCCCATTATAAATGGTTTCATATCTTTTTAATATTCACATTCACAAAATAATTTAAAAACAACTTGTAGAACGGCTAACAAAAAGAGACTTCCTTATGATCAGAAGAGGTCTGACAGCTAATTCAATAACAGTTCCCTCTGACTTCTGAACACTGTACTACTGCACTGGAGAGCTTCTGAGTATTTTCTCCATTGATGCAATTGAACAGTGGAATTGTGATGGTGCAGTTGAACTCCATTGATGCAATTGAACAGTGGAATTGTGATGGTGCAGTTGAACAGGGGAGATATAGCGAAGAAATGAAAGGCAAAAAGGACATGGGATATAAAAAACCCAAAGATTTTGGTCTTCTTTCCTTGTTTGCTTCTTGTTTCCATTGTTTATTTCTCCTTTCATTTCTTTCCTTTCCTTCTCTTCTAGTGTTTAGCGTTTACTTCTGTATTTAATGCTTAGCCTAAATTTACCTGAAGCTGAAAAGAGAATGAGCCATGAGATGGATCAGAAGTGCCTGGAGTGCTGTTATGTTCCTCATAGTGTATTTAGGGACAGTATTTTTAAAGATGTTTTGCAGTGGAAAACAGTGCTAGTGACACTAAAATCATTTAAGTGAAATTGGAAAAAAAAAACACCAAACCCAAACAACCCAAAACTCAACCATGTTTTCCAGATATCTTACGGAACAGTTTAGTATGTTCAAGTCCGTTGATGCCTTTTTTGCATCACTGATTGTAAGTTTCTTTTAGATTGCCAAGTATAAGTGCTTCCTTCTACTGAAATCACTTGTAGCCGTCAAGGAGCAGATGTTGGTGTAGTATCAGCTACAAGTGAGCAAATGATTGGGTTTTCTTGCACAAGAATCATCATTTAGCAACACAGCTTATTTCTCAAACCTGTTCCATAAAGGCACATTACAGAGATGATGCAAATAAATATAATACAGTGAGTAATCAAATAACTTCCCAAACATAGTGATACCTAAGCAGATTTTGTTGGTGGTTAATATTTTTGTTTAATGAATTAAAGACTTTTAAATTATATTATAAGAGGTTGTACTTTTAATGAAAGTATTCAGATAGTGTCTTTTCATTTCTCTAAGTCGTTGACTTGTGAAGATAATTCATTTTTAAAATTGCAGTTGCAGCATGTTGAAATTATCATTTAAACTGTAAGTACTGGAATGCTTTCTAAATGTGCTGCAAATGCAGTGGATTTTTACTATAGAATTTGCTTATCTTTTAAAAACCTGCTTACAGCTACCATCAAAAGAGGCAACTTTTGCATTTTTCACAACAACATAGTTCTTAGATTTCTAAAATGCATTTAATGTTATTGGTTTAGTTGGATGAACATACAATTCAAATGGTAAATAGCCCCATCTCATAAAGCTCTATAGAATAGCATTACTTTTGAAGAAATCTGATTTACTGTAGCAATAAATCAAGTCTGTGCTTTCAGAAGTACGTTCTGGCTTTTTACACATAGATGAAACTGCCACTTTACTGGAATTGACTGTATATTTCGAGTAGGAAAATGCTTTGCTGTGCAAAATACTATCAGGCAGATAACAGAATTTATTCACAGACTGATTTTGTTTCAATTAAGTGAATGTCTACGAACAGTTATTTTACATCATTCTTTTAAAATATCTTTTCTAAAACCTGTCAAATACAATATTTTTTTTTAATAGAACTGGATTACAGCTCATGAAATATCTGCTTTTGTGATTTGCTACTATGAATGTAGACCAGTACAGGGTTTTATCTGATTTAGATTTTCCATTCAATTGTTGTGTCCAATAGATCTAAGGAACTGCTGGGCTGACAGCCTCTTCCTTATTATCTGCTGTCTTCTGATTCTGATGTAGGTGTCTTCTTCAAATGAGAATTTTATCCACATTAAAACATCTTCCTATTGTACTACAATTCATATACGTTTGAGCCATAAATGAATTATTTAAAGATTCTGTAGAGATTTGATTCAACTTTATTTAAACAAACAAAATAAGGGAAATCTCAGTGCCAAATATCTATATTTTTAAGAGGGTGAGAATTCATAAGTGAGGTCAGTTTTCTTTTTTGGAGGCATTGGTGGAATAGGAAATCTATGCCCCTATTTATTCTCTGTACTTTTTAAGTACTGTTTTTTGTGGGAGGTAAACCTCCAAGTTAGTGGAGTAAGATATCTTTTTCAATGTTCTCCATTGCCAATCATTTGAAATATACACTGGCAAGTCATATATTAGTATTTTTCTGCCATACTAAAACTTCTTCTAAAACCTGCTGCTTGCCTGAGGGAAGTTCTCTTTGCGCCCTTTGAGAATCAAAGAGCAGAGCTGAATGTGGAATGTGATTTCTAATATGACAGGAAGATCGACTTTGTTATTCCATTGATTTTGTACTTGTTCAGTCTCGCTGCTTGCTAAATAGCTTTTTCTTATTGCTTCTTTTAATCCTTCACCTTATTTACCAGACTGCTGAAATTATTAGTGTTCTGCTTAAACTGTTATTTGTAGCACACTTAATCACATCTGCTTGTTTTGCCCTTTGCCTTATTTAGATTTCGACAAATCACCATTGCTGTTTCTGCACTGATGCTTTTGATAAGAGTTTTATCAACTTGCTTTCTTCAGTCAGAATGTTGTCGAAATTGTATGATAATTTTATGTGAATTCTAATTTAATCCATTTAATACATGAATTAATAGAATGTTTGTTATTAAATGTATTTAGCTACATAATGCCCTTTACTTATCTGCATCTGAACAGATCTTCCTCTGCCTTGTAAGAATTCTGTTATTTTGCTAACTTACTGTTCTCTTTGAACAAACAATTACACTAGTTGAAAGAAGATATTTCCATGCTTGAGCCCAAATTATTATGCTTCATTCTAGTTCTGAGTGAATCATTCATGCTAACTCGGGCAAGGTTCAGGTTAGGTTATTGGGCTTAGCACACCTCAACTCTCACTTATAGTCATTTCCTGCAGCGGTGGAAGAATTTTCAGTGGTTCAGATCTTAATTTAAATCCAAAGAATGAAGAAGTCAGGATGGAGGAACCTCCTCATCTTTCAAAAACAGGCAAAGCATTGAAACACACTGATTTCTTCTTATTTCAAGTGCTTTTGATTCTGTACTGATTTGAAATAGCATATTAAGATTGTTTTCCTCCCCCTTCAGAGCACACTCACACTTGCATTATCTACCAAAATTAGTATATAAAGTGCCCCCACATAAGTTGATCTGATAAAGAGGTATTAGTTTGCCATACAAAACCTTTCTTACATATATTCTTACACCATGACAGCTACCAGAGGGACTCCTGAAATGACAGAAAATTTGCGAATTGGGCAATGTGATATTTAAGAACTTTATGTTATCATATACCAGATCACATATCCTTCCCACATCCAATCCTTTCAAAAAGTTGGCATTTAGTCTGGTATTTAAAGCTGGGTTTAGACTTCTGTTCCAACCTATTTCTTTTACTTAAATCATGGATTTCCTGTCTTTCAATCTGACTTTCAGTTTTCCATAAAAACCTTCTGATTTCAGAAATTTGCTTCTAGATGAGAATGAGACTTTCAAAAGGATGTGTTTGCAGTTGGTAAAAACAACATCTTCATTGCAGGTAGATGAAATTAAACACAAAGAGGAAAAATATCTGAAATCAAAAAAAATGAGTTTGAATGCAGGTATTTAGCTTTCTTCTGTGACACTTTTTGTTGACTGGAAAATGTGAGTCTACTTCACTGAATTACCACATGTATTAAGCATGTGCCTAATTGCTTTTCCTCTGCAGAAACAGTTATCATGGTTGGACCATTCTGTTGATAAATGCATATCACACAGGTTAGAAATGGGCTGACTGTAGACTGAATAAGCAGTGAGTCAAACTAGTTATTTGCCACTCAGTGTCAGTGAAGGCTTTGCCAAGAAAAATTGTGCAGCCTTTGTTTTTTGAATTGCAGCTCACATTTAAGATTTTGACTTTATGACTTTTGGGTAATATACTAACAGCAGTTCTTCATATATTGGTACTTAGTTGTTTGCTGGCATTTTTGTTGGTAAAAGCTAATTTAAAGAAAACTGCTGGGCTTGCCTAGCCAAAGACATTAGAATTCTTGGACTGGTTTAATAAACTGTTTCTCTTGTCTGTTTTGCTGCAGAGCCTTTTAGTGCTTCTGTGTGGGTGATGATGTTTGTTATGCTTCTCATTGTGTCCGCCATGGCTGTCTTCATATTTGAGTACTTTAGTCCTGTAGGATATAACAGGAACTTGGCACAAGGGAGAGGTAAGCTTTGCACTTTACACAACCCTGAAACTATAAAATAATCATGTATTTTCCATCCCTTGCCCTCCATCTTTTAAAATCCTGAGCAATGTGCTCTAGCTGGCCCTACTTGAGCAGGGAGATTGGACTAGATGACCTCCATGGTCCCTTCCAGCTTCATCTGTTCTGTGATTCTGTGAAAATAAGCATAGGAATAAAACAGGGAAGCAGCTATGAAACTATTTGTTCTTTAAATAAAATATGGTTTCTTGAGGGCTTATATGCTCATGTTTGTATTCTAATTAATTGGTATAATCCTATCGAAGGGTAAGTGATACCAGAGAGTTGGATTCAGGCAGTGTACGGTTAGTACACAGTATCACTTGTACAGTGTCAGCTTAAAAAAGCATTAGAATGAGTTCTGCAGGCTCATGACACTTACATATTCACAGTTAGTTCAGAGAAAATGATCTAAACTGGTGTGGTGGATGATGCGGAAAAATAGCAGTTGCCTTGTACATAGATATATATATTCCCTGCAAACGGTCTGTTGAACTCAGCCTTGAAATGAAGCCACTGGCAGAAGGGCATCACTTCTTCATGTGTAGCATCATCGGTTATAGAAACCTCAATTTCAAAATATACCAGCACAACAAATTTAATACACAGCTTGCCTCTCTCAGTGAAAGCTGCAGTTGTTTATTATTAAAACTTTGACCTGAGAATGAGGATTCCATGTATTGTGATGCCCTCATCCTTCCTTTTCTTTACTTAACAGTTGAGAGTGCAGCCTGGTTTTAATTTCTAAATCGTACTTGCCTTATTTTATAACAAGAGATCTTCCAGCTTGGTGAACACAGTTCTGGGAACTATTGCAAGCTAATGGTTTCTTCTAGATTATGATTGGCCTGTTCCCTGAAAAAAGGTATTATTGCAATGCTCAGATAATGTTATCATTTCAATAAGGTGGTAAATGTGTAACCTCTGCCCAAAATTAACACTGTGTTTAGGAAGGGGAAATTAAAGGTGGGTAAAGTCTCTGGAGATCTAGGGGCTAGGCTTTTCTTTTCTGTGCCACTTCCTGTGCCAGAATTATTTGCTGTACTTACAGCTACAAAGCCATAGTATGGCATCCTAATGTAGCTATAGAGACTTGCCACGAATCTAGCTGTTGTTCATTTGAAACATGGAAGCTAAAAATAAATGGGAATCTTTATGTAGATTACACCTTTCCCTAGGCATTTTTGGCAGGATGAAGCTCAATGGTAAAACAATCTCCAGTAGCATAAACAGAATTTTAGACTGCTTTCTTGATATATATTTTCCTTATCACTGTAGCTCAGAAAATACCGATTATCCCTGTATCAGCTCAGTCTTAAATGATTCTAGAAGGTAGTTTCAGAAACCATTCGCCAGCTCCATTGCATTTATTTTACTGTGCTCTATCTTCTTAGTACTGCTGCAAAATAGAAAGAGGATAACCTAAGATGTAGTGCTTGATTGCACTATGAAAGATTTGAACTGTATTAGAGAGCATTTCTATTGAAATTATAACGTGCACTAAGTATCCCCACTTTAGGTTTTATTCTTTTGTTAATAATTAGATTATTATGAAAGTAAATTATAATTGTAGTAATAACTAAATCTGAGTTTGTAATATGCATCTCCTTGGCAAAAACGATGGGGCAGGGAAGGAGGTAGGATTAGCCTGCATCAGAGCTTATTGTCTGCATTGCCATTTAATTGAAAAATAGACACCTATAAAAAGGTCAAATGAGTGACAGTCAGGGGAGGCCTGTTTCTTTTGAGGATAAAGGAGTGTAGATGGTGAGCAATATGTGATGTCTGCAGTGTACTTACCCAGATCTGCCTAAGAACAAACTTCCCTTTTGTCATGGTTTAAGCCCAGCCAGTAACTCAGAACCATGCAGCCGCTCGCTCACTCCCCCCATCCTCTCCCCCGCTCCCAGAGGGATGGGGAGGAAAATTGAAAGAATGTAAATCCCATGGGTTGAGATAAGAACAGCCCAGTAACTAAGGTATAATACAAAACCACTACTGCTACCACCAGTAATAATAATGATAAGGGAAACAACAAGGGGGGAGGATTCAATTGGTCACCATCCGCCGACTGATACCTAGCCCAACCTGAGCAGTGATCTTGGCCTTCCAGGTAACTCGCCCCAGTTTCTATACTAGGCATGACATGCTGTGGTATGGAATACCCCTTTGGCAAGTTTGGGTCAGGTGTCCTGTCTCTGCCTTCTCCCAGCTTCTTGTGCCCCTCCTCACTGGCAGAGCATGAGACTGAAAGTCCTTGGTTGGAGTAAACATTACTTAGCAACAACTAAAAACCTCAGTGCGTTACCAGCGTTGTTCTGAGGCTAAAGGTAAAAACACAGCACTGCACCAGCTACTAAGAAGGAGAAAAATGACTGCTACAGCTGAACCCAGGACACCTTTATTCTCGCAGGGCTCTCACAGGTCTTTTAAGTGGATAATAGCATTGCTAATCCCCTTCTGCTGCTGTATGGGCATGAGGGAATTGTGCTGACCACTTCTGCTTGCTTTGGGATGAATTAAAAGCTGAATGCAAACAGAGATAACAAAAATTACAGAATGGGTCAGCTGGGACAGGTTTCTACCTGTAATGACAACATGTTTGAAGCCACAGAACTGGCTCTGAGCACATGAGGTAGCCGGAGTCTGGTTTGCTGTAAGTCACATATCTATACAGGCAGCTTCTCTGTGTTGACTTACTGATTTAGCGTCTGAGTGCAAAGTTGCTTAACGTAGGTGATGCGTACAATGATTCACATCTTTTAAGCTTAAATATGCTTATGTAAACTTCAGAAAGCATAATGTTGGAAGATTGAAGTACTAGAATTGAATCATTAAGACTTAAACCCACAGTTTCTCATTTCACATGTCTGCTGAAAGGGGCAGAACTGTGGCTCCTACCTTACTGAAGAGACATACCAGTTTGCTTCTCCTCCAAACCTATGCTTTCCATTTGCATTTTAAAACTTTTGAACTAAATGCCATATAGAAAAATGTTGAATTATTTTTTAGAAATATAGAAATTAGTGTCATTACAATCGAGAGTACCTATGGTAAATCCCTTCATTCCATTGGGAGTACATTGAGTGTGTATTGAAATATTTTTTAACCATGTCTTTGTGAGCAGTTTGTTGTTATTTTGTAGGGTATCTTACCAAGGTTTAATTTAACTACAACTAAAATAATGGCTCTTTGCAATTACAGATCCCCACGGACCATCCTTTACCATTGGAAAGGCAGTGTGGTTACTCTGGGGCTTGGTATTCAACAACTCTGTGCCTGTGCAAAACCCCAAAGGGACGACAAGTAAAATCATGGTGTCAGTTTGGGCTTTCTTTGCTGTCATTTTCCTGGCTAGTTACACTGCCAACTTAGCTGCCTTTATGATTCAAGAGGAGTTTGTTGACCAAGTGACTGGACTGAGTGATAAAAAGGTAGGTCTTCAGCTCAAAAGCGGTCAATATCCATTCTTCATAATCCTCTACATCTTTGTGCTAAAAAAATCCTCAGAGCGAATAATAAGCTAAAACTGGATGATTTCATTCTGAGTGTAAGCCTTTACTAAGAAACCTAAGACCCAAAGCATGAAAATATCAGATTTTTTTCAAAGTCTGAGTTGCCTTTTCAAAAGTAATTGCATTAATTGAAGAGTACCTTAATGTTGTGGTGGAAGGCAATTCCTGGTTGATTAAAAAGAATGCTTCACCAGTAGACAAAAGCTTGAAAATTGAAAAAGTTGGCTTGAATGCAGAGAAGGCATATTTAAAATTATTGACCATCTCTGTGTGGAATATTAACAATATGTTAATTGAAAAAATATGCATAAACCCAGCAACTGTCCAGTAATCATCAGAAGCTAGTTAATGCTCCTGAAAAAATGTCTTTTTGCTTTCTATGTACTGTGCAAGGAAGTTATAGAAAGAGCTCAAAGTGGTGCCAGCACAAACAAGCAAAGAGAAATAACAAAAAATGATACATATTGTCTGTTTGAATGTTTTGGTGTATAAAATGGCAGGAGGAAAAACAAACATAAGAAAATTTGAGGGTTTGTATTATCACATGAAAGTGAGATGTAAATTACATGGGATGAGGTGCAGAATTTTGATGTGTTTGTGGAAGATGCTTTCCTAATTTAAGAACCTTTGTGAGAACTTCACTTTGACAATTTTGCTCATCAAAATAGACTCTGATAGTTTACTTAAACCCTGCTCAAGTTTCATACAAACTGACAAATAATAAATATGCTTATTTTTCATTTTGTTCTAGCTTGCCTGAACTTGCTTCTCCTGAAAGTATACTCCCCAGAGCTTTGTGAACTTTAATCAATAATCTTATACATCAGAAACCTAGCAATTACTTCTCTTTTATTTCATTTGTTTGGCGGCTTTGTAATAGTGCTGTTGCATGGAGGGATTAAAGCCCATTTGCAGAATGATTGTTGTAATGAATATGCTCCAAATACATGGAGGACACACTGTTTTCAAGTTTGTGCCCAGCTGTTTTAAATTGAAGCTAAATATTGACATTAAAAGTAATGTTTAAATACAGTATAGCACAGGGGAGAACCTCACAAGGGATTTCTCTCAGAGGGCAGCAAAAAAGGGAAATTGTTATTCTAAAGAAGGCAACAGCTCAGATAGCCTTGTGTCTGGTTTTTGTTTTAAATGCTTTTTATGATCAGCTTTTGATCGCCTGAAGTATCAAAGCATGAATTGCAAGCATGGCTAGAGGAAAGACAGATAAAAAGAAACAAAAAATAGTAATTTTGTTTTTATTAATTTGTGTTGTTACAAAGCCTTTGAAAGAGTATGAAGAGTGTTAAATATACCTTTATTTTAAGATAATATTCTTAGTTAGCGATAGGTAAAAGGTGCTCTTCTCTTGATGATTAAAAAAAGGGATTTGAGAAATGTCTTTCTCCTGTTTGTGAGAAAGTTTTCCTGGGAAGTCTTGGGTTTGGTGGGATTTGGCTTGCACTGGCACATCACTAGCGTCTGGGTCTGCCAGGGCACCCTTACCTTCCTTTCCTTGCTGGCTGTTTGCCACTCTCACCTTTGGGCTGGGAAGATGCCAGTATTTGCTCTGTAGCTTCTGGCTAATAACTTCCTTATTTTTGTCATTTGTCCATTCTCTCTGCTAAGTAAGATTTTATTCCCACAAATATAAGCAAAATAAAACTAGAAAAATACTTGAATCAGAAAATACCATCTGGTTTTGTGTGGTCTGCTGATCATTTATTTGATCTGCCACCTTTGGTTTTATTTTACAGTTCTTTGGCCTGAAGCACTGAGATAAATCGGGGGTGCCATGCCTTTTCTGATTAAACTGAATAAGCCAGAAGCCCAAAAAAGCAATGAGCCATTCAAAACATTATTCTTGTCGCACCCAGGTTTTGCCTCTCCACAGTCCTGAGGTTTCTCAGATATTAAAAATTCAAATAATTAAAGCATAATTTATGGGAATGTAATCCAATTCATGGTAATTTTTTTTTTCTCCCCTCTTTGCCTTGTTGCTGCAATGTTGTTGTTAAGAGAACAGTTCAGGAATTTGCAACCACTTTTATTGTTATTCAGCAGGTATCTCTGACTCTTGCTGCAAGCAAAGCAGCAGTAGGCAAAGGCCAGTGAGAAGGGACAGAGGTATGGGTGAAATTAATTTGAAACAGGTAATAGTAGAAGTTTAATACATTTTTGAAAAAATTCTGGGCTGGTAAGTCAGTTTCCTCTTCTTCCCTCTCCCCTTTTTCTTACTGCACAACTGAAGAGTGAAGCTCTTTTGTCAGTGTTGTATTGTCAATGCATTAAAGTATTCCAATTAGAGATACAGGAGTTTCTCAGTCCAGCTCTGTGTGGCAGACTGCACAGAGGAGAAGCCAGGAAAATCCTTTCTCTCTCTGTGCAGTCATCCCTGACCCTCAGCATTCAACATCTTCCCGCTAGTTCACCAGGTTTGCTGAACACGTGATGATGTGCAGTTTACCCCTCATCACTTTAAGACTTCTTGGTAGTTTCCTCAACCTTTCTAATGTTGCTAAAAAATTTCTGAATGCCATGTCATCTACGTAGCACCAGAAATCCATAGCACAGCATGTACTGGAGTTACTAGGGGTGGGTGTTCATAAACTCAAATGATTCAGAAAATGAGAAGAAAATTATATTTTGTCATTCTTGTGTATGTAAAAGATTTTTTAAAAGCTTTGTGTTCATAGAAAGGTACAGAAAATTAGTCCAAAAGTATCCAGCAAAGCTGGCATTTGTAGCACTTGTAACTTTTGAGACTATTTATACCTTTTTCGTGTAATGAAAGAGAGATAAGATTACTAAGGGAGAGTAGATAGCAGTGGACAGAATTGTCTTGCAAAGTCTTTATCTGCTGTGATTCCTCCAGAGAGTCACATTTTAAGAAATGCCCCATGTACATGTGGTCTAGGGGATTCTCTTCAGCCTTAACAGGAAGCCTTAATGATGCCATTTACAAGTTCCTTATTTTTGCAAGATTACAGTGTTCTTGTAACCTTGACTTTGTAGCTTTGCGCAACAAGATGTCACAAGATCTAGAGTTACTAAGACATATGTAACAGGGCAGGCTGAGGTTGAAAGGCAGCATGGATGCCCTTAGAGTGGACTCTCTTGTCCCAATCCATCTTGCTACTTCAACATTAGATCTTTACAGTGCTTTCTGAGGGTTGTAAGGCAAAGATATCAACTGCATTTCAGTACCTGATGATTATAATAATAGTCCTGGAACTGCTAATAGCTATATTTTTCAAAGATCAGAAATCAGATTGTCAGCATTTTCCATCTGCTAAAAGAAGAAAGGAGAGAGTTCAAATATGGGTGCTTTTCTATCAGTCTAAACCAGCCATAATTCCTGTTAAAATCTGTGTTAACAGAGGGAGAATATTTACTATTTTCTGCTATGTTAGTAGTGTTTTCCTCAGAACGACGACAAATAACTGCTCTGAATACCAGCCTTTTCAGGCAAGCATGCAAATCTTTGGATTAAGTCAGTATTTAACGTTTGTGAAACGTGAAACTGTTGTGAAACAATAAATACTTTACTGACTTAATGAGATTGTCAGTTCTGTTGAGTTTTGTTAACTGGAGTTGTTGTTAATTGTGTTGGAGTTTTGTTGCCATGTGCCACAATTCTAGCAGCTGGCAGAGCATGGGGAAACAAGAACTAATGGGTTAGTCTAATAACGGTAGATCTCTCCAGAATTCCAGTTCAAGCAGAGGTGTGTGCATGAAGTTTAAAGGTTTTTTTAATGGTTTTTTAAAAAAATAGGATTTCAGAAAATGTCTAGGAAGCAAATTGCTTCCTAGCAGACTTGATACCTCTTATTTCCCATCATGGGGCTTCAGGGAAAATGAGTCCATGTAGAGAGTAGATTCTTTTTTCTTTCTTGTCCTGTGCCTGCCACATAGATCTTCACTGCAGTCACAGAGCCTATGTGCTTCTCCAGGACATATCAGTTCATAGAATATAAGTTTAGAATTATTGATGAGAACTTTAGACACCTTAGTCACAAGTGCAGTATAAGTAAAAAGATTTTAACCCCTTTTTCCTTCTTTACAAGTAGTCTGTGAGCAGGCAGTAGTAGCAGACAATTGTTTCAAAAATAATCTCTCCTGTGACTGTTAAAATTCATTGCTTGGGTGTCTTGTGCCAAGAAATTCCTGTCTGTGGATGGTGTTTGGGAACTATTTATCTGCTTGTTTGCCCTATGATCTTTGAATGAACTAGTCCTTTCATTAATCTGTTCTTTCCTGCAGAACTAATTTTGTGTTCCATGAATGTACAATTTGTGACAGATACCTCAATCCCTTCAACTTTTCCTGTGGGAGGAAATGCCTCCCAACATCTTAAACTCATCTGGATGTTCTTGAAAGTGAGACTATTGAGAACCAAAGTCCATTTGTAAATTACTAGGATACTCCACCCTAATCTCCCTGTTCCCCCAATTCCCCTGCCAAGGAATTGAGCTTGCAGAATGCTCACCACAGCTCCATTTCCAAAAAATGTCAGCTGGATGAGCAGCAGCAGTTTTTACAGGTCTGGAAATCAGTGTTGTTTCTTTAGTTGATTTTTCCAGTTCTGTTGACTGGTAAATTTTGTACAAATACTAGGAGATTCTGGAAGCCATCTCACTACATCAGGGATTCATTATCTATAGATTTAAATAAAGTTAATAGCAAGCTACATCTGGACATATATTTAAGAGCAGGGTTTGTTTCAGTGCTGCATAATAAACTCCAAAAAGGAGATAGCAAATATAGACTAAGAACCACGACTAGCATACAGTGTAATTTTAGTGCATAGGTCAATTAGTATGTGTAAAGTAGAGGCAAAGTAGTAATTTAAACAGTAAAGCTGTGAAAGGGGGAAATGAGGAAAGTAAGACATCTGTTAGCTAAACAAACAGAGAAAAATAGAGTTCATTCCTTTATGCTTTGTCAAAATATGCTTAATTAAAATGCAGCATTTAATTGTAGTTCTGTAACATGAAAATATTGTTGCAGCAATAATTTCACAGTCAAGGTTTGATGGAATTGAAAAAAAATCCCATTTTTTGTGCAAGCCTATTTGTAGTCTCTTTGCAGATTGGCACTGGATCCTGGGAATTCCTGATACCATGGGACCAAATGTTAAAAAGAGAAGTATTACATACGTAGGCCAAAGGAAGCAGCAGCTGTATAAATATTAGCTGTCTCTTGCAGCACAGGGTATTTAGATTTCTCTTCTAACTTCAGCAGTAAAACCAGAATGCACTTTACTGTGGTATTAATGGGTGACTGCTTTTATCAATGCTCAATTGAATTTCCTCATTAGCCAATAGTTCCTCTATTTGACTGGCCTTTTTTATTTCTTTCTTAAAGAGACATTTTCACTTTCTTAAAGTGACATTTATGTCACTTTCTTAAAGTGACATAAAGTGTCACTTGCTATTTAAAGGGAGATATCGAAAAGGTGCATATAAAATTTTCAGGTCTGTTGGCAAAGGTTTATGTGAGATTATCTGAATGATTTCCAAATCTGAAAGCTGAGTGTGCCCTGAGCTATTGCGATACCTTTGCAGATATTCCCTGGTTTGTTTGTGCTGATGCAATAGTGAGATAGAGGCTAAAATTGTAGGATAAACCTATATGCCCACAAGCAAATGGTTTGTGGTTTTAAATTGCAGGAATAAATAAGGACTAGGATTATAGGTGTGAGAGCTCCAGAAGCCTTTTTCATGTCAAATGATGTAGCTGCTGAGCCCCTGGGGAAGATGCAGGAACTTTTATTCCCTTGAATCATGGCAGTGGAAGGAAAGGTAGCTCTTAACCCTGTCTCTCCCTGCACACAAGCTTCCTGGAACCCCCTGCACCCCTCCAGGAGCAGTGCCTTAGGCTCAAGTAGTGCAAATGATCCTTTTGCCTTCTTTGTGTGGGACCCCCAGTGCCGCAACGGAGATGGCAGTATGAAATGACTATCGACAAAATACTGTTTTCTTTTGATTGCTGTTTATCAGTGTGTCTGCTTGTAGTTTGTGTTCTCTAAGGAGATGGTAACAGATGAGGAACATCTTCCAACATGTCTCTGCTCCAGTTTCTGCTGTCCTGCCATATTACAATGCATGAGAGAAGGTCACATTAAAGTGGCAAAATTAAGCTGGTTTTACTTCGGATGTAAATGTTTCTGAAAGTTCAGTCAGTGTGAAGACACAGTTTCTGGTATAATAGAGCTGAATTAACCTACTGCATTTGTGTAGATGAAATTTGAGGTGGCCAGTCTGAGTTTTTGTTGTTTTGTTTGGTTTTTTTCAACCCAAAGTTGCCTTTCTTCACATTTTGAATGCCTGAAGAACTTTGCTTTTCTCTTTTCTCTCTAGTTTCAAAGGCCATATGATTATTCACCTCCTTTTCGATTTGGAACAGTCCCAAATGGAAGCACAGAGAGGAATATCAGAAACAACTACCCTGATATGCATCTTTACATGACGAAGTACAATCAGAAAGGAGTGGAAGATGCCTTGGTCAGCTTGAAAACTGGGTGAGCTTTTTTCCCATGGATTTTAAAGAATACTGTTGACTTTGCAGAAACTGAGGAATATCGATCTGTACTTACAGTGATACTGAACAGACTGATGTCAGGCATGCTGTGTAGTATATGGCTCTGTACATGCACTGTACAGAAAGGACAATGATTGCCTGTGATTTGTATGACTAATTTAAAATTGCATGGAAGCTTCAATGTCCTATGTAAAATAGATTCAAAGGGCAGAATTAATACTTCTCAGATTTGAAGAGAGATGATACAGATAGGCCTTAACTTGGGTGGGGGCTCAACACAGACTGTGATGTTTCATACAGTCCCTCATCATTGCAGAACTCTCTCTCATAGGAATGTGCTTTCTCAGGGTGAATTTCTGACAAAGCTTGTTTGTCTGGCGAGTGTGCAATTACTTGTTATTTCTTTTCAATCTCCCATCCCTTTGGTGTGCTTTTTGGTCCACTCTTACATTTTCTTCCTTCCTCTAATTAGCATGACCCTGTACATTTACTGTGACATCTGAAATACTGACTTTGATCTTTGTAAAAGCTGTTGAGATGAGATAGTCTCAAATGCAGTCTAATGCCTGCTTCTGGCAAAAATTCTGGCAAATATTATTGTCCTTCTTCCTTAAGATCTGAGATTTAGACTTGAGTGCCATCCATCCTTTTCTCTCTCTAAGTAGCCAGACCGAATTCTCATTCTTAATCTTCAGAAGGCATGAGTAACTCTACTTGTATCAGTATTCATCTGGGTGACAGGAATGTGTTAGATCTGGTAATGTTTTCTAAACATACAGGCTTGGTAATAGCATGCATATTTTTCTTAATAATACTGCATTACAATAATCATAATTTATCAATATAGATTGTTCAGGTTTGTTTTATTTCAAAGTGAGAATGCCAAGTTACCCACAGTGGCTTTCAGTCCATCTACTCTAGTGGCTGTTTCAAGGCACATCTAGCCTGCTATTATTTGTGGTGAACAAAGGACATCGTTCTTCCTATACCAAATTAAGCTGTTAGTTTTGGTCCTTTCTTGGGAACGGCTTGTCCTTTTAATTTTCACTCTCCTTCTGCCAAGCATGTAGGGGATTGTAACACGTTTGAGCCCCCAAATCTTTCCTTAGAGGGCAGGTTCTCTTCTTTGAGAAATAATACATCCTATTGTTTCCTGCTCTGCTGAATCCACGTTCTGTCTGGACTGTCATCACTGCTTAAAGCATCCTCAACTGGCAGTTCTCAAGCACGGTTTGTCCCACCCTGAGGTAGACATGTAAGATAATGTGAGATGAATCTCACCCAAGTCTTCCAAACTGGAGGCAGAGCTCCTGTTCTGACCAAGCCTGTGTAAGTCACGTTTCCTGGGTGACAGCTAAATTATGCATTATAGATAGTCAGCTGAATGCTACCATTCCTGCTGCGAAGTTTTAAAGAAGCTGTCCTTAATTTCAACCATTTTTAGGGCTTGTTCAGTTGGATGGATTTATTTAGACAACATATATTCCTTGTACTTTTCTCCAACCATTTCTGCTACTGAAAGTCCTGAAATATTGCTGTTAGCTTTAAAATAAGGCCACCTGTCAGACACTTAAGCATGAAAAAGGTGGTGGTGGAGGGTGTGCTACCTGGCTGCAGGGGAGTTCAGGACATTCACTAAAACTCAGGCTGGCTGCTCTTGTGCCAGCTGCTGCTCTTCCTCAAAAGCTTCAGTCTTTTTGACAGCATAACGTATTCATTTTTTATAGATTTTCTTTTTTTCCTCGCTGGAGCTCCTTTCCTCTTCTAGGTGATTTCTCAGAGTGGACACCCTGGGTGTCTGCCTTGCTCCCCTTGACTGACGTTTCTGTAGCAGATGGTGCAAATAAGCTGCCATGTGTGGTGTTTTCCAGATCAATATAAGTAACTGCTACATACAGCTGCGCTCCGTAGCATTTTGTCTGCTGGCACCTACAGAAGGATTAAACAGCATGCCATCAGCTGCTTTCAGACTTATAGCCTTCTAAAACAGAATTTTTCACTTTTTCTACCAAATTTACTGTTCTATTCCTCAGTATACGTAACTCTTTCCTCATTTTTTGTATACCTGTACTGTATCTTCTTCCTTTCTCAGGAATTGTTTGACCAGATTGATGCTCTCTTCCATGTAAAGTTTGCCCTTTCATACTTATCCAGACTTGACCAAGCTTTCACCTTCCCTACTTTGCTTGATCCCATGATTTTTAATACGTTGCCCCAGGGATGATTTTGAGGATGATTTTCTCTCCTTCCTCAAACTGCTTCTGCTTCTGAGCAAATATAGAATTTCTGTTTTTCTCTACAGTATGCATGTGTTCTGCTTACCTTCTTAGAGCTATTTTGTCTGTTTTCATCTTTATCTCTGGTCAAAGCTATTCCTGTACTTTTTTTTCATCCTCATCATTGGTAGCATACAACAAACCATTTTTCTTACAATGTGGTAAAGCTTGCTGCTTCTGCACGGCTTTTCAAAGATGAACTACCTGGTAATTACAGAGTCATAGACTATAGACCTGGGCAGGACTTGTAAAGATTGTCTGGTTGCTAACTGTTGCTGTGAGTCAAAATAAATAGTACCTGTCTTATTCCCGAAGAAGGTTTGTATAACCTGTATGCATTTCTAGTCTCACTTTTAAAACTACTTTTGATTAATTGAAGACATAAAATTTAGTCCCTTTTAATTCCTCATATATAGTGTTCGATTCTAATTTTAAGATGGAACAAAAAATACCAGCAATCAGGCAATACTTAATGACTGAATAATGCTTCACACATGGCATCTGACTGAATAATGCTGCACACGTGGCATCTGATCTAAATAGAATCAAACTATCAGGTAGTCTCCTGTCGCTGTTCAGTCTGGCTGTGCTGTATCTCAAATTCTTACATCTTTTGGTCAGCTTTAATTAACGTTAGCCTTTTGAGGTATATTTGGAGTATCTTGAACTTTGAGACCATCATGTTTACATAGAGTTGTTATTGAGTTGAACTGAAAGGAGAAAGTGGGAAGGAGACAAACAGAAAGCTTCAGATGCACAGATTTCTCTAAGAGCTTTGTTGTTCTTGGAGACATGCATTTGTCCTTTTCTTCATTCTGAAAACAAGGTAATAAACAAACTGTTTTTATCTTGCTTCTCACAAGAAGCAAAAAATCAGCTGCTTCAGTCCAGTTGTGAACATGCCCAGGAAAAACCTCAAGGGCAGAAATATGGATAGAAATGTGTATAAAATAAATGATGTTCCTGTCTTTATTTCCTGGTCTGGTGTAGGGGTTATATAGGTCTTGTGCTGTACATGTGGAGATGAGTGTGCACGGATCTGTGTTTGGGAAGCCTTGAACAAGATAACCAGGCTCCTCATATTTTTGAGTGGTGAAGCTAATAGTGTTTCACAAATTAACTTAGAAGGAAACATCTGCTATTAGGTTTGGGGTTTTTTTGTTTGTTTCTTTGGGTTTTGGGGGGTTTTTTAATTAGAACAAATAACTTCACTACATGGGCAATAGTCTTGGGCCTGTCTTGTTTGATTAGCATCAAAAATGTGTGAGATCATTCTAGAAAGGAATGAACTGGGTAATGCTGCAAATGAAAATGGAAATGAGATTTTTGCTTTAGACTGACATTGACATTATACCTATTCCTTCAGGTGAATCCCTGTGGTGAGGTTCGTTGCAGCTTACTCATGAAAGCTTGTTGCATCAGTGGTGAAGGCAGATTTATCAGCTATATTGGCTTTCCCTCTTTGATAAGAAATCGACCTTTGAAAATATTAAAAAATAAGTATCTTAAAGTCTCAGTAATATCTACCTCATGTCAATAGTATCTTATTTCTGAGATTCACGCATACAGTTCTCAGAGAGCTGCTGAGGCACCGTTTGAACAACAGCAGAACTTTGTATTTATTGATTAAAGGTATCAGTTTGCAACCAGGCCTGTTAAAAGGGAGCAAAATTAGGGTTGTTATTGAAGTGCTACTTCATCATTTTCAAAATGGCAAAATATTGTCACTCCTTCAATGCAATTTAGTACTCTAAGTAATCACAATCTTACAAGCTTGGCAAACAATGTACTGTTTTTCCCTAAATTTCACGCATGTAAGGGATCAGCTGAACCATATGCAGTGTGCTACCTGAGGAGCTTCAGATTGCTCTTTAGACAGGACTGAGCAGCTCAGGAGTTCTCCAGAGCATTTTGTTCCTTTTCCTTAATGAAAACAGAAATGGCAGTTATTTTCCTGAGCGTTATTCAGACAAGTCTGTACGACATTAGCTAATGCATTCTTGGTGGATGAAGTCCAGCTCTGTTAGAGCTGTAGTGGCTCCTCCCTGTTGTTTAGATGTTTATTGGTCAAATAAAGCTCTAAAAATGCATTTCAAGCATTTCTGTCTATGCTGTGTTTAATTAATATACATATCTAGAACCCTCTATACCAGAGACACAGATCTGTTGAGTTTGCTTCTTGAAGAGAGAGTAAGTCTTTGGATAAGAGGTAGTTAATTTTTATAGTGGCTGTTTGGGTTTGTTTGCTTCTCTTTGCCTTGATCTATTTTTCCGGAAGGGGTTCTAGTTAAAGAATGCTATTTTTCCACAAGGAAAACACCATTACCTGTTGTAATTCCTGAGTATGGGTTGTGTCAGCTCATAGCTGTTGAGTTTGCCTGTAGTGTTTCGCTGTGTATGAGTGTTCTGCTGTAAAACTGTCACAGTGAGAAAATGCAGTGGCAGTAAACCTGAAATACATTTCATGTTCCCACTTTTGCCCCAGCTTATGTACCCTGAAGTATTGTCTGGGATTTAACTGCTAATGGCTGAAATTAGAAAATGTAACTGGGAGAGGCTCTTCTTACTATAGATGAAATTGGAGACTTTTACTTGCCTATGGCCTGTCACTTCCTTTCTAGGAAAACTGAGTAATGATGGATCCCTTGTGTTCCATGGGCAAGCAGCCCCTTGTACAGCTGCAGACCCCCTTGCTGCCGTGAGCAGGTTTCAGGTTTTATTTACAGCCACAGCTGTGCCTATATATTCAGGGATTTGCTGTTAAAGTTTACTCACGGCTCCATCTGCCTTCCTATTAAAGATTGCTGTGCTGGGTAGTTTATACCCATCAAGTTTAATACCTTGTTCCCTAGTCATCTGTGCTATAGTGGCAGAAATGCAAAGCCGCTTGGAAGGAATGCCGTGGTGACAGCACTGTGCACTGCCGGAGCCTCGCAGGCCTGATGCAGTGGAGTATCACATCCGAGCTGTCCCCTGGGAAGATGCTATCAGCCTGCAGGCCTGTCCTGAGCTGCTAATCACTTTGGTAAGAACAGGAGAGGAGTCTGTTCCTCAGCATTTTGTAATGACAAATAATAATGCTAGAAGAAACACCTGAAAGGATCTAACTGAACAGTGTGAATGGCATGAGGAGCTGTTTCCTCCTCACAAGCGCACTGTCCCCTGTGAAAACAGCACTATGATTATTAATATGGTCTTTTTAGATTCCAGTGGTACTAAGAAGAGAAAGTGCAAGAGATGCCCCTAGGAGGCTCTGATGCCCTTTACCCCTCAGTCTCTCAGTTTATTGGCCCGAATTGGATTTTTCTTGTGTTTACAGTGCTTATAAATTGTATCCAAGTCACAGCTTTGCACAGTCTGTTACTTGCTGAACAGACAGGAGCTGGTCAGAGGCTGTGCTGGCATCTTCTGCAGTGAGGCACAGGCATAACCAGGAGGTAGACATCTCCATTTCTGTCTGCTGGAACACAGATCACATTGTGCCCAGCAGATCCTTATGTTAATTAGGGCTGTCAATTAAAGTGGTGGTGTGCCTAAAGTGAAAACAAACCCAACTTGTCTTCTAGGCAGCCATCTGACATCTCCACTTGGATGCAAAAGCAATGTCAATAGTTTTTGCAGTATTTAAAATTTCTTTTTTACAGAAAAAACGTGATCAAGATAGTCATCAAAGTTCTATTTCTGTTCTTTCTGTGGTTCATACCTTTTCACCTAAGTTTCTGTTCTTTCTGTGGTTCATACCTTTTCACCTAAGAAGAGGAGGGAAAGCTCTAAGAGAAATTACCTGTTTGAGAGAAAAATAATCTATTTTAATTTTTCAGAAAAAGCACAAATTCTGCATCATTCTTGTGGGCAGATGATAACAGCTTGCAACCCCAACTCAAAGAAATGTTCAGCAGACATAAATATTTAAACTTTTCATCTAGTGGCTCAATGATTTTTGACTGTTTCTGATTGACAACACGTTACAGTATCTGTAATTGAGAATATTCACTCTTTTCTTAGACATTTAATATTGCAGTACATACAGCAATTCTTTTACCAGATTTTTAAGGAATTGCCAGAAATGGCTGACTCTGAAGTATGTTTGAGGGAGCAAGGAGAAGGTCGGCGGGCGGCAGGAGAGATCTGTAGACTGTAGTAACTTATTGTTTGCAACCCTCCTGGATGCCTGGTATGATACGTAAAGAGAGAAACTGCACTGTACACAGCTTTAGCGTAAGCACTCCTTTATGCAACCCAATTTTAAAAGAATGCATCAAATCCTTAAATACCCGCTATCATTCCAAAACATGATGTTTTCTCATGCTTTCTCATGGCCTGCTCATCTAAGCTCTCTATTCTGAGCCTGCCTGGGGTTTGTGTTTTTCACAAGCTTCAAAAACAGGATTAAAAAATCAAATGCAGTAACTGAAATAACCAGGTTTTAGATGGGAGAGCCTTGTTCCAGTCACTTTTTTAAGATGTCACTGAAACAGCAGCCTGCAGTTAATGTATATACTGATGCTAATGAAGAGGGAATGATGCTCTCCTCTTTCAAAGTATGGAAGCCTTAGAGATCTGTTAGGATACTCAAAATTCACCACTTTAAACTACTGAATCTGAAACTTGTTTATTCACATGTGATTGGAAAACTGTTTTCCTGAGTCTACATCTGTTGTAAGTACAACAAAACTCAAAACTCAGACAGGAATTGGCCCCCTTTTTTCTTTTTTGAGTACTGCGTAATGAATCCAACTTGTATTGCTAAATGTTGTTTCTTTAACAAGAAATGTTTAGGAAAATTACTGTTCATATTTTCATCCCATCTATAGGATGCTAATTTAAGATATTTTTGACAGACCTTCAAAGGGCAAATTATTATGCCAGGTGATCATTCTTTTAAGGGGTGGTAAATCCAAAACGTGAATGTGTGTCATAAAATAAGAAATTAATATTTCAGATAATTCACTGTAAATGGTACTTATAAATAATGGTCAGGAGTATAAAGTAATTTAGAGGACCGACTTAACTAGCTCCTGGATTGTTCTGCTTCCATACAAAGTCACCTCCTAGGCCATTTTTCTGGATAGAATGTTTGAACATGTTTGGAGGCTGATGCTTCAGAGCATCTGTTTCTGCAGCTGCTCTGAAAGAAATAATTCGGTAGAGCTGAGAGACAGGACCCTGGGAACTCCTTAGAAAGAAGTTGAACTGAACTTTGATGTTCTCAGTCACATGAAATCTGAACCTGAGCTAGACGCATCTGAAGCACTGATAAGTTCAGGCAACTTTGGCTGTAAATTGTATATGGAGTCTCAGATTTTATGCATCCATATTTTCTGCTTTGTAGCTGGAGTGGAAATAGAGATGTAAAATGCTTTCAGAAGCTGTTCTCTTTAGTGCTGGTAGGTTGAAATAATCACAGCTTTAGACCACTTAAGGTTGTTTGCTTGTTTGAGTGAGTATCAGTCAGTCTTTGCTCTCTCCTCTCTGTCTTAGTGTCTGTCTCTGTCTTTTCCCTGTTTGGCACAAGACCTTTGTAAAGTTTGGTAGTAATGGATAGAATATTGCAGTTGTGGAGTTGGATTGGCACAGTTACTTTCTGGAGGTGTGGTGAATACCAAAACAAGCAAGCTCAGAAAGAAACGGAATTGGTGGAATGTGAAGAATTTGGCAGCTGTTAAACATGATGGGGCTTAATACAGCTCATGAAATACCCATTCATCTGAAGCCAAGAACATGTATTCAGGGACAATACCATCCGTACATGCCTTGTTTCTTTTATTCCTCCTTAAGCATTCATTGTTTGCTAGTGTCATAGATGATCTGGACCCAAGTCTAAGCCAGTGAGGATCTAGTGCCCATGCATAGGTGTTCTTAACGATGTATACCTTTGGGGAAACTTGTAAGTCAAACAGCACTGAACAAAGATCCAAAACTACCTAGGAGAGCTGCGCGGTGCTGCAGAATATCTATTTATCCCTGTACATTTTGACAGTAAGTACTAAATTATCGTACAAATACACTTTCCTAAAAACCATCTGCAGGAGCTAACAATGTGAGTAGCAATTTTCTTTCTGACATTCTGTAAAAGAAAAAAAATCTCTGCTAAACAGTTTGGCCTATTCAGTATGTTCTCTCCTGGTTGACTGGGTTCAGGCAACTTTGCAATCAATAGCTTCATTTAGTTTGACAGCAGATGGCTAGGGTAACTTAATTTCAATTTACATTATGAAGCTTTCTTTTGGACTTCAATCTAATACTCGTTTTGGTGAACATTCTGATATTCATTTTAGTACTGCACTGTGAGGGGAATGATTTTCAGTCGGTGTTACAACTGTAGTCACCCAAGCTAGGAATTGGAAAGCTGGTTTGCAACTGGGCAACTGCTATTTGTGCTGAAAGACTGCAGAAATATGAAAACATTTACATTTGCTGTTCCATCTAGGTGCATTTTTCAGAGGATCTGTTCACTAAAGTATCAATTCTGAAGTCTAGTAGCTTAAAAGAAATGTGTGCCTGAATTGGCGTGACTTTCCTGCTCCTCCTCCTAGAGTTACTGCTACAGCGAGTAGAGTGCAGGGTTTGGACTACGAAGTGCCACCAGGCTGGCAGCACAGAGAAAGACTTCCTGTGGCATTTCCATTGGTGGCAGGATTTTCTGGCATCAATTTTTCTGATGGCTGGTACCTATTTCACTGTCACTTGCCATGCTTTCAGGAACTGCAGTTATTCTCATATTATTGACATTCTTCATGGAAAGAATATAAATGTGCTGCATTTTTAGGAAACAAAAAAACCCCCTGTCTCTCCTGTTCAGCTGATCCAGAGCAACTTGCCTGTAGGAAAAAAATGGTTTATAGTAATTTATTTCAAGTTCCTTTACTCAGTACCTGAGTCCTCTTATGATATTGGGGGGGAGGGGGGGGGAACCCAAAAAACCCAACCCAAAATCAACAAACGGTTGTCTGCTGTGTCTGTATTACCGTTTTTTTAGGTAATGCAGTTATCTGTCTTATGTCTTTAAATATGCCAAAGTACCTGGAAATAAAATGAACAAGTGAAAGTAGCTATATCCTATTTAACCCCTCTTCTTTTGAGAAGAAGCTATACTAAGTCCTAGTATTCACTTGATTTGAGGGTGAGATCAGGTGCTTGGTGAACTTGGTGAAGCTGAATTTATCCTTCATTATGCTGTTGTAACTGGGACAAAACCTTTACTCTAAAAATACCTTCCCCCTACTTGACTTTTCAAATGTTGTGATTTGATAAACTGATGCTTCTCACGTGCTTCATTGCTTTGCTTCTGAGACCTGAAGTAGAATGCCATTCTGTTGTATGAATTAATCATAAAAGGCACGCTAAATTTTCCATTAGTTTGTTGCTAAGGGAAATGTTACAGGGACTGGGAAAGTGGGTGAACAGAGGGGTAGTGAATGGGAGCTCCTGAGGGGTAAGGAGGGTGAATATACTCACTCAGGTAACCACAGCCAAGTGATGTAGCAGCTCTTCTGGCAGCCTGAGATTGCCCTGACAGGTGAGGTGAAGCCTCCACAATCTCTGACAATGGTGTTAATGTCTGTCAGGGCTTGCTCTTTCAAATTGCGTGTCTACGTTTTCTGTGTGAAGATTGAAGCGAGGACAGTTTGAGCTGGGAGATGGGAGAAAAGGTGAAAGTGCATTCCCTGCTAATGAGTTCATCATTTAAATGGGTTCAACTATGCCAGCCTGTGTTGTTGCAGGGGGTGGTTATTAAATTTTTCCCCTAATGAATTGGCAATGTCAAGATGTCAAGAAATCCACCCAGTGTGTTTGAACATAAGGTCTGTGTGGAGCTATTTGAACATGTGCTGAAAGATGTAGTCACTGCTGGTGATCAACTGCCATCAGATAATCCGAAATGCATTTTACTCAAACTCAAGTAAGCGAAGTCATCAGTCCTTCATGCTGAAGGTTAAATATCTGCTTCTCTTGCTCCAGCAATAGCAAAAGTGTCGCTTTAGAGCACTTCCAGTGAAGCCTTGTCTTCAGAGCAGCCTTCTTTCCCTTTGATTGCTGCAGCATCCCATAGTGACCTTTTGGCATTAGATCCCCTGGATATAGTTTGAGATGCACAAATGACATTGTGCCTCGCATTGTGCACTCTTGACATACTTTCTTTTATCCCTTCTGTGCAAAAGAAGGGATAAAATGTAAATTATTAAATTTGTAATACATCTGTAAATCCATAGTGTAAATCCATCACATTTTAAAGCCAGTAGTTTTGCACTTGCTGCCTTCCCAACAGTGGTATTGATGGTCTTAAAACATATGCTTATGTTTAATCCAGCCTTAAGTGGATGCCACTTTTTTTGCCTAGTATCAAGTCACAAATGCTATTTTAAGGGTCATATAAGGCATCTATTCTGCAGACTAGGCAATTTATTTTTAAAAGCAAAAAAGCTAAAAAGTAGTGGGGTTTTGCAGAATGTTTTGAAAATGAGCTGTGACTTTCCAAAATTATGCTTAGGGTATAAAGTTTTAATAGGTAAAAGTGGTTTTGATGGAGGGGATGGGGGTAAAGAGGGGAGGGTGAAGGTGGTGTTAAAAGTATTGTTTGAGGATTAACTTGAAGTTTGTCTTATTTTGTTATAAGACAGTCATTTGAGATAGATACTGTGCTTTCAAAAGACACAACTGGAGCCTTACTAAACAGGTATGACACTTGCTGTGTCATAGTCTTCATAGTCTCTTCTGGATTTATTTACAACAACTTTGAGGAATAGCATCTCTTAGGTTTTTAAGCCACCTAGGCAAATTTCAAAAATAGATCTGATTTCATTAACTGTCTTTCCTCAGAATACAATGTATATAATTTATAATGAATAATTATTCTTACATACATAATTCAGCTTTAATTTTTCAGAGTAAGGCCCAGAAGGTGCCTATTTGGGTTCAAAGTTCTTTTGTCTGGCCATGAAAAGAACCTATTTGGGGTGTTAGAAAACAGAAAGAAGTAAGAGTGAGAAAAATTGATTCCGATGTTAATGTCCTGGATCTGACAGATGAACACGGCCCTAAATGGTACCCACTTTAGCAAGAAATGAATTCTGTTGTAGACATTCTATGTTTGGATTTACTGCAGTAGTTGAAAACCGGAAAGTGACTTCAGTCATGCTCCAGTTTCTCTGATCCTCAGTCAAAACACAGCATTATTTGTTCCATAGATTGCAGTGCTTGACAGAAAAATAGAAGAACATGAATAAAGAATACTGCATTAAAGCATCCCTCTCATTTTCTGAATTCTATCATGTATGTCATAGCAGGACACAAAGCAACTGAAAGAGATGAATTTCTGGTGTGGTGCATTACTGTTTGTTTCTCCAGACTACTGAGCAGATTGCCTTTTTCCCTCTTGTTCCATCAAGAAAACAAGCTTGCTGGAGGGTCATGTAGTTAGTTAAGGAAGCAAAGTAATACTTTCTAAGTGAGCTATACTTCTGTTGTGGAGGAAGAAACTATGACTAATAAAGGACCATTTTCCTAACCCTGATTTTCTATTTTTATCATAGGAATTTGATGATAAGTATGAGCCAATAATAAAGATGGGGAAATTATAAAGAAGTATTTTCAGCTTTTCTGAAATTACTTTTCTATACCTTTTCCTCTAACTTTCATTTTCTTTACACAGGCATTTTTGAATGTGTACAGCAACACTTTAGATAATGCTTTTTTGCAATAGCTATTCTGATTTCTCAACTCTTACACTTCTTGGTGTCTCATAAATGTTTAGGCACAAGACTGTCCACATTTGTTTTTCACAGATCTCCCACTTCAACTTATTACATTCGGTAGTGCACTTTTGGGTATTTTTAGGACTGTTACAATTCATAATTCTATAACACCTGGTGTTCTCCTGTTCTGTGTGAGCTAAAATTCTCCCTAACCCCTCTCCTCTTTGTGCTTGCTGGGTAATGAAGGACATCTGCCTTTGTAGTCTCATATAAATATTCCAAAATGTTTATTTTCCCTCCTTCCCAGTATTATTGCAGTAGTTCCAAGGAAGTTTACAAACCTGCCAGTTGCTCAGATGAGTCATAACACTGTAGTTCTGTTCCTCTGCATTCATTGAAGATGCCCGATGCATTTGGCTACTTCATGGCAGTCATAAATCTTCTTTCTTGCTGCATTCCAGTTTCTGTAGTTCTCTTTCATCTTTCTAATAATTCTTAGCAGTTTATTTAGACCTACACAATGTGGCAAAGCTTTTTGCCCCCTGAAGTGGCTGCACTGAAATGGCAAATTAATTGATTCCATTTTACATAACTAAGGTTTGCAAGAGTCTTTGAGTCTTTCTTGATGTGGGGTGCTGTGCTTGGTGCCTGTAAGCTGTTCCGCTTATGTAACTTAAATAGCAGAGCGGTCAGTGGTCAAACCAATGCAAAGCTTCTCAGCTGTCTGGCACGGATGAATTTGCTGCCACAAGGACAAAGATGCTGGGGCTTGCCAGAAAAAGAAAAGGAAGAAGAAAAGGGTGAGTAGAGCACACATCCAGGCTTGCCAGTCCTGCCTTGAGAATGACAAGACAGAGACGGGCTACTGCACCCAGCAGTCACTGCCATGCACACAGCTTGGCTCTTCCGTTAGTGCCAAGCAAAACAGCAGATGTGGCTTTTCCCAGATAGACATAGCAGGAAGGGAAGTCCTCTGCGGCCCCAGCAGCCTGCTGCCCTGTGCAAATGCCTGCTTTGTCTGCTTCCAGACCTTCTGCTCACTGCCAGACTTGGAAAGGGTCAAATTTCAGACTTGCCCAGACTTGTCTCAGTTTTTGGAAAGTCTTGTTAAGGAATGTTTAAAGTTTTCTGAAAGTTCTTAAAAATTCAGAGCGTCAGGAATTCACCTCCTACTGATGGAAGAGTTGGGTGCCCTAACATCCCAGAGCTTCAGTCATGGCTTGTGACTCCCTGCCCACGCTGCAGGGGTACATCATGTTCTGAAGCTTGGCTTTGCAAGGAATAGTACTTCTGTAATCAGCACATTATGATTACAGAGAGTAATTATAATTATAACCTTGAGAGGTTATAAGATTTATGTTGGAAATATATATTCTGAATGTAAGTTTGTAGACAGAAAGACTTTTTGAGACCAATCAACTTTTTTATTTACAATTCATACATTGGGCAGCAATCGATAGCAGAACCTTTCAGCGCGCGGCATCTGTCAAGAAAGTACTTCATGTTTTAAATTAATTTGGTAATGAGATTTATTGTGACCTTGTAGAAATAGTATAGAAAAAAACCCTCAAAAGTAAAACCTTCTGTGTCTTCAGAACCTGCTTTGCTTGTAGGTACCCATTGCAGCTGACGAGAGACTCTGGGAAGCTGGGGAGGTGGGTCCACAGTGAGTGAGTGAAATTGTGATCGTGCCTTGTCTTTCTGTCCCAAGGTTTTACTACTCTGCTCAGTAACTAAGAAGGCAAGCTGCGTATGAAGAGCATGATTTCTGAGGTAGCATAAGACTTTTGCCCTGGAGTCTTTAGCAAAGTTATCTTCTTCCTCTGTATTTCTGACTAAGTCTGTTTTGACAGAAGAATAGCTGAGTCTCTTTATATTTTTTCTGTGTTTACCAGCATGTGTTTTATATGCTGACATTGCAAAACTACGAATCCCAGAATAAACAGATGACAGATTCTAGAGTGTGTTTTAACTTAGGTCAGCTGGTTGCAGCAGTGCCTGCCCACGTTAAATTCCAATCCCTTGCCTGAGCCAAAGGCATCCACTAAGATGGGGAGTATCCTACCTTTCTCACAGATAACTGCAGAGGTCTAAAAGCATGAGATTGCATTGTATTGATTATGGCAATTGTCTGCTGTAGATCAGAACTGTTACAAGTATCTTGAGGGTATGACAAACAGTTTTCTTTTTTTTCCCTTGTGCACTTACCCATAGGCTGTGGATTGTTCTTCCTCCCTACACAAACCAAAGATTGTCTCCCAAGTGGTGAATCAAAGCATGTCATTTAGAGAGCTGTCTGGTCTTGTGTTGAAGACTGCAGCTTCAGCAGTACCCCAGCATCCTCTTGGTTATCTCCAGTTTAGTTGCCCTCAGTGCTAGGTAGCCATCCATATCTTTTTTCTGGATTGAATCTGTGACGCATCACCTACCAGATGTTTAGCAATTGTTTTCTCTGTGTTAAATTACCCATTTAAAGGAAGGAGGGAGTCAGACTTTTAGCATTGATGGAGCTCTGCTGAGTTTTAAGCTGAGGGAATAGTTTCAGGGAAGAGTGGAAAAACAAAGGAAATGATGGCTCAGCTATTTCTTTTAATGGCTGCATGAGCCACCTGTACTTTCTCTAAATTAACTACTTCACTAAATTCCAATTTGATGACTTCAGTGGTGACCTTTGGGGTAAGTATCCTAGAAGGGAAGCAATAAATACAGCGAACAGTCACTTGACCTTCACTCTTCACTGTTTCGTGACAGCACACAAAATCCCACAACCTCACTCTCTCCTGGTATTGCTCTTGGTTTAATAGGAGATGGATAGGGGTATATTTCAGTGCCACAATTTTATTATCTTATGTAGATTCCTGCAAAAGCTGGCTTCTGTATGATTGATTATTTAAGAACAAACATGGAATGAAAGTATTTTTTCTTCCTGTCAGTAGCCAAACTCTGGTCTGCCTAGGTCTTGCTCTGTTCTCTGGATATAAATGAAAAGCTTTGTCAACTTAAACCAGTTGAAGCTAGTGGCTTCCAAAGTGATTCCGAAACTTCAATAGCAACAGAATTCTCAACTGGTATATACTGATATATAATATAATTGAAGTTGATGTTCTTGTACCTGTTTGTGCCACAATTAATTTATTTTTCTAATTCCCTTTCCATGAGGAGAGGTCCCAATTGCTATGAGCAGTATTTTGCCAGCCTCTGTAATTTTCATCCAGCCAGGAAACTTTAGCGGTGCTCCCCAGTCATGCTTTGTGGCTCCTCAAAGGTATGGCAGTGCTGGGGAGCTGCAGGGCCAGTCAGAGTGGCAGAGGAGCAACCTGTGAAGCCAGTTGTGTAGCTGTGTCCTCCCCGTTCCTCTGGCTCCTATGGGATGGGAAAAGATGTTGAAAAAGCAGTGTGTTACTGGGGGATGTGATAACTTTGGTTTAGTGCATGATTTAGGAGGGGTTTCACTGGAGATGATACTGCTTTCCTATTGCCTCTGTATTCTGCTAGTCTTGTGCAAGTGGTAGAAATCTTAAAGGTTTTGGCTGCAGGTGAGGGCAGCAATACAAAATAAACCTAAGTTTTATGTTTTTTTTCTTTCAAAGATTGCAAATGAATTTTTGTAGGTGGAAGAATATCTTTGTTTTGATCAAGGTCTACTGCTGGCAAATGATTGTCCTTGCAAATGGCCTCCTCTTGTACATGCACTTTTAGTGGCTTCGTTTGTGAAATATCCATGCACCTATCTCTTCTAACTCTTGCTTTACAGTGCTTCTTAAAAGGACACCACCAACCTCTTTTCCTTTCCTTACTGACTTTGTTTTCCTCTTTTTTGTTGTGTTCCCTGTATACCTGAGAGACTGGGATTATCCCAGTCTTAGATTGGTATGCAAATGACCTGAAAGGCTTGAACGTTTCCCCGTGTTCCTTTATTCCTGATGTGCTCTAGGTGCACAAATAATATGTTTGCAACTGCAAATCATGAAGAAATACTTACTATAATTTTTAAGCAAGATTTAGATAGCAGTACCAGGTATGCTCCAATACCTTCCTCTGTCTTAGCAAGGGCTTAACCTGCACTTTCATTGTTTATTTCTGGAAAGAGACATAAAGGAAGTCTCTGTGGCAAACTGGTGAAGTCACATTTTCAGTCTCATTCACTATTTTAAATAAGCTAATTGATTATTGTTTCAGTTCTAAATTCTCTGTTGTCATTTCTATTGGTTTTGGAGATAATTTTGCATCTAAAGGTATTTATCCATTTTGAAAGCAAAGATACAAAGATAACAGGGCAAGACATTCTGTAGCTTGGTTTCTCAGTATTTTTCAACAGCATCCCCTAAAATAGAAATGCAAAACTATGTGTCCTACTTTTCCCTCACTAAAATAGATGTCTTTTGTTAATTTTAGATACAGCAGAGCAGGATATGTAATTAATGATATCAAAGAATCCATATGATATTTAACAGGGTCCTAACATCAAGGACAAAAGCCTGACAACAGCTGTACCTAATGATTTGGTTTGTAAAATGTTTTCTTTCATTTCAGGAAGTTGGATGCTTTCATCTATGATGCAGCAGTGCTGAACTACAAGGCTGGAAGAGATGAAGGCTGCAAACTTGTCACAATAGGGAGTGGATACATCTTTGCCACTACAGGCTATGGAATTGCCCTTCAGAAAGGATCACCTTGGAAGAGACAAATTGATCTAGCCCTCCTTCAGTTTGTTGGAGATGGTAGGAACCAGTCTTTGGCCTTTCTTTTCTTTCGCTATGTATGCACAGTGAATTCAGTTTTAGTAGCTCTGAGACTTCTACTACTCTTAATAATCTTTAGAAAAACGAAACAAATGCAAAACAAATGAGTAAAATTATTTTTTGATGCTGAGACAGGAATTCTCTTCCATTCTGTTCTAACTCACCTCACCGCCAAGGGCATTTGCATTTATTTTCAGAAAGTGTTTACATATACATCACAAAGTAATGCTGGCCTTAGTGTTAGAGAGCTTTCTTAAATTTATTTATTTTCTTTCTTAATTTTGCCTTTGAGCAGTTCCTGAGGAGTTTTTACTTGGTTATGTTTCAATGTAGCAAGGTGGGGGTCGGTATCTTTTCCCGAGTAACAAGTGATAGGATGAAAAGAAACAGCCTCAAGTTGCACCAGGGGAGGTTTAGATTGGATGTTAGGGAGAAGTTTCTTCACTGAAAGGATTGTCTAACATTGGAGCAGGATGCCCAGGGAAATGATTGAATTGCCATCCCTGGAGGTATTTAACAGATGTGTAGACGTAGCACTTAGGGACATGGTTTAGCAGTGGGCTTGGTAGTGCTGGGTTAACAGTTGGACTCGATGATTTTTAAGAGTTTTTTCCAGCCCAAATGATTCTATGACAATTTTGCTGAGTGTTTAGCTCAGTTCAGCTGGTGTGACTGATGCCTAATCTAGGATGGATTAATTTAAACTTCTGGTGAAAGAATGTTTATGGAATTGAAGTAGAGTGACTGGTTTTACTGGATTTCAAACAGCTATTTTTTATTCTAACACTAAAATAGAAGAATTATAGGTCCTCTTGGCAGTTCTGCCCTGAGCAGCTTTGGTGTATTTGTAGACAGTAATAATGACTTGAACTACATTTTGAATGTAGAAATGTTTCTTTGCCACAATGAAACTTCAAGCCTTTCACATGTGCATGCAAATAATATGCTGGTTAAAAGATGTGTGTTTATGACTAACTAAAATCCTTCTTCAGATTGGAATATGGGGTGTGTTACATGACCTGTTGGGTTTTTTTTTTACATAGGTGCATGTGTTAACTTTCCAGTTCTCTGTCAGTGAAAAGAGGGTTTTACTGAAAAATAAACATGCACTTAGTGTCACCAATAGAATACCACTGAGAGTAAGAATGGCAAATTTCTGTATAATAGGACAGTTTAAATGGCAAAGTGCAGGACCTCAGCATAGCAACCTCCTGTTCCATGAAAACCAATACAGTAATTTTCGTACTGGAGACAGTGAGTGTGATAGTCTTCCAGCACATGGATTTTATTCCTATTATAATACTTAATGACTGCAAGAGATGTAACCATCATGACTGATGCATTTTGTCTGATGTACCTATAGAGATGCTAGTGTCATCATTATTGATCTGCTGGATTTAGAGAGGCTTATGGAAGAAACATCGCTTCCTCCTGCTAAGGAATGAAGCTATCACCCATAATTGCTACGTTTCAAGCAGTTACATAGTCTTGTTTTAAACAGTTGCTAAAATCTTTGCTTTATTTTTCTATTTGTGAGTATTTTGTGAACAGAATATTTTTCTATTTGTGTAATACTCTTAAGAAGTGTCAGGTGCTGTAATTCTGACCCAGAATTAGAAGTTGAATTCTTTGCCCAATACTAAAGAAGAAAATGCTTCTGTAGCCTTAAGGAGGATCTGAGGTGTCTTTCTCAGTTGTGGACTAACCCCTCTAGATGTTGCCAGAGCATCACTGAGGTTTTCATTCTTTTCACCTTGCATTTTCTTCATGCTTACTCTTTCATCATTTTTGCTACTTCTCATCCAACAAAAAGAAATGAAATCACAGGGAATGAAAATAAATTAAATAGAAGGGAAAGTATTCGAATCTATTCAAGAAAAAGCTTGTCAAAATACCAGAGGTACCGCATTTTTATGCATCGCTTTGTCTCTGCATATGAGGGAGAAAACTAAATAGATGGGAGGAAAGAGGAAAAAATCTTATCATGTATTTACAGTGACCTATGGCTTTACATAGCATATGAACGCTTATATCTTTAACCCATTTTTAGTAGCTGAAAATAATACAAATGAATTGCCTACAAAACTCAGTGTTAAAACTGTCGTGAATAATTTATAGACTTGCAGTAGATACAGATAGCACTGAAGTGAATGAAGCCTTGTCATGAAATGTCTGTTCCCATGTTCATCTTGCTCAGATAATACTTCAGAAGATAAGCAAAAGTTTTGAATTCACAATCCTCCTGGTTTGTTCATGTGCTTATGGCATCTTACTCAGTGTTATTTTTCAGTGCCTTTAGAAAGTACTCTGAACAACCCATGAATGCTAAAATGTTCATTTTCTCCTGTAAAGGATCCCTGAAATTGTTCAGAAAGTGGTGTGGGCACTATTAAAGAAAACAGCAGTTGGACATATAAGATGTGTAGGAATTATTGTAGGTATGTTTTCTTTAGTCCCAGAGATGTTTGCTGTTGTGTCTCACTACATTGTGTCACAGGTTTAGATGATAATTTTCAGAGAAAAGACCCAAGCAAACAAATAGGGAGAAAAGAAAAAAAAGGAAGAAAAACAAACCAAAACCCCACAAAAGAATGATATTGAGGTTGAAATTTCTTCTACTGATTTACAGAGCACATTGCAGGTGAACTGGAACAAAGCACCAAGAAATTAAATGTAAAGAGTGATTGCCTGGAACTAGCATGGCCTGATTTTGCAATATACATCTAACTTCAGTAGTTTGATGAGTAATCTTTGTAGCTATGAACTTACATAACTCTGTTTTTGTAAATTAGAAGGGATGAACCCAGAGTTCAGACCAACATCACTTTGCTGTATCACTAAAAATCTCTTTGAAGTTATCTAGACTAAAAGCAAGCATGGGGGGAAAGCTTCATCTTAAGATTATACCCCTGGGAAAGCTTCAGTGGAGTCTGAATTAGGTTGTTTAAGTAAATAGGCAAACACAGATGAAGGCAGAAATACTTCTTTCACATGTATAGCCTTTGCTGACTTTATTATTCTTTCAGATTCAGCCTATAAAACAGCAAAACACCTAATAGTTATTGAATTATTATTCAATATATGTAATAGAATATTCCTCACAGAATGGGTTAATTTCCATGCATGATTATAAATCTAATGAGTTTCATAACTGTAAAAAGAAAAATGCTGACAAGTTGAACAAACACAATTTCTTTATATGAATGTTAGGTTAGTAAGAGGAGAGATCCTTTGGATGATATTAGATATTTGGCTAAGACCAAGTAATTTGTTTAAAAGATTGCACCTAAAAAGCCCCATGATTTCAGCTCTGTCTTACATTTACACAGTGATGAGATAGCCTTTTGAAATGTGTTTCAGAGCTTTCAATTTCCTCTGCATATGTCTTTCTCCTGTGATTTTTCTCATTTGATTTTTCCTTGCTTCTTCTACATCATTCTCCTATAAAACCAGTTCACTGACACATCGAAATGAGATTTTTGCACAATAGATAAGAACCTTTTCCCTCTTCTTTGCTGCTGTAAAACATCCAACTGCAGTATTAATGACTTGTTCATGCAGGAGCATCTATTCATACTTTCCAAAGTTGATGGCTTTGAATCCTCTCTTCACTGGGAAAAGAAAATAAGGTAAATGCAGAGGAATGTAGGTTTGGTTTCAGGATAACTTTAAGCTTAGCCTGAGTAGTTTATGAGTGTATACACAAGTAGTGTTCTGATCCTGAGGATACTTCTTCTGAGTGGACAAATTATGCTGACAAGTAACAATTACACTGTGAAAGCAGCTGAAGTCTCAGTGGAAGGAAGCAGGCTACAAGATGCCAAATGTGTTTCTCTAACGAAGAAAAGAGACAGAGGGAAGGAGGATGGGAAGGAGTTGCTGAAATAACCCCAAAATGTTTCATCACGTGGTCTGTGCAGGTTCATATACGCAGCCCAGTTCATAGGAAATTGAGATGAATATGCATATGCATTTGTCAGAGTAATTGCTTTGGAACACTGAATCTTTTCAATATAAAGAGTTAGGAGTTGCTTTTTCTTGTATAAAGAATGTGAGGAAAGTGTATTACTGGTGAATTTCTGGCTTTGTACATCTTACATTCTGTACATCACATCTCATTATCTGCAAGAACTTCCAGTTGACAAATAGCATCTGCAGTTTTGTTTAAAATAGTGGCTCATCAGGGTAATTCTCTGAAGCACAGTGGTGGTCATGCTTTGGTTTTTTTTAGTTTGCTGTGGTCACAATATGAAACTTTCATGTTTTTTAACAGAGAAATAAAAATATTTCTACTGAGATGCAAACACTGTTTCTTAATCTTCTGTTGAGAAATAGAAGCACCCAGGAGTTCAGAAGCAACTGAAATGGTACGGCTGCTAAGAAGCAGCACCATCATTTTGTTTGGATCTTCCGCCCACAGCCACAGGAGTGTGTCAGCACAGAAATGTTGTGCACTGAACACTCACATGAAACGTGCTTTGATTTCTTTTCTAAACCTCTGCAAAGAGCAGCTGGGCAGGCTGGCATACCCAGAACCCAGCATGTTCCCCTTGCAGCTGCCAACCACTTTTTTGTGCTAGTTTGCAGTTGGTAAGTCAGTAAAGGCTCAGGCACACAGCCTGTGGAATGTAGTAAGTCTGTAGATGCTGGACTACAACATTTGTGAAGGCACCCACATCCTCCAGCCTTCAGTAGCAGGAACTTTTGACCAGCTGTCTGAAGGCCCAGGTATTGCTGATACTCCTCTGGCTTGGGCTGCACAGTGCCATTTAAAACAGAGTGGTACTTACCTAAATATATCTTGCATAGTTCAAAAGACATTGCTTCCGAAACCTATAGCATCATGTCTTTGGGATTTGGAGCAGAATCACTGGTGCCTAGTAGGTGAGGAGAATTTCTTTCTCTATTCTTCCCCCTCGCCCCGCATCCCTCCCTTTTGCCTGTTCATTTGTGAGCAAATGAGATTATTGAACTGCAAATGACAAAGCTGCTTTGGGATTAAGAGAGTAAGAAAAGGGCTTCAGAGTGTGGAAGGGATGGACAGGACAGTGAGGAGCTGTTAGCTATGGGGGCTGCAGCAGAAATAGAGGGGAAAAAAGATGCATGACAAGCAGAAATGGATAGAGTCAAGGAACAGGAAAATGCTGGGTAAAGAGAGCAAGTTTGGGGAGCAGTGGGAAAGTACCAACCAGCTGGTACTACTCATCTGAGGTATTGGTAATGTATTGTGCTACCTGTAGGTTACGAGCTCAGTTCAGATGAGGGTCTGGGAAGAGATCTCCAGAAAAAGAAGGGCAGATGGTGTAGTTGTATTAAGCCCTTAACCCTTAAAGCTGCAACCTTTAAAGCAATTAGTGACACAGAGATGTAAAGAAGAAAACTAGGTTTGGTTTGAGTTTCCATACAGAGTCTGTTATCCGCTTCTTTATAACTTTCAGTTCTGGTTATCTTTATGTGCTTTTAGGATGGCTTAGTACACTAAGAATTATTTTCCTGGGTGGATAATTGCTTCCCACTCCCTAGTGGTAATAGGTAACTGTGGAAATGAGATTTGCCCCCTTACATCTGGAAGAGGAAAGCTCTTTGCTGTTTTTTTTACATATTTTAGCATAAGCCTTCCAAATCACTGTCTAGATGATAAGGAAATGTAGCACTGTGACTCACTTGGCTGTTAAAGACCAAGAAGGAAATACATATGTGATTATAAGGACATATTTTCAGTGTGTGCTGCTCAGGCAGAATACACCCACAATCCCAGTGATTTTCTGTTTATATTTAGTGTCCTCCTCAAGCAGTGGGTGGAACAAATGTGACTGGAGACTGTGAGTGTATAAGTGGAGGGTGTTTGTGTAGCTGAACAAGAGTTAGAGGGATTGTAATACTGAAAGTCATGCTTAGCAGTTCTGATAATTCATCCTTAGCTAATGGGGACATGTGGAGTGCAGTCATTAGCTCACAAGAAGTAGTTTACTGCTGTCAGTCATCTGTGTTCCTCATGCTATTTTTACAGTGGGAAATTACTCAGAAAATAAGAGAGATTGTTTTGGGGGATCCAGACTGAATTCCAAAAGTTGCTGTGCTTTATATAATCTCTTCCATGAAACATGCTGGATGGATCATTTAACTAGTTCAAATTGAAATTGATGAGCTTATTGAACCAAATGCACATCAACTCGTCTGGCTTCTGACACCGCTATTCAGTAAAGACCTTCTCATGTTAGGGTCCAAGTGAAGGGGCGCTACCTTCCTCATCCATCGCTCAGTGGGAGTCCTCACCAGAGTAAGTGTGAAACAGTGTCCCCAGATCTGAAAACTACCATTTGTCCAGTCTGAATGAGCAGATGTTTCTGCTAGTGCAGCCACCGTCTTCGAAGATGATGCCCTACATCTGACCATTGTGAAAGTCTGTATTTAACCTTTTTATTCAAGATCTGTAACTGGTATACCTCAATGTTCTTTATTTGTATGCTGGCTCCTGAGGCTGAAACTCAGGCTGCACAAGTGTCACCACCCCTTATACTGTCAATACCAGCCTGTTTCTTTTTGCACCTTCTGTTTTCACATGCACTGTGATCTCCATCTGGGTTGGCCTCCTCCTGCCCTGCATCTGATACAAGGCCAGGGCATGTGCAGAGGTCTGTCGTACTTAACCAACAAAACAAAAAAGATGTCAGGCTGCAGCTCGGCTTTCTCCACTTGGACAGAGCATCCTTTCCTTGCTTGTCCTAGGCATGCTCCGGCAGAACAGGCAGACCACACTTAGCTAGGGATGGTTGCAATGTGTGACAACACGGGAGAATTAACATTTCTAGACAACTCCCATTCATGCAAGGCAGTGTTTTTTAGAGTCACAGGAGGGTGACTGTCCATGCAGCTGCAGCTGGCTGGGACACTTGATACAGGATGCGACATTGGCGCAGGCATGTCCAGCACCGGAGGTTTCCATAGCTCAGGGGGTTGCAGTGCCTTTGTGGAGCGGATCTCACTGTGTAAAGCCAATCTCTCACCCACACTCAAGAGAGCAGTAGCACATTTTAGAAATGCCACTGCCAGAGAAACACCCATTAGGTTACTTTTTCCTCAGTTTGTTTTAGGTTTGCTGTTTCTCTCATGTTCTATTGGCACCTTGTGCCAGGTTTTGCTTTGCAATAATGTGAAAGGAGCAGGCTGGCCCTGAAATTTTTAGTTGCAAACAGCACATGAAGTGTTAAAAATCTATTTTTGGATTCATAAGGGACAGATAAAATAGATTTCTTCTCCCTCTATGTGTGAGAATAATTTAAATAGGTTAAAATTAAGGTAAGAACGTGATGAGAATACCCCTCTAGAGTTCCTAAGGAAGTAGTTGAAGCAGCCTGTGAGCCATCAGTGATTATCCCCAGGAACCTGTTTTTAACATACATGGTTAAAGTAGAGCAGAGAAACACTTGTCTGTTAAAGAAGAAAAATAAGAGCTCAGTGAATTACAGACTTCAGTGATTCTAAAAATATTAAAACAATTAATTAGCTATTTAATTTGATCATTGGAGGATAAGAGAATCAAAATTTAAGAGTCAATTTTCCAGTTACAAATCTTGTAAAATTAATGTAATTACTCATCTGGCAGGATAACTGTTCTTGCAGAGAGTGTAGATAGATACGTGAAACACAGGTAAATAGTAAATTCTTCACAAGGATCATTTCTGTTTCTTTTTCTACTTAGTCAATGCTTTGATTGTAATCTCTGTTTATATTTTTGCAGTTTATTCTTCCCTCACATAACTTTTAATGGTTTCTTGACAGATATTTCTCACATGTAGAGCTAATTCCAAAGTCCTATCTCTAACCATTATTATTTCTTCAATTTCCCTCCTTCAAACACTCTGTCCAGACTTCTGCTGGTGGTGTTTCCCTGCGGCTGGCTGAATGCAGCACACCTTTTGAAACCAAACTGTGTCTAAGACTTCTGACTGCTATTCCGGGCTGTCATGAGTCTGTGCTTAATCTAGCTGTATCACACTGATAAACCAGCCCAGGCTTGGCTTACTTCGTAGAATCCCAGACTGGTTTGGGTTGGAAGGGACCTTAAAGCTCATCCAGTTCCAACCCCCTGCCATGGGCAGGGACACCTTCCACTAGGCCAGGTTGCTTCAAGCCCCGTCCAACCTGGCCTTGAACACTGCCAGGGATGGGGCAGCCACAGCTTCTCTGGGCACCCTGTGCCACCACCTCGCCACCCTCACAGGGAAGAACTTCTGCCTAAGATCTCATCTAAGTCTCCTCTCTGTAAGCTTAAAGCCATTACCCCCGTTGTCCTGTCACTGCATGCCCTTGTAAAAAGTCCCTCTATTTCCTAAGAGTGAAGATCAGAGGAGGTAAATAATGGACTTTGTTTTGATTTGGGGGTGTGTTTCACTTGAGGCTGAAGTGTGACCCACAGATGTACTGGCTGGCACTGTGCTTTTTGGTGCTTGTCAGCAGCTGTGGGAAGGAGAAGACTAAAAGCTCTCTGGCTGTGGCCTTAGAGAAGGGAGTGGAGGCACTGCCAGGCCTGTAACTGTTTTGTCTGTGTTTCTGTGTGTATACACACACACATATATAAATATATAGTGTAAATTGTAACTGATTTATATAGACCAGAATTAGCAGCCTAATCTTTCCATTCCCAGATAATATCATTTAATAAATATGATAATCCAGTGATTCACAGTGCTTTGCAATCTGTAAAATAGCGTATTCCTTTTGGGTGTTAATTAACAGTGATTTCTGTCATCGTCAGATAGAAGGGAAGTGGTATTGCAACAGCAGGATCTGTGAGACTCTAGGGTGCTTTGTTCTTTGTTCTTTGTAGCTTGCCAGGGCACTGTCATTTATCTCGACTCAACAAGTTTGGTTGGTTTGTGTAGTGATGTTTTTGGAAAGGTTAGTGGATTATCAATAGTTACTTTAGATGTACGTGCCAAAGAGAAAGGCAAGCAGAGGAAACAGTAATAAAAGAGAGTTTTAAATTCCTTCATGAATTTTGTTAAAGGGCACAGCAGTCAAATCAAATTGATGTTTGACAATCATGGGAGATGTGAATTTTCCTGTGGGAAGTAATGAGGGCTGATTGTCAGAGCCTCAGCTACTAATACGCAAAGCAGAAACATTGCTCTCTCGTTGGACTCGGGTTCTTTTCTATAGCCTCTGTGAGTTTTGTTAACCCCAGCCATCTATGTAGTGACAGTGTGCAATATCTATACTGTTACAGTTCATAATTTATTGTCCCTATGTCCTGGATTAAAAGACTTTTAAAGATTCATTAGGATTGACTTTCTTCTTTGGGGATGCTCTTATGTATTTTGAAGATTGAGCACTGTAATTTGGGAGAAGATACACTGTCTTTTTCAGATGTAGAGGTTCAATTCATGTTTCAAGCACAAAACTAAACTCAGAATTAACTAGGAACAGAATCATATCTCTTACAAATTTGTGAAATGCCTTTGCTAAAGCGCCTCAGTACTTACCCTTTCTCCTTGAATTTTTCCTTCACATTCTATGAGAAGCAATTTATCCATCACAGTCTTGTGTTCCACTTCCAATTCACACATCCAAATTATCTGTGGGCTGCAGTTCTCCTAGTGCTCTGGCACTCTATCCTGCAGAATGCTCTTGCACAGCAGGTCATCGATCTTCTAGTCTATCTTGAAGGTAGCTTGGGGGTAGGAACTAGAAGATCTTAAGGTCCTTTCCAACCCTAACCATTATATGAGTCTATGAAATGCCAGTATAGCTTCTAGACTTCCCCCCCGCCCCGATCTTTACTCAAATGATGTATGGCTTGTAATACTGGAAATGTATTCTCTAATCACTGGGTAACGATTAGGGATCTGTAGCATGGGAATTCTTCCCCCCAGCTGAAGCCGTATCCTAAGTTGGGAAACACCAAGGCAGCTAATTCTGTACTTTCTGGTTCTCAGTATTGCCTGCTGTATTTTCTAGAAACAGTGAAGTATATATCAGTAAAAATAATAATAGTTACTCAGGTAGCTATATCCCTAAGAGAGTAAGAAGGCATGTATGCACATGCAGTGCTTCAGTAAGAAAAGCACTAAACATCTGAAAATTAATATATCATGCAATATAAGAAACAATCTTGGCAGGGACAGTTACAATTTCTTGTACACCTCTGTCCATGCTGGCAGTAGCAACCACTGCTAAGTGACACTGTCCTTCATCTGAGGCCAGATCTCATCAGTGAAATATGGATTCTGAGTCTAAGAACATGCAACAGAGGGAGAGAGTGGGTCTGCTTCCTTAGCTTTAAGTAAATGAAGTGTTTGAATGGCAGTAAGGATGTGGCATACCCAGAAACAGAACCCAGGGATGCTCTGTTTCAGGCACGTGCTGAAACTGGTTTGTGCTGCTGCCCAGCAGCAAAAGGCCAGAGGAGACTGTAAGAAGCAGCCTAGGTGATCCAGAGGGGGAGGCAGGAGCAGAGGGCACCACAAGACAGGAGGCTGGGAGTATGTGATGTGGGAAGGGTTTGCAGTTACAGCATCTACCAGGTCTCTGTAGGAAAACAGAAAATGAAGAGAAAGCCAGGAGAAGAATTGTGTTGGAAAGATACCACTACTTACAGTAAAAATTAAAAAAAGAAACTTAAATAGGAAAAGGGGCATACTGTATTCCTGCAGGTATCCAGGCATTAAGTGACAGTTACATTTCTATAGTATGAAACACCATAGATTTTGTTAATACTGTATCATATACAACTCTTTTTCCTCACTTGCTGCATGTGCTGTATGGGTAAAGTTAGTCAGGCTTTCCATTTCCAGTGTAACAGAACTTTAGACACAGTGCTTTGGGTGATTTTACATCCGGTGTCGGTGATTGTCATTGCTTTGCCATAAATGAAAGTATTATGGGGAAGCAAACGAGAAAGATTTGATAAATAACATCTCTTTCTAAAGTGCTTGTAGATCAGAAACTGGTTTCAAACTGCATGCCCAAATCAGTTCACCTGGTACTGAAATGCAGCCAGCTGTGAGAGGAAATGTGACTGATGATGATTGCAGGGCTGGCCTGGTGCAGAACCCCGGGACAGCCACTGCTGGGCCTGGCTGCTGCTGCTCATCCTCAGTTTTTAAACGTGCCATTCAGTCTTTGTTGCTTGGATAGTCTGTCTGTCTTTCAACAGTCAAAAACACCTTCTTGGGCTGGGAGGCTATAAAGTAAAAATATGGAAGGCATAGGAGGATGCAAAGGATATGGAGTAAGGTTGGACTCTGGAGTACACACATGGTCTTACTACTGGCTGGACCTGCAGATGGGAGCAGCTCTGGTGGCACCTATTGGACTGGGATGGGAGGAACCTGCTGGATCTGAGTGTGCACCAAATGCAGCTGTCATGGGTGGGGTGGAGGAATTCCCTGGAATGGGAACCCTCCAGCTCCACCCTCTGTAGGAAGTCATACTAGTTACAGCAAGCAGAAGAAAGTTTTACCCAAATTACAGATCCTGCTTTGTAGAACAGCCAGCTTCCCACATAATTTATGAAATCTGGAGGACATCTGAAACTGCGGTGCTGTGAGTTGAAATCTGCTATATTAGCAAATCCTTAGTAGATAAAACTAATGCTCTCCACAAATAAGGCATTAAATGGTGATATATTTTTAAACTTGCAAAGACTTCTGAATACTGTGAGCAGTAATTTTTGCATTCTAACTGGTTTAACTCCTTGCTTTCCCTAGGGGAAATGGAAGAGTTAGAAACCCTGTGGCTGACTGGTATCTGCCACAACGAGAAGAACGAAGTCATGAGCAGCCAGCTGGACATCGACAACATGGCAGGAGTGTTTTACATGCTTGCAGCAGCCATGGCACTCAGTTTAATAACCTTTGTCTGGGAGCACTTATTTTACTGGAAACTTAGATTCTGCTTCACTGGAGTCTGCTCAGATAGGCCGGGATTGTTGTTCTCAATCAGCAGGGTTAGTATTGCTTTAGTTTTCCCTCTTCAGGCAACAGACAGAATAAAAGCTACCTCCCTAAAACATTCTCTTTCCTTTTATTCCCATTTGGACATTTGAAATACTTGTTAGAGCATCAGTGTGATGCTCTGGAGTTGTCAACAGGTTTAGGATATACTCGCACTCCATGGGAAGCTTTTTCTCCATTAGATTATTCTAGGGTATGAATTATCATATGCCAAGATAATAAGTAATCATATGCTGAAAACAAATACATGCAGGGAAGTTCTGATGAAGAAATGGTAGATGCAGGAAATGGATTCATTTCCCCCCAAAAAAATCCAACTGCTAAATTGGTGACAGATACCAGCTCTCATTTTTGTGCATTTCTTAAACAAGTGGATTTTAAGTGATAAAAATATACTGCGATATTTTTATAAGCTTTTCTTGATAGCAAATTTGAATAAACCATATGAGGTCAAACACAAGTGTCATTTATGTTTGATTAGACACTAAGAAAGTGTCTAACTAATGATAAATGATAACTTTATCAAACCCAAAGTGGATTTATATATCCAAATAACTGATACCTGTTGTAAAATAAGGGAAGTATGTGCTTGTTCTTATATTTTTAACAAATTAGTTGGGTTTTGTCTTTTTTTTTTTAACATAGTACTCTCATTATGTAATTGATTTTGCTGGATTTTTTATATAGCTGAGGAGAATTGAAAATGGTACTAAAATGCCTAATTGCTTTAAAATGTGCTGAAATTACCCTGTTGAGTAAATGGGACCTTATTGGAACTGCATTAAAAATACTCTGCTCTACCCTCTTAGGCATTGTCTAGAAAAGCATTTACACTTTTCCCTCCACATTTTACATTTGAACTTTATATTTTTGGCCTTTTACATATGAAATTCTCCTAATCAATGCAGGGGTGTGGAGGGGTGGGGGGAAGTACTCATTTCAAAGGCAAATGTCTGGGAGTTGCAAGTACACAGGGTTGGAAATGTCAATCGAGCTCACAGGAGTGACCCAAGAGTCTGGAATTAAAAGATGGCTTCAGCCTTTTGCTCAAAATGAACTCAAATTCAGGATTTAGAGCTGGGTTGGTTTTTTTTCACATGTACTGGGATAGGAAACAGAAAAGCTAAAACACAATAGCTAGAAACCTTTTTATTTCTGTGACAGTGAAGAGTATCTTAACTTCCAAGGAAATAGCCTCACTGCAGGCTTTTCTAGAGGGGTAGCTTAATCACTGGTTTAAAATACTTGTGTTTCCATTACTGAAAGTTAGTTAAATTTTGTGATGAGACCAGGCAACCTTTTGGGGTCCCTTCTAATCCTGTTTTCTGGAATAAGTAGGGGAGGCCAACATTGGCCACTGGTTTGTGAAATACTGGCAGTTTTTCTCCTTTACAGTTCCAACAGATATGGCAGAAATTATTCCTTCATATCAGTGTAAGTAAATGCTGAAGGGATAGATATGTACTTTAATCTTTCTAGTCATTAGATAAGCAATGTTTAATCTTTTTTATTGCTAATTAAAAATAGAATGGAAATGTTTAAAATGTACACCTAGTGATTCTATTTGTTTTGAATTACTTATATTACAGGGTATTTACAGCTGCATTCATGGAGTACACATTGAAGAAAAGAAGAAGTCTCCTGACTTTTCTTTGACTAATTCCCAAACCAACATGTTAAAACTACTGCGAACAGCAAAAAATATGACCAATATGAACCCTTCAAGAATTAACTCCCCCAAAAGAACAGCTGATTTTATTCAGAGGGGTTCCTTGATTATGGACATGGTCATGGATAAGGGAAACTTGATGTTTTCTGATAACAGATCCTTTCAGACAAAGGACAACTTTTTTGGTGACAACATAAGTGAACTGCAGACACTTCCTGGCAATCGACACAAGGACAATCTTAACAACTATGTTTTCCAAGGTCAGCATCCTCTCACGCTGAATGAATCCAATCCAAATACAGTAGAGGTTGCAGTAACAGCAGAAGCAAAAGCAAACTCCAGACCTAGGCAGCTTTGGAGGAAATCTGTTGAATCTTTACGTCAAGAATCTGTACGTCAGAGCCAAGGTTCCCAGAGAGAAGACGGGTCAGATGAAAACAGGCAGCTTTCAGTGAAAAGCCAAAGATACCTCCCAGAAGAGGTCATCCATTCAGATGTATCAGAGACATCAAGCCGAGCTACTTGCCATATGGAACCTGAAAACAACAACAAGCACCACAAAACCAAGGACAATTTTAAAAAGAGGACAGTAGCATCAAAATACCCAAAAGACTGTAGTGAAGTGGAACTGACATATCTGAAAACCAAACAGAGCTCTCCACGGGATAAAATCTACACAATTGATGCTGACAAGGAGCCAGGATTCCGCTTGGACACACCTCAGTACATCGAAAACATTGTCCTTCCAGAAACTATAGAGCTTCCTGATGTTTATCAAGATCACAATGACATCTACAGGAAAGCAGAACTTGCTAACAGGACTCCCTCGCATAATGAAGACAGTCTTCCAAATAATGACCAGTATAAACTTTATGCAAAGCACTACACTTTAAAAGATAAAAATGCTTCCCTAGTTGACATGAACGATAGATACAGGCAGAATTCCACCCACTGCAGGAGCTGTCTTTCCAATTTGCCCACTTATGCAGGACACTATTCGAGCAGATCTCCTTATAAATGTGACGCGTGCTTGCGGATGGGGAACCTCTATGATATTGAAGAAGATCAGATGCTGCAGGATACAACAAACTTATCACTTCCTGAAGAAATATATCAGCATAGTTGGTCACAAAACAATGCCCTGCAATATCATAAAAAAAACAAGCTGAGGATTAGCAGGCAACATTCTTTTGATAATATTGCTGATAAGTCCAGGGAAATTGATTTTGGAAGACCTTCTCGTAGTATAAGCTTGAAAGAAAGAGAAAAATTTCTACAAAGTAGTCCATACGCAAGCATGTTTAGTGTTCCCTCAAGCAAACTGTTGAGCAACAAGGCCTCACTTTTAACTCATGCTCTGGAGGACAGTAAGCGGAGCAAGTCCCTGTATCCTGTTCACTCAGATGATAACCCCTTTCTGCACTCGTATCGTGATGACCAGCACTTATCTCTTAGGCGAAGTCCAGCTGATCTTTATAAACATTCATTACCAACAAGAGGAAGAAATGATAATTATTTAAGGTCATCCATAAAATCTACAGCATCTTACTGTTCCAGGGATGGTCGGATCCATAATGACATGTACATTAAAGAGCATGTTTTGCCTTACGTTGCAAATAGGAATAGCTTGTACTCAACTCCAAGGGTTTTAAATTCCTGTAGCAATAGACGTGTGTGTAAGAAAAGGCCTAGCCTTGAATCAGATGTTTAAATTTTCCATGAACACTTTATTTATAGGGGAAAAATAGTTGCCACCATCGTAGAGGGAGAATTTATCCTGTAACAGTATCCTGCTATGGTAAATGATACCTAAACCTCTCCCTTTCCCAATGTACTTCTGTACATGAATAAGTAAACTAGTATGCTCTTACCTATTCTTTTAAAATATGTCTTGTTGAAAAGAATTTAAAAAATAGCCATTTATGTATGCTTTATATATAAATGGCAAGCTCTACTGAAAGAGCCCCAATATATGTTGGCAACTATGCTGTTTTGTATCTAATTATTTTACTATTTCAGTTATTATTCTAATTTATGTTGCTAAATATCATTCAATGTACTTTTGTCCTTAGCAATGTTTAATGATTTTCTAGTACTGGATAAGCAATATGGTATGCATGTAGTATGACACAGACAAAAAGAATTAGGAATGCATTTGCACAGAGTCGAAAATAAGGCTCTAAAAGAGAACAGAAAGCTAGACTTTCAAAAATATATTTTAGCTTCATAATAATTTTCAAAGCCAAATAATATATATATAAAAAAAAACAAACCCCAGGACCTTAATCAATAAAGTGCAGTGTGTTAGCACAAAATTAATATGTTCATTCTAGACTGACAGAAAATAAATGGGGAGGCGGCAGGCCCCAACATGTGAACTGCTGTGAACCAAAAGGAAGCCCCATGGATATCGGTTAATGTTAATGTACAAATGCTTTTCTTCTATTGCACATGCACTTAACCATTGCAAACTAAGTTCATTGAAAAGTCTGCAGTCATCTTGTCAGAAATTTCACAGCTGCCTAATCCAGAGTATATATTTTTAGATACCACTATATGGCACTTCCTAAGGAGCTGTGGACTTTATTAGCAACCTTGAGGCCTAATGTATACCTAAGTTTGCATTTGCCCCTTCCTGGTGATTACTCAGGGCTGTATAGTATTTCTTTTATTCCTTCTCTTCCCAAATCAAATCCCAACCCACTGTAGTTCTTTGTTCATAGTGTATTAGTGGCATCTAATTAATTGTATGTTAATAGTATTAAAGCTGTTAATACAGTATCAAACACCGACAGCCATACAGTCAGTGTGATCAGTGAGGAGCACAATACCATTTATTTGCACACGCAGTGAAGGATGAATGCATTCTGAGGGACTTATTCCTTCCAGAATATTGTGCATATTTGCTGAACATCAGACCATGTTTTTTAACCTCTCTGATCTAGTCTGTTATGTAGATTGAATATATGCACACGTAACTAAGGAGAAGCATCTTTATTATCACTTACTGGTATGCAGAGATATTCACATAACAGGGGTGCATTGTTGTATGACTTCTAGTAAAGATCTGTCAGATTATTTCACAAATGAATTGTCGTCTACACATCCCTTCTTACCCCTACTGGAAAAAAACCCACTAGTTTTTTAACCATAAGGGAGCATGGAAAGGAAGAGAGGAAGCCTTTCATGAGTAGAGTGTACAGCTGTACATTTAATTTAAGCTAAAGAAGGAAATCTAATTGCTTATATACTTAAATACTGACAGCATTCAACAGGCAGTACTCTCCCATACTCTGCTACTCTGAGATTTGCTTTAGGTTTTTGTGTAGAGGAGGTTTAGGTTATTCAAGCATTATTCCCTACTTTTCATTGAAGAACAGCGTGCAGGGAAACCGTTACCGCTGTGTATTGGAAAATGCGAACATTACCCTAAGTTTCCTCTAAACTGACACTCTTTCAATAGCATTTTGCCCGTCAGCATCTGCATGCCAGAGGTGCAGGATGCAAGCTGTTTCATTTCGTACAGCACACTGCAGAGCAGAGTGGCAAATGGCAGATAACATAAATGATGTAGAGGGACAAACATTCTTGAATTTTGTTTACAATTTTGTTACTAAACAGCTTTAAGCCAACTTTAACTATCAAACAGTGCAGAATGAATTCTTAGTATTTACAAATGTATTTCTATGTTCACCATGATGGTGAAGGATGATATCTTTGAAGGAATTAAATGTAATGAGATGTGGGCTTCCAAATCATTTTCCAGCTTCCAAAAGTCCCAGTATACTTTATTATAAGTATGTTTAGAAAGCATATCTGTGGGTATCTGTACCCTTTCCAGAGCAAATATGTTTTGAGTATTCTTTATTCAACATTTGGTCCCAATTATTGGCCCTGATTCACAGGGTATGTTTTCTGGTTCCTCACTGGATGTAATTTTTTATAAACAGAAGATCCTGATCTGCCCTTAGAGAGATTCACCTTTCTTAGGAGTAGTTGTATAAGCTAAGCAGGACTAGGGTGTTTATTAGATGAATGCTACTTTTCATGAGCCAAAACCTTTTCCCAAAGACATAATACTAGTTGTCTTAGGTGTACAGGAAGGCAAATGCACTTGAAGGCATAAATATTGTTGTAATGAGTTTAATAAAAATATTTCATGCAAATTTTAATTTCCAATCCAAATCACAGTATATTAAGTAAAATCTTAAGTATTTTGAACTGTCTGGTGTGTTTCGGCAGATACGGTATTTGGTATATCATGCCAAAACCTGCCATGCAATTCACTGAGAGTTTCACCAAGTGAATTGTGAAACTCAGTGGTAGGTAGCTCTTGTTTTTCACATCATCTTAAAGCTCCAGAATATTTGCTGATCACTCCAAGGGTTTTGTATCACCATCTCTAGCTAACTAGACAGACACAATTCAATATATATACAAGTACTGTATGTGAAGTGTTTGGAAAGAAAAATTCCCATTAACAACATTTTGTAAGTGAACCATTGAGATCCAAATGTAAACATCCTAAACCCAGTTGGATTTATCCTTCTGTGAAATGTACAAGCAAATTAGCTATAAACTCATATATTGCAGTGTTGGCTTTTTCTGATTTGAGCAGATTTCTGGTGACTGTAGAGATTTATTATTATTAGCTACGAATATGCCATACAACCACCTCCCCTAAACCAAAAGAAATTAGAGACAGAGGGAAGACTTGATAAGGTTGCACAGCAGTTGTTCACATGGAAATAAAAGATGCTGCCTTAAAGGAGGGGTGGGGAGAGAAACAAACAACAAAACAACAAAACCCTCCAAAGATACTGAAAGTAGAGGGAATAAGGATCTGCATGCATTTGTTGTTTTGATCTTGGTATATAATATGAGTGAATAAAGAGGGAAGAAAAGGTTAAATTGTAGAGTTGTAGGCCAGTAGCTGGTACAGTTGCAGATGTATAAAAGTAAAGAAGAAGAAGCTGAGAAGTTGAAGGAAAATCTTCAACAGTAGAGCCACAAGCCACAGCTTGTGAGGCTCAGCCGTAGAGCGCGTGGAATTCTGAGTATTGCCTGAGCTTTGTTGATATATTTGCACTGACTTTCAATTAAACTGAGATCAAGACTTTCTGTATTTCCCTCTCTCTCACTCTAGCTGCTGCTATTCTTGAAGAGGAGAAAAGAATCTTCCTGCATAAGTGACCATCCTTTCTGTACCTTTCTGGATGGTGCTGGTGACTTGTTACATTTTCCTGATTACAGCTCTAGCAGTTTGTTGGTCATTCCTATCACCAAGATTTCACGTGACTCCAGCTGGAACTGAATCAGGCTGTAAATGATATGGGCCATTCTTGGTAGCATGTCCTGTAGTGTTACACTGCTCCTGGACGACAACTTTTGTGGAGGCAGGATATTGAATTGCTGAGGAATGGAGTAGGTACATGGAGGTAAAACCAGCTACATAGACATACCTGCCTCTTGCTTTTTTTCTCTTTTAAAGACATTGTAGAATTTATTCATGTTTTTGTCTTTCCCTTTTCACCACAGTAAATTTGCCTTTTTCCTTTCAAATGGGTTTTGTGTTCTGCTTGTGTTTCTTAGAGCAGTGTAGCCACCCAATAACTTAATGCATGGAAATAAGACATTTTAATATATAAGATAAAATTAAGGAAAATTAAGAGTTTTCGTATTTCTGGAAAATTTCATTTAATGTTTTTGCAGCTTTTGCTCAGAATTAATTATTCTGCTATTTAAGGAGTTTGATTAGGAGAAAGAGTGCTGTGGACAAACAGAAACCAAATCACCGCCAGCTCACTGTGTTTTGGCAGCATCTCATAAACCCCTGTCTCTATCTGTGATGTTTCAGGAACACTTAGGAGGAGAAATACAGCTCATGAGGGAAATCAGAAACGGTTTTTTTTTCCTGGTGAAAATAAATCTTTTTACATTGTTTTAAAGGAAGCAAAAGCTAGAGCTGTGTGTCTAGCTTTGGGTTTCAGTGCTGGAAGGCTTTCTGTTGTCAGTGCGGAGAGAGAGAAAGCTCCCTCTGGATGGTAGTTTAGAGCAGTGAAGGCTCAGGAGCAGATATGTGTGTGAGGTGTCCTGAAAGATTTTCTCTCTCTCCATGGACTTTATAGAAAGTATGGGCTTCTAACTTAGACATCTCAGTTAAATGGGCTTAGAAAAGTAATGGTCTATTCGTCCCCAGCCTCAAAAATCCACTAGTTAGATCCACAAGTGGGTACCAAGTTAAACCTTGCAGGTGCATATGGGTTCCTGTGCTTCTGCACGTAGTTACTAAGGTGGCATCTGAAATAGAAGTGTCAGGATCTATTCCTTGCAGAGTAACTTGCTGCTTTCATATTTCTGCAGTGTAACATATGCATCTTAGTGATGGGGAAGATTTTGGTAGTATTCCTTCCCTTGCTGGGTTCATCAATATAGAACAGGAATTGTGGTATGAATCTAAGGGTCTAAGAGTCAGCTTGGATTTAGGAAGAATTCAAGAGGTGAATCTTTTTTGTTGTTTTACACTGCATTTAAGATGTTTGATATATAAAATCTGGTGATAACAGATCTTTTATGGCAAAATCCTCTCTTAGTTAATACAGAAGAGTAACTGTGACTTGGCTAGATTGTGTTAGGTGTCAATCATTACATCATGTTCTTCTTTGAAGATGGAGTGTCATATATTCCCTTGCTAAACCTTCCCTTTCCTAGCTCTAGTCCTGTCTTAGCTCAAAAGTCCTTTTAAAGTAGGTATCTTTTCTGTATAGGGCAATCTGGTTTGCAATGTAAAAACTGTTTTCCAGTGATACACTTAAATTGTTTGTTTTACCAATGTTATTTTTTAATCTAAACTTCCTTCCTATTGAAAGATAAGCCTTCAAAATATAACAGTGCTGAAGGAAAGAGCATAAAGGCCTTTTAAAGTATAACTTAGGATATAACCCATTTCTCTGTCCAAACTCACCTGTACTGTCTTATTTAAATGTAGTAGTAACGTGTTAGTATTTGCTATCACTAGGAGGGAGCACAGTTTAATCACAGCTGTGTATTTATTGGTGGATGTAAGTGCAAGTACAGACAGATATGTGATATGACAGCGGAAAGGCTCAATCTGCTCTGGCTGGAGTCACCTGTGAAGCTGTGGGTAAACTGGAGTCGCCTCAAGACCATCACGTGTCTTCCATCGCTCTGGTCATGCAGACTTTTCTGTCTGATGTGCACATGTTGTACAGAGTGTGAAATGCTTGTTGATGCTCAGCTTTCATCATGGAATGAATCCCATGTTCACTCCCATTGCAGCGTCACTGTGGTGTTTGTGGGATGGAGAGGTGGTTGGTTGTGCTCTCTAGTGTCTGTTGCCGTGTTAAATGGGAGCAGAAATCCTGACTTGCTTCTCTCAGCTCTGCTGGGGAGGGTTCCTGTGCTCTCTGTAAATAAGCTCCTCATTTATGTCACCTCAGTCAAGCTTTTGATTTTTTTTTTTCTGCGTGCCGTGCTTCTCTCAACCTGTGTACAGAGTATGCTGTCTAAAACTACGTGCTCTTCCAATGTCCTGCAACTTTGGAAGTCAGGATTACAAGTGTGCATCGCCCTGCACTGCAGTGAGAATGCATTTAGTGCTTCTCGCAGGTTCATGAGCTTTTTTGTTATGTACTGCAGAAAAGATCTGCTGTGGTTCAAACTGTTTTGTTTTTAAATGAATGCCAGTCTAACAGCTGTAAGAATCCACTGCTGATTTTGTGATGATTTTGTCATATCTATAATTTAAGAACCAGAAATAATGTAAGTAAAATTAACTTACCTCACTATTTACCAGGTTTTTGTTGGTTTGCACTTAAATGACATTTTTTACTCCTTTTGTTTAGTTCTTTACCTGTATTGAAAACAATGCTAAATTAGTAGAGAATATAACCATGCTGTAACATTGTCATGCAATACCTTTATTAGTAGATAACCACACTAAATATAGTATTACATATTTAAAAGAGAGATGGGTTTAACTCTCCAACTCTTAAGAAGTAGTGGTGATAAGCAGTTATACTCCTAGATGTTTTGTCCTTTCCCTTTTGTATTAGTATTTGTTTTCACTAATATATTTCAAAAATTATATTTCTATGTGCACGTTAGAAAACTGTGAAAATAAATGCCAGTAAATATTGTGATACTTATTCAGTGCACTGTAAAGTTCCAAGTGAGATGATATTTTGCTTGGGAATTGATGAAGGTTTCCTCCCTTCTCATAAATGGTACTAAGCTTTAATGTGGCCAATGATAATATTTACAGTGACATGAAATTTGAATGGGGAATGTCTTGTTTTGCATTTCTAGTACTATTACAAGAAATGATATGTTTTTCTCAGCAAATGTATTATGAGAACACTTTTTATTTGTGCATTGCAGTACATAAGAATAGCTGTTTTGAGGAGACTTGTGTTACATCATTACTACAGGATTCTTTAGTCCGGTAATTTTTTATTGAGCCCATTTAATAATGGTGTTTAATGGCACAAACCTTTTCAAAATATATTTTGGCTTCTGTTTCACATTACAAACCCTGTATTTGGACTCAGTGATGCAGTCAAAGGCCCTTTCAAGTCTGCTGGGCCTCCCAGTGCTGCTGTGGAAGGGGACCTTTCTTGTTCACTGTTGGGACAAGATAAGAGGAGTTGAGAAGAATGTTGGAGGGTGTGTTATGCAACATTTGAAGTGTCAATGATCTTCAAGAGTGAAAACAAAAATGAAACTGGAGGTTCACAGCTCCCCACACCAGCGGGTGGTCTGTGACAGGCTGCGGGGTGTGTGGTTTCTGAAGGAAATAATTTATAACTAAAGCAATTTGAGCTCTACTGAAGTTTCTAAAAGTCACTGAAAAAAACAGGAGTTGGCTTTTTAGGTTTTTTTTTTAAAGCCAAAGTCTTTATGTTTTCATACGAGGTTTCACAGGAAAATGGGCCAAAGAATACAATTAAATATGCAAAAGATTACTCCTATGGAAAAGGGTATCCTGTCATCTTGATATGCACAAGCATATTAACGGTAATGGGAATAATGTGTGTAATTCTCCTGTACATTGCTATGTAGGTTGCACTATTTTGAATGATACAAGCCCGATATTTTAATTACCAAATATCATAAGAAGCTGTTTATTAATAAACTTGCTAACTTAAATATATATACAGTATACACACGTGTGCGTGCATACACTTTCCAACCTAGTCATGTGTGAATCATCTCCCAAAGCTGTGGGACACATTTCAGCAGGGCTTTATTTTAAGGGATTCTCTTCTCTCTTTTACAAACCTCCTACATCCCAAGTCCTCTAGCAGCATTTATTGTAGGGTTTGATACCTAGTACAGAAGAGGCTGAAGGACATGCTGGGATCAGGACTGAATTGTGCTAAGACACGTAAACACACGGCAGAGGAGAGTTACTGTCTGAAAGAGCTGGAAATGGCACTCACTATAAATAACAAAGACATAGGAAAAGGATGTTTTCTTGCAGTCTTCTGAAAATTCATGTCCAGAGAGGGTCTATTGGCCTGGTGACTGACTAACATTCTTTGTCAGCTTACACGATCCTCATCTGGTCATTAAACATGTTATATGAGGTAGCTGAGGAAGGATACCTAAACCCCTCAAATTCCCAGGGAAGATCAGCTGATGTGTGCACCAGTGCCTGCCCATGCAGACTGGGCTGTTTCCCAAGCTGGTTTTGCACCCAGAGGCAGTATTTAGCTGTGATGTTTGTCAGAATCACTTTTCTCAATGCACAGGCTTTTGAGCTTTCTGTTACTGGTGATGTAGAGATTTTGCCGAAGAGATGATTGTGGTATTCAGCTTCTTTTCTAAAGTTACAAAGCTTTAACCAAAAAGTATGACAGAAAAATACCTTGGAATCATTTGGGTTTTGTTTGTTGGTTGGTTTTGTTTGTTTTTTTTCAAAGGGAGAGTTGGATAGTTATCAATTTTTCCACCTTAACTGAGAAACTGAAAATTGTGTAGGGTCAGATTTTGTCTGTGGTTCATTACAAATATGTCTTGGAGAAGAACTTGGAATCAAGTCCTTCATCGGCAAGAAGATAAGTTTTGGTTAGTTCATTTTTACCTGGCCTAGGTCTGGATTCCAAATTAAGACAAAACACCGTTTGACTTAAACAGGGATGTGTGAGGGAGTGATGGGAGAGCAGATCCTTAGCGCAGTTCACGCTCAGAATTAAAAACCCCCAAACCACACCTAATGTTGCAAAGGTATGGAAGGTGCATCATGTAAAATTATGTGCAGCTGGGATGGAAACGAGTGACATTTTTAATAAGAACTGTTTTCAGGTTATACTTGATATCAGGTATCATGATTTGAAATAGTCTTACTCATTTCAGAACGTCCATTTTGCACTGGTGAAGAACAGCTTGATCTCTCTGTCTTCACACCTCACACCCACATGCACATGCACAGTATATCTTGTGTCTTCCCTGTTGAAACCAGAAGGTACAAACAGAATTCATCAATGTGTTAGGTAAACTCCTACCTGATTCTTAACAAAGTATGCTATTTTTATGCAAAATTTACATCTATCCATTTCAGGTTCTCTCAGAAGCACTTCACCTGTGAGTAAATAATGTTAGTTTTAATTCACTGGATTCAGATTTACACTAATCCTGAAGGGCATTTCATGCTTCCTTTCATCCTGTGTAACTATTTTTGCTGGCTTAGATGAAATCACTGATATTTCTGTGCTGCTAAAAAAACTCCACCAGAAGTATTTTAAAATCTCAAATTACACTTTTAAAAACATTTTAACCTGTTTACTTGAATAATGTAAATTTAATGTGTTGTCCTGATGAGTCTTTGTATACATACATGTATACATACAAGCTATATATAAGCTTTATATATATGTATATGTATAAAGCTTTTGGGGAGAATGATGGGCAAGACAAAAATACATCATTGTGACCCAGATTCTACAACCATTTATTAACAGTTTCAAGTAATACATTGCTATTTTGAGTTTGACTAGACATTATTTGCAGTTGACTCTCAAAACCAAGATGTAACTGGAAATCAGTACTGGATCTTCAGTCACCATCCTAAGACCAGTTTAGTTTCATTTGTATCTTGAGAAACTAAGAATTCACAATATTAACTTAGGATTTTGGTCAGAAAGAAACTCAGTTGTTAGTACAGTTGGAAAAGTATTCTTGTTCTGATGGGAGAAAAATGTCCAGGTGTACTAATCTGACCTGCTTACCAGAGCACTGCTATATGTTGCAGTAGAAGAAATTTGCATTCCCTAAATAACATCTTGCCACAAATCTTGGAACCATTTGATTCCATGCACAGTAAATTAAAAAGCCAAACTTCTGTTATTTACTTGTGCAATTTACTGTGACAGTCAAGAGTATAATATTTCAAACCAAAAGGTAAGTCCTAAATTCCCAATTGCTAGCAAAGAACAGCAGAGGTTTGAAGACCTCTTAACACCTGGGGAAATAAATTGGGTTGTTAGAATAGGAACAAAAGAACACTGGTGAAATGGAATCAAGCATAAAATACTTTAAGATAAGATTCATAGTCTAATGGATTCTTCAAAAGGAAGTGTTTAGGGAACAAGAGAATAATTACAAGCTAGTTTTGACATCCCAATTACTGCCTGGTTTATTAGGTAGGGTTAGCAAACTGAAATGAATTTCAATACACATGTTTCTGTACACACACGGTGTCAACTGCCGTGTTATAGATACACATACACCCAGCTACCCCTGCACCCCTCTGTCCCTGCCTCTGGAATCCTGGTGGCAGTGGGATCTACCCAATAGCACACATTGCAGCTTGAAGGAGCTGGGATGTTCATGCTCTTCTCCCCGTGGTACGCATATACCACCTCACAGCAGTTCACCCTGACCCAGTGCATGACTGAGTGCTAATACTGTATAAATATTTTGAAACATATCTAAAACAAATGTTTGCTTCAAACTTTTTATGATAGAGAAATATATAATTATTATGGTTGTCTTACAAATTGTATTGTGTTCATTTTTTTGTTAAATATGTAGAAAAACATTAAGGGAATGGGGGACTCGAATGTCTGTGCGTACCGAAATGTATATATTTGGGGAAAACACACGTGCCAAGTATAACATGATGTAAAAATTGTAAATATATGAAAAAATCATTTTTCTAATAAAGATAATTTCTGCAAATTGATATGAAAATGAACAATGTATCATTCTTGCCTGTCTTCCTCCTTAAATGGTACAAGATGAAGCGTCATCTATGACTAAGGTTTTTTGATAGGAGTTGATTTGATTCAAAAGGTGTAAACAGCCACATGTTCTGAGCCATCCTTTGCTGTTAGAAATGATCTAAACATGAAGATGCCTGAAGCTAAAGCTGACAGTACGTGCTTGATGGTCCCAGTTTAACTTAATTCACAAAAAGGACAGAGACAATTAATTTATGAAAAGCTCATTCCATGTGAGAAGTCTACTTTGATTTGAAAGATGCTCCCTCAGGAGAGGGAGTGGTGGGACCTAAGCTGAGGATGGCCCGTTAAGTGGCGGCACCATTTTCCTGTATGCTGAAATACATCAGATGCACAAAAGCCGGTGGGCCTGCATGGGGAGATCTGGGCTGTGGAAGTGCAGGAGCTCTTTGGGCAATTGCGGAGGCAGCATCCAGCCTGAGGAGGAGGAGGAGCAGGTGTCCTGCCAGGAGCGATGCCATCCCTGAGAAGAGCTGAAGAGCTGGGCTGTGGAGCGCTCCTGGCGTGGCAGCGCTCTCGGAGGTCAAGCAGGTGAGGATGGGGAGAAAAAACAAGGGGGGTGAGAAAATGGCAGCAATGTCTCACGTCTTCTATGACTCTGGTATCAGCAAGCTTGCTTAATGTTCTCGTTAATCAGGACTTAAATCAAAATGGAGATTTTAGTGGAACAATTAAAATCTTTCCTAAGTTCTGTCTGTTTGCCCAGCCAGGGGAGCTAAAGGAGCAAGGTTCACCACTCCTAAGTGATTCTGCAGGACCCCATTTTCCAGGATGTCTCATCAGCTGATGAAAGTCTTCCTTTATTCCACAAAATGGGCATAAACAAACCCTTGGCAATTAGAATAATGTTCTTTGGGGCAGTGGGACGAAAGTCATTATATAAATCCAAAGCATCGTTTCGATAAATGTGCTTCATGTTGAATACAAAAATGACAGGAGGTGAAAGGTTGCTCAAAGATGTCTCACAGCAGAATGGTCCCATCTATTTGTTCCAAGATGAACATGACTGCACAGACATGATCAGAGATACAATATTGGAATTCTGTCCTTAATGAGGTTTTTAATCAGTAATGACTACTGGGCTTATTGTCCTCTGCTAGAAAACCGTTTTAAAGGGACCCCACTCTATTTTTATCTAAACGATACAAATTGAAGTGTGCCCAGGTTATTGAATCTTTATCTGGTCTTGAATCTTTACTTTTATGCAATGGACAGGCTGATCAGTTCTGCACAGTAGTGCATGGTGATCCATGGCTTTGGTTCACCTGCAGTGGTGTCCAACAAAGGCCCAACTCAAGTCCTTCAGTCATAGAAGAAACCAGAGTCTCTATAGGAAACAGGCGATGCTGGACATAGCCCATGCGACTCGGCCTGGAATCGCTGTTGTGCCTCCTGTCCTCTGGCTGAGGAGGGGGCTGGCACTGGTGCCCAGGCTATTCCTGCCAGCATAGCTCATTCCTTACTGTGCAGCTCTGAGTCATCTTGGCTTCAGCTTTCATTCCTTTTGGGATCTGGTTCAAAGAGAGTCGTACTCTCCCCGGTCATTCTTTTGAGTCTTTGCTGATGGGTCTATGGCAACTACTGGTCCTCTAAGACTCTGCTTGCTAGAAAAAATAAATCAATTTTAGGTGGTGCCTGGGAAATGAAAGCTTTTTGAGTCTGACATAGTGAGCATGGCTCTGCCAGCAGCACTCATAGCACACACAGCGATTCACCCAGTACGAACACAAGTGTCTCACTGTAATTGGGAGGCAAACCCATCTGTTTTAAGGCCAGCAGCTGAAGTCTGCTCATCTCTATGGACAGGGACACCATCCACCCTACTTGTGGTGAGTTTGCCCCTGATCACACTAGCCACTTGTCTCTCCTCTTCTTCCAGCAGCTACAAGCAGCATTAGCTTCCCCTTCCAGATCTGTTGCAATACAAAAGCCAAACTGTGGCTTTCAAAAATTGCATTATTGATCTATTGTGTGATCTTTGGCCACTGCTATTCTTCTCCCACTTGGCAGTCTCCTTCAGCGGGCATCTCCCCATGCACAGCACAGCTTGTAACTCAATCCGCCTGTCTGCTGACAAAAGGAAGTTCCACATGCTGAATTTCTCTGCATTGATTTCCTTATTTTCTTTCTGTAGTTCCCCAAAATTACCTCCTCTATGGGGGTAATTTATGGACTGTTTATTTAGTTATTTGCCACTAGTTAGCTGGCACGGAACGATCATTACGGATGTTGACTGCATTCTGCTCAAATCAGTGTGCTTAAATCTTATGAGAAGTAATCTGTTTATAATACAAGCAATGATCATTCCTTAACTATGGCAATAGCAATCTCAATGCTCTGAAGTTTCTTAGCATGGCAGTATGCAACAGGGGAGGGTAACATAGAAGATAATCAGGATTAACATTGTTCACGCACGGTTACTGCAAGGTCAAAAACATTTTCCAGTGGTCTCCATGCAGGCATTTGACAGCAATAATCCTTAAAACCCCCTTTGTGCTGCGAAAGCTCCCGAGTTCTACCGGCCTTGGCACAAGCTCAGTTTAGCAGCTAACCCAGCCACAAGCGGCACCAGCGGGACCGCAGGCCGGGCCCCGCGGCAGGGCAGGGCCGGGCAGAGCCGGGCAGGACAGGGCAGGGCGGGCCCACTCGCCTCAGGACAGCGACCTCGCTGGGCCCGGCCTCGGCGGCCTGTTCCCGCCTCCCGCCCCGGCGCTGAGGGGAGCCCGGCCCCGCCTCCGGCTCCCGCGGGCACCGCGGGCTCTGGGGCTTGATCGCCCTTGTCTTTCAACCGGGAACTGGGATTTGGGTGCACCGATGATCATCTTCGTTTCTGAGGAATTCCGGTGGTGGTTCGCTTTCGAGTCACCAGAGGTTTCTTCCTTAGGGGGAACAGATCTATTATATTAATATATATATATTAATGCACATTTATCTACTGCAGATGCTTCCCTGCTTGCCTAGTGGTTTAAAATGCAGTGCAGTGGAGAGAAGACCTTTCCGATGCATCTCTTGATTTGTAGTAGAGCTGTAATATTCAAACCTGGATGATTCACAGAGGAAATCCCAGACAGGAAAAATGCTGGATCTCTGAGGACCCACCTTTGAAAAAATATGCTGCGCATAATGGATGTATAGAAACTCACATCTTTTTTCAGTTGTCCTCTCCCATGGCTCCAGTATGTATGAAAGCAGATGAGAAACGTCTCAGTGGCCCGATATGTCTGCCAGCTCTTACTTCAACTGAAACCTCTCACAAGACCCCGCTGAGCTCACGATTTCTACCGGCCTTGGCAGAAGCTCAGTTTAGCAGCTAATCCAGGTCTTCACAGAAGCCAGACCTTCCACCTGCAGGCAGGCTGCACAGCTACCCTTCAGGAGCCCACCACAGGGTGACACTCGCCCTGTCACAGAGAGGGAACTTGCAGCACAAGTGCCAGGACAAGGTGAATCTCACGTTGGTTTGCAGCGTGGGGTATGCAGGCTTGTTTTTGTCTATTGAGGGCTTCTGGAGTTGAAAGCTTCCCAATTCTTTACCTCTCCAAAACGCATTTCCAAACTTGAACTTCCCAAGGCACTTGCTGTGTAAGGCTTGTGAGTTTCTGATGGCGTGATATCTTGAGGCATTTTAGACAGGCTGAGAGATAAGGCTCCAGGGAGACCTTAGAGCAGCTTCCAGAGCCTAAAGGGGCTACAAGAAAGCTGGGGAGAAAAAATTTACAAGGGCATGTAGTGACAGGACAAGGGGCAATGGCTTTAAACTGATAGAGGGGAGATTGAGATGAGCTCTTAGGCAGAATTTCTTCCCTGTGAGGGTGCTGAGGTGCTTGCACAGGGTGCCCAGAGAAGCTGTGGCTGCCCCATCCCTGGCAGTGTTCAAGGCCAGGTTGGATGGGGCTTGGAGCAACCTGCTCTAGTGGAAGGTGTCCCTGCCTGTGGCAGGGGGTTGGAACTGGATGAGCTTTAAGGTCCCTTCCCACCCAAACCATCCTGTGGTTCTATGACCACATATACAGCATACTGGCGGTAAGGCCAGCAACATTTTAGTGTATGTGAAGAGCCATGAAAGCTACAAAGAGCGGAAAATCTGAGCACAGGACTCTAGAGAGAAAAAATACAATATGAACTAGGTTTGAAAGTCTAAGACCATTATTGAAGTGTCATTATGGAAGTGTGTCATTCCACTAGTAATTAGCAGACTATATCAGACCTGCGGACTGATGTTTGGCACTTCAGAGACTGGGCTGTGAGTAGCTTTGTCCCTCTGTCCTGCACAGGGAAAAGCAAATCAAGAGAGAACCGTAACAGGCATTTCTCTATGCTCAAGGAAAACAGACACCTTGGATAGGTTCTACTCCCAGTTTCTGGGTCAGTATAATTTCATCAGATGAGAGGTTTGCCAAGTGAAGAAAAAGCTTTTGCAGTGGTACCACAATACCATGATGCTGATTTTACCCTCTTTTTTCCCAGCAAGACAAATATGACAAACTATATAATTCTCCTGGTGGCTGAAATGCCTCTGAGTTTCTTTACTGCAGTTATAAAAAGAGAACCATTTGTGTACCCTGGAGAGGATAAAAGTTGTAGGAATATGGATGGCTAGAATAACTGATTTTCCTCTAAGAACAAAACTGCTGTTACATTCATTTGGCCACAGTGAGTGTTTCCTATTATGGGCTTTGAAAACTGCAGTGCATGTTAATTCCTGTTACCCTCTTCATTTTATATGTAAATGTGTGTGAAGAGCTTATGCTTAAAAATAGGGGTGGGGATGATGCTGAGGGGTTTTGCTATGGGAGAAACTTTCAAATAGGACTAGACAACACTAGGAATCCTACAGAAAATGGCACAGATCTCTTTGAACATGCCTCTCACCTGCAAGGGCAGCTTGCAGTAGGTCTTAGCCAACCAAGAAAATAATGTATTTTTAATGAAAAAGTCAAATCTCAAATTGTTACTCCATTTTTACCCTAAATTTTTACCATTTTTACCCTAAATAGAAATGCTGGAATGATAATCAGGTCCTGTTTTGCACAGCTTTAAATCCACTGCTGTTCCTTTCCATGGATGCTCTAGTATCTTGGCAAATGGGAGCACCCAATGTGACTTTAACTATATTTGTACTTCTGTTTGCTTTTGCGTCTCTCTTTGCTGAACTAAAAAGTTCTGATGTTATCACCTTTCTTCTTATTTCCCATTCTCTCCGTCTACTCCTAACAGTTTTCTTCATTCCTGTCCCTGCTAGAACATCATGGAAGTGCGAGCTGCACCTTGAACCTGCACGGTCAGCACATTTCTGTGTTAGTAAAAAGCATTGTAATCTCCATGTTCTTTTCTATTTCTGTCTCTATAAAAACTAACATTTCATTTATTGCTGCACTGCCACTCTGCAATGAGAAGATGATTTCAGTATTCAGAGCATAATGACATCCATAGCTTTTTTTTTTCCAGATGTTATTTTTGCACTCAAAACATTTGGATAGCTTAAATTATTTCTCCTTGTATGTGTTTATTTTCTGGCATTTCTAAACACTAATGTATTTCTTTTCCTTAATATTTGAGTCTCACAGGTCATTTTAGAGCCCCTTCAAATCAATCTAGCTTGGAATAGAAAAGAAATTACAGGTCATCTACAGACCAGGGCTTGGGCTAGGAGTTCTAAGGAATGCTGGGTAGATGTCCATACTTCTGTGTCCCGAATGCCTATGTGTTGTGATATTGCATTCCATGTGCTGAGGACTTTCTGAGTTAATGTTCAGCATTAAAAAAAAAAGCTGGATTATGTAATGTGATGCACTGGATGAGACTTCTAAATGCTTTGAAGTCAGAGAATGAGAGACCCACAGTTTAGGTTATCAAGAAAGGTATTAAATATTGATGCCTTGAGAAAGTGGCACGTCTTCAATTCTTTCACACTGCAAGGTTAAAGAATCACGGGTTTACTTCTTTGGGGCCCTGCCTGCAGGTAGCAGAACTGGTCTTATAGGAAGAAATTGAATCAAAATGGCCCTATTTGATCCTGGTATTTTTATATATTCCTCAGAGCAGTGGGTGGGTAAATTGGAGTGTATATGAGCCAGAGTTGCCAGCTCATTGCTCACATCAGTGTATTCCGCAGCTGGTTCTGCATACTTCTGTGGAAACATTTCTTCTTCCTGAGGCTGAGGGAAAGTAGGATGTGAGGTTATCTGCAGTGTGATGCTTGTGCCCTCTTGCTGTCTGTGGGCTACTGCTTCAGACTATAAACCTGTGCCATATTTGCCTCAAAGCTGTAACAGCAAAATCCCATGGTTTTAGATAGGAAGTCAAGATACAGTTATTTACACACAGGCAACCAATAATAAATGAAATACAAATTAATTCAGATGAACTGGTGAGCATGCAGAGTAACTCTGGCTCGGCAGCCCATGTGGGAGCGGCTGTGCTGACATGCACAAAGACCAGTTACGACTCGGAATGCTTCGATCTTCCTGACTACGAAGTGTTCCCACTGGCTTCATCACACTGGTGAAACCCAGGGAAAACTTGGTCCTAGATTCTTAGTCTTTATCGAAATGTGACTGTTATTGAGACTAAGTCAGGGCTGACGATACTTTAGTGACTCTGTGTGTCACTAAAGTATGCACACTTCTGCATGTGTGGACATAGTCTAAAGAAACAGCTACACAAATTCTCTCTTACGTGACTGCAATGCTCCCAGTACAGACCCTTGTTTGCTGATTTTAGCAGCAATTGTATGAATGGATTGGGAATCTCGAAGGCTGGTTTCTAATGCTGGCCCTGGCGTTCCGTGGCGTGGGATCTTCACTTCTTTGGTTTCCCTCCAGTATATCTTCAGTTTGTAAAGCCTTTGCTGGAGTTAATGTCTCTTGCCGTTTTCTCATATGAAGCAGACATCAAAGTCTTGGCAGAGGCAAATGGGCTTTGAAGCAATAAAATAATTAAAAATACTCAATTACCAATTTTTTCCTCCCATGAAGGCTATTGGCATACCTTCACTATACCTGAGCATTTATCAGCAGAAGCCTAACGTAGAGAGAGGTGTAACGAAGCAGAGCACATCTCTGGAGCCACCCACATTTAGGATGAAATATTACAATGAAAATAAGCCTCCACATTGGTCTCATTGCACAACCACCTACAAGACAAATTGCAAAGCCTCGACAGGGCTGACACTCTGTTGCTCTTCATACTGAGGAGACAGGTTTGCCATGTGATCACAGGGAGGAAGTACAGGTTTTAAAGCTGCAGACCTGAAATCAACAGCAACATATGGAGAACATTGGTCTTTTTAAACTCTGTTGGACTGTTTGCCCCAATCTTCCACAGGAACTTAATTCTCTTTCAACCTTGTATAAGTTATGTTATTAGATCATTTCTGTTTAAGGACCTCTCCACATGATATTTTCAGGGGACCACGCTCGTGACATTTGCTGTTCATTAGATCCCCATGGACTCATTGGAGTGTCCTCAGGGCCCCATGGCTATGCAAGTGTTTCCTTTTTTTACTTCATTTTTCACTGGTTTAGCTGCCTGGTTGGTGGTGTACAACTCAGAGCAGCTGTTCTCAATGTTACCGCTGTGTCCTCCTTACAAGGGGCACACAGGAAAAGCACTTTGGAGGAAAGAGCTTTGTTTCCCCTTGAGATCTTCAGCATGAGAAAAATGATCATAAAGAGGGCTTAATGAGAGAACTTGAGCTAACTATAACAGGAGGGATCCAAATATTTTTTTAATGAGATAGGTTATAAAAAGAAAAGTCCTGTAATAATGGTTTCGGGGATTTAATCAGAGGAGTTGATTCATATTCCAAAAACTATCCTTGTGCCAGAGTTACATCTTCATTAAGGGCCTGATTTTAATGGTCCACCAATCAAGCTAAAGATTTCTTTGTGGATGTAAGACTGCGACAGTCCTATTTTAATACTGTGATATCTTCCAGTTGCCTTCCCTGCACACCCAAAAATCCCAATGCTTCTTTTCATGGCACCCTTTGTTGAACTGGCAGGTGAGAAGGAGAAGCAAGAGGAATGAGTGTCACTGAGTGTCAAGAGGTTGATACAAGCTGTCCATCCAGTGGCAGAAAATAGCGTCAATTGGCTGTTTCAATCTAAAAAACCACAACTCTCCAGCAGAAACTGATTCAGCGGTACTGAAACTGTGGGTCAGAAGTTGTATTTGGTACTGAGACTTGTTTCCCAGTGCAGAAAGAGGAGCGGTCAGGGAGTGACAGTGCTGGGGACAGGATGGAACAGCTACACATCAGCTGGTAGTTGTGCCCCACTCCAATTTCTCCATTAAATAAGGCAAATAGTCAGTATTCAGCCCATACAGCTAGCAGAAGAAAGCTTTCCTTACACTGATAAATGCTCCAGACTGCTGAACGAAAATACTGTATTTTGAATAAGAGATGCTGCAGAACATGCTATACAAGAGCAATATTGGTTTAGGGTCTGAATACTGGGAGGTGTGGTGCTGTCCTGCTAGGCACCATCTAACTAATAGCGTTGCCATCTGATTCAGATGAATCTCCTGAGCATAAGCGAGCCTGTTTTCCATTCCCTGATGTGCCAGTGTGTTCTACCTTCCAAAAGTGATATAGTGCCCCCAAATATTTGGATGATTTATTTAAATTCTTCTGTTTATTTACATTTTGATTGCTACAGTTGGAATAAATTCTCTACTTTGAAGTTTTATTACATTAATGAAGCTGGTTTAGTACAGCCTAACTTACTTTGGAAATTCTCTTCAACCTTTCCAGCTCTGTGAAAGATAATTTCAAGTAAAATGTGATGAAGCCTGAGTAAGTTGTTTCAACACATGGCACCCTGCTGTCCTCAGATGTACACAGGGGAAGAGAGAGATGTGGCAAATTTCTTAGCCAGAAGTTTAGCTCTCAAATGAAGTGGTTTTCTTTGAAGAACCAATTTTTTTTTTAGAATAAATAACATTTTTTTTTCAGTTCTTTTTTCTCATTTTCCCCAGTATCCTTTCTTCTGTGATACCTTACCTCCTCCTGGGAAGCACAGTGGATATATCCTGACAGACAGAGACAGCATCATAAGTTTGTAGGAGCTGTATGAATGCAGTAGACTTTGGCACCATTGTCATCAGGTACGTCATGGCCCTTTAAATGATTTTAAAATGTTGACACCTGTCTTCAAATACAAATTTCTTCTGTGTTAAACCTCCAACAACCACTAGTGAAATGAACCTCCAACATCCACTGGTGAAAGCCAGTGGATGCGGGTGGCAGGACCACCTCGGGGTTTGTCCACCAGTGACGTGACACTGAATTTCAGCCTGTGAGAGGAGACATGTGGTTGTCTTGTTGGCACCAGGTTTGTCCTAGTTGTGGCAGAGCATCAGAGGGATCCGTTTCTATTCAGCCATCCTTGATGTTACGTCCTTTCGTACCTATGGGAGAAACTCTCTACGCAGGTGCCAGTGCAGAAATACATCAGTTAAGCTGTGAACAATGAACTACTTTCTTTCTTCTAACACTAAATTCAGATCCTGGAAAAAAAATTAAATAGGACAGGTTGCACAGGGAACAAAACCTTTCAGCTCAGACAGTGCCAGGGTGGGTTGTAAGTGGTGAGTATGAAAGGCTTTGTCAGATTTTATGTTCAGCTGGTGTGTGCAGTGTAAGAAAAAAAGCTGAAGTACGTGTATTGCACAGGCAGGTACCAAAGATGCCATTGACCCCATTGACTTCTGTGTCAGGCTGAAAAACTTTGGAAATCTGCTTTCCCCAGTGTGGACGTCTCATCTTTTGAGTGTACCGTGGAGTAGATGTTTTAAAATTCTTGTATTTTCCCTCATGATTACGTTTGGAATAAAGTGCAGCTGCAAATGGATTTACGCTCTCTAATTTCCTTCCCTTGCAATGTGGCAACTTGAAGCTTGGCAAATACAGTTTTTATAGCCTATGAAAAATGTGCTCATAACCTTATATTTTAACATGAGCTGCTTGCTATTCTTGCCTTAATCTCGAAAACCTGGTAATAAATAGGCAGGCAGGAAAAACTATTGAAACCTTTGACTGGTTCTTATAAGAACTCTGATTCAGTACTTTGAGTGACTAAAATGAAATTGAACCTGATAACATCAGTTTTGCGCTGCCTGTATTTTCTATCAGCTTTTAATCACTTTTCATGGCAACTCTTCATTAACACCCCATCCTGGAAATGCATTCCTTCATTGTTCTGTGGCACTACAGACTCCTTTTTTGCTTTTCTAAATCATGTTTCTTCCTCTCATTTGTCTGTGCTCCCTGCATATCACCAGACAGATTTGATGAATTTCTTATATTGAAAACTGTCTGCTCAGTTATTTTAGATAACATAAACCCATCCACCAAAAAGCAAGCTGATGATAGAATTTCCTGCTTAACCGAAGCACTCATCTTGATGCTTCTTTCCAACACTTGCACTATGGCCAGGCCTGCTCAGCTGAAAGCTTCCAGATAATGCTGGGACTCAAAATGCTGCTTTGGAGTTGTCCAGTTGGCTGGAAAAGAACTGATGGGACCAGCCTGGGGAGCTGGCCTGAATGCATGGGAAGGGACAGATGAAGTATCTGAAGAGGGAAGGATTCACATACCCCTGTAGTAGGTCATTGCGTCCAAAACAGAAGATATGGGAGAAACTGGGACGATAGCATTCGCAGAAAGTGAAGAAACTAAGGAAGACAGTGTGCAGTTAGACCCTAAAGAACTGCAGCGTGCATTCAGATCACCCTGATGAGGAGCAGCAGCGTGAGAAGAGGCTCCCTTGAAATTCTGGGGGATTTCAGCTCCTGCTCTTCTGCCACAAACACTTGTGCAGGCCATCAGAGAACTGGCTATGGAGGTGATGTGCTTCACAAAGGAAACAAAAACTAAATAAAACTGCTTATTTCTTTTAGGAAGGCTTTTCCCTTCCCTGGTTTGGCCTGCACTTGCAAGGTGGAGTGCTGTTTGTGCAAAGGACCATATTTGGGGATGTGGCCTATCATCTGGGACATCAGATGCATCTGTCATCGAGACCTCAAGTTGTGGGAAAAGCCCGAAGGACTGTGAGACATTAAATCAAGTTTGTAAGAGCAACATAGCGGCTCTGTCACACTCATGACTGAACAGTTGTATTTCCGCTGTGTTTTGACTGAGGAAATTTTCTGTTTGACCTGCCCATGTGCAGAAGCACTCTGGCATGAACCAGATAGGCTGTGCTCAGGCTGAAAAGGAAGTATTGCTTTAGATTAACTTTTTCCTCAGCTATTTCTCAGCCCAGTCAGTTTAGTTGCTCAGGTCCCTGCTCAGCAGCACATGTGTGTGTGTCAGAGCAGCCCAAGCAGTGGGTCGGGCAAAGGAGGTTCGTGGCCATGGTGGTGGGTGTCCCTGTCAGGTGGCCACAGAGGAGGCACAGCCATAGGCAATGGGTCCTCATTTTATCTCATCCTCGAAGACACTGCTGGTGACTGCATCCAGCTGCAAGAAAAAGTGTTTCCAGAGTTTGTGGCTTCTAAAATGTGTAAGTTGTGGTATGTGTGATTTTCACCACCTCCCACAATGGGAGAGGTGGGATTTCTCACTCAAGAAGGATGTGTGTTGTACTGACTCTGTAGAGTGAATATGTGCCTCCAAGTGGAATTTCACAGCCTGGTCCTCCTCCTCAGAGCTCACGGGGCTGCTGGTTTCCTTTAGCAGGAGGGATGACATGGAAAAAGTCACTCTTGGAGGCAGCAAGTGTTACCTGGGCTAATTACCTTGCATAGTTTGCAATCTTGGAAGCCTTTAAGTTGATCTGCTGAATGCAAGAAGAGGAAAGTGGCTGCACCCTCTAGTGTAACTTAATATGAAGTAATGAAAATTTTAATAAAAAGAAGCAAACAAGCCCCTAATGAGCTACCTGAGCCATAGTTCCACAAAATTTAATTAATCTTTCTTTGGTATTAAACATCATGATGCAGGGCAGAATCTGTGTCAAGGGCAGCAGTGACTAATTTCATAGCAAGGAGTGAACTTTTGCATGTGATTGTATCTCACCACGTGCCTGGAAGAAGATACAGAGGAACAACAATGGAGGGCCTCAGGTACAGAGATGGCAGAAACCAGCAGCTGGATGGGGCAGGTCATGAGCTGACGTCATCAGGTAAATATAGGCAGAAGGTGTTCGGGGTTTTTTAGTCAAGAAGTAAAGGGAAATATTTTTAGTGCATGTTTGAAACACATCTGCATGCTACTGATGGTTTGTCATTGGTTTAGGCTGTGGTCTAAGTCATTGGTAAAGCTTGCTTCTACATAGCACTGGTCACAAGCTTTCAACTCTTTAAAAATACTTGACCAAATGCCTCAGGAACACCAGATATACAGAGTCAAAGCTTTATACCTCACTTTTTACCAAAATGAGCCCTTCCAGAGGTTTAACACAACAATTTGGAGGGCAAAAATACCTATTGCATGCTCACAACAGTCAGAAGTTCCTCCCAAAGCAGCTCCTACCCACAGTTGCTGGTTTATATATAACTGCAGCGTGAAAGCAATTACTGCAGAGGTAAATATCTGTTTGCTCAGTAAGCTCATGCTCATGTCTGGGAGCTGGCTGAAGGTCTGCATTTCCTTCAGCGTGATCCCATTTACTACCCTGCTTTCAGACATCCTGCCCTAGCATTAGAGATAGCAAGTATGTCTGGGGTTTGCTGAATTGCTGCTTTATGTACCTCTGCCTCTGGAATCCACATGCTGTGCTGGCAGAAGCAATCTTCACAAGAGGAGGCAGCACCTCAGCCGTGAAGAGAGAGGCTTTAGTCCGAGAGGTGAGCTGATGGGGGATGCTGGCAGCTGCACAGCTGCTGTTGTGGGTTTTCTCCATTTCCTTCTGGAAGCAATTGCTGATCTCTGCGTCTTGTCTACAAAACAAAAATCCTCTTCTCATTGATGAATGAATGGGTGCCCTGTCCTGGAAAAATAAAGCAGATCACTAACTAATCAGTCCTACCTATAGTGGTAGTGATTTATCACTGTGGTGGGATATGGAGGGCTGGAGGGTGATGCCTCAGCCATAGCCCCACCATGGTCAGGTCACTGCCTCGTGCAAGGCAGCCCCAGCAAGCAGGGAGAGAGGTCTCCTGACTCCCAGGGTTGCCTGGTTTGAAGGGCGTCATCTCACACACTTTGACAGTGCTGGGAGACAAGCATTTTACCAAACTCAGACTCTCTCCACTGACTTTCCCTCTGATACCTAATTTAATGTTCCATTTATAACCTCAACCACTTTTGGTTATACCAGTAGTGTCTCTCCCACTAAACATAGTCCGTGAATCATGAAGTATTCAGCTGGTGGTGGAGACCGTGTCCCCAAAACCCAGTGGTCAGCCAGGAGAGCTGGATTTGTGCTGCTCCAGGGAGTCACTATTTACAGAGCTTGAGATGCAAAATGAGAATGAAGAAATGATGTGGCACATCTCATGACAAAAATGTTCTCTGAACTTCTCTGACCAGTTTACTTTGCCGCTCTCTGGTGAGGCACTAACTTGACCAAAATCAGGTGTTTGATTAAATGTCTTGGGGTGAGCAGAGCCTGGGAGAAATCATTCATCTCAGGGCTGCAAGGGGTGCAAGAGCCAACTGTCAGCTCCATGATGCTTCATGGGGATGATCCCAGGCCACCACAGGGCAGGACACTTTGACAGGTAGAAGGAGCCATGTTTCATCCTGTACATACAATTTGTTGCACTTGCACTGTGAGAGATGAGCAGTTCATCACTCCTCAGGTCTCTCCCTTGCCTTTGCCCTCACACATTCAATTTAATGTATGATGTGTGTTCCTGGCCGGTTCAATGCCAGGAAAGCTCCTGCTATAGTATTTTGATTGGCTTCAGGTTTTTGCGTATGTTTTGTTGAGAGTATGGTTTCACAAGAATTGCAGCCTTGCTGATAATCTTTTGCTACCTGTTGGTACATGGGAAGAAGTTAGAATATTTACAGAAAAAACTAACAATATTAACATAGGAAAATAAATGTATGTGTGAATTAATCCAGAGAAAAATATTTGTGGATTCTTTTAAGTGGGCATAAGGAGCAGAAGAGCTGTCAATATTTTTTTATGCTATCCGGTTGGTGATAACAGCATCAGTCTTTTATTAACACCCTGTTTCTTCTGTTTGACTGGACGTTGACTTATTGAAGCCAAAGACCTGCTTTATTTCATAAATTCATAGGGCACAAATGCCCTTTCAATGTGCTAATGTGGGAGAAGCTAATTAGGATGAAGAGGGAAGCTGTGTTCCAGGTGCATGATCCATTAGTATTCTTCTGCTCTAGTTCCCTGAACCACTGCATTTATTAACCTTTAGCCAGATCAGAGACAATTTCTTCTGTTTCTTACATAATGCTGGAATTATAATTGACAGTACTGAGAAAAGGGAGAAGTCTCTCTGCAACTCAGATTTTTCTTGCTTTCATGTAGAAGGTTTTAGAACAAGAGTCTTATCAGCTGTGAATAATTGCATCTCATTAACTGCATACTGGAGATACATGTATATGCATATTAGCTGGAGTGGTGCATATATTTGTCTGGAAAATGTTATGGCATGCTTCAAGCAGCATCACTGATGTGAAATTCAGTGCGCACGGCATGTTTACGTAACTGGAGGGACACTGCTAAGGAGGTAGGAGCAGATGATGGTTGTACATCTGGGTCATGGAGGCTTCAAAAAAAGAGCTTTCATCCTCTTAGTTAATTGGAGAGTTTATCAACATTTGGCGCTCTGTTAGTGAAAACAGAGTGGTTTTTTAAGGCAGTGCGCCCCCACTCACAATGCTTGCTGCTTTGAGGGTGCAATGTTTCCTGCGGGACTCAGCTTCCTGCCTCATCACTGAGAACATTTGCAATGGCTTTCTCTGGTACCTCAATAGGTTTTGCTCTTCTAGGAAAAGTTAGTTTTGTGCCAATCTTGTAAATCCTAATTCACAGCAGATTTTGGAGTCTCTAATAGACAGAAAAAGCTGCCAAAAAGCGATTTGTATGAGTGGTAAGTTGCCTTAGCCCTTAAATCCCTTTGAACATTAGGAAAATCAAAGAATCTATTCACAGTCTTCAGATCACACCCTTTATTTCTATGTTTTTTCCATATGGTTAGAAGGATGATTCTTTTTAATACAATTAGGTGGTTTATTTCCAAGAGGGCAGTTCTCTACTCTTTAAAGTGACTAAGCAGTGACCCCAGAGAAACTTTCCTTAGTACAGAAGCTGCCACATGACTCTCTGATAGGAGCTCCCACCCTTGAGGTTAACCTGGCTGCAGTGCAGTAATTAATTGCTTTCTGGCACAAGAAGTATCTTGCTATTGCTTGTACTTGAGACAATTCAACTCATACATGCTGGCATGAAGAAAATGCCAACTGCTCTTATTTCCAGCAAAACAGTGATAGAATTGTCAAACCGATGAAAAACAAAAGCTTCCTCCAAATTTATTTGTTATCACATGAGGAAACAAAAAAATCTGCTATTTAACTAAGGAACACTTTCCACACTTTGCTGCAAAACGAGCTAACACTTAACACTGGGACAATTCATGATGAAGTTGTTGAAATATTACTGATTACTGTCAGATGAATCCTCATGCTTTCCTTCCCAATGCAAACTGTTGGTTTCTTCTTGCTCCTATTGGATTAGAACCATTTAACCTAAGCAGAGCTTTTCTGTATGGTTCATTGTATCTTACTGTTTTGCCAAAATTACAGTCCCTTTCTGTAACACACAACATCAAATTATAGGAATATTTCCTACTTTAAGCTACTTTATGCTTTCCTTTAAAGGGGTAGATAAACTACCATCAGTTTTTTTCTCAAGATGACTTATTTTTGCCAGCTCATCTTGGATTTGACCTGAGCATTTTAGTCCCTGACCAGAAAGTGCTGCAAATTGGGGACCTTGACGGTCTCTACAACTACCTGAAAGGAGGATGGAGCGAGGAGGTGGCTGGCCTCTTCTCCGAAGTAACAAGCGATAGGACAAGAGGAAATGGCCTCAAGTTGCACCAGGGGAAGTTTAGACTGGATATTAGGAAAAATTTCTTCACAGAGAGGGTGGTCAGGCATTGGAATATGCTGCTCAGGGCAGTGGTGGAATCACCATCCCTAGAAGTGTTCAAAACCCATGTAGATGAGGCCCTCAGTGACATAGTTTAGTGGTGGCCTCGGCAGTACTGGGGGAACTGCAAATAGTGGAGCCTGCAGGATTGTTTCCAGAAACAAGTTGAAAAATATTCAGCATTATATTAATTACCAGTTAGAAAAGAATATTGGTAGGGTTGCTGTAGTGATTTATTCTTTAGCATATTAAATTATTTTCCCAGCATATGATTTTTTTCAGAGAAATAAATTACTTTGAGTATTACAGCTTGTGCTTATATGAGGGGAAAAAAAAAAAAAAGGTGTTTTCTAAGCTAGCAGAATTATTTTATCCTGTATTTCTAGGGAAAATAATTGTGAGGATTCATCAGCATTTGTGAACTGCCTGGAAGAAAACAGATAATCATAGACTTCATTATGCTTTCAAACAGGCATGAAAAATTCTGAACCAGATCCTTACAATCACTGACGTGCACAAACCTAGGGACAGATTTTGTGAGGAGCACCAAATCATCAAGCAATTTGATCAATCAAACAAAATGCAATAAAACCACTCAGGATTATGTTGTCTTTGAGGAGGGACTGAAGGGTCTTAATGAATTAATTTTCCATCATACTCAGCACTTTATTACAGCAGAGGTGGAAGTCTATGTATGAAACCTTCCAAACCATCAGTCATGACCAAACTCCAAGCCGGACATCAGACCAAGATGTCATATAAAACTGATGCACAAAGATGAATGAAGAATTGAAACAAAACTGCATAAAACTGAAGCTAATCCAAAGACTGCCTTCTAAACAATGTAAGCCCCTTCTCCCCCATTTTGAAAGGCTGTTGCTAGCATGAGGTGACCTATCCAAACTGGTTAGTTGGTCAGTAGTGACTAGCATTCAGAAATGCAAGTTGATATTCTATTGCTTCCATTTTCTTGTAATGTTTATTAGACATTTCATTATATATTAAAAATTCATCTTGCCTGTGCAAACAAATGAGATTAATGCTTTCTCATTAATCAAGACATCAGACTCTCCTCATGAAGCAGGTCCTATTATGAGCAGTTAGCTTTTTCATTAAGGAAATTTCACTGTAATCTGTTCTTTCGACTTTATAATATAATTTAGCAGGAGGAATATATGAAATCCAACAACTTGTCACCTCCAAATGTTATCACCTTCAAAACTTACTAATACAGTCCTACCACATGGGACATACTGCATCTTAGCAAAGCCCAGATTCCTGATTATTGTTATTTCACTGAGCTAGCTAATGATGTGACCCACACCATTTCCAGGCAATAGCGACTTGGGGATGTGCCTATCCTTGACCCAGCTGCAAGGATGAGTCCCGGCAATGAAAGATGATGCTTAATCCTCTGTAGCTGTATTTCCCCTTCATTTGTGTCGAGGAAGAGTGCCTCTCTTTTCAAGATGTGCTAAGAAATGGCCATAACTTGGCTGAGAAGAGCTATAAAACATAATAATATTTGGGCTTGCTGAGCTGGTCAGCAAGAGCTCACCATTACTGCAGCTTCATTTCTCTGGCCCAGTCACCCAAATGGAGTCAGAAGGATGAATCACTGCCCATGCTGGGGGTTAGATCATTAGAGAGTGCTGCTTAAGCAACCCCTACTGATCTGGAGGACATAGGAAATGCAACTGGGTTGATTCAATGCTAGATTCAGTACACAACAGCTCCGCGGCAGGACACACTTTTAATATCCTCTACCTGTTTTATAATCCTGCTGAGGTGCAGTATTGGAAACATTAGCATTAGTCCATGCTTGCACTCTTTTTGTGTTGCTGTACTGAAAGCTGGAATATTACCTTTGCGGCCCAATGGGGATAGCAAATTAGACAAACTCTTATGCTGGGATCCTTCCATGTGCTTATTTGACTATGGGTGGAAATGCTATAGGAGCCTGTTTTTCATCCAGTTATATCATGTACTGGTTGGTGCAAGACAGGCCAAACAAAAAAGCATCTAAAGGAAGTGTATTCACAGGGTGTGTGATCTTGGTACAACTATACCAGTTAAGTTGATGGTAGTGTCTCCATGTAAACAACATGGGCCTGTTAGAAGAACAGGCCCTTTTCAGTGTTGAATTTAGATGACAGCTTAAGTGATTAGATTTATGCCTTTCTTAAATATGTGTCTGAAATAAGTATGCTGTATCTGCTTCAATCCTCTTTACTGCTGCCTATAATCATGCTTCCATTAAAACAACACTTTTAGGGACTATTTATTTGATAGACTCTCAAGTATTCATTACCTTAATTACCCAGCATAAATTACCCAGGATACTGTATCCTTGTTTGGCTCAAAAATAATTACTTGTTATTATTCAGGTGCTAATCACCAAATCTTAATCCTTTGCTAGTTTATTAATGGATTTTCAGAGGAAAAAATAAAGGAGAGTCTTGAATATGTCTGTTCCCTAATTTGTTTAATAACAACAGTGTGTCCATTTTGTCTCTGGAAGACTTCCACAGGTTGTGTCAGGCTGCAGAGACAGATAATAGTCTGCACGTGGTGCTGGGAGGTGACAGGATGGGTGTCCCGCTGCTGTGGGGTGCTATGTGCTCCAGCTCCAAAAGTTGCAGATGAGCATTGCTTGATCTGGTCTGGTGGGATTTCTTGTTGGCACTTTTTATACAATTGCTTGGGTTGTTCTCCAGTGGTGCCAAGTGCTTGCTGCAGCAAATGAAGTCAGCTCCTGCTGACTGAGCAAGGCCTCGGGGTGGACCATCTGCCAGCTCTTTGCCTTTCCTTGATGCACTGTAACTGGTGAAGCTGCTGGGTGTTACTGGTGCTTTTAATGTGGGCACATGAAACTGGATCTATGATTATATTTGCCCCTATGCTTTCTGTTGAGGTAAGACTTGAAATCTGTGATGTTGTTGCACAGGAGTGGTTCATAAGGATTTTTCACTGGTGTGAGCACCCTGCAGTAACTCCAGCTTTGGTCTACACAGAAGATGGCTTTGGTGGGTGCCCTCCAAGATGCCAGCTGGCAGTGATACTGAAGGAGAGGTGTTGCCCATCTCTGGTGGTGAATGAGGGTTAGCCTGTAGACAGGCAATCTATTACAAGCCTGGCTGGGGTCAGTGGTGTCTGTAGATAGCGCTGAGTGACAGGTCTGCAAAGCGAGTGTCCAGAGCCTGAGCCTTCCAAGTCCATGAGTCTTGGAGGTCTGCACGCAGGAGAGTGAACACCCAGAAGCCAAAAGCTTTGCTTCACTCCCAGAATATGAGAACATGCTTGTGCAGAGTAGGAAAATAGCACATTTATAAGTTGGAAGCACCTTATTCTTGCTTAGATTTCCTGTGGAAACCCTGCAAGCTTAGTTAGAGTATCCAGACCAGAGAGACTATTCCCAGTCTGCCTCCAGCCAGGAGGTCACACTTTGTCATGCTGTACCGCGACAGCATGCCACCCTGGTACTACAAAATTTGCCCACTGCTGATGCCACGTGTCTCTCACAGTGGCAATTTTTGAGTACTTCTCAGTTGATCTCAAAGTTATTTATAATGGAGTCATTTATAACATCACTGTCCCCATGTTGCAAACTGATTGTAAAGACTTTTTGTAAGGTCACCTATCAAATGCATCAAAGAGCAGAAATGAGATCATAATTTAAGTCCTGGTCCTATGCTGTGTTCATTATGCTGCAGTGCTTCACCTGAACACAAGACATACAGTGAACCATATCCTAAAGATATGGTGACTAATATCCTAAATATATGATGAGATTTTAGCTTGTAAGAATAGTGTTTTAGGAGGTTGTAGTGTCTGTAGACCGACCATTCACTGTAATCTAAGGGCTTGACACATGCCAGGAGAAGCCCACAGCGTTTTATCTCATTAGTGTCATCACTGGAATTATTTATGATTATTCTTGATCTATCTCGATCTCTACTTTCAGTCCAACTCTATAGGAAGAGTGATTTTGTTTTTTAAATCAGATTTAAGCTATTTTTGCCAGTGCTATTTCCAGCTGATGTCATTTTTCATGGCAATTAGGCGAGCAAACAATTCCACAGTATGATGTTAAGGATGTGAAAACTTTCATATGTGCCATCCTGCCTATAATACTCAAAGTAATCCTGATCAAAAGATGGTGTGAATTGTGTGTGAATTAATATTATCATACAGATGTCTTTAAGTGTTCATACTCTTTGATGTGGCCAAGTAGAAAACCTTGGGAATCAGTGAAGATAAGGGGAAAAGTGACTATTTCTGATAACAAATTCTACACACACTTAGTAATACAGACAGATTTGGATGTGCTAAATCACTAAAACAGGCTTTTCAGTGTCTATATTTTTTTTCCCAAACCTGATTTTTTATAGTGATCTATTAAGGAGGAAGGAGGAAGAGAAACAGTGTTGTTGCACCAAGTTTTCCAAGTGGACCATACTTTCTGCTTTTTCTCTCTACAACTAATTCCAGTTTTCTCTTTGTTTCTAACTTCTAACATCCTTCTGGCCAAAAAGAGACAACTGCCCATATTATACCTGTTAGTAAGGCTTGGCACTAAGCCTTGTGTAAATTGAATAATGTATGTTTGGTTATATGCCATGTTCATACACTTTAAAAGAAATTAGTTTGAAGTGCTTCCATTTGAACACAAAATTCCCAGTTTGTCACTGAAAAATGAACTGATTTCAAGTTAAAAGTGAAACATATGATGATAAAATGCTGATCATTCTAAATTCTCAGGTGCATTTCTGATTAACATGGTAACCTGATTTTTATGGCACCCTGGCCAAATGCGAATGTAAAGGAATATGGTAAGTGAAGACAGGCCCTTGTTTGAATTCCACTGTTTGCCAAAGGTAGCAAAACAAATCTGAAAAACTAGTGAAAAAGCAACCAATTTTCATTGGTTGTTGGTTGCTGTTGCAACCATTGTTGTTGGTTGCTGTTGCATACATTTGCGAATTCCTTTTAATGATATGTGAGAATATACTCAGACAAATTCACTCTATTGATTCAATGAGCTGTATCTGTTAATTTGATCCCCTGATGAACCTCACATGCAATAGTGTTCTGCACTTCAGAACGTGCCTTTTCTTTTTAGTTGAAGCTTTTGCTTTTTATACTACGGGAACCCTTTTGAACCAGCACACCTGTTTTAATGCTGCATTATTAACATCTCTGCAGCAGTCAGTCATTTGCTGATATTTGTCAATATGTGCATTCAAAATCAGTAGTGCTAATGTTTAAATAGGAGTACTACTTACATTACATTTTAACCAGCAAGTTGGAACCTCTGTTATCAATATCTGCCAGAAAAAATAATTTCCAACTATAAACTTAATTTGGAGTTCACTATGTGCCAAGAATTACTTCTTCCTGTCAAGGCTCCTTGATGCAATAAAGCGGTATTGTTTAACATTTAACCTTTCTTTGAATAAGTTTCCAGACTGATATCTTGTTTGGACACTGTCTGTCAAGAAGTAAAAGTTGTTATCAATTCATGTATAAAATCCTGCAAAATGGAAATGCTACTGATTAATCCATGGTAGATCTGGATAGCAAGACCTTATGGGATTTGGCCTCCATTCCTATAATAAATTTCCTTTATTCTAGGAAGAGAGACTTCTCATAAATAGCACTGGTTTCTGGCAAATTAAATTAAATTGAGTGATTTTCCTTGGCACCAGCACTTGTGACTGCTGAGGCCTGCAGTAAGAGCAGAAGTGCCCTACACCACACCTGAGCTGTATGTAAGATATTGATGCTGGGGCTCTTGTACACTCGCCAAGGCCTAAGAGAGATTGAATATGACTGAAGTTGATGGATGCCCTGCCAACTACCACACATTTGTGTTTATAAAGCATCCTCTGTATTGTGGTTAGGCCCAGAAAATAGACTGAATTCTTATAAACTGCCTAATATGTCATGGCTTTATTAAAATAAATATAAATCACTTAAAGCTGCAAATCTATCAAGGTCAGTTTGTGACCACTGCTGAGCGCAGGACCCTGGATCTGAACAAGTGCAAACATCCTTAAATGCCACTTAGTTTTCAACTGTGTAGCTTGCTTAAATGAGTTGGTGTTCATCAGTTAGTTGGCCTTCTCAGGTAGAGCTATTTGCTAGATTTCTGTAAACCTGAAAAAGGCTTTAATGTGTGTGGGGCACGTGCAGTGTGGTTACTGATGGTGTTGCCTACAGGTGATATAATAATGATTATAGGAGATCAGAAAAAAAAGTGGAAAGCTAATGGATTTTGGTTATAGTAATTATGTAAAAACATGGCAGTGGATCACTGTATGTGAGTAGACAGGAGAGGGAAAAACACTCCCATGCTGTTCACATTTGCAGTCATTCCTACAGTGCTTTTGTGTATACCCACTTGTATGCTCATGTATTGTGTGTGGGTACTGTGTGAAGAGTCTGTCATAAATTGAGACCACAACGGATCATAATCCAATTAAAATTTTATTAATTATAGCAAGTAGAATATGAGCAAAAACAGCGCTGGACGACAGGGGAGTCTGCGCTCCGCCAACTGCCGTTCTGAGCAGTTCAAACAGTCTCTTTTTATACATCTTTACTTCCGTGTTCATGAAGTAGTGGAGGTACTCTGCGCATGCTTCAGTTGTTGTTAGGGGGTCGTTTTCTGCCTCCTGGTGGTCGTTGAGGCCGAAGTAAGAAGTCTTCCTCCTTTGTCCCATAGTTGACCCCTCATTCATATGTCCTTATATGGGGTTGTTTGTCCTGCTTCTGTCGGTTCCTGGAAGTCTGGCGGTTATCTCGCGATTGTGGTTATCTTATCTTACGCAAGCGGTGTCTGGTAGCTGTTTGCATAAGCGATTTCACATCTTTTGTTACCTAACCTTTACATTGAGCTTAACATAAATCTTAATAAACAATATCCTAGTCCATAGTTTCTCACAATCCCCCCTTTTTCTTTTATCCTATTATTGTTTATTAGACGCTACTTTCATTTTCGGCACTGCGAACAAACCTTTTTCCACAATCCCAACATTTATCATAACACTCACAAGGTAATACCTCACAATTACAAAAGGCATAGTTCTCACGTGGCATAACGCATTCACAACAATCTTCATCCTCATTAATAGATACACTCTTATATTTTGCCCCAGACCTCGTAGTTAAAATAAGCAGTTTAGCTATGTCAAACCGTTCTTTAATAAAGTGTAAAATATAGCGTAATATACAAGGCCCAAATATAAGTCCCAAAATCAACATGATAAGCGGTCCTGCTAAAGCGGACAACAAAGTGGTTAGCCAAGGTGAAACATTAAACCAGTTTTCATACCATGACCTGCCCGCCTCACGATCTTTCTTACGTTGATCTAACCTTTTCCGGAGTTCAGACATGGTGTCCTGGACTACTCCTGTATGGTCAGCAAAAGAGCAACATTCTTCATTGAGAGCTACACATAACCCTCCTTCCTTTAAAAACAATAGATCTAATCCTCTTCTATTTTGCAGTACTACTTCTGATAAAGGCTTTACTGAAGTGGCTAAATTTTGGATAGATTGTTCTATTTTGGCTAAATCTTCATCTACAGCCATCTGCAAACTTTGTAATTCCTGACCTTTTACTAGGGAGGCTATGCCTGTACCTGCTCCAACTCCGCCCGCTATCAGCAGGGTAGCTAGGGTTACTACTGTAATTGGCTCTCGTTTTTGTCTATTCAGGTCTCCTTCAAAGTGGCGTAACACCTCCTCAGAGGTGTGATAGATTAGACGAGGAACAATAATCACCTGTACGCAAAACTGAGATTGATCAAACACGTTTAGGGATAGGCAAGGCGTTACTCCGATGTCTGAACAAACCCATTTAGCTCCTGGTGTCGGGATAGCCCATTTGTCATTTTGATTCTTGTGTTTCTCTATATTGGTGTTAGTGACTGTTCGATTGCACAAAGGCTGATATTTTTCGGGCACTGTACCTATACATTTTCCTTGACCTGTTACTAATTGAATAGTAATTCCTTGCGTATGGTTCCTCTGGTCATCCCATGGGCATTCTCGTGGGTTTGAACCATTAGACCATTGAATCCTACCTGGTTTTCCAATTGCCTCAAAATATGGTGGTCTAACATTATAACATAACCAACATTCTTCAGTTAAATTTGGTTTGCTTTCATTAAGGGCACGATAAGAGGCTTGCATTAGATTCCATAAGGGGTCTTTGGATTCTGACAACTCTAGATCCCTGGATGAGGAGAATTCAGTCACAATGTCATTAGTTGTTTCCGAAAGGGAGTTTGGAGAAGTGGTTGCGACGCTTGCGGGGGCAACCTTTTCTTCAGAGAAAGTGGGTGGATTCAGGACCAGGTTTGGTCCTACTGGTAAGGGATCGTGGGGCATTGGTCTTTTCATTATTTGAAAAACTCCTCCTCTGTCTGCACCTGTTTCCCAATATCTAATTCCCCAATATTTCCCTGCCAGCCAAAAGTCCTGAGCAGGATTTTTTATAGTTATATTGATGCCCACACAAGGAATCGGTTTACTTAAGCAATGACCCCACCGGTCTCCGGTTAATTTAGGTCTCTGGCATCCTTCCGGTGACCACTTTATTTCTAGATATTGGTCTCCAGGTGCGGACCACTCAGAGGCCCATGTTTCGCACCCCCAATATGCACAGTAATAATGACCTGGCCAATTACAGTATCCTTTACCAGGGTTTGATGCTGGACATATATAAATTGGTTTACATATATCCGCTTCATCTTTACGATCTTCTTCAGTAATTAGATCATGCAAACTCACATTGAAACTAACTGTGCCCGGTGTAGTTCGTGTTTGGATTGGATTATTTGGATATTTTATGTTTGTTATTGTCCAGTTCATAGGTTCATGAGGGTTTCCATTTGCTTGGGTTATTATCAATAACAAAACTAACGGTATACCAGGAGAAAGGGTGTCTGTCAATTTTGTCAATTTAAGTATATTTTTACCAGTCCTGGGGAAGTTCGACCATTGCTGCTTTTGCGTCCCATTGTTTTGGTTCTTTTCTCCACAGTTTGTTCCTCTTCTGCCTCGCCCGTCGACTCGGTTGCTTTGAGCCACGGGGTGTACCATCTTCTCGGCAGCAAGGGAATTCTTCAGGAGAACAGCTGTTTCGGGCTTTCTGCCTGTTTATATAGGCTTCCCACTTTGCAGCTTTAACTAATGGGGCAAAGCAAGACACGGTCAGTACTTCTCTTCTGCACTTTATAACCAAAATTTCAGCTACAAAGGGGACTGGTTCGTTGGAGTGGTAGCAATAATATTGAGGGTTTATTCCTTTGGCAAAAATTTCCCACCACTCATGGGATTCCCGAATAATTTCTTGTTTAGACTCTAATTGTTTTAATTTCCACTCAGTGAGAGTTCTTTGGATTTTCCAACACTGTGTACAAACTCCTATTGGAGGGTATCCACATTCACAATGTGTCCACCATTTATCCTGGCATACCTTACACCTAAAACAAGCAAATGGATAACAATTGCAGTTCAAATCATTACACCTAATTCGTATATCTAGAGTGCATATATTATTTACATCAACATATCTTCTATATTTAATATTGTGAGGTTGCATAAGTTTAGCAATTTCCTTCAACACACTTTGTACGCTTCCATATATAATAGAAAAAAAGAGAAATAATTATAGCAAATATAAACAGCAATACACACTTTATACCGAAAGGTAATGCGGCAAAATAATCAAATAAAGTCTTTATCATTACGTTATCTTTTCAGGGTTATCTTGGTGTCACCTGGAGTACTGATTACTTTCCAGTGGGGTCTCGTCACTGGGCCTTTAATGCGACTGGCATGAGTCCATCCACGCTCAGCAGTTCGGACAGCTGTTTCTGTTGTAAGCAAAACAAGATAAGGTCCCTCCCAATTGGGTTTTAGGGTTTCTTCTTTCCACACTTTAATCAATATCCAATCCCCAGGTTTAACATGGTGAATTTTTAAGTCCAACGGGGGTCGTTGTACAATCAGTCCATGTTCCCAAAGCTTGTTACGATGTTTTGCTAATTGTGAAACATATTCATTAATCACACGGTCTCGAATTAAAACATTTGTTTGTGGACTTTCAATTCTATAAAACATTCCATACACCATTTCAAACGCTGATATTCCTACATCTGCTCGGGGTCTGGTTCTGAGAATTAATAGTGCCATGGGTAGGCACTTAATCCATGATAATTTGGTTTCTATCATTAATTTAGTCAAAATAGTTTTGATTTCTCCATTTATCCTTTCAACTTTTCCCGAACTTTGTGGATGCCATGGTGTATGGTATTCCCACTTAATCCCCAAGCTTTCAGCTAGATCTTTAACAATTTTTGACACAAAGTGTGTTCCTCTGTCCGAGTCGATTACTTCAGGTACTCCATATCGAGGTATAATGTGTTCAAGTAACACTTTAGTAACCTGGTTAGCAGTTGCCTTGGAGGTAGGAAAAGCCTCAACATAATGTGTTAAATGATCCACCATTACTAATAAATGTTTGTAACGCCCTACCCTGGGTAGTTCAGTAAAATCCACTTGTATGTGTGAGAAAGGTCTGTATGCTGGGGAACGTCCTCCAAGAGGTTTTTGTCTCATGTTGCTTCGATTAACCTTTTGACAGGTCTCGCAGGCTGCCGTGACTGTCTTTGCTATGTTATATACGCCTATACCGGCAAACTGTTGATTGAAATGATCAACTAACGCCTGGGTTCCCCAGTGTGTTCTACTGTGTATTTTTGAAAATATCTCGAGTGCTATGCCCTTCAGCAAGACTTCTCTCCCATCTGGCAATATGTACTTACCATCTTGTTCCTTAGCTCCTATTTGTTCTAGTTTTTCCTTTTCTGCAGACTCAAAACTCAAATTTTTACTAACAGGTACTTGTTGCATAGTCAAAATCATACTATAATTGCCTGCCACTCGTTTTGCTTCTGTATCAGCTGCATTATTTCCCCTAACTTGATAACTTGTACCTCGCTGGTGTCCCTTTATATGTACAACTGCTATTTTATTCGGCATTTTCAATGCCCCCAGAACTCGCCGAATTAATTCCGGGTGTATCAGTTCTTTTCCCTGTGAGTTAACAAATCCTCTTTCCTCCCATATTTTTCCAAAAGTGTGTACTACTCCGAACGCATAGCGTGAGTCTGTATATATAGTTCCATCCTTTCCCTTCAGTGACACTAATGCTTTCCACAATGCATACAGCTCACAGGCTTGAGCCGACCAGCTGGCACTCAGGGGGCCTGATTCTATTGTCTTAAATTCTCCTTTTTCCAACTTAACGATGGCATATCCGGACAATCGTTTACCTTCCACTATTCGTGATGACCCATCTATAAATAATACTTCTCCACATTGTAGTTCTTCTTCTTCTAAGTCTGGCCTAATGCGTGTCTGCTGTTCAATTGTTTGAAAACAATTGTGCAATAGTTCATTACCTTCTCCTGGGTACAAAAATTCAGCGGGGTTAACTGCTCCAATAGTTTTCAAAGATAGTTTAGGGGATTCTATAAGTATTCCCTCATACTTTAATAATCGGCTATCTGTCAGCCATTTTTCTGCTTTTTGTTGTAACACTCCCCTGATGTTATGAGGCGCATATAAGACAACTTCTCCATTAAAGGTAATGCGATTCGTTTCCTCAAGTAATAAGGCAGCAGCAACAATGATTTGTAAACAACTCGGCCAACCCGTGCTCACAGGGTCCAACAGCTTTGATAGGTATGCCACCGGTTTCTTTTGTCCGGCCCATTCCTGAGTTAATACTCCGAATGCCGTTCCTTCATGTATGTTAACAAATAAATGGAATGGCCGCTTTAAATCTGGTAGGCTTAAAACCGGTGCTTGACTTAGCTCCCTTTTGAGACTGACAAACTGCTCTTGATCCTGAGGGGTCCACTTGGGTATTTTGTCTTTAGACAGTTGTTCATATAAAAATTTAACTTTAAAGCTGTAGTTCTCTATCCATTGCCTACAATACCCAAACAGTCCTAATGCCTGCCGAATTTGCCTCTTAGTGACAGGCATAGGTAATTCCAGAATTCCTTTAATGCGCTCTGGATCTAATATCTTCTTGCCGTTAAACAAATAATGCCCCAAATATTTCACTTTTTCCTCCACAAATTGTAACTTTTCTTGTGATACCCGTAGTCCCTTTTGTGCAAGAAAGTTTAGGAGTCGAATGCTTTCTTTTCTTACATCCTCCTTATTATTCCCTGCTATGAGCAGATCATCTACATACTGTAACAGCACGTTTCCTGTTTGTACCTGGTATTCTTTTAAGAGCTCTTCCAGGGCCTGTCCAAACAGATTAGGGGACTCAGTGAACCCTTGGGGAAGCACAGTCCATCTCAATTGCTGTCTACGGCCTGTCTCCATGTCTTCCCATTCAAAGGCAAAATAATCACGGCATTCTTCTGCCAGTGGACAGGCCCAAAAGGCATCCTTTAAATCAGCCACACTATACCAGGAGTTATGGGGTCCTAGCTTGCTTAGCAGTGTGTATGGATTTGCTACTACAGGGAACCGGGTGATAGTTCTTTTGTTTATTTCCCTTAAATCATGTACGAGTCGATATTTCCCATTTGGTTTCTTTACAGGCAGAATGGGGGTGTTAAAGGGTGACATACAAGGCTCTAAGATTCCTTGTGCTAACAATCGATCAATTTCTGGTTTTAATCCCCTCCGTCCTTCTAGGGATATGGGATATTGCCTTACCCTCACAGGTATGTGGGGTTCGGAAAGTTGGATTTTAATCGGTGGGATTTTCAGTCTACTAATTGTGTCCGGAGAGTACCAGACATCGGGGTTAATTTGTTTTTGATCATCCACGGTCAAAGGATAAGCAGACACTGTTAGCTCTTGATTTTTCACTTTAATTTCTAATTGCAATTCAACAATTAAATCTCGTCCTAACAGATTAAATTCTGCTTCAGGGACGAGCAAGAGTTCACCCATTCCAAATTTATTTTCAGTTTCGAATACCACATTTTTGATTTTGCTTACTTTAAAGGGTTCTCCTTTTGCCCCAATTACTTGTACTTTTTCAGGGGAAACTTTACATCCCTCAGGTATTTGCTTAATAGTTGATTTCTCAGCCCCAGTGTCTACTAAAAAGGTGAACTCTTGTTTATGGGGACCTATTTTTAATTTTATCAAGGGCTCATGATGACTCCGGTCCCCTAAGATATAGAGCCCCTGACTCTCCTATTCCGTTTTCAATATTTCCTCATCCCTGATCCTTTCTCTGCAATTCTTCTTTATATGTCCCTTCTTTCCACAGTAAAAACAACATCTCTGCTCCTTCTTTACTATTACGTTCCCTTGTTTCGTTCCAGCAGATCTGTGTTCACCAGTTCGTCCTTTGCGATCCTCTCTGACCGCTGCTACCATCATTTTTACTTGTCGCTTGCTGCTCTCTTCTTCCCGCCTTACGTAGACTTTCTGAGCTTCCCTCAATAATTCATCCAACCCTCTATTCTGCCAGTCTTCTAACTTTTCAATCTTCTTTCTGATATCTTCCCATGATTTTGCCACAAACTGAGTTTTGAGGAGCGCTTGCCCTAAAGGGTCGTCTGGATTTACCCCAGAGTACAGCTGAAGGGCTTTCCTCAGTCGTTCCAGCCACTCAGTAGGGCTTTCATCTTTCTTTTGCATTTCATTAAATGCTTTATTGATATTCTGGCCACGGGGTACTGCTTCTCTAATTCCCTGAATTACTATAGTTCTCAGGTCCTGCATATGAGTTCTATGCACCGGATCCTGATTATCCCAATTAGGTCTTTGAAGTGGCCATTTAATATCTGCTTGGGGTCCCTGGGCATGTTGAGCATCCCACAGTCTCATTCCTGCTCGTCTAATCATATCTCTTTCCTCGGTAGTAAATAATTGACCAAGGATAGATTGCATCTCATCCTAAGTATAAAGGTTTGGTCCCAAAAATTGATTTAATCTTTCTGCCACTCCCAGTGGGTCCTCAATTAAGTTTCCCATCTCGGTTCTTTTAAAATCTCGTAGGTCAGCCGAGTTTAGGGGTACGGAAATATATCCGATCACAGGTTGAGGTCCCCCCATGGGTATTTCCCTTAGGGGGTACATCTGAGCTGCCCCTTTTTGACTTCTAGTTGCGCGTCTAGGAAGAGGGGGAGACCCTTGTTCCGACTCTGGTGGGGGAGTGGGCGCTCTGGGGACTTCTGCGGGAGCAGGAGGAGGAATGTAAGGAGGGGGGATTAGAATGGTTTCATCTAACTCTTCCTTCTTTTTCTTTTGTTTAGTTTTTATTTCATTCAGCGGGTAGAGTCTAGCTCCCGGTCTTTCTAGCCACACTTCCGCATATTGACTCTCCTCCAGGTTAAGAGGTTTTTTATTATTAACCCAGAGGTTTAATTGCTGTCTTACCCAATCTTCTTCTGACCCATAGACTGGCCAAAAGACATTTTTAGAAATCTTCTTCCCTCCCCATATCTTAGTACAATATTCTATCATTTTTTGCTTATCTTTCCCTAGGGTTCCAGGGAAATATCTCCAATTGTCTAAGATATATGCCAGAGGGGTATTCTTAGGTACAGTGTGTACCCTCCCCATGGGAGTCGAAGGCTTGCTGCCCTTCGCCCCCATCTTCTGGATTATCCACAGACACACACTCACTCGCTCCCCTTGTTCCTGGCCCAGTCCCTCGCGGGAGGTGGGAAACGCAGTACTAAAGGGTCCACACTCGCTTGGTTCAGTATATCGAACCTCTCGTTCGTTATAATCCAGGAAACCCAATCCCGCCCGAACAGCAAACCCGCGAACAACTTCGCAATATACTTACGCGTCCTGCGTCTTCGTCCGGACTCCCGTGCACAGAATTTTATGGGATTTTACCGGTCTTTTTTTTGCTCAATATCCTAGAATTTAGGTTCGTCGGTAAGGTTGGAGTGAGCTGTTGGTCGCGGGGCCGCGAAATGTCGCGGGGCGCCTCCCCGGAGGACCAAAGCCCACCGTTCCTTATCCGAGTCACGGCACCAGAAATTGTCATAAATTGAGACCACAACGGATCATAATCCAATTAAAATTTTATTAATTATAGCAAGTAGAATATGAGCAAAAACAGCGCTGGACGACAGGGGAGTCTGCGCTCCGCCAACTGCCGTTCTGAGCAGTTCAAACAGTCCCTTTTTATACATCTTTACTTCCGTGTTCATGAAGTAGTGGAGGTACTCTGCGCATGCTTCAGTTGTTGTTAGGGGGTCGTTTTCTGCCTCCTGGTGGTCGTTGAGGCCGAAGTAAGAAGTCTTCCTCCTTTGTCCCATAGTTGACCCCTCATTCATATGTCCTTATATGGGGTTGTTTGTCCTGTTTCTGTCGGTTCCTGGAAGTCTGGCGGTTATCTCGCGATTGTGGTTATCTTATCTTACGCAAGCGGTGTCTGGTAGCTGTTTGCATAAGCGATTTCACATCTTTTGTTACCTAACCTTTACATTGAGCTTAACATAAATCTTAATAAACAATATCCTAGTCCATAGTTTTCACAAGTCTTAGCTCAATCCTTTACTTGTAGCTAATACTAAACCATTATTTTACTAGGGAAAGAGGTTTTGCTTTCTCCTTTACTAATTATTTCTTCAAAATAAAATGAAAAACAATTAAACTATGTGTTGTGCTCTCAGAGTAGGGAAAAGAAAAATAACATTAAAAAATAAGCGTGAATGTATATCTGTGGTCCCGTATTACTTGAGTAATGGGTGTAGTTTAGCACCTCATTGTTTTGCAAATGTTGTACAACTAAGGTAGTACTTAGAAGCTAAAGCTTCTGAAAGGAGTCTGCTAGCCCTAGGTGCAAGGGCACTGAGATCAGGCTACATTTGAGGCCACACAGCTAAGAATGCAAGGTTAACTTGTTAAAGAAGGTGTTAGAAAATGAGAAGGTGCCATCCTGAGGCTGCTTAGTCCCAGCTTCTGGGTCTGGTTCCCAGGGCCGTCTAAGTATTTTGCGTGAACACATCACTGAATGATGTGCAGTGTCACTACTCCTTTCAGCTGTCAACATTTCTCTAGTCTCAAACACGAAGAAATTCCCTCTTCATGTCTTCTAAGTTTCATTCCTTCAGGGCATACTTCCATGGAGTTATTAAAGATTTTTATTATCCTTTCATGACTGCATTACATTTGAGCCTTAAAGTGTAGTCTGGAATTCAGTTCGGGAAAGAATAGTTTTTCCTTTGTCCCTTAATTCTGTTGTTGTAGCAAAGCAGAAAATACTGCAGACACTGCCATAAAATTTAAATGGTTAATGTAAAAATCTTTTCCCAACTGTGACAGGGTAATATCAAAATGTTCTGTTTATCTGTTTCTTAATGAGAAATAAGGAGTATTATAGATATTAAGAGATTGCCTAGGGCTAATGTGTTTGAGATTCATGTATTGAAAGTTTCTAATGTTTAATAAATTATAAACTAGCAATGTAGGATGATTTTTGAGAATTTAAAAAATATTTGTGGGTTTCGGTTGGGGTTGCTTTGGTTTTGTTTGTTTGTTTGGGGATTTTTTGGTTGTTTTTTTTTTCCCCCTAGATTTTCCTTGGCTAATGAATACAAACACATTGTACCTTTGTAATTCATGTCTGTGCCCATATGAAATTCATGCTCAGACAGAGAGGCCGGTGCACATTTGGGCAATGTACTTGCAGGCAGGCATCGAGGTTCATTGTCCTCTTGTGTCTGCGGAAAGCAATCAGGAAAACATCTGTGCTTAGCTAAGAGCTGATTTTAATGGATTGGGTTCAGATGTTGGCGGTAGGCACATGCTCCAAGAGCTGCCAAAGGATGGTTAATTGGCTGTCAGCTTTGGAGCCTGACCATTAGCTGGGAGACACAATGCTTATTTACAGAGAGTCACAATACTTATTTACAAGGCAAGCAGGAAGCAGTGGGAGTCTGTATGGCTGGGAGGAACGGGAATGAAAAGTGACAGGGTAAATGGCACTGAAATGCTAGTGTCTTCCTTGCCAAGGGGGGTGAAGAGAATAATGCCATCAGCTATAGCGGTTAGTCCTACTCCAGTTAAAAGTAAACAAACCCCAAAACAAATTAAAACAAAAAAAGAGGGAAAAACCCCTCTAGTCATTTGGTGAGGGAGCTTTCTTCTCAAGTTTGTAGCTAGTCATTGCTCTTCAGGAGCAGGGATTGTGCCAGATTTACTGAAATTGTGCTGCTAAGTGGCTAAATTATCAGCTATTCTTATCACAGGTGTATTCTTATCACATGGCTGCCTTAAAGCTGCATTTAAAATAAATCAATAAAAATGAATATTGGTAGCAGCTGGATTTGCAGCTCCTTTAGAGTCGTGTCTGTGTGGGGTTGAGGTAATGTTTTTTTTTTCCTCCCCTCTTGTTCTAGATACAAGACTTGCTGAATGTAAGACCAAATGCTTGATGAGGTGAGTTACGAGTACAAGTTTGTTTTCTTGATATACTAGGACTTGGTTGTTTGGCAGTTCCTTCTGTTTTTATGTGATATTCTTGAGTTTCTGTAAAATGTTGCTAATAGAGGTTGGGAAAGTGAGAAATATTTCCCCCCGCCATGTTTCAGGAAGGTAAGTATGCTTAAGCTCTTTGTAGCTTTTGAAGTGCTTTATGAAAATGAGAATAAAGTATTTTGCAGCTGAAGATGAGAGGTGGTTTCAACTTTCTGGAGAAGCAGGCGCCTCTGTTTTGTAAAGAGCAGGCCTGGATGGACTGGTCTGGAAACTGGTTATTGGAAAGCAGTCCTGTGCTGTGCCTTCTTTTGAAGGGAAGTCTCCTAACAACCACTGCTGAGGCATCTTCTGGCTCCTGTTCCTCACACTTGCAGAGTCATTGGCTTTTTGACCTCTTCCCTATTGTTAAGTTGTAGTTCGGTTCCTTAAGGGAAGGAAGATTATGGGCTTTTGTTCTGTCTGTCCAGTGGCCACTTGCCTTGCTGCAAGTTCGAACTGCTGGCCAATTGAACCACAGTTAGCAAAGGGTGTTAAGTTTGGTTGGAACGTGGCTGAGTGGAGGAGGAAAAACCTATATTTGTCTACAGAGTGCATTTGACTCTTAATTCGGTGCCTATTAGACATGATAAAGTCCACTCCAATGCTCACCTGTAAGAGCTAGTCTAATACTTTAAGTAAATCTTAATTTGTTTACAGAATTGCTTAAAATAATAAAAACCCCCCTGCATCATAACACACACACAAAAGCTCCGCTAATCAGATTTAAAGCATAACAGCCAATGACTTTAAAATACATTGAGATGGCTTATTTTGGACAGACATGCAAGTGTTTTATTATGCCAGTTTTTGAGCAACATATTTTTTAATGTGTGGAGTCCCAAGAGGCTGCAGTTCTTAGGCTTTTGTTTCTGTACCGTTAGTGGCAACAGGAGTTGGAAATGCTCTGATGAAGTATGCTTTTTTTCACAAGCAAGAAGCTATAAACCCCTGGGACCTGGAAAAAACAGTTGTCCCTTCAGTTTGACAGAACAGTATCTGCACTAAACTGGTACAGTAATTGAGTCTGGCAGCCTCTGTTTAATTGTGACTTATTGCAAATGCTAGAGTCAGCTCCTCAGTTGCAGTTCTGGTTGTGTAGAGTGAATAAAAGAAAATAGGTAGTACATACAGTTTTACCTTCCCCCCTCACCCACCCCACCCCCCCCCAAAAAAAAAAAAACCCAACATTGCAATTTTGAATATTTAAAGATTTGTGATGTTCTTGGGTTTGTTTTTTTTTTTTTTTTTGTGGTTTTTTTTTTTTTTTGGTTTTTTTTTTTTTTTTTTTTTTGAGGTGTGTGTGAATCTATTTCACAGATTTTTGGCCACAATAATTTTAGAATTTGTCTATGAAATTCAGTCTCACAATTTACTAGATGTTATCACAACCATTCTGGATTTAAATGCATATGAGACACAATTAAGCAAAACTAAACTTATTTGTCATAATTATGCTACAACAATAATGCCAATAAACCTCAGTACTGGCTAGTAAAAAGAACAAGTCCTGTGACAATGAGTAGTCCCTGCATCTGGAACTAAGTTCATCCAACTGTAACTCACAAGATGCTGTTGTTGAGTTAGAACAAAAAAGTGCTATGACTTCCTGCAACAAAGTAAAGATACCACTGTGGATCAATCTCATGGGAAATAGCTATCCTCTAAATCTTTTAAGTCTAAAGAATGGTGGAAAATGGGGAAATAATGCAGGAAATAACTGGCTTTACCTGCATGTGCAAAGTTATCAGTCATTTTTATCTTCTGATTTGAATTATACTTACTGTTAAGAAAACTTACGTTAGGCTGAAGTCTTATTTTGCTAAAAGTCAAGCACTTAGTTTAATTGTACCCATATCAGAAAGACTTTTAGTCCAAGCTGAGAAAAGAGAGGGTGGAAGGGAAAAGAGGTACAAATGAATAATGATGCCTGCAAGGTCTTTGCAGAACTAAATAGAGTACTGGGACCAGTGCTGAATCCATTTGGTTACTATCAATTACTTGCAGACCTGAGGAAATGTTCTCCATCCAATTTGCCAATGTAGTCTGGTTTATAAATGCTAAGATATTCAATGGCTTGATTAAATCCTCCAAAAGTATTTAAGCTTTAGAAGTTTCTTCCTAACTTCTGTAAACTAGAGTCTTAATTTACCTATGAAATTCTGACCATTGTATAGCAACTCTTCTATAACTACATAATATCCTGTGCTTTTAAAATGCTTTTCCAGACGATAGAGTCAATTTTTTATGAACTAAAATTTGCAAAAGATAGAGGAATGAGCTTTAACTTAAAAAGGAGCATAAGAGAAACTAGTGTCTCACATAGCAGTTCACAGAAATCTGCACTGATGCAATTCTAAGCTCTTGAAAAGGACCCGTAAGGATTTCCATTGTAACAGTTGGTGTTTGTCTTGGTGACAAACGGTTGGTGATTCCTAGAGCTCTAGCCAGTGACCAGAATGTTTGGAATTGCTATTTTGTGTGTGTTCATATCCAGGATTCAGAGAAAAGAATTCAATCTCAGAACAGCTTTAAAACATTACGATAATAATTGGTATAGATGTGCAATACTGGATAACTAAAGGCCTACTACTTCCACAGAAATAAGAGAAAAAAGAATGTGAATTATCGTCTGTGTAATACCTCATCTCAGAAATACAGGCTAGTAGGACTGGTCCCTCATTCCTTATCTGAGATTAAATATAACTCTTAAATTCTAACATCATATGGAGAGGCTGAAGCTTCCCCCTTCCCCTGCCCCAGGGTAAGGTATCATTACAATAGCTATGCCTTTGTATAAAAAGCAGCTGTGTGTAACTTGCATACTTCTAATGATTAATGTTGTAGTTATTTCTGTTGTGCTAATGCATAATGTTTCTTGCATTTGCTTTTGTAGGACAAACCTGCATCCATCAGTGGGGTGTTATCTTGCCAGCTTCTCCACTATTTTTATTTGGCTAATTCAACCGTTGCATTACCTAAAAGTATCTAATTAATCATTATGTTCCTAATCTTGCTTTTATTGAGACCACAGTTAATTACGTTTACAAATTGACATGGCAAAACTTGAGCCAGACAAATTACCTCGGAAGAGGATTTGTATCAGTAAAAATCTCTGGACTAACGTATTGTTCGCTTATGCAGCTGGTGCTAAAGGACTTTCTGGGTAGCCCTGAGCTGAGGGTGTCTGTTGGGTAAGTGCAGCCATGCGATGCACACCGACTTGCTGAAACTACGTCAGCAGGTTAGGAGCTGGAGGATGTCACCAGCCCTTCTAAATGGTTTTGCAGTGAAGGAGGCTGATCTCGAAGTGATCAGTACCCCAGCTCCTGCCCAAATCGATGGCTTCTCCAAGTCTAGTATAGCACTGCTGAAATGAATGGGACAAAGAGGGGGCTTTCCTCACCAGGAATTGACCGGCACCACCTGGGAGAGCTGCCTTGGAGGCCTTGGCCCACAGGCGCTGAGGGGCTGGGGCAGGCCCTGTGGCACCTTGGCCTGTGAGGGCCTGTGCTGTGTGAGGAGCCTGGAGCGGAGGGAGCGGGTGGGCAGGCCGGGCGGCAAGCGGGGATAGAGACTGACAGGATCCTCAAGGAAACCCTGGGAATACAGTGCCTCAGCCACCATCACTCTGCAGCCGCGCTTGGTATGGAGAGTCCTGAAATGGCGGAGGCTTGGCCCTTGTGGAAGGCAGCTCCTTCTCCTGCAGATGTGCAGGTGTGATGGAGGCTTGGTGCCCTGGTAGCTGCCGAGGGGTGGAACCTGTCTGTGGAGGCCTTGGAGCCACCCTGCAGCGAGGGTGGTAGCAGTGAACCCCTGCTGCTCCCATGGGCTGTGTGGTGCTTGTTGGCAGCCCTGGATGCTGTGGAGAGGCTGTGCAGCTTGTCCAGCTCTGGGGCCATTAGCCCTGCTGTGTATCCCTGTGAGTGTGGATGTCAGGGCTGGGAGGCCTGGGCAGGATCCTGACGGGATCCATCTGGAAAAGGGCAGCAAGGGCACCTTTGCTGCCAGCCGGCTAGGGAGAGCTGGAAACCAGGAGCGGTGGTTACAGGCCACAGTGAAGTGAGGCGGGAGTGGATAGGGTGGAAAACGAGTGGTGCAGGGTGATGGGAGCAGGGGAAACCTCAGGAATGATAAAACAGGGTTCAGAGGGGCCCATTTTGGAGCAACTGAGACCTGGCAGTGCAGCTCGTGTGGCTGGAGTGCTGCTACAGAAAAACAGGCAGGGAAGGTGGGGAGGAGGAGGATGATGATATGACTAGCTTGAATGTCCATGGAGCTGAGAAGTGTGCCAGCCTGCTGGAGAGCCTGTGGGCAGCGCCAGAGGAGAGGCCTGGTGGGTGGGTTTGTTACTCCACTTCTTAAACAATCCAGTACTAGGGTTGCTACAGTCACAGGCAAAATGATTACTTCAGGGGGGTTTGCATGAAGTCATTGGTAGTACACCTTTAGAAACAAATTAAGAAGACTGGGCATTTGTTCTGGAAAAACAAACCTGTGTATGAATGTTTTGTTTTACTGGATCTCTTATTTTTTCCTAATATGATCAATGGTGAATATATTTAGAAGTTTTTTCCTGCAGTATGTTGCAGGCTGTGCCAATTAGATACGGTAATTAATTTAAAGAGTCTGTTGTCCTTTGCAGCGGCTAGATTAGCTGTCTGCTGTTGCAGTCTGAACTCAGCAAATGACTCTAACCTCTGTTTTGAGGGTACAAAGGACCCTGAGCTAACTCGAAACCACACTGATGTTCTTGTGGCTGCAGGATCAATGGGTAAGATAGAGGCTAGATGGATTTCTGTTCCTGTTCAGTGTGGTGCTAAATAGTCTTGCACACTATTAGACGAAGCTATAAAGGGTGGAATGCTTGGTTCATGTTGAGCCAGAACTACACCTTTCCAGCATGTTGGAACATGTTAGTACAAAGTGGCTGAAGTTAGGCCCAAGTAGTTTGCTAAATGACAGGTTCAGAAGCAATTGATGAGATGGTTCCTTTGAAAGGGATGCCAAGTGGATGAATGAGGAATAAATTCATGCGGTGGCTACTGAAATGCAATACTGGTTTGCTGATCTTTGGCAGTATTCCTGAAAGGGTTTGGGGAAGAATAAGCAAACTGAAGTGTTTTGTTCTTTAGAGAATCTTAAGAGAAATGTATCCTTTGCCATATTCTTTTTCCTTTTAACGATAAGTCTCCTAATATTTTGAGTCTTAGCTTGTAGGTATTTTAGTCTCCTTCCTCAATTAAACATTGAAGAAAATTGATGGGAGGCAACTTACTGTTTTATTCTGGGTAAGGTGAATTGGGTTGATAGGTTACAAATTGGTGTTGTATTTGATTGCTTTCTAGCTGTCCAGCAAACTAGAATATTGCTGATTTGCCCAGCTTTTTACCTCTGCACCAGGAATATTTACATGTGTAAGTATTGTAAAAAAAAAATATATCTTTGAAGACTAGATATTTTTGCTCTTAGTATAAAAATATTTTAGAGAAAAAAATATCTGAATTCAGGTATATTGTTGTCTTTTGCTAATTCTGGAAACATTAACGTGAAAATAAGCTTGCTTTTGTAACATTAGTTATTGCGATGCTTAAGTAGAGAGAGACATACATACCTGCAGTTATAGTCTTCAGAGCAATGTGCTCTTACTGGAAGTAGATTATTCATATAAAAAGGATGATTGCTCAAACACAAGCTACTATAATATGAGGGTTAGAACAAGGTCAAACTTATTTTACAGGTATATGGAAACTAAATGGTGAATTGCACATGCAGACAGAAACACTCGTGAATATCACTGTTTTCATTGTTATATTTTATAGCCTGTTTTCCATTTCTGACTTTCTTATAGACTGCAACATGCATTTATTTGTCCTAGCCTGTAAGTACTTCACAAAATATTAATGGTGTTATTAAACCCAGGTCCTCAATTAGATGTACACTCCTATATCACAGTAGAATTGGTATAAACTTCTTGCCGTATCTTGACATGTCAAGTAAAGATTATACTGGTTCAATGATCTCTCTCTCAAGTACAAGCAATTTATACTCAGAGGTACATAATTCACAAAAAAAAAAAAAGTAGAGCCAACAGAATAATAATCACGAGTAGTTTATCTGGTGAATTTTCAATCAGTTGTGGTATAAATAATTTATGTATGAATTTCAACATCGCATACATTATAATTTCTAAAGAGTGATTACATCTTGTCGGAGAATGTGGGCGCTCCAACTGTGTAAGGAAGCAAGTACGGTTTAGGACGGGTCAGACAGAAATCTTTAGTAACTCCGATCATCGTGGGGCAACAGCTGGATGGCGCCTCCCCGCCACTGCCAGGTGATTGCGGACCCAACCTATATACTGTGTCGGAGGAAGAAGAAATAGGAGAGAAAACCCAGTAATATCGGTGTTAACAAAGCCAGGTATCTATCCCTGAGGGGCATGGCCTCCTTTAGTGCCTTGCTAACAGCTGCCATCCTAACCAGGAAGCTATGGAGAGATGGCTCTGGGTGGAGCCTGGGGCGGCACATGCGCTGTTCGCTTGCTTTAAAAGTCGGGCAGTTGAGAGCATTCACTGACCGTTGTTAGCTTTTAGGTGAAAGGGATTTTCCTTTAGTAACGCCTTCCTTTAGCTACATCTTTTAGTAATCAACATTAATAGTTTTACCACCACAGCTTGAATCCCTATCACACTTGGTTTTTTCCCTGCTGCATGTAAGTGCTGCAATAAGTGGACTGAAATAATACTATGCAACTTCCCTGGCCGATCATGTGGACAGCGTAACTTGAGGAATTGAGAGGAAGAATTTAATCGTTTGCACTATAATCAACAGCAAAGAATAGCAAATATGAAAATGAGTGCCATGAGGTTTATATTGGGTTAGGCGGCAACACAGGCTGCTTCCTGTCTAGTAGAGACACTGTGCTGGCTATGTTATGCTCTCAGATCCTGCTTTACACATGCTAGGAAAATACATTGTACTCATGTATATACAGAATACATACACTTATATAGTATATGTGCTAATGCATCAAAGAAACCCATGTCAGTTTGTTAATCGGAGTAGGGATGTTATGAGTCCCAAAACTGGAGCAAAACCATTTTGTGATGTTGAGTGGCATGAGAGGGAATAACATTCTTGTCTTCTTACCTTTGTCATTGTTGCAATCAGGCTCAATTACCTGAATTCTCTTAATGCTAATTATCTGCTTGTATCTGACCTCTCCCATGAGCTCATCCTGGAGATGGGGCCAGTACAACTCCTTATCTCAGTTTATTGATGTGGCCTTTGCAACAACTTGTTAATCAGTTGCTTGCAATTGGATAGCACTTTTCAGACACCATAACATGATTATTAAATTAAGGGTAGCAAATTATGAAAACTACAAATCTGAATTATGTTCTCTATCATGCATTTCTGAGGGCGAAAAAAATAGGAATGAATGAGAATTAAAATTTCAGTCTATCCAGTGTTTATTGATTATCCTAGTGAAGCCTCGTGGATATGGTTGGCTTATGGCAGTCTCCAGAATTGGATGTTGGAGAAAGAATTCACATCCAAAAAATAAGGTACAGTAAACAGTCTTATGCTAATTGTGGATGTTATTTTGTGCAGCATGTAATAAGATCTCAGTTAGCTGTAAGAAATGAATATAATTGTTTATATTGTCCCAGCTGTGTGTAAGTAACACCATCCTAAATTGGCTGTATTTCGGCGGCAGTGAGCTTCACACTATCAAGTTTAAAACCACACTATTTCACCCCCTTTTCCTTGAAATAGCAGTTGGATATTCTGAACACCTCTGCAAGAGAAGTAATGACAAAGAAATGATTTTGTTTGCAATTCAGGTACTTTTTCTGGGCAATCTCTCCTCACAACTTCAAAAATCAGTTTGATCTGGTTTGTCTCATTGGAGCTGTTATTGAATAAGGTTCTTGTAGCCATGCTCAATATTTCATGATTTGAGCCCCAGATAAAATATACTTCATCACATAGTTTCACTGCTCACATTTTTTATGTATTTAAATAGAACTGAACAGGATGTTTTAGAAGAACATACTTCATCTAGAAATGCCAATTTGTCAAAACCGGAATTGTGTGGGAAAGAGCTGATTTGATCCTTTTTTTTTTTTTTTTTTCTGTGGGAAAAGCTTTAAGAACCAGATTTCAACTGCTGAAAGCTTCTCATTTCAACATTTTCAACATGCAAATGGCAGTTTTCTTGGCTTGCAAAAATATTTAAACTATAAGTAAATGCAGTAAGAATAAAAGAAATGCAGAGAATTTTAAGAGAATGAAATCATTCTGGTGAAGTAAATCGACCTTTAAGTACTTAAGATTTTAATTAGACTTTATGGCTCTGCATCCACAGTATTTTCAGCACGCCTGTGCTCAGGTGCAGCTAGCTCATAATTCTTAATTTTGCCTGACATACCCTTGGCCTAATGCTACTCCCATTCAAACTGGTAGTGAAATAATGCTACTTCCATTCAAACTGATGGTAAAACTGCTTTGGGGTTAGGTCCGTGCTGAACACATGAAAAGCCCATCTTTGCTGCTATGGCAGTATGTGTGATCAAGGAGATGGCCACTGACTCAAGGGCTGCACTGCAATGTGCTATCAATCCTACTTCATAAGAAAAGCAAAAATAAAACTACTGCTTAAATGGCAATTTCACTGAGATTTGAATACATTACAGCATCATTTTCTATGATCTTCTGGTGGTGGTTTTGTGGATTACTGTCTGATAAAGGCAATTGTTTGAACATCATTACTTATGAGAAGTGTTGGTGTAAAAAAAAACCAGTTACCATCTCATGTTGCAAAGTCCCTTGGAATCACATTATGAGAGATAAACCTAACAGAATTCAGTAGTAATAGCTCTGAAATCAGTAAGTTACTAGGAATTACTTTGATTCTCTTCTGACAGAGAATATTCTTTCTGCACATGAAAAAAAAATAAAAAATCCAAACCCTGCAAAAGTATCCTATGTAATTATTTGATGGAGTTATATTCCCTCTTTTTTTTCGTTATTATTAAAAACAGATCAACCTATTGAAAAGTCACTGGTTTTTGTTAAATTGTACAGCACTTAAAGGCCTGAGAATATTTGTTAAAGATTATTGGTATAATTTGGTTAAAAGAGAGCTCAGGGTATACAGAATTGCATTTTTCCAAGCTGTGACTGACTGAAATGTTTTTCTTTTTGGCCAGTTAAGTGTTGGCAGAATTGATGTTGTCATGTAAAATGCTGCTTTGCCAGACATTAAAGGTTACTCTATGGACCTGTAGAGAATTTTGCTGTGGAAGGTTTTGTGTTCTGTGTGCCGTGATCAACCCTTTCCTTATTCCAGAGTAATTGTAAGAAGGGAAAGGTTATTTAAGACAATCAATGGCACTTTGTCATTAATTGAATTACAAGTTTTTTAATTCTAACATAGATCTTTCAAGACTGAGTTACTGCATTATAAATCCTTGGGCTAAATGCAGATTTAATGCATGGTAGACAACTAACAGTGCACCAATGCCTACGTAATGCTGAGGTGTACATGCAAGGAGAAACATACTGAATTATTCATAATTCTCTGAAAACACCAGTCCTGAGCTGCTTGGTAGTCAAACCTAAATACAGTCTTAGAAATTATTATGTAAAGTTGAACAACACAGAAGTTGCATTCTGTCTCTATGAATCATTCACATTCACACGTATGCACATTCACGTGCAGAATACAGCACATTGTTCTGATTCTCATCACCTCACAAAACAGAAGTAGAAAAGAGGGGAGGAATATCTGGACTTCCCAGACAGCTGCAAGGAGCCTTCTGCCCTCACTGCAACCTGTGCAGCACAGGTTTTTGTTACCCTTTGTTAGGTATTCTCACTTGCATTTACAGCATTCCAGCTAAATGAAGAGACGAGCCTGTACTGCCTGGGGCAAAAGATGGTGCAGTTTGTATCTCCAGCTGCGAAACTGTACTGAACTTCTGGAGACATCTGTAGGACATTGCTTTTCAGTAGGAAACTTTACAGAAAGGACCCATGCCCAAGCCCCCAGCTGAATTTTCCCTTCTGTAGGAAGTGTTCTCACTAAGGGCTGAAACTGGACCTGAATTCTGTAGTTAGCCCCAAGTCTTACAAGAAGCAAATACTGGACATCTAAATGATGGAGTGTTCTGATACCAGATACCAAGTCTGCAATCTCCTTAGACTTATTGGTCACAAGACTTGTCTGGGCTAGGAGAGGTGGAGTGGCTTCCCTGTGTGGGCAAAAGAAAGATATTCTGAATAGAATGATTGGGCTCTGAAAAGAGTATCTCTATGTGTGTGATATGTATGTAAATAGTTGCTTCTAAAACCAAGAATGGTGACTGGAACTGGAGAACAAGGTGGCAGAAGGTTTAAAGCAAAGAAAGGATTTCTTCATGTAAGAGAAAGCATAAAGTATGGAACCACTTGCTGTAAAGGTCTGTGAAGACAAATATAGATGGATACACAGTGGATTAGAGAAATTCATGGGCTGTTAAGTGTATTGGGGGCTGTTGGATAAGTGATTTAGAAGTTCCAGGTAGAAAGCCTTAAGGCAGTGAAAAATAAGCAAGTCCATCCTCTGGGCTTGTGAAAGGACAGAAACAGGTGATTGGAATGATGGGGAAACCCCTTAAGACTATATTTGGTATAGCATTCACACATGTGTACATATACACAATGCTAGACTGTGATAGGATTTCCTATTTTTGTGTGCATGTGTACTGAACGAGAGCTGTGTCTTTAGATGGGTGTAGCTGGGGGCATACACACACATTTAGTATCTTTGCTTTGCTAGTCACTTTGCTACATAATATTTCTGGGTATTATTTTCTAGAGGCTACAGACTGTTTTATACCTGTCAGTATAAAACTGTGAGGTTTCTGCTGGGTGTATTTAGTGGCGGATTTTCTTCCGTCTCATTTGGGCTGTCATCTGTTAGAACTTGGTTGTGAAACCTACTTGCTTTGGAGGATAGGATCATGTTGTTTAACTACTTGCTCAGATGGGAAGTACAATTTAGACATAACATCTGTGCAGCTGTTGAGACATTCACAGGCACTGCCAGGCCTTCTCTGTGATTACAGGCATGTGAGGATTGCATTCCCCCTGCTGGTTTCCTGTACTCAAATATGAGAATGGAGATCTTGGATCTTCCCTTTTATTAAAGACCCTTTCTTATTTGATTTGAGCTTGACTTGAGCCTTTAAGGGATTAGGAGTATTAAAAGGGCTGAGCATGCCTGTGGGGAAAAGATTGCCTTCAGCGGCTGTCTCTTGGTAATCCCTGTGTGATGCAAAGCAAGGATGCGCAGGTTGCAGAGAGCTGTAGTTCCCTCTGATGAATAGAGGGGTCACAGTGGTGCCAGGCTTTTGATGTTAACATTTTATAATCAAACCCCCATCACACTCTGGCAACAGGGAGCAGGAGTGGTGCCCCTGTCAAAAGCAAGCTGAGAAATGTCAATTTAGCTCTAAACACAGGCTGTGGTGTCAGAATTTGTGATTCATGGTGCTTTCCATGATGTCTTGTGTTTGATTTTATATAGTCTGCTGTAATCTATGTCATAAGAGTTGCAAGTTTAGAAAGGCTTTCATATATGTGTAATGTAAGAAAATGCAGGAAGATGAGCTTGGAACTTAATAGAATCAGCTAAGTTGGAAAAGACCTTTAAGGTCATAAAGTCCAACCATTACCCCAGTACTGCCAAGGCCACCACCAAACCGTACCACTAAGGGCCTCATCTACATGTTTTTTGAACACTTCCAGGGCTGGTGATTCCACCACTACCTTCGGCAGTCTGTTCCGATGCCTAACCACCCTTTTGGTGAAGACATTTTTCCTAATATCCAATCTAAACCTCCCCTGGTGCAGCTTGAGGCCGTTTCCTCTTGTCCTATCACTTGTTACCTGGGAGAAGAGACTAACCACCACCTCACTACAACCTCCTTTCAGGTAGTTGTGGAGAACACTATGGTCCCCCTGAGTCTTCTTTTCGTGGATTTCTCTCTTCATTTAAAAAAAGAAAAGCTGTTTCACACTAGGTATGATTTTTAAGATGTTCAGGGTATTCTCTTTGATCAGCTCAGGGGGAACTGCACTGGGACAGCTACCTAAATGAAGACAAAACAAAACTGAAGTTTTTGGTATTTCAACAAAATTCACCTTTGTAGCTTCTTTGAAATGGGAAGCCCTGCAATTAGGTAAATGAAAACCATGTTTCAACTTGAAAGGCTTTTAGCAGGGAAAGGGTCTTTCTATGGCCAGACCTGGAAAAGGCTTTAGGGCTTGCAAGCCTGTTGGCCCTAACTCTGTTTATGAAGCCATTTGCTGGAGGTCCACTGGCACCACACTGCTTCACCTGTGGCTTGGGGCTCTGCAGTCACACTTGCACGTCAGGCATACCCATGACTTGGAAAACTTACGTTTAGGTTTGGATGCAAAGAGTCAGACTTAATCTGCAGTCTGATCACAAATAAGAAGAAAGTGCATGCTGGAAAAACAAACTCTTAATCTCGTCTTGAATAGCAATTATGATGCGTTTAGCACAAAATAGTAGTTATAGGAAAAATAGGTTGTTTTTTCCATTTGCAGCAATGTGGTTCCCTGTGAGATTTAATTAATGACTCTCATTTATTCTTATTTCTCCCTATTCTGTGAGTGCCAAGTATAAAAGAACACAGTTTGGCTTCTGGGCAGCAAATTCATTTGATGTTGATATAGAAGTGTCTCTTTGGATTTTTCGAGGGAAAAGAGAGGGAGGGACATGGAGGGGAAATGTGATTAGTAGCATTGATATCATAGACAGTTTGAATGGCTTTAGCAGTCAGTGAATTCTTATGAAAACTGAATTTATATTCCTGCACAGCAATCCAGAGAATGGGGAATTATCTCCAATAGCACACTAGATGAATGGAGCCTGGAAGTTATAACCTACTTAATCTGGATGTAACACTTTGTCTTTTGGGGGATATAGGAGATGTTAGAAACCCACCTATGCTCTCTTTTTCAATTAAGATAATAAGCTTTCCTTTGGATAACGTTGTCTTGAGGAATAAATTTCAGGTTAAGCAAATCTTCCTGATGGGTAAGACGGGCTGTACTACATATTTCACTCTGACGTTGGAAGGGACAGAGTAGCCTGTCTGCAAATTTCCTCTTACATGCATAGAAAGCAGGGAGTGAGGTGGGTATTGATGGGGTGGATTTGAGCAAGTCAGCTAGAGGGCTGTCTTGCTTAAATAAATGGAAGTTTTGCTACCAACTTCCAGTTAATTCAAGATCAAGCCTTCAGGCTTTCATTTCTGCTAAGGTTGATTACAGACCCACTGGCATCAAGAACTGAAATCCAGTGGTATAAACGTACATCTGCCTTTTTCACATGAAAAGGGCTGCTCTTTGAAGGGAGATTAACTTCTTTTGAGGAGTATGTTGTTTTTGGGAGAGGCTAGAACTGAGAGCAGCAGCCTATTGTTTCATGTAGCAATTGTTTAGTGCCTGTGTTTGGTTCATAACATCTAGAAAGAAGATCAACGTGAAGAAGTTTGGCTGCTGTCTTGCGACACTTAAGCTAGCAAAAGAGAGAATTAAAAGAATAAAAGAGAAATGAAAGCCCATTGCAAAGGGCATCAGTAGGCAACAGTGAATCCTGAGGATTTCATAGCACCAAAAGCAGTAACACTTTAGTTTCCTTATGACTGTACGCAACATGACATTTTGAATCCTGCCCAGTCCTGTCTAACATCATCTGCTGTCATCCCTGTAGATCAGCACAGGTGTATCTGCTTTTGAAGTCATTACTAATTTATTTGTTAAAAAAGATTTTGAGTGGGGAATAGAGATTTATCTTTCAGCTACTCTAATTGCATCATTCATCAACTCTTTCTTTGCCATTGGCAATGGATATGTTCTCTGCCACAGTACTAATTTTAGTTCATTTAGGCTCTCTTAGTTTAATTTTTTTTTCAAATTTGTTGCAGCTTAGAGGCATGAGACTCTGACAATTTATGTATGATATGAGCTTGGGCTGTTTATTCCTCCCCCTTCCTGCTCCCTTTTTAAAAATCTTGTTGAGTATATATTTCGTTATGGAATTTTGAAATCAAATGGTATTGGCAGGAGTGGCTGAGCTGAGCAGCTGAAGCCCATTTGGCCTTTGTGCAGATCTTTGCACTGCAATGCCATGCCACCTCCAGCACTGATTCCACCACTGATTCTTCTCACCAACTGCCCTCTGGTCTGTCTTTCAGCCCTAGGGAAATGCACAATAGCAGCATATTGGCTCACCAGGTGTTCTTCTTTCTGGTCTTAAGAACAGCTTATAGTATTTGACTCCTGTATCATCAATATGTGATTTTCCCAGTGTCTTGTGTGCTCTTTTCTGCTGGTGGGGGTAATGCTGAGTATGAAAGGAATTGGAGGTTTTTTTCAGGCACAAGTTTTGAATGAGTTTGGGGCATGAAACTGGAGAGGATTTGGCTTGAGAAGCTTTTCACCCTGTGAGGTGAAAGACAATCATAGAATCAACTAGGTTGGAAAAGACCTTTAAGATCATCAAGTCAGCCATTACAATGATGCTGCTTTTGGCTCTTGAGTGGATATGTAGCTTCACAAATAAAATGTTTAAATAAATCACCATTCTGGGTCCCCTAGTGTACCAGGGTATTCATTTCTATTACATGAAAAAAGCAAGAATTAGACTGAGAATAAACAGCTCTTTGCACATATTTGTCTGCTGGATTCAGGAGGCATCTTGCCTTGGGAAGCAATTTGGATAGAAAACTGCATATGCTTTATTCACTGTGCTTTATGAACTGCATTTGGAGACGATTATTCAGGATCAGATAAGTTCTTTTTTTCATTCCCTGACATAGTTCTGAGTTTTATTCTCAATTGCTTGAGATATCTGACCTGGTACATTTATTATTTTTTCCATGAGAAAAACCATGAAGTTGATATGACTTGTGTTGGCTTTCGGATTCATTTGGCTTATTACTAGAAAATGCTAAATACAAAATCAAAGAAACAGATGCTACTTGCTGAATTTCTCTATTGCTCACAAACCTTCAAGCCCTTACCATAAACTTGCTATAGGGGCTGCTGTTGGCCATCTTCCTGTTTTTAAATGTCACTGTCCTTTGGCAATACATAGATCTTAGTGAAACAAGACGTTGTTTTTTCTCTGCCAGCTGTATGCATTTTTCCACTTCGTGCTGTGCATTTTAGTCAGGCTGGGAGCTAATAAGATTGCTAAGATGAATTCCCAGATCACCATGTCTTCTGCCAGAGATGAAAGGCCACATAAATACACTTTTCTGGCTTCTTTCTCAGATGCAATTTCCTTGCTTTCTCTTTTTCTTCTGCACTCTGCTGGCAATATGGAATCATAGTATCTCTGCCTACGTTGCTTTCTTAACAGTGTTATCAGAGTACAATTATTAATGAATCATTACATCTTTTTCCCAAAATACCCACTTATCGTTAAAACTTTTTGTTCCACTTCACACTTGTGTTTAAATTTGTGCAAAGTACTTAATGTTATAATAAAATTAGCTTCCAAAAGTGTTAAGTAATGCCTCTTCCAGCAGAAAAAAATATCTATTTTAGAGGGACTAAGTCAGATGTTTTGGAATGTGCTATATCCTGTTCCCAGCAAGGACAGCCAAACTAACCTTAAAAATAAAAAAGGAAAAATACCAAGAGCTCTATTTTGAGCTGGGTCTTCCAAGACTGCTGAGGCTCCTGTTCTACAATGGGAAATCTAGAAGTTTAGGACTGAAACAACTTTATGCTGGATGTCTGCAATCTCATGCTAAAGCTGCTATGTGGGATCTGGTGTCATCAGGGAATTTCTGATCATCTGTCCCATAAACCCCAGTGGTGTCAGGTTCGTGCTTAAGAATCTTACCACTCTGGAGAGTAAAAGTACCAAGCAAGTAAAGTATAACTTAAGACTTCTATTGCCGATAAAGTGGGCTGAATTTAAACAATTTCATTGTTGAATGGGAATGTTTCATTGGAGTCCATGTATGAAGAAGGAAAGAAAATTTTTGTCTATACACTAATTTTAAGGAACAATAAAATTCTTTACATCAAATTTATGCAAAATCTGCAACACACATCCCAAGGCAAAGCTGAGGTCTATTTTGAAATTTGAATTTAATTAAAGTTGTTCTGTAAACTTTTTTTTGTTGTTGTTGTATGTAGTTGTGGGCTCTAGTTGTGGAAAGAACAGTTTGATCCTTCTTGATCGATATGCAGCCAATCAAGTTAACGACATTCCTATTGTTTTGGTAAATAGTCAGAAGAAGTGTGACATACATAGAACTATGGCATTCCCTCACAGTAGGTCCTCACTCACTGGAGGAGCTGATGACATTTTATAAAATGCAGTTATGTAAAGCATTGCTGGAGGCAAGACTGTGAAGCTGAATCTTTACTGTTTCCAAGGCAGAGAAAAAGTTCTAATGTGTTTAGTCTTGTAGAAACTAGCCTGGGCTTATTAGTTACAGCTAACAGGACTCTTCAATTCAGCTACAGCTAAAGGTATTTCTTAATTAGTGGAACAGGGATGCAAAAATATTCTTAGTATTTCAAGTTGGTTATACTCATTCATAGCTTATTGAATTAGAATCCCTAGACAACCTCTTATTTTTCTCTAAAAGAATAATGTTCCACATCCCATTGCTGATTTAATATTTCTTTTAAAGCTAACTGCTGTAGAATCTAAATTTAGAAAGGAACTCTGAACAGGGACAGTTTTTGCCTTGCTTACAAATGAATTGCTCATGAATCATTCCATGACATATTTAGATGAGTAATGCATTTTTGTAATGAGCAGTGCAAACCATACATCTTTGTCAATCTCCAGGTTTAATTGGGAATACACTCAACTCTCTCTAGTGCCACATATCATATAGTTTTGGGGGATCCTGTGTGATTCACATGGGAATTACAGATGTCAGTGACATTACACTGATGGTAATCTATGAGTTGGAAAGTGGCATCCTTGCAGTGGTGCCTAGCTAAAGGTGTATTGAATTTCTGCAACTTGAATCCTTCCTGTTAAAAATTGGAAAAGTTAGTTGAACGTGATCAATAAAAGGTGGAAGTAGTTTTTCTTGTTATTGGTCTTATCAATAACTTTTTAAAAATTTTCTTTTGATAATTCTTCTGTCGGTGACTCAGCTGTGGTCAAGCAATTCTCATAAGTGCGATAAGGTTGACAGTGCACTTACTTGCTTAAGAATTAGAACTTTAAACGTACTGTTTGAGGACGGATTATCCAGCGCTAAACAGATAGCTTGTTTTAGACAACCACCTTCTTCTTCATCCTGCTCCATAATACATCAAAACCCAAACCCTAATTTCATCTAGTCTCATGAAATAATGCTTTTCTCAAATAAAATTTTGCAGTTTTGCACTCGTTTCCCCTTTGAGGTTTGTTTTCACAGGATCACATGTGTTGTGGCTTCAGTCAGTGACTGTTGAAGACCTTCATTTTTTTGTTTAAGCCTTCTGACCTGACAGAGAAGGATGGCTCCCCTAGAAAGCCCTAGAAGTGAGCACTCAGGAAGTACATACTGCTCTGCCAGTGTCTGGCAGGGAGACAAGGGGCTTGTTTGAAACAATCCAGTGGGAAGGCCTGGAGTATTTTTGCTAGGAATCGCATTACTGTGTTGGAGTTGTCACCATAAAAATTCATATTCAGAGGAGGAAGCTGCATTTCTTTACAGCTTGAGCTAAACAGCCATGGTCCCTAGGTGTGGTTGTTGGTCATGTCTACCCCCTTTGGGTGGGACAAGCACTGGAGGATGGAAGTGTGTGTGATGCATGTTTGGCATACGGTTCTAGTTTGCACACACATGAGCATGACCAGGAATGGAGTTCACGGCTCCTCAGAGACACAAGTATGTGAATCTGGTGCATGAGTCTAGCATATTTCTTACCCTTACGGGGATCAAAAAATAAGCCATGAAAGAGCACTGGCAAAGTTAGCTCTAGGAAGGAGATTCCAAATAAATGCTATTGACGTTTGAGTTGTCCTATCTCGTTTTAATGGCCGGCCTGCTGGTTTTTGTTTGTTTATTTTTAGGGAAAGATTTTCAATGACAGGTTTCAGGAAGCCTGGGATTATGTTTTATTCCCTCGCATTGACATATGATAGTTGATTTGTATTGACCATGCAGTTTGCAGTGTCTGTGTACTTCAAGGTGTGCAAATACAGTTTGAAACCTGCAGTAGATTCGTGCTTGGAAATTGTTACAACAGTTAATGGGTGAATAAAAGCAGAGAAGAAAATTATGAGCCAAACAAATGGATTAGGACAGGCAGTCTTTGTGTAATTTGCTGTAGAGAACGGCACAGTATTTCCTGTAAATTGTGCTCTACAAGTTGAAGATCTAATTAATGAAGTACTGCAATAGATTAACATCCATCTCATTTTTCTTATTAGTAATTCCCAATGCCAGGTTTGATAGTTTTATTACCTTGCCTGGTTTTGGAAGATTTTTTGTGGAAGCTGTGGTCACAGACTAGAGTTGTAGAGTTGTGTGGTGCGGTTTTTTGTGGTGGTGTTTTGTTTGTTTGATGCTTCAGTCCGAACTTCAGTGTGATTATTTGTTAGGCTTGCTGTGAAGTAACTTCTCTTTTCTAGGTCATTTTAGTACTTGGAGATTTATAGTCTTGGAATAACATTTGCACATACACACGTGTATGACATTTTATTTCCAACAGAAGCGCTCTGGAAAACCAAACTGGGAAATAGTAGCCTGTGGCTACTACAGGATTTGGCTACTCTCAGCAGGACTCCCAGTGCTGTTCAGCTGATAGAAGGAGATGTGTTGGAGCTTGTCGGTCATAAACCATGGGAGGAAGAAGATAAGGATAAAAGCTTGGCTGAGAAAGAATGGCCCAGTGTTTATTTATCAATCACAGGTTGGAAAGGTTGAGAGAGAAGGGAGTAGCCGACCTTGATGAAGAGGAGCTAACTCTTTGTGTAAGAAAAGATGTTTGCTGGGGGAAGTAAATGCTTGATTAATAGTTTGTCTTATGCTAGCTAGCCAATCAGTGTGTGCCTTCTGTAAAAGATAGACCAATCAGTATGAGACACGCTAGGTAGAGACAAGTATAAATGTATATGGATAACTGTAATAAAACGACATCTTGCTTGCATCAAGCTGCGTCCCGTCTCTCAATTGCGGCAGTAGCCTATGAAGTGTTACATAAGCCACAAGCATGTTTCATATTGGCATCACAACCTTGTATTGACCTGGATGAAAAAGCCGAAGATGATACACATTGATGACATGGTGTATGGGAAGCTTTCTTCCTATGTGTTTCTGCTTGCAGCTATGAACTGGTTCAATGCAGAAGAAGAATATGATTTTCTAAGTTGGGTGTGGGAGAGTGGGGATAATGTATTTGGATGCATGCATGTATGTGAATATAATCTTTGCTACGTTTAGTGTTAGGTCAAAGCTATGATAGATTTCATAAATGTGAGAGCCAATTCCACCTAAGTGCTACCCACTTTTTCTGGAGCAATCAAGGACCTTATTTTCAGGAATTCTTAATCCTAAAAATATGAAGTGAAGTCTTGATCACCTGAATCCATTCCCTTAAATATAATTCCAACACTTGTGAAATGGAGCACTCTGCTGCAGTGTGAGTTTTGGTATACATAGCAGTGGGTATGATAGTAGTACTGCAGCTGAGCATAGATTGATTCTAACAGGATTTAGTGATTTATTGCATCAGGTATAACAGCATGGTACAAGGTAGCATGCTATGATTAGATTTAAGCAACATAACTCAAAGTGATGGCTGAAATGTCAAGAGAGAAGGCATCCACTTTTCTGGTCAGCCAATATTAATTCTCTGACCTGATGTTCTGCATAATTTTGTTCAAAGAGTCAGAACAGTGGGGGAAAGTTTACAAGGAGAGATAGATGTAGTTTTTCATGAACAGAATGATTTATGATAGATGGGTAACGATCTAAGTATATATCTAGCTGTTTTAGCTCTAACTAGCAGTTAGATGGAATCATTCAAGACCAAATCATCTTAATCCCAGTTCAGAGCTTCTGTTCTTACAGCCCATCTGTTAACATGACAAGTTTGTCAGATTTCAGAAGACTGTTGCTCTGTAATTTTACCATACCCTAAAGTGGTGCTGCATAAATCAAAGTGAAAACTGGTGAACTTCGGCCTTGGGATAAAATAATTTGCCCATTATATCTTCAGAACTTTTTTTTTTTTATTCTCAGTTATTTCTTGTTGCCTCTGATATGTTTATTTTTGTCTCTGGAAAGCAAGACTCATTAATTTACTAAATTTTCTTGTCACCAAATCTTCTTTATCAAAACCATTTGCATGAGATTTCACCAGCTTGCACCTCTAGCCTTTAAAGGTGAGATGCCTGATCCACATCTGAAAAAATGAAGGAATTCTTCAAGTAAGAGATTATGCACACTAAGCCAGTTTAAAAGGGCAGCATTCTATGTAATTTGTTTGGTTTTATTGACCTTTCTGACATGCCAGGGATTATGGTACCAGGACAAATGCCAGCATAAATGCAAGGATTTTTTTGTGTTGTAGACAAGTGTGTGGTAGGTATTGGGCTATGCTGGTATGTGCACCCATACCTGTCTGTGCAAGACATCGTCAACATGGATTTTGCAGCACCAGGTTGAAGTGGAAGCACAGTGTATGTATTTCATGGTCCCTGCACCTTGTGTAGCTCTTCTCCGCAGTGCTGGCGGTGGAAACATTGATAGAGCTGTATATGCACCTGCATCTTAATAACATCTCTGCATTTCTGCACGGCATCCCTCTGTAGTCCTTGGTACTATATCAGAGCCACTAATGGCTAATCATTTAAGGAACTTCTTGCTGAAATCTCTTTATTTCCAACCTACTATAGACATACTTGCAGAAGAACTATTACAGGCTTTGTCTTTCATTGGCAGGAGTAGATTTTCCCTCCCTGCAGAGATGGATGCCTATTGTGTGCCCTTAAATTTAATCTGGGGTTAAAAAACGATCAAGCAACCACTCATACTAATGAGCTTGGTCCCAGGTTCCTGGCTGTAACTTCCTTACATACAGGGACTCTCGGGAAGAACCTCTTAGACCTTTCCACCTTCCTGAGGCACCAGAGAGCTTCCACCACAAGGAAATGTGTAAAGGCTAATGCAAAACTTCTCATTTTAACGAGAATTGTGTGGGAAGAACTTGCACAGCATGGCAAAGATGAAGCTCATTAGCTGAAGAACCAAAATAATTTCTTTTAATGATTCTTATTTTCTTAATGTTCTTCCTTGAGCACCTTCTGTATTCTTCTCCCAGACAAATAAGGGGTAGGAGGAGTAAGAGTCCTTTAAGAAATACTTGTATCGAAGAAATTTGTTTATGTTTTGTGGCTGAATAAAATACTGCATTATCCTGAACTGTGTATAGCTATCAATCCCTAAAAGGCATATTATCAGTTTAAGCACTTCTAGGATTTCTCCATTTCACCCAGGAAGGGATGTCAGCCACAAAGAGGACAAGTTGCCTTTGTGTGGTGTAGCTGCAAATCTCCAAAAGGTTATTCTGATGGGTCTCATGAGTTCCATCCCAATTTTGTTCTTTACCGTGTGGTTGTTCTGCCATCCTGTGAGCATGCGCAAAGAAGTCTTTAATGAGAAAGAAAGCCTAATCACTGGGATAACAGTCGTGTTTTGGTCTCCCTTTTTAAGACCACCAGAATTTAATATGCAAGTAAGATATAATTAATAATGGGTATTGTTAATTATTAAATTATTAAAGTCAGTCAGAACAGGATTTTCTCAGCTAGCCACCGCAGCTTACTTGTTCACTGAGGAAATGTTTCTCCAAGGAAAGAGAACAAGACTGCTTCTAAAAAGAACTAATGAGATGGTATATGGCCATTAATGCATGCAATTGTATTCATAAGGTGTCCATCATGTCCACTGACACCTGCATGCATTTTCTGGATCTGTCCTGATAAATTGAGCTTGCGAAAATTCCCTGCACTGTTTCAGAAGTAAATGATTGTATGTAGGTTATTTGTCCATGCCACTGAAACTGTTTTACCAGTAATGGATTAGTGTATCAGGGTGCCTCATACATAAATGATTTTTAGAGTGAGCAGCCTTCACCTAGAATGCGTCAAGTCCCATGGTATGTGGGGAATATCTGAACAGGTGGTTCTGTGGTCACAGAAGATCCATTGTTTGGGCACGCAGTTCAGGGAAAGAAGTTCATCAGGTGTGTTACTGAGTGCCTGGTACTTTGCATGTAAGAGATGAAAATGGGCTCTCTGTTTTGAAGATCTTGCCTAGACACTCCCCTATCACTCTGCTCTAGTAGACCTGTGGTTTAGCTTTAGCAGTGGTCTCTTGAAATGCACAGTTCTACTCAAGCACAGTTTGGCTTGTTGTCTTATGTGTTGATTTGTAACCTGAAGTGACTTCTCTCTTCGCATGCTAAAAATACTCACAGCCTCAAGGTGTGCAGGTGTTCTAGGTACTGTTTTCAAGCAGGTAGCTTGTGCTATAACCCACATCTCTCGCGTTATAGCTGTCCTGAGGGTTGAGATATCTCTTTAGTACTGGCAGCAGGCAGCTGGGCTTTCTTCTGATAAAGCTTGGTCTTTACATGTTAATGTAGCAGCATGACGTTGTAACTCCTGCACTATGATTGAACTCGCAGAAAATCTTTAGTCTGTTACACTTACGGCCCTTTCTCCTCTTCCTGCTGACATCTGTTTCTGACCTATATGGTTTCTATTTCTATTTTCCTGCTCCCTTAAAAAGCGTTGTGACTTATAACGTTAACAAGAAGGAAACATCCAAGAGCTATTTCTCTGACAACCAGTGTCTGTTAATTGGCTATTGTTTGTTGGGGAAAAAGATCTCCAATTAGCCTCTAAAAGTCTGGCTCCAAGCGAGATTTGACCTTTTTGTTTTAGGATGGCTACAACAGCTAAACTGTGTGACAAAATCTCAGTAGCAGTTTAATTTCTGCTATTACCATGATGAGATACAATTTCAAGAGAGGAGAATGGGGAACAGTATTTGCTACAGACAAGTTTTCTGAGGCTGCATATGAACTGTCTGCTTATAAACTTTGGCATATTAATCACATTGGTAGCAAAACAGTTTCACTTGATAGATTTAATGGGTATTATTCACTAAGCCACTCTTATTTTCTGTTCACATCTTGTGACTGGCTGCCTCGATCAATGGAAAATAATTACTGCTGCTTCATTTAATGTTTAAATAAAGCAAAGGTTTGAATAAAGCCACACAATGCGACAGCTTTTGGCTGGCAAAGTGGTATTGTTCAGAGGTGTCATGTTGTGCCATTCTGTCAACAAGTCCTTAAAAAGGACACAATTTCAGGGGCAGAAATGGGCTTTTATAACTCGATTCTTCCATTTGCATGTCATTCACTGATGTGCCAGTATGAAACTGAGCCCTAACACAAATACCTATCAGTATTTCATTGTTATAAGAAATAGGGTTTTCTTTTTTTTTGTTTGTTTGTTTTTTTTTCTTTTCCTAGAAACATTGGCTTAAAAATTTTCAGTGTATTTATGACTATTTTTCTTCTGTGGCATTCTTGTGGCAGCGATATGGTCTCAGCACAGTGTTAAAATGTCCTCATTGAAAAAAGGAGAAATAAAATAAACTCTTGATAACAGCAGGGTCATGGGAAAGAAGTTTAGAAAGCAAGGGGGTCTACTCTTAACTTCATGACTCAATGGGAGGCCGCCTTATCCTTTTGTGCCTTTGGTCTCTGTATTATTTGTTTTTAGATTGATTTTTACCTCGATTGTCCTTTGTATGCTTCATCCATGTAATAAATAATAGAGTGAAGCTTGCCATTAAATTCTCTCAAGTCATGCCTTTATGCATCAAATTAAAACTGCTCCTGCTAGTACTTTTAATGGTCATTCTTTGAGTGATCCTTAACCATCCATTTTGTGACGGAATAACATCTCAAAACCTGATAAAACTGGGTATGCATAAATTCTGATGTGTGGAGCTTCTCTCAACGTGCTTATGCCTCCCTGAAATGAAGCAATTATACAAAAAACAAAACAAACAAACAAAACAACAACCATGTGCACAGGTTCCTTTATTTAGGAATTTGTTATTGATTTTGCTGAGACTTTCTGTCATCTGGAATAAAGTTGGGCTCTTCATTTGGCATATATGAACACAGTATTAAAGGAAGAGAAAGCACTTCACGAATGTGGGTATGCTTCCAGTCACCTGCCAACACTGAGAAATTGAGCCAATATTGTCACAACAACTGTTTTTTCCCTCCTGGATGCTCTAAAGCAATTACTGTGAAAAGTTGTCTTGGTAATAAGCATCATTGCTGTTTCAGAGATGGAGGAAATGAAATTACAGCCAAATCTAACCATGGGCAGAACACAAATGTCAAAAATGAGCAGAAAACTAGATGTGGTTATTGATGATTTTGGTTCCCTAGCCAGAACAGCATTTGTTCCTTGATCACATAGTTTGGACCCTCTTGAATAAAGTTAAATACGTCTTGAATGATTTCTGTAATATTGCCATCCTCTGCTCTTACTTCACGTGGGTAAAAGTGAAACTGGTCTCCTACTGTTGACAGTCTGGGATGTGTTAAGTTGTCAGTGTCTTGATTCCTGTCTTCATCTTCTGCCTTAAATACTTTGATAGGTATGTGGAGGTCAGAGTTTTCAATGTCAGTATCTGGGGAGGAGTTCTTTAGGGATGTGGGTTCCTGATTAGACCACTCGCATCACCAGGGTGATGTTAATTTTCAGCGGGAAGCCTATCCAGGTATTACTTCTGCAAAGCAGAAAGAAACCAGTCATTATGATAGACTGTAAATCAACATGGGGAATCACAGAGTCATAGAATGGTTAGGGTTGGAAAGGACCTTAGAGTGGAATGTGATAACCTAATTCAATACTTGAGAACACTGTATTGGTTTCTCCATCTTTCAGAACTGTTGAAAGTGCTGCTTCAGCTATCTATCTGCAATTGTTAGGTAGTATATGGTTTAGGATTTTCTCCTTATTTAAGCATATCTCACATTTCCACATACAAAGAAGTCTGGTATTCATCTAGGACACTGAATTGGAAATGTACCTACCATGGGCTAATTTCTCATTATTTTTATTTCAGCAAGGTTTCTTCATACTCCTGTGCTGTACTTCACAGAAGTGATTAGGTATTACGCTGGGCCCCCGGAGACTGTGATCTTTATAGAAATCAAGAGAAAATAAGAAGGGAAGGGAGCACAGGGGAGCAAAGAAGTTAATATTGGTCAGACTGATAGGGGGTGGTCTTGGCATTAGGTGAACTGTTGTCTTTGCATATTAAGTTGCATGATGTTTATAATGAACAAATGTTTTGGAAAAGGAAAAGTTATCATTAATGCTATCTGGCCTTTGTTTTTCCTTATCTCTGTGGAAATGTTTTCAAAAAGCTTTTTAATAAACAGAAGAACCCATTGGAGCAGATTGCTGCAGATGGTTTTGCTTAGCAAGCTGCATCTGTCTAAAGATTATACTATACTACTAGGTTGCACCTTATCCAACTGATGTTCTGAGGTGGGAGCCCACATATGATAATATTGAGGTGCTGATATTAATAACAGTTAACAATATAAATACTAAGAATTGTAGTAATAGAAAGTAAGAACCATATTTTACTAGCTCACAAGAGGCTGAGGTCACTGAACTCAGTGCATTAGGTCAAGTCTTGGTTCCTTGCCCCAGGATCTGCCCGTCTAAACACACAGTGTCAGTCCAGCACTGCAGGTGGTTCCTGAGAACAGTTGTAAAATGCATCAGAGTGGTGAACTTGAAAATTTAGTCTCAAACATGGGTGTTTGTTGAGGGCTTTTGAAAATCTATATGCTCTCTACCATTACTCCCCTGGACAGATCTAATTTAAAAAGTATCTTTAGCCTGTTGACTTGTTGTAAAAGCAGGGAGAGGTAGAAAGGGTCAAGAGAAATAGATGAAATAGTTCCTTAACTACATTGGGCATAAAGAGCCTTTCCAAGCAAGTTGAGCTGATAGGCAGACTCAAAGGACTCTTAAATACCTGCAGGTTGCTGGTCTACTGGGAAATGGTACTTAGGCAGTTACTGTCATCATAAGCACAAACTAAAAATCACTTTTGTGAAGATAGCCTTGAGGCCCAATGTTTCTGATGTTGCAACAACTTTTCACTGTAAGAGAAAAAAAATACAGGATGACTCTAAGGATTTGAGTTGCCTGTGTTTTTTATTCCACTCACAGATTAAGGGGCATTATCAGATGTGAAAAAGCAGTTGTCTTGCAGTGAATTAGAATCCTACATTAAAAGAAATGAATAGTAAATGCTAAGACCTGATCGGTTATGGACATGTGCAGTAAGTAATATAATCACAGATGTTGGCTGATATTGCAGTGTGCAGTAACAGCCCATTAAGAAAGACAAAAGACTATTTGAGCAATACATTTTCTTGAGTCATCTTCCCCTGCAGAGATGTTCAGAAGTCTCCTGAACAGAGCTGCCTGTTCAGCAAGAGATGGTGTTTGTGTGTGCCTTCTCTGTTGCTTTCTAGAAAGACCTGTAATTTCATTTGAACACCAAAGGCTTGTTTAATGGTGTTTCAGAAACTTAAGCAGCTGGAGAGCAGATGCTCTTTCCATGATCCCTGTTTTTACCCATTTTCCAAGGACTGTAGCTCCACTGAAATCATACAATTGTGCTTCTCCTGCTAAAATCTGCATCTTTTTATTCCCAGCTTTAAGGCCAGTGTTTCAGTGAGAGAGCAGCCATTCAAAGGGCTCACTTTGAGCCCTTTAAAGAGGGAGTATGTTGTTTCTGTCATGAGGAACATATCTGGAATTGTAGAAGATTATTTGATGATACTGAACTGGAGATGATCAGTTAATTCCAGTCAACTAATTTGGTTTAACTTTTCCAACATTAATCTCAGCTTCGGAAAATGGTTCTTTACATGGGTATTCTAAACCAGTGAAAAAGAGAATTTGATATATTGTTATTGTTTGATGCATTCCAGAAAAGGGTAGCTTAGCTGATGAGCTCCACTGCAGCCAGCAAAGTACTGTTTGATAGCAAAGCAATTCTCTCACAAAAAAGTGGGATGGTAGCTTCAGAGTCCATGAAGAGAGACTAGTGAAAGAAATATGTGATGCCCAGCCTTGCCTGTCATGTGGAGATATTTCCAGGCTAAAGACCTTTGATTCATGGATGCTTTAGGGGGTATTCCTGACCGTATCAAAGTCAATGTTTTTCAAATTAAAGACTTTTTAAATTCTGAAGCAAACAAAAATCCCCACCAAAGAGTTTTTCAGATTAAATTATTCACATTTAGGGTTGCTGGTGCTGAGGTTTCTTTTTGTCATCATCATCTTCAGCTCCTGATTCATTCTTCATGCAAGGAATGCATAACATTTTGAAAAGGGTGAGTGCCTTTGCAGATTATATCACCCTGGATGTGTTTTTGAGGTGCTGTGTATCCTATATAATCCTTGGGTAGATTTCAGCAGGGAATGGTACTTCCATTAGATAGAGCTCCTTTTTATGGTGTATAAATGTTGCTATTCCTTTGCATTCAGGAAACAGGTAACTGAAGGAGATTCCTGGCCCTCTGTTCAATGGGCTCTAATCATGTGTTCTCATCCTGAACATTGCAACATCAATCAGATAAAAAAATAACAATCACTTTTCCCCTGAGCAGTGAATGAGTGCCATGGAGGTGGATGGATAGATACAGATTTAAATGCATGACTGACATGGAAATCTAAGGGGGAAGCATCATGGGTCTCAGAGGATTGCCAATGCCAGTGGCAGCCTCAATTCACAAATGAGGAAGTCCTACATTCTGCTTTTAAAAAAGGAAAGAAATCCATAGTTGAGAACAAGTAACAGCTGAATCATGGAAACCTTCTCCATGGCTGCAGGGTGAACAGCAGCTAAAATGTGTGTTTGGCTACATGATAGCTACTTGATAAAGGGTCCTGTGGAGACAATGACTGCAAGAGGAAGTTAAGTTATTGTGTTAGACTGAGCTGGCTGATTGATTAGCAATTAGAGATTTCTATTGATGAGGAGTCTGAAAAAAGACAAACTCAGCTTTATCGCATTAGCAACCTGCATGTGAGGTGGTACTTGAATCTTGCTGCACTGTTGGCAGGGTGACAACAGTAGGTATCAGCGTGCCAAACTAATTGGTGAGATAGGTCAGTGTAGCAGAGACAGAGTAATTGTCACCTCAGGGTTTCCAGAATATGCTTTCATGGTTTATTGCTGTCCAGAATCATCCAAGATCAAATGATTTAGGTGACCATTTGGATCAAGAAAATGCGCAGGTGAGCAGGGAGCCAGAAGCAAGAAGGGATTAAGGCATTATGCTAAACAGCCCCAACCCCCTGTTCCTCTTTGTAAAGGTGATGTGCAAAACTTCAAAACAGTGCTGAGAACAGTTGATGACTTTAGGTTTTGTGCCTAGTGAGTATCTATTAGTCTGTCCAAGAGAAACATGTTAGGCATACACCAGAAGTGTGTAAAACCACCTTAAACTGGGCTTCATAATAAGCAAAGAGAAGGAGCTTATAGCACATATGTATAGCTTAGAGCACATTAATATATATAAATGTGTAACTAGAGAGACATCTATGATGTCAGATACTATCTGGATATTGAAGCATGCTGTGCTTTGAAATTGATACTAAAAATGGCAATATCTTTTTTCACTCTTAGTAAGTAAATATTTATGGTGTATTTCACTGTGGAAATAACATCTTTTTAGGAGAACATTTTCTGATTTATCCTAATTCATATATTACTTTGTAAGGCTAAGAGAACAGATAAGTCCTATTGGAAGACGTGTTTGTGCCTGAATGGACCAAGAATAAATCATGTTCGTGTAGTTCTAGCTGGATTATCTAGTATGTGATTTACTGGAAAGATTTGCACCAACTTTAATGGATCTGAACCATAGAATATATCCCTTGAATTGTTCTGAGCTTTTTAATTGCCATTTGATGTCAGTAATTATCAAGTGTCTTCCAAAAATGGTCTTTTAATATCTCTGTAACGAAAGTGGGGAAAATGTTAAAGTATCATAATAATTAATGCTTGGCAGCATTTATCTGAAGATGGGAGTGAAATAGTTGATCTATGGAAATAGTGTTGATCTACCGTTGTCTAATGTTATTACTTATCCTTTGCTGACAGATTCCTGTGGTTTCAGTACAGTAAATGTGCATGCTTCTAGTTACACCCAAGGATCTCTGATGAGGAGTATGAACTGCTAGTCCATGTAGTCCAGTGCTTTCTTAGCACTTAAAGAAAATCTTGCTACAAGCTGGGGATTTTCAGTGGTGGGATTTTTGGTTTAAGAATTCAGTGGGAAACAGATGAGAATTTTCACAGGTGAATTTTAGAACTTATGTTTGTCGGAGAAGTTATCTTTAAATAGAAATGGGTTGGCTTATCCTCATCAGATTCTTTTTATTATAGACTTTATAAAAGGGAACCTGGTGTAGCTTCTATAGATTCCAATATCTAATGTTAGTTTTATAATTTAAGAGCTAAAGTTTCTGAAAGATTCTCTGAAACTTAGCTTGGATTCTGATTTGGAATCTTTGGGTGTGTCAGATCCTAAAAATTTGGGGTATTTTCATTTAGCAATTACAGGCACTCTACTGTCCTCTTGAATAGAGTTGTCTGTGCTTGGTATAAGGACAAGATTTCAGTAACTAAAAAAATAATTTCTAGAGTTTCTCCATGTTTACCTTAGAGTAACTGAGAAAATTAAGGTTCACAAGCCAAATTCTAAGTGGAAAAAAATGCTGACGGTCCAATCAGAAGCTGCAGATTCTATCAGAAGCCTGTTCACAACTAATCTATACCTAGTAATTATCATCTCAACTTTTTAGCTAATCACAGTTTAATGAAATTTATTTGCACTATGACCCTATAAATAAGGATTTCACATAAACCTAAACTTAAACTGAGTCTCAGAGCAGCCAGGGCGCAACAGTTTAGAGGCACTAAAATCTCTAATTTCTATTGAATTTAAAAGGATCTTGATCAAGATCATCTGATCAAAGGCTGGATAAGTTCCAGCTCCAACTCCTGAAGTGTTCATATCCGTGTGCATCTAGTGAATGGAATATTTGAATACTATTTCATATAAAAATCAAAGAGAAATGACATCAGCTGCCCCTACTTTCAGATTCTGGAAAACTGAACTGTTGGAAAGCCCCATGTAAACGCATATTCATCTAGGGCTTAGAAATTGCTTG